>NC_134183.1:26470435-27678139 GCF_964188355.1 Buteo buteo
CCAGAGCCGCGGGAGGAGCCGGCTCCCCTGGCGGGGCATCAAAGGGCCTCCATGTTGGGGGGATTTTCTGGCCAGAGAAATGATGCGAAACGGCGGCGGGGTGGGAAAAAAAAAAAAAGAAAAAAATTGAAAATTAAAAAAAAAAAGAGGAAAAATTAAGAAGAGCGAGAAGTAGAAGGAAAACGATCCTAGCGTCCCATCCCGGCGGAAAGGGTTGCAGCGGCGAGAGCTCTAATTCCCAGGGCCGTGGCGTCTGCGTCCCTTGCAGCGGGAAATGCCTCTCTCCTCGCAGCCGCCTTCCCTCGCTCTGCGCTCACCTTGTTATTATTGATGTTCCTCAGCAGCGGCGGCGGCGGCGGCGGCCCCCTCCGCCGCCCCGCCCCGCCCCGCGGCCGCCCCGCCCGCGCTGCCCCGGCGCTTGACAGCGGCGGAGCCAATAAAAGCACCCGCCGGCGCTGACCTCCGGCCTGCTATGGCGTCAATGCAAATCAGACGCCGGGGGCCAATGGCGCGCCGCGCCGCGGCTCCGCCCGAGCGAGCGAACTTTAAACCGCCGCTCCGCGTGCGCCCGGCCGCCCTGGGCGGCACCGCCTACCGCGAGGCGGGGGGGGGGGGGCCGGGCAGAACCCCCTCCCGCGGCGCAGTAGTACGGCCCCAACCGCTTCAGGTGCAATTAGCTTCTTTCTCTTGATTTAAAAAAAAAAAAAAAGGCAACAAAAAACCCGACAAAACCCACCTGTAGAACTCTTGGCCCAGCATCGCGTGTGGGGAGGAGAAGCTCGGCTGCCCCACAGGCGCTCGGTAGGAAGGGTAACGGCGGTAGGCCTGCCTAGGAAAGCCGGCAACCCGCTTCCCGGCAAGGGCGCTGGGTTCCGTCCTTCAGGAACTGGAACACAGCCACAGCCCCAACTCTGGTGGTGGTGTTTCCTGTCATCTTCCTTTTCAACGCTGGCCGTGCCAATTTCTTTGAAAATATTTTTGAAAGCAAAGACTGTGAAAAGGGCGGATGGTGCTGCTTGGGTAGAGCCAGACCCTAGGGCTCGGAAAATGAACTGTGGGCAGACTTCTTCTGCGACGTGTGTGTAAAACAAAATTCTTCTGTTTCTATATCACATGGCAGTAACTGTACTTCCATATCCCATAGATGTGTTGCAAGACTAGATGTCTGTACATACTTCAAGAGAGAAAGAGTACTTAAAGCCGTTTAAAACGCCATGCCCAGTGCAAGACAACTTGCTGCTATGGACAATACGTGTTTCAGAAGTACCAGCTCAGCTTCCACAGCAGACGTACGACACCTTACTCTACCACAGAGCAGACGCAACCCAATGGGCTCGTAAGAGCCCTGTTCGTGTTCCGCACGTGCCTTTCACTTTCCTCACTATGTCCTTTGTAGCTCTGCCAACCTTGACTCTCAGTGACTCGCAGGGGTGCCTCTCCAAGGTACTGCCTCTTTTCACTAGCTGAGGAACAGCTCAGAGGTGAGAGCCGTTTAGGGAAGGCCAGATCATATTTTAGATTTAGGAGCATGGAGAAAACCATGACTTTTGTCAATAAGCTCCAGCATCTGAGCAGGAAAAATGACTTATCACAGGAGAAAACTACTTAAATTACTCCAAATTTGTATCATGAATGCTTTTGTGCTCCCCTGTCAGAATCACACTGTTTCAGAAGAAGCCAATTCAGCGTGAGCACTTCTGTGCATTCAGAACAGTCAGCCTTTGAACAGTACCTTAACTACGCGACAAATGCCATCAGGTCAGAATTAAAAGCAAAATATGCAGGTAACTGATGACCATGACAACAAGAATGGCAAAAAGTAGCTCTTCATTCATATACCTAACAGCATCACTTGAGCACCTTACAAGGATAGGAGATGCAAAGCCAGAAGTCAGTGCTTTTG
Organism: Buteo buteo; assembly: GCF_964188355.1. Lineage (NCBI taxonomy): Eukaryota > Metazoa > Chordata > Aves > Accipitriformes > Accipitridae > Buteo > Buteo buteo. The sequence continues at coordinate 26,472,339 of NC_134183.1, forward strand.
AGAAATGTCATTTTTCAGGATAACCACAGTACTCACACTGTCAAAATGCTTTTATTTACTTCTCATAATTACTAGTGTTAAAGGCTAGAAAATCAAGTATTTCCTTCCCCGATCTCTCTGCTACTGTGCAGTTCCAAGTATAAGCAATAGTCACATAAACTTTGTTCACCCCATTAATTTAGCTGACCTATACAGCCTGTTAGAACCAGCAAAAGACACTGGCTTCCTGTGATCTCATCATTTTGCACGCCCACTTAAGGTAAGCACTTAACAATAAATGAAAGGAAAGGCTTAACATACCTGCTTTAAACAGTGGGCACTGTTTGGAGAAGGAACTTGTCCTCATTCTTTTCCATATGTTAAATGTTATTTACTAGATCCCATTAATAAGAACACACTTAAGAGCAGCTAGAAAGAGGCTGAGTAAGAATAGAATGCTGCAATTCCTACTTGTGCCATTAACCACAAGTGTGGGCTCTCCTTCAGCCTTAATGTCAGCAAAACTGCTGACAGCACTTTATTTCTGGTGGCATAGGAGGAGTCAGAGACAGCAAAACTTCATTTTCAGAGCTCCACATTCAGTTTGCAGTGCTGACACCTAGAGTTAAGCTTTCTACTTTGTAAAATGAATGGGTTTGATTTGCACCTACACAAAGACAAAATGTACATTTCATGGTGTCATTTAAAAAAAAAAAATCAATATTAAAACCATCTCTGCTTTCCATTTTGGAGGCAAACAAATTCTCATACAACCAATACTTCAGTTTATCCAAATGACACACTAACAAATACCGAGCAGGGAGAAATGCTTTGTTCGATGTTATATAATAACAGCATGACAAAACAACAAAGTGTACATGCAGATATGACGTGCATGACCTCTTTGCCTTTTTTCAAAAGTTTTTCCACATGAACCCTAGGCAGATTATTTCTGATTATTTCAATCTACAGCCTAGCTTCAAACAAAAACAAAAAAAGCCCCCACTTGCAAGTTTTTCAGATGAGAATTCACACTGCCTTGAATGAGAGGATGAGGTGAGTATAGAATACCTGAATAATCCCTTAGGAGTTTAATAAAAGCCACTGAGAAATCACTAGAGTTGTTGCTACACTGATGAAAATCCAACTCAAGACAAAAATTTCTATTTGAACAAGACACTGGCTTGTTTCTCTTCAATTTGAAAACATTGGTGCTGGGTTTTGTTGCCAATAAAAAGACAGAAGAAGTGAAAACATCAAAATCATTGCCAATGGTAATCATTTGTCACTATGCTGTATGAACTCTGTGGATAAAAGGGCTTGTTCAGGCTTATTTGCTGAAGTGCAGCTCAGGAAATGGTGGGCCCTATTATTAAAAAAAAAATGAAATAGTGCAAAAGAGCAGAGGAAGAATAGGAGTGTAGACACTGGCAGATTAGGGCTGTGGGGGAAGCACAAGGTCAGTACAGAGTCAGTAAGTGAGAGGTCAGAAAAGAACTAGCTCTAGGAGACAGCTGGGGAATGAGAAAGGTTATTTATGGAGAATAAGGTTGAATTTCATTCAGGACTGCAGAATAAGAAAGAAGCCTAGGAAAGAGCTTGGAATGATTATCATCAGCTTGGTCTGTAGGCAAGTGGGTGCTGTGGAAGATCAAAGTATTTAGAGAAGACATATATATAAGCTTAAAATTTTAAAAGGATTGAAAATTACAGTATTCAGCCACTTCTCCATCCATCTCATGGACAAATTACATTGGATCTTGCATTTTTTGACAAAAGACTGAACAGCACACTGACTCCCAGATCTCCTCCGCTGCTCCCCATCTCTGCTATCTCCCCCCAGATTTCCATAAGCAAAAGCACTTCTCCTTGATGTATCAGCAGTATGCATCCATTTCACACAGCTCTTGACCATTTCCCAGTGCACATTATAGGAGTTTGTGCATGAGCACTGGGACAATTCACTCCTGTTCGGTCGCACAAAAATGCCTATGAAGGCCCAGAGAAAAAGTTTGGTGCCAAAATCCAATTCTGATAATATTTCAGTACCCAAGACACTGACAGGCAGAATTACGCAGGAGAAATGATGGGCTGACACCTGCATGAGCAACAAATACCAGTGTGCTTTGAAAAAATGTTTGTTCAGCAATGGCAGAGCAAGCCTGCCTGCAGTCCTGTGAGCACAAGGCAGCAATCTTGATATGAGATTACTCTATGTGGTTTTAATTGCTTCTCCCCCCAGGTCAGCTGTATGTTCCAACTGTGTCTTTTGGCCTTCTGAAAAGTTAGGCAATCCTGCTGGTCTCTAGGCCAGTGAAGGAGGCAGTGGGGAGGAGGTGGAACTGTGAAAAATGTGCCAGCACACAAACAGCTGAATGGACTCTATGCTGCTAACTACTGACACATGCAAGCTGTGACAGAGCTTGTCGTTCCAGCCCCAAGATACTCCACAAGAGAAAACAGGGACCATATCCTGCCTTAGCCACAAGTTAATATCAGCATTACACCCCACGAGCAGGCCAGGGTACATCTGCGTGTTTGAGTATAAGTGACAGGTACCCTGGAACTGGGCATTTTCAGGTGACACAAGACAAGTGTAAAATTTGTCCTGAGATAGATCATCCCCAGCTCCTGGAATATACAGAAGTACAATGGGTTTGTTTTCTGCATCACTTTCCTGATGTCCTGAAAAAACCCAAAGCAATCGACAGAAGCGTCGGTCTGAAGGCCTGGCGGGCTGTCTGGCTTGCTGTTGTTGCATAATTTCAATTGCAGAACACAGACAATTGTCTGTACCACTTGGAAATCAGGGCCTTCAAGACAGTCTAAGTCAGCAACTTTTTCAACCCTAGCACCAAAGACATTCAAGTCTAAAGCTCAGATACTTCACGTATGTACAAGCTTCATTGTCATAACTGGTGTCAAAATGGCTTTTGCAGCTGTAGTGATCAGCAGGATAGACACTATTTCTGGAAGAAAAATGTACCCCCCTTCACTGTACCTCCTTTTCACTTTGATTACCCTCTTTGCTGTCCCACAATGTGGAAGGGTCTTTCCTAGCCGCATCCTATCCTAAAGATTTGTCTCCCTTTCTTGTATGTATTAGTCTCTGCTGCTTCTTCCTACATTTTCCTCAGATCCTTTTGTTTCCTAAGGACCCCTTTTGTCATCTGCTTTCTCTTGCCATTTCCCCCATCAGATCAAAATCCTTCACCCAGCCCCAAAGCAATTCTCACCTCCATGATCTCCCAAAAGCTCAGTCAGCCCCCTTAAATCTCCCACAACAGCCCCCCATTTTTTCTGGTTTCACAATTGTCCACCTGTCCAACACTTCTCAAGTATGCTCCAGCAATATACCTTCTCTACTTTGTTTTTTGTAGGCTCTCCCCAAATCACCCAAGAGCAGCACCTGCTTGCATAGCAGGTGCAGAGCAAAGGTGACCAGATCTCTCTGTCACCCAACATCAATGACTGGACATGGGGCTTCTGATGCTGCTGGCGCACAGCAGCCTTAGCTGAAGCCTGACTTCAGCGGACCAAGGCATGTGCAGGGAAAAGGGGTGAAAGCACAGTCTCCCTGCATCTCCGCTGCTGCAAAGGAAGCTGACTCTGGATCTGGGGGTGATGAGACTGACTTACACAGCACTGCTGATCTCTCTAGGCACTGTGGCTACAGATCCTTGGACTGATCTGGGGCCAGAGCAGATTACAGAGCCCTTACCACTATCTTAAAGTCTCACAGGTTTTCCTCTCCCTCCCAGTCCTCTCTTCCCAAGTGCCCAAGTCCTCACCACCCAGAGGAGACCACCACCTAAGCCTTGTCTTTCCAATCCCTGAGCGCGGGAGCCCTACGCAGCCCGGGGAATGCAGCACCCATGGGATGCAGGAGGCTGCACTGTAACACCCAGCTGCTCTGCCAGCGCCAACCCCAGAGCTCAGTGGGAAGGAGGAGTGCTCTGTGAGCTGCTGCTGCCAAAGCAACAGCTCCCACTGTCTGGCCTTGCCTCGAGTCAGCCAAAAATTTGTGGGGAAGGGAGGAACAAAGCACTGTCGTCCCCACCCACTCCCCTATAATTATCCTGTGCTTCCCAAGCAGGATTATCTATCTGGATACACAGTGCCATGCAGCCAGCTGTGACCATAGAGAATTAGTCGTTCCCCTCCTAGAGAATTTTCCCTTCTTTCTTCCTAAGTATTTTTAAGCTAACTTACATTCATTTAGTACACAACCCTTTCAGTTTGTGATTTACTAAACCAAGGATGAGAACTGGTCCTTCTAGAAAACTGATCCTGCTTAGGTGGCATAGTATACCCAATTCTTAGACCCTACAAGCCTTGCTGCCTGTTGTCCCTCTGCTTCACTAGGGTATTGGATCCCCCCTCTTAGCTAGCCAGCCTCTGGCCCAGCCCAAGAGTGACCCCAGCCTCAGGACCCTTCAGACTCATAAATTGGTTCCTAATGCCATAACCCCTGTATCACATTGTGGCCTGCCTGGATCCAGTAAGAGAAAGCAAAAGAAAAATCAGTAAAAGAAACAAGCAACCTGGCTTCTCCATCAATAAGTCGGTTTTCTTTGGTCATCAAAGCTAGAAGGACAAGCTCTTAGTCTTTGTCAGCCTACCCCAGCAGCTAAAAGATCAGTCCAGACTAATGAGGGAAGATTCACTCAAGACAGGCTTTTCAAAACCATACTTTCTCTCCCTGACTCAGTCCCCATCTCCCCTCTCCCAGGTCCCCACTGCCTCCTGACCAGCAGCTGCTTTCTCACTTGCTGCTGGTTAACCAGCAGTGCTGGTGGCCAGTAGCCTTCCTTCCTGGGCCAGCCTCCTTAACCTTTCCCAGAGACAGAAGGAATAAGAGTGGCAAAGAGAACAACAAAATACAGAGCTAGAAACTCATCCCTGCAGTATGGCAGCAGCAGGAGCTGAAAAACTCTCTAAAATTCCTCTTTAAGACAGCCTGTACACCTGCAAAATAGACAGCTTTCACGGCAGCTGAATTTATTATTTAAGGAACAGATCCATCGTCCAAGGCCGTACTCAGCAGTAATTTATTACACATTCACAATAGCAAAAAGTCCTATGTACTGGCTGTGAGATTTATGTTCCTAGATCACTCAAACATCTGAAAAATTCATGCTACAAACATGTCTGAATATAAGACAGGGAACTGGACCTCATCTGAATACTTGTTATTCTCATGTACATTTCCTTTCCTTGGGCCAAACCAATACCTTTAAATACACGCAATTATATCCAACTATGTACAATCCTTCCCTGATATTAGGTCTTTCTGTGGAGCAAGGCAGTATCCTTACATATGCAAGAAGCTGAACCCTTAAGCAACCAAGAGAAGCATACCTTACCATCAAACAGATAACCCAGAGATGGTTGTGCAATTTATTACTCTCTCCAAATGTACCCCTTTTTCCAGGAATGCTTCACATCCAGTTCTTACATTGCAATCAAGCTCTGTGAGTAATGTTTCATTCATGATTCATACTATTTTTCCAACTGTATTCTTGTTTCTGTAAGTTCCCATCAGGGAAGTTGCATTCCCTGCCACTTGCCTGCAAGCAGCTCTGCGTGCAGACAGCTGTGAGGAGGAATGTACAAGAATCCGACCTCTGCGGTGCCATGGCACAGTGCTCATAGATCATGAGTCTTGTAAACTCCATTTTACAGCTGTCTGCACATGCAGCTGAGCAGCAGGAAAAGCAACACCACAAGAATTGCAAGAGGAGATGACAATTTGGGGAAAAGATAAGGAGAAACCACATTGAGGGCAGGTGGAGAAACCAGACCATGTAAGTTTTATGGGGATAGCTATTTAAAAAAAAGGGGGGGGGGGGGGGATTCAGGATGTGTCGGGGAGATAAATCTTCCGAGTTTTTGAAATGGGGAAGGCAGCCGTTGCAGGCTCACTCACCAGAGCCCTAACAAACATAAATCTTACCCACATGGGCACCATCCTTCCCAACATGCTTGCCAGGGCTGGCTGTAGCACAGCTATCACGGAAGAATCTGTCATATTAAGCAGAACAGCACTTGGCAGTTTCTGTGAATTATGGTTACAGCCAGCACAGCTGGGTGCTGCAGGGGTTGACAGGCTCTGTAACACAGTCACAATAGCAAGCACTATAAAAAAATTTTCACCAAAATGGTTCAGGAATGGAGCTGCAAAATAGTTCTAAAACATGTCCTTTAAACTCCTGAGAGACTTTCAAACAGATGGGGCGGGGGGTGATCTGACGAACCGGGGGAGGCTGATCTCATGGTGTATATCCACCTTGGCAACACCTCCTGGGTCTGCACTTACTGTGCCCATGTTGGTGGGCTCCTCGTGCTCAGTCCAGAGGCTTTTTAATCTCCTCTTACTTGAAATAAGATGTGGCGCTTTGTCTCCCTGATATACCTCCACTCCAGGGCACAGTTCTCTGCTTCCTATACCTTATACCTTTGCAGAAATGAGACCTCACACTGGCCACAGATAACCAAGAGCAGTGCCACTCCTTCCCTTATCTCTCTCATGCCCCAAGTGCTAAACACACCTTTTCACACAGCCCAAATCTGGTTTACATTTCTGGTTTGGGGGAGTTTCAGGGGAAACCAGTACACACATTAGCCTTACAAAGAATTAAAATAACCAAGCCAGAACAATCACTCTTAAGTTCACTGCCACAACAAGTATACCAAACTGGACAAAACAAGTAAACATTTGTTCATCTCCTTGCACTCTCAGGAGTTTGTTAGGCAAGCATCAGAGTCATTTGAGAAGGTCATCCCATACACAAGACATCTCTGTAGACCCGCATGCAGACCATTTCCCTCTTGGTCAGCCAGTATAAACACCTAAAAATCACATCTTCCTTTTGACAGTCATGGGCACCAAAAGAAATAACCACTTTTTCAGCAAGAGCTCTGAGTCCTTGAGAGCTTCAAAATCTGACCTAAAGCAATTATCCTTTTAAAAGGAAACTAAGTTAGTAGCTGTTCATTTCACAGATTCACATGAGAAAAGCCATATGGCCTCTTGAGAGAGAGGAGTAAAGTGAGAAGGAAAAGAAAGTATGTCTACTACATAAGATGCTTACTAAAATGCTTGAAATAACCTCACTACAAAAACTTTCTCCAAACACACCCATGGTTGTTCTCAGCAGGAACAGCAAATCCAAGCAAAATCAGTTTTCCACTGGGGAGAAACACAGGTACTCAAGAAAAATACTACAAGAGGTTAACAGTCTAAATTCAGCTTACTCTCAGCGGGTTGAGAGTGCACGGAGACCTGTGCTGCACAGAGGCAGGCAGCAATTGCAGCTGCATGGCACTTCAGCTGTTGCTGGTTACCCAGACGCTTGTTTATGGTTAGCGTGGCGTGTTATTCCCCACTTGCTGCACCCGGAGTTGCCATCTTACTTGCTCACTTTTCAGGCGGTGCCCTGTCTAGCCCATACATCATGCACAGGTGGGCAAACCTTCCTGGGGCCTCTGCCCCTTCTCACTCTCCCCCATTCAGGGGGGATCTCCAGGAAACTCTGGGAGGGGGACATTGGGAAACACTTGCCCTCTCTTGCAGGTTTCCCAAAAAAACAGCAGCAGATTAGCCTGAACTCATGCCTGCCACTGACTAAGCAAGGGGCCATTCAGCTCTCTACCAAACACCCCTAGGAGATGGAGAGAGAAGAGACATTAACAGGTCTCTCACACCCACAATTAATTTAGTGTCTAGGCAGAAGCTCAGGCCCGATTTTCCTCCTACCTTGGATCAGCAGCAATGACAGGATGCAGGACCAGGCCTCATTCCCAAACAGTATTTCACTTTTGATTTTTAAAGTGCTTGCTCGTTTACCAAAAAAAGCTGGAGGCATCTCACTGCTGAAACTATGCATCCAGCTGTGAGGTATTTCACTGATTATGTAACAGATGATCAAAAAGAAAAACAAATTAAAGAAGAAAAAAGCAATATAGCAAATTCCATCCCTCATAGCCTTTCCGTTCAAGTTTTTATTAACATTATAAGCTAAATAACAGGAAAAAGTTAGTATACAAGGGCTGTTTGGAAGCGCTGTGCTTGGAGAGAGACTGTAGGTGTACATGTTAAGTATAACACATCGATTTCTTTCATGCAGATGCTGCTTTTACAAAACAAACCAGAGAAATGCGAAATTTTCCTGACTGGCAGCACAAGTTGCTGCACATTTAAGAATGGAAAAAAGGCACTATAGTGATAGAGATATCCATCACTGCACGAATTACACTCAGATAGCAATCACCGGCACACAGGTTTAGATAAGAGGGAGCAGATCCTTTGATTGCATATGCTTTGTAAAACACATTGTTGTTTATTCCTTTGCTGGCTAGCTGCGTTGGCTGTTCCTTAAAGCGTGGAAGACAGAAATGAAGTATCACCAAAAGGTGACTCTCTGGGACAGAAAGGACCCTGTGAACGGCCGGCTCTGCCCTGCAGCAGGGCCAGGGCTGCCGGGGCACCCAGTGCAGGGTGGGCAGCTACACCAGGAGGAGCTCAGGGCTCCTCATGAGGGCAGCACAATGGCATCACCTCACTGCAGCCCTTAACAGCTTGTTGATCCAAGGCTCAGTCACAGGCTTTTAGTGCTGGTCAAACAGAAGGAGACACTTTTTCACCACAAGATTGTTTTCCAAGAAAACTCAGACTTTTTCATACCTGCTGATTTCTTATCTCCAATGCAGGGAGGTTAGTACTCAGAATTCCTCTTGAAGGTCTCCTTTGTGGTCACGACACGGCACTTAGGCAAACTGACATAATTTTAAATCAGATTTGCTTTTCTTTATTTGGCTGTTTATTGGTAGTGTTGCATTTTCATTAGTACAGAGAACTCCATTAGATGAGCCACCTTCACTTTTGCTCACTGCCTTTAGTTTCAGTTCCTTGTACATTAGCACAATGCTGCAACACTCAACACAGCATTAGCCACATTTTTAAAAGCTTCCTGTTAGTCCTAAAAAAATTGCCCATTAGAGGAAAAGATGGACGTGCTAAATGTCCCAGAATTGTTTAGGACAATCTGCTAGGGATACAGTCTTGGAAATTATACTTCAATGTCATTGCAGGTGATAATGTAGTTTAGCTATTTCTAAGCAACCAGGCTGCCTTTAGATGTTGCTCTTCAGGTGTGTGAACATCATTATGATCTCCAGCCCACAGCAGAAGCATTCTTTGAATTCTCCTTCTTCTCTGTCAAACACTAATCATTTCTGCTTTATATTAGACTTTTTGTGGATGCCACTAATTCACATTCAACAGTTGATTACAGCAAGATGCAGTTGGGCTGCACGGCTATACTGCTCCGGTACCAAGCAGAATAGATTGCATGCTCTCACAGCGACTCCTGGGGATGCCTGAACACACCAAGCCATCGCAAAGCATGCCAAGTAACTCCTCGCCTCATGTCTCAGAAGTATTAGGCTATTAATCGAAAATATTTTGTAAGCACTTTCCCACATGTACCTAAATATTGACCTATATGAGGAATACATAAACACTCAACAATGAGGGCAGCTGGTTTTCTCCCTTTTTAGGATCTCTACTTTTATCTTGTTGGTTGTTTTTTTTTTAACTTTTCTCACCATTTTGCCACATGACATTTTTTATTATCTTAATATAGTGACCTATTGATAACATCAACACTTACAAGAATTATAACTATACTTTCCCATCTGAGGCATTTATCTGATGCTGCTATTAGAGCTGCCCTAATTGGGGAAGATTGATCCCACATTTATCCCAGCATAGCATTTTATGTTAGATCCTTGTATTGGCACAGGGTTGTGCTGGCAGCGCCTGTGCTCTCCCGGGCTGCCCGGAGGCTCTGGGGACAAAGCATATCAACCTTTCCAATTGGATTTTCTGAATTTGCTGTGCCTGCTCCCACGCAATGAACTTAACAGACAAAGAACTGAAGCAGAGATGAAGACTGTGAAAATTTTAAGAGGAAGAGAAAGTAAATTAAGCAGGGACCTTGCTAGACACAGACTGATGCAGGAATAAAAACTCTTTGTAGTGCTGTAGATTTCAGACAAAACCTAAATACCCAGACCGGCTTCCTGTCAGAGTATAAACTGCACGTACTTTGGCCATTTTCTCATCAGTTTAAAGCCAGCATCATATTTGTTACAATGACAGCATATTTACTAATGAAAGCACTCTGAAAGACATTTTGGGAACAGAAACAGAATTTTATTGACTGAATTCACATTGCACAAGCACTGGTCTTTAAATACAGTTGTCTGTGCCCCCTGCATTATTGAAATAAATCTGAGGTAGCTCCCATACTACAGCCTTAAAAAAAGGCAGGAATTACCCAGCTCATCCTCCACTGCAGGAGAATGTGAACTTCTGACAGAAAGTTTACTTTTGTTGCTCTGCCAAGTGCTAGGCCCAGAACTTGGGAGGATTAATAACAGGAACAGGCTGGAGACACGTGATTTAGCTAGCCTTGTTTGCAGTTCGGCTCTTTAGCAAGGTACAGCCTGACCTTAGGTGACTGTGGCTAAAAGGAACAATTATGGAGCTCAGCAGTGGAAAAAAAAAGTAAAAGAAAAACAGGCAGACGGGAGCCATATAACTAAAAGAATTTAAAGTGTTCAGCTAAATTATGCACATTAGAATACGCTACATCCAAGCTTTGTTAACCACTTCAGTGAAAAAAGAACTCCAGAAAAGATTACAGAAACTTTGGATTTCTTCTTGAACAGTTGCTATACTGCTTTCTTTTATCTCTTGAGCAGCAAATAAAAGTAAACTTTCATTTATCTAAACTTATATGGCCTTATCACAGTGGATATCATAGTGGAACACATCATAAATGTTGGTTGATTTATGATTCTAATTCCTTACAGATGGGAAAACATAAATTGAGTGACTTGCCTTAAGTCACCTAGGAAGTATTTGTCATTGCCTAGAAGTAAGGCTGTAATCTACCCCCTTCGCCACAGCATTCACCTTTTGAAACTTCAGTGGTTTCTGGGAAAACGTATATTTAAGATAGTTAATACAGCCAAGTAAAATTCTGTATTTTTTAAGTACTTCTAACATAACCTACGATTTTGCAGTAAAGCTCTGCCTCTCCTAGAGTTAGCACATCTTGGTCAGCACCAGTGAAAAACTGCTTGGTGTCAACCACAGGCTTGAACTGTCTAATGATCACCTAAAAGGCTTTAACCAGAACAACCTTCTGACACTTATTTAAGATTGCACTTCTCTGAAGGCCAATATATCATGAAAACACTAGTAACAGTCAATGAAGTGAGATGGGATTTAGTGTAGCAGGTGTGCCCCTAGAAAGGAATGCCTCCCAGCTTTCTTACAAATGGGAACCACTGCAGAGAAAGGAGCTGGTACACTGGGGAGACATGTACAGTGAGTTTACTCAGCTTCTGACTTGTATGTGGGGAATAACAGGACACTTGAGGAAGCTCAGAAACCTGCAGAGAACCTCTCCACAGCTGTACAAGGAAACATTTCTCATCTCCATCTTTTTTTTTAACTCTGCTGGTTTAAAAGACTTCCTAATTCTTGTTGGAGCATGGAACTGTTGGCATTTTCTGCATAACTGCTGGATTCCCGTTCAAGAAGGACTTTGAGAGCAGGATTTCTGGCAAGATGAGCAGCAGGCACAGGGGTGTGTTGGTGTGCTCTCTCCCAGCCAGCTTATGGCTCTCTGCAGCCAAACCGCCTGGAGCACTTGGGTGCTGGTACCCAGACGAGGAGCTCTAGGATTAGAAGCAACTCCACTGAAGCCATTGGAGATGATTTTGGTCCCTATGTGATGTCTTTCAAATGTTGTTTGTGGGCACAGAAAAACACCAGAGGCATGTCTTTGGGATATAGTCATCAAAACGCAGGCATCTTGGGACACTCGTGAATGCCCGCTGCAAGCCACAGAACATAGGCCTGCCGCCTGCTGATCTGCTTTGGAGAAAATTGCTAGGGTTGAGGGAATTTATTTTGTTCTGTACTTCAAGGGCCTCCTGTGGCCAGACAGACGGGACGGATGCAGCTGGAGCACTCCCTCCCCTTCCTGGTGCAGAGTGGAGCCGGGAGGGCCGAGCGCAGCTTTCTAGCCTCCTGGGATGGTTTGCTGCACTGCCCTGGACACGGCGTTCGGGGGGACAATCCCCAACCCTTCCACATCCCGGCCAGCCAGTCAGGGAACTGGTGGGTGGCACCCACAGCCATCAACCTCCCTTAATTCTTCCCACTTAAAGCAGCTGGTTAGTCCTCTTTTAAAGTGTGTTTCCAGAGTATTGAGTTGTATGAGTTTAAAATCGGGCTTAGCTAGCCAGGGTGGATGGACCCCGGCAAAGAGCTTTTAAGCCTCCTCTGTGTACACACCTGGTATTTTAGGGGAACACACTAGAACATGACAATAGCTCCTTGCACTAGTACAACAGGTTACTGACTGCAATTCTCTACAAAGACAATAGATTCATGTAACCACAAAATTTAACACGTTTCTAAAAAGATTTAGTGCTACCTACAAAGACAGGACAACGCTATGTATTAGCTGGGGCTGGGAACCCAATTTCACTGGTGCATGGCTGCCTCCTCATGTAACTGGCTGCGGTGGAGGTCAGCTCATCCTCTCCAATATCCATGCTGTCGGTCAGACAAGCGAGTACTGTGACCTGATCCAGCCTATCAAGTACCAGTGCCAAACAGGAGATACAAGGCAAAGGGCTTCCATATAAGGGGAGAAAGGAGGCAGAAGAGTTTAGAAGAAAAAGAAGGATCAGAAGGAAAATTTTGTAGTGCGATTCAACTCTCATCAACACAGCCTGCACGGTGCCGCCTTTGGCCCATTATCCCATAGTATAAGAACAAAACTAGATCCAAAAAGACAATTAAAAGGAAACCATACTATCTGGACAGGACATCTCTTCTTACTATTAACCTCTGGAAACCAGAATAATTTACCATTGAAGTAAAAAGTACAGTGAAACCCCAAAAGCATTCACGTGAACCAGGAGTAGTCTCTGGCAGATGTGCTGGCTACAGGAAAACATTCAAACTGCGTACAGTAGTTAATCAGTGTCTGGACATATTATTTGTTTTTTAAATATATGTTGTACCTTAAACAAAAAGGAAAATCGTATGAGATGATGCTTAAATGCCCATTGGAGTTTGCCCTGAGACAGCTCTGTGAACCATGCAATGAAGGAATCACCACAGTTAGTCCAGTTTTAGGGAGTTCATTAGTAAATTGGAACAAGCAAGGTTATGGAACAGAATAGTCTACGAGCTTGGGATCTCTTCATAGAAAACACGAGCTCTTTTTTACTGTAAATAGTGTGATGCTTGTCTGAGCAGTGGCTTACTGCAGAGCACTGTCTCATTAGCTCACCTCTGAGCATAACAGGTAGTTGTCACTTGCATGGAAATGAAAACAGAAGTTAATGAACTAATTAATTCACTCAGTGTTTAAAAATCCCTCTCTCCTATCCTCCTCTGCCCATGACTCCTAAGTAAACTATGTAGAAAGGGGTCTGATTCCCCTGCGTCTCAGACTTTGAGTATATACACAGTGCTCCCTCTTCATATGGTTATCTTTGATGTAAAGCCACGGTGTGCTGGCTACTAACTCTACCTAAATCCATTATAAGCACCCTTTGTATAATATGCACCTTGCTTTAGCGTGCAAAACATTTGGTTCCCAAAAACACGATAGGATGGCTAGAGTAACCACTAACCAGACATGCTGGAATGCCTGAAAGTGTCCAAGATTAGTCATTTGGCAGCAATCCTGGGGAAATGTAGCTTTACGTATCCCACTCTGGACAGAAAGGTTTAGTGCTTGGGGCTTTCTGGCAGGCCTGAACCCAACTCCTTCCCTTGCAGCATGCAGCGTAGCTTAGATCAGCCGTGACTACGACAGCTAGAGCTGGGAGGCAATTGCCATGAAAACCTGGACCATTCACTTTGTCAAATCTGTGTCCAGCATATTCTTTTCTTCACGAAAAGAAGAAACCCCCCAAACCCCAAACCCTTTCCTATGCTTGGCCTTGATATTTTTTTTTCTGGATAATTTCAGCTTCTGTGTTTGTCAGCTGGAAAGAAAATGCATGTGTTGTATACACATCGATCAGAAATCTGGCGGGTGTTTGTATATTATACAACAGATCAAAGGTCGGAGAAATTTCATTCTAATTTGAGGGCAAGAAACCAAGGTTACTGAAGACCAGCATGCATGCTCATCAGCTATACAAATCAAGGCAAATGCAAGATGGCATTTAGGTGCTACAGAGCTGGCAGGGCTGAGAAGCAGCAACACTTCTTTGGTCACTGAAGCTCGTTGCAGGACTTGCACAGACACATCTTATAAGAAGGGCTGGCACCTGCACCTCACTGCACTTTTAACAAGGGATCCAGTTCACCTACACATAAAGTAATGTAACCGATTTCTTATGCCACATCCATACCAGGCAAGAATGCACAGCGCAGAGCCTGTGCCATCACTTTGAGCAAGCCAGCACATCCAAACCGGCAGCCGAGTGCTGCACAGAGATGGCTCAGGAATAACTCACAAGCAGCACAGCTGGAGCAGTCTGGCCTGGCTCCTAGGCTTGGTTTGCCTGACTCTCAGAAGGACCAGTTTGCTTGAGCTTAGTGCTGAGCTGAGACAGAATTAGTCCCACCGGTTCAGGAGCTGCCATGCTCACCATGAGACCACAGACCTGGGCATCATGCTGTTGTGTGGGGCTGCCGTGGCCCCAGCATTTCTGCTCAGAGCTGCAGAAAATAAACCAGTTAAAACATGCAGAAACTGGCAGCTGTCTTTGTGTTTTTCACGTATTAAACTGCAGAACTGCCGCCAAGTGCTCCCGCACTCAGGACTGCACAGATGATATTGCTCCTTCAATGTATGACATTCATGTAGCATTCCAACAACGAAAGAAACCAGTACAACTGAATGGATGAATGGAAAAACGAATTGCTTCAAGCTGATTTAAAGGAGATATTTAGTCATGCGTGGGAAGGAAAAAAGAGAATAGGTGACCAAAATAGAATAAAGCAATTGGAAACAGCTGATGTTTGATGAAAAGAAAGATATTTTCTGGGGTGAGAAATTTAAAAGCCTTGAGTATTTTCAAAGGGCAAATTATGCGTGACTTTTTAATCCTTTAAATAGTGCCAGGTTATCCAGAATCTACTCCAGAAAGATTTCCGAAACAGTTTATTCTAGAACTAAGTCAAAACCTTCATCCAACTCTGGAAAATCTTATGTAAAGTCAGACTAACATTTTGTGAGCTCATATCAATGTTGGAAAATTGCTCCAGCTGAAAGCATGAAGGAATAGTTTTGCAAAGGAACCCCTGAGTTTTAGCCTGGCTTTATGATTTACAATAAGAAAAGGCAGAAAAGGAAACTAAAATCCTTGATAGAAGAAAATAAAAAATAGAAGGGCTGAGTTGCATTTTCTGACAGAGCCATTATTGTCTTTCCATTTCACAAAGAGTGGACAAGTTTAATGCTGTACTGGAAGCAAGCATGGGGGTTTCCTTTACCTGAGCTTTCCATTAGTGTACTTAGCATATAGACATGGAAGACAGTCCCTCAGTCCTGCCCACAGCACCTGGACTACAAAAGTGACAAAACCAATTTTATTGCTCCAGCCAGTGTCCAAGTCACACCAATTGCCATTAAAAATCTCTGCCAAAATGGCAGCTCAAACAGGGCAGCCACCCCCAACTAGTAGGAACTCAGGTGTCAAATCCCACAGGGCACACGGGTGACACTGTTGTGGGCACTAATAAATTACTTTCCCAATGCAACCTTTTTTTTAGGCTTTGTGTAAACTTTTGGGCATATCCAGGTCTGAGGCATCTTAGTCATTCACATTTCTGGGGCATCAGCTGCTCTTTATGTGCCACCAGTCCCCGTCCCCCCTCCCCCCCCTTTTTTTTTCCCTTTCTCTTTTCGTTTTTTAAACCTGGCAAAAAATGTTAGTGGATAAATGACAGATACTACTTTGTCCTTTTAGTAAATCATTGGCAGACATGGATCAGCATTTTGAGATGTATGGACATAGGTAGGAAGCCAACCAGACAGTATATTACTACTTTTCATAACCAGTACTGATGTTTTGCTTCCATGAATGTCCACATCTTTTTAAGTCACAAGTAAGAAGTGTGCTGTAATAAGCAAATATAAAGTCAGACACTTGTGGCTATATAAAGCTATATGGAAGAAGAAAAGAGGACCTATGTGAAATCCATGACATCTGGGAAACACTGTGTATATGGAGTCCAAAGACAGTGTACATTGCCAGCCTGGCAGAGAGGACATAAATATCCCAAACAGAAGCCTAAGAAAATAGAAAATCAGTAAGTATTAAGTTGACCCCCAAAATAAAATTTGTGGGGGACCAGATCGATTTGGAAATTCAAGCCAAATTTGGGAAATTATTGTGAACACAGACAAAACCTCAAAACATAAATGTATAGAATATTCAAATATGCTTTGAGCAGAGGGGTTGGACTAGATGATCTCCAGAGGTCCCTTCCAACCTCAACTATTCTATGATTCTGTGAAATGTTTTGCTTTGGTATTTTCTAAATGAAATGGTTTGGGTTTGATTTTTTCTTTTCCAAAATGAAAGGGGACAAAAATAAACAGCTTATAAAGCAATGCCAGGCATTCTGTTTGGAACTGAATAAAAACATTTTGCAAAATTTCATTATTTTCCTCCTAAACCCCCTCAATTTTTTCCAGAGATACCTCTGCTTTTAGTTTCATTACACCTATGTTTATTTTTCAAATTTGAGGGGGACGAGTCAGAGAGCAAACCAAAAAACTCACCATTCATCCAGCTCTGCTCCCAAGCCCTATTTTCTTATTCACAGGGGAAAAACTGCAAAGATGATAAACCCTTTCAGATGTACTCCAGTTTCTTCAGGGCTGAAGGTGCAGAGCAGGCGTCTCTGCAGCCAACAATAACAAACACTAATGCCAACTCTGTGCGTTTCCATGACCATGGTGCCCCAGAGACCTCCTCTTTCATCCACATGCTCCTCCCCTCCCAAACCACCTCGTCACTGTCTCTCTGAGGTTGGGGAAGGAGGGACAGTTCAGATACACCCATTTCCCAATAGATTTTGTTCCAAGGGGGAAGAAGAAGGAAGAAAGAAAAAAATAAAAAAGCGTTTCTACTTTTTCATTCTTTCCCCACCTTTCTTGTTTCCTCTGGTCTATTTACCCATCCTGTGTGGTTACTGTTGGAAGAGAAACTATGTGGTTAGAGAGCAGAGGGAAGCAGCACAGGGAGCACCGTTGCACAACCAGCAGCTACCAGGATCAAGCTAGCGTCCCCGGGGCTGGACGGGCAAAGCAGAGCAATATTTTCCTATAAACACTAAAAACACTTCCAGTTAAGCTTGTGCTTGGGCTGGCGTGGGAGTACATGACACTGGTAGATCGCCTACACCAGAGACCGACTCGAGTCCATTTGGGGTGGATGACAGCTTCGGCCAACTGCATGCTCGTGGCCAGCACGGCAAAAGGTGCTGCAGATGTTGGTGGGACTGACAGGAGGTTGGAGGGGCACCCCAGGACCATCCCGAGGGCAGAGGGAAGCGGCGTCCGAGCGCCTGTAGGCTTCATGGCGGCCAGGCATCCTCTCCATGCCAGTGCCTATCTATGTCCCAGGCACGTTCACTAGCACACAGCCCCCCTAATTGTGCCTGGGACCCCGGCAGGGTGACCCCACAATGCACAGTAGACCTGCTCCACTATGAAAACAGCTCTTGCCAAGGTAGGCAGGGCCCAGGGGACCATTTACCTGTCTTAATACTAAGGGTCTTGGAGTTACCAGCTAAACCTCTGGCTCCTCTTAGTATTTCAGTCTCTGATAGAGCTGGTCAGAATGTTTCCATCCAGCAAACTTCTTCTGAAGAAAAATTATTATTATTAAGGCTTCTATTACTCTTATTAAGAAAATGCCCATCCTGTCAATTAAAAAAAAGTAAATTTCAAAATCCCAAATTCTTGTTTGTTTTTGGTTGGTTGTTGCAGGTTTTCTTTTCCTCTTAACTCCATCATCCCACTCTCCTCACCTTCTCTTTGCTACTGTCAGGAACGAAAAGAAAAAGCAAGTGTGCAGAGGGGGCAACAGAGCCCACAAAGTCGCCTTCTGTACTCAAACCAAGCTGTTCCTGGCACTGCAGAATGTTAGTGTGCCACTAGAGAGAAGCTGTTTTGCTGTGCATTCTGCCAAGGGTCCTTATTATAGTCATGTAGGAATTAGCCCATTCAACTCTGAGGCTATGATCACTAGTTGCCTTCTGGCCCATCTAGTCTACAAAGAAAAGCAAGCCAGGGTCTGGCTGTGTGCCCTGAGAAGAGGTATCTGGAAAACTGCTTTCACTTGACTAAGTGGTCAACTCAAATCCTCCGTGTGCCCTATTTATTTTAAGGAATAAACGGTTAAGCCTGCGATCAGTACCTGCTACAAGCTATGGCAATTGGTATGCAGTGTGATTCTCTGCACAGGGCTTGTGCGTGCATCAGGGGAAAAATGTCAAACCCCCATCACAGTCAGACACCTGCTGCTGGTAAAATACCACTGCCATGCATTTGCACAATACCACTGTTCCACTTGTTTTACAAAAATAATCTCAGACCTCTGCTGCAAACACAAAGGAGCTTCACCACACCTAGGAGGGAGGTCGGCATTGGTACAAATGGGGGAATGGGCAAGGAGTGAGAAAAATGCCAGCCTTAGGGAGGGGAGGCAGTAAAGCTCACCTCATCATATCAGTGCTTGTTCACTCACACAGCAACGCTTCAGGATAAAGAAAAGCAAATCTCCATTATTATCTCCCGTTTTTAGACTAGGCTCCTGCATATTAATTCCTATTGATTGACACGTGGAACAGCACACTTTGATCATCTTGTTAATCAGGTATTCTTGCAGCAATACATGATGTGGTTTAAATAAGCCAGGTTAAGTCCTTGTGTACACAAGGAAGCTATTATAAGAAAAGGCAATGATGAAACTACTTTTTGCAAGAAGTAACCAGAGATGGAGTGCCTTATATGCTTTGGAAAATTTCACTTAATTTATGTAATTTTTCATGACTTTCTGCTTAGCGTGACAAGGTGTTGTCCCCCCAGCCATGACCAGCTTGGCTTGAAAGTCAAGGTTTTGCAAGCTGGGCTTGTGAAACCCCCCGAGGTTCTAAGCTTGCAGGGAACTCGGTACTTTCATTTCAAAGGGGCGTCTCCTTTATATAGTGTGTTTTGGTCCTTCAAAATACTGACCACTCTTGAAGCTATTGCTTAGATGCACACCAGTTCTTGGCAGACAGGACTGCCGAATTACCGTGGCCCTGTAGCATGCTTCAGACAAAAAGATCCTTCCTCCCCAAGGCACCAAAGGAGAAGACCCCAGCATTGCCACGAGGGAAGAGCACTGGTACCAAACACAGCTGCCCAGCCCCAGGTAGGCACCTCACTGCACAGCTGACCCCGTTGTCTAACCTCCCAACAGAATTACACTTAAAAAAGCATCTGATTTGCAGAAATACTGATCAGTCCCAGCTCCTACTGATATCAGCAGGGACTACAAGCACTGGGATACTGAAAAATCAGAGCAGTATCACCAGCCCGTGCCACTCTCTCCCCCATTTACGAGCGTGGCTCAGCCTCTTAGGGACCGTAACTGAGTCTTTATGAAGCCCTCGGATGGGTTTTACTGCAAACAAAGCTAAGAATGAACAGGCCCGATTACACCAGGACAATAGCCTAAACTTAACAATCACTTCCTGTAATTGTGTGAGGCAGCCTGTAGAACGAAGAATCATCTCATGATAAATCCTTGTTGGTCATTTACCATCATCAATCTATACTGTCAGAATGAATTAGGTGCAGAGGAGCATGTTAATTACAATGCATATGACACTCTAGCTTTAATTATCATGACTTCAAAGTAAACAGTGTCAGTTAATCGACCTCAATCACCATAAATGGTTGTTGGAGGAAAGCACTATTCAGCTGACGGTACTGACGTCTAGCTTGCGGGGTCTGCAGTCACAAGGCTGGCATTATATCATTACTTTTCCAAATTGCTCTCTATTTCTATCCACATTAGTCAGGTCTTTGGGACACTTTTTCCACTGCCTATGACATGCCTTAAATTAGGGGTGACCAATTTTGTCAATATGTAGCAACCTAGCTTTATTTATAGAACACTTCAGATTAAACACCAAAAGCTCCCACTGTCCTTTTATGCCTTTTCATTTTGCATTTAACAGCTACTTATTCATTTTACTTACCAACTAGGGCTATGTTTTTATAGCTTGTGGTTTCCATTTCAATATTATTTTATGCCATTCTCTGGAGGGCTAGGATTATGGAATAAATCTAAACACCTGGACAGTTTGTAAGGCACTGGGAGAGCAGCTAGCAGTGTTGCAAAGGCCCCCAGATCCCATCAGACAAATGTAGCCCTTTTCTTATTGTAGGACCTGAGATGAAAACTCTCAAACCCCGTCAGATGCCTCCTGAGATTCTCCACGTGAATCCCAGCAGGCAGGCTGACCGCTCGTTCTGGCTGCCATCAGCGTTAGGCTCCTGCAGAGAACAGATAAAGTTGTTCTCCATATCTCCTGCAGACAGGACAAGAGGAGGTGGGCTCACACAGCACGGAGACAGCATGGTAGGAAGAAACACTCTAATGCTAAAGCTATAAAAGCGTCAGAGCAGGCTGCCCAGCAAGGCTGCGGGGTCTCCAGTAGCAGAGGCTTTAAGAAGCCGGGGTATCCACTGCAGAGCTCAGGGCTCATGTAGCCTCTGGGGTGCTGGGTGTCACTCTGGCGTATTTCCTGCTGCTTGAAACACCTTGTGAAAAAACACCATCAATTTTCCCTGAAACTAGTGTGCAGAATGCAGAAGCCTGCAAAGATACAAGTAGCCTGTGATATGGCCTGCTTGGCCCTCTCAAGGAGAGCAAACCAAGGAAATAAGGAGTTACAGAAATAAACAAATAAAGTAAAATTAAGGTGGGGAATTTAATCACTCGGGAGACGGGAAATTCAAGGCTATGGTACCCATGGCAACTACTATTTGTCCACAGTGTATGGAACATTAACCTTAACTCCATATGCGGAAACAGAAAAAAATTATGGGACATATCACGTATGAATGCATATTTCATGCAGAGGGTAGTCTGTGAGGGCTACTGTGGAAGCAATAATTAAATTTCCTGACTGCAAAGCAGGTAGGTTCATGCACAAGCAGCCCTTCTGAGACACAAGCTAACGTCACCAGACAGAGCTCCCAGCTCATCCCCACAGTTTAGGCAGCAAAGATTCAAGGTCTTGGTTTGGCCATAGTATCATGTACTGCCTTATAAGCTTCTGGCTGCTGCTCAGATTTTGTTTTGAAAATTGCCATCTGCTGATTTAGGGAATGTTGTGATGTTTCTTTCAGTTGTTGGGTCAACAAGAATTCTGCATTTCTTGTATGTTTTCCTTTTAAGCAACTAAAGCAACATTCATCGTTCAACAAGGCAGAAGTCCAGTTCCTGTTGAGCGATAGGTTCATTCGAATATGAGAACCGGATTATTGCTGAGTTAGCAAACAAGTTATCAAAACCCGAGAGAGTTTTGCGCTTGACTTGAGCTGAATTTTAACCCCAGGCTGGGTGCTGAGGAGTCAGAGTACTTACCAAAATCAAAGCCAGTGAGACAGACAGTAACCCTGTGGATGGAACTGTTGTCCTTAAAGTTTCAATTTTACCTGATCTTGGACAATTGCTGACTGGTATATCTATTTTTGCTAAAATTTGGCAGACAAGAATTTATGAATATAGAAACCAACAGCAGATATATAACAGCTGAAAAGACTAATTGCAGTCGGGGAGGGGGGGCTGTTTAAAGAAGAGTCGGTTTCATAAAAATTACTTCTTTCTTTTGTCACCGCCATGGGACACAGAAGCAAGCAGTCTGCTAGGTAATGACCTCCCCCCGGCCTGACCTTGGAGGTGCCATGTGCCATCTCCTCCCAGGGCCAGAGGCAGGCTGAGGACAGGCAGAGACCCCTCCTGCCACAGCCTGCAAGGCAGGGAGGTGTCTCTCTGTGCTCCCCTGCACAGCCCTGCCGCACACCTTCCCTGGGTGAAAACACTTGGCTTTAGGCAGAAATGGGCCTGAGCAGGGATCTCGGGCCCTGGTGCCTTAGAAAAAACTTGTGTCGGAGGTAGCATGCCAGGTACCAGTGCTTGCAGACAGTCAACCCAGCACCCAGCAGCCCCCGCATTGAATTTTTCAGCAGGAGTGGGGCCAGACCCTAACCCAGGCCATCACTCTTCATAAAGTGATTTAACACATCCACGACACCAACCAGCATAGTAGCTCAGGTCTGACCTCTGTCACCACTTCGTAGGCTGATAGGACGAGGCCAAAATCCAGCCATGCAGACAGAGGGGCTGACGGAGTCAACGGGACAGCGGCACGCTCCCGGGCAGGCTCGGACGCCTGCGTGCTGTGGGGTGGTGGGTGCCTTTGCAGGTTCCCCATCCCCGCTCGGTGCCTCACCGCACGGTAGGTTTGGGCAGCTCTGTGCGACCGCGGCTGGGGGGCTGTTTGCTCAGATGGGGCTCCCTGCAGAGGCAAGGAAGGCAGCAGTATGAAACACAATAAAACTCTCCTCCTGAGCAGCAGTGTCCTTGTGCATTACTGTGCCAGAGGGCTTCCATCCAGTAGTTTTGGACATATTTTACCGAGTCAAGGCCACATTTATCTAGCAGCAATTCAAAGCGAGGAGATCTCCCACTGTGGAGAAGATTGGCGTTTCTTTCACCTGCACTTCAAAATAAGAGTGCTCACGTGAACTCCCTCTGCCAGAAAACCATCCCAGGACCGTCCCAGACCACAGCCGACGGGCATGGCCAGGCTGAAGGGACTGTTGAGACAGGCAGCCCGAGTACACTCTGCACAGCCTGGTTCACACCTGTAACCCGCAGATACGGTGAGCAGAAAGCAGTGGTGCCTCTCCATGGCTGACTTAGGAGTCAGGCTTGCCCGGGGGGGCCACGCCGTACCCTGTGGGCCACCCACCACTCAGGCGCGTGCTAGTCCACATTCTGCCCACCCTCCTCCTCGCTGAAGTCTCTGAAAACCTCAAAGTCAGCTCCGAAACAGAGGCTGATGGCCCCTCACCAGCAACAGTCAGCTCACGGGCTTGAAACTCCCCACGGGACCATAAACCCCAGCAAGAAGTAATTTTACATGAAGGAAAAAAGTATAAGGTAGGCTTCTTGCAAATACCCACTGAGGGCGACACGAGGGGGGTACAGGGTCAGACCTGCTGATTAAGAGCCGTGTCGTAACACCAGCATCCTTCACACGCCATCCTGCTCCAGGGCAGGGGAGGACTCCCAACGGCAGTGCTGCCCTTCGCTCCCACAGATGCAGGGACTCTCTACAAACCCCAGACCAGGCTCTCAAGGGCTGGGCTGAAATTACCGACCTCATTTCCAGAGAGCTGTTCGTAACCTTGGACTCTTCTCACTGTGTCTTAAATACGAGCTATCCCTCATCAGGGAGAAATCAAGATTTCATACTGCACAGCAGAGAACAGCTGAACAAGCCAAATCTTGAAAAACAGCTCGGCATATGTTTTCACAGAAGTCACGGCAGGTTCAGGAATTAACCTGGCCAGACACCACCACAATATCTATAAGTTAACCCAAGTTAAGGCAGGCTTGAACACTGCTGAAAAATCCCACCCTCCAAATGATTTCCACTTCTGAATCTCTGACCTGCTGTCTATGGAAAGGGAAAGAAGTGCAGTGATGAGGTAAATGCGTTTATGAATGCATTACTGTTACCTTTCTACTCTAACAGCTTACAGTAATGACTTTACCACCCATATTTATTGCTAATCAAGATCAGCACTAGGGGAGGAGGAGGAATCATTTCTGCCACAAAGTTTGTGCTAAGCCACCTTTGTTTTTTCCTCATCACATGAAAGCCATAGCCCAGGCAGACTTATTTGCAGCCTGCTAACGGCTAGAAGTTTTCCTTTTCTAGGCGCTTATATCTTACGAGTGCTCACATTTTACCTGGAACCTCTTCCGTAGAGCAGCAAGCGCAGCCTGAGCTGCAGCAGAGCAGCAAAGTCGAAGCGTTCAGCAAGCTCCACTGTACTCGGTTTGAAGAGTTTCCTCAAAAGCAGCACAAGCTACTTTGCCAGCTAATCTTTCCAGCCTGCAGCTACAGAGCAAAGCATAGCTGTGGACCTGTGTCAAAGGTACATTTGTTAACACATTTCCCCCGGAGTGCTAATTAACATTTACATCAAGTACTATGAGAGTGAAAAAGCTTCAACACAAACACACTGCAGGGAAACGCAAGGAGCAAACTCTCTCTCCCCCCAGATGCAGTGTACTGTTTGCCCTTCAGGAGCTGGTGGAAATCCAGTTTGTTTTGTAATCTTCTGTTCTCTAAAATCAGATATTTCTGCAAGTTAATAACTAACCAGCTTCTTTTTATTTAAAAACCTACAAGTGCATTTAAAATTCTATGAAAGCAAGGCCCTGCTGGCACTGGTGCGAGCCAGCCCGCCTGCACGTCTCCGTGCTGAGTCACAGCACAGGCGCTCCCCAGTCTAATTACAGAAAATGACAATATTTTATGATTTTATAATAAACATAAATAAAAGAACATCAACATACTTTCTCTTGCATCTTGAAACAAGATTGAACCCTCTTAAACTAAACACTAAGATAGGGAACACAAACACAAATATTTGTAGCTGGATCTTCAATTGCCACATTTTGGGATGCCGACAAAGCAGCTCTAATGAGCAACATTTGTACCCACAATAGGATGCAGACAAAGTTGTTTGCAAACACAAATTTGCACTTGAAAAATGCAAAGGCAGTTGCTGAACGGCTGGTTAATGAGCTATTCTCAATACTATTTCTCAATACTTACTGAGAAAAATGTGCTATCACATTATCACATTGGAGTAAAATTTCTAAGACTGCAATCAATATAACTAATACATGGTTGAAAAAATCCTCTGGGTTTTTCCCGGGGGGGGGGGGGGGTGTCCCAGTTTTCGAAGGGAAATCTAGAAAATCCCAGGTTTACAGAAGGAAAATAATATTCTATGAGCCATGAAACAGTAGTACATAAAACTTCACCTATTCTGTGAACTTTTAGGCCATGAGAGAGTGCATATTATTATTCAATATATTCTCTCCTGCCACAACCATGCATCCTGCACAGGTTCCCATGAACTCAAATCTCAGTGTCTAAAAAAAGTGCCAATATCCTTGAAACAAGGTACACTTGCAGATGTAGAAAAATTTGACTGAGCAAGAGGTACAACTGCACATTCCAGAAATCAGTTTCTAACTCTTTGTCTCCACAGAAATCAGGATCCGAGATGAATAATCTATACTATGAAAACACAGACGTTTTGATTGCAAACTGGTCTAGAGTTCTGTGAACATATTTTGTTATTGTTGCCCACTTGCCAAATATTTGGAGTGAATAATTTTCAGCCTCAGTGTTTACAAACTGCTCTCATTGTTTCAACTTTTTTTTTTTTTTCTTTTTTGGAGTGTTGCTTGCTTCTGCCTTTTAAGTGGACATCCAACTTTGTAAACAAGAAAATAAAAATAGCAAACAGCAAATGCAACAGCGATGCATATTTTTGTTGGAGATACTCCAGTGAAGGACCCTAAGCACTAGCGAGAATGACTGTCTGGGCAGTACCATGGGAGATGCACCAAGTGATCAATGCCGAGCAGATGTTCCAACAGGACAAGGTGATTGTGTTTCTTTCGCTTGATCAGCTCTTGAAACCAAACATATTTTCATTAAATCCACACATTTCTGTATTCACTAAGAATATTTTTTAATGAGTAGCAAACACTCAGATATTTTGCAGATTGCCAGTTTCCTAAGTTCTCTGTCTTAATTTCCAGTAACTCCTATCAAGAAAAGGCCATTCTGAGCTAAAATCTAAACTGGCACATTCCTGACACGATCTCCCAGAGACTCTTTCTCCAAAGCACAAATGTCTGGACTGAAATCCTGGCCTCAGCACAGACACTAGCAAAACTTCCACCAGTCCCCTCCAAAATTTGTGAAGCAAAAACCCCCAGTATTTTGGGGGAAACCAAAATGGAGGTAGAATACCCAGCTCCCAAAATACTAATCATTTAATTTCATGTAACAGGATGAGATTAACATAAACATGCTAACCTGTCCAAATTGGAAATCTTTCAAATTTCAAACACAGGAAACAACAAGGGTTTTTTTCAGACAGGATGTCAGAGTTACCCCTGTGGTTATATGTGAGCTGAGGACAATGTTGTTACACGAGATCAAATTACAAACACAAGCAAACAGAAAACAATCTCCGAACGTCACTGTTCGGCATTTGACAAGAAGCACCGCTGACCCATCGGGAAGGTTAAATGCTCTCGAGCGAGCTCTGGGAGAATATGAGGAGTTTGCTGCTGGACATTGAGTTCCATGCAGTTAAATTGTCAATTTGTTTGCCCAAGTTAATGCTTATCTTACCCTATGCTTGCTGCGGTTTTACTAAACACGTTTGACGTGCAAATCTTAAAGCAGTGGCTTTGCTAAAATTGTAAGAAGTTTCTGGATTTTCTAAGCACCTAGGAAAACTATTTTGGTAGTTTCCACAGCACAGAAACCTGTAGTTAGTCAGATATTTGAAACTTCCAGTGAGGTGGATGACAGTTGCTTAACCACACACGTTACCATTTCATTTCTATTTCTAATGTTTAGCACAACCTCACTCTAAGGAATTTCTGAAGTTGTTTACAAAGGCTGGTGCAGAGGTTGTGTTCAGTCTGGTCCAAGGGCAGTGGTTTACTGAAGTCACTTCTAAACAGCAGAAAGAGATAGTATTTTCTGTAATTGGGGGAAAGAAAAAAGTCCTCACCTTGCACCAAGGACCATTAGAGAGAGGGCTGGTTTCCAAAATATCTGCTCCTTCATTTTCTTCCATGTCTGATTAGTTGCAGAACTTTGGTTGCCAATGAAAAACATTAAATCACCCTCCGGGCAAAACCAAACCAAACCACGCAGGCTCCAGTATCCCCGTTTGCGAAAGCCCTGCAGTAAGCCACACGTCAGTTTTACGGTCACTGGTCTAATCCAAGGTTGCAGATCCCGGTTCCTCGCTGGATTTCACAGAGCTTGGCCTTTCCTTTAAGCCTTCATAGCTCCTCTTGTCAGGCATGTATCTCCCTCAGACCTTCCTTGCTGGATCCAGGTTTTCACATAACAAATGGCCAACGTTTATGGCCTCCTGGGCACTACAGAAGGGCTGAGGCCGAACCTCTGATCATCTCAGGAGTAGGCTGACAACGGAGTGCAGCGCGTGGCCACACCTCTCTGCTGCCGGAGCGGGCCTAGGCCATAAAACCAGAAGCAAGGTCACCCAGCAACCAGCCTTTCCACGTCACGGCAGTAATAAAGCCGACTTACATTCAACTTATTGCTCGGGTAGATAAATACTTTTATTAGGTGAAAGAAACCCCGAGAAGATGGCAGGGGGCTGACTGTTCTGAGCTGAGATACATTCATTTTGACCGACGCAAAGCTCTCAGCAGGCATGCGTGGGCCACGTACAAAACCACAAAGCCCTGTTTGCAAACCCCGTTGGGGTCAAACCCCTCAGCACGTCTCCCTACGGGTGAGCAGACCCCTGTGCCCCAGCCGGCTGCCTGGGTAACCCCTGCGGGGTCCCCTGCAGCAGAGACCATGAGCTCCCATCCAGGTGCCGGCAAGACTTCCACCTGCCACGTGCTCAGCTTTAAAAAGTTCCACTCTCAAAAGTCTGCATGAAATAGGGACGAATTCACAAAATAGCCCTCGGCTCCCTGCCAGGGTCCGTAAAAATCAGGCTATACCATAAGGCTGCCTAAGGGAGCTTTCTCAAGCAAATGGATTATTTTTCTCAGGGTGTGGAGCAACCACGTACCTAAAGGAGCACGCTCAATTGAGAAGTGACATTTCTCTCCAAACGCCATATGTGTTCTAAAGAGGGGCTACAATAAATATAAATAAAAGCAGGTAACAAAAGATCGATCTTCTTTGTTCTGTTTACACTGCGTATCAGGCAGTGCCACTGCAGATAGCTGGTGCCCTAAAATTTCGAAACTGACTGTGATCTCTCACATCTATTTAAAGACACACGTGGCTTCATTTTCAGTGCAGCCACTTGGCCCACTCGGGAAAGGCCTCTCTTTAAGAATCCCCAAAACAGAGGAGTCCAGGGTCACTGGCTACTCTGGAAAAGTAAGGCCACTTTTTCCTCTCTCTAATATGCGACCTTTCTTGCTGAACAATTCTTCATAAATATCTATATGGCAGGAGACAACTTGTTTGGGTTTTTTTTGTGGCAACTGTGCAGAAAGATTAAAGTTAATTCTGTCAAAATATAAAATATTTTAACCAAACATTCATATTGGCAGCATCATTCAAAATCAGGGGTACAGGGATCTGATTTTTAGACCTCTTTCTGCCACCAAAGCACAAAGTGCATAAGTGATTTGTTCAAGATCACATGCTTGATTATGTACTCATCTTTTCATTAATCAAATTGGATTTCATGAGATATTTCTCAGCAGTTTAATTAAAATTGGTCTTTAAGGAGTTTGAGATTACATTTTACAAAATCATCAGTAACTAGAAGTGTTTATCTAGGCTATGACATGAATAGTTACAGGCCCTCAAACACTCTAAGTAGTGTATGTCTAACAGCGAGCCAGGTGTATGCATTGTTGATTGTATATTTATTTCAAAGAAGTAAAGTCAAATGTGACAAACAAAATAGGCAAGAAGTATCAGGGCGCAGGTGTCTATGGAGAGACAGCAAAGCAAGGGATAAGAGTGCAACTTTAGAAACCAGCAACCTAGTCTGTCTTTGCCACTGATTCTGTGATTTTGAGAGGTAAATCAAAAGCTCTGTGCCTCAGTTTCCCCACCTGTGCTGCAAGATTAGCAATACTCAGTGCTACTCTCTCACAAGAACAGCTGGTGTGCACTGAAGATATTCAACATCTTCATCAGACTTGCATCTCTGTCTACTGACACATAGACTCCTCCTATCATTTGCCCACACAAGCCCAAGTAAAAGCAAAGCTGACTTACCCCGCAGGGTGTGGGCACAAGTGTAACACCATCCCAGCCTTCTCCCAGTGGCCAACACAAGCCTACAGTTCTCGAGGTCCTGGGCACATGCTCATTCCACTGCAGCAGCATAGTTGCAGAGGTTTTGCCTATTTTGAAATAAATCGAGGCTCACACGAACTCACTCTCCAAGCCAGCGGATAACCAGCCAAGGTACTCCCTTCCCAGCTGGAAGATTCTGCTACACACAGACTGCTGCTACAAATATTCACCAGGTTTAAGTCTCACTTTCCGTGGTTTCGTACGGCCAGGTCATTTTCTGAGAGCCAAAGAGTTTTCGCAGCGCAGAATGCAACAGTCTCTCCAGAGCCGATCCTGGCTCACCATTGCAGCCCTCACGGCACTGCAGGGAGGCTCCACGGGGCACTTTGTCCAGCCCTCCCTGTCCTGCGGGCAGGCAGCTCAGGCTCAGGCAGGGTGGAAGACAGGGAACAGGGTGGGGGAACTATACCTATCTTTGCCCCAGTTATTCACAAGGGCTGTCTATTGCAGCAGCTTCAAGGACTCTTTTCCACCATTCCTTTCACTCTCTTGGGCTAAAAACTCTGATCGCTAATTGCCTGCTGAATTTTAAGAGAGCAGGCAAGGGGCCTGCCTGAAATATGAAATTGCTTTGCATTTTGTTTTTTCTCTGCTTTCTCTTTACAGGTCGCCCATTTAGTGACCTATTAGCTACGTCCCAGAGTAGGCGAAAGTAGCTTTCTGAAGTTTGCTTGCTTGAAATAGCAAGCAAAAGAGCTGTATCCCATTATCCATGTAGGTGTCTGTGCTACGTCTTCTGCTTTGATGACATTCTGTGGCAGTAATTTTCACAGGTTTCTTGGTTTTGAATTGGCCATTTCCTAATTTAAAACAGTGCAATCAAAGGAAACACTTTCCCCATATGCAGCATGACATAAGAGAAACTTCCCTGTGGTTGCTGTGAAGAAGCAAACTCACAAGGTTTTCAGCTTCAACCTTTAGTGTAAACCAGACATCTGTTCCGATTTGTGTCAGATCACAGGAAGGATAGCCCACAGCTTGGTTTACTCCAGACTAATTTAGGAAATTAGGACTCTCCCCATGGATTAGTCACTAACTTCTTGGGCAGCTACAGGCCAGACACATTTGTCTCTGCAGCTTAGCGGTTTTCCCCTGTAAAACAAGGGTGACGGCTCTTCCCCGCATCAGAAGGTGACTTGCTGCTGGAGGATCTAGTCCTTACACAAAGACAGAAACTAAACTTTTCAGCCTATTTGTACATCTGCAGTCCTGATGTGAAAGTCCACCAGGAAAGGAAAGAAGAGGAAAAAGAAAAAGGAAAATGCAGATGCGTCTAAAGATGGCTTTGAAGTATAGCCCAGGAGTGGAGATCAGGAAGTGAGAGCTATAATTGCAGCTGGGTATCAGTTTCCTTTTTTATTTCAGGAGAGCCCACAGCATGGTGCGGTTTCTTTCTCTCCCTCAGAAAGCAGGCAGGAGCAACACTCACCTCTGCAGGAGAACAGAAGGAGCTGTTAAATGAAAGAGGCCATAGAGACA
The DNA here is from genome assembly GCF_964188355.1 of Buteo buteo. Lineage (NCBI taxonomy): Eukaryota > Metazoa > Chordata > Aves > Accipitriformes > Accipitridae > Buteo > Buteo buteo. Next base: position 26,503,063 of record NC_134183.1, read on the forward strand.
AAACAACTCTTTGCATTTGTGATGCAGAGTCAAGTAGAAAGTATCATGAACGTGTCCAAAATGACCATTACTTCTTCTGGACCAGCAGGGAAAGCTAAAAACTATTTCTCATTTTGTTTCCTAAGGAAATTGGCAACGTATTACTTGCAGGCTCTGCCCAAGTTCCTTGCAACAGGGCCAGTTTCAAGCAAACTCAGTAGAGAGATGTCAGGTTCACAAAAATAGGTGGGCTGGCAGACGGAAGAGGTCCTGCAAATACCCCGCAGAGCAAATGGCTCCCAGCCGAGCTCACGCCATCAAGAAGACCCACGTGAGAAGGCACACCAGAGGGAAGCTACCAGTGCTACAGAGAGGGTACATTTGACTTCAGGCTGCGGGCGGGTTTATTCCAAGCTGCACCCAGCCTGGCAATGCTGGGCTGTTAGCGACACCCCGACACTGTTCATATCTCACCAAGCTGGATGTTCAGCCAAACACACAGTAGGCGCAAGCATAAAACTCGGACCTCAAATCCTACAGGCCTTTGACCTGAGCCCTGATAAGGCTGCCAGTGAGGGAGGCTGCCCTGGCCTGTCAGTAACAAGCAGCTGTCACTAGCAAACGTGTCAGAACAGGTTAATCGACATCCCGCTGTAACTTTAACGCTATTAGTCAACACTAAACAAAGGTTTACATTTTTTTCCTTCCTGAGATAAGCTGCAAGGCAGGGATCAGGGCTGCTCTGGGAAAACACAGACTCTTGGTATAGTGAAATAAAGCTGTTTGCCCCAGTTAGAAAAGGTTTGCGAGCTGAACTCAGAAGCGAAGTTATCAAAGAAATGACTGCATCTTGAACACCATTGCAAAGTGTTTAGATTTTGATATTTGCTAGGCATACCTTGAGTGTTTGGCCGTTACAAATCTCTTCTTGTTTAGGAAAAAAATATCATTTTGCATCACACTGTGCTTATCTTTTAGCAAAAGTGGGGGCAGGATCTGAATATGCTGGTGTTTGCAGACAGCAGTGGTGCAGTACAGCCCGTCTCTTAGCTTCACAATGAAGAACATGAGCTACAATTGTGAAATCATTGCCTAACAATTGATAAGGACAACCACTGCAGTCCTCTTCCCTGCCTCTTCTTGGCCAGTGTCCCATTTACCACACATTACTGGATTTATAGAAAAGAGAATGGCAATGTGATTAAACTACAAGCCACACACATAGAAGACAGATTATTTACCTCCACAACTCATCTGATTTCCTCTTTCACCATGGCCAGGTAACTCAGTCTTTGCAATTCATTTTTTTCTCCTTTCTTGATTATATTTACCATCCTTCTGACAGCCCTTGAGTTCTCCCAAGGAACAGGGCTTTGTAAATAGGGTTGGAGGGAAGGAGCTGGAGAGACCTATCCCTTCAAAACAAAGCCACGTCAGCTACATTGAGCAAGTTCCTGCAGGAGACTCTTTTAGCAGGCCTTTGCTTTGCAGAAGAATGAGGTTTCTCCTCGCCTTGTTTAAAATAAGACAGCCAGCCCATTTCACCCTTCTTTTTAGGAACTGCCTATGGCACCACAAACACCTTGCAACATTAGATATCAGCTCCTGATGTCAGCCATCCCAAGAAAAGTCCAGCCCACCACAAGACCAAAGAAATTTGGTTCAGAATTTCTTGCCCAGAAAGGAAGGGTGGAAGTATGCAATTCCTCAATTTTCAAAATTCATGACTCTTCGGAACAGCAAGCCCGCACACCCAGAAAAAGTCACTGTTGCCACTACCATACTGAAGGATGCAATTACCAGTTTTTTTCCCCATGAGAGGAATGCCTGTAGTAAACCTAATACTTGTATGTATTAAGTATTAGATAAATAGAGACATCACAAAGTGTTAAGTAATGGTACTTTTAACAATATGAAAAAAAAAAGTGTTATTACTTCCTATTCTACATGGATGTCACACACTCGGTGGTGATCATATTGCTTACTAGTCTATTGCAGAAAAAGTTCTGGCATAATTTTTACATAAGCTGTGTAACAGAGCCTGGGTCACTGAACTGTAGCTCCCTTGAACACAGTCCAGTATTACAGCTAGCTAGGGCCAAACCCTACCCAACATCTCTATAAACATCAAGCAGGTCAGTGCCTTGCTGACTCAGAAGTAATACAGAGAAAAGACTAAAGAGGATAGATTGTGTTTGAATTTAAATTTGCTGTTCAAAAGCACATAGCTGATGTACTTCCAAGATGAGATTTCAATTTGCAGAAGAAATAACGTGCAATTCACAAGCAATTGCTGCTTCTGTAGAAACTTAAATTGTATTTTGTCCTAATGACTTGTAATTTCTTAAGGGTAATGTGAATAGCTTCCAGTTCATCTTAACTTCTAGTTCTTCCAAATACCTTTTCCATTTATAAGAGCAAGCAGTATATTTTCATTAACAGAATGAAATATTCTGAACAGCAATCTGAGGGAACAGGAACTGCTGAGATAAACCACATGACCCACAGAAATCTCACCTGTATCACAGCTCAATAAAATACCAACATTTAGTCTTCATTCCCTGTAGAGAGGGAGGCATAACTGAACCCCAAGGAGGGACCTAAAAGAATGAGGAATTACCCTATAAATGTATGGCTTTGGGGCCATACTTTTAAAATTAATGGCTATGTCAATACATTTTTTGTGCTGCTCAGTCCATGTGAGGGATGTTTCAAAAGGCAGAGATCAATCCTCATTTGGCCCTCATGTAAGTTCTGACACCTTACGCAAGCCTAAACAATACAGCCAGCCCTTAAGGAAATGTCTGTGTCGCTGCACTCCACAGCAATTGCTTTCACATGTATAGATATATACTTTTTGATGCTGAGAAACAGTACTTTACGTATGATCAAACAAATGATACCTACAGGTGAAAAACATTTGGAGGTGTTTCCACTGACTTTGATCAAAACATCAACAGGAACAAGATGAATAAACAAAAATTATTCTAAAACATCCCTTAGGGTAGACTGGAGGAAAGCTACTGGCATCACAGCAGCACCCTCTAGTGCTGCTGTCATTGGGATTTGCCAGCAGTTCCTAGATAAAATTCGACATTTGGTGCCAGGATGCAACTTCAGCTGTCCTAGAGCGGACAGTCCCCAAGGTCTCCACGCTGGCCAAAATCTGGCACACAGGGCCCTGACTGCTGAAAGCCCTGCGCTCATCACATGCCATGGGCCGAAGGGGCCCAGCCCCTGGCGTGGTTGGAAGCCACCAGGGCCCGACGGGTGGGCATTAGTCCCCGTTATCTCTGCGCAAACCGCCAAATAGGTTTTCAAGCTCATTGCAGGACTGTGGTTTTGGGAAGGGGTTTCAACAAGGCGCTCCCTTTCCTACCCCTCCCTTACTTCGTGGGGATAAGGTGTGCTCTGTAAATGCTTGCCTGGCCTTCGAGGGTCTCACGCAGGGGGTGCTAAAGGTTATCTGATGGTGAGCTCTTTTGAGGGTATGTGCCTCAGTGAAGGTTTCACCGATGCAGCTCACAATAAGGGCAGAATGTCAACACCATCTTGTGGACAAAATGAGACATAGATGACTAAGGAGACAAATCCACCAGCACTAACAAATGTTTGAATAAAGAGCTGCAATTACTTAGGATCCTTGTGCTGTGTTAACAGTACCTACAGCACAGCACAGTATCTCCCAAATGATGGGAATAAAGAGCAGGGCAAAGGCAGAGATTATTTTTTTGATTATCCAGTGGAAAAGAAATGAGACTACTCCCACAGATTTCAAATAACGTAGAGATGCAACCCCAAAAGTAACTACTGTCAGTCACAACAAAACAGGCGCGTAAGTCCAGGTCCATAAACCAGCTAAAAATTCATTTGCCCCAGTGGTGAACATCAAATAAAAAGATGGAGGCAAGACTGAGTATGTAAAACAGGATGAATGAAATACCGTATTTTAGAAGGGGAAGGTTAGGTATGACTTAAAAAACCCCACTTATTGCCCTCCTGAAGTCATGGAGCAGCTGCAGGGCAACCAAACCACAATGACCACCCTTTCTCCACCTGACTCCCTGCAGCTGTAGGGAAAGCCCAGGAGGAATTAACGTTGCCTCAAGTGCTACACACATACACACCCATCCAAAGCCATTAACAACTCAGCCTTCATCCCCTCACACTGCTGTGTGTTATCCTTTGTGCCTGGGAAGCACGGATGTGAGATCCTACTAAATCAAACAGAAAGAAGTAGCAGGCAATGGTGAAATGCCTGCATCAAAGCTGTAGCACGGGTAGGGCAAGAGATCATGTCCATTATACTGTTTCTGCCATAATGTCCAAGATGTGGGTGCATATCATGTTAAGTCCCATAAGGTGCTTCTGTCTGTCTTTAAGTACAGACCTAGCTTTTATTATTTGGCTCTAATAATTCTGAGTGCCTCACATGCAGTTCTCAGAATCTGCCTTTCTCCAAGTGCCTCAGATGTGGCAAGGCCACAGTTATAGTCACACTGTGCTTGTCACTCTAGCATCTGACACCCCAAACAGATGAGGCAAAGATCCAAAACTCCCTAAAGGCAAACACTGGAACTTAAAAAAAAAAATAAAAAAAATCCTACTTCACTATAGCTCTGCTCTAAAGCAGAAGGACAGGTATATTACACATCAGGAAACAACACAAATGAGCTGCCAACACAGAAACACGAAATAGTATTTCAACACTTTTTTCTACATGGAAACCTGCAGAAGCATAGTTAAGTCTATCAGGTCCCTAAACTATCATCAACGTAGATAACAGATAGATCAATGTACCTGAGGGAGTTACCTTAGTCTCTGTCAGTTCATCCTCCTACCAGCTGGAATCACCTTCATGTTTGGTCTCAGCCAAATAGCTTCCCCCTCATTCTTGTCCTTCAAGACATAGAGGGAGCAGGGAGATGGTGTAAACTGTTACAGAGCATGCATTGGATTTGTTAAGTCTACTTTTTGGGGAGGCTGCTCAATTGATCACTCTACCAAGCTTATGAAAATAACATAGCAGTAAGAAACTGTTAAGAAGGTGGTTTCTCATTCATACATCTGACTTCATTAACAGTTAAATCGTGACAATTTGCTATAAACTAATGAATGAGCCACTAACTTGGGACATCATTCATTATCATAAAGCTATTTCCTGCCTGCTTAATTAAGCTCTGAGAACGCTCTAGCAGAAGGAAAGCAGAGGCAGACCCTCTTGGGAAGTTATAAATGCCAGAAGCTGAGGGGCATCCTGACAGTTTCAGCACAGCTAAACACACTGGGTTCCCTCCCTAGCAGGAATAAAGAGCCTCGGCCAGTCTGGGAGGCTGGAACATGGAATTCAACTATAGCAGCCTGTTTGACTAGCAGAAATATCTGTGGATCCAACAATCTAATTTCCACCAGCACTGCATAAAACCAGCAAAAAAATTATCTTCCGCAGTGGGCCTCATTTTTTGATCTAAAAAACAAAACTAATTTTATATGGAGGCATGTGGACATCAGCCTACCCTTCTTAAGCATTAACATAGCAGTTGCAGAACTGTCCACCAAGCTTTGCAGTTTGGGTTATTAATCGTATGGATGCCAAAAAATGGAGCCAAAAGAGAGTATTTTAAGCTGGAAACATTCAGGAGATACTAAAACAAGAAACAAACATTTTCTGCCAGCACAGACACAGCCCAAAGCAACCGCCTGGAGAAAACCATTCTTTCCCTTCTGCCCGCTAAACAGAGCAAAGCCTACTGCCCTCCTTCCCCACTTTATATTACGTCGGCACTTAGCGTTCCCAACCATGAACTACAGATGGACTGCAAGAGGCTATCCTGGCCTCAAAGACTTTACCTTCTTTCCACATCCTCTCTGGCTTGGTGCTGGTACTTTAAGAATTTGATCTTATCTAAAAAACAGACATGAAAAATCTTTATTACAGGCATCTATGCAAATACACATGCCTTCTCATAATCAGTGAGCTTACTACAGCCATGTTTCAGGAGCAAAATGGAAGGAAAATCCCAGCTCCCCAGGGCCCCTGCCCATGGAGCGGTTAGCTACTTCCCTACAGGTGAGCTGAGTCCACCCTGAAAAACTCTCTGTAGATCAGGCAACTGATTTATCACCTTTCCTTAGAGCTCTAACTGATGCAGTTTTAGGCCTCCCAGTCAGATCTGTGTTTCTGCTGCTGCTTTTGATGGTGCTGTCTATTTTGAAAGCTGAAGCTGACCTTCTGCCAAGCAATAATAAGTATTTAAGGCCTTCTCAGCCAGTGAAAAACAAATTATGGACAATTCAAGCCCAGCCCACATTTAATTTGCTTTATTTACATACAAACTGCAGCATGGAACAGAGGTGGTCAAACACCATCATGCCTGCTTCCTCCAGCCAATAATATCCTGTTCCCCACATGTAATTTGGCCTCAAAAAATTGCTTGTAATTAGGTATCAAAGCAGAAACCAAGCCCTTCTGTTTCTCACTGTAGATTCCTATTTCCAGGGTCTTGTCTAACCAAAACCAACTGTGACATGGGCTGACCTCCCTCTCTGCAAGAATAAAAGTAACTTGGAAGATTATATGTATCGGTGTTATGTGGTAGCATCCACCATAACAATATTATATATCATGTTCCCTTCATCATTCCTCTAAAGGTTTTGCTGTCTCTGTATCACTCCCTCTTGAATGGGTTACTGAGGAAAATGTTGCTTCTCATCAGCATTTTTCAAGTTCTTCCACTATAAAGAAAGCCCACTAGAGCTTTAAAATTTACCTTTGAACTTTTTTTATCCTTGTATTTTGCACTTCATAAATTCTTTCCTATAGCAGCACAATCATCTCTCCAAATAACACTGATAGGACAGAAGAAATTGTGGGACATGGTAATTTTACCTTTGGTCATACAGACATGCATATCCACCCCAGGGACATTTGTAAACCTACCCGTGAATAAATTCTCGTACTCCCTGCACTGGTGGGAAAATACTGCAGTTCCAGGAGAGGTACAAACTTTGTCCTCCATGGTCTTGTGCTGCAGGAGACATACACAGGATCCCACAGGGTTCCCAAATAGTCTTTAGCACTTTTGTAGGCTGGAGCAGTTTCCAGGCATTTGTTGTTTAACCATCACTATACCTCACGGAGTACCTAAGTGTGGTTCCCTTTTAACTGATGTGGAAACAGGTTGGCTAACTGACCAATTTAAGGTCAGTGAAGAAGTGAGGTCTGAGAAGGTCTCAGAAATATTCACACCACCAGATCCTCCATCCCAAAATGATGGTAGTAACACTTCTTCACGTCAGTGCGTTTCTGCTAGTGTCTCTCTCCAATCTGTATTCTGACGCTACTACTGAAATTGAACAGAAAGCTTCTGCTCATACGGAACAACTCCCTTGCCTTCCTTGTTGAAGGAGAGATGACTTAATAGACAAATCTATTCCCAAACCAGTCGAAACCTCCGTGAATTAAGTTAAAGAACTTTTTTTACTGGCAGAAAAAACAAACAACTTTAGAAGCATACTGATGGTTTCCAGGCTGAAAGACTTGGTACTGTGTGCGCAGTTTAAGATTAAAAAAGAACATTTGATAAGGGATAAGAAAAAAAGCTGGGAAAAGGCTGAAATGTTTATAAAGCCAGAGTTTTGGCACCTAAATTTGATGCCGAATAATATCTTTTTCTAAATGGAATTTCTTTTATGAATGGAAGAGAAAAATTCTGATCCTTCGAGACTATATCCAGATTTTTTAAACACAGTTCAGTTTGGCCAAAAGGGTACAGAAAGGGAGTAATTCCCACTTATCTGTGTATTAGCTTCACCTAAGTAAAACAACAACATTCCTGGTCATGAAAGAAAAGTGATATTATTTCTTGAAGCTGCTCTTCAAATTAGTATTACAAATAAGAAGGCTAAAGTTAAACTATGACATTAGAAAATTTGAAATCTTTTTATCATGGTCTAAACAGGAAAGCATAGTAAAATCATTGCTTTTCTGTAAAACTAGAAGCCTAAACTTCCTAGTCATTACTTTTGTTTGGTTGGGTTAGTTATTTCAGTTTCCTAAAATGAACTGAAGAAAAAAACCCAAACAAACAAAAAACAGAGGCCTGCTGTAAAGACAGCTATGTGCCAGCATTAGAGCTTACGTGTTTGTCATCAAAGTAATAATTACTATACCTTCTTAAAACCCTAGGACGATATGTAAGTGTTGAGTAGATTCAAAGAGTACGTGGTTCCATGGAAGTACATCACATGCCCCAAAAGAAACAGCCTACAAGCAACAGAGCCTGAGAATCACAGAGGCGAGAATCCATACAAAAGAGAAAAGGCTAAAAAAGAATTCTAGCATTTTTCCCCTCAAACTGAAGAAAATTAATTTAACACAAAGGGTGAATTACAGTCCTTCTTGGATTTTTTGCCATTTAGTTTTTTGCATTTCTCCCATAGGGGTATAAACAACTACCCAAAGTTCTTTATAATTTTTCAGTCATGTTCACCATTGGATACCCAAGCCTTAATTCAACACTATAATTCAGAATAGCATATGAAAGGTGGTAACTGAAAAACTTTAGAGTTCAAGCATTTGTTGGGAACTGCACTTAAGCTATTAGTCTAATGCTGAAGCTAAATGTGTCTTGAGTGTTTCCCTGTGATGTCAAAATCTCCAGCCTAGCCTTCCTTATTTTTGAAGGAACTAGACCTTCATTATTGGAATAAACAGGCAGATGTCCCCACCAACCCTTCCTCTCCTACTGCTCTGAAGAACAAGAAAGAAATGACTGATAACATCAGAGAAGACAGCAGCATGTTCTCCAGAGGAAGGGAACATTAAGGTCATGGCCCATGCAGCACTTTCATCACTGGGGGTCAATCATGTTCATTGAGGGGGGGGAAAAAGAAATTGTGATGGTCTTAAACAATTGCTTCAGAAGAGTACACCAAGATGAAGTCAGAGCATTTGTAATGTTCATATAAAGCACCATGACCCTGTCAAGTAGGGGTCACATATAACATATGAAAATATAGTCTCCTTAATCCTGGAGGTATCAGGAGTGCATGTGTCCTGCTACTAATCCACATTTGGCCAGAGTTTTTGATGGTTTCAGCTGTACCTTGTGATATCTTATACCAAGCACAAACACACAGACATCATTTCAACACAGAACAACAGGAAAGGTCACCTGCTGTGCGTACTCCTCTATGCAGCCATCCAGCTCCATTGTCAATACTGGAAAGCAAAGCTTGGTTACAGGAAGACTCAGATGAATTTTCATTGTCTAAAGAGCCTCAATTTTAAAGGGAAAAGAGGGACCATCTCTACATGGTCAAGTGCTGGCAGCTGTCTCATTAGCTCTTACAGTCTGGCATATCTTAAAGCATTCTAGATTGTTGACATATAACCTGTTTAGTTCTACCCAGCTCTGGGTAAAATACGGCCAGATGGCTTATATGTGAGCATGTTATGCCTGACATCTTTTCTGTCAAGCTGCACTGCATTGTCTGACTTAGTACATTCCCTCCACATTCTGGTAAGAAACATCTATTAGTGTTACTCTCCCCCACCAGTAATAGTTCTGTGCAAGACTGAAACATACTATATAAACAATATAGTAGAAGGGTTTTCTGTGTTATACAAGCACCTAAGATGTTACACATTTTACAGAAAAAAAATTCCACATGTGTTTTATATTTCCACCTGTATTCTACAAACACATACCCATCCAGACATTTCATGCTTACTCATTTTCAGAAGGGCAACAAATCAAGAACAAAAAAAAACTTTATTAGCATAAAAAGTACATATTCAGTAATCAATACTCAAATTCCTTCACAGCATCCGGCATGTTTGATACATCTTTCTGTATTTGCTACAGTTGGAGGAAGAAGGAGTTGTAAGATGTCAGAGGCTTAGGGTTAGAGGAGGGGTTGGTGGAGGGGGTTTTTTTGTTTAATGCTTTTAAATTATGTAAACATTCAGAGTGAAACCTGTACAACTTAAAAGTTAAATAAAACCCAATTTCAGCAATACAAAAAAAGCAATATAAAAAAAGTATTCAGATGCATGACATGCATCAGAAGAAAATGTAGAAGAACATGGCAAGTAAGTGAACATGTCTTAAAAAAGTTAGATCATACTGGAAATTCTCTGTAAATATCTGTATGGCTCAACATGATAAACTTTATAAAATGACTTGGTTCTGTAAGAGATCTGTACAGTTGCACCTATTTTAACTTCATTAAACAAAAATATATTAGAACAATAGACTGATCAAAAGGAATAAGAAAAGTTTACTCAAGTTTAACATTTCAAGCTGCCTATCTAGTTAATCTATTGGACAGAGGTAGATGACCAATACTAGTGGCCAAGCTATTCTAGCAAGAGCTTTTAGCTATCTTGTCAAGTTTTTATATTCAAAGCCAATGTGAAAAGGCTTCATAGATGAAGGATATATTTCAAAAAGCCAGCCAGAAAACCTGTATTGCTGATGGAAGTAGTTTCAATTATACTGCTGAAAGCAAAGAGTGTGTAAGAATAAGTCATTTACCAGACCGCTGTAAGGACACCAATGATCAAGCACTAAAGCTCATGCAGTCATTTCACAAAAGTGACATTAATTTGTTCATTTCTTATTCTTATTTTAGAAGCTGAACCATTGCTACCTATCTGGCTCATAACTAGTCAAAATAAGATTGCAGGGTACCACGGCGGCGGATATCACATGTCCAGCAATGGAAACCACCTCCCAATGAATTGGCATGGCGAATATTCACTTTGATTGTAGAAATGCCTGCAAGAAACATACATTGCATACTTTAAAATCTCAAATTCATGTGGTAAGCATTGATCAGAACCAATAATGCTTTAGCAGATCATGTGCATCAGACGCAAGTACAGAAAGTATTTCCTACTCATTTGTTAAGAATTTATTTTCCCAAATTCCAGGCAGAGAACAAGCTAGGAACATAGCTGGCTTGCTTAATCCAGCAATACCCTCAGGAATATACAGTCCCTGGAGCACAGCCAGTGTCTGATGTGTTATGATGTGCCAGTAATAAAAAGAAATTAAGTTTTTGCGGTATGTGAAGAATTAGCTGAAATTCTGCTACAATATATGACCAGGGCACATTTACATAAATCTCTGTGAGCATTTACGGTTCAGACACTGAATGTGCTCTTTCAAGAAAAGAAACATTCAAAGTACAGAGCTTTGAGTCTCTCTTTCTCTGAAAGGGGAAAGAGACTGTTATACTTATTACCTAGATTAAGCTTCCTCTCACTTCTTTTCAGCTCTGATGTTTCAGCTGTGGCTCAGCTTATACAAAGTCCCAACAGACAGACTATGATCAGAAGACTTTTCTGTTAAGATTGCCTTTTTGCTTCTTGGTACTTTCAGGAGCTCAGGAGCAGCTCGATAGAATCCATCATCTAGGTCAGCAATAGTTTTGTTCCCAGTAGACCCATCTCAGTCCTAGGAACTTACTGACTACAGGAGTTTATTTGGAACTCACACAGACTATGAAGTTCAAGTGTGAAAGATATATCATGGTTAGCATTAATAGCCTCATTTTTAAGTACTTTCAAGCATTTATAAATCCTCAGCTCCTTGGTCACGCAGAGAATTAAAACAATCTAAGACTGAAAAGCTAAGTGATACACTGAAGGTTGCATAGCCAGTCTTTAAAAGCAGATTGAAGCATTAGATTAGATTGCATGGTTCTCACCTGCAATCATCTCAGATTTGAGGGAAGCTTCAATAAGTGCACTCACATCCATGGCACCAACCCGTCTTCTAGGTTCACAGTTGCTATCTTCCACACTTTGGATCATTCTCTCCTTCCCATTATTTTTCTCCCTTTAAAGGATTCTGCTGGTGCTGGGGAGTATTTTTGCTCTACAGTACAATGATCCCTCACTTCCCTTGACTGCTCATCTACCCACCAGTCTTTCTGCCCTATCAACTTTTGCATCACCATGTGCTTATCCTGCAGCAATAGTCAGCTGGCTGTAGCACCAAGCAATCTGGCTACCCTCCTACTAACCAACTATAAACCACAAGTAGATCTACCTACATCTTTCCCTCTCAGCATGATGGAAGCAGTTGGATTAACAGCATGAGTTCAGATTTTTAAGTCTATATTATTTGCCTTCACAGCAAGCTGTACATAATAAGACTTTCAGCTTTTATATTCAATTACAGTTCTCCTGCCACTGTGTTTCCAAAGGAATTTCACTCTACCATGACGTTACATCTCACAGGACTGAAATTCTCCATAAATGAGCAGAAATACCTGTATTAAGTGGTCTTAAATTGACAGTTTAAAGTACTATGAGTTAGAAACTAGAAAAATCTGAAAGCATTTTTGCACTGAGGGATAGCCAGCTCTACATCACTCAGCAATAGGTGCACTCAACCTCTCCAAGACTGATTTTGACCTCCAAATTGAACAGACAGTTTTATATTAAAAAAGCTCACTCAAAAGCATGCTCGCTGTAACTTTAGTTGCTACTCATACCTTTATTTGCTGCAAGCTGTAGGGGGTACAAGCTGTAAGATGCATTCATATGACTGACGTATCCAGGAGAGAAATCACTGAATGATTCTTACTTGCTAATCCAATTGTTTGAGTACCCTTTCCAGTGCTGACTGCTTTAACTACTTTAAGCAAAACCTCCATTCATCCTGATGTGCATAGCTGGTATCACAATCATTTAATTTTAAGTGTATGTTGAAATATGTTAGGACATACCCAGATTTTCAAACATCTTCTGAATTGATGTCTCATTGGCGTCCACCATCACACGTTTCTCATCCAGCATTAGGACATTCATGGAGAGCCATTTAGAAGACATCCACAGTGGGTGATCTAAACACATGAGAATAAACCTTCTACTGTACCAATGTTGCCCCATATTAATACTCTTAAGAATACTCTTGGAATTCTTAGAAAAGAAAGAGTAAATATACCATCTGGGATGAGTGGCACAGGGGGGCGAATCACAGTCCAGCCTGCTTTCTTGAAGAGCTCAATCTGAAAGAGCAATTTAATTAGATTCTAAAACAGGGTTCTTAAAGTATCATACTATGAACTCCAACCTATTCAACATTTTCTCAGGCTACTTCAACGTACATGACGTGCCCCTCCCACTGTTCACTACTCTTGCGCTCTAAAAACCATCCCAGTTTTCATACAAGCATTTTTTTAAAGCCTTTTCAAACTTTGGATACAGCTAGCATTTTTCTTCTACTGTTTTTATATATGTTATGTATACTAAGATATGTTAAACACAAAAGGTAACAGATGCAGTTTGGAGCCTGTGAAGTAAAGATATTAGCAACAGCACAAAAGAATTAAATTCTTTATTTTTGGTATTATTTCTTCCCATATGACTGTAAAAAACCATTGATATGAATTACACTGCCATTTATAGAAAAAAACCACCAGAAATACCACATAAAATTATGTTGGCATCATGCTTCATAAGAAACTTAATATGCAGCTTATTTAACAAATGGAACAAAATATAGGCATCCTAGGGTATACTTTGTGTCTCTAAGAATTAGACAATCAAGTTAAAAATAAGGAGGATAATTTGGCTAAGGAGAACTGACTTTTCAATTTCATCTGAACACTTAGAAGAGCTCTTTATTCAAGTGTTACCACGAGGTGGAGCTCCGATTCTGAAATAACCACCCCGACCTGCCAAGATTTCAAAGAAAAGCCCCCTTTCACCCGCGCTCCCCCCACCCACCCATTTCCCAGTCATCCAGAACTGCTAAATCAGTTTGTCTGAAAGAAAGCTGCATCTATCTTTTCTATCTACACAGACAGCAGTTTTCCATGAAAAAAGTCCCAGCACATGGGTTTAACACAAGGAGACCAAGAGGCTCCTTTTGCAAGTAAGATTATGAAAAACAGGGGAAGGGAAAAGGGGAAGAAAAGACTATGACTGTTTTAAAAATTATATTCTCATAATGGATATTACAAGAGGCAGTAATTCAATGAGACCATTTGCATTGAAGCCACTTGCTGAGAAGAGGCTAATGTTGCCTCTAACAGCTATGCTGTGCACAGTGTTCCATAATCTCTGCTGCACACAGCTCTATCCCACTGATTCAGTATCAGCTCAACTATTCCCAGGTGGTTGTACAGCTTCTGAAGTCACGGGCATCCTCACAAAAATCCTCAGGCACTGACAGTACAGGTAACATGTCCAGAGATGAGTTCTCACTTTCTGGAAGGCTTTCTGATCTGATTGCACTGTTTAGCCATACTAGCTTTTTCTCAGATTGAAGTAGTAGTTTACATACTGAACCATGTCTCTCCTTTCCTACTATTCAAAAAGTATTTCTCCCTCAGTTATTCAAAGCTGAATGCCTGAGCAATTACCATCCTCCTGCCATTGGTAGAGTTAACAATACCAAAGGAGAGGCTTCCAAAATAGGAATACAAAGGGGGATGTCCTGGTTTCAGCTGGGACAGAGTTAATTGTCTTCCTAGTAGCTGGTACAGTGCTATGTTTTGAGTTCAGTATGAGAAGAATGTTGATAACACTGACGTTTTCAGTTGTTGCTAAGTAGTGTTTAGTCTAAAATCAAGGATTTTTCAGCTTCTCATGCCCAGCCAGTGAGAAAGCTGGAGGGGCACAAGAAGTTGGCACAGGACACAGCCAGGGCACCTGACCCAAAGTGGCCAAGAGGGTATTCCATACCATGTGACGTCATATCTAGTATAGGAACTGGGGGGAGTGGGGGCAGGGGAAATCGCCTCTCAGGGACTAACTGGGTGTCGATTGGTGGGTCGTGAGCAATTGCACTGCGCATCATTTGTACATTCCAATCCTTTTATTATTACTGTTGTCATTTTATTAGTGTTATCATTATCATTATTAGTTTCTTTTCTGTTCTATTAAACCGTTCTTATCTCAACCCATGAGTTTTACTTCTTTTCCCGATTTTCTCCCCCATCCCGCTGGGTGGGGGCAAGTGAGTGGGCTGCATGGTGCTTAGTTGCTGGCTGGGGTTAAACCACGACAGGGGATTACACATCTGAGCAGCAGAAACCCCTCAATTTCTCCTTGGATACAATTAATATATTTAAGTAGTGGAAGTGTTCAGAGAAGTAGTATACCCTAAGTACTTGCTTTGATACTACATTATTACAAAATAGATCACTTCCATCATATTTAAACCATGTATATAGGAAGAAACACAACACGTCTGCCTAGCCTCACAGTAAGAGAGCACAAAGAGCAGTAGCAGAAAACAATGGCCATTGCACTACTGAGAAAGTTCTACAGTCAAGATGCAAATACAACTATAAGTTCCTGAACAACTGTCTGAGTGCTATTTAAATTCAATAACTTAACATTATTCAACTGTATACAAAATAAACATGTGTATTAGCAATTATCCAGCAGGAACCTAATCCAGCTGAGTAACTTTTAAACACAAAACACTTTCCCCTCTGCTACACTCTTACCTGATGGCAGGGACGGTCTGGGTTAGAGAGCACAAGACCAGGACCAATTATATTAAAAGTGGCATCAATGTGCATAGGGTTAGGATCCTTAAAGGATATTACATGCACTCTATAGTCTGGTGCAAGATGCCGCGTCATCCATTCAATGCCCATGTAATTTGTAACCTGAAACCAGGACAAAGTAAGTTTCACTAGGCTAGAAACTGTATCCAAACTTAGTCTAAGGTTTTATTTAAAAAAATATTTAAAGCCAAAATACAAATTTGTGCCTCTAGTTAACCCCTTAGCTGTAAGACAGTCTCATCCTGTATATCAGACATTCTACAAATAGCAACTTCTTTTGTCAACACTCTTATTTTAATGCTGGTCAGGGATTTAAAAAGACATAAATACAAGTATCAATCACTAAGGTAGATACCAAAACTGTTGGAAGAAATCTTTGTTTACCTGGCTCCTTTGTACAAAGATATCTCTTCCAGCTCTAATGAAGTCAGCGGCATCAAAGCATGGCTCAAATTCAGTAGTTACAAATTTTCCCTGAGCTGCCAGTTTATGCCTGTCTTCAACAGAGTGGATTGGATAATCCTGGTTATAGAAATAGGAACAGCAACTTTAGATTGGAGATGGTAAGGGAAAGTTTTCAAACTATTTGCTACTGAAGAGTATTTTGAAATTAAGAAAACATGTTTATATTGATAGCTATTATGTTCCTTAGAAGTGGTTTGGTTTACTTGTTACTAGAATAAAAAAAAAAGAAAGCATAAATGTGGAAGTTTAAGTAAAAGGTTTTAAGTACATTCAAGAACAGGTGATGGGATAAGCAACAACAGCTATACAGAGAAGTTAATTGCTCTTCAGAGCCAATGTCTTATAATATTCTGGCTTCTGAATCAAAAGAATTCATTACCAGGGGAGTTTAACTATCCAACAAATCACTGCACAGTGACAGAAATACTGTTATGGAAGCTATTTCCTAACAAAGGTAGACTCCCTACTTTTTTCCACATTTTAGAATGGAGCACTACTTCAAACTAGAAGGTAGATCTTCAGAAATTTAAATAGATTTTAGAATGAAACAATGCAATTAAGAACAAATGAGGTGTGAAGAACAGCACAAAAACCCTACTCCTGGATAAGTTGTTTCTATGCTTTAGAACAGGCTCTGAAAATTTTCCAGTACTGACAGATTAAGGTAATTTTGTTTAACAAAGACTTCTTTACATCATTGATAAGACGTCACTGTTCCCAGAAAGTTATAATCACTCCACAACTAGTTTTACTGCACTTACTGTGGATGCCCTTACCAAGGTCCTAATGCATTTGGGGGCCTATAGGAAACTATCAAAATGGTCCAAGTCAAAATTATTACAAAAGAAAAAAATTAAGAAAATACTCACTCAAATATTTGGAAGGTAAATACTCACAGTTTCAATCCTCCACTATTTCTTTTATGTAACTTTCAAAATACTAATCATCATGCAAAACAAAGATTATGACAGGTTTTTTCCTGTGACAAAATATATTTTCTTTCCCACTTTCCTGATACACTTAGGACATATGGACATTATCAGGGAATCTTAATTCTTTAAAGTAATCTTTGTGATGTCTTTCTAGCATTCCTTCCTCTTTAGTAATGCTAAGTTACAGCCAGTAATCAAAACAATTCAAAGCAGACTTGAATTCAATAGACACAACTTCCTGTTTCTTATTCCCTAATTGCACACACTCAGTTTCAGCTGGAAGGCCACAGAATATTTGCATACATTAGAAAACCCACAAATTTCCCAGAGTTGTTTTGTTATTGTTGCCGTTCCCCCAGTTTTGAGACCTAAATACCAGGTTGCAACTATCAACAAAATTCTGTATAACCGGAACTGAAGTTCTGAAGCAAAAAAAGAACAATACCTGATCATAGAGTTCATCTGCCATTGTGGGTTTGGGGGCAGTTGTCCACTTAGCACCACAGTTGAAATATTCTTTGATTATTCGTCTATATGCTCTGTACTCAAAGAACCGAGCACGCCAAGCCATAGGTGCTTCAATAATTTCATTTCCCACCACCAACAGGATGTCTCTTGGCATGGCAGCGTACATACCTGAAAGGAAAAAGGCCATTACCCTATGAGACAAATATGCTTTTCTCAGCTCTTTCAGCTTATTAACTTTTCACCCTCCTTTTTACCATCCAAAAGGATGGCAGAAAGCCTCTTTAGCAAAGTCAGGAAACCAGTGCATAATTTGAGGTCCTTACATTCTTCAGTAAGTTTTCAAAGTGACATTTTTTTGTTCAAAATACATGCAACTTTTGCTACAAAGCCTCACTCATAACAAGTTCACGGCCAGATGAAAGCCATCCACAATCTACAAGCCTCCACTTCATAATTTGGTTAATGGAAATTAACTAGACAAATGTTTATGATTTACTCAGGCAACTTGAAAAGGTGATGATGGGTAGCAAGTTTTCCAGGTGCACCTCATTTCTTTATATGCCACCCTTTTAAAAAGACTTTTTGCTACAGAGGAATTTGATGGAACACAGAACTACTGCAGGAAGTAGTGCCATTAGATTTTCCATTAACGTTATCTGTTCCTTAATGAATTTGAATTCCACTAGAACAACTTAAGAACAGATTTGACTTGAAAGGAGCCTGGAGACTACACTTGATGCAAAGCTGAGTATGAGCCACTGCTCTCACTGCAAATAACCAAAGCCATATGGTGCTATACAAGGAGGAATGTGGCCAGGAGATAAAAAGCCATTAAAATTTCCTTGACACTAGTGAGGATTCTCCTGGAAAACTGTTTTTAGTTTTGGCCTCCATAGTTTAAGATGGATCCAACTCTAGGATCCAACAAAGGGCTATCAAGACAGTCAGGGGCGCCTTACAGGACATGACCTGGGAGAAGTGGAGGGACCTCAGCTTATTTCATGTGGCAAGTAAGGGATGAAGGACTAAGCCTACAGCTACTTTCAGGGACATTAAACAGGACAGATGAATACTTCTTGGTAGTGGCAGCAACAACATAGCAAGGAAATCTGGCAACAGATGCTGGTGTGGGAAGTTCAGGTTAGGTATTAGGAAAACATCTTTCACTAGGAAATCCATGCAGCACTGAAACAAGTCAGCAAACCAGGTGGCAAAATCTCCATCCCTGGAGATTTTCCAAGTCATAGCTACACAAAGCCATCACTGACCTCATCTAGCACTGGCAATAATCCTGCTCCAAGCAAGAAGGTAGACTAGATGACACCCAAATTGTCTCAGATAAGAGCTAAATAGACAAGGCCTTAAACAATGGAAGAACATTTACCTGTAGACTCAAAATCAGGTGTTTTATACTTCACAGACCAGTCAATTGGATCAGGCCTCTTGACAATTACACCTTCTCTTTTCAAAATATTGCACATCTCTTCAATTTCAGCAATAGCTTTTTTTAAATGGTCTTTGGGGAAGCTCTGGCCTCCAAATTTCTGATAAAACCCCCAATACTTTTCATATGTGTTGGCCTAAAACAAAAGGACAGGTAAGTGACAAAGGATAAGCATCAGTTATTTTGGTAGAGTGAGATAGATGCATAAGACACAGTTCTTAATGTTCAAAGTTTCTTGTTCTTCTTTCATCAACTTCCCATTGTTCTGTATGTGTTATGACCCTAACATGTTGTAGTGTGCCTTATATTTGATTCCTGCAATATTTTGAAGAGTTGCTAAGAATTGTTAATGTCCTGCTGATTCTTCTAAAATAAAGGGGCAGGGGGGAGGGAAGGGAGGAAAGGAAGGGAGAAGCATCAATGCTTCAGATAAATGCTCAACTATTCCTGGCTGAGAATCCCTGTCCTGGTAGCACTCTACTGTCTTTATTTTTTGTCTTTACTACTTCTATTTATACACACCATTGGCAAGGTTTCACTCAGAAGTTTTATGATGTGCATGTGTCCAGCCATTAAACTTACGTAAGTGCAGGTGTTAGACTAGTTGTGAACAGCTGATGTCTTCACAAATATTTACACACAGTAACAAAGTTAAGTTTCAGCTGTATGTGCTAAGCAGGCTCATTGAACTAGCAGATAGCTTCAGTACTGCTAACAGACTGTACATGTGGCATGATGCCTAAGAAAGAAGTCCTCTAAGGAACAGCAGGAAAAAAAGGAAAGCCATTCTGGAATGTGGAGAAGTAAGTACACATTTCACTCCCACTTGCAAGTTTAGTTTGACTTTTAGATGGGATTTTCAGGATATTTCATTTCCTCATATTTTTGGATATAGATGGATCAGTAGCTTATATTACTTGTTTCTACTGATGGAAATACTATTATAAATAATGTAATAAATATTTCTAGAAGTCTCTTCCCCTCTTTAGCCATAGTGCTACAGAAAGCCTCATTATTTATCAAACCACAGATGAAAACCAAGAGACTACATTACACTTCAGTTAGTATTTAGTGGCTAGTATTGCCAAGTGGCCATGAAAGATTTGGTCCTCATTACACTAGACCTGTACGAACACACACCAAACACTACAGACTCTGCTGTTTAATAAGGCTAGCAGACATGTTTTTAAATGAAAACAACCTTGAGCTCATCTCCAAAATGCATACATCTGTAGTCACCTTGTTAAAACCTCACTTCGGTACTGTCACAGTGGTGACATCAGGAATTCTAGAACCATCCCAAGTACAGGTAATATGCCTTGTTGGCTAGAAGAGGCCACACTTCAGGTACAGCAGCAGTCTAGAAAATGCAAGAGATACTAAATTCATCTGTCAGGGTTGGATTACAGCAAGTACAACATTTATAGGTCTAAATCCTCTGCTCCTGAAATCTTGTTATAGTCATCTTGAATTAAAAACTAATTCAAAATAATGTCCTAGTTTTCATGGTTAAGAAAATCCAGACATATAATCAAACAAATTATGCTGCTTCAGTTCAAAGTATCTTTGAAAGTACTTCATTCAGATTTATAAGCTGTGAAACCAGCAGTTTTGATGCATCTCTGCTAACACTAAGATGGCAGAGGAACAAGTGCATATGGAGCCCTTCTGGAATGACAGCAGAAGAGGTCAGGAACAGGTGAGCAAGCAGTCAGGCCTTCCTTCTACCAAACAGAGTCTTGCTCATTCAGGTAGCACAAGTGACAGCAATGGGATGAAGGAGAACCTGCCCTTCCAAACATGAGGTTATCTCCTGATGCTGCAGTCCTGACTACCTTCCAGAAAGCAATCTTCCAGACAAAAACAATGCAATGATGTTCCTTTTGTGCTAGTACTATCAGTGAGCCCCAAGCAGGCAAGGTCATTCATCTGAAGGCATGCCTGATGTCCTTTAACAATCCAGGCTATCCACTCCACTATTTCTGGATATTTGCCCTCATGCTAGAGAGGTAAGACAGAAGGAAGACAAACTTCAACCTTTTAGACATCCTTAACATTTATATAGACAGACCAGGCAAAGGTCTCAGCATGGCCATCCTGCTCCTCCAGTATTGAAGCTTCCTCCCATCCTTCCTGAAGGAATTTATTCTTTTTCTTTAAGTGAGGTCTTGGGTAATTTGATCACCTCAGCCTTGCCAGCTGTTCAGAACTCACAGGCAGATCATATGAAGTGCCTAGCATTCCTATGGAAACCTGTTCTGCTAATGAGACAAATTTGTCCTGAGGAGCAAAGCTAGTAATCTTCAGAGCCACCAGTGATGTATTTGAATATCATTAAGTCCCAAGAGGTGCAGCTCCTCTCTTCACCAGGTGTTCTCTAGTACTGCTCTTTTTCAAACCTGAGAAATTACACTTGCATTACACTAATACAATGGCATAATCTTAAAGTTACAACACAGTAGGGGTTAACACCATAACAACACTCATATTCCCTACCTTCTAAATAACTGGGAAAAGGATATATGACTGTGACATCTACTACATACCAATTCAGGGTTGAGATTTCAGGCCCCTTTGATCATACACATACAAATCATTTCAGACTGTTCAAAAAGTACCATGGCCAGGACACAGAAAAGAGCTTTAAATAATCTTCTCAATGCACCTTATAACCTCCTGTCTGAGAGTACCTGAGAAACTGTATCAGCACTTCAGGAAAACTCTTTCTTTTCAGAAAGAAATGTAAGAGTGTGCTGTAAGGAAAAGATTGTCTTTAAGAAACGGCAGAATTACTCCCTATAGTTGCTATATATTTTAAATATTTGTTGTGGAAAATAATTAATGCTATCAATGTTAAGGCTCTCGAGATGTACCTTCAAGCTAGTAATGACAGTTATTAAATTTAGTACATTAAACCAGAGATTCAAATCAAAATGCTTTTTGCCTAATTCAGTAGTAAGCACACCCCCTCCCCAGATATAATGATCTGTGGTAATAACACCTCTTCACAAAAAAATGCATTATTATTCACAAAATATACTGACAAACATTGCAGAGTACAAAGCTATAAAGCTCAACTGTTTAAGTGTCAACCGCTTCAAAAGAATACATCTGAACTGAGATTTTTGACTAAAGTGCTAGTTCAAAAAAGGACATCTTCCAAATTAATGTAGTTGCTAACCTCCTAGTTAAGATTTCCCATGTTTCCCAGTAGTGTATTTACCTCTACAAAACCTACATAGCTCATTTCAAGCTCCCAAAAGGATATGCAATAAAGTGTCAGCTCAATAATATTCATCAGATATGCAAGTCTCCCTATACAATTCATTCCTCCTCCTTCTTACACCAAGCACATCATTCCCACATCACAGCAGAAAGACTTGTGTATACCAAACCCACATCTCAAAGTACAAGAGTGCTTGCTGAATGCAGCCATACTTCCTGCACTTAAATGTTTTGTAAATAAACATGCATACAATCTTAAAACACAATTTACAAGTACCTCAAAGCAAGTATTTACCAAACTGTTATAATTTGTGTTTTTTAAAACATCTCAGGTCTAAAGCCTCAGTTTTTCCTTATACAACTCAAATTTGCTAGTTTTAAACTGCAGTTCTTATAAACAATGACCTCATTCATATTTGGCAGAAGGCACATGATACACATCAACCCCACTATTGCTACTTACAGGGACAGTACTAGGGATTTCTGCCTACTGTATTACACTGGAGCAACACACACATACATGCCTTAACTTTCAGCCACATAGAGATTTGAACAATAACTGAATCTATTAATATCTTTCAGTATTGGCAAGGTAGGATTTGGACTACTGTTTGGATTATTTAGCAACGCCCCCAAGCAAAGTTACTGTTGCAGTTTCTACAGCACAATTTAAGACAAAACCAGAGAAAACTGGAGGAAACCATATCTCAGCTGGCATGCTCTATTACTATTACCTGTTGCGGCCAACGTATTCTTTAGACTTGGCAGTTTACATAAAGCAAAGCTAAAGCTTGCTTTAACCCCAAGTTGTACGTATTTGAATTGCAGAGGTAATCCTGCAGTTTGGCATTCCTCATTGAGCTTTTGATATTGTATGTAACACAAAGTGAAGTTCTGACCTCATTTGATCAGTTATGCCTTAATAGGCAGTAGAACCAGCCTAGCTGTATAGCATGTCACACTTCAGCAAGTTAGATATTTCAAAGAGTGTTTTTTCTGACATTAAAGCAAGGCCTTGGCCACTACTTGAGAACAGATTTTTGCTTCATTTAATGTTAAAATGTAAAAAAAGTTAGACATGTTTTTTCCCTTACTCTTTCTGTACATTCATTATAGCAGTTTTAAGTACATAAATGAACATACATACACTTGTATATTAGAAATGCCAATCCTCATTTGCTGCTTTTTCTGAAGCTGCTAGAATATCTCTGGAGTGTCTGAAACAGGATTTGAGACATTGGTAACTGAGCTTCAGCTTTCAAGGAGTAAATACAAGTCATAATGAAGTCAGTGGTAGTTTTCATTGCACTCACTGGGGCCAAGATGTCATCTCAAATGTCCCAATGTAAATCAGATGATTAGTCTTCAGTCTGGGGATTAGAGCTACCAAGCTGCACTAATTCATTCACACTCCTCCAATCACTTTTGCCCAGATTCATAGCCCAGATTCTAAAGAAAGATATACCAATGTAAAAAGGGCTAGGAGAAGTCTCCACAAGTACATCCCAAGCTTCCTCTAAACTACTATTTCCAGCACTTTAAACATATTTTCAGTATCTTTGCCATTCCTTCAATGTCAGATCAGAAGAATTTCCTTTCTTTTTCTAACTGAGGTCTTCTGGTCAACTTTGTCACGATACCCTTTAAGAATTTTACTAAGGTCTCTTCAGCAGAAGTAGTGTGCCAGCTCATTTTGCTGTGATAGCCATGGATTACATGCTGCCTTGGAGGTAGTACTGTACTGTGACACCAGAAGAAAACAATTCAAGATCATCCCCACAACTGCAGGAAACAACACATACTTAGCAACTTTCAAGTCCAGGTAAAGTACACAATAAAAATCTGGAGCAAGCCCATTGTTTGAGTGTTCCTGTTCTAAAATACAACGTTTCAGAGAACAAAGAAATGTGGATTTATTTAGGTTGCTGTTGTAGCTTTAGGCACAGAAAAGCCCTGAAAAACAGAGGACTATGTATGCAACGTAAGAGTTGCAGTGAGCTAATTAAGAGCTATTTAAACAGAATGATCCTGCTAGTCTATAGCTATAGAACTCAATCTTTCTCAGACTATTAAGTAGAAAACTACATTTTTCTTCAAGTGGTAACCCGGCTTAGTTTTGAGCCCAATTAAGCTTTCATCATTCCTACCAAGTCTCTCAAAAGCTAGAGTATGTACTTTGATAGCATCAGGGCAATATTACTAGAGCAGACTGCACGTATTAGAGATTCTCTCTACTACTGACTTCTGTTAAGACAGCTAATTCAGTTGAAAGTGCAAAGAAAAAGCATATCCCCCACCAACATGGCTATGCTGTCAAGTTTCACAGATGTAAACAACTACTTTGAAAAAAAGAATCCTCAAGAGTAAACACCGCACCTTGTGCACTGTAAAGCTTAAGCAAATTGTATATAGAAAAACCACATTATTTCTTACTTAAGGTTGGCTTTTTGTTGTTTACCTTAACCTCCACAGAAAAAGGTGGGACACAAGCATTTTCAGCTCTTCCCACAATGAC
The DNA here is from genome assembly GCF_964188355.1 of Buteo buteo. Classification (NCBI taxonomy): domain Eukaryota; kingdom Metazoa; phylum Chordata; class Aves; order Accipitriformes; family Accipitridae; genus Buteo; species Buteo buteo. The sequence continues at coordinate 26,527,631 of NC_134183.1, forward strand.
CTCTTCCAGTGGATCCCATTCATTGTACGAGCAAACAAGACAGTCCTTAGGCACAGAGCTAGCAGCCTTGTTGTCATCAGCAGCACAGGTGTTCTGGGAGGCTGTAGCTGCCCGGGTGCTCTGGAAAGATCGCTGCACCCATCCTGTAAAGACTCTTCCAAGCTTAAAATAAAAATAAGAATGAAAATTACGTTTCCCTTACAAAAGGGGCAAAAAGCAACGGTTCAGTCCGCGAGTGCCTTACACTGTCATCCCAAAGCAACGCACGTTATTTGGGGCATCGACAGAAACACACTCTTCCAGCCAGTCTAATTGATTCACAGCCTGCTAGATGCTTAAAGGACAATCTGCCTTTTAAAATACGCGCGGTTCAGAAGGGTAACGGCGTAGGAGCACAGCACCGGCAGCGGCGACCACAGTCACTGAACTCTGTGCTGCTGAACTGGCCGGACGCACGGGTGAGCCACGGCCACACGAGCCTGCAGCCGCCCCGCGCCCGCTCGCCACCTCCCGGAGCACCGCCGCGCCCGCCGGCGCAGGACCGCCTCCCGAGGGAGCAGCCTCAGCCCCAGCCCCCCGAGCCCGGCGGCGGACCAGCGCGGCACCGACCCGCGAGCCGATATAATGCGCCGCTTCGGCTCCCCGGCTGCCCCCGCGCAAGCACCGCACTCGCAGCATTTCTGCGGGCAGGGCAGGACGCCTCCGCTCCGCTCCGCACCGTCCCCGCCCCCGCCGGCAGCGCAACTAGCGCCCGCCGCCCGCCCCGCAGCCTTTATAGCGGCCCGCCACGCCCCCCGCACCGCCCATGGGCTGCGGGGGCGCGGAGCCCCTACGGGGGCGGCAGCTGCGCCCCCCCGCCCCTCCACAGCCGCAGCCGGGCGGCGGCGGGGCCCCGGCGGGAAGGGCCCGCACGGCGGCGCGGACCACCCTCGTCCCCCCGCTCACGGTTCAGGGATCGCCCGGCGCTGCCCGCCCGTCGGGATGAAAGAGCAGCCGGAGCGATGGAGCCCCAGACCCAGGCCCGGGGCGGCGGAGCCTAGCTGGGTGAGGCAATCTCCTGTAAAACTGGCTGGCGGCTTCTTTCGACATACCTGGATCTCGTTTCCACAAACGGCTCTTTAGCAGCAATCTGACTTTGAAGGTTTCCAGTCAGGTTCCATTCCAAATTCTTCTCTAAAAAGTGTGCTGAAGTACATCATTCAGTTATTTTTAGTCACCAAATACGCAGGTTCTTCATTAAACCTGTAGTAGACAAATTCGATTTTACCCCAATTTCCAACAATTCATATGCTAAGAATTCAGATTTTCAGACAACAACCAAAAGATTTTGAGATTCAACTAAAAATATTTTAATTCTTTAATTACTGAAGGGGTGTTTCAAGAATATCCCAAACACTTAATTTCAAATTCCGGCTTTTCAAAATGCGTATTGTATGATGAAAAGTCATCTTAAAATGAAAACCTAAACCAGTTAGCTCCTAGTAGACCTAAACTTATTTTCTCCTGCAAAACCTCTCCATGAAAAAATCAACAGAAGTATCTTCAAGAATACTTCTATCTCAACAGAACTGCAGTCGACAACAAGAAACCTGTTTGCTACCAGCTCTACTCATATTTAGTATATCCCCACTAGCCTGATACATTATTCTGCATTTTCTCAACTTTGCATACAAGTTCACTTTTAAATCATTTGATTTTGCCTTACAAAAGTCAAAAGCAGACATAGCGAAAAAAATAGTTTTGCCAGAGTTATTCTGTTTAAAGTTGTAAAAATCTGCCTCTCTCTTTCAACCTTATTACTTTTGGTTCTGCCTTTATCACCCACACGGTACCTAGTATTTCTTCAGCCTTGGTCAATACTCCGTCAACCATTATCCAGAGCTAGGACAGTGGGACATGGCTGTGAACAGACATGATATTTAACACTACTTCTATATGTAAGATCATGGGTAGCACTAGTGAACTCAGCAGACGTATCTATAGCAGGAAAAAGGTAAACATCACTGGTAGTGACATAAATTAAAACATAAGCTATGGTCTTAGAATACAGCAAATCAGCTACAGTTTTAACACGCCTTAGACATATAAGTAAGCAAGTTTTATTCTACTGGGTAATTAATCATTCAGCAGTTTGCCTTTTTGGCACAGGTAAAGACTCCACGTTCCCAGGAGAAATAGGACAGTACAAGTGCTCTCTTCATGAATTTACGTACTTCTCAGAGAAAAGTTAATTATTTCAGTTGGTATGATATCAAACATGCTTTACCCTGTTTCATACGACTGCAGAACTTCTTCATAACTCACTGGTCTTAGTTAGGACTCATTTGTAACATAATTGCCTCAAACATTCTTCTTGTATCAAAAAGGATACAAGGATTTTTTTAGTTTCAAAAAGGAATTTTCTTGATGCTACTTAATTCCTAGTTACCATTTTTTGTCATCTATTTAATAAAAAAAAACAGCCCTAAGTTTATGCTAGTTCTGCCCAAATGCTTGTTATTTGATTCAGTTGATTTTGCCAAGATAACTCTACTCACATTGACCTTCTAAAAAAATTAATGATTGGCTTGTGGCTAAATCCAAAGGTCTCACTTCTTTTTCTGTCCTTTTCGACTTATCAGCTAGTTTTGGACCTTTGGATCATTCTTTATCAACTCAGTTTACATAGTTTTTCTGACTCTGCACAATACTTCTTTTCCTACTTACTACATATGCTTGATGCTTTATAAGTTCCCTAAAATTGTCCTCACCATCATTGCAATGGGCTTTGTACTGAATGCTCTACTGTAGGAGTCAATTATATGGAACTTAGTGACTGGGCCTGAAAGTAGCTCACGGTCACAAGAGCATTCCAGACGCCTTTGGAAGGCCTTGAACAGAATAAACAAAAAAAGAAAGATCCCAATTAGGAAAACACAGGTGCACATTCCGCAATAAAGGGAACTTGGCACAAAGAACCTCAATTCAGCAGTTTATCTTGACCAATTAGACTGAGAGAAGTTTCGCATGTTTTAGTTGATATAACCAATTATGTCCTATGTTTATGCACGTGTACAGAGTTAGTATAACCAATTATATCTTATGTTTATACGCATGTACAGTGTCAATATAACCAATCATATTTTATGCTTGTGCACGTGGACACTAAATGCTTGCATGCAGCAGCCAATCAAAGCTTCTTAGGAACTTAGAGAATTGTATAAGAATGATCAGCTAGGCTCAATAAACTGGCAACTTTGATCATCATATTTGTGTCCTGTCGTCTGTCCCCGCATGGAATTTCGCAACACTCTACCATTTTTTTTATTTTTCTACTGGACTGCATTTCTTCTGCTCACATTTTTTTCAGTGAAAAAATTCTTTTCCATATCTCCAAAGTCTGTTTTTTACCTTTCTTAGGGGTAGTTCCTCCTGAAAATAAGCCAATCTTCATTTAAGTACAATCAAAGCAGAAATTCTTTCCTTTTCCTAACTGGCACATTTATGATCTGACCTTGAAACCTTTACTCATGGTAAATAGCATTTTCCTTCCAGCCTTCACTGAGTACCAGTCATTTGACCCCCAGATTGCCCTCACATGGGCCTTGATACCTGCAATGCTACCAATGCACTAACCGTCTAAAATGCACTCTAGTGGTATCCCTACACTTCTTTCATCACTTGACCATCTTCTGGGTGACTTGAAAAAAAAATCTTATTTGCCTCCTTAAAGCAGTCACTTACTTATATTTCTCTGCTTACATCTTTTTATTCCTTAACACCCAATACAGACTTCATACAGTTCGCATTTATGGTGTATGGAAGTGTCATTCCTCACAGTTCCCTTTTTGGCATCAAAATGAGAGTCCTCCTTGCTTTCTGTGTACTAGGTAGCTCTTTATATCTTCTTCTTCCTCTGCTACAAGAAGGGCTTGATCTACCAATGTGTGTTTTAACAGTGACATAAATCATGGAGCACGACACCAGTAATGATTATTCAAATGTATATAAAGCCAAGTTTGTTCATTCAAATACAAGAAAGTTACTTAAACATGTGGTTCCCTAAGCAGGTGCTGAGCTCTTTGGATCAAAAATCTTATTATAAAGACCACATCATTGATTTTATTACATACAACTGCTAGAATTATTATAACACCTTGAAAGCTCAGGTCACTACCCAAAAGCTTGCCAATTACATTCAAAATTATGTGCTGATCTAGTAAAGATATTTTCTTCCACTGCAAACCTCACCTCAGTATGGAATTTTAGCTTGAAACAGGAACAGGAGGTTCACATCACTATTGCTGAGATCTGATTATTATTGCTGAGATAAAGATTAACTATAAAGTTGTTCTTTTTTTTTTAAATGAGGCTCTATGCATTTTTCATAATATTCTATCCGTCAATTTTAAGTGACATAAGGTACCTTGCAGGCTTATATAAAACCATCTCATTCTGGTAACTGGGTAATCCATTTAAAGCAATGGGGTTCCAGTTAACCAAGAACAACATTCTGGCCCAACAGTATTAGAGAATAAGATACTAAGTAGCAAAATTCTGGTTTAAAAGCCAGAATTAGAAAAAGCAACAGGACACATGCAGTAGAGAGAAGTTAACCTTGGCAACAAGACCCCTGTTAGTGAAGATTAAAGTATAAATTCAGGTATGTTTTAGGACAGTATCTGGTCTCAGCCTCACGTATCTTTTTCTCTAACACATACGTATTAGAGAAACATTAGTCTCAAGGGATTATACTACTGTTTAAACGTGAATTTCCATCTGTCTAGGAATTGAGGTCCTGCCTTTCAGAGCATACATTGTTTAGATTTGTAATGTCGTATAGCAACATGCCTGAATCACTTGAGGGACACATTTAAGGTTAAGGATCGGCCTACCCTTTCTTACCAGTGTTTCTGCTATGTTACTGATTAAAACGATTTGGTATAAGATATCTGGTGTGAGCTGGTCTTAACATTTACATATATTCAACAGTTTTTACTTATCCTTACTTTTACTTTACTTACAGAAACTTACTCTGTTCAGCAATGCAAAGGAGAGAGACTTCAATTCCTTCTAGTGCCTTGTCAAGGATACTGCGTGCTTAATTCCAACAGACTACACCCACAAGAAGAGAATTTGGCACAGCACCTCTTATCTGTTAGCTATCAGAAACAACATAGAAAAATCCAGTATGCTTCTTAGAAAGCCAGTTTCAAACTTCCTGTATTTCAGAAGTCTGGACTGTTCCAGTTGGGAAGAATGAATGCACCTCAAAATATTAAAATTACTTTTTTTTTTTCCCCTCTCCTTTGAGCTCATAATTTTATAGTCAACTCTGAACTCTAAAACCAGTCAAAAGATTTTGTTACACATAATTAAAACAATTTCTTTAATTTAAAATATTTCACTTTAACTTGTGACTTATAATAAAAGCTGAAAATCAATGTACTATTTTCAAAGTCCTTTGAAAGATACTTCAATTTCAATTAAATAATATAAATCTTGCTTTATCATTCTTCACACTCAAAAGAAAGATATAATTAGATTTAATCCCTTATCCAAGCAAACAAACTACGTATGTAAGATGGCAGGAAATTCTTTCTCCCTAATCTCAGCTTCACCAAACTCGATTTAATCTTTAAACTTGCTGACAAACTCTACATGGCTTCTGCCTATTTTATCTTTTATAGTTATTGAAGGACAAGTCCTGTAGTTTTCCCCAAATGCCAATTCTGGCTACTTCTTGGAAGATTTTCTGTTCTTTCTTGTCAGGACATCTTTGTTGTGTGGCATGCTGAAGTGCCAAATTCTCTGTCAGGCTGAATGCAATCTGCTACAATGGAGTTTTGACTACACGCTCCTCTGAGTACAAGAACTAAGTAAAACTAATTTCCTCTCTTTTTGTGCAATTCATATGGTACATGATAATTCATAATCATAAAGTGGATGGTATTTACCATAATCAGAGATCAGAATTTATACGGAATCTCCATTATGTGGAGACACCGTATCTAATAGCTCTGCAATGTTTCTGCTAGTCCGGGCACTTAAGCAGACTTTTTATTCCTATCCAGCTAGCTATTATCACAAAACTTGTAGGAACTTAATACCGTTGAGACCTATGACCCTTTCTCAAATTTGTCTGAAAGCAGCCAACAGGTTCAAGTTACAGGGAGGGGAAGGATAACAGATACAGACATACACACACATACACAACCCATGGTCATATAACCTTATGTTCTTAAGAAGCAAGACTAAAACCTTCCTTGTATTTGAGAAATCAAAAGATGAAAAAATTTTTCATGTTTGAAAGCAGATGGCTTATGTAGATGTTTTCTGTATGAAACTTAGGTAGCAATAGATAAAAAATTTGTACTATTGTTAGCATACTGGTATGATTAAATTCTTAGTGTATTATTTTATTTACGCAAACATTGCTTTTCATATCTTTCTGTTAAAATATCATTAAAAATTCATTGCAAAATGCAATCAAATCATGCATACAACCAAAATGCATTTCAACAGATGTAACTCAAAAGAACATATCAATATTAATATGTATTACACCAAATTTCAAGCATGTCTGATAATTCAGGAAATAATTTAACTCCTTTTTTGGGAACCAGGTAGCTGGAATACTGGAAGGAGGTAGAGAAACAGTTACGTATCCCCACCCAAAACTAGGCTCAGTAACTGAGCAAAGGAAACAGTACATGTAGTAGAGGTGCATATATATATATATATATGTGAAGGGCAGGACACTGGCCAGCGAGGCTATAGAAGTTGCAGTTGAAATAGCAAACACAATGATAGAGCTCTGGTGAGATAATTGTTAGACAAAACTTCTGGCTTAAAAGTAGTCCAAAAAAAAAATAAATTTGGAACTTTGAGCAAATAAAATCGATGACTAAATCCATCTGATCTCAGGAGGACTGGACTTTCCACTGTCCTTCGGGCTACTCACAAAGTATGTTACATCATAGAAATGACTGATGTAATAATTTCTTTTCCTAAAAGAGCTTGCAGAAATCCACATTCTGACTAGCTACACTGTATGTGCACATAAACATGAATACCAATATACATATAAATATCTGTTTTAATTTTAGATGTCACGTTTCTATTATAGAAAGGTGACAGAGCTGAATAAAGTTCTATGAAGGCAAAGGATTTGGTGATCATAATCCATGACATTTTATACTCTGTCATTTCCAGAGGCAGTGCAGGGCTGACTACTGAAAAACACAGGAGATTCATGCAGCAAAAGGCTCATCACTTGGTGGGATAGTTTTCATTCAGACCAGTATTTCCATGTATAGAGTAACATGATCTGCCAACATTTTCTAGGGTCAGTACTGTGACGATACTTTCTCTCAGGGCTGCCAAGTGAACTTCATGGCTCTAGGACATTTGAAATCTCTTGAATCTCAAATATATGGTCCTGCAACATAGCCTGTTTTACATTAGCATTTAAAATTTGAAAACTGCTTCACATCTTTCCTGAAGAATATTTATAGAAATTATTAATATAACTTTGCTGTGCCCCTGAAATAATAACTGTATCCAGTTTTCTTCTCACTCTCACTGGAGTCAAAATTGCAGCCATATCACATTATACATCTGAACAACAGTTTCAAAAATTCTTGTTCCTTTAACCACTGTGTGAGTAGAAACTGCAAGTAAGCTACTGGCCTCCTAATGTGAAGGGGGTTTCATGATTTTTGTGGCAATACTTAGCATTTATTCCACTTGTTTTCTTTCTTGGAAGAGACAGGAAGCCTTGGCTCTCCAATAACCTCCTAATCCATCCCAAGTTTCCAGGAGAGGACAGCCCAATGCACCAAAGTTATTAGACCTCTCTTTACTTTAGAGAATGCCACAAAAAACAGCTTTCCTCTGCTTCTGCTTTCTACACTGAACCACAGAATGCCTTGAAGAGACTCCCTGACAAGAAGAATAAGCCACAGAACCTCAGTCACTCTGTGCAGTTTCTTGAGCTTTTGAATATTCTGTTTGACAGACAAGCAATTACTCAGTTACTATTTTCTAGCATATGCATGCAGTTTATTCGTGTGAAAGAGGTTGGAGTACCCTTAGACTAAACTAGATGGCAGATGTTGTCTGGTCAGTTTGCTACTGCTCAGTAAATAAGGCTGTAAGAATAAAGCCTCTTTTTCCCCCTCCCTTTTTCTAAGAAAACACAGTTCTTTCTTTGACAAGCACATTCCAACACTTGATGCTCTTGTTGGCAGCTTCTATGAATGTTGCTCATACTGTAATGCCTCTGAAAAGTCTGCTGAGCATAAGTTTGCCTTGATGGTAGGATAGTAATAAATTATACAATTAGGGTTTGATTTGAGTGTCTCCTTCAGAGGATTTCATAAATTCATTGCGAGTTTTATGCTGAATCTGATTCAAGCCTGACATTAGTGGTTAAAAAACAACACTGGATTTGGACACATGGATGTCATTTACTCTTTCATCACAAGTGAAAAAAATATGGTAAAGTCAAAATTTGGTGGAAAGTAGTAATTTTAAATTCTCTGAGGTCAAGGCTCAGTTAAGCTTTCTGCTTAATCCTTACCCTTTCATATTGTCTTGGCCACTTCAGTTCTTGACAGATAACAAGCCCTTGGCAGAGAGGAGAGAGCAAGTAGCTTGCTTGCAATGACTGGGATACCTGTACTAACCTAACTATCTGAACTCTGAATGAACTTCTGCTGGGATAGCTTTGGAATGAGTTTGGCTGTATATCTGTAACGAACTAACAGAATTCAAAATCTATTTATGGGATGGTAACATTTTCTCAACTCCATGAAAGAGAATTGAGCAAGGCTCCCTTTGGAGTTTCTGTGTTAGGAGATGAGGTCACTCCTGAGCTTTGACAGCTCCCTTCCCTGGTCTTGAAGAGCACGTCTGTTCTGATGAATCCCATCCATGTCATCCAAGGAAGATGAGGATGGGGTCAGTGCCAAATATCTAGTTACCATCCAACACCAGGAATCTCTCACATGTTGCTGTAGAATATTACATTTTTGTTCCTAGAACTTTCATACCCATTGCTTTTAACACCTCTGCAACCTCTGAGAAAGATAAGTCTCACTATGATTCTAACAGCTTCACCCAGAGTTTCTTTAGCCAGTCATAAATGAGCAGAGAGCTAAGCCTAAGCTCACTACTCAATACAAAGTAGTTTAAGATTTTTTTTCAATAGCCTAGAAACAACCACAGAATTGTAAGGAGATTTGGTGGGCAATTTTCTAGCAAAACAAGTTCTTGGTTGCAAAATGCCAATTTCTTGAAATTAAAAAGTTTCATTAAGAGGTTTTAGACCAAATAAATTTAGGCAGAACAGAGGAAAGGTTCCCTTTCCTTCTTCCACTTTCTGCTCCAGTTTTCCATGCAGGCTGCTGGGAAGACAGACACTCACAGTCTGCTGTGAGTGCTACATGTACACTACAAACCTTCTGGCTTTGCAGCAAAATGGTTAGATCTCCAACTAGAGCTACTAGATGCTTTTGAAGACCAGGTCCTCTCTCAAAATACCATATATGATTCTAACCAGTGGGCTAAACTACTAAGTCATGATATGCAGGATGGAGTAGCTAAGATCCATAGTTATTAATTGCATACATAGTATTGTCATTCCATGCTACCCTAATAACACACCTGTCATCTTCTGTGGAGTGTAGCAGATCTCCTGTATGTCTACACTATTAGATATCTATATGTGCGGCATACAAATCTGGACTATCTATATGGTTTTGTCTAACAAGTCATGGCATGTTTATTCATAGCCAGGTTGCGCCTTTTTCATCTTTTAAAAGCAATGTCATTAACATAAAGGAACATAAAAGAGCTTGTGACAGTGCAGCAAAGTAAAGGCACCCTGGAACATCTAGATTTCTTGCTTTTTGGAGGGACCTGGGTAATCCGTTAGACAAAACTTTCTTGGAAATTCCAGGGTCACAGGAGCAGTTCACTCACTTTGAAGGACACTTTTTTGGAGGTTGGTGATTGCAAAGTATTTCAGTGAAGAGAGGTGTCAAATCAGCTGCAGACTGGACAGCAAGTCAGCTCACCTAGCTGACCAACTAGAAATCCTGATGCATTACAATATTGTAAGCATCATCCCTCAGAAGTTAGGAAAGATCTCAAAAAATACCAATAAACTGCTGATGTTAGCACAGTTTAAGTGGTACCAGAGCATGTGTTTCACTGACCTTCATCTCCTGAACCACTGTCAGACAGGGAGGACAAAAATGGAATGGCCTGAACTCTGCCATGAGTAGGTTCAGTGATTTATATCTCCATAAATTATGGACTTGGTTCTTAAATTTACAAAAATTATTTTGCCTGGCTAATAGACACCTTGCACCCCTTGCCAAGTGGGAAGGGAACAGAAGGAGAATTTGAGGTGTAGCATGTAGGGAATGGAGATCAAGCTGTTGCTCACTATCTCCTCATTCCTTCCTTTGCATTAGTCCTAATGCTGGTACTAATATGACTCCTTGATGAGCCAGTTCTACTCAGTGAGTCAGCAGAGAACTCACCCAGAAAAATACAGTTTTCTGCTGGCTTAGTGAGCTAAATTCATCACTGAAGTGTCAGAAGAGCACCAGAGCTGGAGCAAGGGAGGCAGTGGAGCTAGGAGGCCACATAAGGAGGAGAGGGAAACAGAATTGGCAGCACCAATGAATTAGATCAGGTCAGCTTGTCTCACCTGATTGAAACCTTACAGAAACACCATGGTAATACTGCAAATGAACCTTTAGTAGCAACTGTAGTAGCTGTGAGTTTGAAAACAGGACAGAAGGGCATTTGAAACTGGAAATTGAAGATTGAAGACTTCAGTTTAGCTATCCTGAAAAACACCTAATTGGGGCTTTCAGTAGGAAGGGTCAGGTGAAACACATAAGAAAAGAAAAAACCCAGCTGACCTATTACACAGGTTCATGGAAGCCACAGGTCATCCACTCTGAATCCCATCTCTACCATTCATGAGTAATTAGGTAAGTGTTGTTTTGTGGTATGATTATTGTCACTTGAGCTAGCCAGAATGGAGCATGCTGCCTTGTAGCATTACAGTGATATCTCCCATCAAACCATAAAAAATGGAAGAGAAAAGAGAAGAGGCTGTCTGCACAGAAGATGCTGCAGCCTGGAGCATCCTATGGTTAGCCAACCTGAGGATTGCTGGGCTTTACCATGCTCCCTGTCCATGTACCTTCCTCTTAACTAACAGTACAGTGAGCTTGAATCCCAATTTAATACAAACTTCCAGTTGCTTGTTATGCTCTGGTGACATCTCGTGGGTCAAAGCAAGACATCCTTGTTGGCTGGCAAACCCTGCAAAGCCTCGAGTGTCTGAACCTGCTGAGTAGGAGTCTCTTTCTGAAGCCAAAGGAGCTCTATAGCATCCAACAAGGTTTAGCTTTTTTTTTTTTTTTCCTTCCTTCCTTGTTCTGTGGATAGTGCAAATAAGCATTGTAGCAACGAGCACCCTACAAAGAACTGAAAATAGACGTAAGCAGGAGAAAAGCATATGAGAGAGTGAGGCACAGAAACTGAGAAAAGAGGAGAGTAGTGAACAAATTTAATCAAGTATATTTTCTATTAATAAAACAGATTCTAGTGTCTAAAGCTGAGTATAAGCAAGTGTTGAGTAATTAGGATTTCATAGCTGAAGTCAAGGGGAACCTATTCACTGTTTGCCACAGTGGCAGGAATAAGGAAATAATCAGCACCTCATAATCACAGCTCACTGTAGCCTGTAAATATTAAGCAACTAACCCTCCCAGTATGGCTGTGCATCATTCACAGGAGCTGGAACTAAAAACTCAGCTCAGATTCAAGTTGTGACAGTAAGAAATGGAAAAGTTAGTAATACTTTGCTAAAAATTGATTGATTTTGGATGGTTAATTTTGGAGCCCCCATTACAAAATACTTAGGCATTCATTATATAAGTTAAATTTATATAAGTTTATGATATAAGTTAATTACATAAGTTTAAATTGTAGCCTCATAATGTAGGAAAAAATGACTTCTACATAACAAGAAATAAAGTCCCTTGTGACCTTTGCAGGCACCTTGAAATTCAATCCATCCCACATGGAGGATATTGATGCAGAGAAAAGAAAGTGTTCCATGAATGTCATCTATCATTGAGCTGTAGTAGAAAGGTATCTGTTTTTCAAGTGCTTTCACAAAGCATTAGGAGACTGAAAGCTGGAAATGAGGACACTGCAGAAATGGAGCATACATGGGAAGTTATAAACTCATTAAATGAGCACCCACTGAAACCATGGTGAACAGCTGCGAGCAGCATCTTTTCACCACACAGCCTATGACTGTGCAGGCTCTGAAGGGGTCCTCGGGCAGTGCCAAACATTGGCAAGAGGCCTTCTGCAGAGCCAGGTCCCATGGGCAACATCCAGCGCAGGACAGCACTGCTGACTGCCCACGGTCGGGCAAGCCCTTGGCAGTTTTCAGCACAGGCTCAAGCATGCACGCCTCTTTGTAACAACAAACAAGTGTCAACTTGTCATAGAAAGCTCCATTAGCTCTCTCCAAAAAAAGTAGCTAACTGGAAAAAAAAAAAAAGGAAGATAAGGTATTAAATAGGGTTTACTGAACTATAAAACTTAGCAAACAACTAAGTCAATAAAAAAGCACTCCTTATCCCTAGACTAACAATATTTAGATTGATATTTGGTTCAGCAAAAGTACTGAAGCTTACATACTGCAATTTAGAGCAGTGACAGCTGTTCGAACAAAAATATCGACATACATTATGGCAGTCCATAACATTAGTCAAGCACAAAAAAACCTGCCTAGATTAGTAATTCCCTCACAAAAATAACTTAAAAAACCAGAAAAGCTCCAACCACTTCAAAGTCATACCACATGACACATTTCATGATATATTAATCTCAAACAACATATGAATTAGCAGTTAATTACATATTAAAACTGCTATAGTAATGAGAAATACTTGAGCAAACAAAACTGTATCTAGCAGTGGACTAACACACCTTCACTGCTTGGAATTACTGAAGAAAAACAGACTGTCCCAGTGTGCAGCACAGACTTAATTCCTAAGAGGGCTTAGCTTTGTATGGTGTTAGAGAACAAAACAAAACTCAGTGCTAAATGAAAAGTATCAAAGGGAACACTACAGAGATAGGTAGCTAGGGCTTGGTAAACATTAGAGAAAATAACAGGAACCAAAGAAGTGTAGTTTGTTTCAGATTTGGAGGCTATCCAAATGCCTGGTAATGCTGACATAATTACTGTTTAAACTGTTGAATTCTAGTTGCCATTGCTAGGTTAAGCATCAGTAAATATTGCCTCTGAAATTTAACTGTCTCAGCAAGCTAGCTAGCTCATGACTGAAATCTTTGTAGAGCTGAAAAACTTTACAAGGAGCCTGTAATTGGAGGTCAGTGGAAAAGGGTTATCTCAAGGAATAGCTTAGAAGAACAATGTATTGTGAAAAAGCTTGCTAGCAAACCAAGGTTTTGTTGTGTGAAAATGTACAAGTTTTAAAAAAAAATTAGCCCTGAATAATAAGGCAGACAAAGGTCTTTCAAAATGTCACTGGGACACATTCATGATCAATTAACCTGAGGCTTCTAGCTCTCCAGGCTGCTGATTATAATTCCCTACTAAAGTTACAGCACTAATGCCACTGCCCATGCGAGAAAGTCAGAGATGTAACTGAAGAAGAAAATGTTATATAGGAAAACTCTTCTTCAGAAAGCCCATTGCAGGACCACAGCACAATATTGCTACACACTCTTCTGGGCAAGAGGCTGGAATTAGTTATGGTAGTTCAGCAATGCTTTGGAAAGACCGGCTGTGAACATAGCCAACAGGGTGTACTAATTTCTAGTACTCCTCCCAAGCAGTTACTATCTGATAAAGAAGTTTTCAAAAATATTTTGTAGCTTTTAAGCTGTGAAGCAACTCTTAAAAAAAATACCTGAGGCACCAGTTTGAAACAGCTGTTAGAGAAGAACTGTAAAACCCCTCTAATTTATCCAAATGCTAAAGCGTAATGATTGTCAAAATTTACCCTGGGTATAAACGAGTTAATTTTCACCCGCACTATGTCCCTGAACCAGCTCCTCACTCAGTCCCATGCATTCTAACGCAGGCTCATAGGGAGGAAGGAGTATGTGAGCAGAAAAGGCAACACTGGCTGTAGGCCACTTGCAATCCACTGGGTCCAGTTTCAACTGCAGAAGCTGCCTGGGAGGTCTGACCACAGCTAAACTAACTGGATGGCTCTGCTCCCTCCCACCCTGCTTGAACATCCAGCACTTGGGTTTCATCAGAGCTAGCTGCAGCTCACCTAGCAGCAAAGTGAATTTATCTGGCTGGGGAAACAAAGCCTGTGGTGAAGAAAAAAGTTTCCTGGCAGATCAATGACCTCAATCAACTCACCTTGTGGTGAGAAGTATCAGATTTGACATAAAAGGGGAGCAGAAAACTGTGAACAAGAGGGGAGGAAACTGTCCCCTTGGTGGTACTTAGCAAAAGATAAAATTTAAAAAAATTACAAAAAAACCCCCAAAACAGTCTTTATTCACAGTAATTGCTGCTTAAACTTCACCAAGAAAAGCACTGAGTTCTGGTCACTGGGTCCGGTCAGAAGGGTGAAATTCCTGGAGTTTGCTTCAAGGTTGTCCAAGAAACTAATGTGTCTCAGCCTTGGACAAGAGCAAGACAGAGAGACTGAGACTGTGAATTCCTTTTGTGCATCTAGAATACTAATAAACGTGGGGTTTTTTAATTAAAAAAAAATTAAGTCACACCCCAAATTCTCAGTTGGCTCAGCTACTATTTACCTATTAGACTGTTTACCACCTAGTGAGGAACAGCACCAGGGCTGGTACAAGAGGAGGGTAGGAACACGTTCCCCAGGGCGGCTCACCACTTAATCTGCCAAGAAGCCTCATCCCAAATTTCTCCCAGTGTGAGCTTTGACTAGGCTTGGCTGCCTTTGCCGCTAGTGAGCGCAGCTTCAAAAGAGGACGTGCAGATGGCCCCTATCCCACGTGGAACGCATTCAGCCTCCGCGAGAGGCACGGGTCCTTCTTGCAACGAAAGATGCCAGCCTTCCACCCTGAATCTGCGCGGCCCTTCAGCTGCACCGCTGGGCCCAGCCGCCGGCACGGCGTGCATGCAGGGAGCCCGCAAGCGCCCGCGAGACTGCGACTCCGCCTCGGCGCGCACCACCTCCTGCGCTTCGATCCGCTGAAGCGGCCATCACGCGAGGCCCTCTAATTA
The DNA here is from genome assembly GCF_964188355.1 of Buteo buteo. Taxonomy (NCBI): domain Eukaryota; kingdom Metazoa; phylum Chordata; class Aves; order Accipitriformes; family Accipitridae; genus Buteo; species Buteo buteo. Next base: position 26,542,905 of record NC_134183.1, read on the forward strand.
CGGCGGGGAGGGACTGCCATCCACTCAGACCCCAGCTCTTCTGGGGGCGCTGAAGCCTGGGAGGAAGGATCGACTGCGGGGGTCGGCAGCACCTGACGCGGCCTCGCCGCCCTGGGGCGGTGAGGAGGCGGGCGCGGGGCGCGGCCGTTGGCCCTCCCCGCCCCGCCCTGGGCGCGAGGCGCGGCCGCCGGTCGTTCCGCCTCCCCCGCCTCGGCTCGGGGGGCCGCGGTTGCGGCGGGAAGGGGCGCCGGCGGCAGCGGCATCATGCTGCCCGCCCTGTGCACGGCGCTGGCGGGGCTGCTGCTCCTGCCGCTGCTGCTGCTGCGCCGCGCCTGGCCCTACTTCTTCCAGGACCTGCGCTTCGCCCTCACGATGGCGCGGGTAGCGAGGCGGGCGCGGAGAGCCGGTGCCCGCCGGCCCGCCAGCACGCTCCTGGACGTCTTCGCGCGGCGGGCGCGGCGGACGCCGCACAAGCCGCTGCTGCTCTTCGGCGACGAGGTCTCCACCTACGAGCAGGTGGACCGGCGGAGCAGCCAGGCGGCGCGGGCGCTGCGCGACGCCGCGGGGCTGCGGGCGGGCGGCTGCCTGGCCCTCTTCATGGGCAACCGGCCCGCCTACGTCTGGCTCTGGCTGGGCTGCGCCAAGCTGGGCTGCGCCGTGGCGTGCCTCAACTCCGGCATCAGGGCCGCGTCCTTGCTGCGCTGCTTCCAGAGCAGCGCGGCCAGCGTGCTGCTGGCGGCCCCAGGTGAGGAATGCCCCGGCCCCGGCCGGGGGGGAGCCGAGCCGAGCCGAGCTGAGCCGCGGGGCGCTTGTCCGTTGCCCGCCGAGGTGGCGGGCAGAGAGAGCGGAACTCTCCTCCCAGCCAGCTTTTACTCTTTGCACCGTCCAGCACCTGTGCGGTGCTGGAGAGCATAGGTGGAATGGAGGAAGACAGACTAGGCTGTGCTAGTATTTTGAGGCTTCCTTACCTGTTCACTAAAAGAAGCCTTCATTAGATTTTCATGAGTAGCTTGGTGGTTAAAGGGCACCCGCGGTAATCCCAGGATGCTTTTTGGACCACAGTTGCAGCAGAAGTACAGAACTGTTTGATGGGAAATAGCAGAGTCTGCCAGACTTGAAAAGGTAACACTTTTATTAAAGTTATTGCTTTTGTGCAATTGAGACAAACTTTTGATGTGGATCTTAGCTTTATCTAGTCAATTAGTGTGGAGATATAATTTCCAATAACAGATTTAGGTTTCAGTATTAAATTGCCTCAGAGATTTATCTATTGAATAATATTGAATTTATTCTTTGCTTTGAAATAAAGTAGGAGTGGTAAAAAATAAATTACATGTTATGGAAAGTTTTATATTATGATGTTTCAGTGTTGAGGATTTGTTTTAAACCTTGTGGACTACCTATTCAAGTAAAAGTGCCTGTGAGTTGGAAGGCTTTTAGTCTGGGTCCCTAAAGACATACATATACACAATTGCACCAGCCATCTGGTCACCTTCACTTCATCCCATTGTCCAGCTCCTTAAGGGAATAAAAGCCACAGGGACGTCTACATTCTTTCCAACTTGGTTGAAACTGACTGTGGGTAGAGGAGAGAGACCTGCATAACTACTTCAATAAGAGAAAGGCAGACAGGACTTGATCATGCAGGGAGTTAGCCTACGCATTGCACATAAATGAAATCATGCACTCTTGTTGGTTGGAGAGACCAGAGGGAATATGAGGAGAAAGGGGATTAATCAAGACACTTGTAGGAGATGTGCATAGGGAGAGACAGAACACAGCTATCTAGGAGTCCAGGCTTCAGTAGTACCACTACTTACTCAGTAAGTCACACTTCATTCTGCTTTTCAGTGTTTCTTCCATTTGTGTTGGGACTTGAGAAAGATAAGGTTCACGTTTATGCATAAAACATGGTGGTGATGTAAGCAGCACCTAACTTTGTGTGGGCACTTGCCAGGTGAAGCATTTCCCCATGGTGGAGAGGGAAGGTAGCAATGTGGAGCTGGTGATGCCACATGTACGCTCTCTCAGAGTCCCGCAGGGTCTGCAGGCAAGGGGAAATGTGCTTGGATTGCTCTTCTGCAATTCTGTTCCTGCTGCAGAAAATCAGATCAAATCAAATCACTCCCAGTTTTGTGGGGAGACACTGTTCCTCTTCAGTCCTTTCTGCTGGATCCTGAAGTGACTTGAACATGAATTTCTCTGACAGCAGCTAAACGTGAAAGCTGCTGAGCCAAAGTTGATACACCGATAGTATAGTTCACAGAGTAATACAGAATTTTCTTATAATACTTTTTTCTCTCCTCTTTAAGAACTGAAGCAATCTGTTGAAGAAATACTGCCATTCTTGAAGAAAGAAAATGTTAAAGTTTATTATTTAAGCAAGACATCTGCTACAGAAGGAGTTGAGAGCTTTCTTGATAAAGTAGATGCTGCTTCTGATGAGCCTACTCCATTGTCTTGGAGATCAGATATCACCTTTAAAACTCCTGCCATGTACATTTATACTTCTGGTACTACAGGTAATGTAAATTCACATTATAGAATGTGAATGTTCCTTCCAACGTTGTGATATTTTAGTAAGGAAAGAGAATCTGTTATTTTGCATTTATTCCTACCCTCATACATTCCCCCTCAGGAAACTGAAAATTTGGTATCTGTATCTAAAACCAAAAAGCATGTAGAATATAGGCTGACTCTAAGCACTAAATCAGCGGGGAGGGACTGAAGTAAAAGCCAATTAAACATAAAAGTTTTATGCCGGTAATGTCACTAGACATCTGCTCTCTCTTACCCCTGGAGACACTGTTGGCCTAGGTATGTGTCTTGGCACCTACCTTATACTCAGTATCTTTGGATCATGAACTCTAAATGCTGGCCATTAAGTTTTTGGGTGTCAGAGTACCAAAAATAGTGAGGGCAGCACAAAATACAGTAAGTCATGGCCACTGTGCAAAACTGCAGCTGGTATAGGAGCTGCAACCTGCTCTACATAAAGGCATCTAGCCTCAAGAGCACTTAGCCACAGCAGAAACTGGGTGACAAGGATGAAGATGAAGACAATGATTGAAGGCACTCAAACCTATAGCTTCATAAGGAAGAGCAGGGTATGCCTCCATAGAGCTCAGTTTTTGAGCCTCTTAGGGCAGGAACTCCCCTGGAAGGAAGGATGTACAAATTTCAATTCTGTTTGGGCTACAGAAGGCAAATAACTCGGGTGTCCTTCATCCTTGTTAAGGGCTCTAACATCTCTGTTCTTACAGAATAGGCAAGCACTACCATTGTTTTGTCTTCTAGCACCTGTTTCAGCAAGTAATCAGTTCCACTGTATCTGATGGGAAACCAAGAAGAGATATTGTAGTATGAATTCCAGTTTCATCTAGGATGATTCGGAGCTGCAAGGAGATACCTCATTCCAGGAGAGATGCAAGATCTGAGATTAACCTCTGTTTTAGTATTTCCATTCCCTTTGCTCAGCATCCTAGATTCTCCAAATCCCAATTCCTCATTCTCTAGGTACTTGCTATTCCTAGGTACCATAGTATTGGGAATTTTGGCACTTAATGGGGGGTAATCACCTAAAAGTTACATGTGGGAAGATATATCCTCCCTAAGGCTAAATGCCAGTGTGTTGCATAGACATGAGCTGCATACCTCCCTGAACTCTGGAACTATCACTTGCATCAGTGAATGAGAGAAAATCTTTTCTTAAGCCCTCGTGAAACCAACTAGTCTTACTATGTTTATTGTTCAAGTGAAGTTACGCACCTTTTTGCTTGATTTTAAACAGGTCTTCCCAAAGCTGCAGTGATTAACCATGAACGCATAATGCTAGCTTGTGGTTTGTTTGATGCTGGCAATGTTACCTCGGAAGATACTGTGTATACTGCTCTACCACTCTATCATAGCTCTGCCCTCCTCATTGGAGTCCATGGATGTATCATGAAAGGTACCATGCACTTGAGTAGTATGAATGAATGTGTTACTGTGCAGAATTCATGTACAGATATGATCACAGATACAGTAAGCCTTTCCCTAGCTACCAAACTTTGAGACGAAATACTTGGTTATGTATGTGTCTGTTACCAGAAATTCCAAAAGTCAAGAGACATTCTCGTTTCTCTGTCATTTTCATATGACCCGCACAGATCACCTGAACAAACAGGGTATATCCTATCTTACATGACAGCTCTTTGCACGGTTTTAGGGCAAATTAGTACAGAGTTTCATCTACAATAATAGCCTTTAACTTCTGACGAACAGAAACAGAGGTTAAACCAATTACTCAGCATGGATTGTATTTCAATACATTTTAGGAACAATAATTCCAAAAGCTATATAGCCCTAATTCTACAAGTTTTCTACAGTGTTGTGCTAGGAAATTCTATATGGTCTTATGATATAATAAGAATTGTTCCTTCTGTTTTATTTATTTTACTTCATTCTACACAGGTGCAACTATTGTTTTGCGTGCCAGATTTTCAGCAAGCCAGTTCTGGGATGATTGCAGACAATATAATGTAACAGTGATACAGTATATTGGGGAAGTGCTTCGGTATCTATGTAGTGTGCCACAGGTAACATTAACTGCCTGCCTTTTTTGGGTAATTAAATTACTGGGTATATTTGTTACATTATGCTTAAAAATCTAACCATGAAGGAAGGGGGTAAAAAAGTCCAACAAAAACCTTCCCTAATGAGGTCTGTAATCTCATTGCATGCTAACATTAACTTTTTTCAAGGGAAAAAAAAAAGGAGCTTTTGGCTTGAATTAATCATTCTTTTGAATAGTGGAACGATGGCAATCCATTAATTGACATTCTGTTAAAATGGACAGAGTAAACACTTACCTTGTATGAGCACTCCAGCTGCAAACCAAAAATGAGCAGTTCTCTAGGAACCAGTGGACCTGTGTTTTGGGCAATGTGAGTTTTGGGGGGTTTGTAGCTAAGATGTCCTAACACAAAACAGTCAGGTGATCTCCAGGTGAAAGTGTTAATATGATTATTTAAAGAGTGCCCCCTCTGAAGATGTACTTAACATACTGTCTTCACAGGGTACCTATTCATAGGCACTTTTCCTGCTGAGATCCCTGCAATCATATTAGTTAATCCTTAATTTTAAAAATGTGTTTGCATAAAATGACTTTCACAGAGGTAGGCCTAGTGAACTGCAGTTAGAATTTAGTAAGAACAAAGGTGGTAGGTATCAGTCAGTCTTCCTAGCACCATTTGATAATCATAAGCCAGAATAGAGAATGAGGTCCACAGTTTCTTTGTAATTTATGTATGTGTACAAAATATCAAATATACAGAGGTTTCATTCTGATGTCAGTTACAGAGATATAAAATAACTTCACTGGAAGTCAGTAGGATTCCTCAGGAATTAGGTATCTAAGCAAGATTCTGCTATGCTTTGTATTATTTCTTCATGAGTTGTTAGCCCAAAATGAGCAGTTAATAAAATAAAGTATTATAATAATCAGAAGACTTAGCCTCTGGATTGGGCCACTGGTTTTAATCTAAAAGTGTGGCTGGAGAAGATTTAAACTGAGTTAAAGAAACTGGACACTTATAACTTATCACCACCCTTAACTATATGTTTTATGTCAGTCCTGCAGTTCATGGAAAATCCCAATTAGCAAAGTATTCATAACTAGCCAATACTCAACTGGTATAAATAAAATAGGGGAAAAAGTAAAAAACTAGATTATCTGCTTTCATACAGAAATTTTTTTAGAAAAACAAACTTAAAGAATGAGCTAATATACTCATTTTTGATAGAGTTGTGTTTCTTGATACTATGTATGCACACACAAATGTAACAGTCATAGGGCATACTCTGTAAATTCTCAAATTCAACCAGTATCTCAAAGCTGTGTACAGTTGCCAGGCAAGTATAAATCAGTTTCCAAATGGGGTGAGTTTGGTAATGTTAGCCACACAGAGACATTTAGCTTAACCATTAAAGTAATCTATTAATCAAAAAGAACATGAATGGCTGAACTTGAAGCCCATGGAATGATACAGTTGAGTAGTATTTGAGGCTGTCTTACGGATTACTCATTATTGGTGGCTGCTTATCTACAAAGGTCAGATTTTAAGATAGACACAGGTAGCTTAGCTTCAATTGTTTAATATAACGATTTTTGTTTAGTCAGTATGTAGAATTCAATACCAGTGGAGAAAACACCTTTACATAAGCAAGGTTTATAAGCTTAATATCTGATCCTGTGTAGTCACATGCATGCTACTTTGAGTGCACAAGTCTCCCAGAAAGATGGGATTAACATTTTAAGAATGCAAGAACTTGACAGAATGGATATTACTACTTAAACCGTCACAGTGCCAAGAGGGCTTGGCCTGTTATTGCAGATGTAACAGAGAGACAGTCTTTTCCATGAGAAACTCACAGTATAAGCAAGATCCACATTGATGCAGGGTGTCATCTGTCTTAACTAATCCCATTTAATTGTTGAACTTCCTTATTGTGCTAGTGACTTTTATCTATGCTATCACTTTTTTCCTTTACGTATCCACAGAAGAAAAGAACTCAGTATGTGTCATAGTTTTCTTTCTAATTGTATTTCCAGCTAACTTACGTAGTCATTTCAGAACAAATGAACAGTCTAAAGATTATAGAAATCACCTTAAAGGTGAATTGTTAAGTCCTTCTTTCCTCCTTTTATTAACTGTGACTAATTAATAGCTAAATAACAAATTTTCTTTATCTGACTAAGCAAATGGGGAAGAAAGATTGAAAATACAGACTTAAGAACAAAAAAAAGATGAGGGACAATGTGGATCCTAGCAACATCCTGTCCCCAGTGAATAATTTAAAAATAAAATATTTAAGCTCAGATGTATAAATGCCCAATCAGCTGGAGTCTCCCTCATGAGAGACTAAGGTATTGTGTACAGTGTTGTGTTGTAGAGCATCATCTACAACAAACAAAGATTTTATAAAAAGTGAATAGCAAGTCATTTAGACACTATGCAGAATTTCAGCAGATTTCATTGTTCTACTTTAAGCTTGGTTCTGTGCTAACACGTTAATGGCAGATCTCTCAATATCAGAGAGAGGACTATATATTAACATATTTCTTCTTTAGATTAAATTTAAACACCCATTTCTAGACTATTCTGCAGAAAAGCAATAATAATCCAGAAGTGATACAACTGAAGTCCAAAATAAAATTAAAGTTTTACAGTATTTAAATATTGTAGCCGTTTTATTGTGGCATTTTTTTTGTCTTTTCTGGGAATATGACACTGCAGGACCAACCCATGTTTGTCTTAATGGCCAGATCTCTCTCTTGAATTGCTCCTTGAAAGAGCATTTTGCAATTCCAGTGTTCCGTGCTCATCTTCTACTTCTACCATCTACTGCATTGCCCTCTGCACTGTATTTCCTGAAAGACATAGAGCCAACACACTTATTCTGCACAAATACACAATCCAGTCTGTTGCTGATAGAACAGTCTTATTCTTTCAACAAAGTATTCCAAGTTAAGAAGCCAGTATATATTTAAAAAGGCTCTTTGTGCCTTAAAATACTATTAAATCATGTAATAAAAAAAAAAACAGGTGGGGAAAAAGGCAGGAAATGGGACAAAAGAGCCTTTCCATATTTTGCTAAAATTCTCTCAGGCTATTGTTACTCATTAGCATGTTAGATATGTTTATGAATTACAAGTGGCTGACCCAGTTCAGTACTTCCTGTTGTTGAGGATAAATATAAACATCTAAGAGAAGGCATAAATGGACTGCCATCCTCACTATGCATTTATCACTTTACTGTGTAAACAGAAAGATCTAATAGCACTCCTAAAAGTGATTTGAAGTGTGGCAATAGATTTTTTTAGCAGGCTCAATCTTGCATGTACACTGGCAAAAGGGATTTCCTTTCTACCCAAACACCATTTGAAATCCTGCAAACTTTTTGCTGAATTCAGAGTAAATTACACTCTTCTGCAGATAGTCACCACAACGCTTATAAACAAAATAGTTTAACATGGTGCCTGAGTTTCATTCTGACCTTCTGCATAGAATTATTCACTCCTGTCTTCATCCAAATCAAGTTAACTACTAACTACAGTTAGATATATAGCTTAACTTGATCAGTAATTTCCTTTCCTTTTCCACATCAAAATCTTAAGCTTAACTGTAATGATGTTTGCACACATTTTGCTTCAGAATATGCTCAATACTTTTAGACTAAAGTTTCCTTCAGAGTTTTCCAGAAGTAGAAATTCTGCTTTCACTCAGCAGAAATGTGAATTCATGACTGTTTCTTGTTTCTAGAGAAACAATGATCAGGATCACAAAGTCAGACTTGCCATAGGAAATGGACTAAGGGCTGATGTTTGGAGGGAATTTATCCAAAGATTTGGAAATATTAATATTTTGGAGTTTTATGCATCAACTGAAGGAAACATTTCTTTTGTTAATTACACTGGAAAAATTGGTGCAGTGGGAAGAGTAAACTGCCTGCAGAAGGTAAGAATAACAACAAAACCTGGCATGTTGTCCTTGGTGAAGTTTGGTGTATTGCCCAGGGCACATAACAGACCACTTGTATGACAAGTTGGGAAGAACCCAAGGCTCAGTTATAAATTTGTTTAGGGAGAAGATTCTCCCCAAGTACAGTTTATAGCTGCCCATGCTAGATATCATAGATATCTCTCACTAATTCAGGCAAAAGAACATTTAGACTCAACACATCGAGTTGAAGTGTGATGAATTTGGCTCCTGTTAAATAGAAAGCTGACTATATAGTATAATTCTGAAAATATTTTTCAAAGATTGAATATTCATGTGTGTATACATTTTGCAAATTTTTACTAGAAAATCTTACACTATGAACTGATTAAATACGACGTAGAGAAAGATGAACCAGTCCGAGATGAAAATGGATACTGCATAAGAGTTCCCAAAGGTAAAAACTCCTTTAAAAAATTTCAGAAAGATATTTACTTTTTAAAATTACATCTCTGCATCACTTCTATCCGGAAAGATGCTAAGAACTGCCATTGAGTAAGCCAGGTTTTTAAATACAAGTTAGAAAATATGTAACAGATCACATACTATTATAATACAGCTTAACAGAAAGGTAAAGTACAGTGGGGAATGCAGCATCTGTATATATAGATTTTAATAACTTGTCTAGTTTTAATAATGGACATGCTAACATTTTTGAGTTCAGATCTTGACTTTTAGCAGGAACTATTTAATTCTTCTCAGACTTTGTACTTAACATGCTGCTAAAGAAACATTTGCAAAATAAAAAGCAGTTCTGTTTTCTAGCAGTGGCTGAAACTTTTTGCCATTGCCAATAGAGAAAGCACACATGAAAATAATTTTTTTTTATAATGTATCTTAATATCAGTTTTCATAGGAGGGGTTTATACATTGGCACAGGTAAACCTGTGTTTAAACATTTGTGGTACTTTTTGATTTTGTTGTGTTCTGTTACATATGTAGTCATTACTGTGAGGCCAGAAATGCTCACCTTCTCTGTGCATAAGGGAACAGGTGGACAGGTTGCCAACTGTGTTAAATTCTCATTGCTGAGGAAAATACTAGTTATGTTACAAGTGTCTGCCCCATAGGCATACTCTCCTATGCCAGCTCTCCCTATGCAGTCTCTTGAGTTGGGATGAGGAGGGATGTGCACACGTATATTCCATATTTATATAAATGTGCCCAATATTTAAGTTGCTGATCTGCAGAGACATGGAAAATATCTGTAAAGTAAGAGAGAAACGCATGAAAAAATGTAAAATCCCAGGCTTGATGTAATTTATTTTGTATAGAGATAAAATTCACTCCAGTGTGTAACAACCATGCAAAGCTCTATATAACATGGTGTTGAGTTTCAATTTACATAAACATACAGGTGTTCCTGCTCTCTTCATAACTTACTCCAGCTCTAGCATGTGAAAGACTGAAGAACATACTAAGCAGTCTTTTGGTCTATTTTCCATTCAAAGTAAGCAAGCTGAACCCCAATATTTGGTTCCTAAATCCAACTGAATCTTTTGGTTGAGGAGTAAGGCTGCCCCACACCAACTGAGTTACATGGAAGTAGCCCGTACCAATGGTCACCTTCTAGAGACATGCCTGATGCCATGTGTAAGTTTCCTTTGTAGACACAATTCCTATTGAGTCAGGTGTTTGAAACTGAGGTCTATGAAGCTGTCTAGAGAAACTGGGCAACTATTTTCCACTTACCAGACAAGATCTCAGAGATTCCTTTCTGCTGCATTAATACAAGCAGATGATAAATTGTATTATCTGCTGGCATTTTTGAGGGCTAGTGAATTGAGAGGACAAGGTGAAACTCAATCTGTACCTCCACAACTGATTTTAAAAGATGATGATTATGACAAAATTCTCAAATAATTCTATAACATCTGCAAACTTCACTGATGTAATGAAAATTAGTTATTTTTCGGAAATTTACACTGTGCTTTTTAAACAAATGTTTTTCCTCTTCATAGGTAAACCTGGACTACTGATATGCAAAATCACCCAATATGCACCATTTAGTGGCTATGCAGGAGCAAAACAGCAAACAGAGAAGAAGCAACTAAGAGATGTCTTCCAAAAAGGGGATTTATATTTTAATAGCGGTGACCTTTTAGTGATTGACCATGATAACTTCATTTATTTCCATGATCGAACTGGAGACACATTCCGGTTAGTTTATTTATTTAAATGCTTGTCACAAGAGAAAATTTTGACTCATTCTCAGGTTTGAATCCATGTTCGGTATTTCCTACTGGCTGACAAAGAGAAATTTCTCTGACTTCAGTCAGAAAAAGAGAGGGCTCCAAGTCACCTCCACTATTGTATTTTATCAATTGTGTTCACAGTTACATACAGAGCCTACAACAGGTTCAGCTTAGGGTGATGAATGGATGCTATTTTGAACAGTCAGAAGCCAGTCACATTCATAGAACAAAACCACTGTGGTTTCACATTCCCTGTACTTTTAAAACTCAGAAAGAATAGAGCCTAGGATGGGATCTAAGGTAAGTAATATTTTGGGGTTTTGTTTGTTTAGAGCCATTTTAAGCATGATTAAACTAAATGTGTTAAATTCTTCCAAGATCTCAATAATCTGGAATGTGTTGCTGAATTTGCGGCATGTTTTTCTCTGCTTTTGATAACGAGCTCCTTGTTCTAGTGCAAAAGTGCTTTCTGATCTCAAGCTTGGTGCTCAGCCCATTGTAAAGTGAGACATTAAAACACTGGAGATCACTATACGCAATAGACATAGAAATCATGACTATTGGTTGCTTATTTTCCAGGTGGAAAGGGGAAAACGTTTCTACAACGGAAGTTGCAAATGTTTTAGGACTGATTGATGGCGTTCAAGAAGTTATTGTATATGGAGTATCTGTTCCAGGTAAGAGTGAAATACTTCAAGTATTTCAACAAAAGAATTTTTTAATACATTAACAAAATACCAATATACTGAACTGCAGAGTATAGGTAGGCATACTTCAGCTTATTTTTCATAAGCTGCATTTGATACATTCCATCATTTAAATGTATGCAATATTAATTAGCTAAAAAATCATAGCCTAGTATGACAAGACTACTAACAGGAGAAAGGAAGAACATTTGAGATTCAGTATCTTGGATATAAACATTGTATCTTTTACAGGAATATAGCTCTGCAATTACTGTAGAGTGGGACAAACAAAAATAGACTTGAGTTTCTAGAACGTCACTTAAGAAATTGATTCCTCCCTTTTTCACCTTTCTAACAATCTGAAGGAATGCAAGAAGTTCTGACAGGTTTACTGCCTTTTTTCTACTCCTCAAAAATCTGTGAAATCTTTGAACTTTTATAAATTCTTTTAAGTGCTTATGGCAGATTTTTTCTTTGCTTTTTTTTTTTTTTTTTTTAAATTTCAGAAGCACTGCTGCTACAGGCAGATTCCCAGAAATATTGGAAGACAAAAGAGGGAAAAGATAGGTTTAGTCTACTTTGTTTCCTGTATTTTGGAGGTACCTTCCTGTCCATGTTTCTCACTTACCCAAGATCTGCAGGACTCCCATCTAGCTCCTCACTGCATTTGGGTTGTGATGGACAGTTAAAATGGAACCCGCTCTTACAGTGTAATGTAGGGATCTGAAATCAAACAAGGTTAGATTTGACTGAAATCCTGAGTATTGCTTTGCGCAACTGGTTTGGACTAGGTGGCATAATATATTGCACGCCCTTAGAGTAGTCGAAGGAGGAGGAGGAATTTTGGAACCCCTATTAACTAAATAGATATTAACAGGTATAACAGATTAATTATTAATTCATTAACAATATTAAGTTAATAATTTAATCAATTATATTATACTATAATTAAGTAAGTTAATAAGGTATCACACTTTTCCAGAAAGACTTCCAGACTATGCTATATCATAACATGGGTCACATCAATGACAATTTAGTATTTTGGAATTGAAAGGTGTGTTAAAGATGCCACTCCTCCTACATCCACCATTTCCTTCCACCATTTATTCAACATGTGAGAAATTCTGTTAATGTTATGATCCTCACTATTTCCTCTACTAAAATGGAAGACATGAGAATAGAAATGCCCAGTGTTTCTAAGGCTAGGATAACAAGGCTGTTTATAAACCAAGATGATCTATTAGAATAGTGAATTTAATTCAAATAAATAAACTTTTTTTTAATGATGTATGTGTCTGCTACACCTACTGATCTAAAATTAAAGCCTCTCTCTTTAAATCAGTCTTGTTTTCAGCTGCTTTGTGGTAGGGATAAGCACACAGCTGCCCCAGGAGACATTTCAAAAGAAAGGTAACAACGTCAATGGTCTAGAGCTCTTTATGTATTTCTCAGATTACACTCTAGATGAGGAAGATATGCTCTTATTCTCAATGCTCTTGTAAAACCACATTGAAGAGTTGTTAATACCTAATTATGGAACAACTTTATGGAAAAAAAAAATATTGTTCAAACCTGTTCTCACCTTACATAGGTGTAGGAACTGAATGGATTGGGGGGGGGGTGTCCGTTTTACATGACAGAAATATTTGTACCTTAGTAACGTAGCTGGAGGTGATAGTATGCATCACCTGAGAACTCATTAATTCAACACTATAGATTTTTTAATAAACAAATTGGAAGGCCAGTTGTCATCAATACATGGTGTTAAAGGCAAACAGAAACAAGACTCAAAAGAAACTGAAGAACAGTTCATCTTTAATTAGTTTATGCTTGTGCTCTACTTTTAAGCACTAGGTGCTACTTTCCGTTTTCACTTCCTCCTGCACACAATTCTGTGAAAGCATTCATATGGTTCTAATGTAAAACTTTGTGTAAGAATTACCTATTTCTTCTTGCATTACCTGTAATCCCAGAAAACAGAAGGAACACCAAAAAGTTTGTGTTTAAACGGTGTCCCATCCCTCAGCCACCAAAAGGGGAGGGAAGAAGCCCTCCTGGTATGTAGTTTAAAAAGTAAAAAGTCTTAAGTACTTGGATTTTTACAGTGCTTAATTAATTGTTCACATGGTAATAAGCAATGGTAAACTTAATCTTATTCCTTTCTGTCCTCTTCCTGCATAGATGAGCTTATCAGCGCAACAAGCACAAGCATATCTACCATGATTTATTGTAAAGTAAATGAAACCACAAAGTTAAACACTGCTGCAGGCAGACTTCTGCTTCAGAGTACTGAGACCTGATTTTCCAAAGTCTTTCGAATGACTTTTGAAAGAAGGATGATTTTGAAAATGTCTGCTATCTATAATTCTGATGCTAGGCTTTCAAAGGAGTTTGGCATCTAGCATGCTAAAGCCTTAAGAAAATCTGATCACTTAGATGTTTAAAGGAAAATATGTTAGTATGTTTTCCAAAGTGGCTTAGAAGGAAGGGTTCACTTATAGGAGAAAGGAAAAAAAAAAAGTTACCCTGAAGTTCAAATTTGTATATGAACTACAGTTATTTGCTGTCATTTTTGCTTCAGGTTATGAAGGCAGAACAGGAATGGCATGTATTCGACTAAAGGAAAACTGTGAATTTAATGGAGAAAGTACTTACAGACATGTTAACAATCACCTTCCAAACTATGCAAGACCTCGTTTTATAAGGATTAAGGTAAACCAGTGTTCCTAAGTAGCTTCTGTGTGTCTGTCTGCATTGTGTTTTCTCTTTTCTATGAGGACTATGGACTTCCTAGTTACGCTAGCTTCTTTTGTCTCTCACTTGCTCTTGTCATTTACCAATATGAAAGTAGAACTGTGCCCAGATGTTTCAGTTCAGCCTGAAAAAAACAAGTTGCGTGAGCAGTTACAGGATACCTGGCACATTTTAACATACAAAATCAGGAAGATCTCTTGGTGGAAAATACATTTCCTGTTGGATTCCTCCAGCACAGTAACACAGCTGTGTTCTCAGTTTAGTGTAGCTCCCTCTACAGACTGTTCTGTGCAAAATAAAGATCCGCACACAAACAAAAGCTTGCAAGAGAGCAGTCTTTCTTTTTCAAGAGGGGCTTTAGATTTTTATTTTACTAGTGAATAGCGAAATTCTAAACTGAAGTTTAACTTGAATTAGGAAAATGTTGCAAGAATGTCACTCCCATTGTACTTCTCAAGTTATTTATTTAAAATAAACATTGCTCCTTTGAGAAAGGTTGAGTATTCACTGAGATGATTCAAGAGGACTAATGAAGAGATACTAGCATGCCTAATTATTTAATCCATCTTTAAACTTTTAGGTTACACAAACAAAAGAGTTGAACAGTTAAGGTAGTGGTTTGTCTTGCCATGCCATGTAAAGTACAATGAGTCTTGCTTTTCTTTACTGTTCTTTTCTGAGAAAAATTCTGCTGGTTTTTGATCCAGGAACATTATTAAATAATTTTCTTGGTAAAACCCTTGATTCTGATGAAAAGCTGGAAACTAGTGTTTTCCTGCCTCATTTAAATAGAATAGTAAGGTAAGCCTTTCAATAATGTTTCTGTGGCCACAGCACTTTTTACATTTGGAGTAATTACTGGCCCATCTATTCCACAGTCCAGTTATTATCTGATGAATGCAGATAGTTTAGACCTCTATTAGTAAGGCTTCAATTTCTGTGCTGTATGGATTTTCTTTAAACATGATTCCCTTTAAATTTAGGAATTCTAATCTAATTCCCACAATTATATGCTGACATTGATAAGTAGAGATGTAATTTTGTTTTGTAGAGTGCCATTGAACTTACAGCAACTTTTAAGTACCGTAAAGTACAACTAGTGGAGGAGGGTTTCAATCCAGCAGTCATCAAAGATCACCTGTATTTCCTGGATGACAAAGAAAACCTGTATGTACAAATGACCCAGGACATTTATAACTCAGTAAAAAAACATTACTTCAAATTGTGAGCATGTCAAAAAACCAGTGTTTTATAATATTCAGTTTTTAAAGCATCTATTATTCTAACCTTGCCAGGAAATCCTATTTATTAATACTAGCAAATATCAATATCTGAAATAAAGTGTGAATGTGAGATTGTTTTAATAAAGTACAACTTCTCTGACTCTACTTCTATCTTAGCCTGGCTTCTCCTCTCCTTCATACTTTGAATCTTACCTACCTTCCTGCTGTGTATGGATGTATTGTTAATGCTGTGAATGTTAATACTGTGCACCTAAGCATGTGAAAGTAGCCACAATGTAAGAAATCTTTATGCAAATACATTTATATTCATATTAAAGGATGATCGACTGCATTAGTAAAAATTACATCCCTAAGTCAAAACACAAAACTCATTAAAAAAGACCATTAATGAAACTTACAGTTGTCTGAAATTAACTAATCCAAAAAAGTCTGTATTAGATGTTTACATTAACTTTCATCCATTGCCACAGAGATGCCCTCTTATTTTTCACACACCAAATAATACATACACAGAATGAGAACAATTTATAAGAACTAAGACATACTTTCCTTTGGGTGCAAATAGAGTAATGGCAGGCCAGCTACTTCATAATAAAGTGTGGCTTAGATTTCCCTAGGGTTTAAAAAAAGGCAAATAATATTACAGAATGGAATAAAATAAATCTATTCTTACTGAAAAAATTAGCAGGCCAAATTTTACTGCCCCTTGTAATACATGCCTCAAAATACCCTATTGTGAGTTTAGCTGATGTTGTATAAAAGTATGGAAATTGTTCTGATTAACTAGACTCATTGTTTATGTAACTTGAGAATAGTTGTTCTGGGTCAGACTGAAGATCCATCTGGCCAAGTACGCTGCCTTCAAAATGGGGTAATTGTACATGTCTGGAAACAACTATGAAGGCGGCAGCGAGCATCTAGCAGTGCTTTCTCAGAATAATCTCCTAGCACTCATCATGCTTCCTGATTCAACAGTAGTATCTCTAAATTTAAAGCTGCCCTCAATAGATTTTCCTCCCCCCAGTTTTTCTAATTATTCTTGAAAAATACATAAATCACTGGCCTCTTGTAACAAGAAGTTTGTTTGCTGCATAAAGACCCTTTCTGCTGTAATGCCCCTTAGTTCTTCAGTAATGAGAAAGGGTGAAGTATCACTCCTACTCTCTCTCCTCATGCACTTGTGATTTACAGACCTTAGGTAATGCTGAGAAGGACCACAGGTGCTTAGCAAGGGCAACTGCTCTTGCAGCATGGTTGCATAAAGCCTCCTGTGCACTGTAAGTGATTAGCACAGATGGAATGGCAGGGCTGTTGTGTTTTTAAACTGAGGGAGTTTTAAAATTGCCCTAATACAGCAAAATCTCTTGGAGAGGTTACACCCTTCAGTTTGCAGTTCAGAATTGACGTTGGCATTGTCTGCACACACAGATCCTTGCAGCAATCCTAGAGAGTTTAAGTCAAGTTATTGAAAAAAAAAAAAAAACAATGGTGCAAATAGAGCGCTAAATTGCTTACCCCCTACTGAGGCCAGCATATTTTATCAAAATGGTTCTAGCCTAGCAGCTAGAAACTGTCCATTACGAGGACTGATAAGGAAGAAATTAGCATTTTCTTTACCACAGTCTACATACCAGAGTTTCATGTTATATGCCTACAAGATTTATTTGACATTTTAATCTATAAATACATGAGGTTTCCACCAGTAAAAGCACAGGAATTTTCTCAGGTCACTACCACTGCGTACATATTGAACAAAGTAACATGTAGTATTGCATATGAATAAGCAAACTTTGGTTCTCTTTCTACATGGAGAGGTCTTAAGGACCAATCTCTTTTACTTGTTAAACAATGGCTTGCAGAGGACAACAAGGCAGCTGAAGGCCACACTGAATGCTACACTCCGGAAAGCTTGGGACACTGTAGAACTTAATTAGTTTTTTGAAGGCACTTTTTTTGAACATCATCACCTCTTCAGGCAGCCTGGAAAGAATTCTGGCATTTGCATAAGACTCCTTCTTGTCAGTGGCTGCTGCTTTGGGATTACATTGCTCTAGACTACCAGTCATTGGCACACTGTTGCAGCTAAGGGAACGTGCTGTCTTTTTCTTGCCTTGAACAGATAAATAACTGAATAAAAAAGAGGTTAACTTATGTTTGGTAACATCTTGGACATCTTCTGGAAAACAGTCATCTAGAGGATCCTCTTGACCTCTCACTTGTTGACTAATCACGCATGCACTGGGACTTGCTACTAACTTAGGCTGAACAACTATTTTTCTGGAAGATGTTTTGTAATTTCCTCCATCTAGATAAAGCTGAGAAGCATTACTAATGGCATCAGAACTAGGCTTAGCTATCATATCAGGGATTCTTGCCCCACCAGAATTGATGCAGTGCAACCCATAATTCTGGCTAACGATTTGGGCTGCAGTGCGTTGAATGATGTTCCAGTCTTGCAGAATATCTTCCCTGGTTGTGAACTGAGATGTTACAGTAAAGCGAATGATGAACTTGTCATGAATGGTTGCTGGAATAAGGAAGAGCCTGCCAGAACTGCTTAGTTCTTTCAGGAGTTTTTCTGTCAGCCAGTTGGGACCCTGTTTTAAATACAAATAAGAAAAAGAAACTAAAAAACAACTATAGTTAAAATTTCCAGTGACATCCAGACATCTCAGTAAGAATTCCAGCTTTACAAATTCTTACGTGAAAGTTTATTCACAGTTCTTAATGTCTGGGGAAAGATCAGCTGTAGTCAGTTCATTCCAAAGAGACATGCAAAAGGCCCAGTCTTTACCTTTAGACGAAATACAACCAGTCCAAGATGTCTCTTGGCAGGAATTTCAAAGAGTGGATCACTTTTAACCAAGGATTCAAAGAATTTGGCTGTTTCAGTACCCTATAATTAAGGAAAAAAAAGTAGTCATGTATTGGTTTGTCACAAACCCACTGTAAGGCACTAAATTAAGTAGTTAAAAAGAATTCCCTTCCTTACTAAAATACATCATTCCAATGCATGAATGGTAGCAAACAGAAGAATGACAACAAAGCTAAGAAGTTGAAAGTCTGTCTATTTGCACAAACCCTTGACAATGAACAAGAGTAACTGGACTACGTGTGGAAATTTTCTAGAAGAGGGTTTGAAAACAGAATGTGCCTTCTCAGATAAGAGTCCTGCGGCAACCGTTGATCCACAATATGATCCCTTGTATTTATACTCCATCAGAGACTTAAGCCTGTAAATTTTCATAGCAATGGGTTCAGCCATCCATCACAGCCAGCCTCCCAAACAGCTGCCACTTTGCTTCAAAGAAAGCTTCTACAGATTAGTACTCAGCAATGTGCAGAAGGCATTGACTTATTGAGTCACTTTCCATTGCCTATTGCTTCCAAGAAGGGTACAGAAAATGTTTTGTCTACACAGTCATTCTCTACAGGTAAGAGTAAAATCAGCATGCATTTAGTATTCACATGCAAGCTTTGTACGTCAGAGGATTTCTGTTACTCATCTTTGCATCACTGAATTTATTCAACTCAGCTACCAATAAACGAACATAATATATTTATGCTTGCATTAATAATTCACATACGTGTCGGACATGAGCTTGAAGCTTTTTCACCCCAAATGAACGAATCACAAACCACAGCTTCAAAGAGCGAAATCGACGACTCAGTGGAATTTGCCAGTGCTGTGAAAATACAACAGCGTATCAATGAGTGCAAAAAGAACAGAAAGGAGTGTCCCCTTACACTGCTACCTCTGTTGCTTCAGACTCAGGTCAGAAATCTCTGTTGACACACATAATTTCATATTACTGAAAATCTGCTAAGCCTAGGAAACAGCCATTGAAGAAATGCTGTGTCTACATATTTTTCAGTTATTTGCAAAAATAAGATTTTAGCTACTCCCCTTAATCTATGGTCTAGATGTGTTTAGAATTTTTAGTTAATTACCAGCTAATAACAAAACCTTTTTGCATTTAAAGATCATGATCAATTTAAGTTGTGTCCATTTACACTTTAGGACTGAGTGCCCACTTCAGTTCCTGTAATCTGCACACTTAAGTGCCATCTGGAACATTTTCCCAAATCAACTATAAACAGTGAGAGCTGATACAGGGGTAGACCCTTCCAGAGGAAGTAACACCTAATGTGTGGAAGAATGACAAAACATGTAAAGGAATACTAGGGAGCTACACAATTACATGTAGGGTCCTATTTAACCACAAGAGGGACTCGTTGATATATTTTTTTCTGTCCATCTCTACACTCTCTAGTGAAAAGCACTATTGATTCCAAGAAAACAATTATCTTTTCAGCACTAGGGTGAGATCATAGCAGAAACAATTAGCAGTGACTATTCTTTTGTTTTACTATACTGAAATCTGCTGTAAGATGGATCTATAGTGAAATGCCTCTTAGCTCTCCTATGAATACCTTAATCTGAAGAAAAATGTAATTCATTCTACTGCTGTTTCAGAGTGTGGTGTTTCCATTGCTTACTCTTTTCTCTATTTTACTACATATCAGAGATACAAGAAAACCAGCCAAAATGCCATCAGTAGGAATTAGTTCAGCAACACAATGCACAGACATGACCCTTCTAACTAAAAAGGCAAGCTGGATCCCCATCTGTGTAAAAATCTTAAGTACTTCAATCTCTATACCTGAAAGCAATTCTATAATTAATTTTCATAACCAGGCCTCAGTTCAAAGTTTTATTATTTAATCTGCATTAGGATCTCACTATAATTGTAATAAGACCAGCTATAAGATATGCATGCTCCATAGTGTGAGGAATTTTGCAGCCTGTCTGAACATTTTATAGGTAATTTAAAATATCAACTCAAATAACAACTTACCATGAAATCAACAGCAGCTCCTGAGTTGGGATGTCTGAGGTAGACAGGGTTAACACTGAAGGTTTGATGTAATTTGTATTTATCCTTAACCCTATCAATTGTAGAATGAATGTATTTAGCAAAAAATTGTGCAGAGAAAGACTTGGCAATTTGTATGTTATCCTTTTGGTGTTGTTTGTGTTTTGCCTTTACTCACCAAAATCCAGTGCAGTCAAAATGAACCATCATCCATTTAGAAGGGTTGAAAGTAAAGGAATCTGCATATTCAATTCCATCCAAGAACAATCGAAATTCAGGACATACAAATGCTGTTCCTGCGTATGCAGCATCAATATGAAGCCAGAGTCCCTCAGCATTACCTGTTGGAATCGAAATTGTTGTTATGTAAGGGACATAAGGAATCAAAGTACATGCTTAATCTCTCCTCTCTGAAAACTAGATGCATGTTATTGCAGGAGGTGGACAAGCTGACAACAAAATAGCAATAGAGACAAACAACTGACAATCTAGTTTTATTCTAAAGCTGTGGATCCAGAACCTCAAAATATAGGATAATACTGAAATCAGAAGGACCCTATAACAAAATTCACTATTCCTTATTTCATATGAGTGAGGCTTTTTAAGGTTTGATTTCTCTCACCTGCCTTTTTACTAAGTGAAATTCCCCAGTACAACTCAGTTGCACAAAGCCAGAATAAAGCCATGGTGGCAAGCAAAAAGGACCCAGAGATAGAAGCCAGACTCTGACCCTTAACAGAAAGTGCCTCAGGTCTTCAGTAGCTACTGTCAGAATTTATGCTGGAATAGAATCTGCAACCATATCAAATTTACCTATTGAACTGGTGGCTACAAAGGATGTTCTACGAAACACTACCTTCAAAACTCCTTTGCTCAGTGAAATATTTATGTATCCATCCTACAACAGTACTGCACACTGTACTGTACAGTCTGTATTCCCTGAATAACCACATTAAAGATCTATTAGCTGGCAAATTTCATCCATCCTGAATAGAATGTATTTTAGCATTCTAATCTAAATCTTACAAAAATTACTGCAAAGTCTTGTGCTGGCTCCACCGATCTTTGAGACACATCTGAAAAACTCTGCTGATTAGTGTTTCTACTCTTCTTGGTTTTGGCATGAAAAAGTCTCATAATATCTTTTCTGTGCTATCATAGTTCAAAATAAGGAAAAAAAGACACTTACAAATTGGACCCAGTTCTGAGAGATTGTCAAAAGCACAGACACCAGTTGTACCCAAAGTTGCACAAACCTAGAAGAAAACAAACCTGTTAAGATGGCATTTGTTTAATAAATGGATGCAGCACTTAAAAAATGGAGAGGCTATCATAGACAGTTGAAATACTAAATTTTTTTTTTCAATAAAATAGAAATTCTTGTATAGATTTTAACCTTCAGCTAATGTATTTCAACACAAGAAGAAATGGTTCAGATGTAATTTTTTGTTGACATTAAGAATACAACACTATGTCAATACCCCCAATCAGAAAGTTGGAACATACAAAGACTGGCACTAGGCCTTTCTTTCTGTCTTCTGCAATGGCTTTCTTCAAAGTTCCACCTCTGAGGGAAAAGTTCTCATCCACAGGCAGAAATTTCACCTTCACAAGAGAAATCAAGCCAGCCTTTTCTACAGAAGAATGTGCCTTTAAAAAAAGAGAAGCAGTAAGAAAGCAAGCTTTGAGGCTGAACAGCTGTGATAAATTACGGTCTTACAAAAGACAGTGGTTGCAACAAAAGCAGAGGTAAGGTCCTTATTATAATCCATATAAATACAAGTCTGAAAGTTTCTTCTTTGTAACTAGAAGAAATAATACACTGTTAATTCCAAGGAACACATATGTTCCACTTATTTGGGTACTGGTCTCTAAAATGTAATAATCGGCACCCTCACCCTGTGTTTGGAGGGCCATTTATCAAAATTCAGATCTTAAAGGAGCCTCTAGAAATGGATCAACCTCAGTTTATTCCTTCTTCCCTGCCATAAGAAGATAAAAATCCCTGAAGTGTGCCTACATCTGGGTAGACCAAAACCCCTCACAAGAAAAAGCCCTTTTAGTTATACTGAAAGAGAACCAGCACTAGTGTGTTTCCTTTGCAGTTTTCACAGAGGAATACGATTGCTCAGTTCAGGAGTCCAAGGACAGAACAGGTTTGCAGGCAGAGCCACAGTACTGTGTAGATGTTTCGTCCAAGAACAAGCACAGAGGCCTAGAGTGGAGATGACAACCAGGAGCAGCACTGAGGTAACTCCCTGAGCATGCCTGCCTGAGTGGAAGGAGGCTGTGAAGAAACAAGAGCTAAAGCAGCATGTGATCAGCACCTACTTACTGGAGTAAGGCTTTGTGGAAAATGGGAAGGAAGTGCAGAAATGAGTCATGTGAAACAGTCTTGAGGACTGCTGGGACCGTACAAAACCTCATCTCACACTGATTTTGCTTCCCCGTTTGCAGAAAGCAACATTAGAGGGATTTGTTCATGCTTGTGAGGCATTCATGTTTTTTTCTCTTGGTACAGAAATGCAAGTTCACGTTGTATGTTCTGGGTGAGACAGCAGAATTGAATTTCTTTTCTTTGTAACCATAAAAACCTACTTGATCAGACGCATAAGCGATGAGGCGAGAATTGAGTGAGGACTCATCAGTGTCTGGCTCAGAAAGCTTCATCTCCAGAATTTTGTTTTTCCTTGCTGCTAGCAGTGCAACCAAGGTTGATTCACTCACAGTGCTCTACAAAGACATTGCTCATTTAGTGCAACATATTGCTACTTTAATGCTATTTTGCCAGGGATTTACTAAAGTCATTGAAGTGCTGAGCAGCCCACCCCCTCTTTTATTTCTACTACCGCTTTTCTGGGATGCAATAGAAAGTCAGCAGCGGATGAGAAGCTCTGGGCCAGCAACACATAATAAAACCTTTTAACTGCTGTACATTTTTAATGTGCAGGAACAAGTTGGGGGGAGTAAATGAATCACATTTTCCTTTTGTCCTTCTACAGCTAGAGTGTAGTATCCCCTGTAAAAATTACAAACCTGAGCAAAGCTCCTTATAACAACACAGAGCCTCAGCACTGATTACAGGGGATACTTGCTTAGGCCTTATGAAAGGAGGTGAAGGTTCGGGCCTTGATCTTGCAACTCTCAGAGACACAAAGCAGACATGAGAAAAAGGAAAATTAATTTCTTGTGTGGCTAAGGACTGCTGGCAGAAGGACAGTGACAACTCTATGTAACAATCACTTTAGTGAATCATTTGGTGATGTGAAACAGACTGGAGAAACCAAATCTGACTCTCATTTATCCTTAGTAAGGCCACTAGAGTACCTGCTCCTCATCCATAACACCATTAGGACTAAAAGCAATAGCAATTCCTACTCTATAGTCTCCTATATTTAATACTAAAATTTCGGAAAGTAATGTCAAATTGGGATTCGTCTCTATTCAGACCCATAGAGCAAATTTTGTTATTTTTGCTTCCAGGAAAACTATCACCCAGAGGGAAATTCACTTGAGTGAAAACAAAATGTTGATGAGGCCACCTCTAATCTCCCCTACCTGTAATACTCCTCCACCCACACTGTCGGGATGGTGGTGCAGGAATTTATCTGGAAGGCCCAGCATTTTAGCCAACCAATCCATCACATTCATTTCCAGTTCTGTACAGGCTGGACTGGAGGCCTAGAAAAATCCAAAAAAAGAGAAGCAGGCTGTAATTCACCCTGCAAACACAGTAGGAGTATAACCCTTAGAGTAAACCACATATCACATTTTAATTAATAGCTATTAACACTTTTTAATTGCCTTGGGAGAAATCTCACCTAGATGCAATGAAGGCAGATGACAAGCTTTGTAGCATTGCATATATAAACAGCTAACTCTAATACTTTGGCCCAAACCTAGCAGAACACAATGCTATTGTAATAAAAATTATGTTGTTTGGTGAGTTCTGTAATACAGACCTCTATGTTAAGGTTGCAGTTGAGGGTCAGCTCCAGGTACCTTGCTCATTACCAGTTGCTCTCTTGGAACACTAAATAGAAACTCACACCAACCTCCTTAAAATGCTCTCTCCAGGTTACCTGCATCACCTCAGTGTTGAGCTTCTAAACTATCAATAATTTTAGAGTCATTAAAAAAAAAAAAATCACAATGAGCCATTTGAGACAAAATGCTGGAACTGCAATTCACCACACAAGTACATGCTCTTGGTCCCTAAAGGGAAAGGGCGCTGATCTGTCTTCCAACTGAGAGTTAAAGGAGGCTTTTTGAAAACTGGCAAAAGAAAGATGAAGGCTGTCCTGCAGTGTCCAATTTTCCACTTGGGAAAAAATCAGTTTGCATTGCAAACTTAACAGAGATCTGTCAAAACTAGATTGAGGGCATGGAAATGGATGTTTCTGTGTACACAACGAGCTGATCTGATACAGCTACATGGAGACCATAACCATCAATTTCTTACAGGTTTATGAGTTTCTACTGCCTTCTTACACAGAGACATACATCTAAAAATTTGGGCAACTTCACCACTGGGGAAAACATTGGCTTCAGAATGCTACTGAGGTATGTGGAGTCATAACCAAGTAGCGCTGTGTAGCTGCTGCAGGAGGATACAAAATATGCAGATATTCCAGGACAGGCCACCAAACAATTATCTTCAGAAGAGGAAAAATAGGAAGTGTGTTCTCTCAAAGGAGCAGGAGAACCGGAATGGAGCCCAACCTAGCCTGCAGCCACGAATGGTGGCTGCTCTATTGCCTGCCGTGCTTGCGTAACAAACAATCTTGGCACTGAGTCTAGATGGTAGGGAACAATACTCACAGTGGGATATGCAAAGAATTAGAAAACAGACGTTTCTAGTGGTATATTTTCTTCATTCACCTCTTACTACTAGGTAATGTTTGCTCTTACATATTCTATTTTTTTTTTCCAATGACATTTTTCATTTATGCAAACGACATACAATTGGTTAAAGTAAGTAATTATACTGACTCACAGAACTCGAAAGAATGACTATGACCTGCTCCTGCATAATACACACAGGAGATGAATAATTAAAATAACAATAACAACAACAACAACAAAAAATTACCCATGTGAATCCCAAGCAGTTAATTGCATCAGCCAACATATCTCCAAGAAGTGAAGGCCAGGAAGTAAGAGCTGGAAAGTAGGCATGCATGTGTGGACTTTGCCAATGGACTACCTAGAAAAAATTATCTAGAAGTTAAGTCTGAAAACGTCACAAAATTCTGCACGAGATGTAGTGATTACCATCTGTTTAAAGTGATGGAAAAGGATCACAGCAACATAATAACATGCAATTATAGATCTCCTAGCAGAAAGCTACAGAGATAATATCAACAGGAGTGCAGCACTAGCAAATGATAACACTGTGTCGTTATTAGATAAATTCCAAATTATAGCAAAAGCATTTATCTGAATTAAACAGGCAGACAAAGATTCTGAACAGGAAAAGAATGGTCTCTTGAACATTGCACAACAGAGTCGGAAACATTTGTCGAAATATTTATCTTTAAGGAGAATCCTTGCAACAAAGTTGCTCTTGCTAATTCTGTCAAACACCTTGCCTTTAGCTACACACAGCAATTTAGAATTATATAGCCCCCCCCTCTATATATCTGAAGGAGCTTGTATGTGGGACACTAACATATTTAATGTGATTACCTCTCCTACATCAGACCAAGTTTCTGCAAACATCTATAAAGAAAATTTTAAAATAGACTTTGAAACAGCTTCTTACATAAAACTTTTAATAAGGTAAAATGAACTCCCATAGCAGAATCTGCAGCATTTATGTACAAGAGAATGGAGACCTTTACATTCAAACAGCAGGAGACAGATCTTATATGTACATGACCTTCGGCAAGAGATGTTTCACTGTTCTGTGCCTAAGTTTCCACATCTCTGGAATTGAGATGATGCAGTTCAGCAGGTAGAGGCCTTGTGAAGCTAAATTCACCAGTGTCAGAAAACCAGTATTTCCCTCTAAGCAAACATGAGTTACTCTTAGCATATAAAATAATTGAAAAATACATTCAGTCTATTCCCTAAAATTGTAATTAGGAACACAGCAGAAATCTCCAGAATCCTTCTGTGGACATAATGTCTACAAGACTTACTCTACATTTTGGGTGCTTTACTTATTTAGGTAAATGTTCTGCAGAACCTGCGCATTCCCAGGATTTGGTCTTCACGCCAGGTAGTAATGGCTTTTTCCTGTCACAATTATACTTTATTTCTTACCCCGGGCATAATAATCTTCTCTATATCTCCAAAGATGTTGTCCCAGCTGTCTGGGTCCATTGGGGCAGAATCCGGCAACTGGGCTCTCATGTAACCTGGCTGTACATCAGGAGTCACCCGTCTCTCTCTCACATTACTCAGGTACTGGCAAATGTAATCCACCATCTCTTTCCCTGGAAGAGGCAAACCAGTGCTTTGAGTTTTGATTGCAGGAAAACTCACTAGTAGTACTAGCACTTCATGCAATCTGTCATTAGCATTGGACAGGGCTTGGAATACTGCTCCCAGAACAGCCACAGGAACTAACCTTCCTCCTACACCCTACTTGTCCCATCTAATAATGTAGAGACACAACTTCTAGAACAGGCTTCATGGGGACAGAACAGATTCACAGGGTTATTTCAGTGTCATCATTGAATAGTTCAGATGTACCTTTAAAATACAATCATGGTACAAGTACAATTTGTCTGATTACTGAGAAGATACACAGATTTTCTTACCTATAAATTAACTGAAACAGCATTTCACAGAAATTAAATTTTCATAATGCCCCATGCTTCCCTGTCATTATAGCGTACACCCTTTTGCATCCTCTGAAAACAGCTGAACAGCTTCACACCTTTTCTCCACTTTTTAGGCAATCTCCTCCAGCCCTGGGACCAAAGTTTGCTCCCCATATTCAGAACTGTGTCAGTATCACTGAAGATTCATGTTGTCAGCCAGGGAAGAGCCACTGTGCATCACCCCTCAGCACAAGTTTATTCAGAATCAGTTTTGCAGCTTTCCCACAGTATTTTAAATGTAAGACCAAAAAGCTTAAGTCATCCACTGCCTCTAAATCCATTAATGTAAACTCAACCCTGGGACACATTTTTGTCTCAGCCTCAGCAGATCTAAGTCTCAAGGACACGTGTGAAAATAAAGAATATACAGCCCATTTTAATTTTGGGTACCACTCCCAGCCTCACAACAGTTAATCTCTGTGAGCAAATGCTACCTATTTCCAAGAGCAGAGGATCACTCACCTCTCCGTCTGTACTCCTCAGGCTCCATACTGATTCCTTCTAAAAGCACCTCTTCAAACCTGGGCCTTTCACGACCTTTCAGGAGCTGTGGGCAGTTTGGTCTGGTGCCCTGCTAGCTGCTTCACCCTTTATAGCTCCCTTTATCTCTCAGACTCACGCATTCTGGAAAAGGTTTAATGTAGGCAGGTTATTGGCGAGTGTTTAACTCCTCCCAACTAAGGGCTTTTAGTCTGTCCTATGTTCTCATCTATGCTCTTTTGATGTGTAAGATAGTATATTTCTAGGAGGAGCTGCCTCTGCACTAACCCTTTCCCATTTTCAAACAATCTTTCAGAATTCTCACAGTAATCCATGTCATGAATATAAGACACATTAACATCAGACCTGTGGGAGAGAAAAAGCTCAAAAGCTTCCAAAACCAAATAAAAGCAGCCATGTTACTCTAGCACACTGAACTACTGCACTAGCAGTAGTCATTAAAACAAGGCAGCAGCACATAACAAATTTGACACTGCAGGTGGAGGTTTGTTTTGTTTTTTTGTTTTTTTGTTTTTTTGGTTTTTTTTTAAGAATTGTAGGACTGTGTTTTCCAGAGAGAGTATGCCTGCATCCTCACAAGTCTTCACTCCTAATGCTGTCAGTCCCTTGCTGCTAAAAGGAAAGGCATTACAGTTATTGCCGGTTCCAGAAGTGCAATACAAAGCAGCAGTGGTCCTCTTCATGGACCTCCTGCCCTTCCAGATCAGACCAGATTACACTGCAGGGTGATGTTCCTCCACTGATATCACCCTAGACTGCTGAGCTGGGAAAACACATCTTCCCCCTGCCCCTCCACCTGCACTTGCTTTTCTCACATATGATATGCATAAGCACTGGGATTTAGCCTTGTATCTCCAGAATTCCTCTAAGTCCTCCACCTGGATTGTTCTCAGTTTGGAAGAGCAGCCATGTAGATTACCCCTTGTTCCAGTTTTAGGACCTGAAAACACATCCTGACCTATCTTTGGCAACATGGCCTTTGACACTGTACTCAATGTTGAGCACTTATCTTCACCGGAAGGAACTCACTTGCTCTACACCCATACCAGGCAGCCCTGGGAAAACAGAGAGGTAGGACTTATGGACTAAGCACCAGAAAGAGAAATTATTACATAATACAATATATGCTTGCCCTGTTTTTTTGCTATACCTCAGGCTCCTGCTTAGGGCTGGCCCTGTTGGAGACAGGATGCTAGGCAGACCCTTCATCCGATACATGACAGCAGTTTCTCGGTTCTCATCATAAAGAAGAGAACTGGCTGTCAGAACAGCTTTGGTTTTCTGCCTCACGTACTATAAGGTAGCCTAAATGCTTTCATTATTCTAGAAAGTCGTTAGGTCTTTTTCCACAGCATACTTTCTGCAGAACAATGTGAAAACCTTTCCTAGTTTCTGCTGTGATTAGATATTTGAGAAAGAACTGTTTCACAGATATGACAAAGATGCTCTGATAGACACACATCAGATTAATATACTGAAATTTAAAAAAATTGATAAAAAAGGCATTGAAAGAAGAAATCCACGAAGTGCAGAAAACACCCATACTATATGCATTCATCTGCTTTATCTCACATTTCTCTGGAAACATTAAGAAAAAAATAACAAGCTGCCCACATACTTAATATCAATTTATGAACCTCTCTTGGCTTTACTGTAAATGCTACCACAAAGGGGAACAAAGAAGGTGAGAAGGGACTGGCATCAAACACAGGACCAACTCAAAAAGAGCCAAGTTCTCAAAAACTGTCATTCTAGCTACAAGTAACTAAATACATTAATATATGGACATCTGTTCAAAGCAAGCTGGTAGCTAATTACATTTATGATTTCAATTTGGAACAGCAAATAAGGAGCAATACTTTTAACAATGTTTTCAGAGCTAAACTACACAATGAATATTCCATGTGACATACACCCTACGCCTTTGCTCAAAGGTGATAGTTTCATCAGGTTGGTTTCTCATTCTGTGCAGAAGAGAACAAACAGCAGGTCCTGTTCGGAACTAGAATAAAATAGGTGATAATGAGTTACAGGTAGGGTAAATATGCTGATGATAAATAAATTTTTGTTATAGCTACCCTGCACTTGGAAGGATTTTGTTACAGACAATGAGGAATAGAATATTTGCTCACAGGAAGCAGAATGAATAGAAAAGGTTCTTTTCATTGTTTGCTACAAAGCTCTGTGCCGTCAAAACCGTGGGAAATTCTCCACTTGGACGTGAACACTACCACTATCACCACTCAGACTAACGCTGAAATTCTTATCATTATTAAGAGTTCACAGAGATTAAACTGTAGTTAAGTCTGTGGGATGTAAGGACACAAACATTATTTTGATCACAGAATAATTCAATTGGAGCAATGCCTAACCAGCACATTTAACCTGACTAACTGGTTCCTGCATTCACTAGAGACATACTGGATAGTTTCTGGAAAAAAAATAAAATACAGCAATTTACAGTTACTCACTGTACAAGGCTTGCTTCAAGTCCTAGTACCAGCTGAGCATGATTATATCCCTGAAAATAATCCTAAGAACTACCACCATAGGTTTTCCATTTTTTATTATCTTTTGATTATTCTGGGGTCAAATTTGCCAATCGGCATCAAAGTTGCTAAATTTATACCAATACTGGGATATTTAGGACTTTCCTAACTGCCAATTCTATTAACTCAAGCCCAAGTTTGAAGAAGGAAGATTTTACTTCATATTGTATAATGCAATTCATTCCCCACTCCTCCCTCCTACCTCTGAAGGCCATTCTAAGCTTAAAACTGCTTTTTCATATTTTTCTGAGTGCCTAACACAGCAGAGCTTTGACCCTCTAATGCCCATACAAAACAATTGAAATGGAATTGATTCTACACTCTATATATGTGGAAAAGATATTTAATTGTAAAATAGAAAAAGTAGGCCAGAGTACAGTTTTAAGGGTAATTCTTCTGTGTACAGTATAGGTAAACTAGACTTTTTGCTTAAGTTTATATAAACAATTCCATAAAAGCAGTGAAACATGGAACAACAAAGCAAAGCACAGAGTTTTATCTTACAAAAAAGGAATCTGCACAGTAGTTGCAAATTTAATGTAACACAGCACTGAACAATCTTAAGGCAGCTCAGTCTAAGCACAGGACTAGAAGCCAGGAACTCCTGAGATCTGTTCCCAGGTCTACCACAGATTCACGTGGTCTTGGGCCAGTCATTTAGCACTCCCTGTGTTGCACTTATACCAGTTATAAAATTGAGACAATAACACTCACTTACCTGCCTCAGGCAGTACAGTAAGGGTTTTTTTTTTAAAAGATTCTACAATGCTCTGAAGATGTAACGTGCTATATAAATCCTAAGCGTAATAGATCACTGCACAGACACACACAAACACAGTATCACAGTGAAGAACAATGATGCTAGGTAAGAGCAGCATCACTACAACATAAAAAAATTACTTGTCCAATTGCATAATTAAAATGCAAAAGTCCGTTTAGAAAAAATGTATCACTGAAATAATTTCAAGGCTATTGGGGAAAATAGATCAATAGGAATATTCTAAAAGAACTAGTATTTGTGTTCCAGTGGAGACATTCTTTTCTATTCATTACTGAACTTCAAAATGTTTGTACAGGAAAATTGTAAGACACACAAAGTGAAGTTTCAATGCCTCCACTACCAAATTTTAAATTGCCTCTAATGTGTAAATTAAGATTTTTTTGTTTGTTTTGTTCTTTTTAATTACAATTACATTCTTCCAAGAAATATACCATCCACAATAAAACTGGCTGCTAGCTTACTTCAAATGACCTATAGGCTAAACGTTTTCCTCATAATTTTTCTCATCTTTGCTGAAAAATACCTATGCAAGATGTATGTGTAGAAATTATAAAAACATGCAGCATATGTACAAACTGAAAAGTTTAAAAAATATTAGCTTCATATACATGTAAATCTACTTGGATATATCTGAAATTAAATATAAAAATTTCACCACCTAAAATAAAAAAAAACCAAAAATGGTTTTCAGAGAATCTGAGACAACTACTTAAAGCTGTACAAAGATTTCCACCTGGAAATGTCTTATGCAGAGAAGTTTAAGTTGTTACTATGTAGAAATAACTGTTAATTCATTTTGTCACATAATTCGTTTTCAAGTTGTCAGCTTAAATCAACAACATCACCCTTAAAACTGTTCTGTTTTTCAGAAGTTAGTTTCATACTAAAATCAAAAATTTCACAAAAACATTGGCTTCTCGTGTTTCTGGATCCCTTCAAAAAGATTTATCAACTCATTTTGAAACTGTAAAAAAAACAACTATTTACAGTATTTCATTTTAAATACTTTTCACAATTTCTAAATTCAGAGTTTTTATGTTACAAGAAATTCATCAGAGCTCACGGCTTAAGTCCAGTTATCAACTTGTAGCATCTTCTCTATCATGTAATCCTGTGTCTGTACCTATATAGCGTACAGTTCAAGATTGTACTGCAGGTTTTTGCAAGTAACAGGCTTTGCAGTATGTTCATTTTTTATTAAACAGCTTCTTTATTAGTCTGGAGGCGGTTCATTGCCTCTAACTTCTGCCGATAAGCCTCTGCTTCTTGTTCTTTCTTTAGAAGCTGCTGACGATATTTTTGTGCTTCTCTGTTTGCCTCATCCAGCTGTTTCTGAAGAGTTTCTCTTTCCTATTAGAAACAGAACCAGCAGTATTTTGTCAAATATGTATCAAATACAAGTTAAAATGGCAAATACTTTTCCTTTACATGCAGCTCAAGTGTTAGGGTATCATGTAGAAACTGTACAGTTCTTACTCGGGCAAACCTATATGAATGCTGCTGTGTAAATTAGACATCAACTATCACACCAGACAACTCCCCACAATAAGGCTTGAAGTGTAAATATAGTAAACCCAAGTTTCTTTAGCTGCAAAGATACAAAGCAAGTCTTCATGGAAAAAGAGTGAAATAAAAAAGTAGAAGCATGGTGATCAAATACTAGCATACTATATTAACTTTTCTCCAATGATTCAATTCCTTTTGTTACCTTTTCAAAAATTGGAATCCAACCAAACAGGACAGTCCCTTTCGGTTGTATTTCTAATCAGACAGCATAATGAAGAACTGTTATCTAACAGCAGTTTGCACTGTAAAGTGACAGCTGCCCACTAAGCAAAATATAAACATAACTGGTTTCTAAATTAAGTGATCTGAAGTGATTGATACAGATGCAATCCAGAGGTATAATTACATCCCCAAGGACAGCACATTTTTATGAATTAATAGGCATTTAGTTAGATAAGCTTTTTCAATTCAAAAGGAGTAACTTAAGGCTCCATCCTGCATACAAGTTTGTTGAGGATGGCTATAAAATGGTTTCCAAGCAAAATAATACAGGAAATGCCACTTCCTATGAAGCTGCCTTAGGAGCTAAGGAGAATGTGTTTCCATCTCCAGTGATGTAGGTACTGTCATTTTGTTTGATGCTGCACTGAACCCAATTGAAAAAGCAATTTGCTTGGAAAATAGTTTTGTTTTGATCTTCAACCAAATACCATTTCATTAAAGTGCATCATACTTTTCTGAGTAAGGTAGTATTTAATTTCAAAATCATTCTTTCCACTGTAGTTGTTAAGTAGCCACAGGAAGGAGGTTGTCAGAGAAGCAAGCTATATCCCAGAAAAACAAAACTCTTATCAAAAACTGAGGCCCAGTGAAAATAAGGTGCCTTTTCACCTTATTCCCATCCCAGCAGTTCAGTATCACATTCCCATTTAATACCTCAAACAGTTGTTAGAAGTTTCACCCCCCACACCCCCATAACAGCATCCCTATTCTTCACCTCTTTGATGCACTCACATATTTTCATGGTCAGAGCCTGAAAATACAAAATACTCTGCCTCCCTTCTACTTGTTACTGTTCTTAGTACTTGTCACAGTCACATTTAACAGTCACATGCTGTGCTGAATGTGCTGGAATATAATGACATAGGTGATCAGATCATTGCTAACAGCAGCATCTGTATAGCAAAAACAACAGGTGAAGGAGAGATGTTATTAACAGGTTATAAAGACTAGCTGTAATACAGAACAGAACAAACTCCATTAACTACAATTTGATTTTACATACGGTTTTAAGAGCTGAAGGAAGCTAGCTAGGGTTTGCTTCATTTGGAGCATATGCTAAAAAAATGAGAGCTCATCTGATCTTGCCTGCTTCTTTGAAAAGGAAGTTCAGCTTCCACCTCTGAAAATTTGGATTCTGCTTTTTAAGCAACTTTATGAATGGCCAACCCAGGTAGCAACTAGACTGACAAATGCCAAATGAATGGCAGAGCCTACATCTCAAAGGATGTGAAATACACCAATGATGTTGAAGCACCAGTCCAACCAAAACTTACTGCTATTTCTGTAAGTCACCTATGTAGTACAAGGGGAGCCAACAGCTTATGTAAAACAGCCTGGTGGATTAGTAAGTTTGTGAAAAGAGCTACAAGACAATTCTCAGGGAAGCATTCAAAACAGTTGATCCTGCTACATGTGGAAAGCAACCTCTCCCTCTTGAGGGCACTCAGCTCTGGGATATACTGAGCTGGGCATTATCTCTCTCATGAATTTGTCACATAAAACCCCTCAGAAATCTAACACTGGTAAGAAGCAAAGCTGCTCTATCTACTGGGCTGCATAAGAATAAGAACCACCAGTAGCTCACCGGCCAGTGGTTCTGTGGTGCATCACAAAAAGCAAGGCACTATCACTACTATGGAGCATATGCAGATTGCAAACACTTGGGGATGGAGAGGTTCTCAGACCACATCTTACGAGTATTTCCCACAGAAGAGATAAATAGATCCATGTACTCATAAGTAGTATAGCCCATTAAGGAAGGGATAGAAAAAAAGGAGAAAACCAAGTCTCAGTGGCAGAGACAAGGAGATAAAACCAGTATCTACCATACAGACTAGCAATTCAAAGCATGTAAATTAGTCCAGCAACTAATAGGTGTAGTTTTTAGACAGTCATAGCCCTAACATAAACAGAATGAGTTAAGGAACTGAGGCCAAGTATACTATCTAACTAGGCAGTGCAAAGAACCCAATGCTTCTGGAGGAACAATTCAGATCTACAGTGGACTGAACAGTGAATATTGGTTCCTTAACTTTTACATCTAGAATAGGGAGGACTATATCTAGTCTGTTAATTTAATCAAATCCAGAAAGTGTTATTAGGGCATTGTTTAGAACACAACTGAAAGTGTTCTAATTATCTGATGTCCTTTTGTATCAGTATAAAAACCTACCCAAGTAAAAAATCAAACTAGATGATCCTGAGTGCTCTTAAGATATCTTCCATTTTATCAGGGAATTTTCTTCATTACATGTAGCTTTTCTTATCAGTCTATATATTGACAACAGGCACACTCATAACTAAAACAACCAAACCAAGCATTCTTCTTAACGACAGAAAAAACAGAGATATGAATTCACTAATATGATTAATCTACAATTATGATTTATTTTTTTTCTTTAGTCTAATGAAATGATTGTCCTGGTTCTAATGCGTGTCACCTTTCAGACATGCAACATGGGAAAACACTCAAATTCAAGAATGAAAATAAAAATCACTGTATGTTAACGAATTATGCATGAAAATGAAAAACAGAGTATCTGTGTGACAGGGTTTTTTTTGCTGCCATTCTATGTTTAAAATATCAAACTGTTTAGGAAAACTGCCATCACCTTCAAAATGAGCTGAAACGTTTGAACTTAACAGACCCAAAAGATAAAATCAAAACACACCACTACAGCTTTACTCATTCACAATACTTTCACAGGAAAGTTTGCCACCTCACACAGATGGGAGGATGTTCAACCTAAAGACTTTCAAACTACAGTTAACTGTTCATACACTATGAATTTAAAACAGCTGAAGAAAGCACTCTTAGCCTTGAATCAACTCTTTATAATTAAATAAAGGAATGAATCACCAGTGAGGCAAAGAAACCAAACAATAAAGGTTTTCTACATTAAAAAAATATTTTAATGAGGGGAGGCATCCCACTCCCTCCAAATTCAAGTATCTACCACCTTCTGTGATCACAAAGTTTGAAGTGAACTGACTTTATGTGCACTTCTTTAATGTCCCTATTACCAAAGTGAGGTAGCACCATACCCCTGTGAACCACAATAAGGCTCCTTAAGTCAACTGGCCTCCACACAGAGGCAGAGGTCTGCATGTGCATTTCCAGTTGTACAGACAGGGACAAAGTCAGTCATCAAAACCTGCACGTAAAAGTAACAGATAGAAGTAACTCATTTAAACCAATTTCTTTTGATATTTGAGAAATGTGTTTGAAATATATAATTGAAACTGGTAATCCCCTTAAAAGAATTATTTGTACTGTTATACCAACTATGTGTAATTAGGAACATGTCAATTTATTCCTTAACCAATCTAGATTTTTTTTCCTTCACCTAACAGAATTATTAAAATACTTAAGGAAACATAATTTCCTTTACGAATAATTCAGGCAGATGTTTAAAAGTGTGAACAAAATAAATGCTTTTATTTTAACAGTCATACATTTTAAAAAATGCAGCAAGAAAATTTCAACTGTCGTGATAATCTGTAATGACCACAAAGCTGCAAAGGCCAAAAGTATTTGATGTAACAACTTAGGGATGGGGAAAGCAAGTGATGAAAGGTGGTAATTATTGTTACTAGACATGGATAACATATAGCACATACTGTACAATAAGAAGTATTCAATTAGGCACAATTTGATAATATGAACAGAAGTTGGAGAATACAACCTTTGATAAATGAAATATCATGGAGTTGACAAGATGAGAACTTACAGCCTAGTCAAGGCAGACAGCAATTTTCATAAACTTTTGACCCAAACTGGTCAGCACAGTTAGAAGGAACAGAAGAAGGAATGAGATGGTTGACCTATTGTGGCTATATAAAAACAGCTACAATTTTAAATTGAACAGCTACATCTATTTGTCATATATAAAATGAAAAACTCTCTCAATGTTGTTAGGTCTTCTGCACTATAATTTAAAAAAACCCAGGATGGTGCAAAGATGCGTAAGAGTAAACGGCTCTAGAATTAAAAAAAAAAAGGGGGGGGGGCAGGGCAGGCAGGAGGGACAGATAAAAATTGACAAACACAGAATCTTACTGTTTCACATTTCCATTAACAGTTATCTAGATATCATGAATGGAAAGGAAACATTGCTAAAAATACGATCTCACAATCAGGACAAGCATGTGGTCATAACAGAAAGACGAGGGTACAGTACTCTCATTCACTGCTGGCGGAAAGAGTCAAGTTACTCGATAATATATTGGTACTTGGTTTTAAAAACTAGCTAGTGATCTTAAACGAAAAACAAAAATATTAACTTATCATATACTTAAACAAGTGTCACTTTTATGTGCACAACCAGAGGATGAAGCAAACAGCCGTCCTATATTTTTTTACAACTTTGTAAAAGATTAATTCCAGTAACAGGGGAAACTGAACAAGTTATTGTTTCACATGCTTCATTCTGTGGCAACACAGAAATTAAACTCTACAACAACACAAAAAACAACGACCAGATACTCAGTGCTGAACACTCTCATTAACACATATCACGTAATATACTCCTTACTTCTATTTCTGCAGACTCCACACGATTTTCAACAATCTCAATGCACTGTCTCTTCACTGGCGGTTCTTCACTTATCACAGTTTCTTCAGCAATGTCTGTTGCTGGAACTGTTAATACTGAAAACATATTTGTACACATAAATACTTCAAACAATATTTAATTATATGATTTTATATAGTACAAGTAATTTTATTAACAGCCATAAAATGCCGACACTTTCCCTTATGAAAACACAACTATATAATAAAGTACATTATAAAGTCAGCATGG
This sequence comes from Buteo buteo, assembly GCF_964188355.1. NCBI lineage: Eukaryota > Metazoa > Chordata > Aves > Accipitriformes > Accipitridae > Buteo > Buteo buteo. The sequence continues at coordinate 26,580,455 of NC_134183.1, forward strand.
GGAAAATGTACTAAAAACTTTAGCTGCTTGTATGCTACTAAAGAATTTTAAAATTATTTGTTACTGAGGTCTACAATAGTTAGTTGTCACTCTTCGGTATCTTTGCTGTTTTTCACAGAGTAAACAGACACAGAAGTGAGCTGCAGCAGAGTTATCAGTCTGTCAGTTCTGTAACTTATGTAGCAGACCATCTTTATAATGTTTCTTAAGCAAATACTAAATACAAAACTGGCTTTTGATTTTGATTAATTAGAACACCTTCGGTAATCTGAAAATCCAGTAGTTACTAACCTTGAAGGAAAAAAACTAGGGATCTAAAGAAATTCATACTCTAATTTACTCATGCAACCATCTGGCAAATAAATGTTCTAAGTGTTACTTCAATTACTACCTACACACACTCATGCTTTCTGATATGTAGCTGTACTTCTTCAGACAGACTGCAAATCAAATAATTTGTCTCCAGTGTGCAACTCTTCAAGCTCCACACTGGGAGTCCTCATGAAGAAACCAGAGAAAGAATCATTTTTGTCTAAATAGTAGTGGCAGAACATCTTAAAAAGAAACCACCCAAAACACATGCATGTCACAAAATAGCATTTATTATACTAGCAGCTTCCACAAACAAAGTGCATATGGCCCAACAGAACAATTGTGTCACCCTGGTTTCACTGGTTCTGCCACTGCTCCTCTAAAGCCTCAAGCATGTAAGGACTTGGCTTTTGTTCTGTTAAGAACACACTCCATGGGACTTGCACAGCTTGCTTCATGCATCAGATTTCTAAATCCAAGTCTCACCACCCCACAGTATTTCCCCCAAGGCAACAGCAAAAGCATCGGAAGAAGGCTTTTGTTTTACTCCATCTTCTAGTTTTCATAACAAGTTTGCAAGAATCAAAATTATTGAAGGCAAAGCAAGTAGTTATCACTTTCCCCTTAAATGTCTCATTTCTCTTCCATGCAGTTTAGTAATTCTTCCATTCTTTCTCCTAATGCAGAGACTCAGCTGACATGTGGTAACTCACTAAGCTGCAGTAGCTCATGTGTCTAAGCCTTTTGCAGTATAAGAATTCAAAGACGTATCTAAACTGATAATTACAAAAAATTGTCCAAGCTATTTGCACCTAACAATTTTTTATTATTACTGTAACTAAAATAGTTCCTCAAACTCAAACCATACACATTTCCACTCACCTTGCTGCCCATCTGGCATGGTCACAATGATTGGTTGCCCTATTCCACTGGTTGGAATTGAATGCAGATTACCAAGTTGAATGCCATCTGTAACTATAGTAATAACTTGCTGACCTCCAGAACTGACAACTTGCTGAATAGCACCATCCACGGATTCTGCAGTCACAACTTCTTCTGTGGCCACAACTATCAACAGATTAGTAAAGGAATTAAGTCAATTTATAAATTAAGCTTTATGATTTCAAATGCATTTTGGTACAGCTGAGAAAAAATGTCTTCCCTGTCTTTTAAAATTTGATACCCTCCACCCCCCAATTAATGCATGACTACATATTATATTGTTCATAGAAATCTTCCACCAGGCCAACATAAAACACTAGCATTTTGAAATACACATGCAACTCTGTCCTGATTTACCTTGCTCAATATAATAGTTTTTTTTAATTTAGCATGTTTCCTAATAGATACAACCCACTCAAAACTGATGCTTTGGGTTCGGCGTTAACATAGCAGCAAGAACAGGAGTTGTTTTTAAGAACACGAATACCTTTTGCATTGTACACAAGCTGGACTAAGTTCTCCTCAACCAGTGTCTTGCCAGGTGTACCTCAGGACCCAGCCCTGATTTTTCTGCTTACCATAATGGTCTTCAAGACAGTAACAGACTGAAGGACCTCTAGAAAATCCTAAAGTTTTGTCTGTACTACATGGGTGCACCAAATACTACCACAACTCTATTACAAAGTAGGAAACAGGACTAAATGAAAAGTTTTGCAGAGTTGACATTTTTACACCTTTGAAGGAGAAAGGTAAAGCTTAAAAAGTAATATAAACATTGTATGTACATAATTCTATAGGTAAAAGTAAAAAAAAAAATCCCAGCTGAACTAAATATTTCAAATTCATGATTCAATAATGAGTATACAGCAGTGACCTCTCACAATTCTATATTACATCTATAAATCAAGGTAAGATAAGGGAAAGACTGCATTCAGAACTACAACACATACCACAGCTTGCACTATACACTGTAACTGAGGTCTCGCACTACCACCCTTATTTCTTAAAACAAGATACTGAGACAAAGAACAAGATCACTAGTAGCGCAATCAAAGAATTTCAAGCACACTAACTCTGTATTTTATTTTCAATTTGTCATGGTAAAAGCAAATCCTTTGATTTAAATAACAGGCATTAGAGTGCTTTCTGTCTACAGAGATGAAATTAAAACCGTATAGACCGTGTTGTGATGCTTGAGATGACAGAAGGTAGATAAAACCCTGAAGCTTTCATCTTTTAAGTTAATTACAATATAACACACACACACAAATCACTCTGTAGTTCAAATAATGATGCAGTCATTGTCTTCTGAAGATCTTTATGTTCAGAGATTACTGTCCTACAGCACTGCTTAAATATTCACAGAGTGTTTGTTTATTCAGTAAACCAAAATAGTAAGTCCTACATGAATAAGTGTTGTTGTATTGAACTTGATTTGGCTTCCAAGTACAGGCTCAGCAGTAAGAAAGACCACTGTCGTAAAAATTCTAAGTTGCAAGTGCCAATACTAGCTGCTGTGGCAAACAGCTCTGATCATTCAGTTTCAAACTCAACATTGGGCTGTCAGTTCTAGAAGGAAACATTATCAGGACTTCTTCAGACCTTGAAAGAAAAATGGAGATTTTGTCTAAAAAGAAGTTATGCTATATAAAAGAAAAATATCCCCATAAATACAGCCCTTATTCCCTTCTTGCTCTCCTTCCATATCTATATCCATATAATCATTAGTTACCACACTACTTCTTATGCTGAAGGAAGCTGAAGACGTTCAAAACAGCAGCACTATTATTTTCAAGAATCTCTGCATTAATGTGCATTATTTTCTTCTGCAGTGTCTGCGGGGGGAGAACACCTGCATATGCAGTAAGCATATGCCTAATTCCAACATAAGCACACCAAATACTGCATTCCAAATACACATAAGCACATCAAATACTGCATTCCAAATACACATCTTAAATCAGATTTTTCTCTAATCCAGCTCTGAGTTCCATACACACATTATGCACCACATTTGTACGTGAAGTCCATGTCCTTATATACACTTCATTTGAGTAACAATTAAAAAAAGCATGATTCTATTCAGCTCCAGTGAGAAGCACCTTCCTTTCTTTGGTTTTACAAAATTGATGTTTTTTTAACTGTAAGGCATGAGAACTAGGGAGAAGGGATCAGGCAAAGTTAACTTTGAAAGAGGAGAAAAACCTAGACACAAACAACACAAAAGGCAGAACCTAAGTGCTTTATCCAAGCTTATACAGTCTTAAATACAGGAGGCTAAATAGAAGGTAAGAACCAAAATGAGAATTCTCAGTCCTACAATTCTTGAGCGTATTTATAAATGGATCTTTTACAAGATAAGCACAAAGAGAAGGGGGCTTTTTGTTGTTTCCTTTTTTTTTTCCTTGAACACACTTACTACTGATGTACAGGTGACAAAAAGCTGCTTTTTGTACTCTTTACACTTTACAAACTATTAAAGGAGTGAGAACCCAGGAAATAATATGCAGACAGCAAGATGCTGCAAGATTGCCCACACATCTGCATAAAAATCAAAGCAGAAGAACTGAAATAAACAGGAGGGTTAGGTGTGATGCACACTGCATTATTGAAGGTAGAAAGCTACTCCATCAAGACTTCAAGCTTATTCCTTCCTGCCTCTCACCTCCTGCCTCCTCTCTGATAATATATATCTTTGGTGGTTTACTGACACGTAACACAGGTTACACTGCACCACTGCAAGGGTAGGGCCATGAAAGATGAGAAGACTCCGTTACCAAAGTTTACTGCTGAGTCCTGAATACACATTTAATAGTCCGTAATCCCATGCAATCCCTCCTCAAGTTCCTCTCTCCTACAATTAGATCTGAGTATCATTGAAATATATTAATTGATTGAAAAAATCAGCAGCTGCTTCTGTAACAAAAGGCACTGCATTCTGGTTTTGAATCATCCACTTCACTTGCAATATTTATATGTCATAATATAGTATAGCTATACTTAGGTACTGCTTTGATAAGTAGTAGTAAAGCTGTATTAAGAAGAAATCCTGTAGGACTTCAAAACACTTAGAGACGAAAACTCAGATATATGTTGGGATGCAGCTGTCATGCCGGCAAATCTTAGAGTACAGATCTCTTCCACATTTTCAGTGAAAACTATGTCCTTAAGAATGATGTCTTCTGCAGAGCTGAATTCTGTGAGAATTTTTAAGTACAAAAGACTTTGGCCACGCAAAGTATCTCAGTTCTGTAAAATTTATCATACTGACCATCACCAACAAAAAAACAAAATTAATGCATTTCCTTAGAAATGTGTTCAGAAAAATTCAGGTTACCATAAGCATCATAAATCCCTGATCAACAGAGGGTTGTTGCTCTCCATAGTGATCTCCAGTCACTAGCTTTAAAGTTAGGCTCATCTTGCTACATATCGTATCAGTGCTCAAAATCCCAAGCTAGCCTGGAAATAAGGCTGTAGTGCTACATATCAGTATAATAAATACTATTAATACTAAATAAACAAAAAAGCAATCTGGCCTATTATAAAACTCCAGTAGTTACAGACATACCATACTGCCTGAGAAAACTGGGGAGTGATGCATGCAAAACAGCATTGGGCAAGTAAAGTACGCATGAAATACTTCACAGCTTTCTTCAAAAAGCCAGGTCTCCACCAAAACACCTTTTGGGACTTTCAGAATAACAGACATTTTTATCGAAGTACACCATATAGCCTACTTCAGAGACAAAACCTAGGGATTTCTGTGTCCCAAAGCTAGGTAACAAAGAAATAACATAGCACTTGACCTCCTAATTGCTAGTTTTACCCGATTTTTATGCAACGGCAAGATATTAACGTACACCATAACTGGAAAATATGGTCTGGAACAGAAGTTTAGTGGCATCCTCTTATAAAGTACCTCTAAATAATTCAGAAGCTTTTGATCGCGTTTTAACTTAATTGTAGATGGTATTACAACTTGCTTAAATTATAAGAGGAGGTCTTTTCCTTGCTTATACTTCTTTCTCAGCCCTGTTAGTGGCAATGACTAGTCTTTATAATCCACTTTGATGCTGTAAGACTCGCGACTGCCATTTCTTTCTTCACTTTGCATATTGTAATGAACAAAAGTGAAAAAGTACACAAAGCAAGCAACACATTATTCATAAAGAATGGAGAAAGATATCCAGGGCAACTTGCAGAGTACGAAACCTTAACCAAAGGGTTTTTTTCAGACAAAGCATTAACTGGTAAAGATCCATGGGGCAGGGGTGAAGGGTTTTTGTGTTAAGAAAAAGGAATGCAAAACTTGCAAACTAGGGGCAATGGAATTTCTTGTGTCTTTCTGGCTTCTTGTCATGGCCTTATGGAATAAGAGAGTGTGCATATGGCTGCAGCAAGGGATGCAGGCTGCTTTTTCCTAGGAGAACAATAATGTATGGCTAGGCTTACGTTTACCTGAAGTGCCATGGCAGCACATCATTCTGAAGTGGGACATACTAATCACTACATATTATTATAAACGCAAGTAGAATGCCTCAATGTTGAAAATAAGACCCATAGACATTCCAATGGGAAAACCGGACATTAAGATCACCAATATTCTTGTGCCTTTTGGGTGAAAGATTAAGAAAACTGCTGACAAAGTATATGCAAACAACATGGGGGGCCATTTCCCAATATTTAGCAGAAAGAAGGATTTAAGAAAACACTCTCCCACCACATGCAACTAAACTGTATGTAGACAAAGATGTAAATTCAATCTTCTGAATTATGCTTGCTTTCAGCAAGATGAATGCTACTCACATTAGGCCCATAGGTATCAGCTGTGGTCAGAAATCTTATTAAGAAATAATTGTATACATGAATCTGGCAACCTTCCAGGTAAAAGCAAAGGAAAAATTTTGTTCATGCTGAAAAAAGGAAGGAAGATTGTCATCTCATTTCTGTATGAGCTGTACCTCCAGAAGTGCCAGTTATGTACTTTTAGTTTATTAAATGAGGTTAAATGACTTAGCTTTCTAACCTGGTGTTTCTGAAGAATTAGACAGTGGAGCTGATGCTTCTGCTAAAGCTGCCAATGTGGCTAATACTGATGTTGATGAATTTCCAAACTGTACAGCAGACACTCCTGTTTCATCTAGTAGGATGAAAAAAAAAAAGTTAGCTGACATTTAAAAGCAGTGAAGTCCCGTTTTTATTATTATTGCACTGAAGCTTCTAAGACACACTCTGTTCTCAGCAACATTCTGCCGAACCAAAGTGCTATTCTAAAGGCAAGTTTGTTAAGCAAATACAACTTCGGATAATTTATCTCTGTGAAGAATGTTGTTTTAAGTACCTAGATATTTACAACACACAAAAAACACTGAAGAGGAACATGGTAACTAGTCTATTCTTACCACTGTTTTTCCTCAAGCCTTTTCACTAAATGGTGAAAACTAGTTAAAGTATAAAATCCCAGTAGCTATCCTATAGACATCTAAATACCTGTTCCATTTGATGTATTTGCAGAAGATACCAGACCTGTTAGGTTCACCACCCCTCCAGGTCCAATGATGAACTGTGGTGTTGCTGCATGTATTGTCACAGTGTCCGGACTCTCTGGATTCGTATTGATTTGGTTCTGCATTGCAATCTAGGCAACAAAGGTAATATTATAATTCCAATTGTAGCTATAAAGGAATTATTTACCAAGAACTAGAATTACTGCACATTCCAATCAAACAGGAAAGACCTCCCTCATTATACCCATGCAATATACACACATCATGTCACATCTTGTGCTCTGTGTAAGTACATGAGAAACATGGTTTTTTGGGTGAAATCTAAAGACAAAAAGTCTGTTGAAGTGAAAGACAATAATGACACACCACCACTTCTCCTTACTTACTTTTGTGTACTTATCGTACACAAAAAGGACCATATAAAGATAAGCCTCTTGTAGATATGCAAGCTTATGTATCTAAAATAGAGGCCTGAAGAACCAAGACTGCTGTGGCAACTACATGCCATGAAAATTGACTCTGACAGCTTAGTAATTGCCAAGAATTGTAGATGGCAGTCTTCTTTTTGTCCTTCTTTGAACTATTATTGACTTTTATTTACTGTATCCTTTCTGCAATGAAGAGGAGGCTAAAGGAACAGACCAGAAGTTCACAAAGTTCAAGATGTAGAGGAATAACAGATTTACACAGTGGCATAATGGTGTTTTTCATTTGCTTTCTATTCTTTTCTCAATAATGCTCAGCACTTAATTTGTCTTCAAGAACACTATTGAACAGTAAGAACACTATTGAACAGTAAGAACACTATTGAACAGTAAGAACACTATTGAACAGTAAGAACACTATTGAACAGTAAGAACACTATTGAACAGTAAGCACACATTTTCATGGAAGCATCTATTATAATCCCAATCCCAATCATTTCTCCAACAATTCAACCTTTGTGTTTCTAATTCAAGAAAAATTGCCATCTTTTCTCTCCTTTCCTGATCTCCAATTGTTAGGAAATTAACATCCATATATGAAGCTAACTGAACACTAGGGTATAGTCAAAACGTACTGGCAGAGCAGGGAGTTAAGTTTTACACCTTGCTTGTGAAGACTCCACCTAGTTCTGTGTACTACAACACTCAAATTTAAGAAAATAACGCATACTTATCCTTGACTTTGTAGGTGGTGAAAATGTTCTTCTGCCAACTAATGTTTAGTAACATAAATCTCATTTCCATGTCATGAACTAGACTGGAGTTTAGCATTACCAGTCAATATATGGTCTCACAGCTGCTGTATTAAAAGCTTAGGTTATTACATGTGTAAACAAGTACTTTGCTGTAAGTTCCCTTAACATCATGAATCAGAAATTACCTGTAATATTTCTGCAAGGTCTTCATTTCCATTGTCTACTGCAATATCTAATGCCGTTTTGCAAAATTTACTCTGAGCATGAACATCTGCTCCATACTTTATCAAGAGTTCTACAACTTCTTGGTGGTTATGTTCAGTAGCCCAGTGAAGTGCAGTCATTTTGAGCATGTCCTTCGCATTGACATCAGCACCATGCTACAAACAAAATCATTGCATAACTATGTCATGAAAATTACCTGAATTAAATAATGCTGGTCACAGAACAAAGCCCCAAATTGTCTTTCTCCATCAGTAATGTCCTGTTATCTTACATTTACAGATTTAATAAAAGTACTTCAATCTAACTACCAAATAAATTATTTACCTCAAAGGACTAAAGACTCCCTAAAACATAACATGTCTTGGTTCTAAAAGCTATTACTCACACAATGCCAAATTAGGAAGTAGTCTTATTTTGAAACAGAAATAAATAATTCACCTGAAATCATGATGATTTTATTGCTAAAATAAATTAGAGTTTAATAGGAAAAAAAAAAGCACCCAATGCACACAGCACAAATATTCATATCATTTCAATGTTGGCTTCATAGCTAGAAGGAAATTGCAAATATTTGATCATAAACCATTGTAATATCCCCGCCTCAGACCTTGTTTCAGCAACCTTTACCTTAAGTAAAACTTCTACTATGCTGGCATGGCCTTCTGATGCTGCCATATGTAATGGAGTTCTGTCCACTTTGGTTCTAGCATCCCGACTTACACCTGCTCGCAGCAACACTTCTGTTGTTGAGTAGTGTCCATACTGTGCTGCTAGATGAAGTGGAGATGTTCCCAACTGTAATGTCACAGAAAAAGTGGAGTTTTAACAGATGTCAGTATGAAGTATTTCTTATTATTATGGAGTTACCAAACTCAGGTGTCAGGCCACCACTTCAAAATAATTTTCTCTTGCCATCTCGAGGAAAGATGATGTCAGGGCTTTTACAGAGTATGAAGAGGAAAAAAAAAAAAAGGTTTGGTTTGGTTTTTTTTTTTTTTTTTAATACTCATAACACACTAAAACCAGCTCAGTGGAAGCAAGTTTTTGAGGTCTGTGCTATGTTTTTTCTGTCTTTGAGGTGTGATGTTTCAAGAGGCCTAACCCCATTTTTAGTGTTGGTCAACACGCCATACCAACACTGGAAGGGACCTCTGGAAGTCACTTAAGTCCAGTCTCCTGCTCAAAACGGAGACAACTTGAAAGTTAGGTCACTAAGTAGATTAAGGCTTTTAAGGGCTTGTAAATACCCTAGCATTTTAGGTACCTGACCTCCCTATACAACCTATTAAAAAATAGGCACCTCCAAAAGACAACTCGGAGGCCCTACATCAGGGAACTCTCAGCTGCACATATTAGATAGTTGGGACTGCTTTCTTAATTCAGCACTTTTGCTATATTAAATGCATAAACACAGTAACTAGAAGGATGATTGCTGCTTTCTCCCATTAACCACTTGAAAGCTCATCTTAAAAGCCACCAGAACGAGCTCATTCAGTCTGTTACTAAAATCAGTAGGAGGTTATACAAAGACACAGACAGTTTTAATTTTGAATTGGACATTAGATGATGTGACTGCAGAAATCCAAGAAACTTGCAAGGCTTGCACTATAAATGCTTAATTGTAATAATCCTATTTTCTTCTTCAGGTGAGAAAAGCAAGAGGATTTACCGAACACTGCAAAAGTTTTCATTACCCAATCTGTGGTAAAAGGTGCTCCATTGGCCATCAAAATGCGAACTTCATCATCTTGACCTGCTCGTGCAGCTTCTAAAAGTTTCTTTCCCAAATCTACTAGTGACATCTAGTGAAGGACATAAAGGAATATAAAGAAAAAATAATAATATTAATACTATTTTAAGTACACAGATGCCACTGTCATTTTATGATTATTATTTCTGAACTACTCTGAAAAGTTAAAAAGCTGGAGTTGGTATTTTACCCACGAGAACAAGCTTTACTGATTGCAATAAGCAGCTTGATTTTAGAACTACTTTTGTCAGCCAAACAGAACAGACACCACGGTAAAGATTTCAGTATTACAGTACTGTAACCATAGCAGCTGTAAAGTTATATCAAACTAAATTTAAAGTGAACTGTATGTACATTTCTTAGAGCAGAAAGTGGTTTAGAAGCTCTCACCTGATACCGCAACCTTCTGTAGCTTTGTCCAGCTTTCAAATGGTACTACATCATGGCTGCTACGTCACACACCCAAAGGCACTACATTCACTTATCCAAAATGCCTACACGTATTTAAGAGGTACCACTATGCAAACGCATTTAGATAGATATGAAATGCAACACCGTTCTGATATCTTGTCTGTCCATCACTATTACTTCATTTTGTTCACCTTAAAATATAATTTCTGTCTTCCTAGCTACAAAACGATGCAATAATCATATATTACTGTACTACATGCATCAGATATACGAACTAAAGTGTCTGCCTGAAAACAAATACTACCTGCTTCAACTATCTACAGTTACTAACAATATGTTAAATGCAAAATTTTGACTGAGACATGACCAAGATACTAGCTGAAAAACTTTCACATCATCTTTAGATTATGTCCCTCTTACAGCACTTGAAGTTCCATATAATACAGAGCATGCAAAACTATATGTAGACAAATGACACCTATCTATGTTTCTGTTGGATCAAAGATTTCCTAGTATAACATATTTTTAAACCCACTCTATTTCATACGTGCTATTAAATTTGTTCAGTAAAAAGAAAATTTAGAACTAAACCATAACTCACACTACTAACCAAAATATACCATTAGCGTTTTAGTCCTATACCTATATTTTCCACTACCAGGATGGTAAAAATGGAATTACTTTCACCAATTTAGTTTCCAGTCACAAGCAAAGTTAAGCCTGTATTACTAGTAACAGCAGTTGCAATGCCATGCACACAATTTCCTACACAGAGTATATCAGTTCAGAAAGAAATCCCATTAAACATACACTTCTATCACAAAACAAACATATTTAGAAAGTTCTCTGCACCTGGCTCAACCGGCAAAATTTTTGTGGTATGTTGCTCAATAAGCTGAAAGCTATTGACTTGGGAAGAAATTAGAAAGGAAGACAGAAATACTGCAAATGCAGAACTCCAACATGTATCAGTAGAGCCATGAACTGGAGCAGATTACCTCTTTGTCTACAGAACTGACTGCAGGCAGCAATATCCCCTTCACCAAAATAATACTCCATTTATGTCCATCCTTCTAATACACATGGACATGTTGATTTGTCTCCAGCCAGAAAAGGGAAGAGGAGCAGGAAGGTGGCAGGACAGGACAAATACTGACAATGGGAAAAGGAAGGAAAAAAGGAGCACAGAGTCAGATGCAGAGGAAGGGACAACAGCCGACTCTCTTCCATAAAGAGAAAGAGCAAAAGAGAAACAGGAATATAAGAAAATCTACTATCCCTGTTAAAGGGAGACACTAGGAGCAATGATATAAAACAGTAACACGACAGAGAGGGCATCTGGCAAGTGCAGCACTGAAATGAAGGAATATAGCGCTCCCTTTATATTGCACCTGTTTCGGGTTTTTTTGGCGGCATGGGGGGAGTGTGCAATTTAAGAAGGAAAAGAGCACACGCAGACACACACACTTTTTTCTGGTGGTCTAATACCACCACATCAAGGTCCTCAGAATCAAAAGGAAAGCTGGAACTTAATGCAAAATACTGAAGTTAGTAACTAGTTCAGAAAGACAAAAATTCATTTTCCTTGTACTTATTTGTCATGGTTTAACCAGGACATTATTTTTGTTTTAAACACCAGTAGAGAAAAGGAACTAATAAAGTCTCTGTTTGGAATTACAAAATATTTGAGGCTGGAGGGGGACAGACCTCTCAAGGTCACCTAGTTCAATATCCCAGTCAGAGCTGGTTGAACAGACTCAGGCTGCACAGGGCTTGGTTCTGTTGAGTTTTGAAAGTCTCTGTGGACGAACATCCCTCCACTTCGTCAACCTCATTCCAGTGTCCAACCACCCTCACAGTAAGAGCTGCCTTCTGTGTATACCTGTCTTTCTCCACTAACCAAAAAGACAGCCTTGATAACAAGCTTATACTTTATGTGTTAGACAACAAAAATAGGTAAATTAAATTACAGGCCATACATTTAAAAACTACACCTATTCAGAAGCCACTGACCACGTCTATACTGGTGAAATAAACTGCAAAGTTGTTACCAACACCCTATGCAGCAAAATCAAGCAGCAAAAAGAAAAAAAAAAAAATCAATTATGGTGGCCTGCAAAATACAAGGCTCACTCCCAGGAGATATACGGACAAACTTCAGCCTGAGATCAACACCTTTTCAGAGTCTCTCTGAACCACTACTGTTGAACACACTGTCAAGAGTGACAGTACATCAGTTCTCATCTCAATGCAAAACTGAACAGCTTTGTACTACACTCAATAAGAACTGTTCTAATCGAGGAAAAAGAGGGACATGGAAGATCATACGTGACGTAACCTTCATTACCACGTATTACTTGCATTAACCAACACTCTCTTGGTTGATATAAAGTGTTTGTATTTTAAACAAGCACAAAGCATCACAGATGTTTACATATCTTTCATGATGTAGAATTTTAACTTTAGTTAAAACAACATGCATTTATTTTAGAAGTAAAAGTTTCAGTTCTCATAGGGTACTTGAAAGCATGCTTGGGCCATCTAGTGGAAGAAAGCTAAAAACCTAGCAAAATTATACTGTTGAACTCAAAGATAAAAAACACTTTGTATGTCACTAATACACTAACAACAGTAACTGAAGAGGCCTTTCCAACGCAACTCATGCACATTTAGTCACTTTCAACCAATGAATACTAGCATTCACAAAATTTCTCAAGAGTAGCTGATTTCTACTTGGCAGATCATTCCAAGGACCAGTAATGCAAGGTCAGGAAACCCTTGAGTAATAACATGCCCCACACTTCCCCCCATACTCTTCCACTGCTAGCACTGAGACATACCAAGAAGGGTCTGCAGTGTCAGAATTTCCCTTTCTGGAAAAATTCTTCAGCTGCTCTCTTGAGATCGTTTAGTAACACTACAATAAGCAGTGATACTATCAAAAGCAAAGTTCTATATACAGTACAATAAAATATATTTAAAATTGAAATGAGATTTCCATTTCAAAGCAGCACTCTTAGTTAAGTACTGGTGCTGCTTTATGTAGTGTCACAAATCAACTCTACTGAACTGTGTTAGAGGTTACTCTTCAGTAACTGTGTCATTTCTACCAAGCTTGGCTAGCATGACGGCTGGGTAATGCTTTATCCGAGGATTCTTTCAGACAATAAAAACATCACTGGCTCTGAAATAAAGTTTTGAGACTTTTATAATTATTCTTATGGCAATCTGAGTATGTTTTTGGACTTCTAACAGCTCCTGCACAACTGTGGGAACAGAAGGTTTTGTCTACAATTGAGTAAAGAGGGAAGAGCTTCTGCTGGGTTTGGACTTCTTTGTATTAACCACCTCCTGAACTTCCACATTTCATTATTGCAATGCATTCTGTACAGTATCATTAGCCAGATGCCACAATTAACTGGTAATTAAAACTTATATCAAATTATTATTGCAAATTCTATTATATGCAGAAGTATATTTTACTTCTGTTCAATAGGAAATCATACTGCTTTTTTGTATCCATCTTAGATTTAAGTTTTTATACGTTCTATAAAACTCTGAACATCATGCTGTTACCAGAGGAGTATATAACAGCACTTCAGCAGAGTTTAGGTGGAACTGTGTGTGAAAAGGGCTCTGTGGGGAGGGAGAGGAGCTGAAAAACACACAGCTTGGGAAGCCTGGGGTACCACACCACAGCCTACGGACAACAGAGCAGACGAGTCTGCAGTCCAAAGGAAGAACACTAGGTTTGGCTTAAAATATTGCAGCACCTTTCAGACTGCTGTCCTGCCCCAAGGATCCTGGACCCAGCCTTATTCCCCTTCTACCACTGCAGTGGTGAACATTAGCTAGTCAAAATCAACAGGCACAAAACAGTTGTTGCAGAACATCTGCTAACATGGAGAAGTCACAGCCACCAGTGTATTTCTAACCAAGGTATGCTCCTAAAAGCGACATACTTACACCAGAAGAGCATGGTCTGCAGCAGTGCAATTTACCAGAAGGGAAACTGAATCAATATACACTGTATCTGTGATAAGGATTTCCAACCACTCCTAAAAAACCCAGGACGAAGTTCCATAAAATGCTAATTAAATAGGTTTCTCTACTGAAGTGACATGCAGCAGAATTGTGCTTGGAAGATAGCTTGAGACCCATCATCTCTCACACCCATTACATCTGGAAAAAGAATGCCCTTTTCAGAATGTCTTTTTCTTTCCACTATTTCAAAAAAATCAACCTGCTTCGCCAGACCTGGTCTTCAGAAACACTATCATCCTACCAATTTCAACATTGCACAGTATCGCTAGAAATTTAGAATCGTAATTCCTAACTAATTTTATATGCCTATCCATACCAAGGTCAAGAATATCTTGAAGTACAAATAGTTAGCAAAAACTACTTAAACCTTTAATCAAGCACTCAGTTCTGATCATTAATAGAATTGAAATAATAGGATCAACTTGCTTTATTTTTTTAATCCTTTTTATATCCTGATATAACAGCGCAATACTTGAACTCAGAACAACTCTTCAAAAAGTTTTTTATTTCAATTAGTTTTGTAACTTTTTAAAGGAACCAGAAGGTCTGCATTAAACCTAGGTGTATTTCCATGTGCTAGCATCTCTTGAAAACTTTGGTATGATTTTACCATATATATCATGCAATAGTGATTACAGTGACTTACGTGGGATAAACTCAAAAAGTTCCTGTATTGTTTCCTAAGGGAATCATAGCCTTCCAAATGTGTTTTGACAATGATTTCATATGTCATACTTCAATTCTCAATATAAATAATCATAGGCTTAGAATATCCACACTTCTATTATGATAATGAAAATTACACTAATATACTGATTTAATTCAGTGCTTTTATTCAGTCAGCTTTAATTCCAGTGCTTTCAGCTTTCCTCTATGACTGTGTTGTGTTCATAACTAAATTCTCTCTAGTTTGTTTAAACAGCAACATGACCTTCATGTTGGACTAAGTATGCATCAGATGAAAAATATCTGATCTGAGAAAAGAGATCAGAAAAGCAAACATATTGTTGAATAGCTTAGCGGTTAAGATAGCCAAGCCTGTATTTATGCAGGTCTGTCCACCAATTAGGTGCATACATTAACTTAAATTAGCACCAATCATCCATGTAACTCCATTAAATAACGCAGATGGTAGGAAAGTCTTGTCCTGAAAAAGGAGAGCGCAGATTTGGCCATTATCTGCAACAAAATGCAACATCTAAAAAATATTGTTATGCAACAAGGGTGAACCATTGGCACCAACCAAGACTTGGGTTGGCACTGCCAATAAGCTACAAACCTTTCCCAGATAAGTTTGGCACTAGATGCCAAAAAGGTCACATTACCGCAGCTATGATTGGCATGAAGAATCCAAGGGTTTGTGACATAGCCTTTGAACTGTACTACAGCCTTAAGAGTATGTCTCAGATTAATTGAAACTTGAAAATATCCTCAAACAAAAGTCACCAGCCTCTCCAATTAAAGCATCTGTTTTATTATGAGGAATCTTCCTCGACAGTTTCTGTCTGGCACATAGGCCTTAAAAAAACCTAGAAAACAAACTGCTTTCAGCAAAGAAAGCAGGTCACAAACAAGACTCTATGCCTAGCGTACGCTCATCTGCCGTGCAGACTCTTATTTACGCAGCAGATTTATGTACCCTTACGGGTATTTCTGTGTGCATACACTCTTCAACCGAACTGCTTAGTCTTACTAACACTTCAGAAATCGTGAATAATTTTTAAAAAAAAATTAAAGTACTCCAAGGTGGACATTCACAATTTTTAGCACATTTAATTCTAATATGCAGCATTTGCCATTCAATAAAGGCTACCTTAGTAAGCAGGTTAAAGGACAAACATACATCTGCTTTAAGTTAAAAACTCTAAGCACAGACGACTTCCTTCAGGGGATTTCACCGGCGTGCTACCAGACAGCGTCTCACCAGCAGACACTACCTCGACTAGCAGGAGAGAAAACAAAAACCACAGTCCGAACGAACGCATCGTACCCCACGTTTATGCTACGCTCCCGTCCTACGCTTTATTAAGAGTCCAGAGCAAGAGTTACAGATTCCGGGTGAGGGACACCGCAGCGGAGGGAAGCGCTCCCCCTCCCACCGAAGCCGCCTCTCCTCAGGGCACCTTTGGCGCCAAGCGCCGGCACGCAGCTCGGCCGCCCCCGGGGCGCCGGGCCGGGGCAGGAACCGGCCGGCCCGCCCCACGCGAGGCCCGAGGCCGTCCCCACGCGGCCCAGACCAGGCTGCCCGCCGGGGAAAGACGCGGGACGAGCTGGGCCCCGCTCTGCCCCTCAGCGCCTGGGCCCCTCGCCAGGCGCGTCGCGCTCGCCCGGGCCTGCGCGGCAGCCGCGGCCGCGGGAGAGGGGCCGCCGCGGGCGCTCGGGCCCCGAGGCGACCCGCGTCGTCCTGTCCCGTCGTCGTCGTCGTCGTCGTCGTCCCCCCAGCCCGCCCCGCCGGCTGCGCGGCGGCCCCCGACCCCGGCGCAGCCCCTGCCCCACAGGCCGCGCCCGGCGCCCCGCGGGCCGCCCAGGCCGCCACCGCAGCCCAGGCCGCCGCCGGCGCTGCCCGCGCCCCCCGCACGGCGGGGTCCCCGGAAGGCCGGCCAGCGCGCCCGCTCTCCCCAACAGGAAATCCTGGCTGGGCTGGGCGCTGCGGAGGGAGCCGCGGCGCCGGGTTCCGGGGGAAGTGGAATTATTTTTTACCAGCGAAGAGATCAACTTCCACATCCGGTAACAGGGCCCTATACAAAGGCGCAGACTGACCTGGAAAAGCTTGGCCGGCCCGGGGGGGGTGAGGGAGAGACGGGGCGCGGGGATGGGGCCTTACCGTGCTGCCGGCCCGGCCGCCGCCGCCGCGACAACAACCAGGGGCGCCGGAGGCCGCCGCTCATCGGCGCCCAAAAGCCCCACACAAAAGTCCCCGCTGCGCCTGGCGGAGGGACACGGCGAGCGGAGCGTAGGGGAGGGGCGCCGCGCCGCCGCGCTGCCCCGCCGCCGGCGCGCGCCCCGGCGCGAGGCGGCGCGGGCCGCCCGCGGGCAGCGCTTCGAGGGGCGCCCGGCACTTACCATGGGGCGCAGGTATTATCTTATTACACAAAAATCCCCGACAAAAGGGGCTCGGCGGAGGGATACGGCCTCGGCGCCGCCTGCCGCGCATGCGCGGCGGCGCGGGGAAAGGCGGGGAAGCGGGCGCTAGAGGGGCCCGCCATGTTCCGTCCCGCTTCCCGCCCGGCGGGGGGCAGGGCGCTCCCTGGCCGCCCGCCCGCCCGCAGCCCTCGCCCGGCCCCGGCGGGTGGAGGCGAGCCGTCGGCGTGCGGTCGGCGTGCCGGGGGCGGGGGGCAGCCTCCCTAGAAGCGGCTTAAGAGAGGGGGTCGCCACCCCGCACGCCGGCCGCTTCGGGGCTCCTCTTTGCCACAGGGCGGCGGGGGTTGCGCTTCCCGCCTCGTGGCGGCCGGGGCTCCGATGGTGCTCCCAGGCGAGGGGGCCCCGCCTGAGCGAGGACTGCTGCCTTGCCTCGCCTCCCCGGGGTAGGCCTTTCGCGCCCCTTGGGGAGCCTAGAGGTAGGGTTTGATACGGATGACAGCTGCAAAACGATCCTAAGCCGTTGCTGCTCTGTCAGAGAGCTCTGGCCTTCAGTCCCAAACTGGCGTTGGACCTGACATCCCAGTCCCTGAAGTGCTGCTCCCCGTTCCGTTTCAACAGTGCAAAAAGGTCATGCTCATGTTCTCCCCAAAGCTATTCCAAGTCACAAATCTGGTACCACTGTAAAGCGGAGAGCCCGTAATCTACATCCTTCAGAAAAAAGTACCGATCACACAAAATTCTACTCTGTTGTTTCGGAGGTGGTAATACCTACTAGATAATCAGAGGAATACTTGTAGCAACATTGTTTACAGATCCATTATTTTTTGCCCTTGACTTACCTAACACAGCTTTGGACAAAATAGAAAACCATATTCCAAAGAGCGAACGTCATCTCACAAGTATCACAGAACTGAATACTTGAGTCACTCCTGAAATGGACCCATTCAGTCCAGGAGACAAAACTGCATCTCCCATGTGCGGCAGCAGAACAGCCCCTCCTGGCCAAGTGTTATGGCAGGGCTTACACCACCCTGACTGACAGGACTCCCTCCAGTTCTGGCAGTATTTTTTTATCGGAGTTAGGCTACAGGGAGGAATTCTCCATGCACTTTTTGAAAAGCCAGTTAATCCTTCTTTATATGTTGTCACCTGGCTCGGGGATCTATCGACTAATTTTTCTAGGCGTGATCAGCCAGAAGGCGGCACTAGAGAACAAGTCCAGACAGCTCCTCGGGGCTGTCACTTGTCACCAGGGTATAGAAATCTTAAACCCAGCCTTCATCACATCTCTTTTCCATTGCTGGTAAGTGTCTGTGTCTCTCAACACGCACTTAGCTTGCTTTATTATGGGTTTTCATTTGCACAGTAGCAGTAGGTACAGAAAACGTTACGATGTCCTCACAGGCATGCGCCAACAAGCAGGAATGCCTCATGGTGTTTGTTAGCTGCAGTGCTATGGAGAAGCAAAACGTTCTGTATTACTGAAAATCATTTATAGAGGTGAAGAATACAGTCTGCATTTCGTCCATTAGCACTGTATATGAGTTTTCTTTATTATCACAACTACCATCTTTAAAATAATCATGTCTAATGTTGGGGTTTTTGACAGAATTCACCTGAAGCACATTTCAGAGAGAGAGACGTTTGATGTCTGATGTAGGCAAGTCAAAACACATTTCATATCTGTAAAGTACATGGGGTTTTTTTTCCTTTATTGTACCCAGCTTTCTAAGATAGGAACTTACAGTTTTTAACTAAATAATCTAATACATTCTATTAAAAAGCACACTGATTTCTACTGTTAAAATTCCTTTTTTTATTTATTCAATACTGGTACACAGTAACATACGTGCTGATAGGAAAACATGTTTTAACCTAAGGCAACACCACAGCATGTTATAACGTAATCAACAGATTAGCATGTTGTAACAAGTTCCTGACTATGGTAAAGCTAATTGTACAGGCAGGTCCTCCCCACAGCTTTCTACGTATCGTTGGGGTTTGCCCATACAAGTAAGACCAAAAGATTTTGTGACACAATTTCTTCATATAAGAGAAACAATAAAAGGGACACTCTGAGTCCAGTGTGGAGAGCAGTGAGTGTGATACTCAACACTGATTTGCACACTTAGATCCCAAGCCTTGACATAAGTGGACTTACTCCTTTCACCTTGGCATAACTTTATGGCATGACCCATCTTGGCTAAAACAAATGGAACAGTTTTGAAAAAGGCACTTACAAGGGCATTGTGTTATTAATATTATTCAGTTCAGCTTAATGTTGTTAAGAGTATATCAACTTACTTCAGTATTAAACTCTCTGATTGCACAATATAGAAGACATAGAGTTGTACTCATATCTCCCAGAACCTTTTACGTGTCTGATCGCTTATATGCACTGCAAATTAGCAATGGAGGATATTGTTTGAGCCTTTCATGTACGCAATACCAACCAACGTTACTGTACCACTAAGTTCTGTGATATAATTAAGCCTTCAGGGCAATGAATCAGTAGTGTCTTGGAAGGCTAGATGCCTGTCTTCATGTTTCTCATCTTGCCTTCATGGCCTCCCTGTTTCCCAAAGCGGCCGAGGGAGACTGCTGCAGTTCCCAAGACATTTCCATTAGCAAAATGGAGCAGTAGGATAAAGTATCTTAGTTGAATCCCCCACCTTGACACAGTTAGGAGACAGACTGGGACTGTGGCAGGACAGAGCATCTTTCTGTTTGTGGAAGATATCAACAGCATGACCTGCCTCACCGACTGACTGGAAACAGCCTCAGCACCACCCTCTCCCCTCCCTTCTCCCAGTGTTTTAAATCCCAGCATGACTATACCAGCATGTCAGCACGTACCTGCCATCCCTGAGGTACGATGCTCGTAGTAACACCACGAGCTGCACAGAAAACGCAGCCATCAACAAAAAAAACGAGATCTGAACTTACAATGTCCCCAGTCAATGCAGTTTTCCCTAGGAAAAAAAAAAAGGCTATTTTCATACGGGGAGGCGTCTCGCCTTCCCACACCACATCTCACAGTGCAGCAGAAGGGCCGGTTTCACACCCCATACAAACGCAGGATGTCCCACAAAACGGGGCAGACCTCAGAGCCCGCTTTTAGTGGCTTGGCCTCGATAACAAAGCGCCCAGAAACGAAACGAGGAGCCAGGCCAGGCGGGGCGCCAGGCCCACAGGGGGCGGGCAGGGCGGCCTCGGCCCTGCGGAGCGCCCGGCTGGCAGCCACGGCGGTAGGGGGCTGTGGGTAACCCCGCGCTCCCTGTGTGCACTCTCCAGGGCCGACCCTGAGGAGCCAGCGCCGGCGGCGTGGATCGGAGGTGACCTGCCTCGCCCTCCTCCTCCTCACACCACCCCCAGAGCCACCCCCGGCTCCGAGGGAGCTCCACGGCGGGAGCGGGGCGCGGCCGGGCCGGGCCCGCAGGACAGCGGCTGGCCGCCAGCCTCCCGTCGCGTCCCCCCGCGGCCCGAGCCCGGCCCCGCGGCCCCGATAGGGCCGCGGAGAGTCCCCGCCCCCGCGGGGGAGCGGAGGCCCGGGAGGGAGGGAGAGAAGGAGGGAGGAACACCGCCGAGTTCCGCCTCAGCAGCCATGGCCGCGTAGCGTCTCCTCGGCGGCCGCGCTCGGACATGGGCCTGCCCCGGGCCGGCAGGCTGAGGCAGCGAGTCCCCGCGTCGGTGAGTACGGAGGCGGCGCCCGGGCCGCCGGGGGAGCGAGGCCTGCGGGGTAGGACTCGCCTCACGCCCTCCTCCGGCCGCGGCGGGAGGGGGCGGGCGCCCTTGGAGGGGAGCCCCGGGCCCGGCCCCGCCGCGGGGGTGGAGGCGCGGCCCTCAAGGGGCTGCGGAGGGCGGGGGGAGCCGGGTTCGGCCGTGCGGTGGGGGGGGGGCGGGCGGGCGGGAATCGGGCCTGGGCCGGTCGGGAGCCGGCAGCCCTCCGGCCTGGTGCCGGCCGTGTGACCTTGGGCAGCCCGCAGTCCCCCGCAGCCGCAGCCCGGCCGGCGTGACGCGTGAGCGGGGCCGGGGAAAGCCGCCCCAGAGCCCGAGAGCGGCCGGAGGAAGACGGCACGGAAGCAGCGCTGCCCAGAGTGCGCTCCTCCGGCCGGAGCGGCGGTGTCACGGAGACTACCTACCACAGGCACCGGCCGTGCCCGCGGCGGCGGGGTCCCGGGCCCGCAGCCGGGCGCCGCAGGGTTTTTAACCAGCCGGTTATAAACTTGGAGGCGTTTTCAGCCTCGCTGTCACCTCCCCTGCTTCTTATCGCCTGTACTGTTTGCGTAAGCTGTGCAGTTTCATTTGTCTAAGTAAGAAGTGAAGCTATTTGTACTCTTATTTAGATTGAATAACTTCCAAATTTTCTGCATAAAATCTAGCTTATTTGTTTTTAAGCAACTTAACTTTGTAGTGTCTTCCCACCCCATCAGTATCAGTTAGACTGTTGGATGAGCAAACTGTCAGAAAGGATTTTCTCACTGTGCCAAAAGAGTGGTTCCCAAGCTTGGCAACGCAGGTAGTTTCAACACGGTACATGACCAAAAACAGACCCATGACGTGCTGCTGCCATGATGACTGGTGGTACCCAGCAAAATGATGAAAGTCTGGGTACTCTGTGTAACTACCTTGCTGTAAGAAGCCCCAATGGTTATAATCAGCCTATGCATGTTAGGTTAATAATACTTTATTACATACCCGAATTGGTGATGGACAGTACTTAACATGTGAGTTTTATTTCAAACTGTGTTAGTGTATGCCTCTTGCAATATAACTGCTTCTGTGCGTTGTTCTTGCTATGGTCATTCCACTTAAAGATTACTCATATCCTTAGTAAAACAGGCATGATAATTAAAATGTTGAAAAACCTGTTACCAACAGGTATGTTACCCTGTCAGTGTAAAACTATCCATTCTAAGTATTTTAAACGCCCATAAACATCCAAGTATTACTTCCCTTATACTTTTGGGATATTGGCCTGGTTTTCAGCACTCTTGCGTATGAAGAAGGACCCTAAGATAATATTTCAGCTGGGGCTGGAAAAGATCCACAGTTTTGAATTTGATCTTAGTTTTTAAGAAGAACGTTGACAAACCTGAAATGGGTTGTTGCCTCTTCTTCACAGGGTTGACCAATAGTAGATTTAGCTATTATGGCTTTTTCAGTCCCTTGTATTCATGGTTTTAGGATCCAGTTCTCTTTTCTTGCTGGGAAGGAACATACCTCTCTTCCTTAGAGGTGTGTGAAAGATCCACGTACTTAATTGGAAGGGTTCATTGATGCCTCAGTGTTGCCATTGTATTGATACAGTGATTATAAGTACAGAGGAAAATGGAATGCTTGGCAAAAGTGAACGTAATCTAGTCGATAGAGCCTGGAGAAGCAAAAGTTTATCCTGCTAAAATGGATGTGATTCTGATAAGAAAGTACGGTTCATTACACCTCCTCTAGTGGAAACAAATACAAACCTTGCACAGAACTTGCAGTAGCTGGTCTATCTCCATGCATTTCACTGCTGTATGTTAACTACTGATTATCTTTTTGTGCAACTTATTTTGCTGGATTTCTCTATTGAGACTAGGCCAGTTAGGAGCCCAATATCTGCAAAAACTGGTGTTCAAAATCAGCTGGTTATATTTATATATGAAGGAGCTGATTTGGATTTGGAATTCATAGTTTCCCTGAAGGCTGCTAGAAGAAAAAAAAAACAAAACCAAAACAAAACACACCTCGTTCATTTGAGTATAAGGGAAAAAATAAAAATCAAGGTTCAAGCACATATTAAAATTTAGTAGAAGCTTAAGGAGTTTTAAGGGTCCTTATGAGCTAAGACTGAGCAGTCAGCTGGCAACTAGCAGTCACTCTGTAGGCCACTACTGACTAAAATCTAGTTAGGGGATTTTTGATGTATAAAACTGAAAATGCTAGTTATAGTTCCATAGTTAAGGTTCTGTATGGAAGAATAAATTAGAAACTGCAACTGAAATCTTGTATCAATTTATGACATATGCTGTATGTCATTCCATTAAGTAGGCTGTTGAGAATTTGATTTTTTTTTTTTAAATTTAGAAACTGTTACTCCTAATCCATTCTCACTCATTTTGCTGCAGCATATTGTATGGATTATGGTGCTGTGGGAGGTCAAAGAGTAATACCTCATTCATCAGATACTGTCGTTACTAGCTTATGTTTTGAAAAAAAAGGTACAGAAATTTTTTCAGATCAGGAAATAAATGTAAGTTCAGCATCAAATTTGTCTGGCAATTTAAAGACCTGCAGTTATAACTTAGTAACCATATCAGGAGAACATGGAAAGCCAATTTTTGTTCTGGGCCAAAACTCAGATTTGGCTTTTATCCGCTAGTTCTACATTTGTATAGATGAGGTTCCAGAAGAGCTGCCTGTATCAAGGTGCGTCAGCAACACTTGAGAATTTACTAGCATCCTTTGCCTTCCATTAAATGGTTCATCTTCCACATAATCTTGGTTTTTTTTCCCTCGTACACACATAGACACAGTAATGTTATATTCATATCTTTTTTGGACTACATATTTAGTTACAATATTCTGTCAGAACACAACCAAATGCTGCCACTTAAGATTAAGAAAATACTGGTTACATAACAGAGCAAACATTGAAGATATATTTGGAAAGGACTTAAAGCTTCAAAGAAAAAGCCTATTTACAGTTCCAAGTGGAATAAGAAAAAAGCCAGGTAGAGACGTGCTCTGAAGGTAGGATTAGACAAGCAATGCTAAAATCTTAATAAGAGCGAAGCCTTTCTTTGTAATTCTGTGAGTTAGAAAGTATGTCTTTGTTTTACACAAAGAGGCTTTTAGATTGTAAAGGTCCTTTACTTTGGGTCAGGGGTGTGTCTGTGTTTTGTTTCTGCTGAATGCAGTTCTTCTAATGAATTTTCTGCCTTGTTTTCAGCACCTAAATATCTCCCTGAAACATAAGACACCTTATATAGGGAAGATGTTTTAAGATGAGTGGGGTATGGGATATATTTTTAATTTTATGCATTAATATTAGTATTTGAAGACTTGATTATTTACTTTCTAGAATTATCTGTAAATCAGTCTCCTAAGGAAGAATTTTTGACAAGTTTATCAACTTTGAAAAGTTGCTATGTAATTGGAAATTAGCAAGTTCAGCATCTGTGTTCAAACAGTAAGTTATCTAGCTAGCTAGTGTTTAGTCTGACCTTGGCATGCCAGACCTTAAACCAGAGACTCATCACTAGATATGTATCTTACCTTATTTTTGCATTTATTTCCAACATGAATTTATCAAGTGTTTGGGTTAACTTAATATCTTTATTTAATAACCAGTTCCTAGATCAAGAACAGTCAACCTAGCGATATTATATGCAGTGATACTTTAAAGAATGTAACAGCTATGTGCCATGGGAAGGGATCACATTCCCATCCTGGCTTCTCATTCTTGGCTGCACACGCTGACTGCTCTCCTTGCACAAGCTGTGTGGCCTTTCTGCCTCTTCAGCAAGCTGAATTGGCTCAGTAAGAGGTTGGACAAGTACCAGACCAGCATGAGAAAGAGGGAGGGAAATCAGGACCACCTCATTTCGTGGCAGTCACCTACAGATCAATTCAGTTGGCTGAAACTTCACTCTGAGGTCACTGGCTGATGGTTTTTTTGGTCACACTTGTCATGCTGATCATCACCTTGAGGGTGGAGGGGAAAGACCCTACCTTCATCTTGTCAAAGGCAGTGTGGGTTTTCACTACTAGGAAATTATTTTGGGGGATCACTTGAGCATCTTCTAATTAGTTTGCCTTCCTTTCTTTGGCATTGTTAGCATCTTAATGTCTCACTGCTTGAGAGGGAGCTCAGTGCCTCCCCTGCTACCCCCCAAGGGCTAAAATAGCTTACCGTGTATTAGATTCAAAGACTTGTAGTTAGACTATCTGTATGACCTAAATGGTCTGCTCTAGCAGTATGTCAGATGAGGTGATGTAATAGACCCTTCTGGCCAAACTCTGCTTAACTATTTCATGGCTACCTGGAGAACACTTCCAAATGAAAGCAGAAAGACAACAGTACCCAGGAGTTTAAGACCTACAGCACGTCCAAGAAGTTTCAAGTCAATTTTAACAGTTGCAACCTTCCTTTTCTCAGCTTGTCTCTTACCAAGACATTAGAAGTCGCCTTTCCAAGGGTGTAGTGTGCATTTGCAGAGGTTTGTGCAAAGCTAGTGGTAAAATAATTATCCATTACAAATTTCAGAGTATAGAGAAGTCAGCTAATTTTTTGTAATATACTTACTGGCATTACAGTTGAATAAATTTGCTGGATATGATGATTTTGAACACTCTTAAGTCAGCATTTCTTCTCTTATTATTTTCTTATTCTTCTGTTAGCAACATATTGCTAATATTCTTGATAAATTACTTAGAGTGATTTCAAATAATTCTGTCACTTTAGGAGGATTAATTTATACAGTTAACTGTTTAGCCACTCTGCATCTAGTGCTAGCTCACATAAGGTGAGATAAATTAGGTAATAAATCCATACAGCTAACTATAACTGTATTAAAAATCATTGGAATATAATTGGGCTCTCCTTACTTATTTTCCTCCCCCCCCCAGAAAAATATTGATAGAGACTTCTAAGAAGCTGTACCATCCTAGAAGGAACATAAGTAACAACATTAACATGCCTGCTGTGGCGTCTGTACCTAAGGAGCTATATCTCTGTACTTCATTGAAAGATCTCAACAAGAAGACAGAAATAAAACCTGAAAAGACGAGTACAAAGAGGTATATATATATATTTTAATTGATTTTGGATTAATATTAGAAGTATTAGTGCTACTCTTCTGAGCAGGTTCCAGAACTACTTATGTTGTGGATCTAAATTTCCTCAATTATTTCTGTTAGATATAAAAATCTTTGATAGTCTTATGTGTGGATCTCTCAACTACTACATAGGATATGCTTACTGCCTACAGAAGGTAACTTCACATACTGCCAAAACATGACTTGGACAGGGCACGATGCCCATGAAAATTTGTGTACTTTGAGAAAAGGCTACTTAAATGCAAGTTCTTACAAATGATAAAAAGCTTAACAAATGTGTGAATAGAAAATATTTTGCCTCTAGCATTTTTAGACAATCAATGATTTCATTTTGTCTTACTATTAATTAGTTTTTCCTCAAAAAAATGTTGTTTTTAGAAGGGAAAGGTACTTTTTTCCATATTTCAGTATGCTGTTTAATTATGGAAGATTTTAAGTAAGGCTAGTAAACAAGCGAGCCAAGAGAAACATTATTTGGAGGAGCATGATTGTAATTCATATTTAATGAAAGCCTTATATTAAGATGGTAAAATCAAACAGTTAATATACAGGCAGAGGCTGTGAACAGTTAAAATGGCATCTTGTAATGAAAAGGTGTTTGAGGACAAGTCAACTATCACGTGCTTTACTCCTCCTCTTTGATTCCAGTTATGTGCAGAGTGCCCTTAAGATTTTCAAGGCAGCAGAGGAAAGCAGATTGGACCGAGATGAAGAAAAAGCTTACATCCTATATATGAAATATGTGACTGTTTATAACTTCATTAAAAAGAGACCTGATTTTAAGCAGCAACAGGTATAAAAGCTTTGACTGACCTCTTCTGCATTGGTAGAACTATTAGAAGTACAGAGAATTACACTAATGCACATTCAAAGGGTTACACTGGTATTAAGTAAACTCTCACTTATGATGATATTTTTCCTTCCTATTTTTGACAAGTCTATTGTTAATTGCCTTTACAGTTTATATACCCACAAGATATATAAATTTTCAGATCTGTATTTTTTCAGAGAAGTGTGTTCCTGTCATCTTTCCCATTCAAACTTTTTTTGGTGCCGTTGCCTTGCCTAGCCTTTATTTATTAGTGCTACAGAACAATTTTACTTACAAACTTGTGTTTGAGGGGAAAATATTTTGATTCAAAACAGTTCCTTTTGTTGGTGTTAATATAATTATAATATCAATTCTCTGTACCTTAGCAGCTCTTGATATGCACAGAAGTAGGCATTATTAAGCTGTAATATTAATATGTGGGGTGATGCTTGTAATTTTAGGATTATTTTCATTCAATTCTTGGACCTACAAATTTAAAAAAAGCTATTGAAGAAGCTGAAAGACTGTCAGACAGCCTTAAGCTCAGGTACGTGAATATAGTTAATAGATAATATACTGTTCATTATACCTGAAGCCTGTACATGTGCAATTGCAGGTTTTCGTGCTATTTAATAGTAAGGGATTGCACTTGAGTAGATCTTAGATACCTGAGACTATGGGGGGGTTAAATTGTTTATCCACAAAAGTCTGTTCTTGGAGATAATTTTTATTATCACACAGTTCAATAACTTGCCACTGTATACATTGTCTCTTAATTCTTGGTAACTATGATTTGTTGATATTTTCTTCTATTTTTATTTAGTGACTAATAAAAAGAAACCACAAGATATAAACTATATATGTACTATGGATGTTCAAGAGCCATTTCCTCCTTACCCTTTTCATCACAAAGTTCTGAAACCAAATATACTAATGAATTTTCCTAATATTTACATATGTTAAAGTCCTCCTAGTGTAGATTTAGTTTACATGAACAAAACACATTTTTTGATTCTTTAGCTATGTTCTACGCCTTTTCTCTACCTCTACCACATGCAGACATGTATATGGAAGTGTACAGTTTTGCCAGTATGTAACTGAGCTGATGCTAACAGGCTTTTGGGTAGCTCATTTACAACTGTCAAGTTACATGTCTTTGTGCCATAAGCCATGAGATTGTGTCGTTAAGAAGTTGTAAGGTAGAATCTGTCTTTAAGTGATGTTTAGTGCAGTATGTCTTGCTTCCAGCCTTATCTGCTTCTTGCATCCTTAGCAACTATCTTTCTCACCCCTTTAACGCTTTCACTTCAGCTAGGCACATTCTCTTGTCTCCCAGTATTACTGTGAAAGCATATTCTATGCCCTTCAAAGTGCTTAATCCGAAAGTTAGTTTAGGTGAACAAGGAAATAAGAGTATAGTTACATGTATATGAAAAGAGGCTTTCCAAAGGTGTCTCATGGTACTATGCATGAAACATTCTTTAAGTTTTCTTTATTTTTAGTTAGGAGTCTTACAATTCAACAGAGCTACAAATTTACTGTAAGAGTAAACACTGATAGAATTGTAGAAAACCAGAATTATTTAAAGACTTATTTAGTTACTTGTGCCTTTTTATGAAAGGAACAGAGTTTGGAAAGTTGACACAACTTTCGGGTACTCTGGGCAAATACATTTAAAGGAAATACAAATGAAACATGACTCCTGTGTAACTACAGAAGTGGTTTCGGGGAAATTATTTGTATAATTTCTTCTCCAGGCAGTAGGCCAGCAAATAGTTTGAATGTTAATTGTTAACTAAAAGTGGAGCTGCTGCATCAGTTGTATAGGAGCAGGAATACCTACATGAATGATCTATGTGCTTCAGAGGCATAAATGGGAAATTGACGGGTAAATATTCCATATTGACTGAATTAAACTAAAATCTGAAATATGCTTTAGTGCCATTAACTCCAAATGAGAGCAGAATGCTCTGTTCTAACTTACGATGCCTTTGCCAAATCAAGAAGCCTATTTAAAAAAATAAAATTACAGACTTGCAGCTCCTTCCTATTAGTGGCCAATTAATAGAGTAGACTTGGAGGTAGAATTTGATTTAGTGATCTAGTTTATTAACACAGTACTTTTACTACGAAATACAGCTGTATTGTTGTCATTTTAATCCTGATTAGGCAACATATGATGAAAATGAGCAATTACTAATACAGTTCAGTTCATGTTTCACTGCTTGGTTCAGTCATCAAAATTGTTAGTTCAAAACATTCTTTTTTGTTTTACGGATCCCTAGTAACCCTTGAGCTTCTTAGTTACATTAAATATAATAGAATGCTATTTAACAGTGATGTGACTATACAAACCTGCAGTTGGTGATCCAAAAGCTGTAGTTTGGAGGTCACTGGTTTACAATATCGTGATTGTCCTTACAATGGCAAAAGGCTGGGAGGTTAATTTTAAAGTCTAAGGCTTTATGAAAAGGACAGCTGCATGTAAGACCTAGGTCCACCAAAGCTGTCTAGTATGCATGATTCTTGCATTGACTTCACTGTAGTCCCAGTGTTTGAAACAAACAGCAGGGACACAGGTGAGGACATAACAGTATTATGGAGTCAGCTTACATTCTGAAGGTGACTGCTACCATATAAGTAGTTCTGATCCGACTTCTCAAAAAAGAAAATTTAGATAACTGAGCTAACTTACTCCTAACTGTTATTGTTAGCTCTGTTGTAAAACCAAATAAAATACCTGGGCTGATTGTTATAATATATTGAAGTTTACCTGTAACTCACCAATACTTACTCTTTCCTCTACAAAATGAAAAACCTATTACATTTAGCGACACCATAGCTAAGCATGACCCCAGGTTTAAAGAAAAAAATTAGTTAGCCTTAAGAGCAGTGGCTATGAAATAGGACCCAAAACAATATTTAAGAATAAGAAAACCAACTCAAGAGTGGGATTAAAATGAGGTTCACTGGAAATATAAAAATTGACGATACTTTAACTTTTTTAAACTTTAAAGAAGTTTTTTTTCCCTCCTGAAGACTTGATGATTCTGATGTTAATTATCCAAGGCTAGCCAATAACACAATATTAAAAAAGAGGCTTTTTTTTTTTTCCCCAATAGATATGAGGAAGCTGAAGTTCGGAAAAAACTTGAAGAGAGGGACAGACAAGAGCTGCAGAAAAAGCAAGAACCAAAAGATGATGGAAAGAGTTCAGCCAAAAACTCTTCAGAAAGTGCTGTGGATTCCAAAGGAAAAAGCCAAAGGGTAACTGAAGATGTTTACAAACTCTAATTCAGTCTAAATGCATAGTTTTAATCTAGCATTTGATCTCTACTAGTAGCTATTTCCAGTTCAGAACCATTTTTTTTTTTTTATTAGCTTATACTCCCCATAACCCTTCTTTGACATTTCTTTGGAAGATGTTGAGTCCTACCAACCTTGAAGTCTTGCATAAGATAGACTAGGGGTTTTTTTGTAAAGTCAAATTCTATTTTATAATAGAACTAGCTAGTGTAAGAAACCCAAGGTAATGGTAATAAGCTGATGTTATGGGTAACATATCTCTTCTTTAGGAGAGAGCTGACTTTTCAAGCACAAATGTGGAAAGAAACTTAATTTCTCCAACATACTTCACAAATTTTATCTGGCAGATGATGATGTCCTACATTGTATTGCCTTTTTAACTGGTTTTTGTCTAGGGAGGGCAGCAACCTTGGTATGTTTTTAGTACATTTGTCAACACATCTTTAGAAGGAGCTTCCTTTTTCTTGGTTTCTTCGTGTGGCTTACAGTCTGGCCAGTTTCCCTCAAGCTATATGAGAGTCAGTGTCTGTTGGCCACCTTGGTTCTGAGTATTAGATATTAAACTAACTTTTTTTTTTCTTCCTTAAAACACAGATTAATGGTGAGAGAAAGCATTCACTGGAGAAAAAGGATCAGTCTGACAGTCTAAGTGGTAAGAAATGCAATGTTCACACAGATGTGGAAAAGGTCTCCATATGATTATGCACATGTCAGCTAAGCAGTTGCAGTTCTTTTAAGGAGTTATTTCACAGTCAGAGTATTTCGATGAAATTCTAGTATCCTGCATTTCAGTAACAGTGACTTAGTAATTAATTAGGCTCTGTACTGCAGCCTTCATCACTTCTTTTGAACTTAGAAAGCTGTACTTAGTTTTTCAACAGTTTAATAACTGAAGCTGAACTAGCCCTAAAGTGATCAATTTAGAAAGAAAAATGTCTCTTCAAATGATAAGAAAAAATATAGGCAAGGCTGAAATGTGTCAGCTTTCTCAGTTAAATAAGAAATTTTGCCTTTCCCCT
This sequence comes from Buteo buteo, assembly GCF_964188355.1. Classification (NCBI taxonomy): domain Eukaryota; kingdom Metazoa; phylum Chordata; class Aves; order Accipitriformes; family Accipitridae; genus Buteo; species Buteo buteo. Next base: position 26,611,869 of record NC_134183.1, read on the forward strand.
CCCAACTTCCTGGTTTTTGTTCCTGTAATATGTGAAAGTGTTCTCTAAAATTCTTAACTGATGAGGAACTTCCGCAGCATGTAGTTTACAAATGCTTGCCTATATAGCTTGATTTAAGTGACACTGCAAAAAGTTAAACTAGTTTATCACTGAAGTGTTCAGTGTTGCCTAATTCAGCACATCAGGTGCTAATCACTACAGTAGTGGGAGCAAAAGGTCCAGTATATTTATTCTATACTGTCTCACCTCCATGACTTTGTGGATTTTTCTGTTCCATCTGTTCTTAGTCCTGATTGCGCCAGTCAGATGTGGTTGTAGCTGTCTCCATTTATAATATAGCTTTTTACATCTAATAGTTTCTCTATTTCAAGGAACAGTCACAGCTGAGAAACTGTTTGCAATGATGTCGGACAAAAATATTGAATTGATTATAATGGATGCTCGAAGATTGAAAGATTATCAAGAATCCTGTATTCCAAGATCTATCAGTGTCCCAGAAGAAGCTATCAGTCCTGGGTATGAAATAATGTTAAATGATAGTGAAATATTTAGTTTCATAAATTGACTGGAAAAAAGTTACATGCTTTCAAAGCTTGTACACTTAGTTTTGGAGTCTCTGATATATACCAGTGGGCAAGATGTATCTGGACAGCTCTGTTCTTGCATGTACTGACTTTAAGCCAGAGCATATTTACTTTATACAAGCACATAAACATATATGGATTATATATTGTTGGATAAAATGTCACTTGTACATTTGTCTTTAAATGCATGTTAATACATTTCAGAGTTACTGCTAATTGGATTGAAGCTAGACTCCCAGAGGATTCTAGAGATCCATGGAAGAGGAGAGGACACTTTGATTATGTTATACTGCTAGACTGGTTTAGTTCTGCTACAGACTTAAAGCTAGGAACAACTCTTCAGAGCCTGAAAGATGCGCTTTTTAAGGTTGGCAAGTTTCATGTTTTGTATTAATTCATCTCAATAAACAAGAAGGTCTTAAAGCACCTATAATTACAAAGTATTTGGAAGACTTTATGATACTTCAGGTGAACATCTTGGTTTACTTTTCAAAGACTGCTTATTTTGATAGCAGAAATGTAGTCTGAAGTTTCACATTCCCATGCTTGTGCTCTAGTAGAGGACAGTATAATTTATTAAATAGGTAAACAGCAGAATGATTCAACTCCCCTCCTCAACAACTCTCTCATGAACTTAAGAGTTCTTGGCTGACAGAGTTATTTGGTAGAGTACTTAGTACTGTTTGTCAGAAACATTGTCTCCCTCTTTCCTGTATTAGCAACTATAATTCCTTATTCATGGGAACTGGCTGGCCACCTGCACAGGCAGGCCAAAGAAGGCTAGCTTCTTTGCAGTCCTATCAGTGAGGGACTTCCTAGAATGGAGGGATTTTGGTGAAGGAGACCCCAGAAATATTTTGAGCATTGTTAACTTTTCTGTATTATTGAATATAACTTTTAGAGAAACATGAATTTAAATTTGGGCTTCATCAGTGCAGGGAGCTTATAGACTCAATATTAAGCAGATGCTCAACATTTTCACGTCAGAACTCCGGCTATAGCTGTGTTGTCCTTACTCTTTATATAGGTGGCTCTTGTGAAAGACTGCACATCTTTGTTACCTAAACATTCAAGACTGGGGTTCAGAGATAGTTCAGGCAGTTCTCCCTGTTTATTGCTTTATGAATAGTCTCTGAGCCTCTGTGCCTTGGTCATGTTCTAATACTGAGGACCTCAGGAGGAGGGCAGTCTGGAGCCCGAACTCTCAAGGGTTTTTCAGAAAGTTAACATCATGCTTTCTAAAGCCGATATCTCTAATCACTCAGCAAACTTACCAGATAAGAAACTGAAGCAAATATTTTAATAAAATATTTTTCTGCATGGAGGATCATTACTTGAAGTAGTAGTAAGTGGTTCTTTCTGTATTGGAAATATTCAGACCCCGTTTTAGGTAGAGCCAGGAACCTGTGTTGGGCATTCTCCAAACACAAGGAGGATCCCTGTTCCCCAAAGAGTTTTTGCAGCCTGCTTAATTCTTATTTAAAAATCTCAAAAATAACCTGTCTCAATGTAATGACTAGACACAGAAATTTCAACAAGAGTTGAAGAGTTTCTCTTCTATTTTTAAATCGTTTCATTTCAAACTTTTTTCCTTATAGTGGGAAAGCAAAACTATACTGCAGAATGAACCTTTAATTCTAGAAGGAGGTTATGAAAACTGGCTCCTTTGTTTTCCCCAGTACACAACAAATGCTAAAGTAACTCCACCCCAGCATAGCAGGAGTGAAGCAGTGACTGTTTCTTGTAAGTATAAAGGATGCTCCCCCCAAGTATTTATCATTACCGGATGCATCTTTAATCATTCAAATATGCTTGAGATAGCCTTGTTCTGGCTAAATCTAAATTTTGGGATGGAACATGGGGGTTATTTTGCTTTTGTGGGTTTTAAGTGCTCTCATGCTTCTCTCCCCCCTCCTAAAGTGGATTTTACATATCCATCTCTGGAAGAGCCAGCTCCTGTTCCACCTGTTGTTGCTATAAAGCCATCTCCAACAGAATTGATTGAAAATGAAGAAACAGGAGATAATTTGGAAGAGAGACTAAAATCACTTAACAGACCAAATGTACAGGATGCTGCTGTTCCAAAATCTGACAGTTCATTTGTAGTTAATCCAGTATCAATGACAAGAAGTATCCCTGAGGTAAGCTGTGTTTCTTTTTCTCAGAGTTAGCATATGGTTAATTTATTAGAGACCCACTACATGCAGAAGCCTAAATCCACAAGGAAGTACACTCAGTATTTAAGCCTTGTACGCAAGTATATTGGTACAAAGACTATTAGTGATCTGTGAAGCCATGATAACTAATCTGCAGAACTTTATGAAACTGAATATACTTAAAATAATTGCAGAGCTTTTAATGAATATTTTTATGTGAGCACCTAAGAAATTGAAGGTTATCAATTGATCGTTAATTCAGAATGTCTATAAGCAAACTTCTCTAATCAAAGCATATATGATGAAACACAGGGAGGGTAGTTAGGCTATGGCTTACCTTGGCTATTCCAAAGGCCTGTTTTCCAGCAACTCTATCTTCCTTCAAATAATAAAACATTTAGGTGGTGTGTCACTCTTGGCCCAGTAGTGAAAGTACAGGGATTTGTTTCTTCCTTCTACAGGGATAAAAATTTCTAAAGACACCTTTGTAGAGTCCTTACACAAAAATAATGTTTTCCTTAAAAGACAAGGCTAAAGTCAAATTCTTCACTTTCACCCTTCTATATACTGCCTTTAATAGAAATTTCAGTCTGTTCTTCCCTGAAGCAGGCAAGCTTTTATTTCTTCAGAACTTCTACTTCAGCATCAAAACCAACTTGCTCTCCTAGATCTAAGCATAAGTCATTCTTAAATACCTCTTCCCATCAAGCAGATCTGCCTTAATCACATGCTCTGGCACATGATTGAGAGAGGCAAGCCCAAATTAGGCTGCCTGATTGCTCTAAGATGTTCACCTTTGAAAGCTTGAAAATAAAGAGTTGTAGTAATCAGTGCTTAATGCTGTCCTTATGGTTCTCTAGGGCTTGTTGTTTCTTATCTCACATCTGGAAATTAAGTGAATACCTAATTTCACTAACAAGCAATTTGAACTACCAGATTTAATGAAATTGAAAGTTTGCTATCTCTCTAGCAGGAGTCAACTTTATATCATCTTTATTCTCTTATAAATCTCACTTAGAAAAAGTTTAGCTAACCGAGTAGTAATAGCTGTAGTGAATTGTTGTTCTACACTTTGTGTTACAGGTTGATCGTACTAAAAAGCCTTTGCTAAAAATCCCTGATGATAACAGACCAAAATCTCAAAGTACAGTCAGCGATGGCCAGCCTGTTGAGAATGGACGGATAGTTCCAGACCGGTCCACAAAGCCATTATGTGATGCAAAGAGCATTCTGACAGAAGAAGAAAAAAGTCGTGTACATGCAGAAACTGCTGCTCTGTTAGAGAAAAACAGATGGGAAAAAGAGCTCCGGGAGAGGCAACAAGAAGAACAGAGACTCAAGCGAGAAAAAGAAGAACAAGAACAAAAAGCAAAAGAAGAACAGAAAGAAAAGGAACACAAAGAAAAGCTACAGCAATCCAAAGAGGACAGAGAACAGGAGAGGGATGAACAAATAAAAAGAGAACAGGAGGAAAAGGAGCAAGAAAGGGCACGCAAAGAAGCAATGGAAGCAAAAAAGCAAAATAAAAATGAACTAGAAAGCATTGGTGCAAAAAGGATTGAGATTGACAAAATATCTGCGGAAGAAAGAGAAAAGGGAACTCGAACACCAGAAACACAGAGACGGGCACTGGGCGATGCATCTCAGACCTTTGTGACTGCTTCAGGCAAGGTTAGTGAAAAAAGAGAAAATCATCACCAAACGTGGAGTAGTTATTCAGGATGATTTGTGAGCGCATACTCTAGTATCATACTAATCTAGAAGTTTTAAATATATCATTGGATTTTTATTTAGGCCACCTTTACATAAATGTAGAGGAGAAAGTTAAAACCAAGACACAAATAGATTTAATTTTTTTTTGCATGACAGCCTCGATTCTTGCTTGTAGGTGGGCAGCATGGAATCCCCATAGGATAATAAAACTTCCCACTGACATGGAGCTAGAAGGAATGGTTCATAGTCTGCAATCCTCTGTTTCAAAAATAGAGGCATGGTGGCATTTTCTCTCTTGCACCAGCCCAGTACTGTATATTATACTGTTGTAACACATGCTAGGAACAGAATTGTATTATCGTAACAAACTCTTTAGTGCCCCCAGCTGAATAAATGCTGATATAACAGGATTTTGTTGACTAGCAGAGGAAGCAAAGCAATACCCTAAGCTAGTATTTTTGCTGAGAACAGTCTGGTTCCAACTCTTTTGGAGGGATCACAGTTCCTTCTTTCCTCATATTCTTGAAAAAAATTGCAAAATTTCTGAGAGTGTAAAAATCATCTAATCATGAAACTTGAGCCATTGGTGAAACTGAGTTAATAACGGAACAGATGTCTTTAAAACCATTTCTCAAGAACATGCGTTAGGATATTTTTCTCTCTCTTTGCAATTGCAGTTGTTATTTGACCAGACTTTGGTGCTTGTGTAATGCAAATGCACAAGGAAGCCAAAATAAATCTTCCTGGGCAACCTTAGTGCAGTCATTCTTGAGCTGTTGACTGACAGCGCAACTTCACATAATCCCAAAATGACTGCCTAGGATAAATTCATAATGTTGGCTTCACAGTTTGCCTTTTTCATGGAGAGGCTTTGTCACAGTGAGAAGTAAAAGGGGAAAGAGTCTTTTATTTAAAAACAAACTGTAAACCCCACAGCTTTTAGGGAGGAAAGTAGTGTAGGTGGAACTTCTGCACTTCATCTCTGAGCCTTTGAAACTATGTAACAGACTGTCTTATTTGACACAACATTCAGCCTCAAAGGCTATTCCAGCGAATTGCCTATAGTATAGACGAGGAAGAATAAAAACGATATGTAGATACCTGTTCTAACCACGTCTTTGTGGCATGTGCATTTAACAACCAAAAAAGAGAATATAACTGCTTTTTCCCTATTTTGCTTTATCAGCATTCTTTACTGACATTCCAGATGAAAATTGAAAGCCTTCTCTCAAAATCTTTTACAGCAAACTGGGGTTAAAGGACAACCAGACAGTGGAGCTCAAAAGCCAGGACCCCTTAGAGAGGATTCTGAACAAGATACTGAAAGACTTAAAGTAAATACAATGTGTTGTATGTAGCCCAAACCAATCAAGCGCAGATGCTTTATGATTATTATGTTATGTTAAATTCCACCTCATTTTAATTTTTAAAGTCATCATCTAAAGAAAAGACTATGTCATGTTTACAGCTGTTTGTTTGCATTTTTTCATTTGTCATATTCATCTGAAAAAAATATTTGAAGCTTTCACTAGAAGTCTTCATATGTTTCTGATGGCATTAACAAGCATTCCACACTTGTTTGTCATCTCATACATACTCCTTTGTGTACCACTTTGAAAGGGAGAAAAGATCATCCCTATGTGTTTAACAGAAGCACATACTCCTAATAAAGTAGCTTCTTTAGGGAAGAAATTGAGTATTCAGACTTTTGTGAGACTGAATTGTCCTTTTTTTCTGGAGCATGTCAAGAAACAGCTTTTGTTTAGACTGAGTGATAGAAAATAGTAGTACTATATTACCATTATAATAAATTGTATTTCCAGCTATGATCAAGGATTTCATAATGAACTGTTTTGCACTGAATCATATAACTATATAGGGAAGTCACAGGCAGCTTGCTACTCTGCATAAGTAACTGTACGTACCTTACATTTCTATTTATTTATTAGTCTCAGCGGGAGCCGTTAATGAGAGCGCGAAGTGAAGAAATGGGAAGGATAATCCCAGGACTGCCTGCAGGTTGGGCAAAGGTAACTTTCTGTTCTGATGTTACAATCAAGTGGCCTTGTTTAGTTTCATATTGCATTTCAATTGTGTCTTATTTCTAAGTTAGATTTTGTTTGTTTGTTTTTATTTTTTCCCCTTCAACTTCTACATGGTTATTTTCTGAATTTTAATGTTATTTGTAATGAAACTAGGAGAGCTCATCTGCTGTTTCTGGTATTAAGCAGTTGCTGTTTAATACGCATTTTGGTGAAAGTGGTGCCTTCCAGTAAATTTAATTCATTAAATATTGAGGCCAGTGATGACTGTTAACATCTCAATGTTTGAAAAACTCATGCACTGTTCTTACAGTAGTTTAAAAATAGGTAAGTAAGTTAATGATGGATTTTTACTTGGTTTTGAAACAATTTGTTTTTTTCCCCCAAGTTTCTGGATCCAATCACTGGAACCTTTCGTTACTATCACTCGCCAACAAATACTGTTCATATGTATCCACCAGAAATGGCTCCTTCATCCACTCCTCCATCAACCCCTCCAACTCATAAACCCAAGCCACAGGTGACCGTTGAACGAGAAAGAGAACACTCCAAACTGAAGCGCTCCTACTCTTCCCCAGATATAACCCAAGCCATTCAGGAGGAAGAGAAGAAAAGAATTCCTGTAACTCCTGCAGTCAATCGTGACAATAAGTATGTTCAATAAGTTATACCACAACTCGTGCAATATAATAGTATATAGGATTTTCTTTGTGTTTAACCAACTGAAATTCATTAGTATTTTCTAAGTAGGTTTGAAAGGATGCAAGAATGATAGACTTAAATTTAATTGCTAAAAGTTCAATGTATAGGGCAGTTGTCTTTTGAGAATTAATGTAATTACTATGTATTAACATGAACTTCAGAGGTCACAGTGTAACTGGACAATAGTTGCTTTTTAAGTTGTGGTATTTGTGTTAACATATTAAATGCCAGTCTTCTGACAGCTTGTGAAATGCAGAGTTTTCAGGTTTTAAACTGGGTTAAATCAACAGCTAATTCTTCATCTGTGAATTTAAAAAAAAAAATCAACCAAAAAAAACCAACACCAAAAACCCAAAACCAACTAGTATTGAATACCTTAAATAATGGTTGGTGTTTGGTGACATCTTGTGCCAGGATATTTCATTCCCTGTGAGGGAGGGTGGTTCTGTTGGCGTATGTGCACAGCCTTGTCAAGTTTGATACTTCTAAAAAATAATTTCTTCCTTACAGACCAGTCTGTTACACTAAAGCAGAAATTTCAAGACTCTCTGCATCGCAAATTCGGAATCTTAATCCTGTGTTTGGGGGATCGGGACCAGCTCTTACAGGACTTCGTAATCTAGGGAACACTTGCTATATGAATTCCATATTACAGTGTCTGTGCAATGCACCTCACCTGGCTGATTATTTTAACAGAAACTTGTATCAAGATGATATTAACAGGTAACAATCTCTTATTCTCATCCTTTAATTTATAATTGAAGGCAAAAAATCTGCCTTTACAATTGTTAATTAAAAAAACCACTTAGTGGGGTTAAGGGGGGTGGTTTGTTTTTTTAAGTAGGAGACATGCTAACTTGTAAGAATCTTGACATTTTCAAAATCTGTGTTTGTGATGAAATAGGTTTTACTGGACAGTCTTAATTAAATTGTGCTTACCAAATTCATAAATATAAGCGTACTAGAGTCTCCTAAAACCAAACAGAATATTTAAATAGCAGTTTACAAAACAAGCTGGAAACAGCATACCTTCCATTAGCCCAGTCTTGAACATGGAGCCAAATTACAGTGCCAAAGTAGACAAAAATTTTAACTCAGTCTAACAGCCAGGTTTTTTTGGTCTAAAGAAATTACTTTGAAATTGGGAGAACGTCTTGAATTAATAATATTTAAAGAAAAAAAAAAACCTTATTTGAAGGGCTCACTATATAATTTTTTTTGGTCTGTTTAATTGTATAGGTCGAATTTCCTGGGGCATAAAGGTGAAGTGGCTGAAGAGTTTGGTGTAATAATGAAAGCTTTATGGACAGGACAGTATAAATATATCAGTCCAAAAGACTTTAAAATTACAATTGGGAAGATTAATGACCAATTTGCAGGATATAGTCAACAGGACTCCCAAGAATTGCTTCTCTTTCTAATGGATGGCTTGCATGAAGACCTAAATAAAGTAAGCAATACACTTGTAACAAATGATACATCTGTCAGATGATCAAGAGAAATAAATTTTTAAAAGACCCTCTTATTTCATAAGAAGATTATGTTACTGGAACCTTGTATAGAAGGAAATGCAAGTATTCAGAATTAAAGTAGAAATTTAGTTTGAAACAGTGTAACGTACTGAAGGGAGTAATGGAGGAAGCCTAACTAGATAAGAAATGGATGGCTACACTGACATGTTCAAATATTTTTGCAAATATTCAATAGTATACTTGCCTATAGATGAAACCTCATATTTTTGTATATGTTAATATATAGCTATGATATTTAAACTTCTGTTACCCAGGCTGACAACAGGAAAAGATACAAGGAAGAAAACAACGATCATCTTGATGACTTCAGAGCAGCAGAACTAGCCTGGCACAAACACAAACAGCTCAATGAATCCATTATTGTGGCACTCTTTCAAGGCCAGTTCAAATCTACAGTGCAGTGTCTTACATGTCACAAGAAGTCGCGAACCTTTGAGGCTTTCATGTATTTGTCGTTACCGCTTGCATCCACTAGTAAATGTACTCTGCAGGTACGGTGGGACTAGAGAGAAACAGTTGGTGAAGTAAAAGCATTTATCTGTGACTTCATTACAATGTTGCTCCTGCTCAGTCTTTTGTTGAAGGGTTTGGTCAATATTCCAGCTTAATTTATGCTAACCTGAAACATGAACAGATCTGAGTCTTCATTATTTTTTAATTCTTCTAAAGTTTAAAAAAAAAAAAAGGTTATTGCTTGAAAGTTTTAAAATACAAGCAGGATGGAAATACTGAAGCCACAGCAGCAGAAAAGACATGTATAGTATTTGCTTTTATAGGTAATAGTATAACTATTCTGTGTTTTTAAACAAAGTATTGTAGGTGTATTTTAAAGGACTTGCAGCTAATTAATATATGTAGTAAAATTTACTTCTACACATGGATTTAACTCTTCCTCATTTTTGTGAAACATAGCATGCAGGTACTTAATGCAGGTTAACAACAAAATAGGAAACAAACATTTTTGCTACACATTTGTAAACACCTGCCCTTCACAATCTCTGTTTGTATTTTGTTTTAGGAATGCCTTAGATTGTTTTCCAAAGAGGAGAAGCTCACTGATAACAATAGGTTTTACTGTAGCCATTGCAAAACTCGAAGGGATTCTTTGAAAAAAATAGAAATTTGGAAATTACCACCTGTTCTTCTTGTGCACTTGAAACGGTAAGAGAAACGGTGATTGGTGAAAATTAATTAGGATGAAGTGACCAGGCTGTCATGGAGATTGATTGTTCTAGTGCAATAGCTAACCATTTTTAATTAGAGAAAGGTTCCGGATGTATTTCCAGTTGTAATGTTGCAAAAAATTTTATTTTCATCTGATGCCTCTTTTATTAGGCTGTAGTTCACAAAGCACTGTTACAAGTAATATCTTTTTATTTGTGCTAAGAAACACATGTGCAAGCATTAGCAAAACTAGGGGCCAAATGCTTTAGTTGATCTCACGTCCTGGTTGAAAACAGGGAAAACAAACATGCTTAATATTCTTAGATAGCTTGTGAACAACCTGTAACTTTTAATGATGCTTTTTAATTCTCTAGATTTTCCTATGATGGAAGATGGAAGCAAAAGCTTCAAACTTCTGTAGATTTCCCATTGGAAACGCTTGACCTTTCACAGTACGTTATTGGTCCAAAGAATAACTTGAAGAGATACAATCTGTTTTCCGTATCAGTAAGTAACCATGTTACATTTCCAAGTTCAGCTGATCTTTATGCCAAGACTTGGCTTGGCCTGTGTGGTTTATCTAGGTTTCCAGGCTGCCTACCTGGTTGCAGATTAAGTTGTTGTATTCTAAAAAGAATTATTGGTATTTAGTAGAAACCGCACATTCTAGTTTATTTTGCTAACCAGGGAAGAAATGGCAGCTTTCGAGGCCATTAATTCTTTTCTTCTTATGTTTACAGAATCATTATGGTGGGCTGGATGGAGGGCACTATACAGCCTACTGCAAAAATGCTTCAAAACAACGCTGGTTTAAGTTTGATGACCATGAAGTTTCTGAGATCTCAGCATCATCTGTGAAATCCTCTGCTGCATATATTCTCTTTTACACTTCTTATGAACAGCGAGCAGTGGATATGGCCACATAAAGTAGTGTGGGTTAAGAAAACTGGTTTTCTTTTTATAAGAGCAAAGTAGGTATGGGAATGCATATAAATATGCAAAACTATGACAAACATAGTCACTTACAGATATGGGGATGGTTCCAGCAGCTTTTCTGCAAGCAAGCTCTTTCTGGTCAGTACTAGTGCTTAAAAATCAGAAGACTGATTAGTAATGCTTGTGGTAATACTGCCACCTGTGAAACCATTTAAAAAGCATACTTGCATTACCATTTATTTAAAAAACAACTATATTTTTAGTCTGCTCCAAAATTAAATTCTAGCTTAGTCATCTGAAATCTATTACCAAGTAGTTTAAAATGTCTTAAAATCCCAAGGCATATCTTGATTTTTATTTTTTTTCTTTCACTGTTATGGCCTTTTCACATTTCTAACCTTAAGCTTGATTCTACTGTGAATACTCTAGAATGATGTAAACAGTTAGGAATGTAAGTGTACATATTGATTGCATACTTGCACATCAGAACTATGTATATAATAAAATGTTGTCCTTTTTGTGAGAATCTCTAAAACTCAGAGGACTGTGTTTATTTGCCAGCTCTAATTGCAACACTACTTAATAAAAAAGCAGAGCTGTATTTTTTTTCTGCTAGCTTTTGTCAATATTTGTGCACTTCAGAGTTAGTCTAAACAAACAAGATTTTCCTTTTTAATTTTTTAATATAAATTTTCATGTACACATGCATTAAAAACCTTAATGAAGAAATGATTTAAAAATATATCCTGTTAAATGTATGTTTGCGTTTGGCGTTTTTATTCTCAACTAGTTGTACAATGGTCAGGATTCTACGAATGAAAGTCTGAATTATAGACAGTTAAACGTTCTTCAGATTAAAAAAAATACTATGTTGTATAGAACTGATAAGTTTAAAAACTATTTTAGTTGCATCTTGTGCATTTTCCTGCTCTGGATTTGGGTTAGTTTTCCCTCTCTGATTGCATTGGCATTCAAAAATCTTAAATTATACATTCTAAGCTTTTATCTGTCTATGTGCCTGTGTCTTGCTGATGGAATTAAGACCAGGGTTGATGATTGTTTTCCAAAAGCTTAGAAGCTGCAAACAAATCTGCAGTACTAGAGGGACAAAAGTGACAGTACTAGAATAATGTCTTTTTATTTCTTACATTAATGGTCACTTCATGTCCTGCTCTCTTCTGAAACACATACCCACAGTGGTCTGGTTGTATGCTTCCAGCTTAGTATTCTACTATCAGTTTCTGCAAGGCAGCTTAAAACAATGCAATATATTTAACCAACAGAGAAGGAGGAATTTTCAGGTAGGTGCATCTATATGCTCAGCATGTGTGTTTGTTTTGGGTTTGTGTGGTGGGGTTTTGGTAGCGGGGAAGGGGGTGGCTCCTGTGAGAAGCTGCTAGAAGCTCCCCCGGCTCCAGGTTGGACCTGCTGCTGGCCAAGGCCAACCCAGTCAGTGACGGTGGTAGTGCCTCTGGGATAACAGATTTAAGAGGGAAAACATGTAGTGGAGAGAGGAGCGGGATATGAGAGAAACACCTGTGCAGGTCCCTGAAGAAGGAGGGGGAGGAGGTGCTCCAGGCACCGGAGGATGCCCCTGCAGCCCATGGTAGGACAGCAGGCTGTCCTCCTGCAGCCCATGGAGGTGAGCAGGGGAGCAGATGCCCACCTGCAGCCTGTGGAGGAGCCCATGCCGGAGCAGGTGGATGCCCCTGAAGATGGCCGTGACTCCATGGGAAAGCCTGTGCCGGAGCAGTCTGTGCCTGAAGGACTGCAGCCTGTGGAAGGGACCCACGCTGGAGCAAGGGAAGAGTGTGAGGATTCCTCCCCCTGAGGAGGAAGGAGCGGCAAAGACAATGTGTGACGAACTGACTGCAAGGTGTTTTAAGATTTGGTTTTACTTCTCATCCTGCTCTAATTTGATTGGTAACAAATTGAATTGTTTTTTTTTTTTTTCCCCCAGGTCAAGTCTGGTTTTTGCCTGTGACCATAATTGGTGAGTGATCCCTCCCTGTCCTTGCCTCGACCCACGAGCCTTTTGTTATATTTTCTCCTCCCCATCCCAGTGGGGGGGAGTGAGTGAGCAGCCGCATGGTGCTTTGTTGCTGGCTGGGCCTAACCCATGCCAGTGTTCTTTTGAGGGATGTACGACGTTTGTCACTGAAAACAAACAGACCTTGTACAAATGGAGCGGATGCATGTTCTTTAGCAGGCTCGGAAGCCGTAACTCTTCTCTCTAGAAATTACTTGCTGAAAGACCACAACAGATGATTGGTAGTGCAAATGCTCTAGTTTATTGATGAAACAGGACTTGGCTAATGCTGCCAATGAATTCTAATTGCTGGCCTACTCACTGTTCGTTTTCCATCACTAGCAGACTTTTAATGGGTGCAGAGAAGGCCTTGACAGATGTAGAATAGGAGATACGCTGTGTCAGACTGCACTGAGGCATTTGGGATCTTGGTGATCTGTGCATCGTCGAAGTTGTACCAGTTTTTGGTGACTGAGTGCTTGCAGAACGCCGTGTAGTGGCCATCATCCAGAAAACCAGAGTGGTTCTGTAACAAACAACAGGGTCTGTTAAAACAGAAGTCTCGCTCTTTCTCCTTACAGGCAAAGCTAGGAATTGGCAATCATTTTTTGTTTGTGCCTGGAAAAGATGGGAGAGAAGATTCTAGCCCCCTTTGGTCTACAGCGAGGAATGTTAATTCAAATAAATGCTTTCAAACAGAGCAAATAGATGATGATTATGCTTCTCCATTTTGCAATGTTAAATTTGCAGCCCAGCTATTAGCCCTGATATGGGTCACTATAAGCAGGCCCCACTTGCAGTGAGTGATGAAAAAAGAGACCATTTAGTCCTTATTTATAAACAGGATCCATGCAGGATCAACTTGTGAGTTTATGTTGAGGAGGCTCCAACCAGGCATTATGTGCCAGGAGTGTGTGCTTTTTAAAATTGGGATGTGGGGGAAAGAGGGAGAGAGAAGCGATAACTTCTCCGCTCTTCCTTGGTTACATACTGTTACTGGAATATGTCCATGGCAGGTAAAAAAAAAAAAAAAAAAAGGTGCCTGAAAAACATATCTAACACTGGCTTCATCTGCTCCATGAGGCCAGGCTTTACAAATAAAAGCAGGAAAGGCAAAGCTCACCACTACAGCACACAAGCTGTACTCTGCATCCTTGCAGAAAAGTGGGGAACTGTAGGGAGAGAGATCCAGATTGCTGAGTGGATAGCAGATGTCAGTTGAGAGTTTCCTTTTGCGCTTGCCTTGCCATTCAAACCTGAAACAAATTTTTGAACTATTTTAAATAACACTACACTTACTTCTTTCTTGCATTGTGGTGGTTGCTTAACTGATTTTCCTAGGGGAAGGGAAAAACAACAAATAACTACCCAGTGTTTTGAAAGAGAAAGATCTGTATGAATGTTGAGTATTACAGTAAACTGACAGAAAATGCACTAAACCCACCAGAGATGTCCAGCAAGAAAAGCAGAGCTCTTGCTTCCTGATCCTTCTGTCTACTAGAAATGGACATAGGTACCAAAAGCAGCCAGAAGTCAAATCTCTGCATTGCTGTCACTGTGTCCTAAACATTTTTGGACTGCACTGCTGTAGTCAGCTCTTCTTCTGTGCCAGTCTCCATCCCTCTTTCTTCTGTAACTTTTAGTACAACAGTATACTTTTAAACATTTATACTGTGGCCAAGGGCTGCAGCTGGGGACCACAAGTTCCTCTGAGCATGTCAAGGAAAGCAGATGCATAACGGGCAACTAAATAATAACTTTACATAATGTAGTTCTAGGAAGCCAAATCATTCCAGAGTAATTTTCCTTATAGGTGGGAAGTTGTTAGGAATAAATTCTTAATAAATTTAGCAGTTGGCCACGTGTGGCTAGTAAAGTCTGCTAGTCAGGAGCTCTTACACTGATGTACCTCTCTGTTTAGTAGACCCAGTTGTTTAGACCTGATTTAGTTAAGGGATAAATAAAAACACAGTGTCTCAGCTGAAATAATGACAAGCAAAATGCCCTGTTTCAGTCCTGCCCTTAGAATCCAAGTCACAATCTCTCCCACTTGCCCCAGGAACTCATATTCACAGGGATGTCTGACCACATGAACTGCTGTACTAATCTGTAGTCAGTCACTCCTCGGTGGAGTTTTTCTTCCCTTTGGAGAAGAGATCCCAAAATCAGTGAATGAAATTTGGTGGGTTACAATACGGAGTAAGGCAGAACACCTTGTCTGAGATGCCAGGCATGCAGCTTGCTTGTTTGACAGGTATATTTCTGTAACTGCCCATTTAGCTTCCAGGTATCAAAAGTACTAAAAATACTCATTTGCAGTGATTTTTTTTCCTTTTATGTAAATGGAAGTGATGTCTCACAAATCCCAGGAAATGGCCATGTCCTACCCCATATAGACTATACCTCTTTAAGTGGAAAATAATGATCTGCGGTGCCTTGGTTATGGTGGCCTTTACTGTAGCATCTTGTTTTGTTCCACACCAGGAACACTGGATTTGGTTGTTCCAAGTCAGTATGTCTTGCTGAAAGAAACATTTGAGACAGTCCTGTCAGAGAAGAAAAAAAAAAAAAAAAAAAAAAAAAATCATTTGGTCAAACAGCTCTCCACTCCTGAGGGTCCTGACCAAGGTAAGAGGCAGGTTTGCCATATTTTGGAGCTCTCTTCCTAATCGAAGCGTGACGTAGCAAGGCTAACATTACAAGTACACTTGAAACACAAAGCTGCCAATGTTGGCTTCCTTTCCCCCCCAAATGAGGAAATACTTGGATGAGTGAAAGAAACCCTCACGGTTACTATTGAACAATCTTAACATCCCTCACCCATGGCAACTCAGGAATGTTCCTCCCATAACCTTACCAGCCTCCGCGGTCCAGAGACGAGTACAGAAACCCCACATCTCTTAGGACTAGTTCAAAGACTGTCTGTTAGTGCCCAGGAAACCACCGTAACTAAAACCCTACATCTTTTTAATAACACGTATTAGTCTAAGCCACCTATTGCCACATAAAGCAGAAACCAGCAGGAATGTAGTAGACGTCGTACCTGCAGAGAGCATGCGCTTTTGGAAGGGATGGGCAGGGAAAGAACAGTGAACCTCTCGGATCTGTCGATGGTGGTCTTGCATTCCAGACACATGATATCGTAACTGAGTTGTCCCTCAAATAACTGTGTGATAATAGATGTTTCACTGACACTCCCTCTGCTTGCTTTTCCATCAGTTACACACCTTCTTTTGCTCGACTATACAGAAGAAAAAAAATGAACAAAATGTAAGGAACCAGCTGTTTCAGAAGTGCCTTCACTGGGTTTTAATGATCACTGCCCACTGCCTGTGTAGGCTAGTAGTTAGTCTTGTCACAGAACTCGGCTCTAAAGTGCTGTTACTTTACTTGATGTTTCATACATGCAGAGTAAGCTAAATTCCTTTTCTGAGAGAAATTAAACAAAAATGTAATATTGTAGACATTAGATGGGAGGGATTTAATTGCTAGACAAGCTCTTTATCAGTAGGTCTGAAGAGGAGAAAGGTAGACATGGGGACATGGCAGACATGAAAGTTTCAGGTAGATGAAAAACAGGAAGAATGTAAAGCGTGGAAGGAGCAAGGAGAGGTAGGGGTGAGGATAATGGAGCTACAGACAACATTATCATTTAAATGGGGCTTGCAATTTGATGTAGCATTAGACAAGAAGCAAATGAATTCTTGTGTGTTCATGGGTACGAAACAAAGGAAGAAAATGACAATTTTTAGCAGCCATATCATGTAGTTCAGAAGAGGAGGACAGGCAATTATTACATGGAATGCTAAACCATGAAATGCAAAGAGGAAACAGCTACAGCCCCAGAACACCACAGGTGGGCTCTTACCTTCTTGAGACCTTCATGGAGCTCATTCAGCACACAGATCAGAAACTCCTGTGCATCCTGCTGCGTCCTCTCGCTAAAAGTTGGGTACCGCTTCCCAAGGACTGAATGAAAAACCTCCGGGGAAACACAGTCAAACTCTCCAAGCCACATATCGGATATCAACCAGCCAAAGGCAGTCGCAGACTCGCCATTCTCTCTTGGAAAAAATAAACATAAGTTTCAGGTAAAGTATGAAGAGATGGTGGCTCTACCTTCAAATGGGAACATAATACATAAACTTAGAAAATATACACAGGTACAGTATTGCTCTGTCAGCCTGTCATTTAGTTTGAGGGTCTCCACAGATACTAGAAAGTAGTAGGAGTCATCATCAAGACAGCAATGAGAGTAACTGGTATTACTGTCACAATGACATCAAGTTACCCAGCAAGGAAATGACTCAGGGTTTCAGAGGAAGGAGAAGGAAACCAGCCTGTGGCCAATTTGACTGTAACTGCCTGGTGGGGAGCTAGTAGGTGGCTGCCTCGGACATTCTCATGGCAACACATATCCTTTGGAAGGAAAATGGCAGTGCCAAGCAGAAAAATACAAGTAGCTTGAATAAATCAACTTACTTGTGTAGGACTGCTTTGTGCTTTCCTGAGAGGAAATACTCCACAAGCGGTGGCACGCTGCAAAAGCACTGCAAAATTGCGTTCATGTAGCACGTGTTGCCCAGATTCCTCAGGCCAGTGAGCCCTGGGTACTGGCTGTTCATCTCCTCCATTGGTTCCTTGCAGGAATACTTCACGCTTTCCAAACAAATGGAGTCATACTTCCACCTCCTAGGAAAAAAACCACAACAGTGGAAATCTAAAATGCTGCAGTGCTTTTTCTATTACGTTTTTTAGAAAGCAGTACTGTCTTGAGGAGACATTTCCTGCTGTTTCAGGATCTTCTTTATAAGTTACACTCACATTTACTTTCATCAAACTAATACAGTGGTAAAGACTCTCTATTTCCCACACTAAGCTCTTCCCAATACAGTGAGATACATCATTAAGAGGTATTATTTAAATACCTGAGGTTTTAGTTATTCCTAAAATTCCACTCAGTCTTTGACTCCATACACAATTACTCAAAAACTATAACCAGATGTAAATAACTACCTCAAGCATTTCTCCCTACAGAATGCATATTGTATTTTATTTCCTCAGTTGTCTGGTACTTGTTTCCTAAAACCGTAGGTTGCAGTCCAGATGCTACACAAACAGGTTGCTCTTTAGACTTTTGTCATAAAATGTTACTTAATTCACATTAAGAAAATTTTAGTAGGTTTGTTTTCTTGCTGCACAAGTCTGTCCTGGACCAAACTGTCCCCATCCCCAATTAGGCAGAGAGATCTGAACACAGACCCTGCACAACCCAGATGTCCTCACCAATGTTCCCGTTCTTGAAATTCTAAAGGCTGCCTCTTCTTATTATGATGCAGAAGGAAGGAAAATGCTGAAACCTCAATAATCTTTGTAGAACAAGAAAAGCCATTTCTTTCCCTTCAGCTGAACACCACTTGCCCAAGTTGCCATTTCTGGAGGCGTCCCAGGCTGACAGTCATTTTCTATCATCTAATAGCTACAAAACAACTACAGAACTGTTTCCTTTTAAATTTCGATAACAGCAGAGCCAATGTTTCCAAACAGCTCTACCTATAGACCAGTCTCCTGTGAAAAAGCTTAATTCCCTCTTTTATAGCCGTCCCCGTGAAACGCCAGCTCGGAGGAGAAAACACGTTGGGACCACCAGGTATGGAAGGCGGCTGGGAAGCCACCAGCAGCCTTGCAGGGAGCCTGTGCTTGCCCCAGCTCAGGGAGGCGGCCTCTTGCTCTCTTTTGCTCGTATCTCACCTCTTCCATCCAGTTCCATGGCACAACTGGCACGGTCCTGCGTGTCCCATCCCCTGGCCTACCTCACCCCGTAGCTTTGTGATGCCGTCCTGTTCCATCAGTTCTCATCCAGGGGAATGGGCCCTGCCTGAGCTGCCTCCACCTCCTTCCTGCGTGCCACCCAAAACAACCTTGGGAAGAGACAAGCACCCACCCGTTCCACCGGGCAGAGAGTTTCAGCCTGACCCGCGTTTATTTGTGTTTGTTCATACCCATATTAGCGTTTATTATTGCCATGCTCTGATGGAAGGGCAGTGATAACTGAGGGTGTTGACCATAAAAAGATGGAACTACCTCAAAACATCACGCTGAATTAGTTTATTGGTGTTTAGAAAATTTTCCTGGGAAAAAAAGGGTACTGGTAAAGAAGTGTCTTTTAATAAGCTAATGAGACAGTGTAGTTGATCCCTGAATTTCATACATCACTGAAGAGCAGCAGGTTTTCCGTATTTAACATACAATTTGGGAAGTAACAATTATCCACAGAAGAGGCCCAGGAAGCCAGTGAAAAAATCCCTATTTATCTTACTTGTTAAGCTTCAAGCAAAGGATGTCTGCCAGCACTCTTTGGACAGCTTATCCGCTGCCACTGCTATTAATCTCCCAAATTGTGTATCTGCAAACTGAGATATAAAAGCAACACACACACACACTCCCAAACTACCATTCAAAATCCAATCTACATTTTTGCAAATGGAACTGTAATACTGTACGTACTTTACCAAGAGTTTCAAATGTTTTAAAATCTAAGTTATAATCCTGTAGGTTAAACTTAAAAGTTGTAACAAATATGTACAAACGCTTGAATACATACCAATATGTAAATACACTCACAGTTGGTTTTCTTCCACCCTGAAATATTCGTTTAAAGTTTTGTTGATAAATCTCAACTAGGAGTTCAATCCTACCTCTTTCTGCAAATTTATTCAATTCAAATATGCAAAATATGAGATTGAAATACAATAGATTTTCCCCCATGGGGCTGTGATTGTTTGTAACTATATGGAGGTACTCTGTCAAAATGCTATAGGTAAAACGCAGAGACAAGTACATGTTGCACATTTATCAAAAGGCCTGCTGCAGAGCAACTGCAGTTTACTTGTTTTGCCTTGGATAACAGAAATGCACCAGACGTTTCCATTACACATGCAGAGTATTTATGCACTCTTATTCTTATCTCTGTGTATGTATAGATTGAAGCCTGTACAGAAGTATAGGACTTCTGTAAATTCTCTGAAAGCCTGTTTTGATTCTCTGAAAGCCCTCATTCTCATTTCTGTGAGAGCATCTCCAACGTTTCTATGCTTCCAAGGCTCCTTGCTTATTTCTGCAGCCCTTCGGGGGAAAAAAAGTATGAATGAACTTCTAATAATATACACTAATACAGAAATAAAATTCAAACTGGAATTAGAACATTTGCAACATTGGAGAAAATATCAAGAAAGAACATTTACTTTACTGGAATTTAACCACTTAGAGAAATTGTATTCTGTGGGATGACTCTCCATATTTTCCTGGGTTTATCTTTTTCATAGAATGGCTTAGCTTGGAAGGGGCTTTAAAGATCACCTAGTTCCAACCTCTCTGCTATGGGGAGGGACACCTTCCACTAGACCAGGTTGCTCAAAGCCCCATCCAACCTGGCCTTGAACTCTTCCAGGGATGGGGCATCCACAACCTCTCTGGGAAACCTGTTCCAGTGCCTCACCACCCTCACAGTGAAGTTTCTTCCTTACATCTAATCTAAATCCACCCTCTTTCAGTTTAAAGCCATTACCCCTTGTCCTATGACTGCCTGCCCTTGTAAAAAGTCCTTCTCTGGCTTTGCTGTAGGCCCCCTTTAGGTACTGGAAGGCTGCTATAAGGTCTCCCCGGAGCCTTCTCTTCTCCAGGCTGAACAGCCCCAACTCTCTCAGCCTGTCTTCATAGCAGAGGTGCTCCAGCCCTCTGATCATCTTCGTGGCCCTCCTCTGGACTCGCTCCAACAGGCCCATGTCCTTCTTATGTTGGGGCCCCCAGAGCTGAACGCAGTACTCCAGGTGGGGTCTCACAAGAACGGAGCAGAGGGGGAGAATCACCTCCCTCGACCTGCTGGTTATGCTTTTTTTTGATGCAGCCCAGGATACGGTTGGCTTTCTGGGCTGCAAGCACACATTGCTGGGTCGTGTTGACCTTCTTGTCAACCAACACCCCCAGATCCTTCTCCGCAGGGCTGCTCTCAATCCACTCATCGCCCAGCCTGTATTTGTGCTTGGGATTGCCCTGACCCATGTGCAGGACCTTGCACTTGGCCTTGCTGAACTTCATGAGGTTCACATGGGCCCACCTCTCCAGCCTGTCAAGGTCCCTCTGGATGGCATCCCTTCCCTCCAGCGTGTCGACCACACCACACAGCCTGGTGTCATTGGCAAACTTGCTGAGGGTGCGCTCAATCCCGCTGTTCCTGTCGCTGACAGAGGTGTTAAACAGCACCAGTCCCAGTACCGACCCCTGAGGAATGCCACTCATCACCACGCTCCACTTGGACATCAAGTCATTGACCACAACTCTTGGAGTGCGACCATCCAGTCAATTCCATATACACCCAGTGGTCCATCTATCAAATCCATGTCTCTCCAATTTAAAGTCGAGGATGTTATGCAGGGACAGCGTCAAATGCTTTGCACAAGTCCAGGTAGATGATGTCAGTTGCTCTTCCCTTATCCACCAACGCTGTAACCCTGTTGTAGAAGGCCACCAAATTTGTCAAGCAGGATCTGCCCTTCGTGAAGCCATGTTGGCTGTCACCAATCACCTCCTTATTTTCCATGTGCCTTAGCATAGCTTCCAGGATTCACTCCATGATCTTGCCGGGCACAGAGGTAAGACTGACTGATCTGTAGTTCCCTGGGTCTTCTGTTATTCCCTTTTTAAAAATGGGGGTTATGTTTCCCCCTTTCCGGTCAGTGGGAACTTCACCAGACTGCCACTACTTCTCAAATGTGATGGATAGTAGCTTAGCCACTTCATCCGCCAGTTCCCTCAGGACCCACAGATGCATCTCATCAGGTCCCCTGGACGTGTGCACGTTCAGGTTCAGATGGTCTCGAACCTGATCTTCTCCTACAGTGGGCAGTTCTTCATTCTCCCAGTCCCTGCCTTTGCCTTCTCTGTGACTTGGGTGGTGTGGCTGGAGCACTTGCCAGTGAAGACTGAGGCAAAAAAGTCATTGGAGTACCTCAGCCTTCTCCATGTCCTGGGTAACCAGGTCTCCCATTTCCTTCCGGAGAGGGCCCACATTTTCCCTAGTCTTCCTTTTATCACCAATGTACCTATGGAAGTTTTTCTTGTTGCCCTTGACGTCCCTGGCCAGATTTAATTCTATCAGGACTTTAGCTTTCCTGACCTGATCCCTGGCTGCTCAGACAATTTCTCTGTATTCCTCCCAGGCTACCTGTCCTTGCTTCCACCCTCTGTAGGCTTCCTTTTTGTGTTTGAGTTTGTCCAGGAGCTCCTTGTTCATCCATGCAGGCCTCCTGGTGTTTTTGTCTGGCTTTCTCTTTGTTGGGATGCATCGCTCCTGAGCTTGGAGGAGGTGATCGTTGAATATTAACCAGCTTTCTTGGGCCCCTCTTCCCTCCAGGGCTTCATCCCATGGTACCTCACCAAGCAGATCCCTGAAGAGGCCAAAGTCTGCTCTCATGAAGTCCAAGGTACTGAGCTTGCTGTGCGCCCTCCTCACTGCCCTAAGGATCTTGAACTCCAGCATTTCATGGTCACTGGAGCCAAGGCTGCCCTTGAGCTTCAGATTTCCCACTAGCTCCTCCTTGTTGGTGAGAACAAGGTCCAGCACAGCACCTCTCCTCATTGGCTCTTCTATCACTTGGAGAAAGAAGTTATCATCAACACACTCCAGGAACCTCCTGGATTGCTTATGCCCTGCTTGTCCCTCCAACAGATATTGGGGTGGCTGAAGTCCCCCATGAGGACCAGGGCTTTTGGACATGAGGTTGCTCCTAGCTCTTATCTGTCTATAGAAGGCCTCATCCGCTCAGTCTTCCTGGTCGGGCGGCCTGTAGCAGACCCCACTACAGTGTTACCTGTACCTGCCCTCCCCTTTAATCCTGACCCATAGGCTCTTGGTCAGCTCCTCATCAATCCCCAGGTGGAGCTCCATACACTCCAGCTGGTCATTGACATAGAGGATGACACACCCTCCTCATCTTCCCTGACTGTCCTTCCGAAAGAGCCTGTATCCTTCCATTCTAATGCTCCAGTCGTAGGAGCCATCCCACCACATCTCTGTGATGCCAATGGATCATAGCCCTGCAGGCGTGTGCACATCTCGAACTCCTCCTGTTTATCCCCCATGCTATATGCATTTGCATTGAGGCATTTAAGTTGGGCCCCCAATGAAGCTGACTTACTGACTTTTGGTTTTGACAAAAACAGTCATGGTAAGTATCCGCTCCTAGTTTGGAATACAGGGTACACTGCCAGCAGCTTGCATTTTTCTCCCAGTTAAGGAATTTTTGATGCTTTGTGTAATTTTTCTCAGTGTCTCCTTTATCCTTCATTTTAGCAGCTTTTCCAGTCTAAAAAAAAACAAACCATGAAAAGTAAAAATCAAAACTAGTATTTTGATGATGGGATATATAGCTTCAGATTTTGTTAGGGTAAGAAAGGGCTAACAAGGCTTTCTGGCTTTGGGTCACTAGCTTACCTGCCATGCAGTTATAAATATCCCTTCAAAGAAAGATAACCAATAATATAAATTGGTTTTATTCTTCTGTCTTCCCATGAACTATTTTTGTCACTGGCGAATGACACAGGTGCTTCCAGAACTCATCTCTCCATGTTCCTAGTTGCTCATGGCATGCCTTTCCTACCCCAGTGTCTCTCACAACTGGCAGATTTGATTGACACAGCTGCATCCTGGTTCCCACTCTACACTGCTGCCCCCTTCCCACCACCTGTTGGGGCTCAGGGGATGTCCCTCCCCAGTCTCCACACGTGAGTGGAACAGGAGCCAGATTATATTACTTATTAAGTCTTACTTAGAACAAATACCGTATTTTCTACCATAGACTTAACAGAAGGACATACTGACTGATACGCGTGTGGGATGGAGGAAGTCAGATGTTTCATGCAGACTTGGGGAAAGGCTGAGCTAAGGCCACGGCAGAGGCTGAGGAATGACCACAAACTTCTGACTCGGAAGAAAAAAATATTCCAGCAAATTTCTACAACAGATCTGCTCAGTTGCAGCAAGGGTGTGAGGGATGAGGAAGCTTCCTCCTGCCTCACGTCACCTTCCAAGGACAGCTTTTGTTCATAGTTAATTGCATTTTTGTGGAAACAAGATGAGAGAAGGCTACCACTGGTTGTAATGGTCATTACTCACATCTGAAAAGGGAAAGCCTGAAGTTTCAGTCTCAGAAAATAATCAGCTCACCATTTTTCTTGATTTCAAAGCTCTCTGCAAGAAAGAGTTTTTCAGATACTGTTCAAAAAGCAATTTGTCTCCTAATCCTCCTCTTCCTGCTCTGCAACACCCCTCAGCACTTGTTGGGGCTTAGTTACCACTTCTACTACTACTTGTATCACTATCTGTATCTCATACTTAGCACAAAACCAACAATATAGCAGCATGGCACAAACACGTAAAACCACTGCCTGGATTATTTTTTGTTTTTTTAAATTAGCTTCTGGTGTAGTGCAACAACAGATGCTAACATGTATTCACCCTTCTACATGGTTAAATAGTACTGAGATATATTTCATTATTACTAATGAAACAGTAATTAGTCCCATACCCCCGGCATATCCTGCCTTTCCTGCCCACTTCATCTGGAATCTCCATGTCAGGAACTTGCTCCTTGATTTTCTTGGCAAACTGGACCAAATATTCTCATCATCTGCTCTAAAAAAGCAAAGGCACAAAAATAAATTACAACTGCCAAAGGCTTAGTAGCTACAGATTTTTCACAAGCTTTATGTTTACAGTGATGTGCTTGTGCATGCAACCACAGTATCTTCTAGAGTAATTTGTGACGCTTAAGGTCTGGCCCCACTGTAGCTGATACGAAGAAATTGTATCTTGATTTCACTCCATTAATGACAAGCATGAACATAGCCAACTATTTAGAGCAAGAGCACCAAATAAGGTATGTTGTAAAATATACTGAGAACAGTAGACAGAAAGAAGGAACCAAGTAATTTGTTTTTCTTATACAGGACAGGGAACAATGACACTGCAAACTATTTAGCAGTTGGCAGCATTAACAAGGGCTGTTTAAACTTCTACTAATTCTTAAAAAGGTTCTTACCAAAAGTAAGAGTTCTTGCCTTCCTACAGAGGGGAACACATTAAAGAAAAGAAGGAAGATAACTTGAAGTAATATATTGAAAAGCAAGTACTATGGTCATACACAGGCTGATGGCAGCATTAAAAAGCACCTTTTGAAACCATTATAGAGAAACAAGAAGTTAAATTCAATCTATAATAGCTGTCATGCAGGTAGAACAAAATTTGTATTGAAAACTATAAATCACTGAAATAATTAAATATATTGTCAGTATTTTAAAAATACTATAAATCCATATAGCTGAATTTTACTCCTAGTACTAAAATCAGCAATGCTAACATTCCTCATTCAAGAAGGCAAAAGCATATGCTTATTCTTGCTTTTTGTGGAATCCGAATCAAGACCTTAATTTACTATTTTGACATAGCATGATACACAAATCTACATCAGTACTATCTGCTGCAAGCTCAGGGGCTGAGAATTAACCCACCATTACTCTCACCACAAAATTGATTTCTTGCAAGAAAAAGTGTTAATTGGAAAAAGGAAGATTAAATCATCAGAAGTCTTTTCAGAAGCACTGTTATATTTAAAAAAAAACAACTTTTTTTTTTTTTCCAATTGATCTTTTAGGAACATTCAACATTAACTGTTACCGCCAAGTTTTCAGCTGTCGTCTTTCCCCCCCCTCCAAATTCCTGCAGTGTTAAGTGTTGTGGCATTAAGTGGGATGCAACCACAAAGAACTAAAGTGTAGGAAATCGCTGCCACAGGCTTAAAACCCAAATCCCTCCTTTTCCGAATCACATGGCTGCTGGGCAGCAGCTAAGAAACCAGCTCCGAAGAAGACTCACCTTTGCGTATTTTACCACAATGTATTTGAGATTGGTTTCCTCTGAAATGTTTCAGCACCTAAATACTGCAAGAAAGCAGTCAACAATGCTGAATTTGCTGGTTTAATTAAAAAACTAAATCAGCACACTCACTTATTTGAGGTTTTTGCATAAAGAAATATTGATGCTGGAGGAAATTAAAGTGCATTTTAAAACATAAGTTACATAAGCAACCAACACTAGTCTACAAGTACATAAGATTCAGTTTAATATGTTATTCAATGGTTTTTCTTCTAATGAAAATATCCTGAGGATGGTGGTAGGGAATCAAAACTATCTGTCAAGGAAAATAATGTAGCTTACCTATTTCCCTATATGAGAAATATTCTTTAAATACCCTCTTAGTAGGAAAGTCACTGAAGTATTTCAGATTTTTAGTAAAAATAATTAGAGAAGGTTTGAATTATATTCCTGTATTTAAAAACTAGGTTCTAAAAAGATATGCTGATACTTGGTTTTTGGATAGTAAACAGAAGTTCCAATGCTGCTTCTACTTTCCCCCTCTTCAATAACCTAAAGGAAATTTAAAAGCTAAAGGATCACAACTCTTCTCTATTCATAGAGCACTTCAAGAGTGATGAGGTTTCAGCAGAGGACTGACACTTGATTTTCTCAACCAAATTAAATTACACGGGCTAATCTTCATGTTTCTGCAGCCTGACATCAATAGGACATGGTATTATCCTAACACGGACAGGCTACTTCTTCAAACTAACTTGGGTTTTTTTCTATGCCACCACACTTTTCCAGTGCCTTCCCTGAGGATACTTACAGTTATGATTTTTTTCTGCTAGTGTGAAGGAGAAGATAATTTGTGAAAGTTGTAATTTCACCCTCCCTCCCCAATTTAGACATGTGCTTCTCATAATTCTAGCTCTAAGTCTCACATGAGCTAGTACCCATGCCAGGAAGATGCACAAACATACGTACAGTGTTAACCACTCCAAGTCTTACATATGTTCCCCAACTCTATTTGTCCTTTTTGGTCTTGGAAAGGCTTCAGGCCCTAGTCACTGCAACACTGAGCAGAGGGAACACTCCCCACTATCACACACACCCATCACACAAAAGTCACACCTGTGTGTTTTGTTAAGAAATGAGTCACAGGCAAAACTACTGAAGACAGATGCCATGGTTGTAAAAATTAACTATGCGTTAAGTATTTGTCAGGAAACAAAGTTTCCCAACTTTTACTTACAATTTTCCCAAAACGGTTTTCCTATTTCATACACTGAATTTGGTCACATTTTCGCAACGCCTGAGGCTCCTCTAGAAATTCTTCTCAATTTGAAGAGCCAGACTCACTTACAGATTAACTGTTGCTGTTACTTGGCTAAGAATATAGCATTAAAAAGCTGTAAGTACATATTGAATAACTGCCCATTACCTCACAGCAACAGAAGGGGATGCAGTCAGGCATCCAAGAAGCAGCTCCTAATTCAAAACAAACATTGTAAAGAGGTTTAAGATATTTTTGTCTCATTTACTCGTTCACCCCATCACTTATGTTTGTCTACTATGAGAGTTTTCACTTTTTTCCCCTCTAGTTTCTGGTGTTAGCCAAAGTTGAGATACCTCAAAGGCGGACAACTGCTTTGATCCAGCATGGCAAATTCTACTTTTCCGCATAAAGAGTTACTAAATTCACCCAAATAACCTTTCAGACTAAAACAGACAGCAGAAGTCTGTAAACAAGAATAAATTTATTTTAGATTCTTTAAAGATTTAATGATATACAAAATGTATACAGTATTATATCCTTATAACATTTTACCTTTCCCCGTCAAACATAAAACACCATTTAAACAGCTATTGTGTTCGTGCCTTAGGTCTGTATCTATAAGATACACTACTGAATAAAAAATTTATAGAGCTATATACTGCCCTTTTAATTAAAAATTACAAATTAGTACCTATGTAACAAAAAAAAATCGCAGCATGAAACTTCAGTTGGACAACAGTTTTTTCTTGCTGAATGCTCAACAATATTTGGGACAGTTAAATTACATTTTATTGGCATGAAGGTGCATTGCAATCTCCCGTACTTTACATAATGCTAATCCAAGCCTAGTCTCTCTTAAATAAGTACCACAAATAACATAACATTAAAGATGTTTTCTACACGATTTTAAATACATTTAAAAGTTATGTGTACATTCGGTTTTGATATACTGGTTTTACGAGATCTTTGGAAGGCATAACTTCTGAAGCAGTCACTACGTACGAGGAAAAGCACTTCCAACTTGTGTTCTTACAAGGCAACTTATTTGGACCAGTACATACTATTTCTTCTATTAAATACGATTATACCAGTCTATCATGGCTTTGTTACTATTTGACGGTGACTTGATAAAATTGAAATGTATAAAACAAGAAATTTCTTTATGCACAATTAGGGCTCTATTCGACAAAAAAAAAAACAAAAAAACAAAAAAACAAAAAACCAACAACAACAAAAAAAAAACAAACAACCCAGCTTTACAGCCATGAAGCTGAATGCTGATTCGGGAGATTCTCTCTCTCTATTGGAACAGATCAGGTTCCTACCTTCAACCTCAGCCTACTGGCATCGTGTACACACCTCCTTTGGCTCTGTCCTCTTCAAAAGGCCAGATTAAAAGACATCTGGTGAGAAAACATTAGTGGAACACTTCCAAAAACGCTCAAAGAATACTCTGGCATTACAGAGGTAGGTGCTTTCTCCCGTCTTTTACTGACTGACAATAAGACAGCTGCCAAACAGACAAATGCTTTACCTTAAAACATCAACTACCAAAATCCTTTTGGTTGAAGGCATATTGCACACCACAGGACTACAGAGAGAAAATCTTCCACTAAATAAAAACAAAATAAAAAATAAACCTTCTGCTAAAAAGCCCGTTTAAAAACATATCTTAAATACTTGTTGTTACTCCACCTTTAAAACGATGAGCTGCCAAGCTGTTGTCTGTAGATGGTTATCACAAGTTGTTAGGTCCTTAGCTTGAGGACCAGCCAAAATTCCACTTGTAAGACAGCAATCCTTGTTTTGACGTATCTTTCTTTTAATTATAGTGAAGGAAAGATAAGTGACAACTTTGTGACATTCCATGAAGTTTGGATGAAGCCACTGATTTGGTCACATCATTAGAGCATCAGACGAATAGAATTAGGTGAATCGGATTCTTTGGTGCAGCTTCCAGGCTGAATTGTCAATTCAGGGGAATCATCCTGAGGAAATATGATCTTGTCAGGTGTGTAATCATTCCTCTTCAGATCTGTAAAAAGAAAATGAAGTCATATTGATTACTATTTCTTGAGCTAGTAGAATCAATGGGGCATAAAAGTCTTTCAAAGAATTTGGTATGCATATATACTTAATAAAGAAGAATTCCTCAATATGCACTGTGTCAAAAAAGGATGTTTTTATCACACATGTAATCAGAAGCCTAAAGCTCTTCTTTAAAAAGTGATGGAAACCTCAGAATTATTTTATTTGTAGATATTATAGCAAGTATCAAGTCAACTTTCCATGGAAATCAGATCCTTCCATGATCTATTTTGATGTTACCAGGATTTACAACTCAAATTTAAAATAAATAACCTCTCTTCATGTGAGAAACAACCTGGGAGAGAAGTGTGAAACAGGCAGGAACCATGCAAGTTCCTTATGTTGTTCTGCTGGAGTCTAAAAGCCTGATACAGAGAAACAATTTCAAGGTTTGAGATGAGTGTAGTGTAGTCCATGCAGCAAAAATATCTGGAATTGAAAGTTTTTAGTAGAATGAATTCCTGCAGACCTAGACATGTTTTTAAAAACAAACAAACAAAACAACAAAAAATACACACCAAAAATAAAAAGAACACCCCACCCAACCCTCCCCCCAAAAAAACCAAAAACCCCCAAACACAAGCACCATTTTGTTTAAAAAGCCTGAATGTTTGCAATCATCTTAACCTGCTCTTCTGATTTTTTCTAGGAACCTTTAACATTTTTTTACTGTACCTTCTTAAGTCTCAGTCAATCTAGTCTACCTTCCTCAAATACTGTGCATATGGATACAGAACACACAGACATTCTTAATTACTTCATCTGGGATTTTACCTTAAAATAGCATATCATTTTAAAAGTAAAATTACAAAACTGCTGTTTATTACTTATTCCACTTTCACAGCATGACATAACTATTTCATTACCTATCATACAGCATTTCATGACATGCATGTCTCAGAAGAACAAATACAGCAACTCTTACCAGGAAGTTTAAGTTTCCTGCAGCAGGAATTACAGTGATGCTTTGCTCTGAAGTTTTTTATTGCATCCTCTCCCAAATTGGCTGGACCGAACACCATATCATATGACCTTAGAAGTAAAGCGCACATAAACAGGGGTTACATGTGTTCTCTGGTGAGAATTTTATAATATTTTTCTTTAATTCCTTCTTTAACCTTACCTTTTTTCTCCAGCTTTTATCACAGAAGGATCTGTCAAATTTTCACCAACACCTTCAGACAGCACATGAAGAAAAAGTTAAATCAGATACATTACATAAATGCATTAATATTGAAAAGCCTTGGCATCCTTAGCTATTACTTCTCAGCTTCCCCAAGAATAAAAGCAGAAGAAAAAAAAACAAAAACAAAAAACCAAACCCAACCCAAATGATATGTGATAATCTACTTTTATAAAAATTGCTCCTAAACAAGCACTTTGTACTTCTCAGATTTCTTCCACCTATTTTTATATCTGCCTGCAATTCCTAACTTTAGTTTTCACCAATGAGAAAGATTTTTCCCACGTAGTTCTCGCAGCCAGAATATCTGACACACAATTCAGAATAAATACAGCTTACCATATTTGCACTACACAAATGTGCCAAAAAATAGGATTTTTTTATGGTGCGTATCATTAGGAAAAGATGTATATATTTATATTCCCTGGTTTGCTGTAAAATTTAATGCCATATTAGAGCAATAAAGCTGGTGAAGGCTCTAGAGCACAAGTCTTATGAGGAGCAGCTGAGGGAACTGGGATTGTTTAGCCTGGAGAAAAGGAGGCTGAGGGAAGACCTTATCGCTCTCTACAACTACTTGAAAGGAAGTCATAGTTAGGTGGGTGTTGGTCTCTTCTCCCAAGTAACAAGCAATAGGACAAGAGGAAATGGCCTCAAGTTGCACCAGGGGAAGTTTAGATTGGATATTAGGAAAAATTTCTTCACCAAAAGGGTTGTCAGGAATAGGAACAGGCTGCCCAAGGGAAGTGGTTGAGTCACCATCCCTGGAGGTATTTAAAAGACCTGTAGGTGTGGTGCTTAGGGACATGGTTTGGTGGTGGACTTAGCAGTGCTAGGTTAATGGTTGGACTTGATGATCTTAAAGATCCTTCCCAACCTAAATGATTCTATGATTAAATAAGACAACCATAGAGTCAGATTAACTAGACCAAGATGCACTAGGTAATGCTTGTTATTTATTACAGGTGTATGAATTCTTAATAAAACACTATCACAAGAGAAAAATCCACAAACATCCACCTTGGCCTCAATCCCAGTTTCAAAATAAGGACATTACCTTGCAGATCTAGTACCAACAATTCTCCTCTTGTATACTCATATGTCCAATGGCTGAAAGCTAGCATAACTTCCTCTAGCATATTAGTTGGAATTATTTCATCACCATTATTGTTATTATATTTTCTAAACTCTCCAGTCATGCACTCTTCAACTGCAAACCACTGGCCAGCAGAGTGGCAATATAACAGGAAAACTTCCAGGAACCTAGTAAAAAGCACACTTAATGAATACATTTCCAAAATAAATGGCAAATATATCATTACTACTAGATTTTTATTTGTTTTACTAATAATTTAAATAATTTGAAACTATTATAAGTTTATTATAAGTCATTGATATTATCACACTAGGCTAGAATCAGTGCAAAAAGTATCAACAGAAAATACTGCCAAGGATAATTCTGCTTGACACATTCATAGTAATATTCTGAGACATATATCCACATACCAGTACGTTAATATATTTGATCCATCTGCTAACAACCCCATAAGGCATTTTTCCGTGTCAAAAGCATGCAACATAATGGAAGTTTAAATACACTCACCTTGGAGAGTATGGAATGGATTTGGGCTTCATTTGATTGAAAGCAAAGGTGAGCTTCTGTGCTGCCCTCTGCTGTTGGATTTCCTACAATTCAAAGCCCATTTCATTAGCTGCATGACAGGGAACATTAAGGAGCCAAAAAGGCAGCAGTAACAGTGTCTATTCCCCGAAGACAGTGTAACAAATTACGTGCTTTTTAAATAATGTCTAAATTTTAAGAGTTTGAGCTCTTTGATTAAGTAAACCATACTGGAGCAGAGTTTTTAACCCTTTATCTCATACAGAACGCCAGACTAACCCCCTCCCCCTTTTTAATAAGTATATACTTGGTTTTGGGGTGGGGGAGGGTGGAGGGGTGGAAGTCCTGTTTAACATATGATGCCTGTCTATGTTTAATACTTGACAAGGGTAAAACTTACTCTCAAGCACAAGTGTAACACAGTATCTTCCTTATAAATGCTTGACCAAGTATTCACAACTTCAGGAAGAAAAGACTTGATGATATAAAGATGTCCTGATTTCAGGATATCATATTCTGACCATGTGCATACTACTTTAAGAGCTCGACGTAAACCTCCTCCCATCTCCTCTTTACTTAAAAATTCAATTTTAGCACAGAGTCCTAGTTGCGACCACGAAGACATGCTGTTGTTCAAGATGCTGGGAGAACTTTCTTCAAGGCGATATACAGTGACTGGTTCACCTACGTTACAACACAAAAAGCAATTACTGCATTTCATTTTCCAAGTTTAAAATTAAAAGCACTGAAAACCTACAATTTCTTAGATTTCAACATGCTGCAATATTAAGTTGTTACTAACATCTCGAATTAACAAGTGGGAAGTGTCCCACTAACAGTGGCAAGACCCCTCTCCAACTTCTTTCATACAGCAGCATAGTATTATAGCGGTTTTGTCCTCCTAATTAGAACTATTAATGACACTGTTCAAACAGCATTAAGAACACTGAATAAATGTTTACACCTTGTATGAGTCAAGACAACTTAAAAACTGTTAGTACAATACTATCATCACTGTTATCACCATTTCTGAGAACAACTACAATTAAATCTAGATTTCATAACCAAGTGAGCTGCCCTAGAAAAGGTGTCATACTCATTTATATCTTTGAATGTTGCAAGACAGACACTGGACGTCTTTTACTTCATTAAGACTTTAGTTTCACGCTTGCTGTGAGCAAGTGTGAAATTTGACCTGATCATTCTATATTAAAAGGAATCTGTACATGGTTTACTTTTGTTTTCTTCCCCAAAAGACCATAGTGAACCAGCAACAAGAAGTACAATTCTTACCTCTTGGAGGCACAGGAGTGAATGGAATGCTCTGTGATAATCTCATCAAGTTATTTCTTTCTACAGCTAGAGGAAAATTACAGTATTTGTTAAAGTTTAAGGATCTAATAAGTGTCATTAAAAACATGAACATTAGTTCGTAAGAGGGACTGACCTGAGTAATAGTAATTGATATCCATTATAGGCTTGAAAGGAGAAGCAATGCCTGAAAGAGATATTTTTTAAAAAAGAGAGAGAGAGATACTGCTTGATACCTGTATTGTATATTAAAATTACCACATGCAAAGAACACTTGCCAAGTAACTAGAGTTTGAAAAAGATTTGCTGTGCAGAAAATTAAGTATTATGCTTAGCTCTTCAATACCTCAGGGGAAAAAAAATTATAGTATTCAATGGTAGGCTATTTAAAACAAAACAAAACAAAACCCCCCACTATTATGTGTCCATTAACTTCCAAATTATCAGTAGTTAAATACTTTCTCATGCAAGACCCATATAGTTGCCTGTAAGAAAAGCTCCCAGCTTGTTTATAGCAGAAACAAACTTACCATTTAATGCATCTTCTTCAGATGGCCTGTGAAATGCCACAAAATCAACAGTCATTGCTTCTTAAAAAAACTTACTTCGGATTCACTGATTTTGACACATCATCCTAGGTCACCTTGTTAACCTCACAGTACTGCTTTTATCCTATTTTTCAAGGGCAGTACAGGTTTCTTAATTACAAAACAGTAATGGAAGGCTGTTAAGTAATCTCATGTTTTTAGAGCTACACTTTAAATACCACCAAGTCACGCACATTATGTAAAGTTTGCATCGCAAGAGCTCATTCCCACAGAGGTGCTTTAATTAAAACTTGTTCACAACAGCTTACCTTTCTGTTATCAGATTAATAAGGTAACAGCTTTAACAGTTAACTCAGGGGATAATTGTTAACAAGAACAATGTCTGCACAATTTCAGAGAAGGTTTACAGTTTGAAAGGTTGGGTAAAGACCTTTACCAGGAAGCTAACTCCTTAATAAGTGTCAACACAGTCATTTTCATTTAAGGGCATGTTTTGCCCTCTGACATGTGACCCCATTAATCTAAATAGAACCTATCAAAGCATTCCAGTGAACGCATTCAGTTATTTATTAGAAAAAAACCTTAAACCTTGTTTTTTCATTAAATGCAACTGAATACCAATATAGCCAAAGACAAGAACTAAAAAGAAAAAAACAAATCAAAATACAGAGTAATAAAATTGCTCCGTTAGTAGAAAGCTTACTTACATTTGACTGCTGTTTGAAGGTCTACCTTGTAACCAATCCTTTAAAACAAAGGAGAGGAAAACCAAAGAAGGTTTCAGTTTTGTAAGGAAAACACAGTATATTTAATTGGAGTTGGGGTGGTAATGTGTTTTAAGACCTTGCAGTACAGCCTGTTTATCAGAAATACTTCACCAGGCTTGTTCTGAACTGCAGTTGAATGGAAAGAGTCAAATACAATTGAGGAATGGTAACTACAATTAAAAGAATAGATAAGGCTATATATTCACTAGTGGTTTATGGATTACATAAATAATTCTTTTCTTAAACAAAAAGTTGTGGTTTCTTCCATAAACAGGAAGCAACATATGTTTTCATAGTGAGAATATATGCACAATAAGTAGTAGAGATTATGCACAACTTCTTCCCTCAGACAAAACAGGTCCCCTTCTGTTGCCTCCTTGAACAAATGAGTCCACAAATCAGTATTATTCTTTACACAATTTGTTTCTTCTCCTTTATTTGTTCAGTTTCTAGTTCTGCTCAACAACAACAAAAAAGGTGGATACAAACCGTCAGTAAGGCTGCTTTAGAGTCTACTTGCTGAGTGTCTTCAGTCGATGCTCTTCTACTCTTGCTGTATACTACAAGCGAAAGAGATTCATAACTGGACAGAGAACAGCACGTGTCATTGTTACTTACCTATTTCCTAATAGAGTGAGCAACTAGACAGCTTAATGTGGCTCTCATTAAAAAAGCCTGATCCACAACTATCTGATCCTTACAAGTTTCCAGCACAGTCCTGACTAGATC
This sequence comes from Buteo buteo, assembly GCF_964188355.1. Lineage (NCBI taxonomy): Eukaryota > Metazoa > Chordata > Aves > Accipitriformes > Accipitridae > Buteo > Buteo buteo. The sequence continues at coordinate 26,647,166 of NC_134183.1, forward strand.
ACTTAACTTTTTATGACTCTAGCTATGGCAAACACAGGGTAACAGAATTAAGCTGGCATGACTAGAAGAACCACAATGAGACACAGGAGCAGATTCAAGTAGCACCAACCATGAAAATACTTCAGGATGCTTTACCTTTCTGTGTTTCCTTTGTATCTTCTTAGAATACGCATTATCAACACAATGTAGAGATAAAATTAGGTCACCTGAAAAGACAACACACTTACATTGTTCTGAATGGACTGCCAGAGGGTCAGTAAACCCACCGCAAGAACTAGATTGTCTTAGACCACAGTCACTTTGAAGACCCTACAAAAAACAAAACAAAACAAAACAAACCCCAACATGTACCATTAGTCATCATCATTATTTTCAACTACTACTCTTTTGGCACACAATCTGCCCCATTTTCTTTTCTAGGACTATCTAGGAGATACATATATTTATTTAAAAAAACCCAAACAACCAAAAACCAAAAAAACAAAAACCTTCCGGGTGTACTCAAATACCTTGCTGCACAAAAATGTAAAAGTTGAGTGCATAATTCAGTTAAAATGCTCTTCAAAGTAACCACCAGCTCTAACAATTTCAGGTGCACATTAAGACTACTGACCCATACTGAAAAAGTTCTTTTAAAGAGAACTTTACAATAGGGTACAACTACAGAAATGTATATTACACTGGATCTCTACAAGCACCAAGTTCAGCTATTCTGTCACGTGCCTTTGTTAGCTATCAATTCTCATTTAAGAACGTGGCTCTGGCAGAAACTGAAGTTCAGTTTGAACCCACTGAAAATAGGAACAAAATCTAGATAAGTCTTGCCACATAAAAACCTGGTTTATGAATGAAATTTCCTCATGGAAGTATTCCTTAATAATAATTATATACTTTCTGAATATCTACTGAGGTGGTCAGCTTTTGACAACAAAGTATTTCTTTTGCAAAAAAGGAGAAAGGCAGTTTCATCACAAATGAGAACTACATGTAGACTGGCATAGGGCTGGAACATTCCTCACAACCAGCCTGTTAATTCCAATGGTTATCTGAATAAGAAGTAAAAATTCAAGATTTTGAAGAATAAAAAACTAGAACTTGCAATGCTATGCCCTGCTTTTGATTCCAAGATTTATCACAGTTAGGAAATTGTTACCACCCTTTTTCAAACTTCTTGTGGTTTAACCCCAGCCAATAACTAAGCACCACGCAGCCACTGACTCACTCCCCCCAGTTCCTATACTAGATATGACATCCCATGGTATGGAATACCGTGTTGGCCAGTTTGGGTCAGGTGCCCTGGCTGTGTCCTGTGCCAACTTCTTGTGGCCCTCCAGCTTTCTCGCTGGCTGGGCGTGAGAAGCTGAAAAATCCTTGACTTTAGACTAAACATTACTTAGCAACAACTGAAAACGTCAGTGTTATCAACATTCTTGCATACTGAACTCAAAACATAGCACTGTACCAGCTACTAGGAAGACAATCAACTCTAACCCAGCTGAAACCAGGACAAACCTTCCCTCTTAAGGAATACACACACACTCACCCCTAAACGCATACACACAGGCATGTGTGTATGTATGTGTGTCCAAAATGTGTGTGTGTCTATAAACACACACGTGTGTGTGTATATGTATATGTGTATGTATATATATATGTACACACACATACATACACGAGAAAGACTATTTCTTTACATCCCTAAACACAGATACGTCACTGGAATGTAACACAGAGAATGCACCTGCTGAAAGTGTCTTCTGAAGACCCATTTTGAGGTCTATATGCATTTCAGTGTTCAGCATACATCTTCAGCATCTTACAATCAATGACTGTAGCACCTACCTGAAAGGTAAGAATCAAAGCAGTCCCACCTGTTAAGATGGGACAACTCTATTACCAGCCATCTAAGAACAGCAGTACTGTCTGGAAATGCTACTGGAGTTTGCATCCCAATAGTACCAAACACTGGAATTATTTAGACCTACATCAAGGAGACATCCAGCTCTATTTGTACAAAGATTCAATGGTACACCTTTTTTTAAATCATGACCAGGGTTTACTTACAGATAATGATATACGAAACCAGAGTTCCTGTCTTCGCTGTAAAGAATGCATTCAGTATCTGGTGAAAATGATGTCTCTAATAAGTGGAAACTTTCTTTACTTACTTGAAGTCTGGTTATCTCTATACCCTCCAATATAGCTTTTTTGAAGTCTTCCTGTTGCTCCTATTAAAAAAAAAAAAAATCCAAAGCAAATTGTAAACATTATTACCAAGAAACCGATGCCAAAAATACACACACAAAAAAAGCTTTTTGGTCACACGCTATACTTATCAGAAGGTCCAGAAGGAACAACTCAGCAGAAGAACACTGATATTGCAAATGGCCATAATGGAATTCTCAAGTCAGATTCTCCCCTGAATGAGGGGTAACTGCAAATGGTAACTTGTATTTACTAACTTATCTTAACAGCTACAGTGACAAAACTAGCTTTTTTATACATACTATAGCACTTGGAGGACAGGTTTGTTATGATTAATCACTTTCCATTTAGTTATTTTTAATATTCTTTAAGAAAATGGAAATTACACATGATTTTAGTTTATGCCTTTTCTTAGAATCATAATGAACAACTTTTGTCATGTTTTAAAATCATATACACTATTGTCCTGCTCTATAAAATATCATGTAAATCACTGAATTCTTCCTAAATGCTGATCTTGAAATTTATGAATGTCAAACATTTCATTAAACACTAATTATGGGATACATAATTTTATCTTAACTCACCATTGTAGTTATCTCAGTTTTCATAATCTCAGATCTTGTTTATTATTTCATTAGTATCGTATTATGAAGCAACAGTATTCGATGTGTAGTTAAGGTTGCATGAGTTTTCACCAGATATTTTTTTTTTTTAATCATAAAGCAGATACACATTCCTTCCAGGCTTCATTTTGCAAGTTCTTTGATTATATTTGCTCTTAGACTTTTTCAAAACATATTGTGAAGTTGCAGTTAAAAAAAAAAAAAATTATCCCCATTAACATGTTTGACAGAAAGTCTTCATGCTTACCTCAATATCAGCACTTCTTTCTTTAATTTTGCTTGCTGCTTCTTTAAACCGCTGTAACTCCATGCTGTCCCTGTGACCTTTGACACAGTGAATTCAAAAAGAGTATTCAAAATCAAAGGCAACGTCCAATGTTCTGACCATGCCAATAGTTTGCATCACCACAGCAAAGGGTTACAAATCATCTAAGTTCTCTGTGCCTGTCTGCACTAAAGAAGACTTTCCAAACACACTAAAGTAAAAATCAGTGTAACAAAATATTAATATAAAACTATTGCTTTTCCTGCATTAAGACGTGGATTACCACAATTCAAAAAGTAAAACTAACATTTTAAAATTTTACTCAGGCATATGCTCCTCACATAAAAGGAACAGGGCAGTCTGAATTACAGTATTTTTATGTACGTCTGACAAATGAAGGAAAAGCAGACAGTTTTCTTGAGGCAGCTTTTACAACATACCCTTCATCCTCCCAGTTGCAAGAAATACTTTTCAGAATTTTACCAAGCAGGTGGCTTTATAATGAATGCAAATCTACTTGGTTTCACAACGGAAAGCTGCACTGTATGACAAGTTTTATAAAACATGAACAGTAAGAATGAAGAGTATGTTCTAAATGCTAGAGATGTGAGAGGACCATACGCTAAAAATTTGGCTCCAGTAAAATAAGTATAGTTAGTATTCAAAGTTATTAGTGGTGAAGTACATTTAAAGATTAGATAAGAGTTATACAATCACTGTCCGTTATTTCTGTTTAGTCTTGCTTTCTGAATTTAAAAAGTTGTTTGGTTTCTTTTTAAACCATGAGGAAATTATTAACAAATAGCTACTGAGTGCACAGACGTGTAGATATTCTTCCTACACATATACAAATCTAAAAATGCTAGTGTATGTAGGTAACTTCTTAGAACTCCAAGTTTCACATCTGTAGAATAAACTCTTGTCTAAAGATTTAAATTTTTACATCCTTAACAAACCTTTGGAAGAAAACACCGAGACATCCCTGAACAACTGGGGCAAGACGCCACCTCTGCAGGCAACCTGACTATTCCAGATTGTGATCTTCTGCTATACGCTAAACGTACTTAAAGCATTATCTACTTTACAGAAATCAGTTAGTAAACCCACACCTGTATTTTGCAATGAATCTGCCACTGTTTTACCGGACAAATACGTAGGTAAGTCTAACCAGAAACGTGCACCTTTTTACTGTTAAGCAAAACTTGAGGGGAGGCATAATGCTGTATTTAAAAAAAGGACTTTGGAAGCTTCCAAAATGACTGCCAAAAGATACATTAGCCTAGGCAACAGTGGAAGATCCCAGTTACAACAGTGTTTAGAAACATAGTACAGGAGGATCCCTCAGCTTGACACAGATACCACAGATATTTGTCCAGGATTCCATCAGCCTAAGAAGTCTTCTGTAATTACGTCAAGAAATAGACAATATTTTTGATTTATGCAATGAGAAGGTAGGATCTTTATAATGAGTCACAAAACGTTTGTCTACAACGCCCGTACCAAATTGTAGAGCTACTAATTGCACAAAACTGCTATACTCAACAACTGGCTAATGTTTTTCAGAAAAATATTGTCTATGTGACAGAATTATAAAGAAATGATAATTTAAGTAAAAAAAATTCAAGCAACATAGGGAAATTAGAGATGTTAAAAGCAAAAAAAAGCAGAGCAAAATGGTAGAATAAAGTCACCTGCAACCGGAATACACCCAAAATACTATACAATTCTTGATAAGTCAAACCTTGTGGCTTAGATTTGGTCCACAGTTTATGAAGTAGTCCCATAAGGATGTTAGAATATAAATCTTGGTTTTGTAGTTCCATTGCATGGACATGCTGACTTTTGCAAAGTTCATCTTTAATATTCAATTTTCCATGTGAGCCGCCACAGTTGACTGTTGACGTCAAGTCGCCAGTTGAAAAAGAGAACTTCGTTTGGCGGTTGTTCTTCAATAAGTTGACAGAGGACTGGTGATCACATTTGTCAACTCTGCAGCTGTAGTTATCATTAGTGTCACTCTCATCATGAATAAAACCACAATTAATGTATCCTCCATTTTCAACACAAGGTTGGGCGAAAGCAAGGCAAGCAGAGCCAGAAGCAAGAGGATAAGAGCAGCTAATAATGACTTCAGGACATTCAGAATCTACTTTGTTATACTTACCCACAAATGCACCAAATTCTACATTATTATCTCCTCCTGTAGTCTTAGAGAAAACAGTCTCTTCATGCTTTCCTGAAGAATCCATCTGACTTTTGCAACTGGGCCGAGATGGAGTGCTAACAAAAAATTTAGCTGTTGGGGATGTTACATGTGGCATGCTGTTGGATGAATTGCCTAATTTTTTACTTTTACTAATGGATTTTGAGATCTCTGCAGCCTGTATTCGTTGGCGAAGTTCTGGAGGGGAAACAGCATTTGAAAGTAAGGCACTGCCTGAGGAACCTGCCTCTTGAAAGTTTATTTCTTCTCTTCGGGGCACTGGAGCTAACTCCTGACCAACTGTCTTATGCTGGGCTTCTTTTTCATCACGTATAGAAATGTTACAGAGTAAAGCATTATTACTTTCAAGGCCTCCTTGCGGAAAAGAACCGAAGACATTTCCAATGCTGTGCTTTTTCCACACAGAAGATCTTAGAGAGCCATCCTCAATGAGGTTTTGTGCCAAATGTTTTGAAATGCTCAATTCCCGTGTGATTTCATTATGAACCTTGCTAGCTTCTGAAGCTTTCTGTGCAGTCAGTGTTTTCAGAGTATCCACAGTTAGAGCGGAGAGATCCTGTAGGTGGCCAATCTGTGAATCTAAAGACTGTAACGACCGTTTTATGTAGTTGACACGATCACCAACTTCCTTTATCTGAATGCACATTTGTTCCACCCTAAGAAAAATCAAATTATGAAGTAGCTATGAAAGGTATTTTTCTCAATATGCAAAAGAAACACCTTTGCAACCCTTTCTGCCCATTTAATAAGGAAAACACCTCTGAAATTTCAAGATGATATACACTATAGTATTGGACTGCTTTGTAATACAACATTTGTACATACTTCGGAATCACAAAAATAACATACACATCAATAGAGGGCCTATAGCACTTTTTCAAATGTATCAGTTTATTAAAACATCACGAGAAACTAAATAATATGATTGCCTCAGCTTACTGAGTGCTGCTACACATCAGGAAGCATCAATCACATTATAAGTTTCTGCACAGCAATGGAAAGACATCATCTAAAGTTTGCATAAATACTTACGTTCTTGAGCTGCATTTTACCCCCCCTTACAGCACATTTAAAAAACCTGCAGAAGTTCTAAGCTTCTCTATTCGGAAATTTTATTTGTAAATATTCTACCGTTCAAATGTGACTCGAATCCTCTCCTCGCTTCCAGAATGAAATTTATCATCCTTTTCATTGAAATACATCTCAACACACAGCTCTTCAAAATCATGAAGTTTCTTTTGATCTTCTTCTGTCAGGAAGAGTTCTAAAGAGAGATTAAACAGTTAAGAAGATGTGTATGTAGTGAAGTAGCACAGGTGCTGGAAACCAATAGCTACAACTTCACAAAGCGTGTCAAAAATAAAAACCAAAACAAAACCAACAAAAAACCACAGTGCCACCTAAGACCCTTACTTTCTCCTTGCTAGAAAAAAGTTCAAGGCCAAAGATTTCCGCTAAAATAAAAATCAAAATAGTAATTTTGAGAGGAGCTCTGTGCACAATAGTATAATTCCCTATGCTCCTACCCTCCAATCTTTTTCTCTAAGACAGAAGCTAGATTCCTTAGCTGAATTTTATCATCTGTGGAACTCCCCCTCCCCCCCTTTTTAAATTTTGAAAGGGTTTCCAATAAGAACAGAAGTTTTCCAGAAAGAAAAAAAAAATTCTTCCCCTATTAACACTAACAGGAAATCTAATCTCGGGGGTTTTTGTTTGTTTGTTTTTGTCATAAGTTGGTTTGACTGGAGATTTCTAGGGGCTGTGCATTATACCCTTCATAAAAACACCGGGACTTTGAACAGAATTAGAGTCTTAATCAATACTAAAACCATGGAAAATTAGAACCTGCTTCGGCTTTCTTGAGCATACACATTATAACCAAGAACATAGCACTTTTCTGACATTTTGCTTTAATCATATAAAAAAAGTTAATGCATTTTTTTTTTATAATAACTGTTCATACTTGGCCCATCTGAAGTCTTGTCTGTCTTTCTTCTTTTACATATACAACAGAACAGGGAAGCCATGTGGCTAAGAATAATAAGTGGTGGAGGCAGAACAGGTTTTTCATGGTAGGCCATAATGAAATGATAGCGTTGATACTTCCACACAATGTTTGAAATTGCCTTGACTTGTAAATACACGTTGCTGAAAGGGAACAGAAAAGTATTAACACATCAAGGTGGTTTTTGGGGTGGTGGGTGGTGGGGGTTTGGTGTTTGGGTTTTTTTGTTTTGTTTTGTTTTAACACTTTGATAACAATCTTGAATTCTGAAGGTAGTTAAGTAAGAGACAAAAAGCACATGCTTGTATTTTACTGCAAATTATTTTAGTGGAAGTTGGAAACACATTCAAGAAAACACCATGATCCAAAGCAAGAGGGTTAAAAAATTCTCCCATCTGGTAACATCTCAGTATATTTCCTCAGAAATAATTACACTGCAATCAATTTCAAGTTTGCCAAACAAAATAAAATAATTATTGTTTCTAACTAAACCCAGATTTTTATATCACACCACGTTAATTCTGCAGTCTGCTGTTCTTCAGTGTTAGTGAGCGGCTTATTCCCATAAATCAAACACCTGCAGAGAACTGTAAAAGACAATTTACTCTACTACAATTCAACTCAACCAACTAGAGAACATCAAATGAATTTAGGAACAACAGTCAACATACAGATGAGGAAACAACTTTGTTTTCTGACAAAGAGACATTACAAAATGCTTTCGAATTCTTTTAAACTTCTGATTCCCCTGGCCTCATAGATGTGACACATACCAGTCACATCACACACTTCCCTACTTAATCACAGGCTTGCAGTGAGGAGGGGATGAAGACCAGCCTTAGAACCTGAAAATGCTTCCAGCAAATGGGATTGCTTTGAACTGACATCAGCTCTTTTTCTCTTGTCATCTTATTGCAGTGAAATAGAAACTTATCAAAGGATTAGCAAAAATTAACAATTACCCATATACTTACTTGAAAAATGCAATAAGGAGATTAACCATAATTATGTACTGTACAAAGAGGTAGACAGCTTGAAGAAATGGGGTCAACCATGTTCCTGGGCCACAGAGATGAGCAACTTTTTCATCAGAATTATTTGCACACACTGTGTTGGGAAAAAAAATACAGAGAAAATACATACAACTTTTAGAACTCCCAGCAGGTATAGATAGAGGAAAAAAAAGATCACTTACAAAGATTGCAACAACCAACTATCATGCACTGGTTCTGCAATTCAAAATGTCTCCATGCATTTAGGAATATGGTAGAAAAATACAGCAGACAAAGTTTCTGGTTAATACTGTGGTATAATCATATTATCAGATTTTAAAAAGCGTAATACACCACCACAGCCAAAATTTTGGCATCATATAGCTCTGGGGGAAAATTCCAAAATCTTGCTAGGGATAGCCTGGTGAGAAATTGTGATTAAGTAGAGTTTTCATTCTAAGCCATTCAAGCTTTATAAAGGGTAATGAAAAAGTCAAGTTAAGAAGTTGTACAGCTGCAACCCATTAAGAGGAGATAATCCAACGAATGGAATCAACGTCAACAAAACTGGGCATTTCATTTCATAAAATTAGAATTTCTTAAGATCTTGAGAAAATCTTATCAGAGTAAGTTTTCTCCTTCCTTGCTTCAAAATTGCAGTGCCTTACCATCAATTTCATAGGCATACACTTCACCAAAAATCATCCAGTATGGATGAAACACAATATCTCTAGCAAGAGTCCAAGACGGTGCCTCATCAGGATACAATATTGCCTTCCTGGGAACACCAAAACTAAGTAGTACAAGTGCCATAATCACCACAATGTAAAACATGTTGGCCACCTATTAACACAGAAAAGTCAGTTAACCCACAAGGTCATCACTATGATTTCACAACTTTAAACACTTTTACACTGACAGTGTAAGCTTGATGAATTCTATGTATTTTATAAGGGAAGGAGTCTAGGACACTTGTTATTTAACAACATTTTCCGACTGAAATACAAACCCTGTAAGAAAATTTGTTTTTTTCCTGTCCTTTCTTACACTGTATTTGGTATCCTTGGCCAAGGGCAACTGAGAGTATTTCCTTTGTAACTCAAATATTTATTATGTGGATGAGTAGCAGCTAATAAAGAGAAACATTCCTTCCTAAATGCACTCAACAGCTGCACAAAACACAGAGGTTGGTTTTCCAAGGGCTGAAACGCAGAACCTAAGCCTCTTGCAAGAAGTCAAAGTGAGAAACAAGCAACTTGATGCCCTCATTTTTAAGGAATGACAGGGTTCAACTTTGTAGGAACCATTTTATAGGAGGAAGAAAAACAAACACCCTTTCCGCCCTCATATATACTGTTCTCAAGCCTTAACGTCTTTTTTAACTTTCAGAATAGCTCACTGACAGTAAAGCAAAGTTATTTATTTTTAAATTTAAACAACTTGAATATTTTTTGTGTGAGAGAAGACAAGAATGGAGCCACAATCTATTCCCCAGTTTTCCACAGCACAAAATACGAAGGTGCTTTAGGACACAAAACAAGTTAAAGTCTTGCACTAGAGAGCGCAAAGGCAAGAAAACCAAGCCTATAAATACATCTCAGACCCAAAAGGGAAGCAATGCTAGATGAATCAAGAAAAAAGCATCATCATATTCATTCAAGTCTCTGATGTCTAAGAACAAAACAGACCAGAGAAGGAAGATATGCCAGCTTTTTACACACATGTGACAGAGAAAGCTCCATTATAAAGGAAGCCTTCTAATCAGTGCTTGTTTTGAAACACATTAAGTTGTATTTCAGCTAACCAATTCTGCACACTGATTTGTTGATGTATTACACCAGGATAAGCAATCTTTTTTTAAATAAAACTTCTAGAAAAGTTGTAAATGGATGCAGCAAGAAAAATGTACTTCAGCTGGGGAAAAAAAAAACAGTAACAAAAGTAGTACTTACCATTTTCCCAATCATCATAACATAAGGGCCAGCCTGTTGATTTACAGCTAGAAAATCCAGTAATCGCACATACCAAAAAATTATATTGAGACAGTATGTTATTCTTCCAGCAACAAACACATAATTTTCTCTGTAAGTGTTTTCACCAAAATTCCCCTTTGCTCCAAATCTTAATGCAAACCCAATGAAGAAAGTGACAATGGCAACTGTGTCACTGATATTGAAGTAATCACTGAACCACACTTTAATCTTCTGATTAATCTTCCCAGCCTCTGACATAAAAATCTGCAATAAAAATAAAAGTCAGGTCTGCTCATATTTATTGCATGTGGACCAACACTGAAGTATATCAATCGCTAACGTTTTTATACTTCCAAAAATAAAATATCTATTCAAATGGATAACTGTTTTACACCGAGGAATCAAAACCAGTGTTTAACTGTGTCAGCTTCACAACAAGGACAAGGAGGATGTATGTTTCCTTCTGTCTGAACAATTTATGAAGGAATTTTGGGTTTGGGCTTTTTTTGGCGTTGTTTTTTTCTTTTGAGGCAGTTACTGTTACAAAAACGACGCCTACTTTCTGCCCCTTCACTTGGACCTGAGGTACCAGGTTAATGAGCTAACTTTCTCTCTCTCATTTAAAAATTCTTACAGAACTTCTCAAAAGTTCTTGCTGACCAGCAACATCGTAGTTGTGATAGCTATCCTGTCTTGATAAACCTTTTTTTGTTTTGTCATCTCAGTCATAGCATAGTGGTAGAGTTTGACTGACACTAGTAAGTAAATACACATTTCGCCCCTCAGAAAAGTAAGGTTGCTTATTTCATTACAACTTGTAGACAGTGATTAGTTACGGATATCTAAAAAAAAAATAAATAAATCAACTCTTGGGGCAGGAATTTTCACAACAACAAAACAAAAAAATCAGACCAAGATGTCATTACCAGTTCCTTGAAATTTAGGAGGAAAAAACCCACCTCCTTTTAATAGACCTCCATCTCCTCCCCATTGGAAACAAGAAAACCAAGCTAAGTCCAAGCAGCAGGCCAGGAAACACTGGTACTGAAACTAGCAGCTTATACCAGAGTTTAAGATAAAGGTATTATGTACTCTGATGCTTGAAGTTTCTTATGTTCTCTTGTTTATAAACACAGTTTAAAGCATACTGTTTTAATTGACAAAGAAAACTAAAATCCCAGATTGTTATAGGCATACCTCACGAATTTTCTCAATTGCTGATGTGAAAATGTAAGCAATAACAATCCACTCTTGAACAGACGGCAATTCTTCCATTTTTACAAGAACCACAAATGTGTAGAGCATGAGGAATCCTAAGTATGCCAACTAAAAAAAGCAGTGAAAATTATACATATAATTACTGAAGGTTTCTTTATAGATGTGCATGGAAACTTTTGATGTGGTATACAATAAAAGCTTCAAGTAGAATTACAGTACTATACTTACCCCTTTAAGCAGACAAGTTATTATTCATGAGGGTATACATTTTCTTCTTAGAAGAGGAAAAATAGCTGTAATAAGCTATTTATTGTTAGCAAAAAGCTTTGTTCTTATTACAGCTATTTTTCCTTTAATACAAATTTTAGAGTTTCTATTACAGTAATTTAAACAAAGCTGTGCATGAAAACTATAGCCTAATAAATGATTATAGAATTCCTGGTAGCAACTGATAAAATTAATTACTTGGGCCGGAATAAAAATGTTCATGCTAAATACCCTCTAAGCTTAAAAAAAACAAAAAAAAACAAAAAAAAACACCCACAAAAACCCAACAAACCAACCAAACAAAAAAAAGTATTTCTCAAAGCCAACATCATGAACTTGAGAAAAACCCAAACCATGTAGTACTGCATGTGCATATGCAGTTTTTCAAAATCTCATTTCTAGCCTAGCAAGGTAAGGGGGTTTTGTTTGTTTTTTAAAAAGTGCTTAAACTTTGATTCAGGTCACAGAGCTACACGTTGGGAAAAGAACCCAAAAATCCACATTAGATTTCCAAACAAAACACACAATTCAGAAGAAAACTCACCGTATTAAACCAAAACTTCACAATTGGTGCATGATAAAATGCATAAAATTTCTGTGTAATTGGAAGTCTTTTAGGTTTTGCTGGAGTCTCCATATCATGCTTTTCTAAAGTACTGTCCAAGATCCTTACTTCTTTAAACACCTCCTAAAATGAAAGGACTGTTAACTTCACATAGAGAATACATGCTTTTGGACACCCATTTTAACTCCTGCTTTGATTTAAAAATGTAATTATTTATTTTAAGTTAGAAATATTCTTTTTATTATCTCCCCCTGCCCCACATTACCATAGGTATTTCATCTGCTGCATTCTGGAAGTTGTTTTCACTGTCATCCATTGCCATTTGATGTGCATCTTGAGATTGAGGAATATGTGACATTTCAGCCTTGGTCTTATATTCCAACAGCAGTATAGCAGGAGGGAGTAAAATACTCAGTATCACCTGCAAAAGATGAAGACTAAGTGCAAATAGTTCCCAGCTACGTTACAGTATCAGAACACACCAACACACAGAATATCCTCTGAAAATATATTATCCAGATTTCACTTGCTTGTTATTGAGGAAAAAATGTAGAAAATTAATTAGTTGTTATTACTTATATACACACTTAACAGGCTAAAATCACATATACAGAGTGTTCCTTGACTTGAAGATATAGGAAAGGGGAAGAATTCATGAATTCCAAAACTAAAAGCCACTAGAAAGAATATACTCCAAGCCTGAAGATCCTGAGATGTTCTGTTTACACTCTGTTCTTTAATCCACTCCCAGAAACTCTGAAACTGTCTACTGTCAAGGTGTATTTAATAGCATATAAAAGCAGAGGTTGTGGGTTTGGGGTTTGGATTTTGGGGGTGGGGTGGTGGTGGTTTTTTTGTTTTGGGATTTTTTTTTCAACTTACGGTAGAAAAATGAGCTAAGGTATGGATGAAGAGAATAAGTAAAAGCTATTTATTGTCATTAGCCTATTACAAAGCAAGCGAGAAAATGGTTAATCAGTTATGAAAGAGGATTTTAGTAGGTGACAAGTTAAATGATGCTTGTAGATATTTTGTAGGAAAGTTTTATTTCATTATATTTCTATAGCAACAATTAGGTTTTGGTACACCATCTCAAAGAAATATGCAACTCCCATTTTGGTTCAATTGATCTATATCACAGAGGGCACCATTGGAAAACCTGTCCCCGATTTGCCTACCCTTGTTTCATTCTGTGCCCTGCTTTTGTTCAGTTTCTTCCTCCAAAATAGGACATACACAAAGCTTTTCTACATCAAGTCTTATGTGCCGCCTGTAAAAAGCCAAAATGCATGAAACTATATTCTTACAGTGGGTTTTCTGTCTGTTAAGGTTTTTTACCACTATGTTTTTAGTAGTGGATTAGTATTCACATGATCTCTTTAAGCCTCTGATTAAAGGCTACTTGCCTGGTTTTTGCCTTCTATATTTCTGTACCTTATTTGAAAAGATAATAGAGTGTCAAAAGAAGAGTTTACAATAAATATTTCCAGTTTTGATTATGTTATAGGAGACTGTTTTACAGGATTGATTAACATAAGCTATAGTTGTGAAAGCTTTATACCAATAGCATTTAAACAGATGCTTTCCTTCCATTTAAACATAAATTCTCTTGATCCTTTTTACACCAATAAACTGTGACACTGCTTACTTTGTACCATGAATTCTTCCTCATGTTCAGCCTTCCCATCCACATATCTGATAGCAACATCTGCGTACAAGTATGTGCTACAAATGGACGAAGCCTTGATGACACTGCTAGCTTCAGACAAGTTGAGTTGCTCCAGTTTTTAAGCTCATAGGTTAGTAATTTCATTGCCATAGTTTCATCTTGTCGGAAGGACTGTTCTAACAGTTCAACTGCCAGTTGGCCAAACTCACTAGAATGAATAAAAACCAACAAAACAGAATTTAGTATCTACAGAAATGGCCTTGAGTTTAGGTTCAGTTTTCTTGTACAATCAAATGCCCAGTAGCACAACTTGAAGGGACTATTACCTGTCCCTTCTGTACAGATATACTGTACAGTAATTTATAACTGCAACACGTGAATTGGTGACTTCTATTAAAAACATATGCAGGATACAAACAGCTGTTAAAACATGCAAGGAAATTACATGGAAGTAAGTAAATGGCACATTCAGTGTCATTTTAATTTAATTATAAATCATGACTCATTAACAGCCCTCAAGAGAGAGCAGTATCTGACATAAAACATCTATTAGAGTGCCACTTAATCCTTTTTGCAGAAAGGAATTGTCTTCAAGTGTGCTAATAGAACAGTTTGGGTTGTGTTCATATATAGCCTGCTACTTTTACTGTAAATTTCAAGAAAAGAACTTTAACAATATAAATGTAATTTACTTGGAATACTGTTTCAGTTCTTCTGAAGTATCATCAACAAGGTCACTTTGTTTTGCTTCATATGCCATTGAACGATACACTTTGCAAGCAACTAAGGCTTTCGCCATGGACTCCTCCCCATGCTGCCAGAAGAAGAGGGCCATCTTCTGCCTCTTCATTAACACCGCCCAAAGTAACAGCTCGTTGAGAGGATAAGCAAAACGTCTCGTTTCAGGGTCATCTATGTCTACTATTTCATCTTTGGTTCTTTTCTTTTTTCCCTCTTCTGTACCAGTGTCAATCTTTAAAATAAAATCAGAAAGTTACATTTTTAAATCTCTAAACTTGGTCATTATATTGCCTCAGGCCTTCAAAAGACTGATTAACAAAAAAGAAGGTGGTGATAGCTTAAAGAAAAAACCCTAAAACATGAGAAGTGTGGTATGCTTGCTATTCAAGGACTGTTTAGATTATGTGTATTCAAGGTAAAGCTTATCTAATTTAAGATTTTGCTTACAACAGAGGATGCTTAAGGAGTGTTTGGATAATAGTCAAGGCACCAGATAACAGATATTTCAGAGTCACAGACTTGCTAATTAAGGACATACATCCTCCTTTGGCATTGAGAAAGGAGGGGTTGGCAAGAGAAACAAAGACCCTGGTGTCCTCTGATGATGCATAACCATAAAAGGACAAAAGGAGTAGGGGTATCCTTCCCCAAACGACCACTGAAGACCACCAGAGACCCCCATGCAGATGTAGAAGACTCTGGGATGATTGCTCAAGAGAGCAACACGTCTGTCATGCTTGCTCAAGATAATGAATATGCAATAGTTAGGCGAAACACATGTATTAGACGTGGTCTTTTAACTGTAGTGTATAAGTATGGACTGAAAACCTCAGTAGGTGTACTTGATTTGTGGAAATCTTCCACCTTGCACCCTGAACAGAATAAAACAATGTCTCCTCTCTAAACATACTTTGTGTGTTTTGGGAGTTACTTTCTGATCAGGTAACAATTATATAACTTGAAATAAAATGCTGAGTGATCCAATATCAAATTATAAAAAGAAAAAAGAATTTCTGAAGACTTGAAAAGCAGCTGGAACTTTTGTTCAAAAACTTCAGTTGAGTCCAATTCATTTTAATAGCTGAGAGACTGAATTACTTTGATTTAAAGATCAAAAGAAAAGCAGTAACTAATATACCTACATACAAATGAGGAAAATCATGGAGACTGCTTATAGTAAGTCAAATGGCCAAATCTTGCTCCATCTATAAAGCCATGTGAGTCCCCCCTATTGCTAGAACTGTGCCAAAGATAAGCCTTTTGCTCCCTAACATATCAAAGCTTATCCAGAAGACTACTATACAGAAAAATAAACACTCTTTACAGAATCCCGTAAGCATGCTAGACAGTTTATAATCAAGTACAAAAGCAAGGTTGAAATTCCAGCTTCAGCAAAGTCAGTAAAACTGCTGCTACTCACACTTCAGTGGTACTTGGATTTCAACAAGGTTCTCTACTCTTAACTACTTAAAATAAACCCCACCATGCTCTCCTCACACATCTGTACCTTTGGTTTATATGGCTGCGCTGTTTTGATGAAGTGATTGTGGCGCATTTTTTCTTTCTTGTCTGCCCTGTTACCAAAAGACTCATGGCTTTTACACATCTGAGGAGTAGTATTTGAAGGATTTCGCCCAGATCGCTGTAACAAGAATAAGAGGAAGGGGTTGGGTTTGGTTTCTTTACTCTTACCTACTAGGCATTATAAAATCATTTGTTTATAGCTAGATACTTAGTTGAGCAATTAAACAGTTACTTTGCTACTGAAACAGTGATGAACTGTTGCTGTTATGCAACAGCAACAACCAGAATTTTCACTGGATATTTAACAAGTTTTTTTGTGTTTTTTTCTTTTTTTTAAGAAGTCACAAAGTAGGCAATTACGCTTGTTTTACAAGCTAAGATATCTGCATCCCAAGCTCTGTCCCTTCTTCTCCTATGAGGAGGAAAAAACAGAATAACGAAGAAGGAATTTAGATGTGCTAGAATAAGGAGCAGGAGAACAAAACCTTTGGTTTGTCCTCAATCTCAAAACAGCTACCAGTTGCCCTCATAGGCCTTACTATTGCCTTTAAAAGAACCAGTCCATTGACAAGAAGAACAAAACAATATGGATCTAATTTTTCTCAAAAATATGTAGGGTTTTTTTTTAATTGAGGCCATACGAATCAGCATGTCCTGTTATCCAATTGCCACATACCCGATTGTTCCCGCTGAGACTATTGTATACAGCTCTAAAGCGTTTTCTTGTGTAGGTACATCTGTAGGTTCCTCCCATCAGGTACTCAATAACCAGCCCCACATCAATCAGGTTGATTTTATATCCCGGAGGAAGATTTCCCTAGGAATACAAAAAGTATTCTTAGTTTTTCAAATTATAATCTTAAAGTTGTTTAGAGTGTTTCTATATATTGCATCACAGCTTTAAATAAAAAACTAATTAAACCTTTCATGAATAAAAAAGCAAACAACCAAACCAAACCATCTACATGGCTCAATATTTATCTGTTTCCAAAAAGACAAGGTTACAACTTCTTTTTTGTATGACCTCCCCTAGCAGGGTAGATGTTCATTCTGTTGGAGGCAGGGTGGGGGGCACACTGTTTTTTGTCTGTTGTTTTAACAGTCAAAATTACTCCTAGCTGGAATTATCAGCTTTCAATCTCCCAAAGAAGGAAAACAATCACAAGTAAGATGAAAGAGACAACACTCATTGGGTTTAACATCTTTCTGGCAGCAGGGCACTAGGCATACAACAGCAAGTACTGGTAACAACAGAACATCTGCAGAGGTAGCTTATTATTTACAATAAAACCTAACTAATAAACCTAAGATTAAATTGCCAGTCAAACACAAGATATCATTAAAAAACTAACATTGCTAATTTGACAGATATTTACATTTACAGCATACCTGTTTGACATCCCGAACAAGATGAAAGAGTGTTGGGTTAGTTGGGCCTTGTTTCTTTATAAAAAAAAAGAGGGAGGGGGGAAATTCAGAATGAGAAATTAGAGAGCAATGACAAGAGAAGATTACAGTAGAAGCCAAATATTTTTGCATGTTGGCTCAAAAAAAAAACCAAACCCCAATAGTTTTTAAACAAACAGTAGCCATCAAATAAATGCAAATATTTCAAACTACTGTATTAGCTATAGACTATTTCCTTTTTTGTTGCATTTGACTTCTGTTTTAGTTTGGGACATAACTAATACAGCCATAGTTCGTCCAAAAAGGGCAGAGGAAGGGGACCCACCAGAATGCAAACAGCAGCATTATGGGGTTTCTATATTATTAAAATATAATATTACAGAGACAAGCTTTAACAAATAAACATTTTAGTTTACAGGAACACACACAGACTGACATTCATGTTTACAGTATTACAGGATCCATAGTAAAAGCTCCCATACTTTTAAAATTTTTAGTCTGAACATTCCCTCTTTTTACCAAAGTGGATTTTTCTTTCTTCTCTGATTTCCTCTGAGTGCATGAAGTATTACACTTTTAGACACACAGTTACCCTAGCTCCCATACAGAACTCAATCAAAAGCACATCAAGTGTGTAAAAGCACGACTATAAAAGGTTAATTAAAAAAAACCCCAAAAAACAAAAAACAAAACCTCATCACATGGGCTCCTTTACAGAGCTTTATTAGCTAAAGAATTCCTTTTTTTTCTTTCTTCTTTTTTTTTTTTTTGTCAAAAGCAGATAACGAGAATGTTAACGTAAGCCTAAGTCATATTTGTGTACTACTCACGTTAGCCACTTTTTGGTGGAAGGGGTTTTTTTTTTGTCCTGTTAGATACTTAGTGTTACACAAAACTACCTTAAAATTCTTAAATCGATACCTATGGCAACAAAATTTTTTCTAAGTAATATTTATAACTATGGAGGTTCACAAAATAAACTCTTTTTACAACTATTACGATAATTTTAACTGCTATGGACAGAATTCACTTTATGAAGCCCTAACAATACTGTTTATAGACCTCACATTTCGTGCACAAGTTTCACACATCTGACTTTCTCTTGTTCTCTTCCCCACTGTGGTTTACACGTTTCATATGTTCCACAACAAGGCTACAATTTTCCTTCAGTATCTATCCCCAACGTCAGACACAGATGAATATCCTGCTGACAAACTATTTCTGGTATCATTTCCGGAGAGCCAGAAAGCAGCTGTGGCACTAACAAAGCAGCCAGACAGCATGCACTTCTCAACTCAAACCTCATGGGAGGAAGCCTTCCCTTTCAACACCCCATGGCTTTCAGACTGGTGCGTATGACCCAGTATACAACACACTGAGCAACTAAAAAGCTGTTCTAAAAGTAACTTAAAAAGCAGTCATTCACTTACTGTATTATAAAGTTCTTCCAGCCTGGGAATTGTAAGAAATTTGTGCATGCTTACTCCATTTTCAATCAGGAGTTTCACAAATGCAACTCTATCCATCACAAGGGCATCTAACATAGCCTGTTCCAGAGAGCCAACCTACAACAAATAGGTAATAAGGTAGAGCCTGGAGAGAACCAGTAAAACAGGGCATCACAAAAGTAAGTTTACTTGGATTACATATCAACGTCATCCATTTACAGGGCTGGGGAAACCTTACATGTCTACAAATACAAAGATGTCACCCTTGGTTCAGAAAATTCCCTCAACTTCACACAATTACAGGATGAGAGAATATTCTGAAGACTTGATCAGCAAGTCTTATACTCTTCCATAGGTATCTCCTACTGACACAGTACATGGGACTAAGTAGATGTTTGGTTTAACATAGTTAAGCTGTTCTCACGGATTGATATTGGATAAAACACAAGGACGTAAAACATTTAAAGCACAATTTGCTTCAAAGACAAATGCTCAGAACCATAATTGCTATCAGCTAGCCTTGTAGTATGTACTTTTGACTGCACACTCACATAAGATTGTGTTTTATTTTTACTGCAATATGGGAAAGAGGCAAGATCCACAACGTAGTTTTCAAACTAAATAGACTACAAGAAACAGACGTTTTGTCCTCTCCCTCAAAAGACACCGCAGTACTGCCAACAGTGCATTTTACTAGATGTTCCTCAAGAACTTCTATGACCATGTAACTGTAAGGAAGAAAGAGATCTGACTAAAATGAACTCAGCTTCCACCTTTTGCAATGTCTTTTCTTCCCTAGTTATTCAGAACACTTAGCACATTTCTAAAATTTTTGATCCATTTTCAACTACACAATAACAAGACAGCTGTAAGACTAAACATTATGCATAAATTACTGTCCTCAAAATAAATGTGTCGGTATTCTACAGTCAAAAGACTCATTCTTTACAGTAAGCTGAGTTTCTCTCTTTTAGAAAATATAATTCTGCTTAATCCAGACCATTACATACCAGCCATTGTTGCCCATAAACAAAAACATGATTTTTGGCTATGTCAACTCTATCCCATGCAAGTGTAAGAACAAGCTGGTCAAATGCAGATGCATTCGTGCCTTAAGAAGGAAAAACAATAAAAAAAAATTGAAATTAATGAAAATATAAGATAATAAACAATTTTGCTTCCTACTAAGGCCAAATCAAGCAATCCACCACAAAGTTATATAGTATATTTCATCATTTATGACACATTATGGCATTATACAATGAGAATATATAGTAGACAATTCTTTGCTTAAAAACTAAAGATCCCTACAGATTATAGTATTTTATAAATAATCCATCATATAAACACTAAACAACAATAGCTGGGGATTCCAAATGCTCTTAAAATCAAGTGTCTCACCTTTTAACAATGCTGTAAGTATTGCAACATCAATGTCCTGATGTTCGTCTGACCCAATATGAAAAACTGTAATCTGTCCAAAAGGATAAAATAGGGAAAACATATTTTACAGTTATTTTCAGACAAAGGTCATTAGCTCCAGTCTTTCATGTCAGGAATTGAGATACATTAAAAGTCACCTTATCTTTGATGCAATTTAAGTCTATGCTCGATTTAAACTTAGCTTTAGTGTGCACTCTTGTTTTGTTTTCCTAACTGGGTGCCACATGAGACAATCCTTTATGAGAAAAAGCATATCAGAAACCCTTTACACTCTTCAGTCAATTTGAACTTCTTTTCCCGCTATGATTATAATTCTCTGTTGTCTATAAACACCACACAGTATTCTGTTTACCCCCCAGTTCATTCTAGATTATAAGATTAACCTGCCACCAAACATCTGTAGCCAAATATGACAATTTTAAACCTCAGAACAGCACAATATAATGTCCAAACGGAACACCAGTACCTGAACTCAGGCTACATATAAAGCTCTAAAGTGCTTTTGCTTTAAGCATGCAGTGATAGTACATCTTTGTTAGTACAGTCATCATTAAAAGATTAAAAAAAAAAAAAAAGGCAAAAGAAATTCCAAGGTTTTCAAAAATCAAAGCAAGAAAAAAAGGACAGCAACCCAAATACAAAATACATACACACTTATAAACAAACCAGAATCCAGTCATCTGAAAACAAATAGGCTTGGAAACAACAACAAACTCTGATTACCAGAAATAATCACAAGAATGAAGTCTCTCTTGGCCATGAAGTGAAGTACACACGAAAACTGTATTTGACTATCTTCTGTAACTGGAAGATCCGCTATGTCCACAAAAGATTTTTGAATGACTCTTGATCATATACAACATTGAGATACAATTTAATATTATATCCGCAAAAGCATGCACCTTGCATAAAAAAATTTTATGGCAAGATCCACTTACAAGTTCTTTTTTTTTCATGCATTCCAGCAGAGTCTGAAACAAATGAACTGCTTCACTTTGACCAAAGTTAAATGTCTTTTTGATGGTTGAAATGATTTCAGGCTCAGCACCCTCAGGAACACTCCTGAGATTGAAACAAACAAACAGGAAAACACATTGTTACAGATGAACAGTAAGAACAACGATGCATTTAATTAGTTTCAACATGTCAATTCAAAGTCCTGCCATCTATAAGCTTATTACTGTTTCAGTGGCAAAATCCTGGGTAATCTTTAGAAAGAAGTATAGGTTGCTCAATCTATGACTTTCTACTACCGCCTTGTAAAAGTAACTCAGCTTGTCTCCCTTTCCTGCCCATACCCAGTTCTGAGATACTTTCAACTAAAAGATTTTGACACAAAATACTAAGTACTCACTCCCCTGAATAAGACCTGCTTCTGATCTTACTATGGACAAAGCTGTTTGGTTTACTGCTATGTTAGATCCCTGCCTCCTGGTTCTGAGGCAGTCCCCTCAACAAGGACCCAACACATTTAAGGATTTATGCAAGTCTGACAACTAACTAGAAATCACAAAGTATTGTGGAGCCCAAGCACATCCCTTTTATTATTTGAAACTACACTTAAAACAGACAAGTGTTTTCCACACTAAACAGAAGTGTGTAAAAAGTTCAGTTTTAAGACTACTCAGAAGAAACAATATAGAAACTTCTGATCCTGTGCTGGTTTTGGCCGAGATACGAGTTAATTTTCTTCATAGTAGCTAGGATGGGGCTATGTCTTGGATTTGTGCTAAAAACAGTGTTGATAATACAAGGATGTTTTGGTTACTGCTGAGCAGTGCTTACACAGAGTTGAGGCCTTTTCTGCTTCTCACCCCACCCCAACCCACCAGCAAGCACAGGAAGAATTTGGGAGGGGACACAGCTGGGACAGCTGACCCCAACTGACCAAAGGGATATCCCATACCATATGATCTCATGCTCAGTATATAAAGCTGCAAGGAGGAGGAGAAAGGGGGGGAGCATTCGGAGTTACGGCATTTGTCTTCCCAAGTAACTGTTACACATGATGGAGCCCTGCTTTCCTCGAGATGGCTGAACACCTGCCTGCTGATGGGAAATGGTGAATGAACTTTTTGCTCTGCTTGCATCCGCAGCTTTTGCTTTACCTACTAAACTGTCTTTACCTCAGCCCACAAGTTTTCTCACTTTTACCTTTCCGATTCTCTTCCCCATCCCACCAGGGAAGAGTGAGCGAGCAGCTGCATGGTGCTTAGTTGCCAGCTGGGGTTAAACCACAACAGATCTTTTTTCAGAAATGTTACTACTATGCACAGCTAACTGCATGAAAATATTTCCATTCAATGTAGTCAAGTGATATTTTCAAGCAGTCTGGTAACATACTATTCTCTACGTTATTCTCACATCTCTGGACTCACAGCTCGGACTTCAGTTGAGCAAAACTCTGTTGTGCACACTTAAGAACAGTCACATTTATCACTTAAGTTACTGTGGCTTTGTTAAATATTGAAGTTGAAGCAGACAGAGCATTTAAACTGAGAGCTGAGTCCTCTAGTTAAAATGGTGTAACAAAATTACTATACGTAACTGAAGTTACATATGAGATGTTCCCCTAATTTAGGACACAGGTACGTACAGTTTTCCTATCCTTCTTGTAAGTATTGCTAAAGCAAGCATATGCTACAGAATTTGGTGCAACTGGTACAAGGTATGTGGGAAGAACCTAGAACTAAGAGAGAAGTCTTGGTCTTTAGCCAGACCTATTATTGCAGTCAACCTGGAAATCCGCATCACAGGCAAGATTACACTCCCTGCTTTTAGCCTTTCTTTCCACAGAAAAAGCTCTTGTACATATTCATTAAGGAATGGTCTCAAAACCCATCTACATATGACTGATAGTTTAGCTAGGAGTGCTAGGACTTACCCTCCCTCCTCTGTTTGCTTGTGAACATACGCCAATATGTCTGCAGCTCTACCAGTTCCTTCACATACTACCACTGGCACAGGAGGACTTTCTTGAAGGAAGTCTAAAACTGTGAGTATGACGTTGGGGCCACCTTCAAATACAAGCGCCACCACAGGCACACCTTGGCCAATTCCTATAAAGTTGCAAATAAATATTATACACTTACAACATTGTCCAGTTTTTAAGGAATACTAAGATTGATTTTACATATGTAATAAATCAATTATGTCCCTTCTACTGAATAAAAATTAAAGTGCTGCCTGCCAGACATTTTAACTGTTGCTAGTGCACAGTTTCAAGCACTGTTTATACTTTGGACTGGGGGGAAAGCACTGCAAAGAAACTGATAAATACAATTGAATACAGTCTACAACACAGAAGAGATACTTCACAGAAATATTCCTGAACTAATGCAGAAACGTGAACCTTTTTTTCTTTAGGGAACTCCCCTTCTACCTTCCCCCCGAATAGTTTCCAAAGATGACAACATGTATACAATTTGAACATAGTTACGTAGAAACCCTCTACTGACAGGAGTATTGCAAAAGCATTCCTAGAAGAAAAAAAACCCCACATGTGTTGCTCCATAATTGGGAAAACACCAAAAGCAGTCTTGGCTTCCTTGCACAAACACAGATTATGTTTTACAAACTCAGTTGCCCCATTGTGAAACTGCAAGTGATCAGTGTCAAAACCATGAATCAATCAGACCAGCAAGCCCTGACAACATACTAACAACTTGACTGACATACATTTGCTTTGTGAAAGCAAAACTGACAACTTTATTCAAAAGAACCCTCTTCTCTGGTCCCACAGAAATCCTAAATCTACCAGCAGTATCTAGGGCCCAAAGCAGCAGCTGAAATTTGCAAAATTCATTTCATTCAGGCCTGAAACATAAACAAAAGACTAATTTTTCTATTTTCTCATTCAGATGTTTGGTGCAAGTACCTTTGTCATTAAAGCATAGTAACACTCAGTCCTCAGGCATCAGAATTACTTACTTGCATGGATCCGTTGCAAATTAATAGTTTTTTCCAGTTCTCTCCGCAATTTAACTTCTGCTCCATACTTTCCCACTGTTCCATCATCCACCAGAATGAAATGGGAATGGAGATTATTTAGGACGTTTAGTTTACTTAATGGGTTTAACAACGTTTGATATGGAGCAACCACCTAAGTACAAGCACACAACAATGTCTTTTACTTGTAAAGATTCACATTTGTTTCTGTGAAACTTAACTTTTTGTGTAGACACAAGAAGTAGTGGCTCAACAAGAAGCACTGACACATATAAGCATGCCTTGGGTCAGGATACACCAACACCTGTAGCTCTTAACTTGCGCAGGAAAGCAGATAACAATATCACAAAAGGATTCTGTTCTGAAGGATAACAGAGAAAAGATCCTTTGAAAAGGTGTCTTTTGGGAAAACTTGCGACTGCTCTAGCGAACAGTAGTATTGAAGATTCTGCATCAAAATTTTTCAACTTATCATCCTCTGTAATTGTGAATTCTCTGTAATACTTTAGCATTTTTGTTATTTGATTCAGTTATATCAGTGGGGGGGGTGGGGGGAAGGATTAAGTACTTGAGAACAAGCTCCTCCTCTAGCGCGTTTGCATTTTGCAACTTGTTTAACACTAATGATCTTGCATAAGTCACAGATGTCAATGTATCTTCATAGTAAAGCAAGTATTCCGATGATGCGAAGTAAGTGAAAAAACACGCTTGAGCAGATCTGTCAAAAAGTAAGTCAGGTAAATCATTATTTCAATTAGATAATTTATCCTTACATCTCTTCCAACAAGGTCATTTCTGTTTTCAATCACTCCCCATGGAGCAATCCCAATAGTGCAAATCTTTCGAGATGATCTGGAAGCATGTTCTCTTAGAGCATCACCAACATGTTTTGCAACACCTGTTTGTGCACAAAAAGATTTCAATGTATTGAATGCCGCGTCTTATTAAGAAATACAACCGTTTCATTAGTTAACTGGGCCTTTAAGGATCTGGAAACTTATTTGACACAACAGCAAAGAAAAAGCACCATACTACATATACCAGAAGGAAACAAAGTACTATGTAGCAGTAATTCAACAAAATAAATACTAGGCTAGTAAGAACTAGAGTTTCCAGTACATTACTGTACTTGTTTTAATCACATGAAGTTTTTTTCCTCCTGCATTTTCAAAAACAAAATAATAAAAAAAAAACCAAAAAAACCCACCCCAAAACTAAACCAATCAAAAAAGCGCCCCAAAACCAACCCCCCCCACCTTTGTGTTGTTTCTCTTTGCAAGACAGAACAGCAGCCCGCTTCCAACAACACGTGTTCAAAATGTATTATTTTAATTTAACTTGACGAAACTCACTCAAATTTACTTCGCTTTAAAATGAAGCTATGCATCCATTAAATCTTTTGGCTCTTATAAACTGTAATCCACTTAACTGCACACATTCATTGGTACTTCTTTACCTGTGTTCACTCCTCCAGTTATAATCCAGGCTCCTGTTGTTACTGCAGCTTTAATAAGACCTTTGCCAAGCAACTGTTTGATGCGTGGGTGAAGTTCAAATTTCTGCATGCCCCCATGTACAGATATAACAAGCTTTGGCAACTCCATCTGCCATTCTTTAAGCATAAGTTGCAGAATAGCTTCAGGCTTAGTGTCATATGACAATCGCACATACTACAGGCACAAGAAGAGAGTTAAAAGGTTCTCAAATCATCACAGAATCAATGCATAAAAAGAAGAACCAGGATGTATTTCAGGATATATTATCCTATTTCTGGCTATGGAAAATGTAATTCACTTTCTCAAAACACAGCAGATGCAATAAATGAACAAGCTTACTTTATATCCTTCAGAATTAAGGACAAGACAGTGTTGAAAGCAAGTTTTGGAAAGGGAACGACTGTAGAAAGATTATGTTACTCCATCCTACTGGCACAGTAACCTAGAAAAATGAATCTTTATGAAAGCATTGGGTGATCTCTAAATTAGATGGAATTCAGAAATATTATAAAAGTTCTGCCACCTACTGGGGAGAGGCTTGCATGTCCACGGTGAAAAGTTTTACAGAAAGACAGTTGCTTGCTTTTCGTTCCCTATTCCTGGTGGGAAGGAGAGCTACATTCTTTAACAGAAAACTTCAAACTAGCAGGTTTTTAACTCGCTGTGTTTAACAGCATAAGATTAAGTAGATGGTTGATCAGTTAAAAATACTGCTGCATCTTTAATACAATAGAGGGGATGTTTTGCAGAAATTAAGCCCTACTTGAATCAATTTCTAACTAAAAACACATCACTATTCCAATAAACTGGTTTTAGCAACCCCACTAGCACTCTGCAGAAGTAAGCACAGAAATGACTATAGGCAGCTTGCTATTTCTGTACTCCTAGAAAAGGATTTGCAGCAATTTTAAGCTATACTAAGAGTACAAAGGAACACATACACTGCTATTACGAACATGAAAGAATTCTGCTAAGAGCCTTTCTCTCCACAGAGATGATCTGACCCAGAGCACTGGACTCTCCTTCCGGGCTCTGCCGGCTGCATAAAGAACACAGCTCCCTCATTCAAGCACTTCAGTTCGGCCATAGGAGCTGCACTGTACCAAAACACCTTGCAGCTTATAACTGCATGAGCATTAAATCATTCCTACCACAACTAGGAATCCTTTACAAAATGTTTGTGGAGAATATGCCAGAATTTCCAGTTTTCTAGCCTCTCCAGGACATGTGCACTCGTGAATTAGGAGTTGGTTTCCAAATCTCCATTTATTGGTTTACTTGTTTTTAACTAACCCTCTCTCCCACAAAACTTAAGTTATTCTGATCAGTATGATTATGCTTTAATAATTTTGAACAAATCTACTAAAGAAGCATATTTCACATCTATCCATAATTTTAAATCATTTTTCAGAGTCTGAAAACTATGAATAGAGGGTTAAGATAGCAGATGTTACTTAACAGGTCCTATAAAAATTTAACAGTAGCGAGTAAGCAAGCAGCACAGATGAGTAAGCTGTACTTTCATGAAGTCTGAAACAGTGACACTGAATACTTAATGTAATGTTTTGCTGAAGTGATTATGAATTCTTATCACCATTTGCAATTTGAAGGTAAGCCTGTACACGAATACATCTAATTCTGATAGATCTCAGCAACTTTTGTTATGAAAAATAAAATTAAAAAATGGAAATTAGAAAGAATTTGGATCACAATAAAAAAATACTAGCATAGTAGAGGGCACCGGTTTGTCACAATACGGGTGATGTTGTTTTCAGCCTTCAATTTCAAAAGTTAAATGAAGCATCCATCCTCCTCTCTATCACCATGTTTAGAGTAAGAAAAAAGAAAACGTCATACATGCCTTAGCCCTGTAAGAATGAGAGCCACCTTGAAAGTTGATGACACCATAAGCATCAGTAGAGGTCTGTTCTGTATGTTTTTCCACTGACCATTCTTCTATTTCCTGATTATAGTTTTCACCCAGCTTCACATCGGAGTATTTCATAGCAAGACTTGCAGTAAAACAAGCATGTTGTCTGACCAAGCGGCCACAACAGCACCTGCACCCAACCACATAATTTAGAATACTTGAATAAATACTATTATTAGAAGACAAGAGAGAAGAACTTCTTTTATCTATAACAGAGATACATCAGATTTAGAAAGCAGACTCTAAATATTATATAAACCTCTCTTCCAGAGCAAGCTTTGTTGCCATAAATATTTATAGCAAGAATTAATTACAATACATAATTATTATGCAAAATATGGAAGCTCACTGAGATAGCAGGTTGGAATCCAGAAGAAACTCATTCTTTGAAGCCAAATAATTTATATAACATTTATAAATCTGTGATCTATGTATTGCGGACAGTTCTTTATTCATTAGTTATATTTGGTTTATATCTAACCTTTCACCAACTTGTCATTTGCAATATTGATCAAAACTTTTTAAAACCCTATTATGAAAATGTTCATTTAATGGAAAAAAAACCTCATAAATATTGTAATTACAAAGAACTCTCACCTGACAAGTTGCTGACAAATCTGACATCCTGGAAGGCATCTATAAGAAATATTTAAAGATATGAGTAAACTTCAGCTTCAGTTTTAAGGTGGGTGAGCGGGATGGGGACAGACCACTCACACCACTTCACGTGCTTACAGAAAGATTACTGAACAAGAGAGATCTCCAGCAAACGGAAAACATGCTGCCCAAGTTTGCCCGTTTTTAACATGGTAACTTGTCTGCCTTTATTTTATGTGACTGTAGTATACTTGGCAAGTAAAAACACATAAACCTGCAAAAGCTTCAGTCCTGAGACTTCAGTTGGGTTTTCAGGCTTTGAACCATCAATATCTGAAGCCCAGGAATACTTCAGACAGGATTATCTGTGGTATTGAAACTGAAACATTTTGCTAGATGCTAAGAAGTAACTTACATACCAGCATTTTCTTGGACTCATTCTAACTATACATTGTTGCATCTGTCCTACAAATTCATGCTTCTTGTATACATCCAAGTTGAACTGCCTGTCTGGGAAGGTTTTTTGATAATTTCTGAGTTGCATGTACAGAAAATGATATATATGAACAAGCCTTATACAGTAGTATCTTCACATAAAGTTTATTATATAACTTCTACCCTCTTCCATCTTGAACATTTTCCGTGTTTTCCTGATAAGAGCTTTCTTAACATTTAAAATTAACATAGCAGATAAATTTATAATACTGTTTTCCATAATTTTCACAAGCAGCTGTTAACCAATTATGGTTAAGAGCTAGTATGCAAAAGCATACAAATACAGATGTTATACAGTAGCCTTAAAATGTTTTCAGACTTTGAGCATAAACAATTTTCTTATTTTGTCCGCTATAGAAGTTACACTGCTATTAATCATCTATGTTTTTAATACTGAACTATAGTTCTCTAACAGTTACTAAATTATAATTATCTATACTAAAAGGTACAGATCAACAAAACATACCAAATACTCCTGTCTACATTTGATTCATTTACACGTAACTGACAAACAACAGTAAATGATTCTTAGAAACTGAAGGACAAAATCTGATGGGAAAGTTGTGAAGTCTGTTGTATGCTACAAATGGGTTAAACTAAAAGGGCAAGTGTTGAAGATCATTTTGTTCCTTGGGAAATGCTCTGGAAATTTTAACAGCCTCCTAATTACTTTGTTTGCATTTGCAAATTTTCCATGTGCTACAATCATGGCTATAAATTCTAAAAGCTTCTCATGTCACATGGTTTCAAGGAACATGGTGAATTATTTACAATAACTGAAAAATTCTACAGCATTTACTTTGTTCTTTTTCTGCGTAAAAACAAAGGTCTTAAAAAGAAAAATAATACTCTGCCCCAACAGAACAAAAGAGATTTATAACTTTTTTTAATGGAAAAGTCTGAAATAGAAGTTTTCTGAAGTTCAGAAGAAAAGGTTTCTCAGCTGCTCTCAAATATATGAAGCTAAAAAAGAAGGCTGATCTGAAATCCATAATGACAATAGTAAACATTCTGGGGAGACAAAACTGCCTTAAAATACCAATTCTGAATCTATTTTCCATTTGACTTTATTTAATGCGACACAAATGTCATGACTATGCACATCAAATTTAATCATTGTAGAAACTCTTAAATTACACCTATAACATTTAGTAAAGGTAAACTCTACGAGTTAGATATGTTAGAGGTATCACTAACTTGCTTGATTTCACATCTCTAATTTAGCATAAGGTAAAAGCAGCACGAGATATGCAAAATATTCTTCTTTAGTCTCAGCCTTCCCTCTAGAAACATACTTTCCCATTTTTCAGCCTCATTTTTTCCTTACAGAACTTAAGGATGAAAAATTACTAGATACCACATGAAATCTTTTAATATCTGAACTGTTCTTATTTTATCTATCTTCCCTGGAAGCAAATATTTCTTCAGCCTTTGTTTTATAATTCCCTCTCCCCCAGCACAATTCTTGTTTTTCTTTATTCTTCTATGAATTCTTCATCCTTTTTCCCTGCACTATCACGTTTATTTTTACACTTCATCATACACTCACACTGCTGTTCTTTAAATTCCAATAGAGGATATCTCTATGAGACTTTGTGACTTCAGAACTATGCCACAAAAAAAAAAAAAAAATTACAAAACCCCCACAGTGTACACACACCACAGACACCACTAGGAGGACAGGCAAGAAGCAGCAAAGAGAACAGGAAAACATTTGTTAAAGATTTCCACAGAGCCAAAGTACTTTCAGAAAAAGAAAAAAAAAATCCAGGCTAGACATGAAGAGTGACAATGCCCAGTCACCAAAGAGTGAACGGAAGACAGTATTTTATACAGACAAAGTAGTTAGTCCAAAAATCTATTATACACTCTCTTTACAACACTGACTTCTTTTTAATTTTAAAGAGCAGCAATGACTTCTTGCATCATTTCTCGTTTACCTGTGGGGGTCTTTTGAACTTGGTATGATATACACACACTCCCTCTTCGTGAAAGTATTTTCTATCCAGGATTTCTGGGACTGAAAAATAAGAAGTGTAACAGTATTATAAAATATAAATCACGTAACTTGGCAATGAAAAATGCTTTTTAAGGAAACAAGAATTAGAATATGAGGGGTTTTGTTTTTTATTTAAAGATGAAGGCAAGTAGTGTCTAACATAAAGTTAAATTGGTTTTAAAGTTTTGCTGTCGCTCAAAAACTAACAAAACTATAAATGGCACTATAAAAACATCTCACACTGCCTAAAAGTTGAGATAAGCAGAATCAGTACATAACTTATTTTACACACAAATCCCTTAAAATCCAAAGTTGTATTTTTCAAAACTAACACTTAAATAGCAAAAATTTGCAATATGCAAATGAAGATGTACCAAAAAAACCCAAACCATTTCAAAATATACTGTGTACCTCCCTTGCTAAAGTTAAAAAAAAATTTCAGTTAAAATTTTTAAAAATTAACTGTACTACACTGAGATAACAGTAATTTCATCTATTTACTGCTTTATTAAAGTAAAATTTTAATCTTGAAATTGCAGGTAAGGAAGTTTTCTAACACAATTGGCAATCTTTTCCAGTAGCAATAAATAGGTCATTACCTTTGTTCTTCATCAAGAAACTTTTAATAATTTCATTTCAGTTGCTTTAAACAACCATGTAACATTATCTTACATGATAATCTCAGGATTACATGCTAAACAATATGCATAATGCCCAGTGTCTACATCATGTTTCAGCAATACATTGGGAAAGGAACTCAGACATGATTTTTAGTAATTAAAAACAAGAAAAAATCTGGGGATGCCAATTTGCACCTTATGCAATATTGCTTTATATCCTTATTAAGTTTACATTAAAATTTCTTCATTGTTAACAGCATGCCCTGTTCTACGTTTACTTTTTACCTTTAGAAAAATCTGAGAAATTTCACACCTGTTCTATTTCACAATGAGGGGGAAAAAAAAAAAAAAGACTGATGTATATTATTCACAGGTATCTAAATAGAGGTCTGTGGAAGTAACGAAGAAATTAACTTTTTTTTTTTTCCAGATCTAGTATAACAAGATTCAGTGAAGGTGGATGTTTTTTTCACTCACTGCAATTTCAAGATCAGTTTAAGATAATACAGAGAAATTATTATAAGTGAGAATATACCAGCTATTTTTAATATAGGCCCCTGGAAAACTGCTTAACTGCCCACCCTCTTTCAAAACATTTCCCAGACTCAGCAGATCTTTCCCACGTTATTCATCATAATCTTCTTCCAGTATTTTGTTTTAGTGAACTTTGACTATGAATCTGTCAAGACAGCAACAAACTGCTGCTCCAGTTTCTGTCTTCACACTAAGAGGGCCACCAGTCTCTTCCAAGGAGGATGCAAAGTCACAGGCGACAGGCACTTCCCAAGAGAGAAAGAAGGGTAGGATAAAGGTAGATGCACAATCCACAGGGAAGAATCATGGTGGGGAAAAAGAGCTGTAAACAACAGAATGAGCACTCACACCATGTATTTTACATTTAAATTAATATTTTAAACACCTAGAATAAATAGTCAAAGGCATTAGTTGCTACTGTCCTACCTCCTTTCCCTATACATAGGAAAGAATGCTGTTGCAAAAAAGAAAGAAGGCCTAACAAGAGAAAAGCAGGATACTAGACATTATAGGCAAACATGGTGTTATGAAGGATTCTATTACATTTATGATGCTTTTCCCTCTTTTTTGGTTTTTTCCTTCTCCTTTGGAGCAGAAGATTGAAGTGACTGACTCTTAACAGGCTTGCAAAAGATAATATCTCTTCTGCTGCTGTCCTCAAAATTAATCTCTAATCTCTCAGTAGCATTCTCCTCAGTTCTTGCTTAAGAAAAGAAAAGCACATCACCTTCCACAAAGGAGCTGGGTATTTCCTAGGACACCTGTGCCCTACATGAGCTGGGCTCAAAAAAGCTTTATCTCTTCTCTACCTTTATCAGAAGATTAGCAGTGTTATAAAAATAAATTTCATATATGTGTATATGTACATTTATATATGTATATCATACTATATGTAAAACTATACATGTAGTAGGTAGTCCAAATTATTAGCTTCCTCCTCTCATAGTACTTTTTTTAACACTATTAAGCCTTAGCCTTTGTGATATGAATCCCAGTTCTGGAAGCTGCTTTCTGCTTAGCTGAGTGAACCCACTGTTTTTATGGGTATGTATTTTTGTTCTTCATTTCTTAAAATTGAGGTCTTGTATTGATCATTACTTTAACACTGCAGTAGTTTTAAGCTTACATGTGAACTCTGCAGATCCTCCAGAACATAAAAAGATAAAGAAGAGTAATTTAACATTTAAATGTTTTAGCCAGCTGGCTAAAACCACACCTTGAAGCAAGCCATCACAGGCATAACATGCTAGATATTGAAATCTGAAGTATATAAACCATAAGTAAATGCGTTAATTGCTCCATGCAATATTGTTTTATTATTAAGTGGTGATCAAAGCTGGGGACAAGGAACACTGGCTTACAATGTGCAAAACCACTTTTCATAATAAACGGTTCTGAAAATAAAACAAACAAAAAATACCCTGCACCAAACAACAATTGATTAATTTTTATCTTAAAGAATGTACAGTTTTAACCACTCATCAAGGATTTCTCTCTATTCTTCAGCAGTGAAAGTATTTTCAGTAAAGCATGTGTACATCTATGCTATATACGTGGAGGAGGCTCTATAATGTTACTAAAACATACTTGGAACTTCTCATTTGGTAAAATTAGACTCTCTCCAGCAGCACTCCTGTACACTGATTAATCTTTATCGTAAGATGTTTTATACAGAACTTGCCAATTACAGAGTCTTGTTTCCAGTTGAGGGGAGGGGGGAAAATTAAAAAAATAAAAAAGCAAACGAAGCAGAGAACAGAGTGAGAGATATTTCCCATAAATGGGTAAAGATCACATTAAAAATGTAGGAAGAACTGACACACGGTATTGCCTTCTGTGTCAGTAAGAACTATTATTACATAATGTTCCTGTGATGACCAGAAAAAGGAAGATGACGTGAGGACACTGTTAAGATAAATTAGTTGCAGCAATTACCTCTAAGAAATACTTCCTTATCAGCTAAAGATTAAGTTAAAATAGGAGATCAAGTCAGTAGTCAAAAATCAATATGCAAGTTACCCAACTGTTTTAGAAAATTGCCTACTCTTATTAAGCTTTTCAATCATCTCTACAGCATACACAACTACAACTCTTAAACTCTGCTTCCAGTAATGGGGCAACTTCTGCTGATTGGAGTGATCTGTTTTGCTAGTGTATTTTAGAAGGCGTACCTTACATGATGGTTACAGGCAACATGGGTCAGGAACTCTCAATACAGTGAGCTCTGTAGTGCTGCTATTCAAGAAAAAGGAAAGAAAAGGGGGAAAAAAAGGAACTATGAACCCTCCCCCCAAAACATATGGCCAGATTTTAGCAAAAAGCACAAGTAGTATCAACATATAACGAGCTATTGTTTTTCAACTATTTACTTTCTTTCCTTTCAAACTTGCATCTTGAGGAAAAAAAACTTAGCTTTCCAGATTCTCTCCCATGCATTTCACACCTCTCAAGTGAAATAAAATTTAAGACTTACAAGAAAAATGTTAATACAATTAATATTACTCCAGAACGACCTTCACTATCATTTTCCTACAGGTGACTTATCTATGAAAATTTCACCACATGAAGACCTCTTAGTAGTCAATGTTGGCAGGATCTCATCTGGACACCAAAAAACACTTAACTTTAAGTGTTTGGAAGATGTACTACAGTAACTACTAACTCCTAGTCCCGAAGTGGCCAACAAGGCTTTTGCTCAGTCTTTAAGCTGTAGAGGGTTATGCAAGATACCTCATTCTGGTTGTACTGATTTCTGAGCAGACAACAAAGTTCACTGTGTCTTTCAGTACTTCTGAAAGAACTTCAAGAAACAAAAAGCACATAGATTTGATTCAATTAGCTAGAAGAGATATACTCACCCTGGGATCACGATTAAAGGAAATACTTAAAACTATTTCCAATAAATAAGTCCTTTCATAACAGTTTCATGAGTGCTGAAATAATTATAATTGCTATTTGAAACAAAACTTACACAAGTATTTGCTCAGCTACAAACTGAAGAGAATGTGCTCGACCACAGTATTTCCAACTTCTGGAAGTATCTAAATGCCAAAATAACCCCACAGGCTTTTACAATAGGTGAAAGTTTTACCATAGCCATTTTAGCATTAGCTATTTTTGATTCAGCAATAGCATTAACACTCCAAAGCACCAATAACAGAAATTATTTAAGTGTACCTGCTCAAGATGCAAGGAATGCATCATGAAATTCATGATGGGTATTTTCAGCAAAAGTCTCCTTGTAGAATGAAACTTTTAACACAAAGTTAACTACAATTTAAGGTTTTGTATATGGCAGGTTACAAACAAAAAGAAGCAATCACCAAAGCACAGTATCATGTCAGGTCTCAGAAAAAAAAAAACCACAACCACCTACTACTCTCCCCCTTTAACTCGCATAAATGTCGATAAGAGCCTCTTATTCAACGTATTAAAATAATAAGACAACTAAGTTCTAACAGGGCAGCTATTGATGCACAACACCATGGCAAAGCTTTATCAAACTATTGTGAAGTTCTCCAAGATTATCCAAGTTTGGTCTGAATTATTTTCTATATAGAAAGTAAGCCTTCCTGTTTGGCAAGATCTGAAAACTTGCATGACTTTCGATGAACACAAATACAGCAGGTATAATATACTGTATAGCTGACAATCACGAACTTGTTCCTGTACAAAAAAGGATCCCAGTTTATTCCTTCTACTCATTTGTAATGCTGTATACTGTTGGAGGCTCTTAAGTTATAGAATATTTGTTACAAAAATAAAATTTAAGTTATCCCAAATATATCGCTCTTGAACCTGCAATACTGCATACCAACCCAGCAGTTCTACTGACAATCTTTCTATAAAGCTGAGCCGCTGAATCAAGAATCAGATTAAAAAATAATATTCCAAACTGTGACTTTTGTGAAAGGCTGATAATAGAGATTTCAATTACTGATTGCATAGACCTCAGTTTCAAATTTAGAAGTCATATCACTTTCTACAGCAACTCGTATTTAATCTTTCAAATCTTTACTTACACCATATGGCAGTTCAATATATGCAATAGTTTTTAAAGGAAAAGATCTTCCAATTTTATTTGTCCTTTATTTAAAAATAAATAGCTCTACATTCTTTCCCCACCACCTCCAATTTCCCAAAAAGCTTAGGTTTCCATTTGGGCAAAAGAAAATACGTGGAAAGTTTCAGCAAGCCTGAAAACAAGAAGATACAGTGGAAACAGCAGCAGGAGTACTCATGCTAGCCAGTTCTATCTGTCTAGGTCACTTAGAACCAAAAAGATAAATTTCCAAACATTTCTAAGAGACATTCTGTACTACAAACGTCCTTTAGCTTGTCTATTCAAGGAAATGTCCACTGACAAGTTACTGCTTCTTACATAACTATACATACC
This sequence comes from Buteo buteo, assembly GCF_964188355.1. Classification (NCBI taxonomy): domain Eukaryota; kingdom Metazoa; phylum Chordata; class Aves; order Accipitriformes; family Accipitridae; genus Buteo; species Buteo buteo. Next base: position 26,683,753 of record NC_134183.1, read on the forward strand.
GCACACACTCTTTTCATGATTTACAAGAGGATCTCTTATCTAAGAAACCCACTCCATTAGCCAAACACGTGCTATACCATGGGACTGAACTGTGACCCTGCCCAGCCAGCTAACCCCTAACTGAGCACTGGGCTCCTGCACTTACGGCTGAAGGGCAGAAATTTCAAACAAACCTTTTCTTATTGCTTTTATACTCAATATGGCAAATAAAACCAAATAAAGCCAAACAACCAGGATGAATATGATATCCAATTCAGTTAATACATATCAAGTAGTTCAGAATTCATAAAACCTCTTGTGGGAGGAGATGCCGTAAATAAAACGTATGCTAGCTCTCACTGCAAGTATTTCCAGCAGGGGCTTCAAAGCCTTAAGGCACTAAGAACCCTGCTCCAGGCAAAGTACCTGGACTTGTCGTTAGTACAAATTAACTGAATGATACTGAAAATGTGCATCCCAGAATGAGCTAAGTAACTAAGCCTCGGTGTATGGGGTGGGGAGTTATCTGAAAGACAGTTATGCCTACATTTCCCAAAGAAAATACCTAAAATTTTGTATTACCAGTACCAGTAGAGCACAACTCAGTTCCTCAAGGAAATATTTATCATTTGACAAAAGTCTCCAGAACTTCAGCTAATGCTAGGTAAGTAAGTGGATGGGAGGAAAAAAGAAAAAGGTAGTCAGTTTGATGCCATATATTTGCTAATGTTTGTTTTAAACTCTTGGCTCCAGCAAACCCCAGACATTTAATTTACTTGCTTTCCTTGCAAGGAAAATTACATACCTCTATAATTACTGTTTGGGATTTTTTGTTTTGTTTTTTTAAAGGGGGGGGGGGAAACAAAGCTTTTAGCCAGCTAGTATTACAAACTATATTTAAAAGACTCTCTGCTGAAGAATAACAGTGCTGTCTGTCCAGAGAATACACAACACACACAAAAAGCCTACAAAATTTGTTCCTGATTCAATAACTAGAATACCAGTCAACCTTATCAACTTTAAGTAACTCTACAGGAAGTATGGATATGTGCAATAGCTAAAAGACAAAAAGGCCCAAATATTATCACAGTGCCAAATAATATTTATACAGAGTGCTTTAATGTCTCACTGTGAATTATGTCACTCTAAATGAGAAGGACTGTGCATTTATCTTGTTTAATCCACTCCAAATGAAAACTTTTGTAAGGATATTTTACCTGCTGTCCACATCAGGATTATTTTGGTATTATTCTGAAACAACTACCAGCCTCATCTACAAGAAGAAGTTGCTTCCTTTACTTTTTCCCAAACCCACTGGGGCACCTCTTGTCACAGAAACTGACCAGCTCAGACACAGGCAGACCCATCGTGCATGAAAGGTGTCTCTGCTATGTTGAGGATCCTGTTCTGAGCAGAACGGTTCACCTGGCTTCACTTGACTCATAAGAAACCAAACAGCTCTAGTTTTCTGCGTTTAAAGACTTCTCTAGTGAAAATACTGCTACAGTCCTGAAAATACATTGCTCAACAGCAAAAAAAATTACTGGTTTTATTTTATGTAAAAAATTTTGAGGAAGCAAGGAAGGAAAAAGACCAGTCAGAGAAAGCCTTCTGTCAGTTCTCCTGCACACTGTATTCAGAATCAGACCTCAAATGAGCCAGCAAGCAAAGATACGAATCTTCATATCAATGGCTCCCTCAGTGCCGAAAACAAACCTTCAACAATCCTATTCTTTATTAAACAGTTCAGGAGATTTGCTCCAAACAGTTTTCGCAGCAATCCAGGTCTCTAACAGAGTAGCTATTGTTTCATCAAGTTCTTCTCTGACGTAAGACAGTCACCACAAAACTCACCAAATCCACGTCCAGTTTTGGATGCAAATACTTGGGATTTGTCAAAAAGGACTTTTACAGAGCTCTCAAACTTGACAAAAATGATTCCAATGTGCTATTTGGAGAACAGGCTGCTTCTGTGAGAATTTTTTCACCATACAATCACAAAGCATAAAATTGTTTGGGGATTTTTTCAGATTCATTTAATTCAGAAGACCATAAATTCATATACAGAATTTAACATTCTGAAGTCATTATTTTTAATCCTGATGCACCAGAATAAAACGCACAGACCTAATATTTTGGGGACATTTTTATTACATTCAAAATCAATCCACTTTACCCACATTATTGGGAAAGTTATCTTCTAACTGCAATACACAGGTCTTTCAGTGGGAAATTCACAGCAAATCCAGCATATTTTTAACTAAATTTTTAACAATTGCTGATTTAACACCCATGTGAAGGTGCATGCCGTTCTGCAGTTAGACCAGTCATAAAATTACTCCTCCTTTTTAGAAAGTATTAAATCTTAAAATGCATACACCATCCATGCAAGGCATTAAAAAAATATAAAATATACCTAGAAAATGTTTCACAACTGATTCTACAGTATGAGGGATCTCAGATCACAATGGAATAAACCATCAGTTGATTTCAGAAGACAAGTGCACACTGGTTTAATTCCAAAATAGCTTTCTCTCAGCTGAGATAACAATGAACACCTTCAGAGTTAAATATCCAATTATAACAGATATGGTTATTAAATAAACTTGCCAAAACCAGAGACTCTGTAAGACTGTGTCAGCACAGCAGATGGCACACTGTTCCTGAACATGCCTTCAGAAAAGCAGAGTATCCGGGGCGGGGGGAAGAAGGAGAAGCGTAGTTTGATTTTTATTTCCCAACTTCCATCAACAGAATTTGGAATTTTGGTGTGAAAAAGAAAACACAGCAGAAGGTAAACCAGTTTTACTGCTGTAAACTGGAGCAAGTAAATTGATTTCAAAATAGTTTACATTTGCAATCCTCCTGACTACTGAAATACCAAGCTAAAAAATTTTAGCCCTTCTAAAGAATCTATAAATGACTTTCTATGAGATCCCAGACCAATTACATTTTCAATGCATTCCATAAAGTATTTCAAAACATATACCAAAGCTATGATCTAGAAGCAATAAACCACTGAGTTTTCAAAGGAGATTGAAATAATTCTTCACCCTCTAAAATTTACAACTATGGACAAAAGAAAATTATAAAAAGGGAGCACATGGTAGTAACTGCAAGGAAAATACAGCTACAGCTTTTCAGCCAGCATTTTTAACTCTAATACCCACTTTGTTCAAATGAAAGATTTCAAAAAAAAAAATACATGGCAAAAGTACATAGACATGTTTTCAAACCTGTCATACAGTACCTGCTTCTTTCTGATAGGGTCCCTCACTCAAAACCCATTTTTAATTATGTTGAGTCACCCATATAAACCAATCCCAAAACTCTTACATTTTTAAACACACAGCCTACTTTTCCTTCCTTATCTACACTGATACAATTGTATGGTCTGCATCCTGTTCACTTCTCTCAACACCAAGGATTTAGCTGCAGTCTGCAGTCGTTCTCATCTTACCACTGATGCAGATTGCAAGCCTATACACTCTCTTAAATAAGATCAGCAGGAATGTAGAGTCAGCATACCTACTCACCAACACGCAACAGAAATGATGCCAAGCCTTTTTAAGTGGGTCAGGTAATTTCTTTGAGTATCAAGGATGGCCACTCTCCCTGGTCCTTTCTGCAGGGACCGATGGGACACGCTGTGCATGGCTGCTAAAACTTCTGCACTTCCTGGCTCACCGGATTTAATCCCCATGAAAGAATTAGTTTGGTTCATACCCCACATTTCTGGCAAGTGCTGGGCTTACCTTGCACATGCCACATAGGGTGCGTGAACAGACAACACTATAAACTCTGGGTTTATTTTTGGAAGGAATGAGGCTTGGGGCACGCTTTCAGAGGTAAAACAATTCACATAGCCTGGATCTGTTGGTTGTCCTCCCCAAGCAACTTCCAGTCCTTTCCCCATCACATAGGGAATACAAATCACAGATGCGAGAAAGGAGTTAGTGGTGGCCACCTCTAGAAATAAAGCAGTAGGAAAGGGCTCCTGCAACCAGCCAAATAATTAATCCTACCCACGATTTGCTTCCGATTTGTTCCCAGACAAAAAAAGCTCAGCTCTGGCAGCCGCTATTCATAGACAGCATACAACTACAACTTCACTGCACCTAGTGCAAAGGATGTATTTCAGCTTTATTTGAGCTGCAGATTTTAGGTCCTCCCTTTCTGGTTCATGAAGTGCATGAACATCTGATTAATGCATTATGTGCCGAAGCACATTACAACTACAAAAGCAAGGTGGAAGGGTGGATGTTGTTGGTCTTGCTCTACCACTTTCTTAGCCTGTTCCATTTACAGATCTGACTTATTTTTAATGTCGTACAAAGAAAGGTACTTCTCTACCATCACAGCAAAGATTTTGGTGCCTGCTGACTTAAGTAGGCTATTATTAACTCACTAGAGCAATGGAAACATGTTATCACTAAGGGATTTTTGACATAGCTAGCCTCAGACAACCCTTTGAATATCTAAAAAAAAATAAATAACAAAAACAAAAAAACACCACACAAAAAAAAACCACCAAAAAACCAAACCACAAAATCCAGGAAGCCTTAAGCCCGCATTTAAATTATTACAGATCAATAATGTTTCTCTAAATAGCATAGGTGAGAGGGAAGAGCAACAGAACATACTAGTGGGCATGTGAAATAGGTGACAGCACCAGACCACTGCTAAGGATGATGAAATTTCACATAACTTATCTTTAGACACAGTATCAGAGAAAACCAGTTTCTTTTTATAATCAAAACTACTAACATTAGAAAACAGGCCCATCAGCAACCATGCAATCAAAGAACTACCTGGAACAAATCTGGAATTAATTCACTAACAGTGAGTATCACAAACAAACAAACAAACAAACAAACCCAAAACACTTTGTATAAGTTACACAAGTCATCTCAGAGCAGAAAATTAGTATTAGGCTGGTTCCAGGCTAGTATTAAAATATCAGCATTGGACCTGATATCTGAGGGAGACATAGTTAGTTATACACGTATGACATGAGTTAGTCATACAACCCCTGAACTGCCTTCACTTCCTTGGTAAAGGGAGTATGTGCATTACTCATGGACAGGATTGTGGAGGTGTGATGGGGTACACTGTCTTAACTGCTATTCTCTATGTTCTCCCTGCCTGGACACACATGCACACCAATGTGCCAGTATTTGCTAGCTACAGTAGGGGAAGTGAACATTTTGGTCACCTCTCTACAGTGACCAGAGCTCTTGGGAGATTAGAATAGGATGGAGAAAGTAGGATGAGATGGGAGAAAAACAAGCCAAAACAAGAATTTGCTATAGTATAGTTCATTTACTGTAGAATTACAAAGACTAAGCATTTATAAAATTCAGCTCACTAACAAAGAGCTACTGGATTCAGTTACACCTTCACTGCCTGTCAAGACAGAGAGCTAGCTCTCCTAACAGAAGCTAGCTAGGTCCACAGTTGCTCAAGAGTGCACACTGACTACAGCCCATCTCGGGGCATGAGTAGCCTGACAGCATTCTAGAGACATCCACATACCTAAACTCTTATCAGGAAATAAAATTCCCTGCTAAAACTATTTAAGTAGTTTCTGTTTACTCTGGAAAAGTACAAAGAAGAAACTTAGCTGGGTTTATTTAGGGAAATGTGAAAGCAGCTAATTACTGTCTGAAATAATATATATTTAGGCGCTTATTTAGGCACTTCTAAAAATTTCCACCCTCTGCTTTTGAGAGGAACAAACCGTTGTTTGAGCTACTGTGTCTTATTTTGTTGCTTTCTCATGAGGCTAGTCTTGGATAAAAATTGAGCTATCCATCACAACCTCACACTGACTGCTGAAATATTCTTTTACACTGCTTTTTCCATTAGCATTCAATCATTTTATTATTAGCAGGTTTTGAAAGTCTCAACTACACTCTTACATCCCTCTTCATTAATGTTTCTTTTAAATATTATAGCCAGAGCTGTAAAACCTACACAATGCAATGTATTGTGAGAGAGCTTAAAAGTCATTCATTTTAACTCCAAGTCAATACTCAGGCTCCTAAAATGTACCATTTTACTGCACCATTTAGCAAAAGCACTACAAAGCTTCCTATCATACCGTCCTTCACAGTCACACAGCACTGCTAATTAAGAGACCAGCACAGAGATCCTAATGCCTAACTACTGATTTAAACCTAGGTCTGGCTAGCTCTAATGCAGAGGGAAACAGAAGAATGTCTTTTGGTGTTTCTCTTATGCTAGTCTTACAGGGTTGCCTCAGCAAGCTTGAGTCCCTAGGCTGAGTATTCAGATCTCAAATCAAAAGCACAAAACTCTTATGAAACACTTGCATGGACTTGAAATACTTTGATTCATCAAGTTGGACACTATCAACTAAAAAGTGGAATAATCTGTGGGGACAAAACCTCCCTTTTTGGTCTAGCAGGGAAAGCTAAATATCTTTTATAAAAGGAAGATGAACTCAAGAAAAAAAAAAATTTGAAACATAAAAAAAGAGATCCATTCCAAATGACTGTTCACTAACTAAAAGTATAATGAAGCAATGCAGGTAGTTCCCTAGGATGTGCAATTTACTGTCTCAATCTTATCTCTTAATTTTTGTTTATTGCACAGCGATACAGGTATCCTCTACTCAAGCAGGTCGAAGAAACTACAGTTTTTCACCTCTCCCACCAAATGTTGATGCAGAATTGCAGGTTACCTGCAGAACTGAACTACATGCAACACATCTGTGTTAAATACCACAAGCCTAAACAATCACTCAGAAATTAAATACATGGGTTTTAGAAATAAAGTAACATTTTTTTTCCCCCCAGGGTGGGGGGAACAACTAAATAAATGATATTGAGGGATCACAACACTGCTTGCACTTCATAAATGTTTTCTGTTTATTATAATTTCTTCCAGCATACTCACTTCCAGTAAAACTCACCAATGCTGAGTGGTATGTGGCACAAAGGCCTGCCTAAGCTGTACTTAGGACTTATACCTCGGGCTCCTCTCTGGCCTACTGGGGGAAAGGGATGAAAATGGACTATCATTCTAGAGAAACAAAAGACAACAGTAAGGAAGTGGAGGTCCTGGCAACAGCAAAGCCAAGATACATAGGGGAAATACTTGCTTTAACAGATACAGTTCTTCAAATTGTACAGTGAGGGTGCAGAGAAGACAAGCTGAGTTACTACTCTGCCCTCCCACCCGCTCTCCTGCTACTTCCCTCCTGCCAGCAGTTGTGCACTAGTCCTCTGGGGAGTTGACTGAGCTCCCTAAACCAGCACATTTCCAGGAAAAACAGAGCAGGTAGCTTTGATGTCAGAATGAACCGATTCAGATGCAACCTGGGCAGAAAACTAAGGCACAGGAAAGGACCACATGACCGTGATCAGCGTGGGAGCAAGTGAAGTAGGACAACCCCTTTGGTAGCAGTAAGATAGTGGGTTAGCAAAACAGCTGAGCTGATCTAAGCATACTGTCAAGGTACATCAAAATAATCCCCCAAAGCACACTTACTCTAGGCATCCAGGAAAAGACTACAGATCTGTCACACACAAAGACATTCTTTTTAAGCACCTGTACCCTGATGTGCAGGATGGAAAGGAACCTAAGTCGGTATTTACTTCTCAGAGAGCTGCCAACGAAGCAAGAACATATTGCCTAAGGTCACATTTTAGGTGAGCAGATATCCTGGGTTTCAGAATAGCATCCACTCTCACCTAGCATTGAAGATGTTTTTTTGCCTAATTCATGGTATAATTAACACCCAACTAACTCCTAATACATTAATTACAAAAGATTTTTCTTGTCCTACATGCAAGATCTTTACATTTGTCAGAAAAACCCTGAAAAATCTAGTAATGACACCCAGGGGGATAGTCAAAAAGACTAACCTTACCTTAGCAGTGCTAATTTTTCTACATCCCCTCTGCAGAGAGAAAAGAGCTGCTCTGGATCCCCCTCAGTCTCCACTGAGCAAGCCTAGGGACTCACTGCCTAATTAGCTTTTGCTAATAATCCTCCCCCTCTCTGCAAAGCCTACCTGTATTCTGCAGATTGTCTACCTGCATGTGACCAGAAAACATTTTTCTACAACCTGAAAACAGGATTTTTCTGAAGGCAGAAAAGCTTCAGTCTTGCACCTTTTCTATACCAGGAAGAAACTGCAGCCTGAAGTTTACTGCATCTTGCTGTCCAGCAAAGTACTGTGATTATACTAGTACCAAGTATCTCTCTCATGGGCTACAAAACACCAAGCACAACCAGATGATGCATTCAAACAATGATTTGTTTGTTAGGAGCCTTCATCACTGCAGAACGTTTGTTCACCTGTAACACTAACTGGCAGCCCAAACCAGGACAAGGATGAGTGTTTTCTGCCCTCTTTCCCTATACAAGCAACATAAAAAGACCACACAGTTTCACTAATGGATTTGAAACAATTACAGAGAATTTTACAGTGAAGAGTCCCCGAGTTCTACATACAGAGATAGCATTTCTATGGAAAACTGCATGCATACAAACCGTGTTTTTTCTACAGCTGAAAACTTAAAAAGGATTTTTCTGGGTAGGATTTTTATAGAAGGAACCAAGAATAAGACGGACCAATTGCTTAATGAGGCAAAGGAATAAATCCTCATCAAGAGCATTTCTGAAGTTGGCACAAATTAAAAGGACAAAGGTTAGTTAAGGGGATATTTCTGCTTTTCAATGCCTCTGTCTGCAAAGCCAGTTAATGCCAGTTTAAGAGGTTAACGTCCATCCCAACCTCCACATCTTTGCTTAGTGCCCCTCACACAGGCCAAGGTAAATGCTCGCAGGGCTGCCCCGTGGGCTAGCCTGTAGCATAACCCCATGAACATTTTCAGCACAGTTAAGGAGTCAGCAAACTATAGCTTGTGAAATCAGGAGGAGTGAGCCTCTTCCAACTAGTTCTGCATCCAGAGGCACTGCAACACCAGATGATGCCAAGTTCCTAGAAAGTTGTCTAGGATACTTGTCAGCTATGGTATCAGTGATTCATTACTCCCTCCCTAGTGCGAGATTACTACCACGAGCAGGAATTCCTTCAAAATCAATCACTCCGAAACTTTTTGGCCAGAAGATCACTCTCAGCCATGCACTGTTTTAACACCTTCAGCTGAAGTTTTATTAAATTTACAGTTTAACAGAATTCTGCAAACTACAGTTTAGACAGTACTCTAGCCAGGGAACACAGGAGAAACTGGTAAGACTTTGACATTTAAAACATCATTAACTGCACCTACTCGTGTAGATTAACTGATTTTTATAATTGAAGAGAAAGTTGATTAACAGTTCTGTAATTACACAACTGGTATTTTTAGGCTCCAATCATGTGTCACTTAAGCACATGCATAATTTAACCTATTCAGGTGACTGAAGTTATGCCTGACTAAATACTTGCATGACCACAGCAGCCACAGGGACAGGCTTTAAAAGGAAGCTGAGCTTTTTCAGACTGGCTCTAGCCACAAACTAGTATACCACATTAAGCTTACTACACAAAGTCAATATACATGCAATTTTAACTATGCTGTACATCAGCCGTCTTTGAACCTGGCCACATGGCTGCTGTGCTAAGCTCTATCAGATACATTAGTAGAATGTAGCTTCGCTCTCTCCTACCCCAAAAGAACAGGTTCAGCTTCTTGAGAGAGTTACACAGGAGTGGGAATAGCACTACAAAGCAAATAAGCAGCATGTTAAGAACATGGAGGAAAAAAAAATCCAGCAATATTTTGTTACATGAGACAAGTTAGCAGCAGTGGATCATTTGCCAATAGAAATAACTCGGTGGGAGGGGTCAAACTCATCTTGATGCAGCTCAATTCACAGACAGACTACAGCACAGCGTATCTGGTAAAAAAGTTATCTTACATCTGGTAGCACACATTCAGAAAAGAAGGTCAAGAAAAACATCCTCTGTAAACAAGAATTTAGATACAAAAATATTCAAGCATAGCTACTACGTGCCTGCAGTACAATTAGACAAGGTCTGCAATGCAATTTGGTTTATATTTTGAAGAGGCTACAGAACCTGGCTTGTGATGGCGCAGCTCCATCCATGCCTGCACACAAGGCTGTAAGACTTTGAAAACACTCACGTAGAGCGGGTGATACACAGGGTAACCAAACACTTACTTATATGATGGCACAAGTCAACTCTCCAGCACCTCAGAGCAAGCTTCCAAACCAGCTTTACAGCTCATGTCAAGTTTGGAGTGCCACAATCCCATTTTCCTAAGCCTCTGCACATGATCCCACCCTATCTCATACCAGCACCGGCACTTATGCAATCACATGGAGAGCCAATTCAGGGAAATGACCAACAAAATAATTAATCGGGGGGGGGGGGGGGATGATTAGATGTTTATTCAATTCAGATCCCCGCAACAGTGACTGAGCACAGAGGGGAACACAAAGGGATCAGTGGAAGGGTGACAGCCATGGCTTAGATGAGTTTAGACTGGATTACAACCACACCTTTAAGAAGAGTTTTGGCAGATTTGGGAGCGGCTAGCAAAGATGCTATGGACTTGAACATCAACCCTGCCCCGTATCTGAGATTACTACCCTGCAAGACACACATATCCACACCTCAAGCACTCCAGGTCAGTCTTGGGAATTGTATTGTTAATGAAGTGAGTAATAGTGGGAAGACCTGAGCTGCTAAGTAATACTAGTTCTAAAAGTGCCCCGAGTCTAGAAACTTTTAGGCAATAAGTCCTTGTGAAATACAGTATTCCTAACAGAGCAACTTGAAATTCATTTGCAGAAGGCATAAATGTAAATCTATTTATTTATTAAATTCAAATTTTAAATTTTAAAAGTCAAGTTTGTCAAGTCTGCATTTCACAAAAACTGATTATCACTTTGCAGTATTAGGAGGAGAAGAACTTAGCGGGTATTAGGATAAGCAGCATCAGCCAGGGCCATCTTGCAAAAGTCCACCAGCACAAGTCAGCAGACTACAAAGTGAAAACATCTGAAAACATCATTTCTCTTTGCCTTTTAGCAAAGGTGACAAGAATCAAATAGGCAAGATTAAGAAAGTAAGTACCTCTCTGGGTAGAGGTAAGTGGGAACAATGCACGGAACAAAGGCTGGTATTCAATTGCAATAACTATTGTGTTAAGACTGACTGAGCTGTAACAGACACCTTCCCAGGCTTTGAAGATTACAGAGTTATATTATGGTGAAAGACTGAACACCTAGATTGAATTAATTTAGAGCTGTCACTGAGAAAGTACTCTCAAGCAGGAACGCATTAGTGTATGACAGCAAAAATATACTCCAGTAATCACCCAAAAGGTTGTCAGTAAAAAATAAAAGCAAAAAATAAAAATCAGCAAACCAGAACTTAATAGAAATATGCCAATTCTCAGAACCTGCAGCTTCTTTTTTTTAAATCTCATTTGATTAGTAGTAAAGGCAGAATCCAATAGCATTGGGAGTCATCCACACTGGGCTTTGGGATCCATGACTTACAAAGCAAAAAGCCTGACCAGGCTGCTACAGACCATGAAATAGCTCCAAAGCTCTCCAGCTCAGAAAGAGGCCTCCCCAAATTATTGCTATTACAACCATTAGCAGTAAGTCTAGACATTGATAAGATTCACACGTGCATAATTTTCAGTTGTATACAAACTAATACACACACATCTACCTATACTCTTTGAAACTGGACATCAGCCAGTGCATGCTCTTTGCAAAACACATGATGTGCCTTTAAACAAAATAAGCTCTTCGTGTTGGACTGTATCCAACTGTAAACTAGTGATCTCCATGGACAGGTTGAAGATGAAGTACCAATAAAGCTTCACAGCTTTACAATAGCTGTTTCTGGAGTTGGATCATCTTCTTAAAACATTAGTTGTCAAACTACACACAACTGAGTACCAACTTTATTACTGAATCAGCCTGCAAAATTCCAATTTTGCAGCTGTTGAAAATCAACAGATATACTAGCACACATATCATATGCCATCCTCCTTCAGCTGAAGTCAAATGAAGTAACGATGGGTTGGGATACACCAACTCGGCAACTGCACATTTGCCATACATGGAGAGTTCAAACATTTCAGAAAATCCAACAATAAATAATAGAAAAACTAAAACAGCTTGAGTTAGAATGAGTTTGTAAGAGTCTTTCGGAAAAAAATTATATTGCTCTCAATAACATAAGTATTAAATAATCCATAACTTTGATACAACTTTTAGGATTTAAAAAAAAAAAACAAAAACCACACCACAGAAATTTCCAGAATTAAGGTTGAATCCAAGCCTACCACCTCAGTAATATATGAACTTTAATTTAGTTAAGGGGAAAAAAAATCCGTAACTTACAAACCAAGTTCAATCCGCTCTAATGTGTTGTCAGTTTGTTACCATACTTTAAACTCTCCTTGGCAATCAACCACCACATTTACCTTACAGACTATTCCTGCAACACCCTCATACTATAGGTTGTCAAACCATTTTCCACAGTTTAATATTCTAGTCTTTTCATAAGGCAGCTTTTTGGAACTATCAGAACCACAATCAACAACACAGTTACTTTTCTCCCTGTATTTCCCATATGTTTAGAATACTTTTCGCCCAATTCTTGGGAAGGAAAAATGATACAGTTAAAGGTAACAATGTTATTTATCCCAGTTTCTCTCCTGGTTTTTTGTATTTCATTATCCCATCATAAGTCCACTGGCCTCTCCTTCTTGGAAAGAACAGAGGGGTAAGAAATTTCCTCTACTCACCTAACAGCGATTAGACAACCTGCACTGTCCGTGATTCTGTGCAAGAATTATAGTGGCTGGGGATAAAAACAAGCTCAAGTTGCACTGTGGTTCCAGCAAACCTGGTAGTTAAAGAAAGTGGCTTACGCCCCTGCTTTAAAATGGCTCACATGCACTTTACATGCTAAGCAAAATATAGGTGTAAAGAAGGCTGAAAAAACCTCACCACTCCTCAAAAAAAACCAGCATTCCCTCTGTCAGTACAAGAGCTGCGATGGAGATTGGTCTCCGAAACACTGCTGCTCGGGTTTGTGGTCCCATCCAGTTAGATGCAATGGTTCGGCATGCCAGGTGATGCTGGTTTAATGACTGGCTGCTACGAAAAAGACAAGTCACCTCCTGCACATCCTACCTCCTCTGTTGCACTGCAGCACTGATGCCCAGCTAATCCTGTGCTGAGCCAGGTCAGGAAGCGAAGCTTGCCAATACAAAGGTTTGGGGGTTTACTTTTTCTGTTCTTCTGTTAGATTAGCTTTCTTTTACTTGAAATACAAAACCATCTGCAATTCAAGTAAAAAAAAAAAAAATCTAAGCTTAAAGTAATAAAAATAACAGAAACCAAGGATTAGGTAGATCATTTTCAGTATAGGTTGTATCACCATATATTAACATAACACCATTACCTGTACATTCTCATTATATGAGCAGAAGAGATGGGATTAAGTCAAATGAAGGACAGTAACAAGATTGCAGGGAATACAATAGAGGAGGAAGAAGGTTTCAGGCCAGGGGACATGACGAAAGCATAGAACAAGCTTCATTCAAGTTTTACCACAGGTCAAGTCAGTATCACTGACTTTTTTGTAGAAATAATGAAGCATATAGACTCATTTGTCAGAGGCCACCACTACTTGTCAGTATCAGAGGCAAGAAGTGACACTATCTTTAATAATCCTATAAGTATCTTAACCAAAGACACAGAGTGAGATTATTCAGTAATTTATCTGCTGAAAAGCCAGCTGCTGGAATTTCAACCAGTGAAGCTAAAATGCACCAAGACTGAATTATTCACATTAGAAACAAGAAACATGACCTCAAAGACAAAACTTCAATTCTGGAAAACACACACATCAATTTTACTATCAGTTTGCCTTTAAAAAAGTGGGACAAAAAAACAGAACTAATGTTACTTGTTTCAGCAAATTAACGTGGCATGCAAATACTGCTGCCAAAGTAGACACGGTTAAAGGAAATGAGGGATTCCAAAAGAAATAAGTATCTGTTAAAAAAAAAAAAAAAAAAGAGACAAAGATACATTTTTCAGGTTAAGTATATTAGCATGAGAAGTATAATTTCATTGTCTTGATTTTTCAAAGCATAAGCCACAATTTCAAAATCCAATCTCAAGTCTTTAAAGACCGGAACTTCAAATTTTGGCTCATTTCAAACAACACGCTGAACAGCATCAGAAGTTTAGTAAAAGTGCCACTGCTAGTATAGCTACGTATTAAACTCCTAATTAGGCTAATCAGGGTCCTTCCGGGAAAGAAAACTAAACTTACTATGCAAAATCCTGTCAAGCACCCAAATTGTAGACTATAAAAGCATCTCCATCCCTTCACATGCACTTTTTGACAAGTCCTCTTAGAGATTTATTTGCAACGTTACTGGTGTAAAATCGACAAACCAGTATAGCCAAACCCTATTGTGTCAGCATCAATTATTTGCGTTCAAAATTATATTTTTTTTTAGAAAATACTAATCTGTCACAACTGTCCACAAGGAGTGAACAGTTAATAGAAATGCACCTCATGAAGGGACATGAAAGAGAAGCAGGAAAAGTTTGGGTGTTGGTGCAAAGCTTTCAGGAAAGGGAAGCACAGCAAGTGGTAAAGATAACTATGAGAGAGGAGTTTGGATGCTGCAGTCTATCACCAGCAAAGCAGAGAAAGCAGGGCTGATGCGATAAGACAAAAAGGTAAGGCAGCAGGGCTAGAGTCACGCAGAGCCTCAAGGGACAAGAAAAGAAATGAAAGTTTACACAAACACAATAGAGTTGGGTTTTGGTGGTTTTTTTTTACAAACACAATAGAGTACCTCTCCAAGATAATCCACCTGGGGAGGTAGATGATCTGATAGAGCATCTTTAAATATAAGTGAGATAACTGCTAAATGCAAGGTGATGTTTCAAGATGCCTTTGTATGAAGGTGAAAGTTACCCTCCTGCTCCTGAGCTCAAGCAAGCAAAAAAAAAAAAAATTAGAAAAAAAAAAATCAAAGTAAAACATCAGGAAACTAAGGTACAAACAATCCAAAACCAGCCTAAACAGTTTCCACATGCACAAAGGTTTTTTCCCCCCACTTTAAACAGCAAAGTCAAGAATGGCCTCATACCAGAAGGTATGAAGGATGATCTAGCAGACACTTATCTCACCCACACAGACACTTAAAAAAAAAAAAAGACTGAACTCCCGGAATTGCCACACTGAACAACTCACTCTTAAGAATAATGTCTGATTTAATGTTGGACACTGTCCAGCAATTATTCAAAATTGCTATATACTTATGGAGCAGCAGGGAAATTTTTAGCAAAATGAACTTGCATAAAATGTCCCATATTCAACTCAGGCCAAACACCTGTTAAACAGTGGTTTCAAAATATTCAAAAAACACATGGTAAGTATAAAACATTGCAAACATGTTACACTGCCAGAAAAACTGCTGAGCCACGATCAGTTTACAAATCTATAACGGTTAAAACCAATCTGTACATTTCTAGGCTATGTCAGCACCAACAAAACACCAGAACTAAACTTAAAAAAAAAAAAACCTCCAAAAAAACCCACCCCACAAAACTAAAAAAAACCAACACCACTTAGGTTGAGAAGAGCAAGTACCACACGAGTGGGAGATGCCAAGTACTTTTTCAAGTCAGCACGGATGGTTGCACTTTCAGCTTCCTAGAAGAGTGCTGGATTTGCAGATTCTAGAAAAAGACAGCCCACATTTATTTCTACGCAGTTCACAGATGTAGTCAAAAATAGAAGATTCATGGGTATGAATCCCTGTGGTTTTGAAGAACATACTGTGAAATAAAACACCTTTATTTAAAAGGAAATAAAGCATCTGACTAGAAGTTCAAGCAGACTGTAGAAATCCACAGATTTACACTCCACGCTTAGATTTTCAAAATCATTTGAAAGCACTTGATGTGACAGCTCACTCTAAATTCTGTAAATATCAGTTAAGAACCGATTAGCAGCCAGAAGAAGAAAGAGCTGGAACTAAAGCTGCGTTTTCTTTGTAGAAGCTCATACGCCTCTTTGTAAGGGTCTGGACGCTCCCTTGTATACGACAACGTGCAGAAATTGTAAAAACTAAATAGGTTGAAAGATTAGAAGGGAAGAACAGCTGCATCCCAGAGAACTACGCGGTCCACCGTATAAATGCTGGTACCAGACACAACCACAAGGAAGGATTAGGGCAGTACTCCAAGAGCACAGACCGAAAGGTCGCGTTTCCACGCAGCGGAGTCCCCTCCGCCGCAGGGCCGGCTCCCCCGAGCGCTGCTCGGAGGAGCGGAGGGGTGTGAAGGGCAGCGGCCGCCCCTCGCCGCGGGGCCGGCGGCAGCAGGGCGGCGTTGGCCGGCCCCGCGGGCACTACGCGAGGAGAAACCGCTCCAGAAACGCCGGGCGGCGGACGGGAGCCTTGCCCCGGCTGCTCGGGTCAGCCCCGGCCGGGGCGCTCCGGGAGGGCAGGGCCCGCCGGGCCAGCAGGGTCGTGGGCGGGCGGGCGATGAGGGCGCTGAGGGCGGGGACGGGGACGGACGGCGGGGCGCCCCGCCGGCCGGCCGGGGCCGGGGCACCGCGCGCGGACGGGCCTGAGGCGCCCGAGCCCGCGCCTCCCCTTCCGGGCCGGAGGTGACAGCCCGGCGGGGTCCGTCCCTCCCTCCCTCCCTCCCCGCCACCGGGGCACCCCCGCCGGGGCGGGCAGGGGAAGAGCCGCCGCCGTGGCGGCAGGCGAGCCCGGGCGGGAGAGGGGCCGCGGCGGACCCGGAGCGGCCGGCCGGGACAGGTCTGATCCGGCGGCCGGCGCCCCGTCCCCGTCCCCCCCCGCACTCCTCGCCGGGGCGAGCCCGGCCCCGCCGCCGCCGCCACCGCCGCCCTCACCATTCTCCTCAGGGCCGGGCTGGGTCTCGGCGCCGACTCTGGCTCTCCTCGCGCCGGGCAGCTCCTGCTCGTGGTTCGGCGTCGGCGGTGGCGGGGCCTGTCTCCATCTATCGGGGCTGAGCTCGGCAGCAGCGGAGGGCTGGGTGGGGAGAAGCCGGGCGAGGACAGCGCTCCGGGGGCGAAGAGAAGAGCGGAACGAGGAGGACGGCGCTGGCTCGACTCCGCACCGGGACCCAGCGCTGGCGGCTGCCTCGGCCCGGCAGCTTTTTCTCATAATTGTGCGACTCGGCCGGCGGAGAGCCGCGGCGCTGCCGCGTCAGCGCGCACCGCCCCCGGGAGGAGGGGGAGGCCGGGGCGGCGCGGTGCTGCCCGCTCCTGCCCGCCCGCCTGGCGCGGCGCGGCACGGCCCCCTCAGGGCGCCCCCTCAGGGCGGCGGCCTCGGCCTCGCCACACGGGAGTGGGCGAGGGGGGCACCCCGAGCAGCGTCCCGAGGTACCCCGAGAAGGCGCGAACGGCTGCCGGGGGCAGGCGAGCCGTGCCCCCCCCCCGTGTGTGTGTGTGCTGTTGCCGAGGTAAAAGCCGAAGAGACGTTAACAACGGAGCTTGCCGGGACAGAAGCCAGCCTGGGTGGAAACGCGTGGTTCGGAGAGGGAAGCTCCGCTCCCGAAAGCCCTGTCTCTCCGCAGAAACGTCAGCCGGAGCATCGGGCTTCGCGGCTCTCCCGAGGCGCTGGCGCGGCGCGGGCAGGGGCCCGGCCTTGGCGGTCACCTCGCAGCGGACCGCCGGTGTACCGCGCGTTGGGGAACCGCAGGTCGCCGGTGCCTGCGGAGGGCAACCCGGCGTTACGCGTTACTGACACGACGCGGCGGGGAACAGCGTTAGTTGAGGTTCGTTTGAGCTTCGTGCTTACGCATGGGAGCGCCGCTGCCGCCACGAGCGCTGCGTCAAACGCATCCTGGAACTCGGTCCGAGCAACAGTGGAGGAAAGTTCATTTTGGAAGGGAAAAAGGAGGATGCGTTTCTTCCCCTTCAATCGACTCTGTTCCCGGTTTAGATGAGGAACCGCCCAGGGCAGGAACCTTGTCTTCTTTGGGCTCTATATGCTATAGCAAACTTTGAGAATCAGTACCATAAAGCGCCTCATGCAATAATTCCCACGCTGTGTTTCATTATATATCTTTTGCCCAAACTGTACACTAGAATAAACACCATTTGTAAGGGTAGAAAAAGAGATGAATTAAGTTTGGCTCAAATTACTTGGGTTCCCTAAATATGAAAAATAAAGACTTCCTAGAAAAATCTCTCATCTACAATGCATGTCTAATATTATGACATTCATTTTTATTTAAGACATATGCAGGTAGATGGCTCAGTGCTTCCTTTGCAATGAAAACATGGTTCACAAGCGAGTTAAATCTGGCTCAAAGGTCGTGGTATCATTCCTGAAATACCGTAGCCATACAAGAGTGGTAATTTTGTATGAACTCAGTCAGAACATTCAAATTCATTTAAAAACTTTGATTCTCATTGTCGGGCCTTATCATTTGTCTGTACTGTTGTGACACTATGTTGAACCAGGTATTATCTGTCTCCCCTTGCTGCAAAAAGCCAACATTAACTCCATTTAGCGTTGGGCTAAGCTGATAGACATGCAAGTGTGTGCTCACACCTGAACCATCAGTTTCTGCATTACAGGGTAACAGAGCTCTGCACATGCAGCCAAAACCTGGTGAGCCTCAGCATGACAGCAACAGTCTCTTAAGAGTCTGAGGCTCGGTACACTACCAAATTTACTAGACCCACTCCAAGAATTAGAAAGGGATGTTCAAAAATCAAAACCAAGCATTAAAAAAAAGCAGCAGAATTGGCAGCTGCTAGTTTAAACTGAACTTGTAGATCACAAGAAATGAAAAGTCCTCACATTAACAGCCATTTAGCAAGGCAAGTTCAGTAGTAAACTCTGGTCCCAGAATCCATTTGCTGCAAACAATAGGTGAAAATTTGAGAAGACCCATGCAGCTGCAAGCATTCAGCTTTTTCAGTACAAGATCTCACAACTAACAGGCTAAATTCACTCTCTTACTGCAGGAGAAATCCCAAGCCTGCTGATCCACAGCTACTTGTTCCTGCCTGGATTCCCATGTGCTAGCGCTAGTTCTTGGCTTACAGAACAGGAACAGAAGGAGCAGTAGAAGCCCAGTAAAATTTTCTGGAGATGGTTCAATAACTTTCCAAAGGAAAGCAGAGAAAATGGGGGATTTCTGAATTCTTCAGCTCACACTGTAAAGCACTTCTGACAAACTACCACATTCCTGTTTCCTCCCTTCCTCTTTTTTCCCTTTCTAATTAATCAATCTAAACCTCCTTACATCCCACATGAAGTTAATAAGCAAGTTCTTCTATGACTAGGTCCTTCATCTCGTGTAACAGCAGTATTTGCGCCATACTGATTGATTCTCATGGTTATCATGTTGACCTCCAAGTTTAATATTTGTAAATCCAAGGGCTAAAAGGAGCAAGGGAATTAGGAAAAAGTAGCTGGAGGCCAGCCTGGGCACAAGACTTCTTTGGTATAACCTACTGTTTTAGGACAACGTGCTTGAGGCAAGGAATTTTCCATGCCTTTTTTCCTGTTGATCCTGCAAAACTGTAAAGAGATTGACATCAAATTGTTTGAGATTTAAACTGTTTGTGATAAGCTTAGATGGAGAGACAGCACATTGTTTCACTGGAACAGCTTGTGAAGAAAATGAAGGGAAAATGAGTCATCAACATCCTCTCTGCCTCACTCTGTCTGGGGGAGTGTCAGCCTTCAGAGCGTTGTGAAGCGGGGCAGGGCATAGCACCACCGCGAAATACATCCCTGTGACCCAGGAGTGATGGCACACGGCCTACGGAAGTCACCTTATATCCTTTTATGACGTTGATCAGCCATACAGAACATGATGTGATTAGACCCTAAGCTAGCAGCCTTAGTCATCCAAAAAGAGTGACTTCTTGCACATTCACATGTTAAATCTTCTTTTCATCACTGTAGCTCAACCTTAGAGGGCTAAGCAGTAAGACAAATATTTGCTACTTGTCACCCTCAGCGTTACCTTCCAACCACACCAACAGTCAACTCAAAATTCCTCCGATATCTCCTTCCAAATCAACAACTGTCAACAGTGAATTAGAAGGAAATAATCAAGCATTATTTTATACATTATTGCATTTAAGGACCTTTAACCTGAAGCAAGCTTCTGTTATGTAAAATGGAATATAACTGGTTTACACAAAACTCCTTTTGCTATGTTGTTCCTGTATCTCATATTTATATCCCAAATTAAACTATCAGTCTGTCACTGGCACTTTATGTTATTTGTTATGTAATCATCACTAGAACTAGTAAAATTTGTGATGCCAACCTTACTAGGTTTTACATTGCATTAAACCAGCTGTAACTTGATCTCACTGCAGTAAGTGCTAAAGGATTTTAAGAAACCTAAGGAAGCCCTATCTCAATATTGCAATATCCAGTAGCCAGTATGAGGCCATTTGATTGCTTACTTACCCTCATGTAGATGAAATACTGACTCATACACAGAAAGAAAAAAATCAAATACAGCATTCTTCTTTATGAAAAATGAAGTAAGTTACCATTAAATAAAAGTAATCTGGTTTGGGCTTTTTTTTTGTTTGTTCGTTTGACTCCATAAAAAGTTTTACCAGAGATACGCTCTGTTATTCTGCAGCTGTTCTTTTCAAGTTGTTCAAAATATGTGCTGGAGTTCATGTAGTTAAATCAGATGCAAATGCCAGCTGATAAGGAGATCTAGTTAATATCCTACTCAAGGTCAGATTCTGTGTAGAAACCATTTTTGTCCCTTACTAAAGTCATCTGTGGCAGAAAAGAGGTATTAGTGATTCACTTTTCTTATTCTTTTAACAAGGGTGAATTCTCCCAATATCTCCTCTTTTTTTTTTTTTTGGCCACACATTTGTCCATTTCTGATATATCTAGGTAAATCAGCTGTCTAGCTACAGCTAAAGTGGCAACTCACCAGTTTACATTTTGACTGCTACTCCTGAACACTGAAGATACTTATTTTTTCAACATGAATGTTTAAAACTTGTCAAGTAAGAAAAAAAAGTACGATGACGCAGGTTAATAGGATCTGTAAGTCCCCTCCACGATATGTGAAGGGTTTTTCTAGTGCTGGAGTTGCCAAGTTTTTGTGAAAATGCTTTGCCCAATACTTCTTAGATAATACACCAAATAACATTACAAACACACAACTTCTCAGCAATTCAAAATATGCCGTTTCAAAATGGGATGAAGTAGAAACAGCTTATTGCTGTCAATCACAACACTTCGGAAATAGTACCTAAAAGGAGGAGGATTGTTTCCATTGAAGCCAGGGAAAATAAAACTCAAAAAATGTGTAACTTAAACTGTTTAGAAATTTTGATTACTTTGTTGGTATGTGGTACACTCCAGAGTTACACATCATCTTCTGAAGAGGTTCCAAAGGTTAGGTAATCATTTTGCACTATACCGAGGTTCTTCAAAACCAAAAAGTAGTTAGTCTGAGAAATATGTTAGCTTTAACAGCTGAGAGGATGTATTCCCTCAAAGGAAACAAGTGCCTTAGCTGTACATTCAAGAAATAGGTCATAAAGTCTAGGGTAAATTCAAGATACATCAGGAGAAAAATAACGTACAAAAAGTTAATTTTGCATATTTAACAGTCATAAAACAAATTATCCCCTGTAACTGATTTAGACTCCAAGCTCACAAGCAATGTATGTATTTAAATGAATAGAACTGTTCGTGTAATAGAATTGGCAAAATAGCAGTGACATCTTACTGTGTGAAGTAATTATAAAAAGGGAACATGGAGGTAGCGTGCCTTTAGAGGCAAGGGAGGTGATTCGGTATCACACCAAGGCCACCAGTGCAGTTCAGTTCCCCTCTAAGGGTGAGGCCGATCGCAATAGCAGGAGGGTGCTTTCGCTGCACTGAGGTGTTAACTTTGGGCTACAGCGTCATGCAAAGTCAGCCATTTACTTTGCAACGCAGATGCAGGGAAAGCTATGTGAGGCTTCTGAGTTTCTCAGTGCTTTCCTGTTTTTCTGGGCCTGGCAAGTTACCACCACCACCACCAGGGAAGGACTGCAGAGGGGCTTCCTGATGGCAGTGCAAAGGGCCCGCTGACCTAACACACCACACTCGGAGTGCAAAACCAGTAACCCAAGTTCGGCTTTGCGGTATGGCTTGTCACATCCAAATTAGGCAAATGAGAGTGTGGTTTTTCCAGTTTTAAAATCTGCATTAAAGATATTCCATATTAATAGGAAGGGATATCCAAGTTAATGAGCTGATTGAGCACACACAGTAGTTCTGAATGTGCGATTTTTCCTTCAACATGCTCCGTAAGTGTACAAAAAAAGATACATCACCCAACCCATCATCTAAAGTATAATGTAAACATATCCTGTATTTGGGAATACGATACATTACCCACTGCTCAGAAAACTGTGTTTAAGAGCTTAACCAACACAGGCCGAAGTCTTGCACAAAACTGCCAAGGGTGTGCCTCCACACATCTCTATTGACATGTGTAAAACCAGGAGCTGCCAGGAACAGTATGGGGACATTTACATCATAATGGTGACCCTTTGCAAGATTTTTATCAGTGCCTGCCTTTAAAAAAAACCAAACCAAAACAACAAAAAAAAACCCCCCAAACTACTTGATGTCAGTTTTGTTCCTTCTGAACTTTCTCCCCCCATAACTTTCATAAGATTTTTTTTTTAAAGCTTCCCTGTGAAAATTGTTTCCACTGCAATCTTTGGGCTCACAAATTCTTGAGTTTTTGCTTGTTAGTGGCTGAGCTGGTCATGGCGGACAGGCAGTGAGGTGGCCTTTGCGTAGAGATGCTCCACATGCACGAAGCAGAGGTGCAGCATCTCCTTCCATGACTGCGCTGCCTGAACCAGGGGGGGAAAGCACCAGCAGCCAGAGGTGCTGCTGCTCCGTGCAGTCAGGCAGCAGTAGCAGGCAATGCCAGCTACAGTTTAAAGAAATTGCTTTGCAAGAACAGGGCAGCAGGTCAAACCAACTGCTTCCTGAATTTGTGAAATCAGAAACAAGTTCA
Organism: Buteo buteo; assembly: GCF_964188355.1. Lineage (NCBI taxonomy): Eukaryota > Metazoa > Chordata > Aves > Accipitriformes > Accipitridae > Buteo > Buteo buteo. The sequence continues at coordinate 26,706,793 of NC_134183.1, forward strand.
CAGGTATCCTTACAGAGCTCCATTTCTTGATTATTTTTTTTTCTTTTTAAATCCAGGGATAGGTACCTTGTATTGAAAAGGTAAAATTTTAGGTAAGCCTATACAGGACCGGTCTTAATTGTCCAACTTTGAATTCTTATTTGACAGTGACCCTGGACAAAAGTGTCACTTTGTTCTGCAGAGGCTTGCTGCTCCATTTCTTAGAGAAAAAACTACCAATGGGCATGCATTTGCTCTTTTTTCCATTGTCACTATAAATTTACTTTTAAATTTTTTTAAAATCAGCTACCAGAGAAATACTTACCTATCAGAGAAACACCCATTTGCTAATTTTCTGCAGTTAGTTGCATTAAATCCACAAGGATGGATCAATTTCCCAGCATAGTCTCCGTTACCTTTTGAAAGAAAGGTCAATTAAAAGGACCCCACTTTTCTTCTAGCTTTGATAGGGACACATCACAACAAAGGTTGAAATTAAAGTAACTGAGTTACTGTTGAACTTTTAAGCGTATTGATACCTGTTATATTTCCTTGTATTCCCAATACAGAAGTTGATGTATTCTGGTAGCCTTTCTGCAAAACACAGGGAGAGCCACCACTAGCACATTTCAGCCTCTGATAAAACTGTAAAAAAACTTCACTTTTTTTGGTTTTCAAATCTAAGCCAGGCTGTTGCACCAACTTCAATGCAACCCCAGAAAGTCAGTGGGACTGTAACACAGATAAGGATGTGCAGAACATGAGCTACTGTTTTAAATTACTGTTACTGGTGGATTGAGCTGGTGGGCATGACTGCTGCATTTAAGAGGGTCCAAAAGATTAAACCTCCTCATAAACACTGGTCACCACACCAGAACAGAGGCAAATATTATTCTCCAAGACAAAGTAATGTGCAAATGCACTTCAAAACATGCTGGTATTGCCCCAAATAGAAAAGAGGAGGAAAGAAAGGAGGTGAATATGTGCACGAGCAAGGAGAGGGAACAGAAAACCAGATAGCAGAATACCTGTGAGCACACTCTTAAGAAAAAGCTGAAAGGAGCTCTTTTGATCTAAACACTTTCTTGGTTAAAAGGTCTTTGAGCTGCAAGCAAAAAAACTGTTCTCAGCTATTTGATGCCCTCTGTGTTCAGGGAAACAGGATCTTGCACATTCTTTAAGAGGGATTCCAGAGATACCTGAGCCTCCATCATCAGCTTCTCTGAAGAACACAAAACCTTGAACTTTGATCACTCCCTTCTGACAAAAGGGGATAACAGTCTGAATTGCTCTCCTCCTCCTTTCCTCAAAAATTAGAAAGATAAACCATTCACAGTAAGATGTGCCATATAGGCTATCTGAAAATAAAACAGTGCTTCTGAAAGCATTACAAATCTAAAGACAACTTTTAAATATGCTTAAATCTAACAGTTTAGTAGAAGTAAATTATTCCAAGTGAAAAATCAAACCCATGTTGCGGTGATCAAACTGGAGTTTTTCTATGAAGAAAAAAAAATGCAGATTATTCAAGCTGGAAAACAAGCAGAACAATGCCTTAATAATCAGAGCAGTAGAGTTGGAATGCTCTGCTGTAGATTGCCTCGTCCAGCCCCACTGCAGGCTGCCAGGCCTGCATCCACTTGTATTTTGAGTATCTCCAAGGATGGAAATTCCACAACTTCTCTGAGCAACCTGCTCCAGTGTTTGACCACACTCCCAGTGAAAAGCTTTTTCTTATGTCTAAACGGAATTGTATTGTAAAGATTGGACCAATCTAAATAGGCAAGCACTTGTTAACTAATAATGGTAACCCTCTTCCTTAGAAGAAAATGCCTCTCTTCTGCTTGCAATTTTGAAGCCTCTGAGATTTGCACTTTTACTAAAGTGTCAAATGCACCAGCCTTAACAAGAGTGCATGGGGAACAGACAGTGACAAACAAGTTTGCTGACTGCAGCTATGTCTATTCTTAACTTCTCTACTTTTTAAAATACATAAATTCAAAGAGCATTTTGGAGAGTTTTCTCCCAGTTAAGTACTCAGTTACTGTGACTCAATGCTACTGGAACCTCCAGTGTATGAGCAGAAGAGGCTTAAAATACTTACAAACATTTTAAATACAAACACACTATCACAGGGTTCTAGGGATGTAACAAGGATCACATACCAAGTATATTCAGGTTCAGTAATTTTCTTTTTTTCCCTGCCAACATTTCCAACCCAAGCCTGGGTTTCAAGACTGAAGCTTGGCTTTTTCTTGCCCTTCATGTCTAAGGCAAAGTACATTCAGGTGAACAATGCTTCTACAGCCCTATTTCCTAGGCTGAATGGAAGTAAGCTTGTTACCATCAGGAAATTTGCACGTTAAATTTCTAACTCACTGTTTGTCAGGTATACTTTCACAGTGCCCCATGACTAACAGCTGTGCAACAAGCATTTTGCTGAGTTAGACCAGTAAAATTGATGTAGCTCAATTCACAGACTTCAGTTCTTCCCCTGCCCCTGGAAAAAAAAAAAAAAAAAAGGGGGGGGGGGGGGGTTGGGAGACAATCCACCAAAACCACCACAAAGGTATTTACAGACTCATAACTTTGATACATCAGACAAGATGTATAAAAACTGCAACTACATATTTGTGGAGGTATATCATGAATTTTTAATTTACTTGGTATTATGAAGTGTTAACTGTTTTGCCATGAATGTTCACAGTAAGAAAAAGATGAGTCAGAACAAAGCAATTACTTAACTATTTTTTTTTCCAAGTAACATTTATTAATAACATTCTTAAAGTGATAACTTAAGAGTCATAAGGAAGGGGGCTGTTGTCAGTAAACATACAATGAAAAGGTAGTAAGATTTTTATATTAAAGTATGACCAAAAAGGCTTTTAACGTAGTGTTTAGCCCAACCAAATTTACTACTAAAAACATTCAAAATTGCTAAGTATTGCAATCAGTTCTGTTGAACTTATAAAAACCTCATTTCAGTAGTCAATACTAACCTATTATTTATATAAAATTTTAAACTCCACTCTTAACTTTTGTAAACAAAGCACCTAAGCATTTGAAAGAAAAAAGTTAGTTTACATCCCATTAAACTGCAGCACATGTGTGTGAAACCTCAGGCATGATCAGGCATGGAACATAATTAGGCACAAAACAAGACAGAGTTTCCACAGCCAGCTGCTGAATACACTTGTTACCAAAGGTCGTCTTTATTTATACTAATTCAATTATCATTTATAGCTGAAAGTTAAATAAATCCTCCATGCAGAAGATTTCAAAGAGAAAAAGGAGTCATATTACATAGATTTGTGAAGCTTCTGAGGGCTTTGAGTAGTGCATGACTGAGTTATGACTTCTTTATCTCTTTCAGGAATTTTCAGAAACTTCATAGCCATCTAACTTTGGCAGATACTGGGCTTGTTGAAGAGCATGACAACACATCAGAAGACAAATTTTCAGTCTGCTATTGGAATGCTGAGGTATGCTGTAATTTACTGAAGTCCCAGTCAAATAAAAATTTAACATGGTGCACAAGATCATTGTATTCTAAGGCTGCCAGATCGAGCTTAGGTCAAGAAAGTCAAGAGGGGCAACTATTAACATACAAAAACTTTTGTAATTTCTGTTTTCTTACGGAAAAACAAGGTGGTTATCTTACCCATATAAACTGGCACCGCAGTCAATCTGTGTGAACAGCAAGAACTGATACTCAGGCTGTAAGTGTGTCTGCTCCTGACTCTCGTGAACAAGAGTTCAAATTTGATATAAATTACATAAAGTGGCAAATTTGCAGTAAACCTTTGTTAACTGCCAATACAGATTTACAATTGTCTTAATTAGCATACTTCCAAAGTAAATCTAGCTACACTAGATTTAATCTGGGTAAATTTTCCTGAGCTGACACGCCCCAAACTAACTATAAATGTCTAGAGGTGACCTTCAGACAAACACCGAGGCACTTACATGAGGCACTGCAGGAAAGCCTGCATTGCCATTGCCCAGCATGTGCTTATTCGGTTGTTTCCTCCAGGGTTCTTGAACTTGTACTGACTATAGATATGACATTAATTTAAAGAATAAGAAAAATGTTTTAATGACTACCTGACATTAGCACTAAGTGAACTCAGTGGTTTCCTGTTGCTGCCTTCTCCAATTTTCTTTGGTGTAAAGTGTTAGCATTCCAGCTATACAAATTTTCTATGCCTAATCCCCCTCAGTTAGCAGTTTCCTGAAAAAAAGGAAGTGTCAAACAAACTCAAACTCTTCTAAATGCCAACTAATGATTTAAACTATTTTTCCTTTTCCAAGTCTTTAAAAGCTAAAACAAATTAAGATTAAACAAGTTAAACACATGCATTGGCCTATAACTAACACAGGCACTACTAGCACTATTCAAACCTGTTTTGTCTATCAATTGCAAAGAATTTTCAAAAACAGTTTAAAAAAAAAGTATGGTGTAGATGCAAAAGCTAAAAAAATCTGTCCTGTCTTCCACCACCCCTTTGAATTGATCCACAGCCAAATGAAGACCACAAATACAGACCTAGTCTCAATGGGTAGAAGAAGAACTAGGCCAGAGTTAACATTTCACCCCACCCTCTCAAATAGCACTCCTTGAGCAAAAACTCTCTTGCCTTTCACACCATCTTGTTTGTCAACTATTCCAGGAGCTGCACTGAAGTTTCCAGGACCACTGTATAAGTACCTCTCCGCTTTTATTTTTTTGGAAATAGTTGGCGATGTATATAATCCAAAGACTTGCATCAAAGCTTAACAGTTTTCACAGTTAAGGCATAAGCCAGTGATACTACGGGGCAGGGCGGGGTGGGGGGGGGCTCACAACCCCAAGCTAAATTTGCCCTGTTATCTATTTTATGGCTTACAATGTACATAGACTAACATACACACTTTTTATTCAATTAGTTGTAGTAATGGAACTATAGTTTCATTCTTCAGTTGCTATAGTTACATTACTATCAATCTTTGCATTCAAAATCTGGAAAGAAATCCTATGAAGGGTACTGTACTTTTTTTAATGTGACTAGTCTTAATCAAAATTAAGAGAACATTTAATGCATCAAACTGATACGGGCAAGCAACTTATAAAAATATACTGTATAGAAACACATTTGGAAAATTGCATAGAAAATATCCTTTTATTTAAATTGAAATAAGGCACGGTTTTACTAGCTATGGTTTGGCTGTAAAAATGCAAGTCTATTTTGATTACTTTTCTGTTATTAACAATATTTTCCATAAAAATATAGGTGCAGGAGTAAAAAACCATTTTACAGAGTAGGAAATACTCTATTGTAAAACTTCACCAAATTTACTGTAATTAATTTGTAGAAAATTTGAATACTATTTTAAATCAGGATCCTACACATTATTGTCCTCCAGGCTGTTCACTGGCTGATACTGTGCTTTCTTCATTTCCTGGGTAATCCAGGTGTTCCATCATCTAAATGTAAAAAGAAAAAAAAAAAAAAAAAAGAGATGGCTCTTTATAAAGAAGTACTGCTTTTCCCCCATTGGTCCAAAGTATTTGTTAGCTAAGAGAAATATAATTAAACATGTGTTAGAGTGCATTTTAGCAGAAGATAGGAAGTCCTCTATAGATCGGAAAAGTATTCAAGCCAAATAATCAAAGCTCTCTTAGCTAATGCTCTCCACTACAAAAGCATTCTCCAACTAAAGATCCAAGACCTCTACAAGAAATTAAACTTATGAGTCAAAAGTGTCTCAACTATCAAATACTGAGAACAAAAAAAACATTTGGAGTTAAGCAAATTATTCAAAGACATGGTTTGCAGAACTGGAAATAGATCTTAGGATCCTACCTAACATTTACAGGTGGCAAGCGATAGCTTGAATATAAAAGACTAGCTTTCTCTTTCCCTGACTGTAAAGGCTAGCTATATTACAGTCAGCAAACCTAACTGTATTGGCAGCATTTATTTGTAAATTTTCCTTTTATTTTGAAAAGGATAAAGGAAATGGAATTGTAAAGTCCTGCAACAGAAGAGAATCTAAACCAGATTATTATATAGACTGATTATACTTTCCAGTTAACTGATTAGGTCACCTGAATAACACAAGACAACATTCTACTTTTCCTGACTAAAAAGCAACCTGTTTCCCTATCTACTGCTGTATTGCTAGAGGGCAATGAAGGCTCTGGCTTCCTCCCTGGGACAAGGCATTGAATACATTACAGAGGTAATACACACGTTTGTTAGCATGACAAACTGAGACCCAAAAGTTTGAGGGCTTCGGAATTAAGCATAATTAACAAGAGGCCAAGGATTGGACAGTTTTGATAGCTGACAACCAGAGACAAAAGATACAGAAGTAGTAAAACTAATGCTGAAAACCAGAATGTCTCAAGGAGCTAATATGCCCAGTGTGGCAGGATTATTAGGACAAGGGCATAATGCTTTCAGCATCAAAAGGTAGAAACCCTTGCATAAATTCTTCCATAGTGGCATATCCCCACCTAGTAGTAAAAAGGCTCCTTGTCTTTCTGTAAAACAGCTGCTCACCATGTGGGTTCTAAGCTGGGCAGATTTCCACATGCTGAGGACACAACTGCTTTCTCGTCTTACTAGCACCCGCTGCAGGATCCTTTGCAAGACAAAGCCAGGCTCTGATACTGTTGTGTCATTCACACTTTAGCATGCTATAATTCTATATATAGGGCAAAGAGAGTAGTTCCATTAACTTCTCTTTTCTTCTCTAGCTATGACCCACCTCTGTGCCATACCTTCTTTTATGCCAACAGAGTTGTTTGATTGCAAGGTACACAAACATGCCTTATTAAAAGCAGGTTTGTTTAAACAAGCTGTTTCCCAATCCAGATGCACCAACATGCCTTGCAGTAAATTGAGATGACAGTTCCAAGGCAGAAACAAGTCCCTGGGACTTGGTAGAGCTTAGGAGAGCCTAGTGGCCACAGTATCAATGTGACTAAAATCAGAAAAGGTCTTTCACATCTCTCCCTTCATGTGTCAGAATTAAGACAATAAGAATGAAGGCAGGCACTAGTCTTGCCAATACACCTAACAACTGAGTTATAGCAATAGCACCCGCTCAGTGAATACCAAGCTCCCGTGCTAATGACAATCTTGCATTCACTTCAGTATACCTAGAACTTTGCCTCTACACTGTGAGCAAAAACCCACATCAAAAGTCACCCAAAGCAAAACACTCCCTACAATTACAGAATTCAAACAGTCACTTTGAATGAGGATTGATGTGTCTGTTTCGGGGAAAAAAAAACAACAAAAAACCCACACACAGACCACATTGCATCAAGTAATGCCATGTATCTTCCTTCATCCTAGGGAGGATCATCTAACAGCTGGCATAGAGAAGGTAGTTTTGGTAAGCATTTTTGTAAAATGTTTCCCTATCAGATAGACAAGATGCTTCCAGAAGGAAGAGTTGACACTATTTGCAACAATTCAGTGTATCCCAAACTCAAATATTCTTCTCTTAATCCTACAACAAGGTAAGTAGCAAAAAATGTACTTACGCTGGAGATACCACCTGTATTTAAAGTCTCTGCTTAATGTATCAGATTTTTAAGTTAACTTTAAAACCAAAATGGCTACTAGAGCATAAAGGGTGTTTGGGTTTTTTGATATACATAGATGTTACAAAGCCAAAAAAAAAGCCACCCCACCCAATTTCTAATCTGTCCACCCTCTAGAAGAAGGATAGCCCACAACTTGAAGTCAGGGACAACAGATGCCTTTCTGAACATGTAAGATTGCATTAAGCAGCTTTTTCCACAAGTGTACCTCAGTTGTAGGTTCTCTCAGGACAACCCTATCCTCAAAGCCTCAGCAGAAGCTGCAGGAATCTTTGCGACAACCAGCAGCAAGATGAAGGCACTGTGCTAAAATCCTGGACAAAGTTATTGTTTAAAGCCTCCAAAGAGCCAAAGCAATCAGACCGTACATTGTGGAGAGCTAATGAACATTTTTAAAGTGGAAAAGATTCAGAAGCTTTTCTCCCACATCTGAATTTCTGACAGTTTTTAAGGGTGGGTGGGGGGTGTCAAGATAGGTTAAACATAAACATATTTCAGTTACTTATGTTTAGTTCCTAACATGGTGAACTATTAAAAACAAAAAAACCCAACCAAACCCCCAAAAACCACACACAGAGCCAAACTAGAAATGGCAATACAAACTCCTGCCTGTAAAAGAGCACGTAGTACCTATGCACACTTGCCTGCAAGATTCACTCATTATGATGCTGCATTCACAAAATTCTTAACAACTTATAGATATGATTAGTTTGCAAGTATCTAAAATGTGATTTAAAATTAAGTACTAAACAGCAGGTGCATGCTGTGTAACATGCTACTGACAAATCTGTTGATTTATTATTTCAAAGAGAGATAAGAAAGCTTGCTAAACACTTCAAATTGACCAACTAAAAAGTTGCAAGACTATTCTATCTAGAAGACTTCAAAGTTGCATTAGTCCACTGGATTTTTCATGATGTTACTAAAATCATTTCATAGATTGTACTCATACAAAAAACAAATCGTATTTTTAAATTAAATCAGTAACTGGGAAATACCTATCAAATTAGTTTATCATGCAGGCATACATGAGGAGTATAAGCAATCCAGAAAATCTAGAAAAACCTTTATTACACACTTCACAGCAGCCACACCGCCCATTTAGTGGTAGGGAAAGTAGGTACTTTACTCTCCCTAGAAATCCCTGTGCTTCAGTGAATAGTCAAAATGTTCTTCTGTGCAGCAACTCATTACAGCTCAAGGCTACTCCATAAAAAAGCCACACAGCATAACTAGAACTTAAGACTGCATCATTATGCAGAAACAGAAATGGCCTCACCTAAGAATTATGGGACCTCAGAGCTATCTTAGGGAGTCAAGTATCACCCATATGTATAAAGCAGAAACTGAAAAAAACTGATTTTAACAATCCTATCCAAGAACTTGAGTGCACACAGCAGGACAGAAGAATTTTAAGTTATAAAAATACAGTATGGCCATCTGATTTTAATTTGCACTCAGCCCCTCCCACTTCCTAGCCTCTTCTTGGGTTTGTATCTAATTTCTTTATTATTAAGGCTTTTTAATGAGACTTAAATTGTTTAAGTACTCTTTATTTGAGGAAAGGAGCTAGTGAGAAAAGTACTTTTTAGTTCAGAATTTAAGACATAGTCAGAGTTCACCATCTCAAATTGTCTTCAGCATATAGGGCAGACAAGCTACGCTTTATAAATAGATGTGTAACTCTAGACTGCTGACTAAAATTCAAGATTATATTTAAATGCTTAAATGCAAGAAGTTGAAATTTGAAAGCCTGCATTGCTCTCTCCATGCTGTGCTTGAGACAGGAAATGGTTAAAATAAATAGCATCAGTGTTAGCAGTCATGAGCTATAGCCTAGTAAGGTTAAACCTTCCCACTGCAGTCTAGATGCTGTGCAACAGCAAGACCACAAAAGCTGGTCCAAATCCTTGCTCCCTATCCCACTGCAAGCACTGCAGACAGTACGGGATAAAGTATACTGACAACTAATAAGATGATAGAGGGACTGTAGACATGATTACTAAATGCAAACTACAATACCGAACATTATAACAGATGACAACAAAATTGTTGTTTAGCACTAAACAGGTTTTCACATCAACACAGTGGCACAGAAAAATTAGGTGAAGGACTTCCATATAGGTTAACAGTAGAGGAACTAACACCCATTCTAAATATTTGAAGACACTCCTAGAGATTTGGGAAATTAGAGGCATACAAAGCCTGCCTGCAGGCTTAGGAATCGTGGCTCCATTGGTACTTTGAATATAAAGTTTTCCTGTATTCCTTTAAAGAAACAGAAAAAAACCTCACCTAAGAATAAAAACAGATTTATAGTTTGTCTTCACTTCTACCCTCTTCTATTGAACTACTCAGGAAAATTACAAAGATAGATGCAAAAAGGAATGAAAAGAGGAAGCAGAGGGGAAAAAAGAAAAAAGAAACCATAAGATGATTAATAAAATTGCATTAAAAGAAGGCCATAATCACACCTTGTAGCAAAGGAGTCCTGGAGGAGTCCGATACCTAAATAAAATTCATTATATTATTAAAATCATATACAACAAAAATCAGAAAAACCCCAAACTCAAAAAAGCTAACTAACGGACCATAAACAAACAGTGGCATTCATGAAGTTTAGTCACCTGATACACTGTACATGCTCTTGTACCCTATTCTTAGGATGCTTTGCTCTAACAAGTCTGCAAGGTTTCTCTGTTCCCATGAGGACAAAGCAAACCTCTACAGAAGTCTGGTCACCCTTGTCAATGGAGCAGCTCTGTTCCAGTCCAAATTACCATTGTGGGGCGGGGGGGTGGAGGGGGGAAGGTCTTCTGTCACCTTTCTACATCTTTCCTCCTCAGGATGAGCACTGAGAGCTGGTGATTTCAACCCTGGGATTGTGTGGTTTGGGTTTTGGGGGAGGGGGGGGAGGGGGGGTGTTGTTTGTTTTTTTTTTTTCCCCCATGTTTGTAAGTTCACTAAAGACAATTCCAAATACTGCTTTATGTGAGGAGTACAACATATGAGAAAGATCAACGCTGCAGCATTCTGAGAGTGCAACTTGAATAACACCCTCTGGAAAAAAAATTAATACAGAAAAAGTTCTCCAGAAAGTTATAGAAAAATAGGAGTTAATAAAGTTACACAGAGGTGTTCAATCACAGCCAAGTCTAACTCAGGGGTGGTGGAAATCAACATTTTAAATTGTGCCAGAAATGAAGTCATCTGACCTCAAAACAAGCTGAAGTTCAGAGCAGTTTTAATCCTTTAAGAAACCAGTTGAAAGGCCATGAAATAACTACTATGGCAACATAATTCTTCCAAGTATGAGTTTTGCTATGAGAAGTGCAAGAAATTCTTGCTGCTAAAAAGAGTTGCCAGATTTACTTAGGCCAATCCTACTCAGAACTCAAGTGAGGAAAATAAATTGCAAAGCTTTTTTCCCCTCCAACAGACCCAGAGTTACTGGGCTTTATATATGCAACACTGTTTATTTTAGAATAGCAAACAGTCACCAATTTATATACAAATGCATGGTAAGCCAAATTCATTCTGACCTACAGAGAAACATTTCTATTCATTAGACCTATGAAAGGAGAAGAGTTGTTTTTGCAGACAAAGAGACAGGGTATCTAGTTAAAGCTGAAGATATCCTAAGTAATTTCATACCTAGCCAACCTCCAGCTGAAGCAGGTGGAGAATGTTAGATCAACAAAAGGTAGCATTTAGCTGATAATACCATAGAAGCTGCATACCTGCAGTTTTACATTTACAAGAAGTACCACCACCTTGACTTCCAGTGATACACTTAAACCTTGCAATCCAGAAGTTGAAAAAGCAGGAGCTGCTCCTTTCCATCATCAACTTCGCACCACCCACCTACCCCCCCAACAGACTCTCCATTCTCTGAGCTGAGTTCAACACAGCCTAGATACAGGTGATAATTTCTGAATTCAAACAATATCAGACTTTAGGTCTCAAACAAAATTTAAAATAATCTCGAGACTGGTCTATCTTGTGATAAATGCCATCTCTCAAGACCTACTGGCACACTCTGTTACTACAAGTCAAATCAGGGGGAATGTGCACATGTCAATGGGCAGAGGCAGACAGCTGGTGGGATTTTAAGGACTGCAGTTCCTGTGTAGTGTTAGAGATAACCAAAGGGGAAATGCAGGAAACCCAAGGCAATGTGCACACAGTGTGTGCTGTGATAGAAAACAGTTATATACCCACCCAGCTATTTTGTTGCTGAATGCTCCATATAATCCTGATGATGTAGGACACCAGTGATGCATGGGAAGTTTCTAAAATTCTAGTTGATCACCAACTTTTTTGAAGTCTCTCAATAAAGGACTAGTGCAGATTGGAATCTGCATGCTTAGTTCAGTGACTCATGTTATACCACATCAAGATCATAGATGAAGAATGTTAAAACATGAAAAAAACATTTCAAAGAAAATAAAACAGAACAAATTACTTTTTCCCATGAGTACCGAACCAGCTATTTCATCTCCCTTAAGCTTTGTTCTGCCATGTCAACTACTAGACTAAGATTTTCTAAGAGTAAAGACTATTTTTGCTTATTAGTTCCAGAAGATAACATGAAGACTAGCAAAAATTGGATTGCAGGTGATATATTTCCAAGTACTTAGGGAAGAATATATTCAAAGGAATTAAAAACAAAATACTCAAGGCATCCAGCCTACCTGGTAACTGCTTCCTTTCCAAAACTTCTTCATCTCTTTGCGCCTCCAAGCAACAAGTGAGCTAGTAATGAGTGTACATGGTACAAGATAGAGAAGGGCAGGTTGTCCCATCTTCATTAATGCCAAGACAATGAAAGTCAGCACCATACCAATGGCATAAGCTATAAAAAGATATTTATATGTACACAGTCAAGAACAGGTGAATTTTTAAATTGTCACTCATTTAGTAAGCCAGAATTATTATTTTTTTAATAAAGTAATATCTTCCTTGAAAATATAATTGAAGAAAAGAGGGACAGTAAGTTGCTCTCTATTTGCAAGCTTTTTCAAAGCAACTGACTACCCTAAAGAATACTCACCTTAAATATGGGCAGGCATATTAAAAAGAGATTATAAAGAGATTCTTGACAACATTGAACCTTTAACTGAAGAAAACTATCTAGTTCTGCCATTTAAAAAAAGCTAGCATGAAGATCAACATTACTGAAATATCTCATGATTTACCTATTGTACAGGAAATGTAGTATACAGAAGATGAACTTGTTTGAACATCAAATCTTCGACAATAAGCAACCAGAAGCCCTTGAAGAAAAAAGAAAAAAGAAAATAATGAAATATTTTTCTCCCCAATCCTCCAAATCAAAGCAGCATAAGAAGAAACTATAGTAACATTTCCTATTACTTTGTTATCTTATTCCCATTTATTTCTGGAAAGCCAAGAATCAGTTTAAGAAATCCTACAGTAAGTCTTGAAAATCAAAGCCATAATGGAAATATGAGCCAAGTGAGCTTGGTATTAAAAGGTTTTGTGTTTTTAAGCAAGCTAATTATATTGTGCTATTTTCAATTTTCTAATACAGAAAAGTAACAACCTAATTTTAATACTTTTCTTCAATAGGATTTTAATGCTCGCTCTTAGCAAATTTGCCTGCACACTGTTCATGAGATGGTACTTCATGCCTGACTTAAGTAATTTGCTCAAGACTCGAACTATGGCAAAATTCAGCTCTTCTGAGAAAGATGAAAAAACTTGATAATAAGTTTTCCGTTACCTCACCTCTAATTAGGTAGTCTAGGATACAAAAATATTTTGAAGTCACAGAATACTTGCTTTCTGTGTGATTTCAATGAGATTTAATTAATACTGACAACTGGATTTATCTGTGGGACTTGCATTTACACAACACGGTGCAATAGAAAAGCAAAACTCCTTTACTATTTAAGTGTTCTGTAACATACTAAGCTTTCTTATATTGCGGCTTTTGTTGTATTCTGCACTGACAGATCAAGGCAAACTGCTGCATTTGATTTAGTAATTACTTTGTAGAATAAGTGTCAGTTGAGGATCAAACCTAAAATATTTAATCATAAGTTACAATTGCCAAAAACATTTGCTCACCTGGGACAATAATGTCTCCAAAACCCAACAATGAAAATGGCATGTCACACAGTGTCGATGCAGAGTATTCAAGTCTAGGCACTCTAATAACCACAGGTAACTGTAAAACAGTATTTCAGAAGCCCACATAAATCTAATCTAAAGCATCCTGGTATTTTGGATTTTTTGTTTGCTTAAATTAATAAACAGTTTTAATATTATTAATTTATTGTTAATGCAGAACTTCACAAAATAGGTAGAACCTAAAGTAAAAAACAGAAACCAACATAGAGAGTGGATAAAGCTTAGGCAACAGGTAAGCTAGATTTTCAGATTTACAAATAATATGCACGCACCAAAAAGTTATGACAAAATTTAACCATATAATGGGAGTAACAAATCTGGATTATTAACCTAACTATAGAGTATTGATCAATGATATCCAGGCCCTGAAGAGAAATTTGGACAATCAGGTTTTCCCCAAAAGAATAGTCTTTTCAGAGGGAATCATTTAAAAATCCAGTATCTGAAATACAATCCTTACTTTCTCATGGGGAGCTGAGCGTTCAGTAGGGACTTCCACCAAGTTTCCATCATTCTAGGATCAAACCCAAGTCAACAGGTATTTAATATTTAAAAGAAAATAGCAGAAGCTGGCTATATTTTGTGAGAAAGTTATGCCGAAAAGCACACTATGAATTAGCTACGTAGTGTCAGTATTTTTATGTTGCACATATTAAAACAACTGTTCATACCTTTTCACTGTTTCCAAAAGGACCAGCTGCAACTTCAACCATTATACTTGCCCCATTCTGAAATTAAGGTTATTTTTCAAAAGTCAGTGGTTTAATACACCAAAACATTCATACTACATTTACAAAAACTGCTTGTACCTCATCTTACAATTCAGGATTGGAAAAATCCTGACTATCAAAAGGAATGCACTAGGATCATACAGTATTGTACAGTATTGTTTTGCATTAAAAACATGTAGTCCAGCCTAAAATAACCATTAAAAAAAACCCAAACAACAAATCCACTAGATGTAGCTGGAAGTTTAGATAAAAACATGTCAGCTTTTTCTGCCACGAGCTTTCTGCTTCAGAATAAAAGAAGGTATGCTTGCATACAGTTCATACTACGCTGCAAATGAGCACTGCAGAAAGGACTAGAGCATGTTCCAATATATGGGTGTTAAAAGCAAAAGAAGCAAGAAAACTAGAGGACAGTAATTCTTCATCATCATGCTGTCACACAATTGGGGACAGCTTAGTTTTGGCCATGTGATTGCTGAAAACTTAAGTCATTTAACAAAATTTATGGCACCTACACAAGCATTACACTCTATGGCCCATACAAGATGACAATTTACGCCACCGCTGTCTTAAAAGGGGAAAAAGAAAAGGAAGTCAGCATTTCTGCATCAAGAATACTGAAAACGCTAATCTGTTTGACAAAAATACTGCCCCAATGCCCAGACAACATTTTTGGTTTTATTTTAAAGATAAATTCACAGACATACCTTTGTGATAAATGGTGTTATGAAGACAAAAAACACATCATATAGAAGGAGAAGGCCTAGAAGTATCACACAGGACTGGCAAAAAAAGGAAGAAAATATTACCATAGGTTTTCAAGGACTGCATAGCTAGATTCTGGTACTATTACTGTACCACCATGGTAAAAAAAAAAAAAAAAAAAAAAAAGGAAGAAGAAACACCCCTCCCCACCATGTTTTTATTCTGGCATAACATTTAGAACAGGATTAATTTCTTTAAATATTTAAAATGGTAAAGATTTTTTTTAATATGTATTTCTTGAGTGTTGAAAACTTATTTCCTGACACTAAAATTACAGATTCATGGCTTTAGAACACTTTCTTAAGGTAAGCAACTTACAGTACCTTAAAGTTGGGCATTTTCAGTGTTTTAATAAAGTTTAGGCAGAAAGCAACTCCCAAAATATCTTGCAAAATCCAAGCCCACCTAAAAATAAGAACACATTTTACATATTGTTCAAACTACCGCTGGAATCTAAATGCAATAACGATTTCAGATTTTACTGGAAATAGCAAGATCGCAAAATGGATTGGAAAGCAAGAAATTAGTTTTTAGGAAGTATTGCTACCAAAACCACAAAAATACTAGTTTCAAGATGATCAGCTTACACTAGCCTCTGATCATAAATAGGTAACTGCTCTTCATCAGCATACTACAGAGAAGATGAGTTGAACAGAGGCCATAACAGGGACTTGGTGTTCACTTGTATGATTGCTCACTTGATTGGAAGCCCTACTTAACATCTGGCTTAAGATGCTACTTAGGACTGTACTATAATATTTGTGTATTTGTGGTCCCGTGTGTCCACTGGACCATAGAAAGTATAGGTCCTATGGTCCCTATGGTATTTTTGCACTTTTTTGTCTTCTGTGGCAATTATTAGCAAACAAGCTAGTTCTTCCTCATCTTCCTATTTTTTTGTAACTTCAAATTACCACAGAGTTCATTTGTATAGCTTTGTTCTCTATAATTCCCATACTTGTTAAACTTCATAATACTTTCATGACTTTTTTGGCATCAGCACTGGAGTTTAGAAGGATGCTGTGCTCCAGGATTAGTTACATGATGGGAAGTTCATTAGTGACAATTACTCATTTTACTCTTAAGTCAGAATGCATTGCTTACCTATCTTCATTTCGAAACACCGCCCAGACGACAGCTGCTGCTATGCAGAATACAGCAAGAAAAATAAGCCTCACTTCAATGTTTTTGTTGCAACATGCAATCCTAAAAGAAAATAATTAAATTAAAAAAGAAATCCTGCAACAGCCAAAATGCATGCCTGCGCTATCATGGGTCCTTAAGCTGACATGGTGTTCTCATCCTGAGAGCTTCTCCTTTGCCCATTTGTTCCATCCAGACTCAGGTGGCATTATTCTTGCAACTGTAGTACCAGTCCTTCTCTGGGCTGGATTAAAAACACGCCCACAGATAGTAAGCCAAGTTGGGCTTTGATGGCCAGTCCTCATATTAGCAAATACATCCAGGGAAGGCAGCAACCAGATGAATTTACTTAATCCACTTCTGTCATGTAACAATTACGCCAACAGAACTATGTCAGTCATATCATAATTCCTGAAATGGGTGGTGGTGGGGAAAATCAGTTTTAGGACACATAATACAAGATTTAAAAATGGAATAACTATGTATTGCAAAATTATGAGTCAGTATCTGTTTCCACTGCCTACTCAATTTTCTGGGACAGTTCTTGAACTGGTATTAACTGACAGAAGTAATGCCTGTCCTGCAGCTTACACAAAACCTGCTGTCTTTTCTATCTGATCTCTACCTTTGATGGGCTACTGGATCACCTGGCACTAATATTCTGTACTATCCTATGCAAACATCATCCTAGGCTTCCAAGCTTATAAGCATTGTTCTTTTGGGGAAAAGAAACATTTGTTGCATTAAACATTAGGGCTTTTAAAGTGGAAAATACAGGGGAGAAAAACAGGGACACTCCCATACTCACTAATACCTGCAGGACACTTAACTCTGAGTAGTAAGAGGAGGCTATCTGTACACTGATAACGCACTGCCCGGAGTTAGGACTGTAACTGCTAACTTCTAACACAGAGGACATGAGCAATGTGTTGCCTTCTCAAGGAAGTTAAAACTTGGGTCTGTCACAGGTACAGTAGAGATTAAAATAAGTGTCAGGGGGAAAAACCCCACCTCTATTGCCTATAGCATAGTACTTGCTCAAAACAGGATCTCATGTGCAGGATTCCCCCTCATGGAGTTCCTTGATGAACAAAGTGAGCACATCCTACAGGCAATCAGAATTTTGTAAAACCTAGTTAAGACAGCCAAGCAGAACCTTTCAAGTTTGATTATAGCAATGCTTTCAAATAAAGGTAATGCAGCAAGTCTCCCATAACTCTATTTTAACTGTTGATTATGCTACAGATACCTTTAATATCTATTAAAGGAGCTTCTAGTTTTCTTTTTTAACAATCACACACACACTAAACCATACAAGAAACAATTTGTCAAACTGTTCTCATTTTTTCACACTACGTTGAGTAGCAACCAGAAAATACCCAAAAGAAACCTTACATTCATAACAATTTAAAGGTGTACTATACCTGCACTGCCCAAAAGGTATTTCTCCTATCAATGCCGCAAGACAGTTGTATAGACTCATTGCAGATGCCAAGCAGAAGACTGATATTATAACATACACTAAATAAGAAGAATGGAAGATAGGAATCAGTGACAAAATACAATAGAAAAAAATTGCAAACAGGAATCAAACACAATGATGTACATTTGATATAAACTGTTAACAGTTATAGCACTGCTCGACACAGTCATTGGAGACTATAGTCAGCTGATTACAGAAAGTGCTGAATTCTGAGCATCTCTGCCATGACAAGAGTTCTCATTAAGGAAAGACCTGAGTTTTGAATTTTTTTAATTGAAAAACATTTTTTTTTCCTCCCTTTAAGAAGAAATATGTCATCTGTTACTGCTTTCACATACTTTTATTTGGTTAAGGCTAAAACCAGTGATATTTTACAACTGCCAGTTTTCTCAATTTCTGATAATACTCCTCACTTCAAATTTTCCCTTTAATCACTTTGTCTGCTTATGCATAAAAATTTTAGCATCCCCAAGATCTGACTGATGATTTACGTGGCATTTTAAGACAAGAAACACCCCATGCCTTCCAAAAAAATTCTGTGTAGTTAGGAACCACCTGGTTAGGAAAGAACTCAATATTCCATGTTCTAACTTATAGTATATTGTGTATTCTAACTTATGGTAAGCACCTTGAAATGTGGACAAACAATAAAATCAGTTGTTCTGCTAGTTGGGGTTTGGGGTTTTGGGTGGGGTTTTTTTGGTAGGGAAAGTCTGGCTAGAAAGCAATTCTGATACCTATAAGGAGATTACTGAAAAAACAGGCAAGAAAGGTGAATTTTATAGTTGTAACCAAGATCGTGCGCCATTAGGATCTGTTAAGCCTCCAACAGGCAAAACAAGTTTTGCACAACAGGTTCCTCTGAAGTCAGTAACAAATCAGCTGCTTAGGAAATCTAAAATTTTGAGGCAACAATGCAGAATTAATAATGCCCGAATACTTACGAAAAGAGATACAGAGAACTCCATCACAGAGCTCAGCTTTGCAACTGGCTTTGTGCTGGAAACACTCCCTCCCTAGTACTTTGGTTACAGAATTGATCTTAACCCCAAGTACTGATATTACAACTTAACATTCACACACTACAGTAGTGACACATCAAAGTGGGGGTTTTTTGGTTACTTGTTTTTAATTAAATACAGATTTTTCCCTGGGACAGCACGTCATACCATGGTAACAGCTTTTTTACCTCCAAGAAATATCATATATGTCTGCTCCAAAGGGCACAAAACTAAGGCTTCTTAGCAAAAACCTCCTACGTATTTTCTTGGAACCATTCACATTTCTCCCTCCCCCTAACTAATTTGTTACCCCTCTCCCTTTCTCCTTTAAGAGGCCTCTTTCTTCACTTCTTCCTAAATCTCACCTGAAACACCTCAGAGTAAACAGGGGACATTTCTAACCTAAACCTTTTGATCACATGAAAAGTCTTTTAGTGGGACAAGTTTAGTAAACATAGCAATGCCCATAGTGAAGATAACAAAAGCTAAACAAAATCAGAAGTCAGGATGGTGAAGCTTCTTTTGCAGAAGCAGGAGGTTAACTGGTAACAAATTCTAGGAAAGAGTGAATTTAGGAAGCTTTCAGAATTAAAGTTACATTGTTTATACCAAAAAGTATAATTTAAAACAGTGTACATTTTCTGGTTGCATGATTTGAGGGCAGAAAAAAAATAATCAACCAACAGTTTGGAAACTATATTTTACTGGAATTACATGATTCAAGAACTTAGCTTATTGCTAGTATGCTTGAGTTCATTCTATTATGGTAATGCCATTTTGCCTGGTACTTTAGTTAGGGCACTGCAACCACAAACTCAACATCAATGCAGCAATACTGAACAAAAACTTTCACTCTAAACACTACTAAGTTATCATTGCCATCCTCCCAAGAACACTGACATACATCAAATATGTTTTTTACTAGTCACTAGTCACCTCTCCTCCATGTTACTTCATTCAGAATAAGCACTGTCAAGGCAGCCTTTGTAAGAGAGCAGAGGAAAGCTTCTCTCTTAAGTAACAACTACATCTTTTCAACCCTCAACTCATGCATGGAGAGAACAATTAAAAAAAGTTACATTGTTTTTTGTTAAGATATCTAGCTTTTCAGACTTAGACACCTAATAAGATCATGCAGAAAAGTAAGTCAAACTAAATTATCCATTGTTTCTTACCTAACCATTTGTAGAAGAAATAAAGTAAGACCAGCATGACACAACAGATGACAACAAACAAGATAACTGTCACAGGGGTGAAAGTAACATTTTCTTCCTTCTTCCGTCTTGTTTCTCTCTCCCCAGGACTTGCTATTGCTTTCAAATTCTCACTGTTTTAAGAAAACAAATGCATTTACCTCAGATGACAGATTATGAAAATGTTTTACTATGACCAGAATTGTTGGTTATAAAGCATTTAGACTGACAGCATTTCAGTTTAATCCTTCATATCATTGTTAGACTTAAAAATACAGAAAAATGGTACGTTTATTATTTGAATTTCTCTCCATTTTTTAATGGAAATATGCACTTCTAACCTAGCAGAGATCACAAGAGAAAAGAATCTTAACTGCCCTCCTTTCCAGTTGTCTGGTGATTGCCAACTTTAAGGAGTACCCCAAATCAAGACCCTGACCCATGTGAGGAACAGCAGTCCAATATCAAAACTCTTAAACTCCTTTTCAGGATGCACGCACTCAACTCTTATTAGTGCATCACCTCTGACTACAAAATTTCTCGGGCTAAATGTAGTCAATCTGATCAATATGTCTATGATAAATCAAAATCATGGGTATTAACACACTGTTTTAAAACCTCAACTATAGACATTAAGTGTCTGCAAATCCCATTCATGTTAGAAGGATGAAGCTAGCTAACTACCAGTTCTTTTACCCTTACACCTCATAATTAGAGAGTAAGTGAAAGAGAGGGGGTGTAATTGGGGATTTTCACTGCGAGTATGATTTCTGTACATACATACTCCATATTTATACCTCACCATGCAAAATAAGGAGACTTAAATTGTTGTGTTTGTTCTTTGAGCAGATAGCTCTACTACTCTTTAGTACAGACGCTAGTGCAACTTGCCCATCAGATAGCATGTTCCTGACAAATCCCAGGACCTACCTACAAAATGCTGAATTCAGCACTGAAACCGCTACCTTCAAAAGAGAAAAACCCACAGGAATAAAGTACTTTGTTAGATGAATCACCTTCTCACTTTGAATAAGCAGCTTTTTAAAAAAAAGCTCACCCTAGTTTTATGAAAGTGCACTTTAAAAAGTTTAATATAATTACATCTAGGTATTTTTCAATATGGGAGACAGCATCACATTTTGTTATTTTAGCATTCAGTGCAGCCACACCCTATAACACTGCAGGGTAAAAAAGAAGCATAATCAGATCCAACCTTTAAAAAAAGAAACACACACCCCCCCTTCTACTTCTTTAATCTCTTTAAAATCACTAGTTTTGCATAACTAGTGGGAAAGAGGAAGCTGTTGTTATCACATACAATCCATTCCCTGTTGTTCTGGGGAGCAAAGCACTGGAAAACCACTGAGATGGGAAACCCTAGGTAGCAACACACACTGGCCCATTCAGCATATGCAGGCATCCAAGAAATACTGCAGAATAATACCATGCTCTGAAAGGCCAGCTATATCCAGTTTAACCCCAGACTAAAAACAGTTCTGTACATTGAGTGTGCTTCAGTTCACTAAACAAAGCCACACGCCCCTCAAGCACAGTGCAGAAACCCCTACCAACCCTCGTTTCCCTGCATTTGCCACTTTCTACACTTCCACTCCGTCCCCTTCCCTACAAAGGGACTCCTGCTGCCTCCTTGCCCCTGCCTAGTCCTAGAGCTGCTATTGCCCCTGGCTCTGTTGCTCCACCAGACAACACACAAAGCTGAAGCAGATAAGCCTGGGTTGGACTTTAACTGTCTGAAGCCACCCAGACACAACCAGATCGCATTCCCCAGTGCTCCTAGTGACAGGAATACAGTGCAGAGACATCCCAGAGGGTGCTGGTCAGCCAGCTGGGAGGAAGCAGTTGTACAGATCCCTGCCAAAGCAGACACTACATACAACTACGTATGTACCTCTTGGATCACTGGATTTTAAAGGCATCTTTAAAATACCTAGGGTATTTGGTAATTTCTCAAAATGTTAACTCATTCCTCCTCCCAAGAGCTGCCTTAGCCCTCAGGGACTTTTACAATCTACTAGTCAAGGCTCCTGAAAGATCTATGGTGACTTTTCAAAGGTTGCAGTGCTCAAGTATTTCACGGCAAAGCATCTTACTGCACCTAGATCTTCTCACTTTTTTTAATTACCAACCTAAAAGAACATAATTTCTTACTGATCATAGTGACAGTTTTCACAAAATTTGTACTCCACGTAATTTAAGCAGTTCTGTTTAACAAACTTACAGTTCTGCTACTCCACTCCAGTAGCCTCCTAGTGCCACTGTAAATACAGCAATTAGGAAGATGACAACCATACTGCAATCAAACTCTGGCAAAGGTGGTGAATACAGAGTCACATTAACTTCATTTCCAAGCATCTGAAAAATAACATACAAGTTGGTTCATAAGGACAATAAAGAAATTATATTGCCTATTTTCCAATAAGATGCCCATCATGACTTCCTGCTCTTAACCTACACAATGCTGAGAGCAAGTTTTCAACTTACTGCACAAGACATGCCACATATTTGCCTTGGTCACTGTAAAGAAGCAATGCTTTCCATGCTACCTTTCAGGATGGTCAGGTTTGAAAACAACCCTGTTACTACTGCTGTGGAAATACATGGATACCACAAGGCAAAATGGTACTACTTTGCATTCTTTCAATACTTTTGTGCCTCTAGCCCAAGTGTGTTCCATCCCCCAAACATACCAAGTACTATCAAAGACATCTGCTCTGCAGGAAAGCCTATGTGAGTCAATCAGCTTTACATACAAACTCACAGGTCCACCAACATGTCAGCAGAGGTCTACCTCTAGCTCCTGAAACCACAAAACTCACAGTTGAGATACAGGCACAATGCTTCAGACAGGACACAGTGAAAACTCAAGGTGGCAGAAAGTTAGTAAATAGTAGCTTTACACGAACATGATTTGAGATGGATTCAAAAGAAAAGAAAGCAATTTCACACTACTTAAAAAATTTAAGACCAAAGTAAAAGAAAACAATCAGCTGAAGGACACTGAAGAAGATGGGAAGGAACATGGAGATATAACTGATACAGAATTGTACAAAAATCTTGAAAGCAAAACCAAGATGTTTCCATTTGACTGAAAGGTGAGACTTAAGAAACAAAGAAAGGATAATAATTTGACAGGAAATGAAAGGTGGTAGGAAAGAAAGGTTTGCTGTTGTAGTCAAAGTCAGTCAAGGCATCTAAAGCAATCCTGCAGTGAACACACAACTTCAGAGATGCAGCAGTAAAACAGATTTGTTAACAGCCTGCATGTGGGATACAGGCGGGAGGGGAGATGAACATACCAGACAGGTTTGGCTACAGGAAGATCAAACTGGCAGTGGAGAGACTGAATGGGAAGCTATGTAGTGTAGTGGAATACACTGGCCATGTGTGAAGAAAGCTGATTCATTTCAGCATCTTAATTATCTAATTACAGATACTAACCTTACTGCAGGCTAAAGAAGTCAGAATAATTCCTTTGCCTGAAGTTATGGAAGTTCAGAAAACAAGAAAGTAAATTAAATTCTAGTGAAACATTGCAGTTGTATGAAGTGGAACAGAACATTAGAAAAAGGAAAAAAAAACGTATTCAAATTACAGCATCCTGTACGTAAAACAAAACAAAACCCCAAACCAAAACACAGACAGACACAAAAAAAGCGCCAAAAAAAAACCAAGAAACCTAAAAGCTTATACATTTTTAGTATTCAATTCCAACATGTCTTAATCCAGTTTTCCCTTTAGGTTTCATAAATCTTATAAAGTATAATTCACATTAGAATCTAGAGCGATTGTTTCCTTTTGTTCCTATTGTTCTGCTCTTCACTAAAAACTTGCAGAGTCTCAACTTCCACCACAGGGAGCACTAGAACCAAATACATCACATTAGGTAACTCTGCAAGAGAGCTGTCCACTTACTGGAAGGTTTGTAACACTCTGCTATCACTATCAGGACTCGTACTATACCTGACTCGAATGGTGAAAGCTAACAGAAATGAAGTCTTCTAACAAAAAGCAGAAAGAATGCTTATACAAACTAGCTGCCCTCAGACTGATGCTGTCTCTTGTAAATAAAAGGAGAAAGTTAGAAGCCTTGAAAAGACTTAAAACAGAAATACAACTGTAGTAGGAAGACTACAATGGCTGCCAGCTTCTAAGCAGCACATGCCATTCAAAACAACAGCTGCCAGTGACATGACAGAAGGCTTTGGCAAAAACTACATCAGAACTAGGAAAGGATCACTTGTAGTCTAGGCTGTGTTCCTCACTACTTTCATGACTCACATTCTAAGACAAAACTGAATTCTTTGATTCAACAGCACTATGAGACATCACCCGGCACACTACTAGCAAAGTTACTTTGGTGGATTACTAGAGTTATACAGAAGTGATTCTGCATGACACCACTCCAAGCAGCACTAGGCAATAAAGTGGTGCTGAGAAGATTCAGAACAAGTTAGGGATCTAATCTTGCCCTAGCTCCCTTTCATGTTAGTAGGACATATCTTAAACCACTCAGCTAAGCAAACACTACTTGTCTTACTTGAAGGAACAAATTTGAAGACAGAGGACAACCTGAACCAAAACACAGTATTCATCAAGACTACAGCAGATTGAGGATAGTCATCACAAACCTTCAGTCATGTCAGTGCTCAGCAAGAACCAATCTTTAATGGGAACAGACAGTAAACAACCAAAGTCCTATACATCTAGGCACCGTTTCAGTTTGCATACTTACCGAAGACAACCTCCCATGGCAGCTCTGAAGATTAAGAGCAGAAATGGTGAAGTGAGCTTGCAAATTCAATCCAAGAAGCTAAGACTACACAGGTCAGCACTAGCCTCTGCTATTCACAGAAAAACACATGCAGTGCAACTCCTGCCTAGCAAAGCTATTTAACACCAAATAAAAAACAGAACAACAATAACAGAAAAGGCCACACTGAAGAAAAGATACTATTTTCTTTAAAACCCTCTGCAATATTCTGTATCCTAATATTACATGTCAAGGAAAACAAACTCCAAATACCCCCAAAACAAACTCCCCTGCTTATAAAGCGTAGGAGATACCACAACTGACGCATTTTAATGACAAACACTTGGCATCTCACCATGAACTCATCAGCAGAAACTCAAACTATACTGCCTAACTTCTCTGTAACAGATGCTGTCATGCTATAAAAGAGAGTGATCATCATCTGGCAAAGACAAAAAAAACCCTCACACCTTCCTCAAGATCCAACCTGATAAGGTACTGCTTGCCTGTAAGATATGTCAGTAGGTACAAGTTCAACTGTTCTACCGT
The DNA here is from genome assembly GCF_964188355.1 of Buteo buteo. Taxonomy (NCBI): domain Eukaryota; kingdom Metazoa; phylum Chordata; class Aves; order Accipitriformes; family Accipitridae; genus Buteo; species Buteo buteo. The sequence continues at coordinate 26,732,161 of NC_134183.1, forward strand.
CTGTGCTAAAGGAACAGCTCGCTCAGGCTATAGCTCCTGACGTATGTCAGGCATCTGCGATTGCATCAAGTCTACTGGAAGGCTGCTTATCTTGTTTATCAGCAAGACTTCTAAGATTACCCTCCCTCCAGTTAGGTATTATGTTTCCCATTCTTAGTTTTCTAATTAATCATTCTCTCAAATTAACCTGAATTAGGAGGACTAGGACTTCCATGACTTAATATCCATTCTCTCCCATGAAACTGAAAGCAGTATCTATGCACATTCAAATCACACAGACATCCAGATCTGACCTGAAATTACTTTATCTATTTGTCCAAAAACTTAAGTTTATACAAACCATAACATGTTGAAGTTTATTACTTACCAGCTGCATATCTACTATGTCATTGTATCTTATAAGAGCAACTGGAAGAGTTACATCTTCAAAATCAGTCTTGTTATCTGAAAGAGGAGACTAAAAGAGAAAGTGTCAATAAGTATGTTGCCTATTTGCAAAGCAGGTTAGATCCCCAAAAGCAGATTATCCTTTAAATTCCAGTATATGTGTAGGAAAAAAACAGGTGCTCATTCATCACCTTTTGCAAAAGATTAATGAAGACAGATGTACTTAAATCAAAGCAGGTGATACTACCAACACATCTGGATTCATAAAGTTCTTGTGGTTTTACAGTATTACAAGGGATAATCAAAACTGGTTTTATTCTCTATGCTTTTAAAACAAGATTAACTTTTCATGATAATCACACAAATTCATAAATTGCAAGATTTGTACATGCATACTGCAGCTGTAAGAACAAAAAAGCAACAGAAGTACCTGTAAAGGTACCTCAAAATGCCTTTTTTAATTTCCAATTTTGGATTACATTTTCCTAGCTTATTTTTGTCACGTGTGTCTAAAACAGTATCACCTAAGATTACAGGGAGTTCAGAGTACACTCAAATTAGGGAATGACAAAGACAAGCATTTGCATTCAGAAACATGATTAAAGATACAAGGAGCAGATTAAAAATACAATTCAGCTGTAGATACTTTTAGATGACATAACACAGCATTGCACAGAGCTAACTTGGAACGACCCTCTGTCTCAGGAACAGCAGTCGCGCCAACACAGCACTCTGTGGGGAAGGTTAATGACTCATGCTGGAATCCCACACATTGCCAGGGTCCTCTGCTGTTGGGGTTTCTCTCAGCTAACCCTGCACAACACTGCATCAGACCAAATAGGTAAGACACTACTTCACTACAGAAGAAAACTGTATGTTGTAACTTACCAGCCTAGGTTTACTGGCAATCAACAGCATTTTAGCACCCAAACTTTGTGCAATTCTTGCTTTCTCCAAAGAAGTGCAGTTTCCTCTCATCACTACAACTGCTTTGTCCTTCATTAAGCCAGAAGGAACTTCAGAAGAACTGCAAAGTACTGTAGAAGTCAGGTTTTCCAGAGTCCTGGAAGTCTGCAGAGAGAAAAAGAACATGATAAAAATAGGAAATTTGATACTGCAAACTCATCTAGAAGACTACTATGCTCCCTAATTTGAGGTTTGCCAGAAAGTGGTGTAACAGAAGGGAATCATTAATTCAGGAGTATAAAATCAGAGCAGCAGTTTCTGCAGCCTGCAATACTGAGGGACATTTAGAGCAGCATACAGCCGAAATATCTGGCTGTTTCTAAAGGCAATTTCACAGCAGTTGTTGCTGTAATTTAAATGTAAGAAACTGGTTACATAGTAAAATCACTGCTTGTAGTTCTGGGGAATCCAGAGTACAGTCTGTGATATTTCCAGGCTTCACAAGCCAAAAGAACACTGAAGAATACAACATAACCAGAGTTCTGAAGTATAATACTTGTTCAATAACAGTTGGTGAGGTTGATAACATATTACTTGTTACAAAAGAATAAAAAAAAAACCAAAAAAACAAAACAAAAAAAAACAAACAAACAAAAAAACCCCAACTTGTATCCTTATTTCAAAGTTCAATTTCATATTGACAATTATTTTTAAATTATCATCAGTTTTCTTTGGTCAAGACATTCCAGTGGCCAAAGTAGCACAGCAAAGATGTTTGGGGCAGACAAATGATTTTTACTCTGTTTTACATTGAGTTAACCTGCTAATGAATGACAGGAGGGAAAAGAGAGAAGAGTGCCTTGATCACTTCCAAACACAAAGTATTTCCTGTTTATATGAAGAGTGCCTGAAGAAAATTTGTTTATGCTTCACACCCTAGTTAGGCTCAAAGAAATACACTCAAAAGATACAGCGTGATGATACACTCCAGATAATCTCCTATTCCACCACGTTTTCAAGACAATTAAACAGAAGATCAAACTGATGAACCAATATAAGAAATCTGTTTCACAAGTTTACAACATTTTTGTCAACAAATAAACAGAAGTTTCACACCCAAATCTAAAACTTAAGACATACTGATAACACCTGAAGAAAAAAATTAACAATATCAGACGAGTATGTAAACATATTTCAAACCAATTCTAAGCACAGAGAGAGCATCATCTTTGTAAACTTTAGAAGCTGACTTTCTAAAGTATAGAAATGTTTGCTACAGATATTTGGGGGGGGAACATGGCCCAAAAAGGTAAATATTCATTGTAGCACCTATTTAACTCAAGATTTTGAAGACCACTTATAGCTGACCCAAATTCACTCTGCATTCTAGTTTTCTTAGGCAGTGTGATTATAAACTACTTACAGCATTGTCCAGGCTCTTTGGAAGAGATATCCAATGAGAATTGTAAATTATGCAGTAATCCTTCGTTACTGGTGGTACACCACTTCCAGAAGCATGCAGGATCCCCTCATCTGCAGTTACCTGCAATAAACCAGGGTGTTCTGAACTAAACAAAGTTCAGAATATCAGTATACAGGCATTCTTCTAAAAAGAGGAAGAGAAAGAGCTGTTAGAAGAAAATGAATTTATTCAATTAATTATTTTATATAATGATTGAGTCCATGAGAGATGGGTAGCTTGAGAGCAAGATGGAAAACTAGTAAGAATCTAGTCACCACATAATGCTGCTTATCCTTATTTCAAATACAATGTATTTGTTACATGTACAGTTCATGTCACCAAATAGAATCTCATCAAGAAACCCAGGCAAATTATTTCAGATTCTTTATTCTGTACTTTCCAAAAGTGTAAAATTTTACATAGAAAGCAATTAAAACAGTACATGGAAAAGTGGATTAAAGTCTTTCCCTCCTTGCAGAATCTAGAATTTCCCCTACTAATAAAGGTATTATATGGCAATTCCTAGAATATTTTTTACCAAATAACTGTAAACACAAAGAGATCAACTAAATCTCTTAAGAAGAAGAACTTGCGTAGTTAAGGAAATACTGGTGTCTCTTAAGAGTACCCTCAGAGTGCCTCACGTACTACCATTTCTGTTATTTACTAATACATATGAATTTTAAAACTTCTGATAATTTTAGGGATATATACTTCTCCCCAAGCATTAATATACTAATAAAGGCCAGGTATCTAAGTAGATAAATGAACAGACTAAGGATTAGATGTAGCTACAGCTGCAAAGTAGCGAAAACAAGTAAGTATCATTTGTATCTCAAGAAGTGTCACCTTAAGGAAAACTGGGAGATGATCTCATTTTGACTTTTTCTTGAGAGAAACTGACCTCAATATTAGGAAGTATGAATAGATTAAAAAAAATTAAATCCTGTTGTAAATTCCAGGTTTGTCTGAAAGAACATAGATATATTAAGCTAGAAGTAGGCATGGGTAAGGGGGGAAAGCCCAAATATTTGTCAAATATACAATGCTAATCATTAACAGTGCTATAGAGGCATTTTTCTTCAGGCTAGCGTATCAGTATTCTGCAGCGAGAACTACAGAGAAAAGAAAAACATGTGACAATATTGTTTCAGAGGTTTACGTCTGCCTGGTTTGAATAGCAAAAAACCTTCTTCAGAGGAATCCATTATATAGGCCATAGCACATGAACATCTGATGGGAGAACTGTGTCAAAGGGCCTGAGCACATTAACTGTTTAACATATAACAGTTCTTCAGCTGTCAGTTAAAATAAGTTGTTTCATGATTTATGATCAGCACAAAAGTTATCAAGCTTCCCTCTTAAGTGCACTCACCTAAAAGTACAAACTAATGGCCAATTAAAAGCAATAAGGACTTCCAAAAGGTGCAAAACCCCCATGTTTCCATCCATTAAAAGCTCTTTCTGCTTCACAAAGTAGAATAGTAAGTGTTTTCTGGGTTCCAGGAAATCACTTGTTAATGCTACACAAGTGTAAGTCTACCTAGAAGGAATGACTACTTGCTTATTTGATACGTAGGTTTTGTTTGGCAAGCTTCCCTTCTCTGGGGATGAATCAGGGAACGTGAGGTGGGGGGAGGGAGGACCAGAGCATGACGTTTACCCTCACGTATTCACTGCTGAGCTCTAAAGACAGCATTTAGAAGTCAAAAATGAAGAGAAACGCACATGCTACACCTCACTTGGAACACCCCCACTGAAATCCTGTTGCATCCACCTGAACTTTTATTATTTTCCAATTGCTTCAGTATCCTTCTTTCACAACAGACAAGGGCTACCAGTTTGGGTACGTGACCTTGCAGTCAGCTGTGCCACTGAAGCATACAAAACAAATCTTACTCTCAGCATATATGCAAAGTAAAAATTTCTTACTGAGCACATTTTCAATCTTGTTACTTAAGTAGAAGACTAAGAGTGTGTCCACAAAACTGCTCCTGAAAAGATTCACCTGCTTCCATAGGCTGCCTTGCTCCAGCATAAAAATGTTCCCATGTGGAGAAGAGGCATGACAGCTGTCCATACCTAAAGGGGCATCATCTCCTGCTTTCACTTCAGGTTCAAACAATTGCCAATGGCCTCTCACCTTCAAACAAATTTCTTCCTATTTTTGACAGATGATTCCCTCATTATATTTCCTTCCTTTAACACCTTTAAACTTTTACTGTATAATTCCTTATCTTTGATAGAGAAGACAACGTCTCTTAATCCTTATTTTTCCTAACACGTCCCTGTCCCTGCAGGGATATAACCCTGGGCTGACTGTTAAGCTTTGGAGTACACCAGTAACCCCACCACCTAGAATACTGGAAGTTATATGAACCAGTGGACACAGAGACCAAACCGAGCCTATATTTACAATACCCATCACAGTTAGCATCTAGATAAGACATAGAACACAAAGCTACAGAACGGGGAGAAGGTATTTTGTACGTAGCAAGTAACAACATAAACCTCACAGAAACCTAAAAATGTAGGAAAAAAAATAGCCATGAACAGAACAAGCATTGTTTCGTAGTTCTGCCAGCATCCCTGTGACACACAGGCAAACCGTCCCTCCCTCCGGACACTGCGACCCAGGGGAACCAGTGCGTGTGCCCAGAGAGCAGCAGTGGTCCTTCCCTGAAAACCTAGTACCTTCCCGAGAGCTAACTCCCCGCACTGTTAGTCTCAGGATACTGTTCTTGAGGCTGAATGGCCTGGTCTAAAACTCACCACTACTACACCTGCATTTGTAGAGCAAAGGAGGAGGCAGGACATAGGGCCTGAAGTCTTACAGGAAGGCAGGAGAAGCCCCTTCCCCTGTGAGCAGCAGCAAACCACTGGGTTAAGGAGCAAAGCTACTCTTCAGAAAACCCCAACACAACTAACGACAGCTACATGGGACTCACAAACAGTGAGGGAGCACTTCGTAGCTACTTCACCCCAAAAAATTCTCAAGGCATTAACAAACTGCGCTGTGCACCTGCTGTTGAGCATATCCAGTGGTGACTTCCTACACAGGAAAGTACTCTGCATCCTGCATTACCAAAACAAGGTAAAAATTATGTTAAAAACAAGCAAACAAACAAGAAAACCCCAACAACAAAACGACTTAGTGGAGCAGCATTTAACGCAGATATGCCCTTCACACTGCTTCAGCAGATCACAGAGGTTTCTGGCTTCCCCATTTCACTACTTGTATTGGGTTTGCGTGGCAAGGTTTTGGTAGCGGCGGGGGAGTTACAGGGGTGGCTTCTGTGAGAAGCTGCTAGAAGCTTCCCCTATGTCCCATGGAGCCAGTACCAGCTGGCTCCAAAACAGACTCACCACTAGCCAAGGCCAAGCCCATCAGCAATAGTTGCAGCGCCTCTGTGATAACATATTTAAGAAGGGAAAAAAAGTTGCAGTGGGCACAGAAACTGCAGCTGGAAAGAGGAGTGAGAACACGTAAGAGAAACAACCCTGCAGACACCAAGGTCAGTGAAGGAGGAGGAGGAGATGCTCCAGGCACTGGAGCAGAGACTCCCCTGTGGCCTGTGGTAAAGACCACGGTGAGGCAGGCTGTCCCCCTGCAGTCCAGGGAGGTCCACAGCAGAGCAGATATCCACTTGCAGCCCATGGAGGACCCCACACTGGAGCAGGTGGATGCCCAAAGGAGGCTGTGACCCCATGGGAAGCCCACGCTGGAGCAGGCTCCCAGCAGGACCTGTGCACCCGTGGAGAGAGGAGCCCACACTGGAGCAGGTTTGCTGGCAGGACTTGTGACCCCACAGGGGACCCATGCTGGAGCAGTGTGCTCCTGAAGGACTGCATGCCATGAAAGGGACCCATGCTGGAGCAGTTCATGAAGAACTGCAGCCCGAGGGAAGGACTCACTTTGGAGAAGTTCGTGGAGGACTGTCTCCTGTGGGAGGGACCCCACGCTGGAGCAGGGGAAGTATGAGGAGTCCTCCCCCTGAGGAGGATGAAGCAGCAAAGACAATGTGTGATGAACTGATTGTAACCCCCACTCCCCATCCTCCTGCGCCACTGGCGGGGGGTAGGTAGAGAATTCGGGAGTGAAGCTGTGCCTGGGAAGAGGGGGGGGGGGAGAAGTTTTTTTAAAGATTTGGTTTTATTTCTCATTACCCTACTCTGCTTGATTAGCAATAAATTAAGTCGAGTCTGTTTTGCCTGTTACGGTAATCTGTTGAGTGATCTCTTCCCGTCCTTATCTCGATCCATGAGCCCTTTGTTTTATTTTCTCTCCCCTGTCCAGCTAAGGAGGGGAGTGACAGAGCAGCTTTGGTGGGCACCTGGCCCCCAGGCAGGGGCAACCCACCACACTACTCCATTAGGCAGAAAGCAATCTACCAGATTTCCACAGCAATATATACCTGTGCGCAGAGAGAAGCTGCAAAGATGTCCCACACAGGAACCAAAATGGCATTTAAAATGAACATGCCAAAAGCCAACACCTACACACACCACGAGCTTCCCCCCTTCCCCAGCACCCTAATTTAAATACCTCTACAAACAACATCAGCGTTTATCTACACAGGCACCCAGGAGACTTGTTATTCAAACCCACCGACGCGTGACCGGAGCCCGGGTCCGGCCTGTGCTCCCCGGGCACGGGGGGAGAGTAGGGACTTGGCGGGGGGGGGGGGGGAACGAGGGTCCTTGCCCAGGGCAGGCCCGAAACCGCCCCGGAGGCGTTTGGCGGCGGGGGCACGCACCGGTCCGGCCGGAGGAGGCGAGAGCTACGCGGACCGGACCCTGCCCGCGGCGGTCGGGGTCCTCCAGGGAACGGTGGAACCGGGGGATAAGGAGGACAGAGGAAACCCGGCGGGCGGCCCCGCCGGCCCCACCGACACGCCGCACTCGCCCGGCCCGTCACAAGCGGCGCGGCGCGGCCCAGGCCCGCCCGGGAGCCGGGCCCCGGCGCCTCGGCGGGCAGCGCAGCCCCTTACCGGCGGGAGCAGCAGGCCCCACAGCGCGGCCCACAGCAGCCCGGCGGCCCTCATCATCGTCTTCCGCCGCCGCCCGCTGCTCGGGGAAGGGCCTGGGCCGGGCTCGGGCTCCCCACGCCCGCCACCGAGCCTTCCGCTGCCGCCGGCTCCCGGACAGCCGCCGCTTCCTCTTCCGCCCGCGGCCGATGGGGGCGGCCCCCGGGCAGCCGCGGCCCGCCCTTCGCCTCGGCCGCGGGGGCGCCCGGCCCCGGCCGCGGGGCGGGGCGGGAGCGGGGAGCCGCGGCCGGGCAGAGCGGTCTGTGGCGGCCCACGCGTGTGCCTGCTGCCGGCCGGGCTGACCCCCGCCGCTCTTCGTGCCCTGTGGTTCTCCGGGTGGTCAACAGCCGTCAGCCTGGGGAGGGGGGGGGGCTCACGTAGCAGCTCCACGAGGCGCGGGTTTTCGGTGCTCAAATGCTACCCCAAACCCTTCACAGCCATTACGAGGGAAAGGAGAGGGTCGGGTTTGCCCCACGTCTCCCGAGACAAAGAGCAACAAGTGCGGGAAACAGCAAAACATGACCTGTGACAGAAGGCCGAGGGAGTTGCGTTGTTGGCGCTTACAAAAAAAAAAACAAATCACTTTTCAGGGATGCGGTCCAGGCTCTGAGAGCGTTGGAAGGGCTGGGGTACGCCTGATGCGAGCGCCAGCAGTGACTTGCAGGAAGGAGATAAACGAAGCGGCTCCGTGATTTACCAGCTAAGTTGTGCAACATCTTTCGCCAGAGGTTTCCAAGCAGGCCGGGGCCTGCCTCGGGCCGAGCACACACAGGGAAGTAAGCGGAAGAGGCAAAGATAAGAAAAATAATTGTAGAAAGGAGGGGACGTGGCCATGAGCGAGATGGCGGAGGCATGAGGGAAGAGCTGAGCTGCGGTCCAGCATTAGTAAATCCAAGCCTTTGAGCGGGTAACCCACTTGCTTGAGTTGCTCACGAACTAAGTGGCCATTAGTTATTACTGCTGAGGAAGGATGTTCCTGCACGTGTGGTTTTCCCTCTGTGAATTTAAGGACAAAGCCGTGTAAAACATCTACAGGGAACATTCCCCGCTGCGTTGTGGTGAATTTTCAGTAAGCTGTTATGTTGCTGTGAAAATCTGAATAACATCTACATACCTGTAAATAAGTAGTGTTTTGATCAATACACATATTTTGATGATAAGAGGCAAGCTTTTTTTTTTCCCCAGTGACAATCTGCAATTCACCTTTATATCAGCAACAGAACAGGCTTATGCATCTTGTAGACTTGCTAGGCCGCAAAAGCATGTCTAACAATTCAATGTGCTTAAACAGTGAAAGAAAATGGCACACCATGACACAGCTAATAATTCATATTTGCAGAACTGGTATTTAAAAAAAAGGGCTAGTACATTGTCCATCTGTGTGTTTATTTTGGTGCTGTTGTCAGAGTAACCATGACACTTTACGCCGACTACTCTCTTCTTCTGACTCTAACAAGATCTGGATGACAGATTACTTCAATAAATCTGCCAATTCTATGATCTGTAAAGAGCTAAGTGTATGTACATGACAGTGTATTTTGGGCATGGAAGAAGTGTTTTATTTGAATTGCAAATGCGTAGCTGCTCACGGGATCAGATTCCCTACCAAATACTAACCCCTCTCCTTGTGTTTCCCAGGAAAGCACAGCAGTTTTTATTATGTCTGCAGCTGGGAAAAAAACGGGTTGAGAGAAATACTAGGAGTATAACTTCCTTTAAATAAAAGGAAATTGCTCTCCCAAAAAGTGTGTGTTTGGTTTGATCTCCCCTGCCTTGATGCATGTTTAAAGGTATTGTGTAAATGTCTCTTACGTTAAACACATTCCCTGCAGCCCAGCAGGACTGTGCAGGTTAGAAATACCTGCATTGAGGAGCCCTAATATTAGCTCAGAACGTGGGCATCTCACATTCAGGACATCAATAACAACTTCTTAGGTAATCTTTATTAGCAACTTTAGTCCCTAATTTTTACCATTAGCTTTAATGTGTAACCAGAACTAAAACCAGATGATCTAGTCTCAAATTTCAACACGATGAGAAAAACTAGATTTTATTCATGTATGTTATTTCCAGTCCCAGGCAGAAGAAAACTAGGTTATAAAGGCCTTCAGAGCCTGAAGAATGACTTCAAAGCCTAAAGGATCCTCCTTTTTTTTTTTTCCAGTTTGAAACCTGAAATTCCTTATTTGGAATGAACAATATAGCTTCTACCCATAATCAGTGTAAGATACTAAAAATCTACACCAAGAATTGCATCCTTTCTATACCACCATAATTACTTCCATCAGAGAAAACAAGAGTAACAACGCTCTCAGAAAAATCTCTTTCCCAACCAAAATATCAACATGAAATAAAACCTGTAACTCAACTCAGGCATTCCTGAAGCATTAAGGAACAGAGATGTTTAATGTAGGCTTTGAGCACATTAGTTAGAAAGTGGAAACTCAAGCTAAATAGCCATTAGCACAGAAAATAAACTGCTTGAATAATACTATACATATATTGAAATCCTTTTCAAAGGGATAATGAAATTATCCTTTCCTTCTCCCTGCCTGTTTTCCACCACATACGCACACTTCTAAACACAAATGATTTGACTCACAAGGAAAGACATCCAAAACATCTTCTATTCCAAGGCCATTCTCCTGACTCTCCCATTGCGTTAAGTGCTACTTTGTTTTTTTCATATTTATCAGCCTCTTGGCTTTTGAGTATACTTATCCCAACCAATCTGCCTTTTTCTGTTCCTTTCCCTATAACTCCTTATGCAATTAAGTTTGCTCTTCCATTAGCTTAACTTTGAATTACTGTCTAATTCTGTTAATTTTGCATAAAATACCATAAACAGAAAATGGTTGCCTTGTCAGGTAGGCAGATTTGGAAGGGTGGCTATCAGCATTAGGTATTTAGGAGAAAATATATTGCACAATTTTTAAAAGACTAAGATTGTAAAAGGGATTAGACTCTGCTCACTAAATGGTTATGTCATACAAAGATCAGTAAAGAGGGGATTTGGGGTTGGTTAATCAATACACAAGCTTCAAAGGAAAGAAGGAATTTTTAGTATGTTGCATTAATTTCTAAGAACTAAGAGAGAACACTGACCCAAATACTGAATGTAAATATATTTCTAAGAAATTTAGTGGGCAGTAGAGTAACAGGGCAGAATAAAGCAGGCGACAAGGAAAAGGAAGTGGCTTAACCAAAGAAAATTTTACCCTGTCCTATAAACTGTCTCTTTCAGTGCTTCCTATTTTCACAGCTTTTTGGCTGGAGCCTGGAACAAGACAGCAAGATAACACTGTGAAACCTCTTGATTAAAGTGACACGGGGAACATTGTTACTGAAAACCGCCATCTCTGTGAGACATACGCGCATGCCAAAGATGAGGACATGTACAACAGACTGATGGGACCTCTATCTCCTGGCAAGAAAATGATCTAAAACATAGAAAGACTGGTATTTAAGAATCATTTATTAATACAAACACACGTCTAGCAACTTTTCCCCATGTACCAACAGCCTTATCTGAACACCAGTAAACACCATTCTATGCAAGCAAGAGATACCCCAGTTCACTGGATATTACGCAGCAGAGAGAATAACCATTTCAAATGCATTTTCAAAGGTGATGTTAAAAGCCTTCCTTGTATGCCATTATGCAGCAAGGTCACATTAGCATGCATTAATGAAGGACTGTAAGCCTTACATTTGAATTATATTTTCAAGCTTGTATCACACCCTCAGAGGTATTGAGTCAGGTTTTAATATTTCCTGGTGGTAGAGACTACAAGGGTAAATGTGGGTAACTGCATTTAAAACATATTACTTTCACCATTAATATGCAGCTTCAGCTCATGTTGAGACTGGACTTTCAAACTTACATATATTTCATCAATTTTTAAGAAATAGATTTCTGTCTAGAATAAGTGCCATTGTTTTGCCAGATCTACAAACCCTTTATTTCGGACAGCTCACTGTGAAGAGATTAATTACTGGTTATCAGTATAGTCTTCATACACTTTTAGACTCAGCTCAGTAGGTTGTATAAAATGTACATGTCTTTCTTAAGCATGAGCAACATCAGATGCATGTAAATACACTATTATATAAAAAAAAGAAAAATTCTGCAACCAAACACTTTTTCTAGCTCTTTGATGAAGAATCTGAAATTAGTCAGCCACTTGTACAGGCCAATCTCAGCTTTAAAAGCACACCAAATTCTCTCAGTAGTTTAAATGTAGATTTTAAGTCCTTTTTTTTTTTAAACTTCCAGTAAGCCAGAGCAATCATACTAATTTCACTTTAAAAGAACGGATTATTTCCTTCCACATTACTCAAGATGAAGGTCTAAATATATACATATATATTAAAACATTAAAAGACATAATTAATTTTTTTTGCCCCTGAATTAGGGTGTGCCCTTAGTAATAACCACCTCGATTTTGTTCAGTTAGGATTTATATGCATATATCAGAGGAAACTTAAAATTTGTTATAAAGAGAATATTCTTCCCATTTACATTGTTTTCATTAAAAAAAAAGTCCACTGAGTAAAGTAGTTTCCATACAGCTTCGTGGTCTTGATTTCTTGAGTAATTTACTGTAGACGTCTCAACAGACACCTCAAAGTTGTTGTCCATCTGTTACTACTCTTTTCTAAATGAGATTAAAACTAGGTTAAGAGAACTTCCTCCCATTTGAACGACGTTTTTGGCTAACATTTTAGGATTTTGGTCACGCTAATGGGATGCACAGAAACAGGATGTATGGAACAAGTGACAGCCACAGGGTGTTCAGCAGCCATACTGCAACGCTTGGTAAGCCAGTTAGGGCTGGGTTTAGGTGATGCAGAGGCCAAAGCATACCATGCCATGGCTGCCCTTGTACCCCCCCCTCTCCCTGAAAGGGCAGGTTTTTTATTATTATAACATGAGTTTGCTCATCTATAAATTGCCAGGTGAGGACAGCAGTCGTAGTTCAGTATCAGGCACCTCAAGTTGGGAGCTTTTTTGGCACAAGAACACACACTAGTAATGTTCCTGCCTGCTCAAAGTGCTTTCACTGTTTTCTTTCATGTTTCCTTTCTCTACATAGCATTGGGAGAAATCTGGTGCAGCCATGGTGACCTTCTGGCACCTCAGCCTGCAGCGAGTCCAGGAGAACATTGCTCAAACCTCCTCAGGCACAAGGAATTCTTCATGACCTTTCAGCTCCCACCCATCCATTCTCTCCCAACACCAGGAATCTGAATATCAGATGGATCTAGTTAATTTCCCTGAAGTTTTGGCAGCACAGTGGACCAAAGGCAAATACCCTTTTACTACTGCTATGTTGTATTAACTCTAAGTTTTATTTGTTTTGTGTTCCATGGAGGTAGCATTGGGTGCAGCAGGCCTCAGCAGTTAGAACATCTGCAACCTCACATTCATCAGGGTGGGGGGAAGCCACCTCATCTTCCAAGCATATATGCGCCATCAGTCTGCAACTGCTGAAACCAAAGCTAGCTTTATGGGTGGCTCCATACTTTCTGAAAACAGCTTTGTAAGCCACCACAGGAAGAATATTCTACTATCCATTAAAGTTACATTGGCAATCTGTGTCTCAAAGTCCCAGCTTAGTCATGCATTTAAGTGCCCAGTTTCCTCCATAAACCAATTATGCACATGAGTATTTTCCAACTGATCTCAACAAAGCTGTCCTGTGCATAGCAGATAACAAAAGTTAATATGCACATGTTCTGCTCCCTGCTTGTTCCTCATAAACATACACCACATTGCCTGTCTATGGCTTCTAAACCTGCCTCGCTTGTGTATCTCATTTTTCTGTAGCTCCTGATCGACCCATTGGCCTCTCTGATCACCTTCCCTCGAGTATGAAGAATTAAGCAATAAGAAGGAGACTTTATGCGTCCACATAGCAAAGCACAAAACTGGCTCAGAGCTGCATGTGGTGGTAAATTTCAGTAACTCCACAGCTTAAGGGTCTATTGAGGAAATGACTGTCTAACAGGCCAGTTCCTAGAGAGGACTTGTTCCATGCAGGACTAGGAAACCTTTCACATATACACTGTAACCACACAAATATCAGCAGGAAAACAACTGATGTAAGTAACTTGGGCCTTGTGTACAGACGAATTACTGTGTATGGAGAAAGGGCAGTTTTTCTGCAGAAGCCCAAGCACCAGCCACATAGAGCATCTCCTTAAGGTGCACAGGGACTTCTGCTGTAGAGGCAAGCATCCAAAATTTTGGATTTCAAGCATTAACTGCTACTTTGGGTCTAAACTCTGTTGATCCAGCCCCTGTATTAAAGACAGAAAGGTACATAGTAAGACTGGTACTTCAATAGCAAGGAGTTAAAAATGCAAGTGTCCTCTACTTTTTAAAAACTAATAGATAAAAAAAGATTTATTCCAAGCAGCCTTGTCTTTAGAAAAACATTCTATTTATGGTTAGTCTTTGTTTTCTGCCCTGAAGCCAATCTGCAATCTAATGAACCAGAAATTTTTTTATTTCAGGACTCCACACCTTTGACATTAACCCTTAGTGTGCGATTCACCTGTCTTACAGATTTTAGAATTCAAAGTCTACCTTCAGGAGCCAGAAACTAGAAGCATAACCTAGTAAACTAGAATACTGCAAGTACTCTTGTTAACTAGTCCTATTGAAGTTTGTTCTCATGAGGAAAGAAGGTACAAATGCTAGGAAGGAAGATCTGGCTTCTACCTTATATTCCCAGCCTGCCTAACTTTATCTGAGTGATTTCATAGTAGTGTCATTACTTGACTAACCAAGTTTGCAGAACCACAAAGTATCTGGAAGCCTTACAGGAACTCACTCACCAGAGATCTTTTTGACACCACTGTAACACAGCAATGTTTTCTTCCGGTAGTTCATCTCGTCTATCTCTACAGTGATTATGAAAGGCAAACAAGATCATTCTTATCTTCAACTGGTGGGTTTTTATGGCAGTGTCACAGTGCTGATGGCAAAGTAAATCCAAACACAGTCAGGAGCAGCCATGTAATCATCTTTCAATGGCAGATTTGTTTGGGTTTTTTTCCCCAGTGTTACTGTATTTAACAACATATAATTAATTTCATAAACATACCTCCATGGAATTTAGCATTGTCAAATTGTGCTTATTCTTGATGGCACAGTAAGATTAAGGGTATTTATTAATCTTTTAAACATTTGTTGTCTATACAGAAGGGAAGCTACAGAAGCACCCGATAGTCCAACATGGCAAGACCGTACAAAGGACTAGTGCTACATGCCTGGGTTGCAAGTTATCATATTACAGGCTAACTTGGAACATAGCATGACACCATATAATTGTTATAAAAGAGGCTCTACAGGAGGTAAAGAGACATATTAGGTTGTGAAAAAGCCAAATACCTTTTCTATATACTGACTGCAGGTTTATGTAGCATTATGGGACAGTCAGTAAAGCCTAGCAGGGACATCAAGGGATAAGACAGACAGTATATAAAATAACTTTTTTTTTTTTGAAGGCAGCAAACAGATACAGTGCTGAGACTCTCCCAGACTACATATGAAAGACTTGATCCTGCTCCACTTGCAAGTTATTTTACTTCCTTCTACCAAAAAACCAACCAAAACCCAAACATAAAACACCATCAAGTCAGAGCAGTAATGTTCCATTACCATGTTGCCTTGATATAAGGTCTTTGCAGCCTACAACATAGATTAAAAAGTTTGATCCTTTGGTCTTTTTTGCTGTATTTTATTCCAGCCAAGCTCAAAAACCACCAAACAAAAAAACCTCAACAAACAAAAAAATGCCACAATGGAGTAATAGCTTGCATAGAACAGACAGAAAAGACCTGATATAAAATTGTTCTCTCTGGTGGAGAAATTTGATTTTTGTGCAATAAAGTCTCAAGACATGCTGATCCATCCACTTAACCAACAGGTTTTCAGTGCAGAGAAAATATCAAGATTTTCCACAATATGAAAAGAGTGCAAGTACCTAGTTCAACATATTTATTATAACCAATATAGGCTTATAGTGAGTTACATGACAGATTACAGCTAGATTTCTAAATATACAACAACAAAAACTCAAGACATGCTTTTATGTTTATTTAGATTTTAGAAGTAATGTCACCCTTAAGGCAATAGCAAAATATTTCCTTTTAATTATGTAAGACTTTAATATGGTCATATATAATAATGTATGTTCTGATGAAAATAGGTTAGTTTTACACCAGATAGTGCTACTTTGTTTACATAATGAAAACTAGGATTTTTCTATAAATAAAGGTTTAATAACAAAATTATCTGTTGATTTATTTTTAGAGAGAAGAACTGATGTGATCACCAACTCCTTTATTTCTAGTTATGCATACACCACCAATTTTAAACATACTGAATGGGTCTTCAGGAAATACCAGCTCCTGTTCAATTTGTTTTCTTACAGTGTTAACAAAATACAACCCATTTTCTACATGACAGCTGCCCTACCACTATCTTTTCTGGGCAGGTATGGACCAATGAATGCATGAACTCAATTTAATAGCAGATGAATGAGGATCTGTTCTTTAAAACAACTTGGCCACTTTATGCTTCCTCAACAGTATACAGGATTTAGCTTCTTTAAAATCTCTATCTTAACTAGGCTGTTGGAATAAATCTGACATTAGAAGACACAAATATGAAAGACTTAAAAAAAGCTAAATGTACATCTAGCTCATGCTAATTTTAAAATATATTAAAATTTGGCATGCATTGTAATTCAAGAGTAAGGATCTAGCAAGACATGGATATTAGATTTCTCTTACGGTTGCAGAACATTATGATCAGCTGTTGACTGTTACAGAAAGTAACATTCTCTCTTCCTCTTTGGCCCTCAAAGATGAAATGGGGGTGGTGGTGTGTTGAATGCATACAGAAACATAGAGCTACCTTTCATGTTTTAAGTTCTCTAGTATACTCACAAAAGGCAACCTAACAATTCAGCAAAGCCAGCAGTCTAGATTTTGGAAGTATCACAAGCCACAAGCAGAATCACACAAGTTAAAAGATTTTCCAGCTAGATGTTTTTTTTAAATGGAAAAAAGTTCGTAATGGATCTTATGCCTAGAGCAAGGAGAGAGTTCCACTGAATTCCAGCAGAACTGGTGCCGATATAGCAGCAATTTAAACACTTGTATTTAGTTAACCCCATGACAGCAAGCAGATTTCCTAAGTTTCTGCACTGGTAGTCATTCAGCATTTAGAGCTGGGGAACAGTTGTCAGTGATTGGGTAAAAGAAAACCCTAGCTCCACTTCAGCAGTTTTGTCATATCACTTAATAGAAAGATGAATACAAACTAAGTAATAAACCATAGTTTGGGTAGGGCTAAATATTTATGCCTATTATTTAAATATTTATGAAGTGCTGGAACTCTGCAAGACACTGTTTCTATTTAATATTCTCCTGCAAGTTTTCACAATATTGTTTAAGTTTTTGTCCTTCACATGGCTGTATCACTTAAACCATACATTTTATTTAAAACATATGCAAGAAAAAATAAATTTCATCTAAAAAAAGTCTTGAAATCAAGGAGCCACAAAGACAAGCACGATATCCCTTGAAGTCCCATGTAGTTACTGTTACAGATAGTTAAGAGAGGGGGTGATCTTAGATATGTTTAGTTTAAAATGCAATAGTAGTCATGCAAAATCAACACACAGTTGTGAGCATATTGGAGCACCACTTGAAGTTAACTGGTACGTATTATTAGCTCTGTTGTAGTAATACATGTCAGTCACACTAGTGCATGTATGGAAGGGAGGCAGCCCAGTAATTGGGAGAAATGTCTGTTTTTCTAAGCCTCATTCAAGAGTGTGTATGTTTGCAAAACCTCAATTTTTAGCTACAAAAGCATTATCACAGCAAGGCAGAAGTTTCACTGGGTTTTGCAGACTCAGGTAAATATATTACGTTACACCATCAAAAAACATTAAAAAAAAACAAAAAACCAAAGCACAGCTCAGTAGATTTATGCATTAGGCTGCAAGCCATCTAAAAAACAGGTCCTAAGTTATATTAGAGGTTACACGATCCTACTTAGCAATTCAGGTTAGCCCACGTAAAAAGTGCAAACCTGTGATATCTTCCAATTAAGTCAACTTCTGCATGTCTTGAGGGGAGAAAAAGACAGAGACCAAAACCCCAGACAATCCATACTGACTTCCAATCCCATCCTACAAGACAACTTTGTGAGGTTTTTGGAACACAGCTAGGAAGCCGTCTACGGTGACAAATTACAGTTGCTACTACAACACTACCATGACAGAGCATTTTAAGGATAATTTACAATAACTCCTTCAGAAGCTATTGAGCAAAGAACACCAAAGCTTGCACTGACCTCTTTATAATTCAAGTACTCTCCCTGCTCCATGATAAAGAGGCTTTAGAGAATATGAAAGCACAGTCCAGGAGGTCCTCGTAAGACAGAGCAGATTCCGGCATCCTCTCAATTTCCTATATCTCAACAGTTGCAGAAGTGCCGTTTGTGTAGCCACCTTTAGACTTCATGTGGTCCTGAATTGATACAGCCTAGAAAAAAAGTTTATTAGAACATGCATCTTATAAAGTCTAGTTGCCAGAACAATTATTAAAAGCATCAATTTGAAGAGGCAGGTGAGCCATATGTTTACACTGTTGGGTCCCAACAGTAGTAGGGAGAAATAACAGCTAAACCCAGGATTGTTAAGGACTATTTTCAGTCAGTGCATGAGATGGGTCCTGCTTTTCAAAATCCACTTATCGTTACATCCTTCACCCTGGCACAGCTTTGACTTCAAGGTGATCTGTTATCTGGACCTAGTATCAAATGTATCCACAGAATCCTTATCCAAAAGGATCTCATCATACGTAAAGATACTGGGGAAATGAGCAGTTCCTGCTGCCTATATCTTCCACAGTATCTTATGTTTACAAACCAAAAGAGAGTTCTGTTCTGATGCTATTCTATTGATGGGGGAGGTGGGGGGGAAGTCAGATTTTTCTCTCTCTTACAGTTATCTAGTACTTTTTTAGCTACCTGCTCTACACGTTACTGAGTGGAGATTTTTGCTTATCAAAGAGGTGCACACTTACTGATGAATAGTCACTACTCATCTCTCTTGCCCCAATATGCGCAGTGTGTACAAAGTTCATTGGTTCTCCTATCATATTCCGGTCCAGTCTCCGACGCCTCTTCTATAAGAGAGAAGATACCTTAGGTCTCTATTCAGAAAACATGAGCAACTTTCAGACAGAAACAAGCAGCTGAGATAAAAGACAGTCAGTACTGACCCCTAATAACTCCTCATGGCAACCAGGCTGAAGTTTCAGACTGTTTGCAATAAGAGAGGGTCAAAGTCACTTTTATTACAGCTCATTGAATTATTGCAAAAACTGTCTTTAATGTTGGAAAGTCAAGGCCTGAGAACTGCAAAGTCACATGGCCAAAGTTTCTGGCAAAACACACATAGCTTAACATGCCCCCTTTTAGCTTTTGCATTACTTAGCCCAAACTAATCAAAACAACATGACAATGGAAGTGTTTTCCACATAAGTGAAAGACAAAATTTCAAATCTGACAAAGGATGGCAGTTGTGCATCTACCTACCGGCTGGGGCTGTTCACCATTGCACCAATTAAAACAAACCAGGAACTCAGTCATTCTATTTTTCAGCAGGTAATAAGGTCTTGCTAAGCGTAATTATTTCTCTGGGAGTTAAAGCAATACGAGGACCAACATGCAGTTCCTAAGGTGAGTTTAGGAAGGAATTGCTTGTGCAGATTCACTGGTAAAGATCATAGAAAGCATCTGATGAGTATACCTGCAAAGAGATTATTATTTAAATTTATACTAAAATATATCAAAGTCTTGTAACAGTTATTGAGCAACAGACATTTCGGAAGACTAAAACAAGACTGTAAAATTCTTAAACACACCTGGACTGAAAAGTAGCATCAATTTGAAATCAGTATGTTTATATCAGAAGTCAGCGTTAAGAACTCTGCACATTTACACCCAGACAGCCAGTAGTATAAGTTCTGGTTTCCTTACAGAAGCGTAATAAAAGAAACGCTAGAATTAAGTTAGGTCTTGTTTAACAGTCTGTGATCTGGTTGTAAGCAGAGCTAGCCAATACTCATGAACTATTTAGTATTTTGAAAGAAAATAGCTTTGAAGCACAACAGATTGAATGCTTAACATTTACAAACTGGTGCAAAAGAAAGTTTCCTTCTTACATCTGACATAGTTACTCTTCTTAGACATAGAAAAGCTCAAAGTAAAGACTATTCTACAACTCCAGAAAGCCCTTAAAAGAGAGGGGGGAAAAAAGCTTTGTATACCAGCAACAGAAACCATTCATCAGAGCCTAGAGCTTCCCAGAATGTATAAAATTATTAACATAGCACTCCTGAACTAGAGACTCAACCAGGAAACTCACTAACTTTAAGTGCCCTGAAGCTATGATAAAAAACAACTTTTTAGTGGTTACCACTCCCCCCCCTTTTTTCCTTTTGTATATCTTCCTTCAAATCAAACCCAGGACTATAGAGTAGCCTTTCATATAAACTTTTTCATACATGAAGTTATTAAAACAATATTATAATGTGTTAATTTATAAAAAAAGGTTTGGGGTTTTTTTTAAAGCTTACAGCTTAACAGAAGTTCCAGCTTCATCAATTCAGTCTTTCTAAGCTTCCACTGAAGTCTACGCAACCAAACAACTAAGATTCCCCCTTCACAGGCATTTCTTATGTAGTCCCACAATTATGTAATTAGCACATCTATTTCTTTCACCTTTGTGGTTTTCTTACACTTCATCACTTCTCACACTTCAAGCAGATTTTTAAAATTTCTGCCATTTATCTTTCAAAGCATTTGTTACATTTGCCTCTTAGCTTTAGGTGGCCTATGTGATACTTATTGCAGAATGTGTCATGTATTATTCCATTTTATCCTGGGTAGTTTTAATACAACTCATTATCTGGCTCAATTACCATTTTTCACCTCACTTTATCTTCTCACAACGGTCTTTATCACCACTGATACCTTGTTTGAGTGCAGCAAAGAAGGGACAGTGGCCCATGCAGCCCTAAGAACACGTAGAAGCCGAAGCTTTTGCCTACACTTCACATTAGTTGCAGAATTTGGGGGTTTATTTCATGTTAAGGAGACAGTATCAAAGCTAAGATTTTCTTAAAAATCGTAAAGTGTGTCGCTGTACGCTAATAGCCTATTTTGAAAGCAGACTGAGATGAGCATCAAATTAGATAGAGAAACAGTCCCATCCCAAAATAATGGTCGAACGCCTACTCTCCTCCTGCCGCACCCCCCAGCATTTGGCCATCTACCTCCGTGGGGCTCCACGCGTACCTGGGTGTTACCTGCTGCTCCCAGGGAGTCCTGACGGGATGGTACGTCCTCATGCAAGCGCTGGCACACAGCCAGCTCCTGTCTTGGCAACTGCAGCGCGTTTACAGTTCATATTCCCGGGTTATAAT
Source organism: Buteo buteo (assembly GCF_964188355.1). Taxonomy (NCBI): domain Eukaryota; kingdom Metazoa; phylum Chordata; class Aves; order Accipitriformes; family Accipitridae; genus Buteo; species Buteo buteo. The sequence goes on from NC_134183.1 coordinate 26,753,461, forward strand.
TAATCCTGATTGCTAAGCAAGAATGCTTCACTGAGATCCCGTACCCTGCGATGGTTCCTTCACTCTGTAAGGTGCTGCAGAATTCTGTTGTGCACTTTGCGCTTACCTACAGGTGTCAGAAAAGCAGAACGGAAACCACAAATAGCACCCTAGTTTGGCGTCAGCTTTGTGCAGCCGTGCAGTTTTCTCAGCACTATCCATACAGCCTGTGGCTCACTTCCACCCCTGCGGCAGCTCTGCAGGTGTCCTCCTGGCACACAGCAGCACTGGACGTCTTCCTGTTGTGTTTTACAACAGAACTCTTCTTTTCCTCTGCGTGAGTCAGAGTATCATCCTCCAGGACAGGAATGTCTGTGCTGGGGCATGGGACACCACCTTCCTCCCACAGACTCAAGGTTTCCACGCTAACTGGAAGAATTTTAAAAACATCTTAATGTGTTCAGGCTCACCCAGAGCTAATAAAAGCTAACAAGAATCCCCAAACCGAGGAGAAAACAACATTTTGTCAGTGTTGGCACGCAGACCAGAATTGGACAATATCCTGTTGTTCTTTCTCTCTATTTTTCACCATAGCAGCAGTATCATCGAGGAGAGAAAGACAAAGGGCCAGGGAAATGGCTAGCACACGCAGACACAGATGTTGAATGCGATGGGCAGGATGCACAGCCATTCTGGAGGCCGTAGCCTTAAAGCACCCGAGAGCTTTATGAATGTTTAGATATACTTTACTGAGCATAACATTCAATTTGTTCTACCATTGCCATGTATTAAACAGTATTCAAAATATTCTTGTATTTTACTTACAGAATATCCATTCTATATGAGTGGAAAAAGTTTGCCTGAATCAAAACAAAAGAGTTCTCTCTTTCCATGGACATGAGAGATGCACTATAATCTTGACAAATAACATCCACTAAATGTATCTGTTCTTCAGAATTGGCCTTTAGACTCGAGGTCTGATCATGACAAATCTTTGACTCTGAGCTATTAGCAAAGGACAATGAGTGTAAAGTTAGCATATATTTTCACACATCGGGTGCAGGCTACCATCACCCTGCCTCAACCAAGCTGCTAAATTGTGGTAACTTCTGAGTCCAGCCACTGTCATTTTCATTCCAGCTCTATCAGTACTGAGTTGAGGTGAGAGCAGCATACTTCAGCCTAATTGCCTTTCTAAAAATCACTGTGCTTCTAATTTGTTCATTATCCTTACTGTGCTCGTTTGGTATTTACAGCATGTTAAAATACGGAAACAGTTGTATGTTTACATATTTGAATGGCAAGGTATGGTAAAAAACAGTGGAACTTGAATTTCCAGATCAAAAATTAGTTTTGAGCATGAAAGTTGAACAGTACATCTTGCTTGGTGAAAGGTGAAGAGTAAAAAAAAAAAAAAAATTCACCAAAACTTTGGAAGAACCTTGGAGCCAAACAGCTGAATTCCTGCTGTAGAGTGAGCTTAACTGCTTTAAAGTAGCATCTGATTTTATTAATACATGTACAGATTACAAATTAAGTTTGAGATGTAGTCCTCAAACTACATAATAACACTAATATGTAGTTTGATTATATATTGGCCTTCTACCATCCTGAAGCTTCATAGGAAGTTGAGAATGGGGTTTTACTTGAGACCTCCATTAATCTAGGTGCATTGGCATTGTTAATCTAAGGAATTTGGGTGTCATCTGAGGAGATGTGAACCTTCTCCATTTAAAAGCTAAAGTAGACACACACATTTAAAAAAAACCCACCCCCAAAAAACCCCAAACCCACCCCCAGATCCTCTACTGCAGATCAGAAATGAGCTCAGTCACAAAGCGGAAAAAAAAAATGCATTTTTAACTAACTGTTCCCCCCTCAAAAAAGAAGAGCCAAGAGACCAAATTATGTGTTCTGTTTGCAAGTTAAAAATAACTCTGAGAGAAATCACCTGAGATTCGGCTGGAGCCTGACCAGAAGAAAATCAGTGAAACTCACAAAAAGATGAGAAAGAAGCTGAATGGTTGGCAACACACCGACCACTGGTATTGTAAACATGCTGAATTGAGTTAGTAGCTTGTAAATGATGGAATTCAACGTTACCAAGAATAAATGCAAACTAGGTAAAAAAAAAAAAAAGCCACGACCATAGATTTTATTTCTTCATAGAAGGGAAAAAAGCCTTAACAAGAAGAGTTAAAGTCCCTCAGGCGTAGCAGATTTTTCCAGCGCTGTGGTTTTCTACCGTTTGCAGGAGTCCAAGCGCCGGCAGCCGAGGGACAAACACCACGGCCAAGGAAACACGTGTGCTCCTCCAGTTGAAGGAGTAGGGAACTGCCCTTCTTTCGAGACCTGGGGCTGCAGGAGACAAACCCTCCACGCTAAGTTTCCCAGTTCAACTTTCTACGCGCCTCTTAGAACTCCCTAATTTCACGGCTCAAGGACAAATTTCGACCTTGAACGCCGACGATGCTTGCCCGACGGCTGGCGCGTTTCCCGCTGGAGACCTGCAGGGGTCACCCTGCCACAGAGCAAACGGCGCCGCTCGCGGGATTCCTCCCCGCCTTTTCCCGCTCCGAGCAGCCCTGCCGTACCGAGTCTCGCCACCCTCCCGCGGCCTTTCCCCTTCCCCGCACGGCGGCGCGGTCGGGCGGGCTGGCCCCGCCAGCGCGGGGAGGCGCTGGGGGCGAGCGCAGCTCCTCGCTACCGGAAGCCAGGCCGCTCTGCGGAGCGGAGGGCCTGTCAGAGACGGGCACTAACGGCTCGGCGAGGTGGAGAACCGCCTCCAGCGTAACGAGGCTAAGGGCACAGCCCGGCGGGGGGCCGCCCGCCGCCTCACCCCGCCCCACGCGGAGGGCAGCGCCGCCTGAAGAGGAGCCGCCACAACCGACACCTGCTCCACCCTCCTCGGGGCGCGGAGCTCCACCTCGCCCCTCCTCAGGCGGAGCCCCCGCTCGGCGGCCCCTCGCTACCACCGCGCAGGAGCCCGACGGCGCCGAGCCGCCCGCCGAGCCCCCCCGGCGGAGCTGTCGCGGCCGTAGCGGGGCCGAGCGCCCGCCCGCTCCCGGCCTCGCGGGGCCTGAGGGGAGCGCGCGGGCCTCGCCGCACAGCGCTGCCGCTGCCGTCGCCGGAACCCGCCCCCTCCGGCGCGCGGCGCCCCTGCCATTGGCGCAGCCGCCCTCCCCCAGCGCGGCGGCCAATGAGCGCCGTCGGGCGGCCGCGCTGTAACCATTTCGGGCGTGAGTGAACGCGCCCTACCCAATAGCTGTGAGGCGTCCGCGTTGCGCGCGCCCCATTGGCTGCGGCGGCGGTGGCAGCTGCCCAATGGGCGCGCAGGAGCGTGAGGGGAAGCCCCATGCGGCGGGTGCTGGCCTCCCTTTGCGGAGCGCTCTGGTGCGGCGCGGGCTAGCTCTGCTGCTGCTCCCTCCTCCTCCGACCATGGCGTTGCCCGGCAGTTGACGTTGGGTTTCTCCCCTTTCTACCTTCTCCTCTTTCTCCAGCCCCTCTCTTCCCCCTTTCCCCGGGTCCCGGCTCAGGCACGTAGGCGGCCGGTACCGGAGACGCCGGGTCCCCATACCCGTTCCCCCCCCCCCGCCCCTCAGGAACAGGCCGTAGGAATCGGGCCGTGCGGCTGCCGGACGCGCCATGAACATCATCATCGGCATCGGCGGGTGAGAACAACGGGCCGGGCCGGGGGGAGGCGGCTCGGGGGAGGGGGCGCCCGCCGGGCTGCGGGGGGGGGGGGGTCCGGGGCCCATCCGAGGCGCGGCCTGGGCACGCATCCCCACCCCCCCCTTGGTGCCGCTGCCGCAGTGGCGCGAGCGCGGGGGACGGGGCGGGGGAGGGGAAGGCGGCAGGGCGCGCGCGCGCACGTGTCCCGCGGCGCTTCCCGACGGCCGGGCCCCTCTCGCTGCAGGGTCACCAACGGGGGCAAGACCACCCTCACCCGCAAGCTGATGCAGGCCCTGCCCAACTGCAGCGTGGTGCACCAGGATGACTTCTTCAAGGTGAGGCGGGCGCCCGCCGGCCCGGCCCGGCCCGGCCCGCCGACGGGCGGCGGAGGGCGAGGGGTGACCCCCGCCTGCTTCCGCCCTGCTCTGCGCGGCGGCCGGCCCAGGGCCCGCGGCGTCCCCCTGCCCTCGGCCGCGGCTCCTCTGCAGCGTTGGCTGCGCTGGGCTGGGCTGGCCGTGCCGCCGGCCCGTGCTGTCGCATGTCCCGATGACTTTCCGTTTTCTCTGGGTGCCGTACGGTGGGAAGATAGAGGAGCAGGCTACTTTATCTTAGCCTCGTTACTCCTTCTTTTTATCGCACGCCAAGAAACCTGGTGGAGGGTTAAGATTCCTCTTTGTAGCTTCAGGGTTCGGATCTTGAATCTTGCTTTGAAATGGGTGAGCTTCCCAGCAGGTGTGCTGACCAAGCAGTTTTTTTCTTATCACTGTTTCAGCCCCAAGATGAAATAGAAGTTGAAGACGGGTTTAAACAGTACGATGGTAAGCTTTTGCTACGCTGTTACCAAAGTGCAACTCAAAAACTTGGATTATTTTGATCCTTTATATGTGCTTTTTTTTGTACTGACTCTATTACTAGATGATACTTGATTACTGCTTAATGCTAGTTGTCTTGATTTGTCTTAGTGATTAGTGCATTAGATATGGAAGCTATGATGAGTACCATAAACGCTTGGATAAAAAACCCAGTCAAATTTGAACGTTCTCACGGGATCAACAACACTCTGGACGTCCCAATCTTACAAGATAAGGAGGGAGGAGACAAAACAATCCACATTCTTATTGTTGAAGGCTTCCTACTTTACACCTACAGGTAATTGAGTGTGACTTCACATATTTTGATTTTTACGTTGTAGGCAAACCTCCAAGGGAATAAAAAGACCTGTTCTAAACCAAGAGTTAGCAGCTAGTATTGACTGCTGGCGAGTTCAGGTGTCAGAAGTCTGAAGATAGCTCTAGATACAGGAAATTAATGTAATTTTACTTTTCCATTTCTTGCTACTAATCAAACAGTCTAGCTGCAACCAAACGTGTATCTTTTTCAGGCCACTGATTGATGTATTCCACCATCGATTTTTTCTTTCCATTCCATATGAAGAGTGTAAAAGGAGAAGAAGGTAAGTTTTATCTTTTGAAGTTCCCTTGCTAGCCCAGTAACATCTTACTCCGTTCAAGACTTTGTTTCTCTAAAGCTTTTAGATAAGAAAGGATAAACACTAATGTAGCTGTTGTTAGTAGACTGTAGCTTCCTTCACCAAACCAACCCAGAAGCTTCCTGCCAAGCTGTTGTGTATGTGAGACTGATGCTCAGTTTCAGCACAGAACTTTCAATAGACTTTTTTCCCCTTCTGGTTTTCCAATGATATGGTTCCCAGATCTCAAACTATCCCGGGGTTTTATATTTGGCTGTATTGTTGTACATGTACACTGTTCTGAACGCAAATGAAACATGTTACACTTGAAAAAGTTGCGTTTCCGAGGAATAAGCAGTCAACTGTTTTACCCAAGTTCTGCTAAAGCTTTAAGAGAAGGCTGTTTGTCACTGTTAAGATCAGTCCGTCTTAGGAATCCTTTCTGCATCTTGAACACTTTGGACCCGCACATCAAATTGCAACTTCTTGGGGGTATCTTTATGCTTGCAGCTTATGCTGAATACTGACTTTTGGTAAGCTCAGAAACTGCATTGGAGGCAACAGGCTCAGGCTAGTATGTAGAGAAACTGAATGAACTGTCATTTCCCTAAACTGTAATTAGGCTACTCTTGAATAACAGTGTCGTAATTTATAGTTCAAGGAATTACACTGTACCGGATCCACCTGGATTGTTTGATGGCCACGTTTGGCCTATGTATGTAAAGCACAGGAAGATAATGGAAGATCTTGGAGTTGATGTGGGTAAGTCTTTAATGACAAAAGCACTTCCGAAAGATTGCTTTATGAGAGTGCTTTTCAAACCTGGGATATACATACTGGTTAAGTGCATGAGAGGAGTTGAAGCAGGTGGATGGAGTATATTTCTCTGATACCAGTCAAGTTCGTGCTCTTTAAATTGGAATCTGGCAGGCTTACAGAAACATTCAATTATAGCTCTCTTATTTTACTTTCTTACTTTAAGTGCACTTGAATGGAACAAAATCAAAGGAGGAGCTGTTTAATGATGTGTATGGACAGATCCAGAATAAGATTGAAGAATTACTTGACATGCAGGTACGTGTTCATGCTTAACTGCAACTCAAAGGCAACCCTTTTAAAGGCTATGTTTAACAAGCATGAAGCTGTAACTTGAAATATGTTCCTGTATATCTTTCTGTTTAGAAATAAGCTGCTGCTGGTGATTCTTGTCAGTGAAGATGATTCCTGTTTGCTCTGTGCTGCCTGCCTGACTGCCACTAAAGTTCCAGCTTCTGTGAAGACTCTAAACTCTTATATTTGACTTTGTTCATATGGTCATAATTAAAAAGCACTTCCCCCTTGTCTGTCATCTTAATTTGTGCTTCAGCCTAGTATGTGACCTCAGATGATCTCAAGTGTTCTCCCACTCTCCAGTCTATGGGGAATTCTTTTCACTATGTTCTTAACCTGTGAGAGTAAAACACTATAGCAGAACTGAAGCAGCATAACTAGCTTATGTACATATACTGCTTTGGGTTCTTTCAATAACTTGCTTGAATTTCTATAATCTAATTAGGCAGTAAGTATGCTTCTTGATGCAGAAATTAGGATTGATTTTGCTTTTCAAAAAATGAGAGAACAATAGGAGCTTTTCAGGCCATTTTACTAGCATTGAATTATTCTGTTATATCCAGTGCACGCATTGATTATGGATGTAGACAATTCAGTTTAGAGTCAGAGAGAAAATTTTACATATACAACAGCTTTAAAATTATTGATTTCTCTAGAAGATTTCGGTAGTGTTCTGTAGCTTAATGCACATTCAAACTCCTGTGTATGTACAGAAGTGGTTAAAGGCCTTGGTTTACATAGAAGAGCAGTGAAAGAGCATATGAAGGCTTAATGACTCATAAAAAAATAAAAGTGAATTTAGAAGAAAAGATTGATTTAAAAAAAAAAATCAGTACTATGTGGTCCAACAGGGAAGATACGCATGGATCCAGTGTGAGACCAGTCCTTTTTCTTCAAAAGGGTTTGACCAACACTGAGAACCAGTAGTTACTTCAAGCCCAGATGCATTAGCTTCCTGACAGGAGCTGGTCCTCCCCAGTATCCCCTAGAAATGGAAAGAAGTTGTTGCATCAAGTTTTCTGTATGTACTATTAAAGTAGGGTTTTAGGGGAGCGTTTTCGTCTTACTCCCATAAGAGACCATACTTGCTAAGAGATGAATGTTAGGGGTTTGTTTTGGAAAATCATCTTTGCTTCAGTGAGGTTTTCAATAGGGCAAGGGCTGCTCTTCTGTGCAATTCAACTCTATTCTGGTTGAACAAATGAACCCCTGTTAATAGCAAAGTGCCCCAAATCCTCAGAAAGTCCAGGTCTTATAGTCATGACTAAGGATGCGCTTCCTTTGCTCCTACTCATATTAAGGAACTAAGCCAGAACAGGTGTCTCTACCTGGCTTTTTTCTGAATGATCACAGCAGCTCTGCCTGCTCAGAATTTAAATACTTACTTAAGTAGCGCGTTCCAATAGAGAAAAGGCATCATATCAGCTTTCATATGGTACATGGTTACTCTCTCCTTGCTCTGGTCAATGGGAAAGGTCTCCAAAGGCTGAGCATTGTAGTCAAATTCTGCCAGAATCACCTTGTTGTAGCCTGTTACTAGTGGGCAGGAAGTATATCCATCATACTGCAATGAAGAATACCCCCTTTTCATTAATCTGAATAAGGTGTAAATGCTGAGGTATTACAAGCCATATTGTTAATATTCATGTTTCAAAATAAGTTACTGGGAGGTTTCTGTGTTTATAGCATTAATACCAGGGAGTGTGGAAGGCTGCTAAGCCAATTACGGTTTAATAAGCATAATACTAAGCCATTTTATTTCAAACAGACTGTAGATTTGGTTAACAATGCTTAAATTAGAACTAACCTAGAACAATAGGGCTTTGTGTCATTAATTGCTGGTTATTATTGTAACCAGCAGAATAGGTGATCAGTAGATAAGGATGAGAGCTGATGCTGGCTTTAACAGTCAGTATATAAATGGGATCTTGAATCTAGTTGTGAGAATTTCCAGAGGATTGCAGCAGTATGGATGATGATACTCAGGTTAGTAGCCCAAGGAATATTAGTTCAGAAGCCATATGTAAAATGAAAGCCAAGTCCCAAAGAGAAATCTGAACGTAGCTATAGGCTTAACATCTTCTGTAGTACAAAAACTTCAATTTAACTCCTTAAAAGATCGTGTTCTGTACAGAGGAGGCATGTTTAACATTGTACAGGTCTATCAAGTTGGCAAGGGTTTTCCTGGAGTAGGGATTATACTAGTCAATGGTTTTACTGTAAATAAGTCACCTGCATTAGTGAAGAACCCAGACTCATCAGCCTTTAAACTTCTTTCAACTCAGATGTCAGGGAATTAAATAGATAGTATTTTTAATGGCAGTATCGAGAATATGAATTGTGCAACAAAATTACTATCATGATATACAGTATTTAGCCACTTAGCACCCCAACTGCTGATGCAAAGTCCTTCCTGCCTTCCAGTTCACACGGTTTAGCTGCTTGCAAGACATCCTGCATAACAATGCAGAAAACATTCAAGGTAACTTTTCCCTAAGATAAGATCTGTAGGTACCTTTTTAGTTGGCAACTGGTTCTTCATTACGAGGGAAATAGTTTTATCAAGCACTCCAGACTGGGCAGCTACATAAGAAAGAAAAAAAAAAAAAGAAAGAAAGAAAAAAAAAAAAAAGAAAAAACGTGTATTAAGGCTTTGTTTTAGGCAGCAATTATTGTCATCACTAGAGCAAACACTAGTAGCCAGGCATTTTGTTGGACAATTCACCTGTAATTGAAGTTACAATGTCAAATCAGTTTGGGAAGTTTACAGTCCCAGCTAAGGAAAAAAAAAAAAAAAAGGAATAATGCTTTAGCCTCACTGTTTCCAACATGCTAAAGCTTAATGAAACTTGAGCTGTATGTTTTTAGCTTATGCCCACTCTCCTATCCTAAATTATACTTGCTCAGTCTTCCCAAACACTAAGATTCTGGGACAGTGAAGTTTTGTTTCATTTTGAGTGCTGTACGGAAAGTATGCTAGACCCATTTGCTGAATAGTTGACTATACCGTTCAAGTTACACCAATAACATACTGTATAGCCTTTCTTTTTTTCCACACTCTTAGTTGCTTTTTTTTCAGTTGTGAGACCATATGCCTAAAGTGGTTTTATATTGGACCCTATGCCTACAAGTACAGAACATGTGATCCTTCAGTAGTGACTTATCAGTTAGCTGACACATACGCATGAGCTGCTGAGATAGAGCAGAAAGTTTTGTTACTGAATGATGACAGAATGCAAGAGTATTACACTCATTTTATGCCATTCTGTGAACACAGAAAATAGCATTAGCTCATCTGTGAGGCATTTGGAACAAGAGAGCTGTGAGTTAATGGCATCAGCGTGGTCTGTAGCTAATTAGTTGGCCCAGGAGACTTACATCTTTTTGAAAGCTGGAAATAATTGAAGTCAAGACCTCAGAAGTAACAAACTAAACAAGAAGCTTACTGTCACTCTCAAACTTTTCATTACACACACAAACACACACGTGCAAGTTTACCTACGGCTGCAGCAGTTTTTGATGTTGGAAGGTTGGTGCAGTCTCCAATACCAAATACATTAGGATACTTTTTGTGTTGTAGAGTTTCCTTATCTACATCCACCCAGCCCACTTCATCTGAGACAGGACTGTTGATGAGTACATCAGGTGGCCCCATTGGGGGTGTGACATGAAGCATTTCATACTAGACAGAAAGAAAAGGCACTCAATGGCTAGTTTATCAGAGCAAGTCATACCCGTGTTGATATAAGGCAACAAGCACAGTGTGGAGAGGGGTTTTCTTGGTTGGTTTGGTGGTTGTGTTTAAAACAAAACAAAACAAAACAAAAACAAGTATATAGAATGAAAATTTGCTCTCAGATTTGAAGTGTATCCTTCTATTAACATGAACCTTATCAGATACCTCCATTTAGACTGGCATAAAAGCAATTTGCCTTCCTGCGTGTACATTGGAGACATTCCCAAATTACACTAACGAGGCATACAGGACTCTAGGCATGGTTTATGAAATACTTTTTTCCTTCTCTCCACCTTAGTTTCAAACTTTTTAACCTTCTGCTAAAGTTAGAGGTGGTACTCTCAGGAGGAAACGGCAGTATACAACGAAGCTAACTTTATGTTATTGTAGTGTGGCAGTTATGTTACAGTATACGAGGAAAAGAAATAAAACCAAACTAGAGGTATGAAAGCTCCTGACCTGATGAACTTCAGTCACTCCAGGTTTGTCCAAGTTTTCAAACACAGCTTCCTGCTTGTCTGCTCGAACTTCTACAAGGTTGCGCTTATAGTTAACAGTAATATTCCTTTCCTTTATTATTTCAAGCAATGCATCAGCGTACTTCTTAACACCAAAAATGACACCAAGTGAAGTGTTGAACATTATGTTTGCTTTGGAACGTTTTCCTGTCTGCACAGAGAGATCAAATTAGCCTTTTCTACTAAGAAACTGTGACAAGCTAGCAGAGACAAGAGAACTATGCTGCACTACTGAAGAGTTGATAGAACTATTAATGCAGTTCAACTATTAATGAAGTATTAACACTAGAACTCTTGATGTACAGCTATTTCACACCATGTTAGATGCTAGACAAGATAATCTTTGCCCTTTCTGAGTGAGGTACTGAAGACACCCCACACAAATTGCTAGGGAGAAGAGGTGGCTGCAATTCGCTGAGGAACTGCTGTATGCAGGTTAAGCACTTATAGCAGCTTAGCATTATATAGCTTTCTGAAACCCTCACTTCTATGCATTATTCAGATACTGGCCTAGTAGATAGCTCATGATACTTAAACACATATGAAGCCTGACACTTCCACTTGAAGTTGTCTTTTGTTTCCACTAAGCTTGCCTTAACAGCCTGGCTGAGACCCCTCCTCATGCCGAGAAAGTGCACCACAAGGGGGAAGCATAGGCACTTTTCAGAATAGCAGAAAGACAAATGGCAACAGGTATTAAGTACTTAAAGCAACAAGAATTACTTAATTCCAGCCAGCGTTATTTTAGCATACCACCTAAAGTTATAAATTAGGCTGAGAACAGTTGGATCTGTAGCTCACCAGAAGCAGGGTAAGCAGTTGTTTCCTTATGAATTCTGAATTCTACAAGTTTCTCCAGTATTGAATACATGCTAAATATTTATGTACAATTCAGTTAGCTTCACTTATTATACATTAATAATAGAAAAAGCAACTCGGTCACTTTAATTTAATAATCCTGAGTCACATTCCTCTCCTGTGGTTTTTGTTCTAAAGAGAATATGAACGCCTTAGAACAAGCTTTCTTTCCAACTGTGGGAACAAGCACTGGCAGAGAGAGTAGAATACTTACTTTCCTCCAGTAGGCCTCTGATAAATACATGATCTTCTGAGGAGCCCCTGCACACTTCACTGGTGTATTGGGAAAAGTGAAGATAGCATTTCCTTCGTTGAAATCTTGTAAAGCTTTCCATGTTTTCTCTACCGTATGAACTGAATAATTGGAACCTATTTTAGGGTGATGAAAACCCTCAGGCAAGCCTTTGATCTAAGAAAATGAAATTAAAGTACAGATGGCAAAAATTTTGTCATCATCACCAAGTATTAAATGTAGACTTGAAAAATAGCTATTTAAGAAGACTCTAGCAAAAAGAAAGCCCATACATACTTGCTAGTTGGCATTTTTGAAAATAAGCCTAGTAATCAAACATATTTCCATTAGAATTTAGTAGATAATTTAGTAGATGTAACATTTACTGAAATGATTCTGGTCTGCAACATCTGTCGCATAAGTGTTCAGTGCAGACCTAGATCCAAGTTTTTGTAGACTAGTGCATGAAATTCAGGGTAAGAATATATAAAGTCACTGCCACATCATCATAAGTAAAAATCATGTTAAAAAAAAAAAGGTGTTATGAACATTTATAAGCTGAATGAAACTCTTCAGTAGTCGGATTACAGATACCTGTACTTCCTAGGGTTATTTTGTTTTAACTCAACTGTCTCCAATAATTATTTCCCTACTACACCTGAGCATCTGCTTTTGAGAAAGGGAGTTGTCCCCATTTCAGAATAACAGATTGCAGAAGTTCTGTGAGAAAACAGACTCATGTTACATGCACTGCAATGTGTTTGGGACATTACAGTCCATACCAGGAAGTATACTGTTGGTGAAGTCAAATAAGAGAAACCATCTCTCTTTTCAAACTGGCCACTTTCATTTTAAAGCCATATGAATCTGTTACTATGAATTTTATTCACTACAGAGTAATAGTGATTAACTGTATCACATGGCTTCTACTTACTGAATACTGAATTTAGTTTTATCAGGTTGTACTGAAGAGAGATATATGAAGACTGAGAGGGTCACTGAACACAATGCAACTCTTCATTCCACAGACCTAACCACCAGAGTTTATCTGGTGTGACTATAGTTAACTAAGATGAGTTCTTGCTTTCCAGATACCTTGGAAGCTTTTCAAAGAGATACTCAAATATATTATCAGGTACTACTACATCATATACAGGTCAGGTTAAAACCACAAGAACCAAATCACTCAAACATCTTGCCTTTATGTTTTCCTCCTCCTACGTATCACTAGGGTCATTCTGCAGGACAGATTTTACTGACTGCTGTGTATTCCTCACTTCTGTTTACATTAGAGATGCTCTGGACTACATCCAGCATACCTTATTATTTTGTTATTACAGACTGCCTTTAAGTTCTGGATTTAACTTGCTGCCCCATCTTCTGATACTGCCACAGAGATGGAACAAAGCTGTCTTAAAAGACCTTCCCAAGGGTAATTTGGGTTATTACATAGAGATCTGTGGAAGGAATAAAGTCATTAGGCTGTCTTCTGGCTCTTTAATTCGTATTAGCGTTCAATATCTTGCAGTAAAAAAAGTGTACTGAAAAGCCATTTACTTTAGTGAATCACAAGGGTACGTAATGCCATTAAAACTAGTAAAAACATGATAACTGTAAAACAAATACCTTTTCATAATGCAGACTAATCCCAAGAGCAATTATCAGATACTTGTAAGATACCTGTTGTGTAAGGGAAAAAAGTATTTTAGACAAAACCCAAATCCCAAAATTACCTCAAAGCAAATTTAAGTTGCCTGACAGCTACAGAGTCATAAGGGAAGGACATGGAGGGTGCATTAGTAACGTAAATGTTAAGCTCTAAGAATAATTTATAGTTAAAATGCTAACTGCATTATGAGTTATACACACAGCCTTGCTATACATAAAACCAAGTGTCTGGAGCAAGATATTCTATCTTTTGTGTTCAGTTCACTATAAACAGGGAAAAGACTTATGATAACGATATTTTAAGTTGATGTTATTCTAACCTAGTTATCTACAACAAATTTTTATTAGGAACAGATTTTAGGATCAAGTACTTCTCATAAGACTAGGGGAATTTCCTGGCCTCCTAGATGCTGGAGGGAGGTCTTGCTCAATAGGCATTTCCAATGGGCTCTGCAGGAAATGGACAGACAACTCATGACATAGGATAAGAAACTAATAAGAATAACTTTTGTTTTGTTTGTTTGTTTTTTACATTATTACCTTAATATCATTCTCCAGCCAGACGCAGTTCTTATCTGGATCCAATGCTGTAACTCGAGATTTGATCCACTCAACACCTTTAGGCATTACACTTCCTGTTGGACGAGCAGAAGTTGCCAGCTGCTTTGCACCACCGCCAACGAGGGTCCACAGTGGCTGATAGTAATGAGTCTGAAAGAAACGTTCAAATGGATGTTTAAGAACTGTTTAAAGGGACTTTAAGATGAAGGCACATCACTCCAAATAGGAAGCAATGTGCTCTTAACATTGTATTATTCTTAACAAAAGAAGCTGCATAAATAAGAATTTTGCATGACAAAGCTGGAGGGATGCATGCATCTCTATCATGGAGCAACAAATTTCTTGCAAAGCCTTCTAAAAGATGGCTAGTTGGCTTCCTCTCCACACTTAAAAACACGTGGGGTTGGAAAAGGGTGAGAATCAGACCAATCTGGTCACACCTGTAAAACGCTTATTCTTTTCAACGCTTTACAGTCAAGGAAGACTTACCTTACTCGGCTCAACAACAGCCACGTTTCCTGCCCCCACTTTCCTCTTCATCCGAGCACTCATGGTGATTCCACCAGCGCCTCCACCCAACACAAGTACTTCATAATAATCCTTGGCAGCACACCTGGCTGCTGTGTGTAAGCTGAAGGAGCTCATCTTCTGCATTCCCGGTTTCCGCAGCCGTACACCAGTACGGAGACAGGAACAGGAAGACACTACTCCAATTGCTGACATCTTTCAGTAAGTGGGAAGCTATAAGATAAGGAAAGGCACCAGTAACAATTACAGAATGTAGAATTTATATTTATTTATATGCCTGGATGAGTATTCAGGGCAAGAATTAGAACACTAAACCTTTGTTGCAGCTAAACCACTAATTTACAAATGCATTGTAATCAATTTGGGGGGGGTATATCATGGCCTCCACCAGGAAACTGAAATTTCATAGAAACAAATGAATTCTAACAAAACATAAGAACATTTTCTGGTTATTGTGGCAGGAACGTGTATCTGATCCTGTAGCACAGGCAATGCATATCCTGTAACTCCAGCTATAATACTACAATCCTGGAGAGGAGTGCCACAAAAAGGAACAAGAATTTGCTAGGCGTTGTAGATCACTGAAATACTGAACAAGGTAGTTGTGAACATACTGAGTGCCTTTCCACTAACTGTAATGTGTCAGCCAAACACATCATTATATTTGTATTTTAATGTTAGGATGTACCAGCACAAACGCACACATCAGACATACCCCTTCTTGCTGCCTCCCAGGGATGCAAGCCATTAGGGTAAGCATGCCAAGTTCTATGGTACTTTGAGCAAGGGCATGTGTATTAGTCTATTCTTGCAGGAGAAGTAGTGAGCCCTAAGCTTGATAGGAAAACAAAGTTCCATGAAACAAGAGATTACATCTTCCTAGATGTGGGATCTTTGAGTATAGCCAAAACACTTAGTTCTCTATCCATGGTCACCTCTTAGCTTTTACATCAGCAAAGTAGCTGGAAACAAAGGTCAGAAACCTACTTATCCTTGCTACAGCTGCACCCTATCGCCTGACAAGCGAAAGCCAGAACACTAAAGCGTGATATATCTCAACAACTGTAGCACTGGATGTGCAATTGTGTTACCTAGAAGACAGTCAGGGCGAACCCACATTTCCCTCCCTCTGCTGGAGTGAACAAGAGCTTCTCCTGTTTTAAATCCATTGGTTTGCACATGCTGAATATCAGTTTTTAGCTTTTCAATGATAAAACAGGTACAAACTCATTTTAGTTCAGTTCCTTATTGCCACGTTGCCAATAAAGAATGAGTAAGCATTATAACAGCAACTTATGACAAGACTTTCCTGTGTTCTATACCTGTTCCCTTTTGTTTGATTTCTTGAGTCATCAGGCAAGAACTCCAGCTTTTTCACTTTAAAAGGGTAGAACTTATTTATGGTATTTACAGGCGGGAGTTTGAAAACTAAACTAGAAACCTTCAATATTTTAAAGAAAATCTTCCAAGGTCAGCTTCAAAAATTCTCCAATTGAGATTCATTCTGCACCTTCATGTGCTATCCTCATCGCCGTGTACCCCAAATTCTTTATGAAGTCCCATTATTAATCCCTACAGTACAATTAATTTGGGACAGAGAGGGAAAATCTCAGAGGTGTCCACTGTAGAAACAATCATTTTGTTTTACAGGAAGTTTCCAAGATGCAGACATATTCTTCCCATCCCCTTTCCCATTCAAAATAAAAACACCCAACTCTAGAATAAGTTAGTTTCAAATAACTTAGTTTCACTTTAGAAGGCTGTTTATCATCTGTCTAGTGCAGGCAGTTATTTAAAGATGTGGAAAGACCACTCAAGCAAGGGGAGGAAGTTGTTCTAGCCCTAGAAATAAAAGTTACCCGACGGAGATGTGTCCTGCTTTCTCCAAGTCAGAGAGAGATGAATGGTGAAGAGTAAGTTTTGCAACTTCTGTTTGCGAAACAGTTTTAAGAGGGACATCCTGTTTCCGGAAGTTCATGAATGCAGGATATTGCTTTGGGTTTTATTAAACACACAGAACAGGCACAGCGGCCTACTGGTTGACAACACACAGCATGTCTGGACCAAGAGAACAAGACTTCATTTTTGTAATGCTAACTAAGGAACAATTATCCTCTCTAACAAAACAGATTTTGAAGTAAGCATGCTTATAAGCACACACAAGATGTGTCTTAACTAACAGCAGCCTAACTGATGAGAATGCAGTATTATGTTGCTTCGAAGTTGCTTCAAAGTATACAGAAACGAACAATCTGAAGTGTCATTTGTAGACAGCTGTTTTAAAAAGAACAGCAAAATTCTTCATATTAAACTCTCAAGTTAGCAGCTGTACGACTGAGTCAGTCAACAACACATCAGCCCTCTACTTTGGACACTGGAGATAAAGGAACAGAGGAATTACAGAACAAAAATGAAGGTAAAGGGGAATATTTGTAATTAGCCTCCTGAACTGAGCTGAAATTTTAAGCTTATATCCGCTTAAGAGATTGAGAAAACAAACCATAAAGAACTATCTTCATTAAGCTGTACAAATAAGTGACATTTCTACAAGCATCATTGAGAAAATGAATTGGTTACCAACTTTTTTTTAAAACTTTTCTTTAAAGAAGCACCTTGCTGAAAATAGGCTTATTAGGTAATGCATTACAATTTGATATTTTTGTGTATTCTAACCAATTCCAATCTCTATCCAAGAAAATAGCAGATTCAACAGAATAAGCGTGCCTCAGCCAGTTCTGTGCAGAACCCAAACCAGAGCAGCTGAAATCCACCTAACTGCATTCATTACACTTTTTGCTATAACCTACCATCCAGCCTATAAACAGGCTCAAAGTGTAAAAGTTATCTTTGGCTACAGTTCTCCACGTATTAATGGCCACAAGTAACTAAAATCAACCTCTATGCAATAAATACACGGACAACAAAATTACAATGCTGAAAAATCACAAGAGAGTGGTTAATTACAAGCACCAAAATTCAACCTCTTCTCACATGCACTTATTAGGTCCACCAGCTGATCTAACATGGAAGGCACTTAGTCACAATTAATTCTGCAGTATTACCCACATAGAGGAGGTATCACAGAACAGGTACATCCTCAGACCCAAGGGAGACACGCAGAATACCAAGAGCTACAAGCCATTCTCTTGTCAGGTCTATAGATTCACATCCAGTAAACAAGCCTTAAGACACACAACTAGTGCCTAGAAGAAACATTTAACTGAAGTGTGCCACAGAGGCACTGCAGACGACTACACGTTCTTCCTTTCTGGAGTATCTATCGTATGCTTAGCTCCCAAGACTGACTACTTCACTGAGCCTGTTTGTGAACCATCTGTTGCAGGGAGTTAGAACAAATGAAGTCGGAGAAGTCTTACTAGCAAGAGTAAAGATCATTGCAACTATCCCCTTAACAGTTGGCCACGGATTAACAGTTCAAATACTCCACCCATGCACAAACGCTCGGCAGCTCCAGTGTGCTAACAGGGCAGGCAGCAGTTTTTCACCCCGATGCAAAGCCTGCGGGCCGTGCCTATCGACCTCACGACAGCCAAACTGCTCCGGCCTCCGAGCCAGCCGCCCAGCGGGTCGAGGCGCACGGGTCTGGCTGTCGCCCGACTCGGACGCCCCGCGGCACCAGGGGCAGCAAACACAGCCCTGGCAGGTGCTGCCTTTCGGTAAACCCAGCTCCGCACCCAAGGTGAGGTACTGCGCACCTCGGCGCCTGCTGCTGCCGGGGTCGCCCCAGTTCTCAACGGCAATGGCTGTGGGTGCCGCAAAGGACGCGCGAGGCCCCTGCCGCACCCCGCTTCTCCTCGCCCATCCCCGAGGCCCCCCGTCCTGCAGGAAACCCCAAAGCAGGGGTGCTTCCCTCGGCCGCGCTCAGCCACGCCACCGCTGCCGCCGCAGAGCCCGAAGCCCGCAGGCTGCCCCGCCGGGCACGGCCGGGCAGGGCCCTCCCGCCCCGGGGCCGAGGGCCGCCTCCCCCTTCGGCCCGCCCGCCTCGGGCGGCCTCGGCCCGGCTCGCCAGGGCGAACCCTGGACCTCCGCTCCCTCACGGCTGGGCTGACCCCTCGGCCCCGAGCGCCAGGGCGGCTCCCCGTCCTCCCCTCTCACGCCAGGGCGGCTCCCCGTCCTCCCCTCTCACGCCAGGGCGGGCGGGCGGGCCGGCCCCGAGCTGCGGCCCCCCACACTTGCCTGCCTGTTGCGCCGAGCGCTGAGGAGAAGGGCGGGGGAAAAGGACCGCGCCGCCGCCCCGTGCGCGATAAGCGCCGGGTCCTGTCAGCGGGAGCGGCGGGGCGGAGCTCGGCGGCGCCGGGCGCTGGCCGGCCGGCGGGAAAAGGCCGGGGTCCGGCCGGAGGGCAGGCGAGACCCGGCCCGGCCCGGCCCGGGCGCAGCAGGCGGTGGTCGTGAAGCTTGTTCGCGCTGCGCCTCCGCGAGGTGCCGTGCCAGCCGGTGCTGCCAACTTTCAGTCGGATATCTGATCTCACTTCAAGATCCAAAACCCGTTACCGCAGCTGCCAGCACTCAAAGGAAAGCTGAGCAGACTTCAGCATCACAGCAGCTTTGCCTGCGGGTTCGCGTTAATCTTTTTTCCCCTAAATGTCCTTCCGTCTTCAAACCAATTGCTCTTGCAGCTTGCCGTCTCAAAAATCAGACCTGAGCCTGGAATCCCATCACGTTAAAAAAAATACATGAAATATTAAGAAACAAAGGTAAGTCAAACTATTAGAGTCCTAAGCTGAAATCAGGGTGCAACTCACCTGCATGCATGGAGAAAGAGGATCCTTCCAGCTGAAGTACAAGCAGAGAGCAGGGCTGCCATCTCTTGTTTCTATCCAGCTAACTGCAGCCCACTGCTGAGCCAAGCTTTAAAATGTTTTTCCCTGAAAACTTTATAGGGCCTTTTGATTTACGGCATGGTGACAGCGTGAAGTAATAACAGCTGTTAATCCACTAAGCCATGTTTGTCAAGCCAAAAAAAGTCATGCGAGATCAGCATGGAAAGTAACATACACAGACAAAATTACTTGTGCCAACTCATATGCATCAAGCAACCAACAGCTCCAAACCATGTGTCAGGCCATTTCCTTCTCAGGCTCAACCTTCCTCTCTTGGCACAAAGCTTCTGCACAGGCAAAACTACTCAGCTGATACACAGCCAACTATGGAAAGCTATAAAGAACGGGGGAAAGGCATTCAGGAGTTAAATGGGAAGATACCACAAGGCTCTTCCATTGTCTGCATGCACCTGAGAAGCAGAAGGGAACAAGACATTCTGCAGGGTGCCCATCTAAAAAGTAGTACCTGTGTCAGTCCCCTGGCACATCCAGGCACGCACACTGCAATCATGTCCTGTGCTTCCGAACAAGAACAGTTTCTCTGTCCCAGCTCCACAGCTGTCATTCGTTCAGCACAAGTGGATTACCACTCCTCATGGCCAGCCAGTGGCAAGCTGGCTAATACTCTTAGCTTGCTGTGCCACTTGCCCTATGCTTTGTGTTACTTTGAGCTTCTAGTTATAGAAAAGAACCTTCAGTTGCTTTTCTCAGCTTACGGCTGAAGGCCAATAATCGTAAAGTCGAGCCTGACAATTTACCTCTGTTCTCACAGACGCTCCCTGCCAGGTACAGAGGTTGCTGGAGATGAGGCCACAGTACCTAACATCTGAATTAGAACAACTCATTTTGCCTGCTTGTAAAAACCCACACTATCAGTGACTGTTCTCACAAAAAATACACAAAGAAGCAGGTTTAGCCAAAAGATATCATTAATTTTGACAGGATACAAGTTACCCTTTCAGAGGAACTTCTCAGTATTTAGTAGTCCCATACAGGTATGTGAGGTTTCTGTAAATGCTTTCCACAGCTACATAGAACCAGCTACACCAGGCTAAAGTGTGTAAACATAAAAGAAAGCAAGCCCAAAGTCAAAAGGCCTCTGAAACAAACTATTTTTTTCCTGTTGCTTGCATAAGACTTGGCACATCTAATAGTAGTTCCACAGAAGATCTGCACAACATTCTACACAAAAGCACTGTCACATAAATAAACCCTCCCTCCCAATTTTTGTCAAATGCCTTCACTTTTCTCACTTCTGAGTGCATCTGAAAACAAAACCCCAATACATGTGCTTCTGTAAGTTTTGAAACAAACTTTGACTCCAATCCTAAATCTGGACCCCTGCCAACCCCCGATCTAAACTCAGCTGCATATTTGGCTGGCACCAGCCTAGAAGTCCCACCTAGATCCACTTGGCATAGGTCACTCACTTCAGGCTGACCTAAACCAAAATCACAACAACTACAGTACCTGTAACCTAATGACCACCAATACTTCGATATCTGAAGTTTATCGGGTTACCTATAAGCAACAACCCTAAACCTTAATCCAGTGGTCCTTTTCTATAGACAGAAAAATAGCAAAATAATTAAATTTGAATTAAAAAACCCCAAACACTTACTAGATCAATAATTAATAATAAATAAATGACCTCTGATAACAGTGCATTCCCATGTAGAGGCAAAGGCTCTTTTTTCAGAGCTGCTGAACACCTACATTTTCACAGATTTTAATGGACAGAAAATATACTGGGAGAAGACACAATCCGTGTCTTTAAAAATACGACACAGAGATTAGACATCTTTGTTAATAAGAGTGACTTCTTGTAAGAGAAAAAAACCCACAGTTTACAGTCACATGTTTTAAAACACCCAGACTGCTCATTTTTCTAATTTCTAAGAACTTCCTGACTTCCTGTTCCCAGCTGCCCTGGTACAGTCAAAGTACAGCCTTTTTTTCCACATTTTTTGTTCTAAGAGACAGCCTAATTTTTTTTTTTTAAACATATATATTTAGGATTGTCTTCAATTATTAAAATACTTTCTTTATGCTCCCGTGCATATTTCCCCACAGACTTCTTACAGAGATAGTCTGCAATTTTAATAAAGAAATTACTTAAATGAATACCTTAACTTCGAAACAGAACACATAAACCAAACATGAAGAAACTACTTGCCTGTAGCACAGAGCCCTCCTGCAGCTGCAGAGAGTGCTCCCTAACCCTCCTGCAACAGCAAAGTCCAGGTAGGACAAGGGAGTGGAAGCTGCTCTGCGAGGGCTGGGCACATGCTGCCTGGTTGCACACCTCCTCAGAGCCACCAGCACCCCACGGGGGCTGTGTGGAAGCTATGGGTAACACTCCCTGCTCACCAGGCAACTGGGCTTTCCTGGGAAGCCCGGAGCATGCACCTCCTGGCCTGTTAATTATACTGACCCCTCCACAGGACAACATCTCCACGTCTGTCTATGCTTAGACTGCGAGTTCTCCAGGATGGGGATTATTCTTCTGCGGAAAGTGCCTACCTGACAGTGAGCACAATCTCAAATGAATTCTAGTAACACTGGGTGATATAGAAGAAAAGCAGTAATTTCCTCACATCATATTTGATTTTTTTTCTTGGAGATATTCTTCTTCTGGCATACCTCTAAATCATAGCATCTATAAGGCTAACAAAAAATAAGCAGTAGCAAAAGCAAAAAAAAGTAGAAGCAAAACAGAGTAAGAAATACATTCTCATGCATAATTTACCAAAATTCTACACAATTTTAAAGACTGGAAAACTAGCAACTTCAGTTGAGCGCTGAAGGGTTGAAACATTGGTTTCAGGTAGCGGGGTGGCAAAGAGTTCATATTAACTGTTCTATTATTACTCTGGCAGGCTGTATTTACATGGGAGGATATTACTCTTTACATGAGTTCCAGGTGACAGAAGAAAAGTCTTGCTTATCAAGGCAATAAACTTTATTGCTAATTTACAGATACAGTGCTTTCCTGACCAGTACATGTAGAGATGGTCCTGCTTTCACAGTAGCGCTGGGATGTATTTTCACTGCAACACATGAAACAAAATAGATCGGCCTTATCTTTTGTCTTACATCTCGGTGTGAATGACAGTGCAAAATTCATTACTTCTGCGAATTACTGCTTTAGAGACTACTGCCTTTGCATGGGTATAAATTTTGAAATTATTCTTCATCAAGCTTTAAATTATCTGCTTCATTAAGTTGCAAGTCTGTCAAAGCTTAATAAATTTGTTGCAGCTTTTCCAGTTGCCATGCAGGGTGTTCCATTTCAACCCCATGGCTTGACATCACCGACATAAACAGATAGACAGGAGCAAAACCAAGAAGGAAATATTGAGTTATCAGGTATGGCCGACATCTGTGCTTTAAAGCTATGCAAGACTTCATGATTATGGACTTGAGTTAATCATAACCTCCCAGATCTGCAGTTGCCAACAGTTACTGCCTGGAGGAAAACTTAAAATTCTCCACACCAGCACTGTTGTGACACTGTCAGGTACCAATAACAGAGCTGTTCTTTCCATCAGTTTTAGTTTGATCACCTACATAGAGAATATTTGAGAAAACTAAACTCATCACACCATAAGAGTTCTTGGCTGCGCTGGTATCACAAAGGGATGGTTTGAAGACATAAATTGGTGATGGTGGGGATGTGACTGTCCAGTTTTGGTGCCCATTTTTCTACAAATCACTTTGCCAAGGACTGAGAAAAGTAAAGTAAGTACAAGTGTACTTCAAATTACTGGAAAGCAACAATATTTGTGCCAAAACCAATTGTTTACTTCAACTTAAGCTTACACTTTGATTTAAAAATAAATAAATGAATAAATAAATAAATCAAATCATCTTTGCTACCTTCACATGCTTCCTTACTAAGAAACTTAGTGCATACTCTTTTGCCTAGCATGAATAGCCGTATTAATATTTATGCTGCTACAGTCTGTATTCTTAGAGATTTACATCACTAACTCCAAGTCCTGCAAAAGTTTTAGCAGTAATTTAGTTATATTCATACAACTAATCCAACAAAGATCAAATAACCAATCAGATTTAATGAGACTTAAAAAAAATTGACCCCTGCAAGGTAAAGCATTAAAGCGCCAAGCTCAGAATTAAAATAAAGAACAGCCAACAGTGTTGCAAAGCAAGCAGTAGGTAGCAGAAGTGTCTACTGAAGCATAATTTGGAATAAACCAGCCAGAGAACTCTCTCAGCTGCTAGAATCTCAACAGAACAGCTATAGAAACAACCTTTACATTATTATTTACGCTATTATCACTTAGATTACAGCACACAGACTAAAACAAGATAAAATAATTCTGTAGCCATTTTGCAAAAGGAAACAGATATTTGTCTTATGAGCATGGCAAAACTACCACTATTAGTGAAAAAGCCAGATTTCACTGGATTAAAAATCAGCTCACATAAAGCTGTATGGCTATAGGTGGGGGAACCCAAATTAAGCATCCAAGTTAACAGCAGCAAAGATAAAAGCATGGGAAACCAAGATTCCCCAGTTAGCAGTGGTAATTCCTAAATTTGTAGAATCTTACAAAATAAAAATTCAAAGAGTTATTGCACAGTTAAGCATCTTACTTCTGCTGCTATAACTTGATAGTTTAAAAACAAGTGAGTACACTGGGTATGAAACAGTAAAAAAAATACTGTTTTAAAGCTGTCATTTTATCTATTTCTAAAACAGATGCAGCTAGCCGCACCTCCATGTGGATGGAATAAAAAGTAAGAAAATGTCTAACGCTACCACATTTATCTACTTGATCAGGAATTCTTTATAAAATCAAGCAAGACTAAACGCATACAGTAATAGAATTACTCTAGCTGTGCATATTAATGCAAACATACAATTTTAGATGCCAGTATCATTAAATTAATCCAATGCAGCATTTACTTTTTATGCATTAAGATGCAAGAGGAGTATTTGGAAGAACAACATCCTATGGAGATAATGAATTGTAGTTGTGACTGAAATAAGTTAAGAGCTTATTAATTAAAAAAAAAAAGTTATATAAACTGACCAAACTTCCCCCTATATATGTTAATTAATTTTTTCCCCTTTATAACAGAAAGGTCATTTAGTAAAATTGGTTCCTTATTCATACAAAACCAAGATTTTAATACAATTTTATGGGAAAAGTTATAATTACATTTTTACATACGTCTATGTGATTCCTCAGGCAAGCACTGCAAGCTTTTATTCATTTGATCAGAAATTATTCCAAAGAAACACTGAAATATGCAATTGCAAAAGCATCAATTTCTAAGCATAGAATTCTGTATTTTCAGTAAAAGTAGCCATGATTTTTGAAGCAAAACAAAAAAAAAACAACCACAGTTCTCCACAGAAACAGACCACAACTTGAAACTCTACACTGGATTCTAGATGAGGGAACACAAATCAAGAAATACCACAGGAATTTAATCCTGATTTGGATACTGAGGCATCTAGTTTCATGCTATACTTTAATAAGAACTGTTTAAATTCCCAGAATCTAATTTTGCGATTACATTACAAAATAAAATATTTAAACAAAATCTAGTTATGTACATTCTGCTCCAAAAATGGACTGTGGAAATTCTTTACATTTCTCTTAGAAATACATACAAACCACAGCACAGGTCAACAATCCACCGGCAATTAACAGGCACAAGTCAACTTAAAGGAAAAATACCTGTGGAAAGTTTTTATCTATTACTGCTTCAGTAACAGCATTTCAGTGTCTTTTCAGACTACTTCAAGTAGTTTGTTCTCCTTGCCCCAAAACATTATTATCCCAGTTTACCTTGCATGTTGGATGATTACTCATTAGAGTACATCTTTCACAGAAAAAGATGACAAATATTAAGAACAGGAAAGTAGTTCAGAAAATTACAATACAGAAGAGCCCAGGCAGGTGCACACTGTGTAAGTCATCTAAAATGGAAGAAAAAGTAAAAATGATTGTGCCCCTCTGATACCTTACCATACATATTTTATGGAAAACTTTACATTGCTTACCCTTCATCTTACTTCAAAACACACCACTTACATTACTACTTAAAAAATAACATAGATATAAAATAACTAGTTTGTTAAAGCTCTTTTACCAGTCTAGACAACATGTACATTCATTTGAATGGGAGTTCACACCAAGTGCTGCAAGAAAGCATTTACATTCAGAGAAATGGATATCAACCTCCATTCCACATTTATCATCAGTATACACTAATAATCATCAATTTGGGTGAGGATAGCACAACAAAAATTCTCTTACATAACCCCAAAGTGCAAATGAATCATTTGTTAAGGAAAAAAATGTAGTAGTTTTTCCTACAGGTAACTGGATTTGACATGAAGGGGAAATTGTTTAGTTTTGGTTGTGTTTTATTTTGTCACACAAAATGAAGAAACTACAACTTCTAATTCCACAGAAATCTGCTTTGACCACACAGTCTTCCTGCTGGACCATTACAGGAGCAACAGTTCCCTCATTTGACTCAAATATTTGGGGAAGTACAAATTCATTAGTCTTTGCACTGTGCACACATCAATTTTGAGAATCTTTAGTGTTCTGCTTCCCCCCTGGAACCAATTCAGCTGGGAACTTATTCGGAAGTTACATTAAAACTGTTGTTAAAGTTACTTGATGACAAATAAATAAGACTGCTGCAATAAAGTGAGCTTTCAGGCAAATACACTGGAAGTTTCTTCAGTTCATTAGAGATGGACCAAACTAAGGCTGCACAAAAAGTCAGTATTTATGAACCACGCCATCAAAAAAAGATCCCAACTGCCTGAATCAAAGCAGTTTCAGTGAAATAGGTGGCCACTGAAGTCCAGTGATGAGAACTGAACTTCTAACTAGTATTCTGTATTTTGTCTGAAAAACATGTATGCCAGTCACCAAATATCTCTCAGAATTCTAAACACCAAAAGAACAGATGAAAAAAATGGATAGGTATTTAAAACTGTGATGCCTAAGTTCTCCTATATACATATATATAAAATTTAACTTACATTGTAATAATATCAAACTGCATAGCATTACAAAAGAAGGCAACTTGAATGGCTGAAATGAAAAAATTTGAACGTTACCAACGCTATTATTACCATTTTGGAATTTACAGTATCAGAGAGTAGACTGTTGCTAGTAAAAGCTATAGCCTAGTTTAAGCAAAGTCTGCCTTAATCCCAGAGAATGCAGGCAGGAATGATTAATTCGGACAAGTTGTTGCATGCTCTGCTTTCACGTCCTCCTAGCAGGTTTTGCTGTTAACTGCTTCTCTCTTTCAAGTTCCTTCTCACGTTGCTGTTCTCGTTCTAGTTCTTCCTTCTGCCTCTTTTGTTGCAGCTTAAGTGCTCTTTTCTAAAAAGACAAGAAAATAAGGAAGTTTTATAGCTGCTTTTAAGTTGGAGCTACCAACAAAATCCCTCCCATTCTCTTATCTTCTCCAATTCACCCTGCTTATGACTGAATGCTGCATAAACTGTTCATTTTTTCTTCTTCCCTCCCACTTGCATCTTACCATTCAGAAATGGCAAGTCTGTGATCTACACAGGGGAAATACAAACTGGATTCCCTTCAGTCTCACTAAAACTCATCCTTTGCATGTACCAGACAAGGTGCATACTATGCGATTTATTGCCTCCAAGAGAAAATCCTTTTGTTGAACATACTGAAGGACTGGTCTTGCCAGAATGCAACCAGAGACTGCCTATATAGCACGAAGTCAGTGAACGTATGCCACTGTTTATATTACATTAAATAGAAGAAATGCTTACATTTATGACAATCTAGTTTTCATTAAAAAGGCACAGAAACTGAAACAACAGAGAGAACTAGTTGGAATGGAGTGGATTAAGCGACAGAAGAAAGCATGATTCTTATAGCACCTAAACATGATGATGACACTGAGATTTACTAGTAGTTCAGATGCGTAAGTTGCTTGAGCACAGATAGGAGTAAGTGGAAGTTTGAAAACATACATGGCTTGGTGCTACTGAAAACATCCATTTAAGATAAGGATTGAAGAGTCTATTTTAATCAGAACTTCCAGCATGCATCCAAAATAAAAGTTGGAAGTCAATAATACATAATTAAATATCTATGTTGGAAAGTAAAAATATTTATCCCACTCACTTTTAACTTTGATGTCTTCTCATGGAGCATCATCATTTCATTTCTAATATTCACTAACTTGTTGTGATAGTGTTTAGCTTCTGAAAACTTAAAAAACATAACTGTTAAAGCAGCAACTGTCAAGTTTGAACAGTTGTTTTCTACAGCTACACAACAAAACAGCCATCAAAAACAGTGATTACCGGAACAGTTTGATAATGGATTAAACACGTTCAACATATTACATGTATTAATATAGAACACTAACATATCTCAACAGATACACCCAGT
Organism: Buteo buteo; assembly: GCF_964188355.1. Lineage (NCBI taxonomy): Eukaryota > Metazoa > Chordata > Aves > Accipitriformes > Accipitridae > Buteo > Buteo buteo. Next base: position 26,781,064 of record NC_134183.1, read on the forward strand.
AATCTACTGAATTATGATTTATTAAACAGAATAAAAATATTACCATTTTATGCACCATATATCAGTGTTTGACGCACCCTTCCTGCTAGCCTGGATAAGGTGCACACAGCTCACGTTGGAGCCTCAGTCCTGCCGAAAAATGGCATACATTTGCTTTAGCTACCGGTTTTGAACAACTAGGCTTACTACCACTGAGCCTGCTGTTTTTTCCCAGTGCCTTTCCTATTTAAGGGAAATATGCTGGTTCCGCACCCTCTCCAGCAACAATTTGTCCTGAATATCTGAACTGGTTGGTTCTCTTTCTGTAGGTTATTGAGAACAAGGAAAAAACTCTACACTAATAGAGATTTAAGAAAGCATTATTAGTACTTACCAAAGCATTGATATCAAGAATGGAGTTACACTCTTTGAATTTTGAAATTTCTTGTTCTAATGTTTCTAATAATACCACTTGGTTCTGCCTGAAACAAAAAAAGATGCATAAAACCAAAGTAATGCAGCACATATGCTTTTCAACCAGCCCTTTATATAAATACTACTTTTGATTGTAACAATATACATACACGCTTCCCAATATCAGATTCCTCTTATGCATTGCTAGGTGATTTCAATAAAGACACAAGTAAATTGTTTTAGAAAAATCCCAGCTGAGTACACACAAATTCAGCATGCATCATACAGCATGAATATTCAGGATGACTATCCAAAAACCCTGAACAGGCATTCTGCAGGCTGCAGTGAGTAAACACCCCAGGTTGAATGAAGGGGCAAACAATTAGCTCTTGACTTTCCACTCAGGTGCCTCTACGTCACACTGCAGGACTAAGTTATTTCTGTATAGAACTTGCATGGATCCTTGGTGCTTATTAAGGATCCTCCATCCCACACAAATCAGCTAAAGCCTTTCCAGACACAGGCTGTCCTTGGCAGCAGCGTGACCATATCATGCATCGTGAAACCCAAACCAATGTACCCTGCAAAACCTGAGATGGATCTGTGTAAAGCCCTTTCCAGTATCTCTGCATCCACGGCAGATCCAGCCTGCATTTGAAATAAACTATTCTCAGTTATCAGTGAGATGCCAATGTACAAAGAATTCTTATCTGTTTACCTCCTTAATTATATTTTCCGAGTGTTATCTTTCACAACACAATTTAGAGACTGGACAACAAACTACAAGCTGCCCTGAATGTGAACTGCATCTCTGCAAGCAAAATAACTCCAGCTTTCAGCAGACTTTCCACTACAGAAGTGAACAAGCATTTAAGAAATCTATATGTCTTCTGCTATACCTGGCTTAGGGGATTTTAGTGTTCTAGTGTTATACATTCTTCAGTCAAAGTTCCGATAGGCTACATCACAGCTTATACACCCCCAAGTACTCCTGCAAATCACTTAGCTATTCAGGGTGCTATAGTCAGAACACAGAAATGCTACAATAAACTATATTCCAGTTAAGGGTAACTAGAACATTATCCTGAAAGAAGTGGCAAAGCATGCACACATAAGAAGTTGGGGTTAAAAATTTACTTACGTAAGTTCCTGGAGTGCTGATTTTGATCGCTGAAGATCAGGCAGATAATGAGAAATCAATCCTTCAGTTAGCTGCTCCACAGCTTTCTCATCTATTAAAGGCAGATCTTCTACTACTCCTTCGTCTGGAGATGCATCACTAGGACCTACACGAAAGAATAGCAAGGTTGGATGTGACAGGTCAGCACGCACTTCAGGTTTCACCTAGGGCAACTATACTTTCCCGTGTAAAAACTAAAAGCATTTCAACAATGAAATTATAATTCTTTGCACTTTATTAACTAAACAGCACTTCCTTTTTCTTTCCCCTTTTTATCCCTCCCTTATTCCCAGTCCTGTATCATGAGCTTCCTGGTGGAACAGTTTTATCTGAACACAAGCACAACAGAGAGCGGGAACTAGAGTAGTCTAAAGACACCTTATAAAAAAAAGAAAATTCCACGTACTCCAGTCTATTGAGGAAAAAAAAGGGGCAATATCAGTTGTTCTGGCTATGCATCAAGAATACCTGAACATTAACACACTCCCACCCTTTGGTTTCAAAGTTCGAGAAAAAAACTAGGCCCACCAAATAAAGGTCTTAGCCTGTCACCCAAAACATATGAAAAACTCATTAAAACAGCACACGCTGAACTCTGAAAGTTTGCAAGAGTTAGTTAACAGCTACTGTAAATTTCATACGGGCAAGCTGTGATTATTTATTGCGCGCAGAGCTCTCGGAAAACAGAAGACTTTAATCTACAAGCCACACCGCGTGGGAGAAAACGGCGACAGCGGCTCGCATTTCGTTTCCGAGCGAACCCAGCCGTAACACTTTTGACTGCCCTCCCCGGGGACGGGCGCCGGGGCCAAAGCCCGGTCCCACGGCGGCGTGCCCCGCTCCCCGCGGGCGCTCAGCTCTGACCGGGGCCGGGGGCGGCCGCCTGCGGCCCCGGCTCCAGCCCCAGCCCCCTCCTCGGGCCTCGCTGCACCCGCCTTCCGCCCAGCCCGGCCGCCCCTCACGTACCAAGCCAGCGCTCGGGGCTGGCCGCGGCCGCCGCCGCCGCCGTCTCCCTCTCCTCGGGCCGCTCCGCGACGCTCATCGCTGCCGCTCCCCGCGCCGCCCCTCTCGCAGGGTAGGAGGCCGCCCGGGGCGGAGTCCGGGACCGCGGCGGAAGGCGGCGGGGGCCCAGCTGCCCTCACCGAGCGGGGCGGCACGGCACCGGCCGCCCCAGGCCCCAGCGTCTCACCATAGAGCCGCCTCAGCGCCCACCTGGCTAGAAGGGCCGCCGCGCCGGATGCGGAAAGCACGTAGTGAGTGACGTTCCCAGCCCCAGCGGCGGGGCGGTGTCGCCGATCGGGGCGGCGGTCTGCTTCGCTCCGCTCCCCTCCGCGGGCTCAGGGCCACCCCCGAATGCCCCGGGGCGGCGCGACAGGCCGCGTGGTCCCGGAAGGAGCCGCCGGGGCCGGGGCCCGGGCCCAGCAACACGGGCGGCCGTCTGTGCTGCGGCTAGAGCCGATACGGGGGGGCGAGGCGGGAGGCGGTGGGGGGTACGGGACAGCGGGGCCCAGGGCGGAATTCGGCCGCGGAGGCAGGGTTAGCTGGTGGTACCGGGCGGGAGCGGCGGCGGGCGGACGGGCGGGCAGCTGGGGGGTTCGGCTCTCTGCGAAGGCTGGCTCCCCGGCTGCTTGGGTGCGAGGGACCTGACAAAGGCGGAGGTAATAGCGGCAAGGAGTAATTCGGTCAGCAGCGGGCAATGCGTTCACGGTACTGGGAGTTCTGTCTCCAAGGGAAAACAAACAAACAGCTAAAATCACTGCAGGGTGGTCTTTCTATGGGACATGCTTTCTCCTGTACTTAATAAATCTGTATTTTATTCTCCAGAAATCATGCAGGTTATTCACAACTTGTAGCTTTTGTTCCGTAGGAAATAAGGTTCTGAGGGCTAGTTTATGGGTATGTATCTGTCTCTGCATCTCCTAAGAGTAATAATAACTTGCAAGTGTATATTTTTTAATTTTTTAATGAAAAAACACCTTTATATGGTATGGTAGGATTTACAGGTCTTTTTCTCTTTTATCTGTAAAGGTCTTTTCAGGAAAGGCAGGCACAACTATGGAATGAAACTAATGAAGGAAGTACTCTGAAAGTGTTTGAAACCAATATTTCCGTAAAACCCCAAACATTCCAGATTGAATTAAATTCAGGTAGTCCCACTAATGCTTTTCAGAAAGAGTCTGAGGCAAAAACCAGACTTTTGAGATCACGGAATCATAGAATGGTTTGGGTTGGAAGGGACGTTAAAGATCATCTAGTTCCAACCCCCCTGCCATGGGCAGGGACACCTTCCACTAGACCAGGTTGCTCAAAGCCCCATCCAACCTGGCCTTGAACACTTCCAGGGATGGGGCATCCACAGCCTCTCTGGGCAACCTGTTCCAGTGCCTCACCGCCCTCTGTCATTGTTAAAATTGACATTTTTGGCAAGATTGTTGCAAATTTGTTTATATTTTCTTTTTAAGTATATTCTAATTATTGATCACAATTATGTCACGGTTTTGTCATCGGATTAAAAACTTATCTGTTTTTCTTTCTTTTTCTGCTTTTGCTTTAAAAAAGAAGCATCAAAGGCCTGGTCTGAAGCTGGACTGCAGCAACACGAACTTGTCAATTAACTTAGACTGGAATCAAATTCTCAATTACAGTTGGTTAGCAATTTTTCTTAAAGTTTCTTTCAGTGAGAAAAAAACTTTTTTGGCAGGTTTCACTGGGAAAGACTTCTCAGCTTCCAGATGGAATTTCTAGTACGAACAAGTGAGATAATCACTCTGAAATAGTCTCACTTGAGATGTGGGAGTTTGAGATTTGTGCTCCTGCTCTGCCTGTTCCAGGCCCTCCCACGTCTTGCAGAAATAGACCAAGGACTGGAATATAAAATTGGTATCTGTTTTTCTAGAGAAGTTAAATTTTAACTATTTATCAACCCAAACGCTCCCATAAAGAGATTGATAGAAAGCCTCTCTGGTTCCTTTTCCTCTACAAAATGTTCTCTGTTTCACGGTAACAGTTTCCCAAGTGCATTACCAAGTTCATTAACCCGTGAAGGATTAGTTAAGGTTTTATTCTAAGAGGAAAAGATGTTTGAAAAGGAAGTAAAGTGAACCCTATAATAAGGAACATAAACATTTGGTTAAACTAACAAAAAGCACAGTTACCTGCTGGTCTAAATATTTCATTTCAAGGAGTTGTGCAAAATCAGTACTAACATTACCATTGTTATCTAAAAATAAGATACCCCTCAACAACAAACTTTATAACCCATGCTGCCATGCAATGAAACAACTTCAATCAGAGAGAAAATCATGCTGAGGACATCTCTATACAATTAGCTGAATTGGATTTATAGTCCCTACACAGCAACAGAACTACCCCAAGAAGACTGTGAAGAACCCAGACTCTTTAGCGGATGGCTCTTCTACCCATCCACGGGCAGCAATATTCATGAATCTGTGTTTAATGTCCTCATGCACTTCCTTTCTTTCTCTCCTGTTCTCTTACAGTCCTCTGTTGTATTCCTGCAGTTACTTGCTACTCCTAATCCTACAACAATTCCACACTTAATCTCTGTCTCCAGGTGCTTGCCCAAAGTTTGTATACAACTTTCTAGTTTTCTTCCTGAGTTCTTACCCTCTCAGCAAGATTGCAGGCTCATATGCTGGAAAGCTGTTAAATTTCAAACTACTGGCAAGACAAGTGCCTGTGTATGTGACACTAACAGCAAATAATCATGTTTCCTTTTCATTTTATATTGTGGCAACTGTGTTCAGAAACTTTTAATGCAACACTGTCACACATTCTGGATTTTATTGTAACTGATTTAAGCAGTTACATATGCAGTACCCCCCCCCCCCGCCCTAGAAATCTGAGTAAAAATGGAATAAGTTACCTTGAATTCTATAGCAAATAGCAGGTTTTAAACCATCAGCTTTGAAAGTGCTGTATGACTTCAGGGATGACAGTATGGAAAGGAAATATTTCACATTAATAGTTAACTTCTTTAAGACTCTCTATTCTTATTAAGTAAACAAGACTACAGAGAGAGTACAGCCTTGGCTGTCATAATAAAGACATGGGAGTGTATCAGGCTGTTACAAAAGGCTCTGTTCAACCAAGATTCATCTTGACAACATATGAGTTGGTTCTTGACTTGGCAACGTTTCAGAAAAATCTGGTCTTAGTTATTCAGTAAAAGGCAAGCTGGCAAACCTTGGTGCACTGGTTTAGGGTGTTAAGCCCCCCAACTTACTACCCTTCCTCAGTGCTAGAAGTTTCTGTTCCTGTAGAAGGGGCAGCAGAACAGAGCATGAGCCTATTCCTCAATCCCCCAGTGCAAAGCCCAACATTTTAAGACAAGAGTTTTACAAGCAGTTGTTTTGGCAGCTACTACCAGCTAGTCGTTCACGCCTGCGTCCTTGCTCACTTGTGCCGGTACAAGTGGTGAAACTGGTGAAACAGAGTGAGTTAAATCACCCAGAGAGAAAAAAAAACATTAAGAATGTCTGAACTGGAACACAGCTGGGAGCCCTTCCCTAGGCGGCAAGGCTGGCTTAACAGGTTCCCAGCCTCCACTGCTCGTTCTGACTCCCACACTGTTAGCTGCCCCCTCAGTTGTCATATGGATGTCTATGCAAGTTGTGATCACGGAAGCAGTCTCAGTTACACATACAAATATATCTCAACCCCCTCCAATATGTATTTTTTAATTCTGGCCCATTTCAGGGACCCAGTTCATCATCTGGCCCCAAAATAATTGTGCTGGTAACCCTGCTGGGGAATTACGAGGTGGGTGAAAGGGCTGGGGATAGGAAAATGGCCACATTGTAAAGTGGCAAAGGAGCTCAGACAAAGCAAAATACTGCTTTTTTTTGGACATCATTATGGAGAACAACAGTAAGCAATCTCCACCCAAGGCCAGTCTACAACACACGACTCCCCTCCTGTAGGGCCTGTTCCAAGAAGGGGCTCGCTCGCTCCACGACCTGCAGTGCTGCCCCGATGCGTGCCAGAATCTGCTATCAGCCCGTCACCAGAAAGGGAGTGCCCTTCTCGAAAATTTGCAGTTCTGTAAAACTGGTCTTTACTTGGTAATTTCTTTCAGCCAGGTCAAAAACCAGGCTACGTACTCTCCCTCAGGCAGGCCTGTTTTTCCAGAAAAGTTTATGACTTAGGGAACTGACTGACACAGTAACAAAATTTGGCCATGGGTACAAACTGGCCCTGAATACGTGTAGGGTGCAAATTAGAAGAAAATTGCTAGTACTCAGGCCAGTGAGGAGGGGGAATAACCACTCAAGAGCATTAATAAAGGTGAAAACCTAATGACTTCTAAGTTAGAGCATGGTTCTGAAAGGAATTACATGACAGCAGGGCCTCTGAGGTTTGTTTCTCCCTACACCCTTCAAGGAATACTCAGAAAGGCGCATGTGACTTCCTAAAACACCACACTGCCCTAACGGGAGGTCCTGGCAACAGTGTGAAGAACCGTGCTTTTGACAGGGAGAGAAAGAAAAAACGCTACACGATGCAAACTCGTGGCTTTTAAAATCTGAAGCCGGAGCACGGATCTATGCGGTTCAGGCTTCCAGCGTACATTAAAACTGTTGCTCGCCTGTCGACAGCCCGTCTGTGGATTCTACGCCTTTTACAGTTAGCAGTCTCTACCTCGCGTGACGTTTACCCACCGAAGGCGAACGCAAACGCACGTAGGGACGGGAACGGCCTGTCGGGCTACCGCGAAGGAAGCGCGGGAGCCGCAAGGCCGGCCGCTGCTAACCGCCACCGCACCGGGCGACCCCCCGCCGCCCTCCGAGCTCCGCGCCCGGCGCCGCGCCGCGCAGCCCCACCACCCCCGCCGTCGGCGCAGGGCGCGGCGAGCCGGCGGGAGCGGGGCTCGAACCTGCGGCCCTCCCGCGCGGGCGGCGCAGCCGCAGTGCCGGCGGGGGCCGCGGCAGTCCGCGGGCGCGCAGGGGATGCCGGCTCCCGTCTGCCGGCCCGGCCCCTCCGCGCCCACCGCTGCCGTCCTCCGCGGGGGCGTCCCGGGTGCAGCGCCGGGCGCGGGAGCGCGCAGGGATTTCGGCTGAGGCGCGGTCGCCACCCGCGGCGATGCCCGCAGCGCGGCGCCGATAGAGGTGACGCGCATGGCGGCGGCGGCGGCGGCGGCGCTCCCCCTGCGCCGGCAGGGAGGCGGCCCTGCGCCCGGCGCCGCCTGCCCGGCCGCGGCGTGACCGGGGCTGCGCCGGCCGAGCGCGGCGAGGAGACGGGCTCCGCGGGGCGGCCCGGGGCTCCGGCGGTGACAGCGCCCGCGGCGCCTCGCAGCTGGGGGCCGGGCGCGGCGGCGGCGGGGGGCGGCCCGCCAGCGTCGGGCGCTCCGCGGCAGAGCCTCGCGTTGCGTTCCGCCCGGCCCGCGCAGGGCCCGGCGGGGCGATGTAGGGGACATGCCCTGACGGGACGGCGAGCGGACGGGCGCCGCCTGCGACCGGGAGCTGCGCCAGCGGGGGCCGCCCGCCGCGGATCGGCCGCGGACCGGCGAGGCCACCCCCCCCCACCCCGGGCACCGCCGCTATGGCTGGGCCCGGCCTCTGGACGAGCATCAAGTCCCTGCTGCGGAGGGGCGAGGACCCCTTGTTCCTGAACGACTCCAGTGCCTTTGACTTCTCGGACGAGGTGGGGGACGAGGACTTCCCCCGGTTTAACAAGCTGCGAGTGGTGGTGTCGGACGACGCCTCGGAGGCGGCCCCGGAGACGCCGGTGAACGGGACGCCCCTGGGCCTGCCCTCCGACGACGACTCCCTGCTGGACCGGGACATCGCCCTGCGCAGCGCCCGGGCCGGCCGGCCGGACCCCTGCAGCAGCTGCAGCAGCCGGCGGGAGCGCTCCAAGCAGAGGAAGGTGAAGAAGCGGCTGACGCTCGCTGCCCTCCTCTACCTCCTCTTCATGACGGGGGAGCTCATAGGTGAGTGGGGGGCTTCTCGTGCCGTCTCTCCGGCCCGCGTGCCTCTCAGCCTGCTCCGGCCTTGGTTTTAAACGCTTACTGAGAGAAACTATCTGTCACGTAGAGAGGTCGGGGAGATTAGCTGCAAGTTCAGAGAGCGAGAAGGAGCAAAGTCCACCTGTATTTTCCACGCAAGAAAAGAAAGAGGAATTTGCAACTCCCCTTACCTGAACCTCATCAGTCCCCCCAAATGGCATAAAACACGCTTTTTTTTTTTTTTTGGTATGTCTAATGGCTTTTTATTTCTCCTTTTAAGTTCCTCTTGTAAGTTTGTAAGGTGTTTTTAGCAAGGGAGAAGCTGCGTTTTATTACAGACATAAATAAAAGACGAACAATTTCATCCTCGGTATTTTTTAATTACTGCCATAATATCTTGCTGTGTTTGCAACAAGAGAAGAGGAGGGAAATAGAGTTTCTAAGTGTGACATTTACCGTAATAACAAAACTAATATCGGGCGGGTATTCGTCCTTATTCACCAGGTACAGCAATATACTCTGTTACTTACAACTGAAAAGACAAATCCTGAGCTATCAGTAACAAGTTAGTGAAGAAGCCACTCCCTTGACAACTTCCTCATGTCCTGCTGTGCTCTGGACTAGCATATGCTCTGTCCAGACATAAATCATACGACCAAAGTCAATTAAAATAATAGGTATTGTAACACTTCCCATTACAATGCATAAGAACACCAGCTTGTTTGATTAAATTCTTTATCTTTTTTGTTTGTTAGTACTTGCAGAAGGTTTTTACCTGGGAATTTTTTCCTATATAAGTGTCTGATTGTTGTTGGTCAGAAGAATGAATCTGGTGCTCAAGTTCAGCTTTTATTGCTCCCTCATAAAGGCACGCTGTCATTTGCTATTCAGGTTGGAGAGAACCTGTGCATTATACAGCAGTCTACAAAAGGACTGTGCTTTATTTAATAGGCTATAGCAGCATAGGCTTGAAATAAAATTAAATTTGAAGGTCCCTTGGATGCGCAGGTGAGCTATTAAACATTATACCTTTGCCATTATCTAATCATTTTTACAAAGGATAGTATTTATCTTTTAATCTCTGTTCATTTATCAGTATAAGTGTCCTGTTACCATCTGTCTTCTGGGTACATCCATGCCATTCAGTGCAAGTGTCTGCTTGGTGCTACTCAGCATCCTGAAGAACGCTTAAACTCTCTCATCTGCTTTCCCCTGAAGTAGTGGAGTGCATTACACAGTGCCAGTACATTGATGTGCGTGTTGAGCCAGGTCTCTAGCAACTATAATAATTAATGGCTTTTAAATTGCTTTCATTTTAACACACAAGTCTAAATCAGAGCTAATCAGACAAACTATTGGCTGTAATTCACCAGGAAGAAAAAAAAAGGAGAAATCAAGTCACAAAAACTTTCTGGAAGAACAGAGATGCCTCAGGTATAGTAACATGGGACCTACATCCTCCTCCTCACCTATGCAAATTTGGTCAGTAATGACTGAAGATCTGATGTTTGCTGGTGTGAAGTGAGCTCATGCTCTTGGATCACCTGTCCTAGGACAGTTGTGAATTATATCTTTAAGACAGAAACTTCTGCAAGATGGATAGGGAGCAAAATCACTGCCCGAGTATAATACATTTTGTCCCACATATGTAGAAAAAAAATCCCTAGGAGAAATGGTCCGTTTTTCAGAGAGAGACCAGAACACTGACTGTATCTGCACTAGTTTTATTTGTGGCCTTATTTCAGGAACGCTGGTTAATGGAAAAAAGTGGTTTTGTCCTTCAGCATCTCTCAGTGTGTGGTTAGTCATTAATAACACTGCTACAATACATCAGCTTATCATGGATAAGGCACTTCACATCAAACCTGTTGCAGGGATCTGGTTGAATGCCTCCATTTGCCCCTTGGCTCCATTTTTTGTCTCTGGCTGAGATTTTGGTTCAGCATGAACTAGGGTGAATTTGATAAGCAACATAGTGTTGTATCTCAGACATAGACATCCTTTAACATGACAGTGATTTTATTTGATTGTATTCATATCAGAGTTCTAATATATGCTGAACTGAGTTCGTTTGAAGGGGCCCTTGCTGAATAATATGTCTGAGCTGTTGGCAGCTTGATGCTGAAGTCACTATGAGTGTATCTGTTAGGGGCTTTGGATCTGATTCATGCTATTGTAGACCTCTCCATAGCTAGTGCAGGGAGAGCTCTAGAAATAATAGGTGTTGAGAGTAAAAATACTCCCTCATCACTGTCACATCATCTGTTGTTTCTCCCTTACAGCCAGGACTTCTGCAGGCTCAGCTCAGGGTGGTGGATTTGTCTATGCAAAGCATTAGTACTGTAGTGTGGGCTCATCCTCCTCGGGTTTATGTATGCTGTTACCAGCCCTATTTCATTATCTGGGCAGACAGCACTAAGGGCCAGACCTATAAAATATTCAGGCATACAGCCTCCACAGAGAATAAATAGAGGACTTGGGTATCTCTGTACTTTTGTGGATCTTGACCTGAATGACTTGTCATAGGGCAAGTAATCAGCAGCAGAACAAGTAATTAAAGATGGAGCCCTCAAGTCCTGAGTCAGTGCCCTACCTGTTTAATTTATTTAACTCCAGCCCTGTGTTCTGTCTGGTTGGTTTCAAATTTTGGAACTCTTTGAATTAATCTGTAGCTCAGGTGTTTGGGAAACTTTGTTTGATCACATAGGACATTTTAACTGACTTCTTTGTACGATCTTTGACAGATTTGAGTTTCTGAAAAAAAGGCAATCAGAGAATTGATTTGTTCAGTAAAAATCTTTCCGCTGTCTGTTACCGATGTCAAGATGAAGGAAATCTTGTTTCAGCACCTTTTTTATGAAATCTTGATTGGCCTATTTTTTCCAAAGTATAGTCAAGCTCATTACCCCAGCCCACCTCAGTGTTTGTTATTTAATTTGATGAACAGTCATTGTAAAAGTCAGGTAACAACTTACACTTTGTGGGAACCATTTAGCATCAAGAAATGAAAAACATATTGCAAGTCCTAGTTACCTTTTCTGACAGGATTTTGATGTTTTCAGCTATGTTTAGAGATTTCTAATTGATCTTCCATGAGGAGGACTGCTGTCCTTCATGGGTCACTGAAAACAGTGGTGAGCCATCAAGCTGGCTATTTGTGAAGGTTATAGATGTCTTTTTTTTCCAAGTTGCCAGTCATGTTTAAACAGCCCTTAGGCAGTACCTTTAACCAAGCAATGAACTGATACATTTGGAAACAGAGCGCCTTTGATTTCAGAATTTCATAAATCTCAATTATGTTTTCTTAATCCACATGCTGCATTATGATTAGCTTCAGTACCTGAATTCCTTCTTTATGATTTTATTTTTAAAATCTTCAAGTGAGAGGCTAGCTGAAATAGAATTGACTCATCCTGCACTGAAGTGATTCTCAAAATTAATACATGTGAATTAACATAGATACTTTAAATGATCATACATGTAAACTACTAAATTAAATGTCCTTAGAAATAAATTACTGTTTCTTCTACGTTGGCTATAAAAGAGGCTGAGTTGCACATTTCTAAGTCATACTTTTTAAAATCATGTGAGAACACAAATTAATTCAGAAAGGAAAGGCATAACTCATTTTACTTGAAAAGCTGCTGAATTGCTAAATCTTAAAAACTCATTATTTTTGAGCTGTGGTGGCCTTTGGAAAACTGCAGCCTCAGAAGAATGTGACTTGGAAACTTTGGAACAACTGAAGAAAGGGGGATGGAGGAAAGGAACTGGTTGAAATGGGGTGTATTTGGTAGTTACCCACAGTACAAGCAATACTAGAGTATCAGCCATGCTGTCTGCAGGTGTGTACACATAGAAACACCCACAGCCACCCACCCACCCGTGTTTTATAACTAGTCTTGAAAGCAATCAGCCATTTGTGAATTTCCTGTTGCTATTACCTCGTGGTCAGCCTCTTCACTAAGACAGTTTTAATTGTATATGAAGATACCTTTACTCAGAATGTTAGTTGGAGCCTCAAACCTGCCAAATGGCACGCCAGCTGCATGCTTGTGCTCAGTAGAATTTACAGGCTGAATGACAATCTCAAGGTAAAAAGAGAAACTAAATCACAGCTGAGCTGACGCTAAAGATGTGATCTTTCTGAGAAAACGGGCTTACCTTCATGCATATGGAAGACAACGCAGCCTGTCCTTGATTCCCCTTTGGATAAGGGATGTTTAAGAGACAGGTGTGTTGTTTAAATCTCACCCATCCCATAGTAGCATTAGCAATTGAATTGCAACAGAGATATTAACCTTTGATCTGAGGTTATTTATCTCAATGCAGCTCATAATTATGAGAAAAAATTATGGTAATAAATAACAAAGGAAAACGCTGTGCAAGTGAAAGTCATTGTCTGCAATATATATTGGCAGAACTTATACACCCTTGCCAGGACAGGGAATAATGAAGGTTAAAAGATAATGTAATGAGAATAAAAAGGGGGCAGGGTAAATTTCCTTGCCATTGAGTAATTGGATTTCTGTCCCTGTTCCATAATGTCAAAATATTTAACAGACATAGCTTAATAAAAGAATCAGCTGATTAAGCACATAAGCAATAATATATAGAGAAAAGATAGAAAAGTATTTGGGGCCTGATCTTGCAAATGTTATGATGCAAGTAGTCTCTGTGAGAATAACAGGAGTGAATACTTTCTATGTTACTCTTAATAGAACATTTCACTGCACTTGTAACTATGGTAGCTTTAAATTATAGCATGGCATTTTGATTGTAATGGCAGAAAACCCCGTTCAGTGATTGTAAGAAAGGCTCTCATGCACTTAATGCTCTGTTCTGGAAAAAAAACCCACCACCACCCCCCCCCCCCAAACTGTAAGCTATGCCAAGAGGATATTATCTAGAATCATTAATGTAATGTGTCCTGACTTTTCCAACTTTGTTTTCAGGTGGATATGTTGCTAACAGTCTAGCAATTATGACAGATGCACTTCATATGTTAACTGACCTTAGCGGTATTATTTTGACCCTGCTTGCTCTCTGGCTGTCTGCAAAATCTCCCACAAAGAGGTTCACTTTTGGATTTCATCGTTTAGGTATGTAGATACCAGCTTTTGTTATTAACAGAGTATTTTAAGCAACAATTTTAAAGGTCACCTAATTCTAGAAGAATAGGTAACTAGAAAGAAAGTAGCAACAAACCTAAAAGTTGCTTTATGGTTAACACCCTGACTCTAATGTCCTTTTCACTGGCCATTGTGGATCCACTATATATAGGTTGTATTGCCACAAGGGAATAGATAATAAAAAAATAAATTTTTAAATGTTAAACCTCAGCCAAAAGTGAAGTTTGATGGCAGCATTTTACTCACTGGGAGCAGGATGAGTCTCTCCATCTCTGTGGAACTAGGACTTAGCAGATTCAGAGTTAAATTCTGAATGCTTGATCCATCTTCCATCTTAAAGAAGAAGGTTAGGGAACTGGATGCATGATGACATTGTAAATATGACTTCCTACATATGAACCATGGCCTAAGAAGTTTAAAAAGGGTTCAGAGGAGGGAAGCTGTCCCCAGCAAGAACAAGGGTGGATATGCAGCTGTGTTTCACAGCCCATCCATAGTTACTGGGTTGTTGCATTAGGCCAGGCCCCTGTGCACCTTTGTGCTTTGGAATTGAGGCTGTTGAGCAGAAGAGGGGCACATTCTTTGGTCACTCACTGCTGTACCACTGTTACTGCTTGTGTGACACACTGAGGAGCTTGTTGGTGCAGGAGCTGTACATGTCAGTCAGTTATTGTTCACAACAGATTATTGCCAGTGCCTAGGATTTATGAAGTCCCATTGACTTCAATAGAATTACGACAGTGGAAAAAGGTCCTATTCAATGTGAAAAATGACATCTTAATCCAGAACTAAAAATTTCTGTAGAGCATATTATCAGAGAGCTCTGCCCTACCAGAAGCCACATAAATCAGTATTCCTCTTGCACTCCCCAAACCACACAAAGCAGAGGTCAAAATGTCCCACGGTTTGCAATACAGTAAGTTACTTGACCTCTGCTCATTTTAGGTGTCTGTTAAAAGAAATATAAACAGAATTATGTATTAAACCTTGAAAGGGTATTTTCAGGATTCATTACTTCATATTTGGAAACATAATGATGATAAAGGGTGTCTTCATGTGGTTGCTAACTGGATATAGTAATTCATAATGTACAGCTTCAGGTCTTGTAGACATTTTACCAAAAGCTTCAACATTTACTCTTCATGAAATAGATAATTTCTAGTGTCACAGTTTGCTACCTCTGCTCTATACATTCTATAGTGTATATTTTTCAAGGAATTTCAAAGTCTTGTGTAGTCATTATTTGCAATTCTTATTTTGGCTGCTAGAACAGAAGTAGAATTCAACAACTCCATCACTTCTAGTCATTTGTCATCGGTTAGTCACTAATGCATGAATGCATAACTCTATACACTAGCAAAGATCTTTGGGGCTTTAGCAAGAAAGCATTAACAATGCCAGCATTTCCCATTACAAACTTTTCTTTCAAGAAGTTTTAATTTTGCGATAGGAGCTCCCCTCATACTGAAACCTGACCTTGCAGATATGCCCCTCGCATTTGCTCATGCTCCCCAGAAGGATGTTTGCTAGCATTTATACATATTTTAACCCTATTTAAAAATCATTTGAGTACTTTATGTGTCTTTGTAACTTTTCTAAAACCAAATAGTATATACATTGAACATGCCATGGCCTAGCTTAAAAGAGGAGTTAATCTTAAGAAAAATAGAAGAAACTTACTTAGCCATTAAAATCTTACTCAGTTCTGTAATTTTTCACTGACTTTTCAATTAATTTGAGGACTCCATAGCACTTTGCAAGCACAAATCCCTGAGGATTCCTGCCACCTCACTTTTTTTTTTTTTTTTTTTTTTTTTTTCATTTACTGCCAATGAAAATACTACCCAGACTGATCAAGTGGTGGCCCATGGGTCAGATCTGGCCCATAGAATTAGTCTGTATCACCCACCATCTTCTCCCTGGGAGAAGCTACAGGGAGCAGCTTCTCTGTTCTGCAACAATTACTCCTTCTTTTCTGCTGCCCAGTGCCAGCAGGTAGTCAAACACTAGAATGCGTTGCGCAGTTGGAAATACTCAAAACCCAACTGGACACAGCCCTGAGCAACTTGCTATAGTTAACCTTGCTTTG
The DNA here is from genome assembly GCF_964188355.1 of Buteo buteo. Lineage (NCBI taxonomy): Eukaryota > Metazoa > Chordata > Aves > Accipitriformes > Accipitridae > Buteo > Buteo buteo. The sequence goes on from NC_134183.1 coordinate 26,796,825, forward strand.
AGCTGGACTACACAGTTTCCAGGGGTTCCTTTCTACCTCAACCATTCTGCATGAGTAGCAGCAGTGCAGCTTTCTCTGTAGGAGGAGGAGGACTAGAGGCTGGGGGTGGGAGGAAGAGTTTTCTGTGGCTGCAGTGAGGAAGGGGAAGCAGGTAAAGGCCCTGCAAGAGACCCCCAAACCTTGACCTAGGCTCTGCAAGTACAGAAGATGGAATGGTTCAAAATTACTATACACAGATTTTCTAAAGTCACATTTGTGAAATTTATTTGCCTGATTTTAGGCACCTAGTCTGGATGCCATGGCCAGGGGCCCAGTTTCACACATCAGTGAATGTTGGCAATGGAACAAAGCTGCTTCTAGGGTATATCCTCACTGTAACATGTTTTTCCAAATAACCTATATGTAAGAAGCTTGTCAGCAAATATAAGCTCAACAATAGCTTGAATTTCATGAGAGAGATGTTAAAACATGACAGAATGTTAAAGATAGGGTACAGATTGAGCATCTGTCACAGAAAAAATGGGGAGCATTTGTTTAAAACTGGGAATACATGCAAGAACTGTCTCATCACTGACCTGCTTTTCATTAAGTTTTAAGATAATGTAAGCATGAAAACATTCTAATGAACAATGTTTCTGGTGCTCATTGCAACTTTTGTTTGCAGAATGATGACTTTTCAAACTCATTCCCATAAACGCTGCATTGTAAAGACAACAGACCCATTAGTTGTCTAGTCAAATTCCAGAAGGAAATTAGCACTAGTTTTCATTTATTTGAATTCTCTTTGAATACATAATATGTATGTTCCATCTTCAGTTTTATTCCATTTTCAGTGGTGAAAAGGAAGCTGACAGATTCAGGAATGGGTTAGAAAAGTGAAGACAAAATAATGGAGATTGCAGTCTTGTCTAAGAAGGATTATATTCTTGAAGCCAAAAATAGTTCTGTTTCACCACCAAGTGGAGATACCTCCTTCTCAGCAAGACGCTGAGCAGATTTAAGCATAGATATGGAACTTGGCATTTTTCCATTGCTGCGGAGACAATGTTAGTAATGACAGAATCAGTCAGTCCACTGAGACAGTGCACAGTTCATTTCACAGGAAGTGAAAGATCTCAGCACAAATCTACAATTCTGACATGACAATGACTCTGAAAGAAACTGCAAGGAAAACGCTAGTTTCCGTTGCAGAAAATACATTTTTAGATTGTAAAACCAAAATATGTTATTTCTTTGGTAAATGCTAATGTGCTATGGCTTCACAATTTTTTTAAAAAGCATTCTGGAAAATCTTCTAAGCAATGTACTGGGTTTTTTTAAGGCTGTTGCCCTGAATAATCTGCCTGCTTTGTAAAGAACGCTACCACTTGCATGGATATTTCCAGGATTTTCATGTTGCTCTGCAATCATCTGAGATTGTGACAATTGCCTTTCAGAGCCTTGTTACTGCCTGGTAATGCTGGTACTTATCCAGGCACTGACACACTACTGAGCAGCTGAATGCGTTGGTGTGAGTTTCTTCTCCCATAATGATGTTAAAAATTCAGTGTATGGATGAAGTGATTTTAGTGATATTAAAATGCTTATATAGCTGCATGCTTTTTACTGTAATATTCAATAAATAAAATTAAGGCAGTTCTGTGTTAGAAATTACACCTTCTGCAGTAACCAAAGTTATACTACACGCTGACAGATTCAAATCAGAGGGAAAAGCAAGGCCATTCTCAGATCAGTATTCTTAGAGCTATGGTAGAGCCAAGAGCGGAATTTTGCCCTTACTGGGGAATAAATCAGGGCAACATGTGTGGAACAAGGGGGAAGAACAACCATTACAATTCCAAGTAAATTAATTCCAACTCTGATCTTTGAATTCACACAAGAAGGCTAAGATCCCAGGGGTCCATCTGGCAAGTGACAGTCCAGAGCATTATGCATAATGATTACTGGTTACTCAGGCATGGCTGCAGATTTACATGCAATACAATGGAGCTAGCATTAAGGTTTTCCCAGTGCTTTTTGTAAAGCCCTGTATTAACTTGTTTATAACTGAGACAGTCTTTTAACTGGGCCAGTGTTTTCTCTGTCAGGTATCTTGCCCCCCCCCCCCCCCTTTTTTTTTTTAAGTTTCAGCTGCAATAGGGCAATCATTTTCACAATATGAATCTAGAGGGTAAAAGTATGTTTATGTTAAAAGGAATCTAGTGACCCATTTGGAAATACCTATATTCTTTATAGTAGGACCTTAAAACTGTAGTGTGGACTCATCCTCCTCAGGTTTATGTATGCTATTACTAGCCCGATTTCATGACTTGTGTACTGAGGCAGACAGCACTAAGGTCCTGACCCGTAAAATATTCAGGCCTATTTACCTCACATCAGAACAGCAGGAACCTTATAGAGAGCTGTAACCAATTTCCACAGATGTAAATGGCAGTGGAAGGTGCAGGACAATTAAATACTTAGTTTTTATTAACTTTCTGATTTTCTCTTTATTTTGATGTATGTGCCCTTTTGAAAGTCCCAGCTGATCAGATAAAATTCCTACACCAAAATGTTAGTCGTAACATTCTTACTTTTGTGAAATACGAGTATTTGGTAAACATTAGCTAATGCTAAAACAGCGTATTACAGCAATACAGGAACTTATATTAAGCAATCCTTCATAGCTGAAATCTGCAATGAGTAACATGTAGGTACACATATGTCAAGAAGCTTAGGAGTAATATGTCTGACAAGTTTGTACTGTTCAGTTTCTTAATATTTTTATAATTTTTTCTCCATCCTAAATACAAAGGGATATACAAAAGTCCTATCTAAATCCAGCTTAATACTGTGGACACTTGAAATCAAGTTTTCTCTTATTTGTAGGTGGGCTGGTGATGTTTGAGAACACCCATCTTCCTCTCCTGTGAACAGGGCCTTTGTTTGTGACTTGCCAGGCAAAAGTTCTGGGATGCCTGAAGAAGTCACAGTCATCACCCGTGCAGAAATTTTCAGAGAAAACATAATTTGAGGGATATACTGACAGGGAAGTGTGAAGGAATTGATTAGAACAGACTCCATTTGTTAATCCTATTTTATGAGTTTTATTTACTGCACAACTTGTTAGTTGTGCATAAGGGTTATAACACGCATTATATACTTAAAATAACTAAGGCTCTGTCCACATTCTAATTTGGAAATAGAAATAGATCTGAGACTCACTTTTGTAATGTTGTTTCCTTTCTGTTTGCAGAAGTATTGTCAGCCATCATCAGTGTATTGCTGGTCTATATCCTTATGGCATTCCTCTTGTATGAAGCTGTTCAAAGAACTATCCATATGGACTATGAAATAAATGGCGATATCATGCTGATTACAGCAGCGGTTGGTGTTGCAGTTAACTTAATGTAAGATCTTCCTTTCTCTCCATTAACACTTATAAATGTATTTCTGAATAAGCTGGTAATTCATTCATGCCCCGTAACTTTCTGATGGGATGTAATTTTGCTGGACCTCTTCATTTTCATAACTAAGACAAGAAATGATACTGAGTATTACTTTTTCAATTATTTGGTTCAAAACGAAAGAAAAAAAGCAACAAAAAAACCCCACCCACCAAAACTTAAAGCCCGTTTCTTGGAGTGTTTTTCTTCTTTCATTTTCAGAATGGGTTTTTTGCTGAATCAATCTGGCCACCTTCACTCCCACTCCCATTCCCACCCTCACTCTCACGTACCTCAGTCGAACTCTCCTAACACAGCCCACAGCAGTAGCCATGGACACAGCAGCCTTGCCGTGAGAGCAGCATTTGTACATGCCCTTGGGGACCTGGTACAAAGTATTGGTGTGCTCGTAGCTGCATATATCATACGCTTTAAGGTAAGGAATGGCTAGTCTTTGAGGCAGGGTGGAATTTTTTTAATTTCAACTCCAGTGATTAAATTAAAAAGGGACTTGTTTTTTTAAGTTATTAAAAAAAATACTTTGTGATATTCTATTATAAGCTTCATACATTCATGCAAAATAAGCAAAGGCTATATCTATTATGTATTTTGTAACTATTCAAACAAAAAGAAATATTCATGAAAGTTGTAGCTGGAAGTAACTGCATTTTCTAAGTGAGCTTATTTTCATACATCCTTTAACACTTTGGAACTTCCCTTGCAGCCAGAATACAAGATTGCTGATCCTATATGTACATACATATTCTCCATACTGGTGGTTTTGACAACAGTTCGAATTCTGTGTGACACAGGAGTTATTATTCTGGAAGGTAAGATCTGTGCACAGTCTGCAGTACTTTACATGTCAAATACCAGTGAGCATTGGCACTTTTTTTGACATCACGATCACCATCTCTAACAATGTGAATTGTGTCTGGAGACTTGTTTATCCTGCTGCTGCTTAGTCTGTTGGTTCTTGATGGCTCATCTAAGTTGCAGCAGTCTTTAGGTGTCTTTGACCTCTGCCAGAATGACACAAGTCCTAGCTCTGCTCACCCTTTCCCATCAGGAGATGGTAAAGTGAAATGTACAGAACTTTCTTGTGCGTCTGCAGTGCCTATCAGCTAAACTAAGTGAACATTTGCCCACGCTCAGCTCTACACTTTAATTACTCGTAAAGTTAAAAGTGAATGTGAACACATGTAAAAGGAGGAAGCAAGCTTAGGCCAAATGGCTGGACAGGTAGTTCATGCCTGTACTGTCTTCCCCTTTTCCACAAGTGCTGTTGTATTACTTGTGTGCTTCTACTGTTACTGTAGGGGAATCTACAAGTAAAGAGTGGTGTAAAAAGGAAGAAGAAAAAAAAAGGAAAGAAAAAGCTGAACACAAGCTCAAGAATCTTATCTCATGTGGTGACTTAGAGGGAAAGATGCCAGCAACATTCTTTGCATTATCATAGCTAACATGCCAACTATTACTGCTTTATTTAGTACTTTTACCTTATGAAAGTGAAGATGTTGGGGATGGGAGAAAAATCCTAGGTTTTAACTGCACCTTCCTAGGTGTCTCATGTGAGCTATTACTGACTTTACTTTTATTATGTTACGAGGTTAAATCAAGGACCTCAAAATCTTCAGTGTCAGGTGCTTTTGCTGTCATTTAGGGGAAAAAAACCCAACAAACTCCCCCCCCAAACAACAAAATGGAAGTCCACTGAGAAGGCAAAAATGGTGATATTTGCTTAAGAAACCTCAATTAGCTCCAATGCAATAGCTAAGATTTAGCTGAACAGATAAGGAACTATTGCTGTATCAGATTCCAGATATTTTGACTTGTAGCTCTTTGCAGAGGTAGTCTAGTTGTCATAAGAATCTCCAAATTAATGATGTTATTAAAAGTGATGATAGGTGGGCTTTATGTCCTTGGAGTTGTATCAGTTTTCAGTATTAATTTTAACTTAAGTTTCATCATTATACTCGGAATGCTAAATTAAAAACTTAAATTATTATCTAATACAAGCAATGAGATTCTAGCTTTTAATACAGATTTATAAGGCAGCATGGAAGCCTATCAATAGCATGATGTGAGATATCAAAATTTGAGTCCATGTTTCCTGGGGAGAAGGCGGCTGTAGAAATAACATCTCGCAGTTAGCTAGTTATTTATCAGCTAAATAATTTTTTATGGTCTTCACTAGAAGGAAAATTTTGTTTAATATGAGACAATCCTAAACACTGACCTTTCAAAAGAGATGGTACTGGAACGAACATAATTTTAAAAGACAGTAAGGCATCGGATTCAGAGAGAAGTCATCCAAAAATTCTGAAGAAATTTGAGAAGCAAGTGGCTGAACTCTTCATAGTACATATAATCAAACTCCATAAAACTGGAAGATAAGCAGTAAAAAGCTATGATAGAAACAAAACTGTTCAGAAACAGAGTTTATTCAGTATTTTTGTACTAGTTTTTGACCCATGTTGATCGTCTAAAATTTTGTTTCTGCCCTTTGTACAGCTAAAGGGTGGAGTAGGGAAGCATTAGAGGTGCTGTAGCTGCTGAAAATACTACGTCCAGAAGGACTTTATCAGTGCAATCATTGATTTGCAAAGACGTCATGCTATAAGACAAAGTCATGTGTTAACCACTGTAGATGGATTACTATGAGCACTTGAAAATGATACCAGTTACCTGAAGAGAGAAGTTTCAGGAGACAGCAGGATACAGGCCCTAGCATTATTATTTTTTTAGATTCTGACCTTAAGAGTCTGGTCTAAGCAGTTACTAGGTGTTAGAAGCTGCAGTAAAGTTGTCTACACAAGTACATCGCTCTAAATGATCTAATGCTGGCTACTACCAGAGAGCAGATTCTGGACAGGACAAACGACATTTGAGACAACATTGCAATTCCTGTACAACTTCTGTACCCATATTGGACTTAATATGCCAATTTGCATATTCTTCTCTATTGATAACTTGGAAGTTACTAATGACTTCCAACAGCACAAATTATAAACTCTTTTGACACGGAGAACTGTCATGACATTTTAAAGGCTACTGAGAGTTTGCAGAAGACAGAATTAATTTTATCTCATGTTTGGTATTGCAGGAGTTCCAAGGCATTTAAATGTGGATCGCATTAAGGAAGACTTGATGAAAATTGAAGATGTTTATTCTATAGAAGATTTAAATGTTTGGTCTCTCACTGCAGGAAAAACAACTGCCATAGTCCACTTGCAACTAGGTAACCTGCTGTATAGCATAATTCTAAATTAAATCTAAGTGTAGAACCGTCCCGTCCCCCCCGCTTCTCTTCATATTGTTATTTAAATTGAACCTGGAAATACCATTCTGGGGGAAAAAAAAAATCTACTAATTATGGTTTTGTACAGCAAGGTATAGAATGCATTGGCCCAGAAGGACACACTGTAAATGAAAACTGTGCAAAGAAAATATAGTTGTGTTGAAACATTCAATACAGATTCTTGGGGGGTGGCTTGGGGGGGAAGAAAAAGAAATTTCTCTCAGAAATTCCCTTATTTTGTCCAGGGAAAGACAGGGTGAAGTTCTAATGCGGAACAATCTGACATATGAATAATAAATATGTTTTGTCAAAACGTGCTGATTTAGATATCTAATGGTACCATGAATATTAATTCTTAGTAAGAAAGCTCAATTTTTTGGATGGGGTGGGGGGTGGTGACAAACACACACACTTTTATCAAGAGGTGATTCTAGTTAAAGGACACAGACCTAAAAGGTGTAAAATAATATATAGAGAGTACATAGTGACCACAGAACAATATTAAATTAATGAGTGTGAAAAACAATTATTCTAGTTGGTAACACTGTGATAAATTTGAGAAGAGCTGGATTGTCCAGGTTTCTTGAGGATTTAATTCTATTAATTATTTTCTTGACATTCCAGTTCCTGGTAGTTCATCTAAATGGGAGGAAGTTCAGTCCAAGGCCCGACACCTGCTGCTGAACACATTTGGAATGTACAAGTGCTCTGTCCAGCTTCAGAGTTACAAACAGGAAACGAGCAAAACCTGCGCAAGTTGTCAGAGTTCCAGTGCCTAATTTCATATGTTTTGGGAACTGCTGCCTTATTCTTTATCTTGTAGTCAAAGACTGAGAGCAATAAATGCAAAATGAAAATGATCAAATAGAAATCATTAATATGTGGATTTGTACCATGTAACGTGCAGCAGGGAGAACTGGTGCTGCAAAAAGTGCAGTGGTTGCCCTACAGAACATGCATTTCACTCTATCCCTTGTACTGGTTTATCCAATTTATTATGATTTTGAGACAAAGCTGTTTTCAGATTATTGTTTACAAACTGCAACGTGGCTCTGCAGATACCTCACAAATTACAGTCCATATTGTCCTTCAGTAATATGTACCACAAAGTACCTGCACTCCAAATGGAGCATCAAGTATTCAGTATTTCAATTAAAGTCTCTAATGTTGATCATGCCAGGGTTCCATAATATATCATGATCCCTGAATTCATTATACAGTATTTTTGCAATAGTAATTTTCATACAGTATCTTAAACCATAATGCATACAGTGCTAGTTGAATTCTTTTGGAAACTGTCTCTTTAGAGACACTGCAAAATACAGAATTCATTATACCCAGACCAGAAAGTTAGCTTTAATCTGGGCACTCAGAGATCCAGACAGGAAGATCCTTGCCCAGACTTCTGGTATTTAACTGGAGACCCGACACTGGACCCAAAGTGTTTTAAGTGATCAGTTATCTTTAATGTATTTTAGAATAGGGTTTATACATTAGAAACAGGTTATTTATTTTACAAAGTTTTGACTTGCAAGATGAATTTATTATTAATAATATCTTGAATTTCAACATTTGATTCACATTAAAAGGCCAGTTGATTAGCACGCATTCTAATTATAATTAATAAATGTCCTGTAATTGATCATTTTTCCATGATTGTTTTGTTTTAAAAGTCAAATGATAGAAACTATGCTTGATGTGGAGATACTCCCAAACACAATCTACAGACATGTAAAATACATGCATCTAACAGGAAAGTGGGGAGCAGAAGTTTTAGATATGTACTATTCCCTCAGTCACAGATCTCTGACCTTTTTTCATCTTTGCTTTGAGCACAGGATGGCAGTATCCCAACAGGAATGCCACTGCAATAGCAGTCCCCACTACTTGGCTTTATGAATAAAGCAAAATCCAAGCAAGCTCAGTAACCTAATGGTGCTGGACAACAATATCATAATATTGTTTTTGACAATAATATAACGACCTACAGAGGTAGAAAGGCCTTTTCTTATTCATAGAGAGATGAGGCAATTTGAAAAGACTATTTATTCATCCGGACACCTTGAAGTTCACAAAACTGAATTGCTTAGCCTCATGGTGGAATCCCTGTACTTTGAATGTACATGGGATGATAAAACCTGACACTGAGCTATTATCAAGCTCCAATTTACACCTGCTTCTGAAGTCATTTCCATTGAAGAAGCTAAGCGCAACAAGAATATGACCTGCAAAGTTCAGAAGATGGGAAGAACTTGGCTTCAAATATTTTTTGCTTATCTGTACTTTGATCTTTATGCAGAACTTCCACTGACATAAAAAGTAGTTCTCTATGTGGATCAGAAAGGAAAATTTTTGCCGAATAATGGATATTGTGATACTCAGCTGTGAATACTTAAGCTGTTGCCTGTTTTGAAACTTGCTAGGGTTTCACATATTCATCAGGCTGGTTTATACCTGCAATTGGTGGTAAAAATCTTGGCTTCTTTTCTCCCCTTTTTTGAGGTAGGGGTCACATGATGAGTTTTTATTGGTGAAAACTGACAGCACAGTATTAATTTGGACAAAGTACACATAACACTGGATTATGTTTATGTCTGTTCTGGTAAGAAATGGGAACACTTGAGTACAGCATGAGAGCACATACAGCTCAGAGGCAAAGTAGCACTGTACTTGGGAAGTTAATGCTTCAATACAAACACTATCATTAATTAAGTCATATCACAGTTAATGAAAAATGTGCATCCTGTCCTTACAAACTTACTGGAAAAAAATACCACAAACAAACAACAGGTGTTTTGCACATACTAATACTCAGATAGGTTTTAATTAAATTGGGGTTTACAATTGATGTAATTAGAAGTTGAAGTACAGTAGACATGTATTGTATTTGGAGTTTTTTAAGAATTTACTACACATTTGTTTAATTGAAGAAAAAAGCAGAAGTGTGTTGCTTTATTGTGGGTTTTATTAAATCAATTATTAAACTTCACATTGCTGTCTTACATTTATTTGTATTGCTGTCTCTTGTCATCATCTTTGATTCTTACAGCAGCTGTTTTTTGAAATGTCTGAACACTCAAGCTTAACTCTGTTTGGAGATGCTATATATAGAATGAATTATGTCTCCCTCTTCAGTCAGAAGAATTTAAGTCTTGTTATTTCCCAAGCAATAATTGCACTTTAGAAAATATAAGCTGACAAAGTATGGTGAAGGATCAGCCATAAAGCGACTGGCAAAACATTCTTGAAACCCTACATTAACCCTTGAGGGGCCCTTGTTACCAAGGTCTATAGACTGGAAGGAGTTCAGAGAAAAAGAAACAGAAGATGAAATGAGAATAAAGAATAAAAGAGTCAGTGCTCAGGGAGGCTCTGAAGCATACATTCCCTGTATTAAGGTCTAACTAAACTCACATGGAAATGTGTATCTGTGTGGCCTACCTCTAATCCTTTTCTTATTCTTTTTGAATTATTCAGGGCACAGGTTGTCTGGCACTGCGATGTTTAATGTAAGAATCCAGTATTCTTCTGAATCTGCTATTAATCAGCATCAAAAGGAATATGCATATTTTCACTTATAATACTCCAAGTGATGGAATAAATGAGCACAACAGAACTATAAAAATAACCAAGTAGAAATAATCAGTACACTTACTTATAAGGCTAGAGAAATACTCAGAAAATAACACTGATTTGCAAACAAACTACCAGGAATTTATGATCTAATACACAGTAACAGTACTCTGGAAGCATAAGTGACTATAAAAGAAGTTATTTTTATAGACATTGCAAGGTCATTTTCAGTACCAGCTTAGAGGAGAGGGGCCTTAGTATAAATAAGAATAAGGTCTAATGTCTTTCCAAGCAGCTCTCCAGCACATCCAGATTATTTTACATGGCAAAGATCATCTACACTCTTACACCATTCTTTTCCTTCTACAAAATCCTCTGCTTGAAATGAAAATGCATTTACTTAATGGGATTTCTCTCTAACCAAGAGACTTGTAAGATTGGAGCAGGTTTCCACAAGTAGTATCCCTGCTTTCCACAGCAGTGCTGCAATGCTCTTGCTGACTGAACAGCTGAAATCCTGTGAAAATTCTGCCACCTCTAACAGTCTACATTGGGAAGAGATTTTTCCTTTCTTAATCTCTGATTGTCACCCATCCTTTTCTAAAGCATAGATACAGCTTTGATGACAACCTACTCCTATGAGTCAATGAAGCATTTTTATATTGAGTAGACTGCAAACCCTCACATCCCACTCTTCTATTCTGAAATGTTCTTATCCTAAGAAGAAAATTAACAGAAACCCATCTTGTTTCTTAATGTTTTCCTTGCTTAATTCTGTGGGTTTTTTTGTTTGGGTGGTTTTTGTTTTTGTTTTTTTAAACTGTGTTAACATTTAGTCTCTTCAATACCAGCAGCATTTCTTTCTACACCAGCAGAATTACCATTTAAAATGTCATACCTGAATCTCATCTTCAATTACTTTACTACTGTACGTATCTGCTATTTCTTGCAGAATCACTCCCAACTGGCAGAATGACTAAGAAAAGCAGTAGGCTAGCCTTTAAAAGTAGTTTTCTGACATAAAATAAAAAAAACCCATAAGACACCCACCAACTAATGAGCGGTAAGTCTTTTGTTCAGGTATTTGGCAGAATCTCATGACAACACTGTGGTGATGCTGCCTAGAGCAGGGCTGTTAAGTATTATTTCTCTCTACAGATACAAGAATTTCATAAATGAAGATAGGTTGTTGGTTAATTAGATATGATACGTACTGCAGCAGCTTTCTATACTTCAATAAGCTAGTCCATTGCCAGAGAAGTTCCCTTGAGTTCTCAAGGGGAGGGGACAATTCACTGTAAATACCCAGCTCATTTCCCTCTATCCATCCAAAACTGCATTGTCAAGCTCTTTTTTCTTTCTGGTTGCTCCAAGCACATTTGGTTGTTACAGGAGTTAGCACACCTAGCTCAAATGTCATGTTCCATCAGCACTTCGCATTACGCCACCACTCTCTGCTTCTCTCACCTTATTTTCTTGCGATACTCTACCCTCTCCACAGTTTCACTAATAATGTCCAGCTTGCACCCTGTGCACCTGCTGTTTACGTGGTCACTAGGAGCTTCTCATGCAGCACGGGGTGTGAAACACCCCCAAACAACTTGTAAGGCCTGTTCTATTCAAATACATGCTTGCCCAAAGTCCGTTTCCTCTTTGATCTCTAGATGAAAAAAAACTTCTAGCCATCAAGTTGCTAACTCACAAGGAAGACCTAATCTGAAAGCCTCTAGATTCACTTTCTACCTTAAAAAAAATAAAACAAATGTCCTTCATCTTCCACACCCTTAATCCCCTTTCCAGCTTCACCTCATTTTCCCCGTCTTTGTAACACATCATGCTGGGCACTAATGGATACTCTCTGTGCTCTGGAGCTAGCAAATCCCCTTCTGTTCTACTCTTCTCATTCCATTTTCCATGGCTGAATGCTCTGGGAAGGACCATACATGCTCTTTCGTTCTATGAAATACCTGACACAACTTTGGAAGCTGCTAGAATAAATACTTACCTTTTCTATTTGCTGCTATCCAGCTACCACAGCAATCTGCTCTTTTAGTGCACGCATACCTGCCTTCTATGTTTACAGCTGTAAAATAATGACATCCAAATCAATATTTTTGCTCTTCTATCTCTATTTTCCTTTTCTCCATCGTGTTCTGCTTTTTTGTCTCAGTATCACACAGTTTCAAAATGACTAGCGCTAAATGTACGGGATAAAATAACTTAATTGCTTTTATTACAGTTATGAAGCATTTACACCTTTTATGGCATCAATTTCTGTAGGAAAAAAGTATTTCATAAACACAAGCATAATTTTATCCATATGATGACTGCTTTATGATTTCCTTACTATTATACCTGGTGAAAAGATAAGTTGTTTTTCTGATTGTGACTAGCCAGTACATGAGTGTACATAAAACCAGTTAATGCTATCTGTCCAGAGCGTGTTTCACATTAAACTCAGTACTGATATATACAGGGATTTTTTATTAAGCTGATGAATACATAAAAGCAGCCAGATGCCAAGCAGACAAGAAATATGCTTTTGTCTCAGGTGCATTATAAAAGCACCAAAGTCCCTGCACTCTTCCTATTTCTTTTTCCCCAAAACACAAACACAGAAATTATCTAATAAATGCCTAAATAAATTGATGAGATGTAAATGTAAAAAATAGCTATTTAATTCTAGTAACTGGCCTTTTGAATTACAATAGATTTTTTGCAAAAAACACCATAAACAAACATTTTCATAGTTAAGATGATGCTACATATTTGAACCTAGCATACAATTACTCTTGATTTTTTTTATAGATTTCATGTGTTCCCTCTTTCTAAGCCCACTGTAAGAACAAGTCTGACACAAAACTACAAATACTCTCCCCTCTGAACTGTCAGCCTTCAAGGCCTTTCCCGAGTTTACCAGGAGATGGTGCACTAGTCCCAGCTTTAATAAAAAGAGCTGTGTACTGAGTGTAACTATTCAAACTTCTACTTGTCAAAGGAATATACTTTGTTGCAAATTTTAAAAAAGTCTTATTAGTAAGTAAAAAAAAGTCTTAATTTTTCCTAAGGATAACACACGGGATTTAACTTTATCATGGATGCAATAAGGAAAAGCACAAACCTAGCACAGATTTGCTAATCAATTACTGGGAAGGGCTTAAGATACTTCTTAAAGGCCTATACAGGTAAATATCATGGAATACAACGTGCAAATGCCTCCCTCCAGTTCCAAGTATGTAATAAAAAAATTGTATGAGTGGAAATCAGTCGTAGCTGTGGGCATCTGAAATGCAATTAGAACAAATCATATTCATTAATGTAAACAATATAAGTTATCATACAAGCCCTTTGTTTCTATGAAAATAAGTATTGCTTCTTTGGGGCGCTGAATTCATGTTTCCAGGACAACAGATACGTCCATGTGAAACTGTCTGTCTGCTTTTTTATAAAGGATCTGATGACACTTCCAATCAGAAACATACACAGAGGGAAGCAATTTTGTTTCAAAATAGGCAGATACAATTATAAATGTAGAATATCATTGTGTTTACACACTGCTGCAATTGCAAGTATAATGTTGTCTTTTGATCTAGTTGAACAGGCTTCACAGAGAGAAAATACAGATGACAGAGGCTGAAAAACTCAGAACCACAACTTCCTTCCAGTAAGTCTTCTTTCATTTCTTCAAGCTATTAAGCAATTCTGTATTTTCTAAGCTTCTGCAGAAGACACACACCTCCAATTGGAAACGGAAATTGCCCAACCAATTACAGACACTGGTTTCTTTCTGCTTAGATATTTGCTTTAAACGTAACTTAGATGGAACAAATTATGATGGTTTTCAGGCAGCCTAGCTGCTTGGACTTGCCACAGAGCAAAGGTCAAGTCATATCATAGGAAATTTAAAAGAAAGTATTTCTTTGCATACCAAAAAGTTAAAGGGCCATGTGCAGTGATCTGTAAATGAAGATATGTTTTAGATACACTCACTTGTGGATAGCTATGCAGGATATCACATTAAATTAGATCTATTATCTGTCTTTGTAAAGCAGCAATGAAAGCAGAATATTATTCTTCCACACTTGGACTTACTACATCCGAAGTTGCTCTGGAGGAATGATCGAGGGAAGAGGTAATCCCTGATTTTAGCTATCAGAGATAGAAAGAAACAGCTCACAGAGCAGGAGTAATAACAAAATTAAATCCTACTAATAGGCCCACCAACTGCTACGGCTAAGTAAGAGTATTCATACTGCAGTTTGGTTGTGGTGGTTTTTCTTGATATTTTGTTGATGTTACAAGGTGTGTTTGTGTACAAAAGAGGAAGGAGGAAAGAAAACAGATAAAGACAGATCATGTGGGTACTGGAGCAACTGAAAAACATTAGGCTCCATTACATTACCATGCAGCCAACTATGGAGCATACTTATATTTCTGGATCAAATTGTGGTGGTCACAAATGAAGTCAGTACCAATTTCTTTTATAGATTGCAGCATTAGTTGATCTGTTGTGCAGTTCAACTAGGATGTCTGATGTTAGTCATTTTTCTCTTAAGCAAGGTACGTTTTACCCATCTAGCCCACACCACACACATACATTACTGATGTTAAGAAAAAAAAAAAATAAAAAAAATTGGAGCGTTACCCCCATCTCCCTTCTTTGTCAGGTTGCCATATTTTTATCTCCTTAGTGAAGAAGAAAAAAAGCCCAATAGGTAAAGAAGTTCTCTTAGCTTTTGACTTTTGTAACTCTGATTACACATTTCTTCAACAAATGCTCATCTCTAGCTGCAGTAATACCTTTGTGCTTTAGTGTTTGTTATTGAGGAATGTACATTACATGTGTGGTACAGCCAAACAGACAACTGTGAGGATTTCTAAAAACAGATAGGAAGGTCAAACACTTTGGTTCTTTATTGAGTGAATCAATCTATGACTTAGGCGGCAATTTTGTTTATTTAAAGCACTCGCCCACAGAGGATATATACAATTTGTCCTTTACACCTATCAAAAAGTGATACACTCAACACACACCTCAAACAGAAACTTCCATGTATCACCCTGTTCTGCATACTACAAAAGCTTCCGCTTTGAACTAATACACATAGAGGAACTTGAGCAAAGACATGCCTGATCCTTAAATGTTTTTATTTCTCTTAAGGAGAGAATTTTCAAAAAACACATACTAGTACATATACATCAACCACTAGAAGTTTTGTTATGTTAATTCCATGCCCCCCTGAAATCAGTATAAAAACATTCCCATAACTTCAAACTAATTTTATTTTACATCTACTTTGCACAACATGGTATTGTAATATTAAAATTATGGCTAAGAGTTTGGCAATGAGGTAATGAACAGGACTGCAAGTCATCATGACTGGAATTTTGCTGTGTATTTCTGCTTTTGGGAGTAAGGTGGATACCGCAGTCTAAGCCAAACTCTTTTCTGACCATAGCAGGTTTCATTCAAAGCACTTCACAAGAGGAAAAATAAAAGACAGTAAAGGCAGCATAATGCTAATGTATCATTTAATAATGCTAACAGCATTGGCAGCATAATGCTAACAGTAATTTTAAAAAATATTCAGGCTTTACTGAATTTGAAAGAAAGTCATACAGCAGGAGGGAGAGATGCATCATTAAATGAAACATTCTTAACAGCTTTAATAGAAAAACTGCTTTCCCTTTGTTTTGATATAGTGAATCAGTGATTTATTACAAGTAGATGACTTTGCTTTTCTTTGGCAAACTGATAAGATTTTCCTGTTACTACGGGGGATTACAACTATCTGGATTTTCTGCATTTACTTCCTTGTTCGTGCAGTAGCAGCAAGTCTGGTAAAGGATGGTGTTATTAGTTACCTGCCTACTGCAAATACATTTATTTCAATTAAAGAAATGCCAACAGGAAATCAAGAATGAGAAAGTTTTCCTAAAGTTGAAAGCTTAAACATATTTATTTACACTTAAGAAATTTTTCAAATTCGTGTGGCTTTCTGACCTCTCAGCTAATCTGTTTGTATCCACAGCTACCCCCATTTACCCTCTATACATCACACAATGTAATATTGTGTTGAAATAAACTGCATCTGTTAATGCATCGTGTTGACCCTACATGAATTTTGCAATTAAAAATCCACATATTCTACAATACTGAAACAGGAAGACAAAGAACTTCAGCTTTTCACAAACACTGTGCTGTTAACAATCAGTTTAACAATCTAGTGGGGTGATAAGGTGGGCATTCCTCACTTACACTCACAATGTGCATCAGTCCTTTCCAAAGATGAAATACAGCTCTGTGCAAAAGGCCAATGAAGCACTCGAGCCCACAGTCACTAGCAGTCCACTTCTGGTCTACCAGAACAGATTGGTCTCATGCCAAATACCAAACAAAAGAGTAAAATGATAAAAAGTAGCTTGAAAACCAAAGAGTCCTGGAGAACAGCTGTAACCATAAAGTGGAATGGCAGGCAGCTCTGCCTTGTGACTGCATCATTTAATACATGTTCCTTTATGCAATGCCGACTGGATTGCTACAGAGCTCTGGTCCCCACAGTCTATTTTTAGTGCTGTATCCTATTGACTTTTCCTCCTGAATCTGTAGATCCTCAGTTTGCCACCATCTGGTAACAACAGTGCCTGTGCAGAATTCCCACTCACTTCAGCAGGGAATTCTGCTAAAAAAAAAAAAAAAAAAAAAAAAAAAAAAAAAATCAATTGCTGTGAAAAAGTCCCAAGTTTAAGAGCTATCATCTCCTGGCCCTGCTTCAGCAACACATGGGGTCAGTGAAGTCAGCAAGTCTGGCTGACTGAGAGCTAAGTGAGTTTGAATTTAAAGAAATTACATTTTCCAATTTACTCAAAAAGCGAAAGAAAATACACAAATGAAAAAGCTGTTTCACAGCTGTTGCCTGGACTGCAACTATCATGGTCTGCAAGGCTACAGGAACCCTGATGATTTATAGTGCTTAGGATTAAAAACTGCCAGACCACTTCAGGTTTGGAGTTACAGAACACGAACAAGTTATTTTGCCATTTTCTTGTAAGGAAACAACCAGATGAATCAAATTTCAGTAACAGAACAGCTCTTACTCAAAGCAAGAAATATTTTGATGGACATGGGTAGGGAAAACACAGTCTCCCATAATATTATTAGCAGACACGGCCTTTATTTTTCTGCAGTAGCAAAATTAAGAGATAGTTTTCAAAGCAATGGACCCTACCAACGAACATAACGTTAATATGTTAACAAATTTAAAGAAAAACTGCAAATGTTTTTATGTGAGTCTACTAAAAGACAATGCATGCTTGTGCATGTGACCCAAATTTCTTTTTTTTTTGAAATGGAAAGATAATTCTTAAGTATTTACTGTTATTTATGCATATACTGAAAATCTATCGACTCCTGCTTGAAGAGTTTACAGACTATGCATCCTTACTGTTACTAGTAAGGCTCCTCTTTTTTTTTTTTTTTAAGAATCATCCCCATGGTGCATTTATTACAATACCATCAGCATAAATAAAACAAAGCAGAACAGGGTGGAAGGAGAAGGAAAACACACATTACAAGCAGGGACTTTTTTGCTTAATTTCTGAGTTTAAATCACCAGCCTAATTATATTCTGATCTACTCATTTTACATGTGTAACTTCCTAGAACACAGTGCAGGTGTACTAATAAATAGTAGTAACAATAAAAATAAATTAGGCCAAGAAAATTCTAAGATTTCTTGATGTGTTTGTTTTGGTGGGCAAGGCAGAACGAGATTTGGCAAGAAGAAGAGATGTGTCAGCAAGGGAAAGAAGGAAGGATTCTCAGTAGAAAACAGGGAGGAGGGTGTGGGAGACAGAGAGCAAGTAATACCAGAGTCTAGTACAGTCCAGATCAAATACTTCAAGTTGAAGAAACTGATTTTCTCTGCTTCTCAGCTAGTAAAACTGGAAGCACATTTATCTGAATTTTAGCAGACATGCACAAGCACTTTCGAAACTTTATAGAAACAAGGTCACAAAGATGACTAGCTTTATATTAAAAATGCTGCATCACGAAGTCCAAATTATTTATACAGAACACTTTTTAGGGAACTTTACATGTGGTCAAATCTTGGCCAAGAGCAGCAGAAATGTATCATCACCCAGGACAGGCACACACCTCCAAGCCCAGCACCAAGGTACCGCTGCGGCAGGAGGCCCAGCACCACACACGGCCTGACTCTGGCCCTTGCTGTCACTGGCTGCTATGCAACCCGTCCGGTTCACCAGAAGCCACAAACTATAAGTGCACAAGCCAGGACACTTGACTGATGCATCCCAGAGACTACAGACATGCAGCCTGAAGAGCAGCGGCCTGCCATGAACAAGGCAGTGTTCAGCACCACCTGAACGGGAGGGCCATGGCCATGGCCCACAGCACCTGCGTGACGCATCGGGCCAAACCTTGCAAGCCTTAAATGAAGAGAAAACCAAACCGAACCTTTTGTGCATGCTCCCACTGCTAACAGATGAGGGTTTTTTAAAATTATTTTTCCAGACTGGCTGCGTCACCTAGTATGTGGCCTATATGCTGAAGGCCAGGCAAATTATTTCTAGGACTTTCACTTGCTAACACAGCCCCACGTCAATTAAAGCTCTGCCATCCCCCAACACCCGAGTTACAGTTTTCTTACAACTCCCTCATTCGCCACACAAATCCTTTACCTTGCAGACTGTTGAGTACCTAGGCAGCACACTAACACAGGAAGAGCGCTCAACTCCTCTAACCACACACCTGGAAATCTGACATTAACACAAAACCCGGAGCGGGAGGTTTGCTTTGCTTGTACCTGTTTTTTCTTAGCAAGAGAGAGGCCTTCTCCCCGCTGCAATAACCAGCGCTGCTGAAGGCTCACAGGCTTCAGGCGGCCCCACAGGTGCTCTGACAGAGATGCCCGGCGGGGCTCGCTCCCCTCGGCCCCGGGACGCGAGGGAGCGGCCCCCGCCGCGCTCCTCAGCACCGGCCCGGGGGGGTGAGGGGGGGGGAAGGGAGATGAGGCGCTGAGAAAAGCCCCCCGCCCCCGCGGGCGGCCCGGCGCCCCCTCCAATGAGAGGCCGCGGGGGGAGACGGCAAGGGCGGGAAAAGCGGTGGAGCGGCCGCCTCGCGCTGCCTCACAGCCCCGTGGCCGCGGGCGGCGGCGGGTGGGGGCCGCGGGGCAGCTTTTCCGTCCTGACGGCGCCGTTCGTCACAGGCCCCTGCGTGTCCGCGTTGTATGACCGCATGTCCCTCGTGAGCCCTGCAGAGGGACACTACATCCCCATTAACAGCTCTGCCCAGAACATACGTGACAAGGTTATCTAAAAGTAAAAGCTAATTAAACCAAAATCCTTCGGTCACCAGGTCAAGGTACAGCATAAATAGGGTTGGTACAGCCGCCGTGAAGTGCGCTGTAAAGGTGTGGGATCTTTGATCGGGGCGAGGCGCCACAGGAGAACGGGTCTTTGGACTTCCCTTGAAGGGTGCAGTTGGCGGTGATGGCTGTTTGACGGTGGGAGATCGCTTTCAGCAAACAACCTGCCCGCTCTCTATTCCCATCGGCACCTGGAGGTCGATAGTCACTTAGTCCAGCTGCAGGGAGCTGAGTCCACTGCCTTGCGAACGCTTTACTTCCATCTCAGTTGTACTTTCAGGTGATCTCGTTATCTTGTGCTCTCCCCGCCCGGCAGGGATGTGCTGTACAGCAAAGACTGCAGACGGCGAATTAGAACTGTGCTGAGTAGCGTGGCTGTTTGTTTAATCTGAAAGCTTTTTTGGGAAATGTCCAACACCAAATATTGGCTGGATCCAGCGAATCATTCCCATTACTCTTGTTTGTTTTCTACACCTAGTCCTAGGGACAACCACCCTCTGCACCAAGGGAGACAGATGATAACTGCGGGATGAACAATTTTCTTTAATGATTACATCAGGCCCCTCTGTAAGTTACTATTTTCTACAGAAACCACACGCACCAATGAAGTAACTAGATAGTATAGTACTATACTAATAGCATCTTGCAATAGAGAAATGCAGGGGGTAGGGGACATCAGACACAGAAATGCTGACACCAGGGCTATCAGATGCAAAAAAACCCAAATCAAAACTACAACATGGCTCTTGGATAACCACAATGATACCAGATCTGTGGTTAAGGCCTTTAAGTACTATTGTAGTAACAAAAATTAGTAATTAATGATTGCATGTATACTGCATAAAGTAACCTTCTATTCTTCCAGAAAGTTATTTTACAGACTACTTGACAGCCACCTGCAGTTAGAAAAGCATGACCATAGATTCTAATAATGCATTTCTAATGGTGATTAGAACCATTAAAAAACATTTCTAATGGTTTCTAATCTATATTTGAAACTCTAACAAGCCAGTGAGCATTTTAATTTAACTTTTTAATTAATATTAAAGTTGGAAGTGATACAGTTCCACGGAAAACTACTAGACAGTGTAAGCAAAGATAGTGATTGTTAAAAACAAACAAACAAAACAAAACCAAAACCAAAAAGAGAATGGAGTAGGAGACAAAATGGAGAGAACAGAATGGAGAGAAGGAAGAAAGTTGCTGTATTATTTCAACAGCCTTAAATTGTCCATGGAATAAAAAGTCATGGGTTTGCCTAAGACAGGACATGGAAGTCTTACTGTTCTCATAAAAGTCAGCTCATAAAATTCAGCTAATTAAGTCTTTACTGTCTTAACTCTGACGTTTGTAGAATAAGGAAACAATTGGTATATTGCTTTATAGATTTATGTTGAGTAGTTGGGGGGGAGATACAGTAATTTTTCTTGGTGTGCTCTACTTCCAGGAAAAAAACCTCATCTATGCAGGAGACAGTATTTTTAGGGACAGTATAAGAACGCACAAAATTGTCCCAAGAACTTTAACAATACTCAATCTTTTTGAAGTGCAGAAAAACTTTTTGATTTCTCACATTAGGTGAAAACCCTCCCCACAAATCTACATTAAAAAAAAAAAAGGAGCAGCTAACAAAGCAAAACATTCTATTACCTTAGCTATTATGCTTCAGGACAGGATGAGAGAAGCAACAACCTGTGACTGATGGCAGTCACACTGCTTAATGTGCTACTGCAAGACACCACTGGAAAATAGTTAAGTACAAAAATTACATAAAAATGACTTACATTTATTTCCCTAATGTTGACAGATACTTAGGTCATAGTATTTACAGACCATACAAGTGATTTACTGAAGAACAAACTAATTTAATTCATGCATCAACTCAAGAGCACAGCACTTTTTATTTGATACAGTCCAGTAAAAATACGGAAATACAGAATAACTTACAGAAAATATTTAAAAATGTTTCTCTATTAAGACACTCAAAACTTGTATTCTGTGGAGCACTGGATTTTTGTGGTTATACGCTGTCCAATCATCTTGTAATGTCATTCCTTAACATGAAAGCTAAGAACATATTCTCAAGTCTTGTAGTTCCTCTTACTCTTAAACATAAATACTGCTGAGTCATCCTTACTCGATAAACAAATATTTACGCTGCATCTGCACACAAGTATGGGATAAAATAGGATTTAAACTTTTTTTTTCCCCAGCATCAACAAAGCTGAATAAAACAAAGCTTCTGAAGCCAAGCTACCTTAAAATTCATGAGATAGCTTTACTAGTTTAAGTTTTGTCTTTGCTGCAGCAGAGTAATCTAAAGCACTTCACTATTTCCCACTTACAGGGACTTTCTCCAATTAGGAGCTGTTTCACTTTTGCTTTCTTCCTCAAAGAAAGTAATATGCATTCTGCAGATCCATTGTAAAAGAAACTGTGTAATATATTGTGAAACTGCTTGGAAGGGGACACATACTGAAAATATCCACAAAAGGACTGTTCTACCACTGGATGCATGTATTGCCTTATTAATTTACTGGGGGTCTGCCCATTACATTCTTTCCCTGGCCAACCCATAAGAAAACACACATATGCTTAAAGAGGAACTGTCTCTTCATAGAATCATTGTAATTTTAACCTGTTATTTTCTCTTTGTTAAAGCAATTGTCCCTAATAGCATGTATCTAGAAATGTTTAAAAATATTGCTAGCTGCGCAGTACATTTGAGCTTGCACATGAACTACCTTGCATAAAAAGAAATTAACATTATGTAATTAGTTTTGGATAATGCAAGTTTCCTAATTCTAGTAACTTTTTCTAAATTTAAACACTATCAATATTTAAACACAACAGAAATTATCTGATTTCCAATTCCCTTTTAGCCACGCTTAATTCTTGTGTTCTAATCCTGCAGTCTCAAATATACTCTTAAATAACCTATTGGACTCCTCAGTGGGTTAAGGTGAGCGCAAGTATAAGTTTTAGAATTAGCAGCAGAACACTAGTTTTGACTTAAATTGTCATCACATCTAATGTAGAAAATTAATTCAAGTATACTTTATGACCATGTATGTTGCCATACAAAGGCATCATCTGGCTATGATGACTATTTGGTCTGTATACAGCATTGAAATACAGTATAGAGAGGGAGCACACCAGGAATCCTAATGTAGAAGGGCTTTGGGGTAATTTCCATTTATGGAATTTACATGGAATGTTGTAAAAATTTTAAATATATTTTAATAAAAAGATATAAAACTACAAAATTAATGTATTTTGAGAAAAACTAAATTCTACAAAAAGTCTGAATGCTTTTTCCATCTATAATTGCCATCTGAATATTCAACATTTGACATCATGCCTACTGAAAATGATTATTTGAGACAGATTTTTGGACTATGTGGATGTTGTATGCCAACTTCTAAAGCAACATGAAACTCCTCATCCAGAGTCCAAAAAATGTAGGGAGACCCTAAAAATGTAGCAGAAGCATTTCCGCACACTGATTTCAGTAGTCAAGTTTGTGCAGAAGTGATTCCACTAGATTCATAGGGTACCTTTTTTGAGGCAACAGAAGCTTGTTACTTCGTAAGCTTTCTGACACTTTCCAGCTCTTCTATGGGTTTCCATTTCTGATGGATTGTTAATAGCTGGAAGAAATTAAAAGGAAAATACGAATGAAATTAGCAAAATCCCAGTGAGCATTTGCTCTACTCCCACCCCCCTGTATCATACATCAATTTATCAGTGAAGAAGGATTTCTACTAGTTTTACATTTTCCTTTAGAAGTACGCAAAAATAGCAACTGATGACATATTAAATAATTTGTTGAAGAAAATAACTTGGATATTAAATATGTAATAATGGCAAATAATTTTATTTTTCCTTATCCTAGATGCTCCACTAAACTAAGATTTTTTTTCCTTCAGGCTGCAGTACTCAAAAGCATTCTTAGTCAATTTCATAGTTCAGGAACAAGGCAAAGGTAAACAGCATTTCCTCTACACTCCAAGTTTCCACTGTTATCAATGGAATTGAGTAAACGGATGTTGGGGGAGGGGGGGGGGCGGGGGGTACACCAACCAGAAGTACGTCATAAATTCAGGATCAGACCTAGAATGTAATAGCTGAATCCCTATCATTAATACAGGGAAGATACTTTACATAAAGTTATGAATTAAGCAGTTCCACTTTTAAATAGATAATACGTCAGCTTCACATTTGTTTCCTCACTAATATTTTGCTAGTTCTTACACATTTAAACAAAGTTATTGTGTTTGAAATATATGCTGTTTGTACTGACTATATTATTTGTACATGTTACCTTCTGAGGCTTGGTAGGCTCGACAGTTTCCCATGGTTCTGGATTGCCAGTCTTGTTAATGCTGTAAGAGAAGATAAACCAAAACAGGTACTATGTTTTAGGGTGTGATCTTGCATACATTTTTCTTATATGAGCAGTCTATTGTCAGCAGAACTATTCATGTAAGTAAGTAGTTTCCTGAAACACAACTTTACAAGTTTGGGCATTTCTTTTTTAAATTTTGGGTAGGAATCAATGATGGCTTGCTTTATTTGCAGCTTCCAAAGCACCAAACAAGCCAACATTGTTCAAGTATAATGTGTTATCATAAGAGAAGCAAGCTGAAAAACCAAAACTGAATAAAGACACAGAGAAAAAGTAAGGAGATTCTTAGCCTGACAGCTAAAATGCCTATTCCAATCACTTTAAAGTAAATATAAAAATTCCCCAAAGCTTAAAGAGTATAGGACTTAGCTCCAATTATCAGCCAAGCCATTAAAATATTAACTTATTGTAAGTTCAAACGCTGTTCTTCATATACAAGTCAATAGCCTGGCTGCAACATATCTGCATGTCATCTACCTATCTGATTATTTGAAGTTCTTCAGAAGAACATTTAAAACCTATTACACCTAAAGCAAAGAAAAAAGATTAAATAAAAAGTTAGGAAAAAATTTGGACTATGCTCCAAATGAATTAATTTTTTTCAGTATTCACAATCTGCAGATATCTTAGTCATTACTAGTAGTAGTCTGGAACATCGCCACGGATTTTTTTTTTTTTTCCTTTTGGTGCAAAACATGATGCTCCGATACCTCCATTGAACAAAAAACGGTTAGGGTAAACTCCAAGCAATAAGTATTTTGCTTACATCACATCGGATTTGCTGAACAGGGAATAGACAGAAAAAGAGAGCGCCCCAACTGCTGCAAAGGACACGACTCCAACCAGCGGAATGAGCTGAAAGACAAAAAACGGAGAGCTGAAGAACTAGTGTCCTGGCTACAGAGCCATGAATAGGGGCAGCGAGGGTTACAAGGAGCTAAGGTGTGATCACCTGTTGCGGTACATTACCCCTATATCACTGTTTGCACCACCTCACTCCCAACGCGTGGATTTCAACTTACACGCGTCCCCCGCTCTCACCATTTCCTCTATAAGGTGCCCGTGATTACATGGCAACCCCGGCGCGCCTGCTTCAGCCAGCCGGCACCCCCTCACCGACGGGGTTCTCACAGACCCAACGCCTCCGACAAACTTACTTCTTTTTTTGCTTTTAGTATCTGGAAGAAGCTCGCGTTCATCCTCGCTGCGGGCTGCGGACCTGGAACAAACGGTTCCCTGTTACCGCACCCCGGCTGCGGGGCCACCCCGGCTGCGGGGCCGCCGGCCCGGGGGAGAGGGAGGACGCCTCCGTTACCTGGCAGAGCGGAGAAGAACCGGCAGCGCTTCGGACGGGCACCAGCGCCGGGGCAGCGCGCCCTCCGCCTTTTATACGCCCGGCAGCGCTGCCTATGCCCCAACGCAGGGAGGCGGGACGCCCGCCCGCCCGCCGTGCCGCCCCGCAGCCCGCGCCCCGCGCAGCCAGGGCGCCCCCAAGCGGCCAAGGCGGGGAGCCGCCCGCGGGCCAGTAGAGCCGCCCGCGGGCCAGCAGCGCCGCCCTGCGGCCCGCGGCGGGCGGGCCAGCTCCGGGTCTCACATCGGAGCTGCCCGGAGGCAGCGGGGGATGCGGCGTGCGCTCTTCCCGCAACGCTTCTCTCCGTTACCGCGTTTCTCAGACCCTGCTTCTCCGTTTCCCCTTGGTCTTCTTGTTTGTCTCCTTCTCCAGGCAGTTGCCTGAAGAACACCGTAGCTAGGCAAATGCACAGGCAAGGCCTCGGCCTGCCTCTTTTCAGAGCTCGGCAAGGTGCGCGTAGTGACCAAAACAGGAGCCCGATGTCACTCCGTCCCCTTCTGCTGCAACAAAAGCTTAACCCTGGCACAGGCTCTTGTCACCCTACTGTGTTACGCAGCTCCTGTCACTTCCCAATACCCCACAGTCTGAGAAAAACTCCTACCACAGGCAGGCTGGAGGTACACGGTGCCAGCAGACTGCTCCTGTCAATCTCTTCCTACCTTTCCCTCTTGCCCACCAGAAAGCAGTAAGGGGAAGGAGAGGCTGCCTTTACTGCATGCTCTGCTGGCTTCCTGTAGCAAGGAGGGGACATGACAGGGCACAATTAGCGCGGCTGGTCCTTTTAGGGAACAAGTACAGAAGTTAAGCAGCAGCATCTTTGAAACAAAGGAGCTGACAGCATTTTGCTGTCCTAACAGCTTCCAGGTCTGGCAATTCTAAAGCAATGCTCTCAAGCACTGGAAAGCAAAATAGAGAGTTACCCTGAAGGTCTTCATACTTTATCTCCAGCACTACTGCTGAGAAACCTTTGGGTGTTTGGGAAGTTCACTGGCACTGGCCTACTTGTTGCCAGCAATAAAGCAGCAAGGTGGTCCTTCCTTAGGAAATGGTGATCAAAGCCACCGAGCTGGAGGACAGTCGTTTATATCTGAACCCTTTCCTAAGTTACAACAGCTTCTACTACTACCCTTTGCCCTCTGCAGTCGCTAACTGCCTTGGAACTTCCTTTTGTGATCCTTCTCACTGTAAATGGCACTGCAGCGTAGGCCCTAGTGTCCCTGTTACGAGAAAGAAGTATTTGCTAATGGGTTTATAACTTAAGAACCTCAGCTGAAATAAGAAACTATCTTTGACAGTGGAGTGTTTTGTTCACAAGCATTTTCATGGGGAAAAGGAAAAAATAATTAAAAAACTACCTACCCTGGTAAAGTTAAAATGCACAGTTAGATACATGTAGTAACAATTTCCTTTGACTTATCTGTGTATTTAGAAGATGACCTACAAAAATATATTGTCAAAGAACGGTTGGGTGGGGAAAAGAATTCTGCAGAAAGTGTTATAAAGCAAACTCCCTTCTCTAAAGAAGAAATTATTATAATTTGAGTTGATTACAGACTTAGTATCTGCTTACTCAATCCAAATCTTTGTACAGTAAGCAGTAACTGATCTAACATTAGTCCCAAAACCCCAGACTCCCAAACTTACAACAAGGTATTACTAAGTTACTGACAACCTTTTCACTGCCACTATATTTTGGAATCTGCTTCTAAGAAAGCAAGCCTGTGGATACACATATATAAAACACCTTACATTTTATATAGTATGGGACTTACTTCCTCCTATTTAACATTCTGAAAGCTTTTCTATTTGTTAAATATTCATTGTCCTTTGGAGACTTCACAACACATTTTAAATTAAATACTCTTATTATGCCAGTGTTTGTTCTGAAAAGTGGGACATCTACAGTAACTAAGCTGTTCCACAGTGCTTTATCTAAGTATCTCAATTACTCATTTCATCAGATGGAAACCTAGCCAAAGCAAACAAGATTTTAATTTATTCTCCATTGTTGAAATCACAGATTTTTCACAAGTGAAATTTTACTCTATTTCATATACACTGAAAACTACAGTAAGTACAGTATTAAAAAGCAGGAAAGATGTAAGCCATTGCAAAATCTTTGCAATATATTTTACAATACCTATGCCACATCACTCCTTTTTGATTCAAGAGGCTAATTCTTGATTATAAAATTTTTCATAAAATTCCAAGTCTTTTACGTTTAAGGATGGTTTTACAGTCCTCAATGATTTTACAAAATGCTCATGTTTTACAGCAGTTGCTTCAAGTCCATTCTCCTGCAGTGCCAACAAAGCAGCCTTCAAAAAGAAGAAGAAGAAAAAAGAAACAACTTGAAGTCTTATCATTTTTTAAGTTGCAAAGAAGTTATTGTCAGTATTCTAAAATATTTTACATGAAACAAAATTTTAGGTAAAGCATCTGAAAACAGCGTTATATAATTTATGGTTATTTAACAATAGATAAACATCAAATAAGATTACTATAACTTTTTCATTCACTTCTTTCTCTAGATTAGACAATACATCCTTGATCACTTATATACTTGGATTTTCTTCCTAGTCTTCTCTCTTTTATACAACTTATTTCAAATACTTACGGATTTCTCTTCTCAATTTTTTTCTCTCTAGCCTTGACAGTATGTGCTAGTTTCAGCCAAAAATGCTGCAGTTGCTTGCAGTACACAGAATACAATTCATCTAGGTGTGAGCTTGGATTAGAAAGGGCAATGTGAAACACAGGGTAGTCCACTTCCTTAACTTCTTGTAAATTATCACAGAAAGCTTCTATTCTTATTTGGCTTTTTTATTTAAAGAATTAACCCATGTTCAGTTCTTCTGTTTTACTCAGTCTGTTTATATTTTCATTACAAACTGTGAAAGAATCTGTACTACAGATGGCTTGGTAATATCTATGAGTTAGCTCTCTCCTTCCATTGAAAGGTTTCATTTACAGTTTGTTTCACAGATTAACCATCAATATTTTCTTACCTCCTTGCACAGATTCTCAATATCGGCTCCAGAGAAGAGGTCTGTTAGGACTGCCACATCTTGTAATGACACGTCAGTATCTAATGGAATTTTTTCTGTGCAGATTTTTAAAATGGAAAGCCTTCCCTGTAAATTGGTGCATATTATACAAGAAAACAAAACCAAACAAACCAGTAATTAATCCCTCTTCAAAGCAGTACCAAATTTGAAATAAGAACTAAGGAAAATCCAAAAAAGTACCAAAACCAAAACTACACATTTTTGGTGGAAGAGTGAATAAAACGCTATTAATGGAGATGATAATTACTCTTACGGTTATGGTTATCTCATATATTAGTCTGTTATTCACAGTTACTCGTTACTTCATGAAAACACAGTATTTTAGACTGAAGAGTCCATATTTGGCCTGCTTTGGATCAACTCCTTTTTGGGGAGGAGGCTCAGGACAAGCAGCTACACTACCCTTGGGAACAGGGCACAAGAATGATTTGAAGCAAGGACAGACAACTTGTTACAGTACTTCCTAAACTGCAGCTAGATTTTGTAAATACAGAATTATTCCACATTTTATCTGTTTTCTATATGCTATAGTATAACTACATATACCAGTTAAAGTGTTACTGGTGTTTAAATTACAGATGTAATTATTCCTTTCTAGACTTCTTCATTGTACCTTGAGTCTGGTGACTGACCTTCAGTGAATCAACCATCAATTATTGAATGCATTATAGGAATATGCCCCCTTTGCTCTTAAAGTATGCTGGCAATTAATATCTCTCCTTTTAAAGCCAAGTATGGATTTGTAATACATCACCTTCAGATCTGGAGGTGGAATATAGATCATCTTGTCTAGCCTTCCAGGACGCAATAAGGCATCATCCAACACATCTGGTCTATTTGTTGCAGCAACTACCACAAAATCTTTGTTCAAAGTTTCCTGACACTCTAGCTGAGTAAGAGATGATATAAACAAATTAGTGCAACATGGTTAAGATAGGTATTATCTAAAGATATTAGTTAACTGCTAATGAGAAAAGGGGAAAGGCAAAAAGATTATGTATCTTTACATGTAGTTATAGTCCTTTCAATATTAATATTTTTTCTCTTAAGGTAAAAAAATGCCTTGGCGCAGGCCAGATCAGGTGACAGGGAAGAAATATAGTTAGTATCTGCCTTGACAATAAATATAGACTTTTCTTTGGCCAGATTGTAACAAAGACCTTTTATAGGAAAAATTCAGTATCTTATAATTCCAAAACTGTTTTCTTCAATTTTCCCCCAGAGAGTATCATAATATTAAGACAGAAATTTAAATACAGAAAAGCTAATTATTAAATGTTGTGAACAATTCACTGAAAAGTCCAGCTGCAACTTTTTGTTTAAATAAGTAACTGATCATAACTGTACTGGTTTTGTATAAAGTATGTATGAGAAAGCACTGCAAATGAAGTAGGGGAAATGCTTATAAAAAGTAAGTTCAGGAAGGAACCTGTGTAATAGTAAAAATAGCACAATTAGTCTAAAAAATTACCTTAGTGTCAAGCAAGAGTTTTTTTGTGACAGAAGATGAACACCAACTAGCAATGCTCATTAGCCTGTGTAGATATTTTGTTCAAACAAAGTCCCATTGAGGAACAGTGTATGTAAAAACAGCTAGCAGCCTATATAGGGTTGTGCTGCTTTTGGCTGGGGTAGAGCTAATTTTCTTCATAGTAGCTAGTATGGGGCTATGTTTTGGATTTGTGTTGGAAACAGTGTTGGTAATACACGGATGTTTTCGTCATTGCTGAGCAGTGCTCACTCAGCGTCAAAGCCTTTTCTGCTTCTCACCCCACCCCACCAGCGAGTAGGCTCTGGGTGCACAAGAAGCTGGGAGGGGACACAGCTGGGACAGCTGACCCCAACTGACCAAAGGGATATCCCATACCATATGACGTCATGCTCAGTATCTAAAGCTGCAAGGAGGAGGAGAAAGGGAGGAGCGTTCGGAGTTACAGCATTTGTCTTCCCAAGTAACTGTTACACATGATGGAGCCCTGCTTTCCTGGAGATGGCTGAACACCTGCCTGCCCATGGGAAGTGGTGAATGAATTCCTTGTTTTGCTTTGCTTGTGTGTGTGGCTTTTGCTTTACCTATTAAACTGTCTTTATCTCAGCCCATGAGTCTTCTCACTTTTACCCTTCTGATTCTCTCTGCCATCCCACTGTGAGGGGACTGAGTGAGCGGCTGCGGTGGTGCTTAGTTGCTGGCTGGGGTTAAACCACGACAATGGTATTTTCTAAAAACTGGAAATTATGACAGAGTAGAAGAGCATCTTGTATATTTTTAAGCTTGAGGATTTTAAGTTTAGAAAGTATGAATGCCACCAACTAAAATTTTTGGAACAATTGGACAGCATTTATCATTCTTCCTATATGGAAAAGTGAACATAAATACCTTTCTTTCCTCATCACTTTGTTCTTGACATTGGCCCTCAAGCTGTAGTTTGCTTCCTCTTCTTTCTGTGACTTTCAGCCCAATACCATCCAACTCATTAAGCAGAACAGAAAGAACCCGCTCTGAGACACCATGGCCAGTTTTGCGGTGTGACCGAGATCCCAAGATAGAATCAATCTCATCTAGGAATATTATTGCTGGAGTATTTGCTCTTGCTTGGCGAAAAACCTTTTATTTAAATATCAATAAAGTAAATATCAATAAATAAGTAAATATCAATAAAGTAAAAAGTTAATGCATACACTCTACCAGGTAAGGTGAAAACATCTATTTACATACACTCTGTATTTACATACTTAACTTTAAAGATAGATTCATAAATATTCACAAGAGCTGTTCTGGCTTACATTTACTACAGGCAAATTCTGCTTCTTATTTAAATTCTTAAGTGAACTGAAAACAAAAGGGTAGAAATACTTTCAGAGTTTAAAACTGGTATAATTTTAGGGCTAGATTCTCAGTTCATATAAATGTGAATCTGTTAAGTTACTTCTATTTAATAATCAGATGAGAGCTTTAACTATCATCTTTTCAGTAACAAAATTTAGGCCTAACTAGTACTTTACAAAAATCAAGCAAAAATAAACTACAGACTTCAAACAAATTAAAAACTGTACCTGAGACAAAATCTTCTCTGAATCTCCAACATAAGGTGAGAAAAGGTCAGCACCACTTACAGAGAGAAAGGAACAGTGACAACTTGTGGCCACAGCCTTCACCAGTGTGGTTTTGGCACATCCGGATGGCCCATAGAGAAGAATACCCTTTGGATGAGACAGGCCCATCCTAGCAAACGCCTGAGGAAATTTCATAGGCCACTCAATACTCTGTCAATACATAAAAAAGGGATGAAATTCTTACTAACAAAACTGAAGTGCATAGGCAATCAATAAAATTACTGAGCACATTAATTCCTATCCTTGGTACGAACATTAATTTGAAATCAGAGAATACTAATTTGGTCTTCCTTCATGTAATGCCCTTCTTCTTAAAGTTTCCTCTCTGTCTCAAACAGAAAAGGCAATCCTTGAAAAATGATACGTGAGAGCCATCACTGGCTACAAGTTCAGGAATGGACAAATTATCTGGCTACGAGTTAAGTTTTTTTCAGCTACTAAGAAACATGCTTATTTTCGCACGATATTATGCTTGGTGGTGATATCCTGTGACTGGAAGATTTCTAACTCACAAACATTGTAATAACTTAATGTAGTATAAAAAGTGTTTAAAACAGAATTTATAATCAGGTAATTTGCAGGAGAATTCATTTCCGTAATGTAGCATACAGAATACCTCAGAGGACACAGTTATTAGAAACTAGCTGTTTATCTAAATTTGTTTTATACGTTACCTGTTTTAACTTTAATTTCACATCTTCAAGACCACCAATTTGCTCCCAAGTGACAGGTTTACACTCTGTTAGTCCAACTGCATTTCGAAATGAGGATGGTTGAATTTTTTTAAAAGCTTCTTGGAAATCTGCCATGTTAATCACCGTTTCAGCTGAATCCTGAAGAAACCCAGATAAAGCATATTAACAATATTTTATCATAATAACTTATAATGCTGCATTAGTATGCAAAACACTTCACAAAAGGCCAAATGCAACTAATAAAGAAGCAAATACCTGCCCTAACAAACTTAAGCACTGCAGACACAAAGATGTAAGATAAAGTAGCATATATTCTCTTTAACAGCAAGTTTTTACACAGGGAAAACCAATTTTAACAGAAACTAATGTTTTAGAGAAAACTACTGTTTTGCCCTAAAGTATAGCTTCCCTAAATTATAGCTCCATTACACAGTGATCTGCTAAATCAAATGGGTGCTAGTGTCAGGGTTACTACACACGAAATTCTAGAACCTCTTGAATACAAATAAAAATGTTCTAACATCCATTTTCACCACATACTCAAGAAAGTAAGGCACTTTATCTCAAATAGGCTATAAAATACTATTATTAAACTACAGATGCAGTAACAGAACTAAGATGTATTTTACAAAGGTGCTTGCAGTTCTCGAGCCAAATAGGCCATCTACTTATTCATTATTTTCATTTGTCCACCTATTTCTTTATGGCATACCATGCTCAAATTATTTTGTTTATTACTTTCAATATTTGTGAGGTTATCTGGAGGAGATGGAAGTTACAGAAATACGATGCTCTCTTTTTTCTACCCCTGAGTGAAGACAGAAGGTTCTACCATTCTCTGTAGATGCTCTGACTGGAAATTTTGCAAATACGGCTTTAAATTTCCACTCAGCCATTCCAGATGAAAAACCACAGCAAACAGATCTCAAAAATCTTGTAAAAGTCAGAATACAGAGAAGGAATATTAAGAAATAGATATAGATATGGAATTAGACAATCGCTAAAAAGTTAAATTTCTGCACACTGGGCAGTTGTATACCTTGTGTCTACAGCAATGTCATATCCAGCCATACAAACCAAATGATAATAGTTATTATCACTAGCAGTTATATACTCACGTGTCAACCTAAACTTTAATTTGCAGTTATTATTAAGAAGTAGAATTTTAAATCAAAAGCTTCAAAAGCTTGGAGGACATTATAGTTTAGTTTGCCAAAAAGGACTAAAATCTCTGCTTTGCACAATCCTAAAAAGATAAGGATGAGGATAAAAACTTTTGGCAAAGCTTTCCACCCAGAAAGGAGAAAACAGTCTTTTCAGGTGAGAACTGAAAGGACAAGCAAAGTGGTCTATTTACATTTATAACACATTTGGCGCTTTTCAGTATTTTAATTCGTGAGTTCTTCAACTTGTTGAGCTTTCCAAGTAAAGCCGAGTATAATGGGGAAAGGGTGGTACACATGTTAATGATATTCTTCTTGACTTATTTGCAACCATACCAAAGAGCTGTGGAACACAGCCTGCATAGCAGCTTCTCTGCAGAGTGCTGTAAGGTCAGCTCCAACATACCCAGTTGTCATTTCTGCCAGTTTAACCAAATCAACATCTGTAG
This sequence comes from Buteo buteo, assembly GCF_964188355.1. Classification (NCBI taxonomy): domain Eukaryota; kingdom Metazoa; phylum Chordata; class Aves; order Accipitriformes; family Accipitridae; genus Buteo; species Buteo buteo. Next base: position 26,830,760 of record NC_134183.1, read on the forward strand.
AAATCGGCATACTAGATGTAAGCAACTGCAGGATGGATCTTCTTTGCATAAGTGTTGGGGTCCCGATAATAACCTAAACCGAATATAATAAACAAAAGTTAAGTAGATATTTTGCTTTATTGCTCTTATTTTATAGACCTAGGTAAGCAACTTTGTCTCTGCTTTATACTGTTTACTGAAGATTTATATATACTCATACTGCAACAAGAGAATTTTACAAGAAACTTATTACTAGAACTATACAAACAACAAATATTTAAAATACCCTTCATTTACACTTACTTTCCAAGTGAACAGTGTTTGTATGAACAGTTGTTCATAAGACACTGTCAGCTAGTGTCCATCAAGTCCTATTTTAAGGTAATTTCAACATAAGACATAACACTTAAATAATAATTTCCTTGGATCACAAGGACTGAATTAGATTCATCCAAAAGAAAAAAAAATCAATTAGATAAATGTTCATATATTATTAAAAACCTGGTAAAATACTGCCATAAAATATATCTCAACAATCTACAAATCTTGGAAAGTAATGAAAATTGTAATTTTGAAAGCATTAGAGAACTTGACTAAACTGGATGACCCAGGAGCACATCTAGCCAGCAAAAGAAACAACACAAGCAGAAGTATTGTGCGTTGCATAACTGCATGTATTCTTTCTTCTTTTGACCATTAGGCTAGCAGAAGTTTTCCAGAGTTGACCTAGCTTCTGTTACTGAAATCTGAACAGAATTTTTGACAAAACAGGTTACTAGTTCTCTGTCACAATAAAATTCTAAGGAGAGATGCATAAATCTTTGATCTGTGATTTAAATGAGAAAAATCTAAATCTGTAATGCTAAGCATCTGCAAGCAAAAGAAAACCCTCAAAAACAGGTTCATGTCTTTATGATAAAGAAGCATAAAGACTCCCCTTGTCCATTTTCAAGTATTTGGAGCTCTCGGTTTCCTGAGTAAAATGTGCTCCCTACCTTACCCAAGCTGCAGCAAACTAAAGAAACAGGACACGTCTCAAGCCTGTAGAATCCTCCTAGGAAAAATGACTAGTAGGCATTAAAAAAAAAAAAAAAAAATTTACTTCCCCCTGCTCAACCTCAAAAAGGAAACAAAAAAGAGAGCGTATGAATAACAGGGTTTGCTTACCTCTCTGTCAAATCTGCCAGGTCTTCTCAGTGCGGGGTCTAAGGCATCAGGCCTGTTTGTTGCTGCTACAATGACCATCTTACCCTCACTACCTACACCATCCAGTAGTGTCAGCAACTGAGCAACAATACGATCTTCAGGAGCACTGTTTGAACTTCCTCGCTTTGGGCATAAAGAGTCAACTTCATCAATAAAGAGAATGGTTGGGCCTTCACATGACATTTCTCTGCCCTTTTCAAAGACTCTTCGCAAATTCTCTTCACCTTCCCCTGGTCTTGAACCATAGAGGGCTGGGCCACTGATGCAAACCAGAAATGCACCCACTTCTTTTGCTACCGCCTTTACCATAAGAGTTTTCCCTACACCTGGGGGCCCTATTAATAGCACTCCATTAGGGAGAGAAAGTCCTAGCTTCTTAAGAGTTCTTGGAAAGCGGAAAGGCAGATCAATCATTTCTTTCAAAGACCTTCCCACATCATCTAGTCCTGCAATGGAAGTTTTTGCCGTGTCTTCTGATAAATGTCTGTACCATTCAAAAGTGACCACCTCCTTAATTTTTATGCTCGTTTGGGGGGTTATCTGCCCAGCTTCATCCATCAGAGGGTCTACAGACAGTATTTCAATATACACCACGGGATTTTCAAGATTTGGGGCAACAGTAACAACATAATGCAGTGAAACATAAACATTTCTTAGCAGTTCTCTGATTGTCTCCTGCAACACGGCTCTAGGAGTCGACTTTTTCAGCGCAGAGCTCTTCAGGACCACTTTCACAGTTGCCTTTTTTAACTGGCGACAGGCCAGAAGCTTCAGCTGGCCGACATCCAGCGTGAGGCCCTGCAGGTCCCTTGCAGTCACACCCGCCGTCCTGCAGGTCAGATCGACCTGCAGGTACCCGTCCGCCAAATCGTGCCGGGGCCACGCCGTGCACAAGCAGCGGCCGGTAGGCAGAGAGATCCTCAGCGGGGCACCGATCCTGGCTCCCAGGAAGGCGAGGGTGGCAGGTCCTATCCTGCACCGCTGGGTGCCTTCATCTCCCGGGTCCAGGAGGAGCACCTTTAAGGCTGACGCCTCCATCGCGGACTTGCGCGGCGTTCCCTCCGCGAGAGAGGGCAGCAACCCCCCCTCCCTGCTCCTCTGCGGGGCCCCCTCCAGCTCCTTACTCACCCCGCCTCGCCCTCCCGCGGGCCCCCCGCTCCGCCACCGCCAGGCCCGCCAGACCTACCGCGGCCGTCCGCCACTCCCACCCCCGCGGCTAACCCGCCGGCCGGCCGCAGCAGCCCCCGCGCAAGAGTCCCGCCGCGCCGCGCTGACAGGCGGACACGCCGCCCCCCTGCGCATGCGCCCGCGGCGGAGCACGCGCACTGGGAGGGAGCGCCCTCAGCGGGGCGGGGTGGGGCGTCGCCTTCCCTCACGCACCCGCCTCCGCCGCCGCTGAGGGCCTTCCGTTGTGAGGGGCCGTCAAACCGCCGTCCGTGAGGGGAACGCTGTCCCCTAGCGACGGGCCGCCCAGCTGCGAGCCCTCTCTCGACTTCAAATACCCTCTTCCCACAGACGAAATGGATTCACCCCCCTCCTCGTTGCCGCTCGGTTTGTTCTCCACAGAGCTGGTCTTGGTGGGGCTCGCTCGCCTCCCGTATCTCGTCACCTCAGCGCCTCTCGCTTGTCGGGTTGGTGCTTCTTAAACGTATCCCCAAAAGTTGGGCTTCCGCTTTCCGGTGTCCCTTGTCAGTGCCTTCCTTGACTCAGAGTAGCGGTTTTTCCACCAGCAGTTGGGGTTAAGTGAACTGTAGGTGCTGCTTGAGAAAAACAAGTGGGCAGCCACACAGCTGACTTGAGAAGCTGCTGATACAAGTAATCAGGACGCAGATATTTATTCAAAGATTGGTGAAAGTGTAGTAGTATGTTACTCTGGCAAATGTTCAGTCAGGGTCTAAGAAAAATTAATTGTATACCTTTTTGGTCCACCGCTTTCTTAAATTGTGCCATGAATTGTGCGGTACTTTTATAAAACCCTTCCAGAAGATCTGTCAGCATTGTGGGATACAAGGTAACATCATGATCTATAAAACTCAGTATGTGCCTAATTTTGTTCTTGCAAGTAGCTTCATTGTAAGTAAAGTGACAGGCATACTGAATACATAGAGACTTCACTTGAGACCGCATATGTACAAGAATTGGGATCTCAAATAGACGACACGGATCAGACATAGTTATGTTCACAGAAAACGCAGAGGGTGGTTTACAGCACGACTACAAACTGTCCAGCATGTATTTTGAAGGCCTCTGGAGGGGAAGCAAAAGGAAATATTTTTGATGGTATCCTGCTTAATCACATTCCTTACTGAACCAAGGGCTGTACACAAAATGTTGTAGTAAGTCATATGCACAGGCAGGGTTAATAGAGCCAGTTCAGCTAATTTTAAATACTGACTAGGAACTCAGCAGAAAGTGTAGGGCTGAGCAGTGTGAAAACCAACAAGCCGTCTCTTTATGCCTAATTATGTGCAAAAGGGCCTATATTCTATTTCCTTTCAATTCATAACCAAATTTTCTCCTTTCAGTGTTTATTTTCTGTTCCTTTTTTCCTGGATATCTACTTAATATTTCTTTTCCTAGCACGTTTTTATACTGCACATGCATGGAATATGCTTATATAGAATTTGCAGACTTATTAGATATTTGGTGTGGGACAGACTAATGTCTGTCCAGAGAATGTACAGACAAAAAATTATAAGGAGCTTTCATTCCAAGAAGGAGAATGTATTTTCAAGCCAATGTGTTATAAACACATTCTCTTGTTTTAGTTCTTTCCATCAAAGGTTCTCGTAAACAGGAGTGCCCTCGAGTATGTACTCGATTAAACAAAAAACATTCTCTGTTTAAAATGGCAGATTTGTGTTTCAGAGTTCCAAACTGTAAGTGGTAGATACTCTGCTTGGTTTTAGAAAGTTGTGTTTAGGAAAGAAAAGTATGGAAAAGTGCATATTTGAAATGAGCTCTGTGGTTTATATTCATATATAGTTGTGCTTTGTAAGAGACTTTTTGTAACATCTGGAAAATCTGATTTCTTATGAGAAGGAAAACACCTGCAAATCTAATCTTGAGTGACAAAGAATTCCAAATAATAGTTGTTAGAATTATTGATTTGAGCCTCTGTTGCTTTAATAAGGACAAGTTTAGATCTTCTTGCTGATTTTTTTTAATGACAAATGCATGGAAGAGGTGCTTTGCAGCAGCCCATCTATTTTTCCAAACAAAAATTTACTTTGATACAGATTTGCATAAATATAATTGGATGAGTAGCACAGTACAGTCACTTTTCCTTCCTGCCTCCTGTTTATCATAATTCCATCATCAGTTTAGGCAGTAAAAGAGGGGGTTTCACCCTTTATCAGCTTCATTATATAATTCCTGTCCTTCCTTTTAATAAGAAAGGTATCAGTATGGCAAAGATGACGAGCTTGTTTGGTGTAGTAGTATTATTTTTTTTTTCTTGGTGAGTTAGTTAACTGGCACTTGATTTTGTGCATTGCACTGCCATAGAAATGCTTGTGTCAGTGCAAAGAATGGCTTGAAATGGGCAGCTGGAAGAGGAGGGAGGGCTGTGACCTCTTTTGGTGGCAGTTCCAGCTTGTGTCATCACATTGATTGTGGAAATGCAGGTGATGGTTTAGGGGAAAAACAAGACAAAGCTACCAGCCTGCTTGGCAGGTATCTACCAGTAATAATTTCTGAAATATGAAGGGAATACTTCTTGCTTCACAAAAATGTGAAACGGGAATGAACTACTTACTAATTCATGCAACACAGTAGTCTTACATAAGAATAGCAAATTTGACAGTGTTGATGCACACTGGTAATATTTTGGTTTTATTCTAGTTATCCATAAATTAGTTACTAAGTGTAAAACGTACATATAACAATAACACACATGGTGTCCTACATAAAAACTATGATGTTGTTGCTTGATAAGCACATCTCAGTCAGTGAATTTTAACTTAAACTTCTTCAATTTTTAAATGTAGTATATTGTTGTAATACTGAATATTTTACTTTAAGAGACTGATAGTTCAGTTCTTTTTACTATAATGAAGTGGAGCCCAAAAAAACCTAATATGACTTTTTGAAAGTGCTCAGGATTGGGTTTTTTGGAGCAAGCTGTGGGATCGAGACCTGATTTATATATTTTAATAGAAAACATTGCTGAGTGACATTGCTCTGCTTTGGAATGCATACCTTTTAATAGCAATAGTCCTGAACAGTTTACAGACCACAAAATTAACAGTGACAAAATGACAAAAAGGTATTCCACCAAGAAACTAATTTAAACTGTCAAAAAAAAAAAAAAAGCTTTAAACAGTTTTTGTACCATTCACTAGATGGCAGCTGGTCTTCAAGAATGGCTGTATTTCTCCTTTCAGATCTGATAATTTGACGGGAGTAGTCATCAGTTCATGGAGAAATCAAATATTGCCTATCATTGTCTTCACTCCGTTTCTAATATGAAACTGAAAAAAACAGCACAGTAAGTGTTCAGATAATTTTCAGCTTCATTACTGTTTTGGCTTTTTCATGTTGAGTTTGTTGCTGTTTATTTCTGGGGAAGAATGGTCCTTTATTCTTTGCTTTCATATTTAGCAGGCCAGATTAACTTCTTTTTAAGGAGAACATACAATACTCTAATAATATTCTAAAAAGAAAGAATAGTATTTCTGGTTTTTATATACATATTGGGTTTTGGTAGAATAAAATAATGTTCAAAATTCTCAATTATTATAACTCACAAAATAAAAATGACTGTGTCTTGTTACAATAATTCCCTGCATACAAAGTGAAGAAGATATTAAGCTGATTATATTTTTTGTAAGTTTGACTATATCTAGTATCAGAACTGAAATTTTTGTTTAAAACTGTCAAATTAACAGTGTCTCTAATATGGTCTTTTTTAATGGTAAATGGATTTGAAAATGTGCTGTGATTGTCTGTTAATCAGGTAAAGATAGCTCTAAGTAAGTAGACAGCATATATATACTTTAGGGCAGGATTTTAGCATTTGTGGAGATTCTGTGACTAAATATAAATGCTGTATTATACTTATGCTAAATATTACACATTTCAAACACCAGGCTCTGTTATAACAAACCTTCATACATAAATTGTAAAGACATGCTTAGAAAAGTAGTGGAAAGAGCATTTGGATGTCTGCATGCCTTTATGGGAGGGCCACCCTCAATGTGTTTACTTAATTTTCTAGTGAACATGCAGTCTTGTATCTTTACATGGAAAAAGTTCCCATTGCAGTTAGTAGGAATTTTGGATGTGCAAAGCATGTGAGGTTAGGCCCTGCATTTCTCAAAGAGTGTGGAAAATCTCTGCCAGCTGCCAGAAAACTATGGTGAAGTTACTGTACCTTAGATAACATTCATGCTGCAACTCTGCTGGAAGTTAACTGCCATCACTGCAGATGCATCAGAAGAAAATGTGTGCCTGTATTTGAAACCTTCCGATGGAAACTCAGTTGTCTTAGCTTAAGTTGCCAAGGAAATTATTTTATGCTAAGACACTACATTTTCTTGGGAGTGACTTGAGGCCCAACTGCACATTGCATTCTCTTGACACTTCTTTGGGGTGGTAGCCTTTCCAAGAGGGGAAAAACAGACAGCAGCAGATAATTTAACAAGACACATTTATCAATTTGTCAATATTTGTCTTTAGCACCTTTTGATTACTGCTTAGAGATGCTTGGTTATCTGTTTCAGCATAATATATAATCCAGTGGTTCACTAGATCTTATTTTGGATATGGAATAGTGAGATCCTTGTGTGGTATTCAATATAGGAATGAGAGCAGTCTGTGGAGAATTACAGAAGGACCATACAAGACTGAGGTACGTAGCAGTAAAATGGCAGATGAAATTCAGAATACAAAAATGTGAAATGATGCACGGAGGGAAGAGTGATCAAAGGGAAGGGTCACTTTTATAGCATCAAGACAGATGATTCCATGAAGATGTCAGCTCAGTGCTTGATGTGCAAAAAGCAAATCAAATGTTAACATTAAAAAAGGAACAGAGAACATAACAAAAACCATCTCAGTCCCACTGTGTAAGTCTGTGGTTGTCATGGGTTAGGCCCAGCCAGCAACAAAGCACCATGTGGCTGCTCGCTTACTCCCCCCTGGTGGGATGGGGAGGGGAAAATATAATGAAAGGCTCGTGGGTCGAGACAAGGACAGGGAGGGATCACTCACTAATTATGGTCACAGGCAAAAACCAGACTCAACTTGGGGGGAAAAATAAAATAATTAATTTGTTACCAATCAAATCAGAGCAGGATAATGAGAATTAAAACCAAATCTTAAAACACCTTGTGGTCAGTTTGTCACACGTTGCCTCTGCCGCTCCTTCCTCCTCAGTGGGACGACTCCTCACACTTTTCCCCAGCTCCAGTGTGGGTCCCTTCCCACGGGAGACAGTCCTCCATGAACTTCTCCAATGTGAATCCTTCCCATGGGGTGTAGTTCTTCATGAACTGCTCCAGCGTGGGTCCCTTCCACAGGCTGCAGTCCTTCAGGCACAGACTGCTCCAGCGCAGGCTTTCCAACGGAGTCACGGCCATCTTCGGGGGCACCCACCTGCTCCGGCACGGGGTCCTCCACAGGCTGCAGGTGGATATCTGCTCCACTGTTCACCTCCATGGGCTGCAGGAGGACAGCCTGCCTCACCACGGTCTTCCCCACGGGCTGCAGGAGAATCTCTGCTCTGGCGACCGGAGCACCTCTTCCCCCTCCTTCTTCACTGACCTTGGTGTCTGCACAGGTGTTTCTCTCACATCCCACTCCTCTCTCTGCTGCAGGTCTCCCCTATTAAATCTGTTATCCCAGGGGCACTACCGTTGTCACTGACTGGCTTGGCCTTGGCCAGAGGTGCGTCCGACTTCGAGCTCAGGAAGCTTCTAGCAGCTTCTCACAGGAGCCACCCCTGCAGGCCCTCCCCCGCTACCAAAACCCCGCCATACAAACCCAATACAGTGGTTCACCTGTACATTAGATATTGTGTGTACTTCTGATCTCTCCCCAAAAATCTGTATTAGAACTGGGAAAGGTTCAGAGAAGGCAGCAAGAATGATCAAAGGTATGGAATGGCTTCAGTGCAAGGAATGACTAAAAGTAGGCTGTGTCTCCTCAACACAGAAAGAAAACTCTGGGGTGGCTATGGAAGAGATTTGCAAAATTGTAATTTGGATAGGAAATGCCTGTTTTAAGGGTCTCTTGCAATGCCAGAACAACTGATGCTACTCAGACTTGTGTTCAAAACAAAGAAAAAGAGGTAATCCATCACACAGTGGTTAGTAGATCTGTAGAACGTCAATGAAGGGTGCTGTGGATGCAAAATTGTATGTAAGTGAAAGGGGAGACTGGACAAGTACTTAGAAAAGGATGCTGTTCATGAGAGTTCTCAGGATTGAGGATGTCTGCATGAGAAGAGAGCTCAAAGAGGATTGCTGAAGAGCCACGCTCCCATTGGTGTCAGAACACGCTGCAAGTTGAAATCGTTGGAAACTGGGAGTGTATGACAGATGAAGTGTCGTGCATGGTTATTCTGTCTATTTCTGACCACTGTTCTCAGTTTTCTCTTTTTAAAGGCACATTCTTAAAGCATCACGTGCTTGTTTCTTAAATTATACAAAGAATTCTATAAAAATAATTGGTTTCAGGCATACAAAATGTTAGGTATGTGTTTTGTATTCACGTTTTCCCTCTTAGAAAATCCCACATAGCAGTTATACAGATTAGTGTATAGTTTAAATAGAATTGTCTTGCAGCTTTCTAGGGATTTTCCCTGTGCTTTATAGGAATTTTCCAAATGTTTTCAAGGAATTCCCACAGTGATTTCTAGGAATTTCCCTTGTACTTTTAAAGAATTGTCAAGGATTCTCCTTAGACTTGATAGGAATTTTCCCGATGCTTTCTGGAAGTTTTCCTTCCTTGCTTTGTAGGGATTTCTGCGAATGCTTTCTAGGAATGTTCTATTTTCTGCTTTCTAGGGATTTCCTGAGTGTATCCTGGGAATTTGTCTGGTGATCCAGCATGTTCCCCATTGTATTGGTTTTATGTGGCAAGGTTTTGGTAGCGAGGGGGGTTACAGGGGCGGCTTCTGTAAGAAGCTGCTGGAAGCTTCCCCTGTGTTCGAGAGAGAGCGAGCCCATACCAGTCGGCTCTGAGACGGACCCGCCGCCGGCCAAGGCCGAGCCAATCAGTGATAGTGGTAACGCCTCTGTGATAACATTTTTAAGAAGGAAAAAAGTTGGGAGAGTGAGAAACAGCCGCTGGAGAGAGGAGTGAGAACATGTAAGAGAAACAAGCCTGCGGACACCAAGGTCAGTGCAGAAGGAGGGGGAGGAGATGCTCCAGGCGCCGGAGCGAAGATTCCCCTGCAGCCCGTGGTGAAGACCCTGGTGAGGCAGGCTGTCCCCCTGCAGTCCAGGGAGGTCCACGGTGGAGCAGATCTCCACCTGCAGCCCGTGGAGGACCCCACGCCGGAGCAGGTGGGTTCCCAAAGGAGGCTGTGACCCCGTGGGAACCCTGCGCTGGAGCAGGTTCCTGGCGGGACCTGCGGATCTGCGGAGAGAGGAGCCCGTGGAGCAGGTTTTCTGGCAGGACTTGTGACCCCGTGGGGGACCCGCGCTGGAGCAGTGTGCTCCTGAAGGACTGCACACCGTGGAAAGGACCCATGCTGGAGCAGTTCGTGAAGAGCTGCAGCCCGTGGGAATGGCCCACGTTGGAGAAGTTCGTGGAGGACTGACCCCGTGGGTGGGACCCCACGCTGGAGCGGGGGAAGAGTGTGATGAGCCCTCACCCTGAGGAGGTGAAGCGGCAGAAAATAACGTGTGATGACCGTAAACCCCATCCCTGTCCCCCTTGTGCCGCTGGGGGGGTTTGGTGGAGAAATCCGGGAGTGAAGTTGTGCCCGAGAAGAAGGGAGGGGTGGTGGGAAGGTGTTCTGAGATTTCGTTTTATTTCTCATTACCTTACTCTGGCTGATTTGTAATAAATTGAGTTAATTTTCCCTAAGCTGAGTCTGTTTTGCCCGTGACGGTAATTAGTGAATGATCTCTCCTGTCCTTATCTCGACCCGCAAGTTTTTGTTATATTTTTCTCTCCCCTGTCCAGCTGAGGATGGGGGAGTGATAGAACGGCTTTGGTGGGCACCTGGCGTCCAGCCAGAGTCAACCCATCACACCCATGCTTTCCAGGAATTTTCCAGGTGCGTCCAGGAATCCTCTCTGTGCTTTCTAGCAGAAGAATTTCCAGGACCTGTGCTTTGCTCTCTGTGCTTTGTAGAAACATTCCTACATTCCACGAACGTACCCAAAACCATCTAAGGATTCTCCCCAAGCCATCTAGGAATCCTTGCCATGCCTGCTTTGAAGAGCTGGTTGAGCAGGAGCAAAACTTGAAGTACTTGGGTATGAAGCTAGTTGTTCAGCAGATCTGTTTTTCCACTCGGAACTTAGCTTGAAAAATGTTTAACACTTTTTTTTAGACTTCCCTTCCTCCATGCCACAGCTATTTATTGTACTTTCTTCTGTCTGTTCTTTCCTTTGGTTCAGATAGATAGATTTTCTTTTTTTTTCTTTTTCAGGTTTTATGATAGATCATATTGTTTTCTTCAGAACAATTATATCAATTCTTCACACATTAATGGAGTATTCATGGCAGACTCTGATTTAGACTGATTTTTAGAGCAGGACTGTATATATCATGAAGTCTTGAAAACTTCAGATAAGATCATGTAATTTACAACTTTTATTGATAGAACATCAGTAAAAGACATTGATCTACAAACCAATATTTGTAATACAGTGATAGCACAAAGATTAAGTACTGAACCATAGGGTAATTAAAGTAATTAAGAATGAGTTGCATGTGAAACAGCTGTATTACCCTAGCTAGCATCACCAGCACTCAGGTTGTCATTTTTCAAGTACTTGCTTTGCTTAATCCACTAGTCAGTATACCTTTGGCTCCTGATAATCAGTTTTTATATTTGGGTTCAATGCTGTAAGGAAAACAATCTTTTGACCTTATTTGAAGTATTTTTATGAAATTTGAAATCCATTTTCTTTGGAGACAGTAGAATTAGAGAAATGCGTTAGCAATGAATCTAGTTGTGTTAGCATGGGAAACAATCTGCTTTTAGGAAGGGAAGCTCAGTGGTTAACTATGTTGGAAAGACTTTGGTGGGTTTGTTTTTGTTTCCTTTATTTTTGTTCCTAAAACCTGTCAGGGCTCAGAGTGCACTGACAGACCTTAATTACCCTGACCAGTCTCACCTGAGGCTTCCACCCACACCTCTGCCCATGAGCCTGCAGCTGTATGTAAGCCCAGGCCTGGGCCTTCCCTCTGTGATGGTCTGAGGTATGTTGTAGGTGTGCCTGCCTTCAGTGATAGCTGTGGTGTAGCCTATGGGCCTTGTTGTATGGAACTGGCATCCTAACTTGACTGTGGACCTTGCAAGTTTGTCTGATGATCTGGGCTCTTGGTTATTCTTCCTGGGCCTTGGAAACCTGGACCCTGCTTGAGTTTAGGCTTGTGAGGCTGTACCTTGCCAGCCTTGTTATTAAGTCTGGCTACTAGTTTCCTGTCCCTTACAGAGCTGCTGCTTCCTGCTGTTCTTTGGCAAGACCTTTTTCACAGCATTGCTGATATACCAATATTATGTAGTAATGTGTACATTGGAATTGTTCTTTATGAATATGGACTTTCTTGTTTGGGAACTCTGTTACCTCTAAGGTTTTATATTTTATTTGCTTGTTATAAAAGTTCTCAATAAACAGCTGTCAGTTTGTATAGGTGTCTGCAACTATATTGGAGTTCCTGAGTAGATACCCCATACTGTCATCTCTTGTTACTTATTGTTGCAGTCTCCAGTTTGTATGCCTTTATTGAAGCTTTTAAGAATTTCTTGTATTTGTACATAAGTGATTTTTCTGCTGTCTTTAGGTGGCTAAATTATGTAAGTTATGGTAATGCACAATGGTATGTGCTGGTTTTTTTTGTTTTGTTTTTTTTCTCATGAGCTCTGACTTGCTTGATGTAAAATTGTGCCTATGGTGCTGGCTAAGTCTTACTTAAACAATTTGAGATGAAGAACCACATTTTTTTAATCAGCTGTTGATAGCATCAGAAGTAGAAATGTAAACAGAAGTTCTTTATCTGAGGATGATCCTCTTGAAGAATAACCATGAGCAGCATTCCCTTAAAACTGACTGAAAATCTTAAGAAAATTATACCTTATGTATAGCAATATTGACCATTAATAATGAGACTAAACAAAGTTTAAAGAAAATGTAAAAGCTACTACAAATTATTGTCATTCTATCTTTTGACAAAAGATACTTATACAAAGACCTGCGATGCATAAATAGTTATTAAAATATATATAATATTAAAAACTGTTCAGCAAAGAAAAACAGAATTATAAAGAGGGAGATGGTTGACACTATATACAGAGAATGTGAGAAAAATAATCTAATACAATTATGAACATCAGTTAAACTTCATTTGGATTGCTAAAAGCTGGTCCCTATAGTTATTCTTCATCTTCCCCTTTTCATTCTCTTTGCTTTTACATAAAGAGCCTGTGAAGCTTCTCATATTTCACTCCCATAAAGAGCAGGGATGTGAACCATAAATTATCTTTTTTGTTATTTTCTTTCAACTATTTGAAGAAGTACTTAATTAGTAAGCAACAGTTTCATGAGATGAGCTATTTTGAGGTTAATATCTTTCCATGGTTGAAGGGGAGGCAGTCCTGTTCCCATCTGCGTTCTCCCACTGCTTGCTTTGGTCAGCCTTAATACATGTCTAACTCCTTTGTCACTTGATTCAACATGCTAAACTGACAAAGTTTTTCCTTAACTTTCTTTTGTGTGTGTGTGTGTGTGGTGCTGGTGATGAATTGGCTCACTAAAGAACAAGGTCAGTGCATGGATGAAAGCTGGGAGGTGAGAAAGGCACAATTGTTCCTTTTGGTAGCAGTGAGCTGTTGGACTGGCTTTAGCTACTCACTGGGCAGTACCCAAGAGCCTGAATGGGTATCTCCTCTTCCTCATTTTTTTTCATTCCTTCCCTTTTCCCTTCTAATAGCTCAATATCTTGAATGAGAGAAAGCAAGCAGAACTGACTGAAACATGCCGAGTAGGTGAATAACAGCTCCATTTTGTTGCAACTTGTGACATTTAAAAGGAACACATAAAAAAAAAAAAAATCAACTTTCTTACAGGAGAATATTAAATTCAGAATTGCAGCTCAGAAAAGATAAGCACAAATCTTGGGCTCTTCTGTTCCAGATGTTTATTGCCCAATATTCTGTCTGTCTGTCTGTTTCACTTGTTCTAAAGCTGTCCCAGGAACAGTTTTGTGAAAATGGATACTTTTCATGGAATACTTTTAATTCAGTAAATGTATTTTTGTAGTAATGTCTGACCAGGTATATAGATGGTTTATGTAGAATAAGCTTTTTAATCTGGAGTTTTATTTTGGACACTTGTCTAATTCGTGAATGCATTTATTTAAACTGTAATATTAAATAGTGAGTCTTGTTACCACATTTTCATTGCATACTTGGGAAAGGTAGCCTCTCCAATACTTACATATTATTTTTGTAGTCCTTGTCAGAGAAACAGCTTTGGACAGCAAAGGGGTGGTATTTTCTGCTTGAAAGTAATTGGTTTAATTATCTTATTGAATGGAATGCAGAATATTTTATTCCATCTTAAAAATAAGGAAACAAGCACACTCTGAACACCACTTGTGCTTAAAGGTTATTAGTATTTTTGGAGATGCACTGGAACTTGTGTGATTTCCGTAATGTACAGTGTCCTTACAAAGCATGTTAATATTGTCATAGCAATCCTTTAGCGTTTTAGTTATGCTTTTATATAAATGTTTAGGAAAAGTACAAGAAACAAAGCATTAGTGTAATAATTCTTCTCTTGGAAGGGAGTGTTATTGTGTAAGGACCATAATCAGAAGTTGCATCTAGATCATAGTTTTGATTAAACCCTGGATGGAACTATTCATTACAAATCAACAAATTCTCTCTTTGAACTGCTTTATTATACTTTTGGCCTCTACAAGTTCTGGAACTTAGGCGAGTTCTGTGCTCACGTGTGTAACTGTTTTTTACTTCTTGAATTCGTCTGCATGTGAAGTTCTACAAAATTTTTTTCCACTACTCTCTGAAGTTATCTGTTGCCAAATAATAAATTTCTAATAAATTTTAGCAAGAGTAAAACATCAGCTTAATAGTATTAAAATGATGATTACATGTCCAAACACCATAGGTCAGTTTAATTTATAGTTCCTAATGTGTGAAGTGTTTTTAAGAATATATTTAATTGTCTGAAATTCTGAAAGAGAAGAATGGTGCTATATTCCATTACTTAGTAAATTTTCTAAGTGTTTTGTTTTTCACTTATGCAGGTTGTCAGGGTCTGTTTCTGTAAAAACTCACTTGATGCAATAATGCCTTGTAGAGAAGAAATTTTTAGGTAAGTTCTTTCCCATGAGCGATTTCTGTACAGGGTGAACAAATACTGTGTGTTCAGTTTCGATTACTGGATGGTAAGCAGTTAAACTTATTGCTGATATATATTTGCATTAAAAATGGATAAGCTGGTTTCTTTTATAAAACAATATGCTGGCTGAAAATGCTAACGTAGATTCTATTTGGTTTAAGGATCATTGTATCATAGAAATGTACTGCTGGAAAAAATATTTATTCTGTCATTGCCTGGAAATTCAGTTATAAATTACTTCCCTCATTCTCGTTTTGGTGGATCAAACAGGAACATATTAAAACATCTATTAGAATGGTTCTAAACTGAATAAGATTAAACAGAACATTCTTCATATGCTTTCCACTTTTTTCTTGTAAAAGGAAGACAAGATTTCTAGGAGAGGTAATACTATGATTTAGTTTTATAAATGCTTATTTATGTATTAAGTATACTTGGTCACAAGCATAGTTGATTAAAGGTAGCTACATTAATTCATAGCAGCCTATTATTGAAAGAGTCAAAAAGGAGAACTTATTAAGCTGGCATTGCTGCCATATATAATAATCAAAGGAAATGAGGCCACAGTTGCTCATGCAGGAAGAGAATTAAGCATGCTGTTTAGAAAAAAAAATACAAACTAAAAAAAATCCAAGCAGCCTAATTGTGGGAAGTATATGAGCACCTCCAACTTCCTGAGACAACTTAGGTCTTGGCATTACCTAAGAAATGCTGATTATGTTGGAAAAAACTGACTTAAATTTAGTACCAGTAATTTGATACAGATATACCACATAAAAAAATGTGGTAAATCTTTAATTCTGTTAGTTAAATTATTGTGTTCCCAACTGAGTACAATGTATCTGTTTTTTCTGCTATACCAATTGTCTTTCAAGCATCAAATACTCTACAGTATTAATAGAAGTCATCTGTGTTCCTTAAGAGGAACAAATAGCAGTCAAAGTAGAAAAGGACCAAGACAGCAAAGAAAGGTCGGGAATCTTGGAATAAGTTCCATGAGAGTAGTATAAAATAGGAAAGACAGAATGAGGGGAAAAGCAGGAGTTCTTTGAACAAAGACCTGCAATTTTTCTGTCCTTACTGATGCATGTATTATTTATGGAAGTGTGAATGATTCTACAGGTATTATCAGGTTGTTATATAACAACAGAAAAATTGTGTATGTTTTATCCACATTTCTGCACATCTCTCTTGCTTTAGCTGAGAGAAATGTTTGAAACTCTGGAGAGACAGTCAGTCCAACTGCTGGTAGGAGCAATTGTCTTTGAGTAGTATAATAGTTTTACCCTCTGCCTTTGGGAGGAGTCTTATGCCTTCAGCATTCCTCTTTCTTAAAACAAAGATCTTGGAACATAGTCATGACCAAATATCAACATTTTTTCCCTTGTCATCATCCCTTAAAATTAGATTAATTATTCTAGGCTTGTATGAATTTTCACTTCTGTGTCTGCGTTTTTGCATTTCTGTTTTTGAGTTGTGTTATTTTCTCTTATTGCTGTTTTAAATTTTAATGCTTCTGGAATAAGTCACCTTTTCTACTTCCCACCCTAACCTTTGATTACTGAACTTACTGATGTGACACTGTTATGACTTACAGAGGAAGCGGGAATGATTTCAGAAGAGTTCCATATCAGAAAATATTACAATGAAAAATATTTTGGAAAATAAAATACTCTTAAAACATAGCTGACTTTCAAATGCTGGCAGTTAAGTAATGTCTACTAAGTGCTGTAATGAACAGTAACGAAAGAAGACCGTAGCAAGAATTTTCAGTGGCTGACTTCCTTACCTTCTGCTAGGCCTTACTATGGAAGTTTTTCTTTCTGAAGAACGTGAGGTTGAAGACTCACACGGAAATAATGACTAATTCATATTTCCAGATTTCTAGGTGTCATGTGAAGTTCAGTAGAGTGGGCCTGAATGGCAAGTGGTTAAATTATTGCTCATGCTGCTCCATCTTTAATGTCTTTGTTTCTGTTTGTGCTTTTAGCACTTGTATCCAGCTGTGTAGGTGGATGGATATATACTGAAATTTTCCTTGATGAGAAGTATTTGCTTTTTCACTTTAAAGTTAGATACCAAGTAGCAGTAATTTGAATCTTTGCTGTTTGCTTTTCTTACTGAAGTTGGTATAATCTGTGCTGGCTATGTTTCCTTAGTGTTTCACATGGGCATTCTTGTTGTTGCATCACAAAATATACTTTCTGTAAAAGCTTTAAAGCATGAGTATTGGCAGATGCTGATATAATCAATCTGACTTAATTCAACTATTGTGAGCTATGAAGTTGTTCATTGTAGTGATGATTCCTAGATATTTGCTGAGATGCAAAGATCCATTACTGTCCAAATACCAGAAATGGTTTCAAGTTGAAGATACCAAGCTAAATAATAACCCAAACCACAGGATAGTCTCTCTAGTTTTGATGTGATCCAAAACAAGAGATCACTTGAAAAATTCAGCATCAGATCTTGAAATGTCCAAAGCTAGGTTTGAGTACTCTTAGGAAGTCATAACATCATTGTCTTGTCTAATAGAATTCTTCCTATTGAAAAATAAACCAACATTCTCAATAGTTATAAACTTTGTATGGTTTTTCTTGTTTTAAAAATCCTTTGTATGGGCTCCAAGGGACTTAATCTCTGGCTGGGATATTATCTACAAAACAAGTTAAACTAAAAATCAAAAATAATGCTTTACAACTTTCTTACTGGTTAACATACCACTCTGGGTACATGATGCAGCATGTTCAAACAGTTATATGTTCTTTGGTTGATATTTCAGAAAACATTGTTTTATAAAATATTATTGTTTTATGTGTCGTTCAAACAGAACACTGCAGGAAAATGATGAACCAGGTAAGATAAGTAATGTCTGTATACTGCACTTCTAAAAATTGATTTAAATTGTCAGTCTCTTAGTGAAAATTGGTCATGTTTGGTTTCTCAGGCTGTGTACAACATTTGTCTTGAATGTTCTTCTCTTTTGATGAGAGAATCTGTTGCTTGCTGTACTGTGTTTCCACCTTTGTAATCTTTGGGGATGTGACAACAGAATTTTTTCAAACATCATTACATCTAGCAAAAGTCAACTAGTATATATGAGCTTGGTTGCTTAGAAGCAGCCTGGTATCAGTATGGGTTTGGAAAAAGGATAGAACCGTATTTAAAGGGTCAACTGGCAGTACCAGGAGAGATAAAATTCCAAAATCTATAGCAATTTTCTTTGTTAAAATTTCCCTGTGAAAACTGAGAGGGCTAGGCAGATGCTTCCTGGTGACAGGACAGCTCAAACAGTTATGAATAAAAAGTCCAGATATACTGCTCTGTTTTTCAAAATATAGCTATTAGCTAGACTTGTACATTACTTCTGGTTAGAATTGGGTGTTGATTAGATGCACTTTTGTTTACTTACAAAGAACACAGTTATTTTTCTGAATACAGGAGTCACCTAACATTTAGAGATGGTGTTTATAGCACCTACAATTAGTATATAAGGGACAGAGCTTTTGGATTTATTTGAAGCCACACAAAGAATTCTTACTACTTAGTGATATCCCTCAAGAAACCTGGCAAACCCTGGCTAATAGCAATAATTTGATTTCATGGGCAGCTTACTCTGGCCTGGATTTTAGGGTAGTGACAGGTACTTAAATGTCTTTTATTGTAACCTTAACTGGAAGGTAACAGTGGATGTGCCTCAGCTAAACCTAGTCCAGTCTAATATAGGTTCAGTGTAACCTTTCATTACCTTTCACAGTGAGTTAATGTCATCATGGTATTGTGAACAAAATGACATCTTTTTCTTTTAAAATGGCATTCTCTTCTCTGCATCCATAATGCTCTAGTTCTGTCAGCCGTAGGTATACAGTACAGTGTACAGCACATATTAAAAGAAATCATCTTGTTTATTTACATTATGTTGCCCTAAGGTGATCATTCAAACTGTTCCTTTGAAACATTATCTATAGCATAAAATAGACTTTTCAAACTTAAAATAGTGACATTACATATAATAACTATTATATCATCTAATGTAATGTTCCTGGTTATTATTGGATTTCTAGCTATTGCATCAGTAGTAGATGTAACCAAATACTTAAGTGCATAATTTAGCAATGGCTGATACCTTTTAGAAGATTATCAAGTCTGCCAGGTCCTCAGTACTTGGGAATGTTGCTTAAAATTAGTTCCCTTTCCTTTAGTGCTGTGGAAGCTGAATTGAATTTCTTAGCTACCAAATAATTGGAAACAGATGTTTAGGTTTGTAAATCAGCATCATCACTGGATATAAAAAAAGTATTTAAGGCATTGGGAATAACCTGAAATCTGTGTGTATGTTTCCCTGGCCTTTGAGAGAGCAAATCCGAACTTGGAGACATTTCCCAGAATAAAAGAGCTACTACCTGCATTAATAACTTAGAGATGTTGATGACTGTAAGGGATCAAGTATGCAATTACCTTGAATTTGCGTCAGCTTTCAGGTGTTACCAAGACCACCCCTGTTCCTTTGTAAATACCGTAGCTGTGTCTTATTTTGAAAAATTGCTGCCAGGATCTCTTTTTCTGAATGAAGTAATGTTCTTTTTCTTTGACTTTTCCTGATGGAAGAATTACAAATTCGTCCTGTCTATGATGAGGTCAACTTAGTGCTATGATGCAGATGTCATAATTAGACTTTGATCTTAAGTTAAATACCTTTTTCATTGAAGTAACTAAGCAACATTCTACTGATAGTGTCTGTCTGGAGATCTTACCTTGTGCTTTAAAGGTGCTTTAGGGAGTTAGCTAACTATAAACCTGTACAGAAGATTATTTGATTTAGATATCTACCTTGTTGTTTTGAAATTTCAACTTAACTGTGTATTCAAGTAGGCATAGAATTAGCAGAACTGAAAAAGGGAAAGGCTAGAAGTATTTGCAAAAGAAATACTTTTCTTCAAAGGTTTAGGCCTCTCTAACTTCTTGTGCAATGAATGATCTCATTGAAGTAGGTCAGAAGTATAAGAATACTTTTCCAAATTCATGTTACATTGATCCATACTATAGCAGTCATTGGCAGTGAAAATAATATGTACTACTTGTGTTTTGGTTAGCACCCCAAAGAAAACAGAAAAGAAAAGGGGGACTGATTTTTGTGTTTCACCTTATCAAGCTAACAACATAAGTGAAGGCGTAGTTTATTACATCACCCAAATTGCTGTTGCAGCTTGAAAAGCATCATGAATGTCGGTAGCCTGAAGGAAATGTTTTATTTCCAGATTCTCTCCCAAAGGAGGTTCCTGTCAAATATAGTTTCAATTGTAATTGAGAATGATGATTAAAGTTTGTGAAAGATTAAAGTGCATAATTAAAAAGTAATAAAGCCACTTGTCAAATAGAATCTTGCTAATGGTAAACAGCTGTTTGTTATTGTGGTGAACTATGGTCTCTGAAGCAACATTGGTGAAATAATTAACCTATTGAGGTTGGTGGAGCTGCATCCAGTCACAGTAGATCTGATTATGACTTCAAATATACTTGTATTTGATGGTTAGCAGAGTATGAATGTATTCCTTTCTAGAATGCAATAGGTTAAAACTTCTAGTTCTTTAGTTCATAAAGGTGTAGCATTAAAAGAAGAACTAATTAAAATTGTCAGTGCGTTAATAAAAACTTACCTTTGCTATCCATCTCTGTTCTCTTGAATAAGACAGATTCTTTAGTTAGGAAATTCTTGGCAGTCTCTGCCCTTCAAATAAAGAAACTATACAACATCTAAATTAATCTTAAAGGAAACTAACTTCAGGGAATTCTATAAAATCGGAACTTCTGAGATAAATAACTTACAAATTAAACTTAGCTTTCACATGAACCACAGTTCAAAGTCCAGAGTGGTAATCTGGTGAATCAAGTTGGTATAATCACACATAGCTGAGTACACTGTTAGTAAAGTAATTTTTAGTGAAAAGGTCCAGAAAGAATCCTCAAAGCATGTCAGGTCATGTAAACCATGACTAAGGAGTTACACTCATGAGACATGTGATGCTTCTCTCCCTTTGAAAAGACTGAAAGTGACTATAGATTCAATAGATCTGAAGATGAATTCTTTTACTCTGAATGTTCTAAGTAAATCTGGTTCTTGAACAAATGCTTTCATAAAACTAAAGATTCTGTTCTTATTTTTCCAATTTTTTATGACATGAAGGATCTCAGTAGAAACACTTTTCCTTAAGACATGCAGTGTATGTGTTTTACCCACTTAATGCTTTGTTTCTTAACTTTCTTTGGCTTTGTTTTGTCAGTCTCTTTCAAAGTTATTAGAAGTTGTGCTAGTCTTGCTATGATCTTCATTTTCACTGAAGGTGAAAACCGGGGATCAGACTCCTTCCAAGTTATAAGTTCACTTCATTGAACTCCAAAGCTGGATAAGCCATAGTTGCTTAATTGAAATAAGAGGCTGAGTAAGAGCTTGCATGTAGATCCAAGCCAGCCATTGACTGTATTACCTTTACCACACCCAGCAGGAGGTTGAGAGTTAAGGTCCAAATTTGTAGATTTCTATTTGTTCTATTGCTTATAGATTATAGACAACTTCTTTACAGTAGAAGCAGCTGCTCAGTAGCGGATCAGTTATCTCCCAGAGCATTAATTTGAAAAATCCTACCAAATTTAGTGCAAGTTGGACAGACCCCTGGCAGCCAATCTAGGAACAGTGCATACTTTGCACAGAACAGAATGGAACTGTTAAAAGCATATTTGCATGAAGATTGTGGAGTCCTACTGTGGAAGCACCTGTGGAAAAATTACTATATGCATTTGTTTCTCAAATTAGTGTCTCCTGATCAAATTATTTTTTTACTTTAAGAAAGCATTTTTAACTATTTTCCCTGCTAAAGGCTCTGTTCTAGAGTTTGAGATTTGAAAGCTGGAATACTTCCAGCCTGTGAAGTCACTAGTAGTCATGATTTTACTTTTGAATTCCTATAAATGTGTTGTCCTCCACTTGGTTTAATTTTTTCATCTGAAATATTGCCTTTGTATTTACAAAAGAAGGAAATAATCTTGAAAAAAGTGAAAACAGGGAGATATAAGTGATAAAAATTTTCATATACTTACTTGTTTTTAAACAAGCTGAGGACCTGCTCCATTAATCATGTGAGATCTCTCTATTAGAATGACATTGAATAGAGAAGAGGGGAATGAGTAGCTAGCTGGTACAAACCTATTGCAATAGTGCCTACCCGGAGTATATGCCTATGTTTTTGCTACGTCCCAAGTTTTGTATAGAGTGAAGTGGATACATAGTCTCCCAGTTTCAGATTCCCCTATATCTCTTAAAGATTGATTAAAAAATATACCTCTGCTAAGTAAAATGAAACATATTTCATAGTAATTTAGACACTTTTGTGCTGCTTCTTTGTATTATGCATTGCATTATCTGAGGTTAATTTAAAACAGATCTTTACTAGCATAACTTTCTATAAAAATAACTTACAATGGAGGTTAAAGAGCAGTATTAAAAATTGCCAACTGTAGTTGACTTCTAGAACAAAATGTCTCCAAAACAGTAATACTCTGAAGTTTTAGAAGTCACAGAATATTTCACCCATATTCCGACTTTCAGCTGCTCTTTGGATAAGTTGCTCTCTGATCAGATAATTTATCTTCTTTATACCTGTAAGGAAGCTTTTTCTCCTCTCATCATATGCTTTCTCCATTTTTTTTTTTTGTGAGGTCAGTACCTCTGCACATTTGATCAAAATGTTTGTGCACCTTTACTGTTTCTTTCAGCGTTAATGGTCAACTGGAATAATGTTGCAGATAAGTAATTTAAATTTCTGGTAAGTATTATTAAATAATATACATGGATGAAGTTTAGCAATGAAGCAACATGCAAACCTTCCACTTTAATGAGGTGTGCTTCAGGCTGTGCTAATAGTGTAATAAAGAACATCCAGTAGGGACATCAAGTGGGTCCTGATGAAAAGCCTGTGTTAGTAGGGAAAGGTGTGGTGAAAACTATCATTGTGACAGTGACTATCTCCTGCTGTGCTGCAGAATGTGCCAGAGGGAGGGTGCTTGTTTGAGAATGCCTATTGCTTCGCTTGCCAGCTGGCCCCAGGAGAGACTGCTTTGTTGTGTTCTCACGCCACCCCTGCCTTCCCATCCTGTAACTTAATGGCCAATGTATGGTGTCAGTTCAGGGACAGCGCAAATAAAACTTCATACATGTGAACCTATCTCAACATCCTTTATGCAACAGACGTGGAATAGAAAAATGTTGTAAGGCCTATGGAGTTTGACAAAGGAAAGTCATCCATGTGAAAATGCTTGACAAAATACCACAATTTAGCAGCTCAGAACCAGATGTGTTTAAATATTCTGAACCAAGAATATACAGGATCCAGAGTGTTACCATTGGAGACATGCTGGTGCCTCACCAGCAGAGTGTAACAATTTGTTCAGGGCTTCTGTGTCTTATTTCCTCTTCATAGTGATAGCTTGGATGAGGCTTTTGTATGTTGTAACAGACACACTTTTGCAAGAATTGGAAAAGAGCAAATTTGAGATCAACTTTTTTATTTTGTCTCTAATATGCACTGTAAAAGGATTTGCGAATAACTTATTGAGATTTTTTCATTTTTATGGCTTAGACTTGAAAGGACTTTTTTTTTAAAAAAATATAAAATTACAGTAGTGAGGATAATATGTAGTAGCATAGTTAGATAAATCAAATGTATATTCTAAAAGGAAATGGAAAGAAGTTTTATTTTCGGGTATCTCATCCTTTCCTACAAATCAGAATTATAGCTGTTGTAGCAGTTAAGCTAAAGTTATCTTGTAAAAAGTTATACTGAATTTAAATGATCCACAAAGTGCTTTTTTGTATGGGCAAGTGAACCTGTGCAGTGCTTGCGCTGCACTTCACAATTCTTTCAACCTATGTGCCTTCTCTGCACCTGCCTTGCAGTGACATCTGCTGGGAAAAGCAGGAAGCCCTTATTGTAATGACAACAGTTTGGAATGAAAGAGTTAATCTTAAAGAGTGTAAGTATCCTTTTTCCAAGCATGTGTATGTTTTCCTATGCAAAAATCTGGTACTGATGATAAATGTAGGCAATATGGAGCACTCCAATACTAATTTTTTAAATGATACTCAAATCAGTTAGAATTGCAGTTGTTTCTTAGCTATAGCCATATATTCTTGACATATTAAGGGATAATTACAAAATACCCATAATGCTAAACTTGTGGCTTAAAATATTTTAACTGCCATACTGATGTATATTCCAAAGAAATGCTTATTTCTTTTTTCTTCAAATCTTACAGGTAATATACAACTCCTTTTTTTTTTTTTTTTTAAAGTATTTTGATGAAACTTTTCTTTCTGAACAAATTTTGATCTGTGTTTTATATCTGTCAGTTAATGCAGTAGCTTTAAACAAATGAAGTGAAATATTTCTGTGTTCATGATATTCAATTCAATGATTTTCAAAGGTAGTTTATAGACGACTGAATATATGGTGAGTCTTTCTGGTATGTGGTGGTACTTGTGCCAAGTTAACACTGGAAACATTTGAGAAGTGTGTGTGTGTGAAATTTAGGTGATGTAGAGGAGAAACTGCATTTTCTTTTAGGAGAATTTCAGAAGTGAAAAATGCCATGTTTGGTAGTCAGGCATTGTGTGGAGATGGAGACAGGACAAGAAGTTGAGTGGTCCCTGTCCTCAAGTAACCCAATGAAATGAAAGTGGTATTATAAATATTTGAAAAGAATACTTTAAAGGGGGAAGTATTATGGAAGATAATAAAGTAAATATTTTCAATAATGTTACCTTGTAACATTATTGAAAATACTTTGACCATGCATACTTCTATTCAAGCATATCAAAGAGCTTTGCAGATATTTTTTTCTATCAGCTGATGAGAGATGAATAGTATATTTATTTTATGGGTGGTAAGAACTCTAGGTTTGGACTATTCAGTAACTCAGGACAGCCATGTGCTAGTCACATGATTTAGCCCCATTATTAGAGCTTCACTTGCACTGCTTGAAGGTTGCATGGGGCTCAAGAACCACAAATTAGCCATGTCTACATTATGTGATCATAATGGAGCTTTCTGTACTTTATATAAACAGATAACTCGAATTTACTCCAATTTTTAAAAATGCTTGAAATATTTTTAACAACTGAGCTTGCTTTTCCCTTGTTTCCCCTCGAATGCCTCTGAAAACCAGTAAAATATGTAATAAAACACAGCAAGATGTAAGAAAAGTCAAACATAAGATATTAGGGGGAAGAAAAAAATGTGTTCATTCTCTCGTGTTCATGGAGAATTTGTGCTTTTTCTTCAGTGTGGGCAAACCTGTCATGCCCATGGAAAGAGACAAAGTAATTATTCTTGGCAGCAATGCAAGTAGTTAGGAGTTGGGGTCTCAAAGGTGTAGTGTAAACAAACTCAAGCTAGCTTTAATCTTAGGCAAAATATGTAGAAGTAGCAGGTTGGCTGTGGCAGCATAGAGCTCAGAGTGCATGAAATTAAACCCAGAAACAGTTCTCTGGGCTCGTATCCTTACAGGTGGTGTAGATGCATATGAATTTAATGAGAAACAATCTTGTCTCCAAATCCACAACATATTTTAAAAAGTTTATTGTTCATTATAGAAATTCAGCTACCATAGCTACCTAAACAGAGTTCTACTCTATCAGTGCCTACTACATAAGCATTATGTTGGCTCAGAACATACTAATGCAACTTACTTGACAGGAAACTAAAATAAGCTCCTTCTCATACAAGTGCAATTGCTGTGGTATCAGAGTGCTACATAGTCATTAATGTATTTATCTCACATTATGTAGCTCACAATCATAGAGCTTAATCTGTCTAACATTATCATTTCAGTGCAAAACTTAAGTACTGAATTAAATCTATAATGTAGACTTCCCTTAGGACCTTTCAATGTACATGGTGGGATGTCATGAATAAGTGGAAGTAGCAGCATTGTTGTTCATGCAGGAGACAGGAAAAATATATACATTGAAATACTAAAGTTGTTTGTCTCTAGAATCTATGGAAATGCTTTGTAAATGTTGCTAAACAACTACAAATGACAAACATCACTTCACAGAAATAACATTCTTCTGAGCTGACAGCCAAAAGGCTAGATTCTGAAAGAAATACTGCAGTAGTATTGCTGATCTCCTCACTGCTGTTGTCAAGTTTCTAGTTCAAGGCTTTGCTTAAAGTCACTAACAAAATGTTATCATTCTAATAACTGTAAACAAACACTATTTTTAGAATTATGTCAAAGACAAATTTTCTGACACATCACATGAAAAGTATTCCTGGGGAATTTGAGTCATTGATTTTGAAGGGAATCATTTAAATGAAAACCAATAAATTAAAGGAAGCCATTTTCTTTGTATGGCTTATTTAAAGGAAGACATCTGATTGGAAAAGCTGGGCTGTTTTCCATTTTGTTAATGTGTAACAGTAATGTAGAAAGATTGACAGTAACAGATCACTTTGAATGGGGGAAAAAACTTGTTTTAGCAAACGGTTTCTCAAAAATAAGTTATTTAATGTATACCAGCTTCAAAGAAAGTCATAAAAATGTAATGGTTATTGGATGTTGGGCTGAGAATGTGGGTTTTGTTTGTTTGTTTGGGTTTTTTTAAGTAAGTATTGACTATATTTATGTTAGAAATGAAAAGAGCTTACTGTAGCCAAAGAGTTCAAACCCAAGAATGCTGGACAATGTTCTTCAAACTTATATGGAGCAGTATATTTATTCAGAAAATAAGCTTATAGTCTGAATAATTACAGGATTTAGCCCTTTAACCTGTAACTGGGCTGCTTGATCAATGCAAAACTGCTTCTGAGAAATGTCAAGAGGTTTTTAAGTAATAGTGGTAAACTGTAGTTTGGAAAATATGTAGAATAGACATATTTTTCATAGAAAACTTCAGATGTGTTCCAAATACTTTGTAAACTGGAGTAATGAATCAGAATATTATAAACATTGAAGAAAGTATAGACAATTGACTTATACAGGTAATCAACATTTTTTTTAGTTGGAAACTAGATGAAGGACTGCAAACAATTTATTAACTCTAACTGGATGTACATGGAATTGGTGGAAGCTGCAGCAGCATTTCTGAGACTGGCAGACTTAGGGACTTTAAACAATAGCTTGGAGTTGTTTATATGTGAGTTCAAATCAGATATGCTTTTTAATGACCTGAAAAATGCTAAATAGTCTTATAGAACACTTAATGCCATTAGGCTTACATTCAGAATTAACTTTTTTCATCCCAAAGGATGGGGTTTTGTGGCAAGACAGTTTCTTTAATGAAGATGCTATATATTCCTCAAATGTTTTGCTGATGCTCAGTTATCTTCATGTTGGATGTTGCAGTTTTGCCATAAAAGTGATAACCAGGTGAACAACTGACAATCTGAAGTGTCCATTGGTGACAAGTAAGAAAATATTGCAGTTGATTACTTAATTTTTAACTGTGAGATTATTTTGCCAAAGTCTAACTGTTTACTTGCATTTGATACTGTTGAGTTATACATTTGAAATGCCAAGTGGTATTTTCTCAATTTTGCTTTTGAAGAAGTTTAGAAAAACATTGTCCTGTGAACTAGCTTCATATGATTACAATTTGGGATCTTTAGTCATTTGTTTCTATGTGACCATGCTACTCCTGAACAGAGTGGTTAAAGCAACACTGAATATCGTTATGTCCTGATGTGGTCCTGTGGAGCTATGGTACTTTTCTGTGCTGTTTGTATTGCCCTACCTTATTCTCTTCTAAAAGCTAAAACCATCCTGATTTTGTTCAGTATATACTGCAATGTAGCTTAGTGCTTGGCTTTCTGAATTTAATGGTCCTTTATCAGGCAGTTAACGAATTCCTACAAAAATGAGCATCTCAAACACAGATGTGTGTGATACAATGCCCATCTTAGCAAGTGTGTAATGTAGTGGTAAAAACAAAGAAAGGAGAATGCATTTGGGGAGATGTGAATTCTTATCTTGCTGTTTATGTGGTGGTCCTCATCTAACAAATCATTTTGTATGTGTATCTGTGTGTGGAATTTTGTAAGAAGGGTGGCAAACTGTTCAGTGATTAGTACTGTAACCTGGAAGTTGTAAGGCCTGGTTCAGTTTTGTGTTCTGCTACAAATTTTTCACCATGTCTGAGCAAGCTGATAAGTGGATATTGATTGACATTATTTCAAAATAACGCAGATTGTTCTGAATAAAAGACTACATGGAGTTTTACACAAAGATAACTGGAATTGTGAATTGCAGCTAATACATTTACTTTGTTTCCAATTACTATATTGAAAATCCTTAAACTAAATCAAAACTAAAGGTCAGATTTCTGCAATCCATATAGAATATATTTTTTTGTTAAAACTCAATCATCTGGTTGATTTCCTGTTTTTTCCTTTTTAAACCAAGCCTGGTAAAAAATGCATGGAAATTCTTCTAGAAATGTGTAACTTTTACAGGATAAAACTGTGTTCCACTTAAAAATAACAAGATGGTTGCTGCTAACCTCAAGAGTTTATATCTTTTCTTACATAGTACTATTTAGAGAAAAGAAAATATTATCCCAAGCTGTTTGTAGCTGCTTTTTTATTTATGGGCCATTGCTAATCTTGATTATGACATTTCATATCCTGTCATATGTAGAAATCCATGCAGTAGTGGTACTTAAACTCAGGTATTTCAGTGTGCTCTAAAGGGGGAACTCTTAGAAGCTGTGGAGCAAACTTCTTGAAAGAGATCACATCACCAGTCCTTTTTCAGCTGTCCTTGATTCTTTGACTTTTGTGTGTAATAATGACTGTTAGGGCTCTCTGAAGATCTAGTAAATAAAAGTACTGATATTAGCTGCCATATTTGTGTGTTTATATATTTTTAAAGAGAGGAGATTAAACCTCACAGGATTACAGCCCTAATTATGCAGTGTTAAATTCATAGTCAGCAAAGAATTTATTTTTATTCCTTAAATTGGATATAAAAAACCTAACATACCCCATCTTTAGTGATACTGAAGAAGCCTGGGCTTAAATATAAACTGAAACTCCTGCTTTGTCTTGCTGTGTTTTAAGTGAAACAGTGTATCTAAAGAGAATTCACAGAAGCCTTAAATGTGTATTAGTAAGTAGAATTTGAAACTGCTTTTTAGGTGACACAATTGCTGAAGCAGACTAAAATTTGGCCTCTTAGTTACTTGATAATATCTGTTGTATGGCCAAAGCAGATGGACTGCTTGATGCTCAACATTTTTTTCCTGTCCTTTCTGATGTCTTGCCCTTAATCTTTCACCACTTGTACACCACATGCACTAGACAAAGCATCTGTCGATGCAGTTAGTCATAACCAGATAAACGAGATCAAAATTCCTGACTTCAGCTCTACTCTATTTGCAAAATTTCTGCTTATAAACAGATGCTAGCAGTTCTCATTCAAATCTTCTCATAAAATGTCTTTGCGTAGCACATCATATTAAAATCATGCTGCTGTTATTATTGACACATGTAAGTCACACGGCAGTAATGAAAAGCAGTGCACTTTTGAATTTTGTATGCTGTCATAATTACAATTATATCCTTTGCATCATACAAGTGAAATTTGAATAAATAGGATCCTTACTGGGAAGAATATTATAGGCAGCTTCTATTCTTGTACTTTTCTTTTTTTGAGTGTCCCTCAAACATCTCTTCTAACAGATTTGACAAAAATGGCAACACATTCACTTTTTCATTAGCAACAGATTCTGTTATTTAAAAGTTTGAAAATCAAATAATACAGAGCTTAGATCCACTGTCCTTATATAGTAAATGATGTGGGTAGTTCTCAATCTTCAAAAGCAGTTCTATATTTGAATATCTGTCCATATCCATTTATGCTGTAAGTGCATCTGCCCAGACATTCAAGACAGAATTTCTTTCCTTTAACTCTCTTACTTCTCATTCAATGCATGAAGATAGTGGTACTACCATGTTTTATTTCTACTGTCAGACAGATTATTCCATTGTTCAAATTAAAAAAAAAGTAAAAAAAAAAAAGTTGCTTTTTCCTTTCATATTTTAGACATGCAAACTCGGTAAGATATTATATAAAGAGTGATCCCATGCATTTGATAGAGTTCTCTTTTCCCATTCTTGTTATGACTGAGGATATGCCTGATGTCAGGGTGATTCTCCTTGGCTGGGACTTTCCTCATTATTTTTTCCTTCCAGATGCAGAAGTATTGTGTTAAGGAGCTGATGGATCTTCAATCAGTCTGTAATTTGTAAGATACTCAGGTCATCTCTGGTATGAGGTACCTTTACAGTTGAAGACAGTTAAAATGTTGTATTTTTTTAGTTTTTTGTCTTAATTCTAATATTTAACACAGTTCCTGTGTAGACAAAACAGAACTTCATAATTTCATTTATTTCATGTCTTGTAAGAAGCAGTATAATTTTTGTTATTGTTCTACAGAATTTAACTGCTGGAAGACTGTGGGAGATGTGTGTGTTTTTGTCCTGGTTTCAGCTGGGATAGAGTTGATTGTCTTCCTAGTAGCTGGTACAGTGCTATGTTTTGAGTTCAGTATAAGAAGAATGTTGGTAACACTGACATTTTCAGTTGTTGCTAAGTAGTGTTTAGACTAAAGTCAAGGATTTTTCAGCTTTTCAAAGCCCAGCCAGTGAGAAAGCTGGAGGAGCACAAGAAGCTGGCACAGGACACAGCCAGGGCACCTGACCCAAACGGGCCAACGGGGTATTCCATACCATGTGATGTCCCATCTAGTATAGGAACTGGGGGGAGTGGGGGGTGGGGGGATCGCCGCTCGGGGACTAACTGGGTGTCGATCGGTGGGTCGTGAGCAATTGCACTGTGCATCATTTGTACATTCTGATCCTTTTATTATTACTGTTGTCATTTTATTAGTGTTATCATTATCATTATTAGTTTCTTCTTTTCTGTTCTATTAAACCATTCTTATCTCAACCCATGAGTTTTACTACTTTTCCTGATTTTCTCCCCCATCCCACTGGGTGTGGGGGGGAGTGAGTGAGTGGGCTGCATGGTGCTTAGTTGCTGCCTGGGGTTAAACCATGACAGTTTTATAATGGAAAATGACCATGTAACAGAGGGATGCTACTAGTGGGCTTCATACCCAGCAAAGATGATATAATGTAGGGCCCCAAAACTTTCTGGAAATAAGCAATGGAGTCATTGCACAGACCAACTAGGTGTTACTATTGAGAAGGTAAGCCCTTAACATCTACCCTAACCTTATCAGTTATCTGCAGTAGTTCACTTTAGCTGTTGAAGTGATTACATTTTATTTTATGACAAAAAGTTCAGTCTACATTGGCTCCTGACTTTTACCCATCAGGACACAAAAAAGTGAGCATTGTAAATTTGATGCTTAGTAGTTTAAGATGACTCTATGCTCATTCAGTTGAGGGACTTCCTCTATGTTAAGGTTGTTCTCAGTGAGAGAACATTGTCAATTTCTTTGGATTTCTCCTTCTGTGTGGCACCCAGTCATTGCTGATGGAAGGGTGCTAAAGTAGAGGTGTACATCTCTTCGACTTTCAGTGTGAGCAAATTTTATTTTATCCATATACAATGTTATTGGCAATGGGCATCTATTTGATATGTATATAAACTTATGACTGTATATGGATTAAGTTTGATTCTCATCATCAGTTTTGTATCTGTCGCAGGATTATGATAGATATGTAATAATCTGAGATTGAGGCTCCCTTTCTGGTCTGCTTTTCTCTTTTTATGAGGAATGATGTGGGTTACCATATCTATGTTTGAAAGCTGAACTGATTATTGTCTGTTACAATGACCAAGGATTCTTACAGGAGCTCTTTCTATGTTGTCCTGTCCCCCTGTATACTTTCACAGGGTTTGAATCGGTTTATACTTGGCAGTGTGTTCTTAAGTGCCTTACTGGTGAAGGTGTCTCTATTTGATTCAGAAAGGTAAAACTAAAGCAGAATCACTGATGTTTTACATTGCTGGTTCTCCAGTATCTCAGCAGACACTTTATGCAATGCCAAGGTGACTGATCATGAACTTAGGAAAATA
This sequence comes from Buteo buteo, assembly GCF_964188355.1. Taxonomy (NCBI): domain Eukaryota; kingdom Metazoa; phylum Chordata; class Aves; order Accipitriformes; family Accipitridae; genus Buteo; species Buteo buteo. The sequence continues at coordinate 26,862,592 of NC_134183.1, forward strand.
ATGCCTCAATTTGCACAATTAAAGTTCAACATGATGATTTTTGGCTTCACAGAAAGGGAATGGATTTATAATTCCTGATTTTCAGGATTCCTGTTTCTAAGTCATCTTTGATTTTAAATAAAGATATCTTAGAAATTTTAATTTTACAATGACCTGGAAACAAACATGACCAGAACCAAGTAATTCCCTTGGAGAAACAAGATACTTTGTGAGGTTACTGAGTTCAGTTCATTTGGACATTAGATTTCACATGAAACATCTAGAATTAGTATGAGAGAGTCCTTCTGCTGTGGGACTGTGTTCAGACAATCAGGCAACCTCAACACTGATGGTCGCAGTCTTTGTTTCATTCAATGATTGGATTAAAATGTCATAAGACCATGAGATCCTCTGAGATCAGAATGCAGTCAAGCAAGTAAAGCTGTCACTGACAATATCAAAGAAAATGTGTGTGCATTCTTTGCATCTGAAGAAGAGCCTACTAGAGCTCATGAAAATTTTCATAAGGCATTGTAATGGCAGAGATGCACAGAAATGATTTTGTATTTGGAGAAGTGGTTCAGCAGTTTCTGTTCACATGGAGGACTCAATACCACCTAAAATAATTTTGACAATGTGAGGGGTTATTTCTTGGTTGTCAGTCACAGTCCATGTGTACAACCACTTAAAGATAAAAATGAAACTTACTAGTTACAGGAATCCTTCGAGATGTTGTACATATGTATGCTCCACTTTGATTGTCCTTCAGAGTCTTTCAGAGTCTTACTCAGATCTTTTTGTTTTCAAATCTTGCTTTGGGGAGAGACCTGAGGGTGGTGCCTGGTTCACTTCACCCTAATATGCTCAACATGGGGAAAGAATTCACCTGGGTAACTGGGCAGAGCACGTCTCTGAGAACCACTGACTGGGGTAAGCAGTTCTCTTTTCATGACCAAAGTTTTTCTGTTGGTAAAGTTGTAGTTTTTTTGGTATTCTTGGTTTGTATTTTTGTGTTTCTTTTTAATATGCATGTAAAACCTCTAGGAAACACTTACAAATGAAGTACCCAATTTAGTATGCAAGTAATGTTTACATGTTTTTTGGTGGACTTCATAATAGGCTAGAAAACCAAGCGAGAGAAGTGTATTAACACTGTCAGAACAACAATATATTTTGTATAATTTTTCACAATAAATTCTATATATAAAGGGCAGAGCTAGATTCTACAAAAAAAGGTATCATGCCAAAAGTGTATCTAGGAAAGGCAATGGAAAAATTTGCTACCTTTTTTGCATTCAAAATTTTGTACTGTAGGCTACCTGTGGAGCGTTAATATAGTTCAGATACACAGATATAGTAGCAAATACTTATTTTGACTTAGCAATTTTGCAATATTGGATGTCGCTTGTGGTGCATATTGACGGTGTCTGGCATCACTGTCATACTTCAGGGATAAGAGGATGATCTCTGTACTGCACAGCTAACTTCCTTTTGATTTATTTTCCCTACTATTCTGCTCACAGTGGAATATACAGTAGCCTAAAAGTAAGTGTGGTTCTTTTCTGGACAAGCATCTTTCCCCAGCCTCACAACATATCCAATAAACAAATTCATTTTACAGGATTATGAGTTTCTTGATTTCTTTTCAGTGTTCACAGTAGCTTCCTTTGGGTTTGCCTAAGAATCTTCATACTGAGGGCATACGTTGAATGGAGGGTTATTCATATCAGTTTCCCTGAATGTTTCTGTTTTTTAAAAAACCCTTTGAATTAAACTACAGGTATTTAAAAAAAAAATTTAAATACCTTTAAGTTTTTTTTGTCATGGCTTTCTCTCAATTAAGAACCCTAAAATATAAAAGGGTGTGATTATGTGGCAATTTGTGAATAAATTTGCTAGTATTTAAAACTTATTTTTTGTTCTTTTTAAAATTAGATATTTTTACAACCTCAGCATAACTGAAAATTGTCACCCTTTATCACTTTGTATTTGTATTAAAAGTTTTTCTCCAAAATGTAAGTATTATTGACAGTTTTGAGTATATTTCTGTAATAATCTCCCATAGCTCTTCTGATATGCTGAGAAATTTTATTTTACAATTATTTTGCCTTAAAATACAAATATACAAAATATGTAGCTCACTTTTCTGATTGTAAAAGTATGCTCAAAAAAGGAAAGCTGAAGTAATGTCCTGTTGATCATCTCAAAGCCAGAAACCTTGTAGAATGCCTGTTAAAGGGCATCTGGCATTAAAGAGAAATGAGGAAAGGTGAGAGAATTCAGTCTGGAATTGATTACTGAACTGGAAAAACTTAAACTGTTTTTTGATGTATTTTATTCCATTGCTATTTTGTATTTCCTCCAGTTTTATTTTCATGTCTCAAAAATGACCATTTGCAAACCTTTTGAGTGTTGCACTCTTTGGCACTTAGTACATACAGAATAGGTTCTCTTGTACTAATACCAGATGACAATACTTTCCTGACTTGTCCCATTTCAAACTAAAAGGTCCAAGTTGTTCAATTGCCTTTAAGTATTCCTGTTCTGCAAAAAAAAAATTAAATTCCTTGCCCTTGTATTACTAGGACCCGGATGCCTGGTAACACCAGTCCTGCTTTGACTGGCATATATATAGTAAGGCATTTGATTTGGCATAAGTTTTTTTGCATAGCTTAGAGTTTATTGCCATACTTTTTCTATATGACTGTAGGGAAGATAGTGGTTTGGGGAAAGACAGAATCATTGTACAAATCTGCTTGGTACACAAGATGAAGTGTAGGGGGCAGATTTCCAGCTGAGGATCTGCTCATAGGAATCTTGATGATACACAGACAACTTTGCTGATACTTTTGGGTTCTCTTTGATCCAAATTCTTAGCTCATGAGACATCAACACTTATTTTTCATTTTCACATCAACTGTTATGTTTTCACTCCAACTCCCTGACAGCTTTAGACTGTCTGGTTATGCTATAGGAGGAATGAAAAGAACAGCTTTATCATGGACAGAATATCACTGGTACTGTCTCCTACTGCTTTTCCTGTTTGTTTTGGAATGGAGGACCTATTTTAGTGGTTTGTAGGAGGTTGATTGGCCCCAGATATCTTTGGGGAATTAATAATAAAACACAGAAAATATAGCCTGTCTTGGAAACTTAGGAGAAAAGTGTTTTGTCTTATGAAAGTGATGCTTTTTCTTGTAAATTCAGATCCTGCTCTCACTGTACTAGAGTAGGTTTGTTCAAAGCAATAGGAGGAATTGTATTTGTAATGTGAATGAAAATAGACCCAAAAAAAGGCATGAAGCCTTTTTATTCCTTTTACCAGAAAAGGAATAAAAGATTGTTCTGCATCCTTTTAATTTTCTGACTGTTTAGATACTGGAACATTATAATTTCATTAACATTCATGAAGTTGTATTTTGCTTATTGCTACTTTTTAGTAGAATCCTGGCTGGAAGAGAATCTTGGCTGGAGTAAATAGTAGTGTCACTTGAACTACAAACAGATGGAAGATTTAAGAATTGGTCTGCTGCATATATTTAATATATATGCAGTTAGTTAAAAGCTATAAACTATTGGAATGCATCAAGTGTGTGTTATAGAACTTTTCAGTTTAATTTATTTGAACATATTCTATAAGCCCTGTGGACAGGGAAGTGCTTATAGTCAGTTGTGATTCCATTCTATTTAGGAATGGAGAAGAATGACAATTAAGGATCTTTTGGATATAGCTAGTGCCCCAGGATTATAACTACAAAGCAGTCAAAGTATTATATGGTGCCAAAAGTTATCAATAAGTTTGCCAAACTAATCAAGGAAAAATTATTAGCTTTACTATGAACAAAAGTCTTTAATAATCAGAGGTCACAGTATTTAGGTAGATTTCTAAAGGCTTGTTTAGAACTCCTCTGTCTGTGGATGCCTAGCACATTTATATTCCTTAATGATTTAAAGGAACATGGTTTAAAACAATGTTTACTGAAAACCAACTTGCTTAGAAAGAATTTTTAGTGGCAGGAGGTGTAAAGAAGCTTTTGAAGCTTTGAAAGTCATACTAGATGTGGGAAGTGAAACTTCAGATGCTGTGATGAGGGTATCTGTATACAGCACAGTGTGAATGGGCTAACCAGCCTGTGCAGGTCATTCCACCAATTCAACTTTACTGCTTCTAAATATGGGTCAGCTCATCATCAGTTAATTAAGATGTCTCATACTTGGCACTGTATTGTGCTGTCCCTTACCAAAAGTAATGGATGGTTTGTGTTGAGCTATGAATGTCTTATTCAAGAGCCTATTAGTTTCCTGTATGGAAAAACTCAAAGTATTTGTGGTATTTCACATGTATTAATACTTATTTTCTGTTTACTTAAGCTGCTGTGTCTGACACTATTCTCAGTCAATGTGGATGCTTTAGTGATGCAGTGCTTTCCAGGCGGAATCTTATGTGGAATTTTATGTTATAAAGGGAAGATAAAATGTTATGAAATAGATTTCATAATAAACTTCAGACTTGGCCTTTTTTATGTTGAAGTCACATATTTATAGTTTCCTTATGAACCTGCTTGGTGCCTACCTTTCAATACTCTCCCCATTCCTGCCAAACTTGCTGAAAATATGAGTTAGGTGACTTCTGACAAAAGCGTGTGTAGATGGGAAAGAGCACAAAAGCAGTAGTCCCGGCAATGTTATACAGAATGTGCCAAGACCAGGCTTGCTCATTTCCAAAAGAATATTTACAGCTTCAAAAAAAAAGACTCCTAATAATGCTAGACACTTAGCTTTGTCAGTTAGAGAGACTGAAATATGGGAAATCCTATAGAATACTGTATAGAAGCATATTGTTACAACTTAATGTTGGGTTTAGATATGTTTTGATATGTAAATTTATTTTTAAATTTATGCACAAATGAAATGAATATTTCCTGTATAAAGCTACTGTATATAACATTTCTTAATTTTATATGACCAAGATCAATTTATGAGCACCCAAACGCATGTACAAGGAGCACATACTTTTTAATGTGAACTTAAGGTATGTGGCACAAAATATTGCACATATAAAAACATGTTAGTTTTATGGAAGTGAGTTTTGAAACTTGTGGATTCAACAGGCATCATTTCCACATCATGAGAGGAGTTTACTTGCTTCTTGAGTGACCATCATTGTTTGCCTCTTATAGTTGTAACACTGAATTTGTGCATGTAAAGGTTTTATGTCGATTCCTTCTACTGTTACTAGTTTAAAAGGCCTTGAAAGAGAAAGTTCTTTTTCATAGATGGAAAGTCACAGTAAAAATTTTTAGCATTGTGTTTATTAACAGAAGGGTCAGACCAATTTATTAGTACCTGAAAATTTTTAAAAATCTTCCTCAGGCTGGATTCTTTAGAAATCAAAAGCAAGGCTTTGTAAGTCATGATGATGTGTAACTGTTTGCAAAACCTATTGAGGTGAAGCCAGACACTGTTTCTTTCCTTAAGAGCTGTCTTTCCACTTCCATCCATAAGAAAATAATTTCAGCATCAAATATGGAACCACAACTTTGACTTACCTGACTCTCTTTCACAGGGTGTCATAGATACCTGTTGCTAGCAAGTAGTAGCTGGGGTTTTTAATAGTGCTTATTGGTTTTTCTTGAATGTTGCTTGTCAGGTTTCATGGTGACTCATTACTTCCAAGGAAGGCAGTCCACAATTCAGTATATCTTCATACTGATTAACTGGAACAGGATTGTGCTTAATGTTTGTATTGAGCATAACTTGGTAGCCAAAGTCCTGTTGGGATTAGTACTTGTTAATAGTTGATTTCATACTTAATAGATGAACAGTAGATTGTCTAGGCAGTGTCATTTAGATGTGGGTCAACTATGATATATAGCATTTGTTTGGGATATAAAACTGAAGACTGTGGATCTAAGATTCCATTTAGATTGCTAGTAAAGATTAAAACTTCCATCTTGATCAACTTCTATCTTGACCTAAGCTTTGTTCTACAAATTAACTGGAGAAATAATACTGAAGATAATTACATTTCCTACAACTGTTTTCTTTAAAGATTATCCAAATGCATTAGCACACCTGTAAAATGAAATAAAATTAAGTTAAATATGCTGCAACTAATATACATTTCCCCACTTAAGATAAAGTACAGAAGACAATAGAAATGGAAAACTAGTGCATTCTGGCTCTAGATGAAAATGCTGCTATTGAACTCTTTCCAGAACAACATGTACTTGGATCAGTATTAAAGGGAAGTATTGTGCATGTCTAAGCCAAATGACCTAGTACATTGATAGTGCAGAGCATATTTCACAGTTATACAAATACCTAACTGTTTTTTCAGCCCATAAAACAAGTAAATTAGAATTTAAGCTAAAAGCAAAGCAAACCTGTCTGCCTTAAGTATTTTTTGTTCTGAAATTGACTCTAGCTCAGTACTGCTATATTACTGCTATAGAGAAGCACTCTGAACTCTTAATGATTTCAGGAAACAAGGTATGTGACACGCTCCTCTTTGACATTGAAAAAAAAACCCCTCAAGGCTGCATTGTTACACCCACTGTGCCTTTAGGTAAAAATTTCAAAAGGCTTCCACTTTATTTCAGTTCTTCAAGTTAAAGTAATATTTATTAATGAACAGGTCTTTTTCCTCTATTATAATGAATGCCAATATAGAAGATCATTGCAAATGCTGGCAACAGGAAATATTTTTCAAGGAAGTGAAAAAGAGCCTATTGTCTTATTTCTGCTTCATTTCATTTATCTACGTCTTCCACATTGCTTTGCTTGTTTTAATTTCCTTTCTCTGTCAACCACTATTTTTGCTCTACTCATGCATGCAGTGGTTTGTCAAAGACTGTTCTAGTCTATATAAATCATTGAGGAATCTTGTGAAAAAGTTAAATACTTATGTCATCAGTACCACCCCCCCCTCCAAATTTCATACCTTCTCTTAAAGAAAGTTTGTTAATAAAGGAACACACTGTCAACTTCATTAGACGATCTTAAGCATCTATTTTGTTAATGCTAGCGTTTTTATACCACTAAGTTTAAATATTTATCTGTAACTTAAAGCATTATTAATTGTGAATGTGTTTTTACATAGATTACAGAATTAAAAATGGATGAATATAAGAGTTAGTGACATGATTAAACTTCAAAATATATATGTATTCTGCAGTGCTTGTGGCAAAAAAAGGTATTTTGATGAAACACCAATATGATCTGGATAAAATTTAAGGTGCTACATGGAGGTATAGAAAATTTACTAATTTGTGCAGATCTACCTTAAACAGGTTAAAAAGACTGCAGGTCTGCTCACAAACATAGCTCTATATTAAAGCAATCATTTTTATTAACACAACATTTCTGTTATGCACATCACAAAATCAGGGTGTCTTAGTAAATTGGTATCACTGATGCCAATTTTTGGCCCCATCTTTACACTAGGCAAGTATTTATTATTGTCAGAATTTTCACCTTATTTTTCTTTTCTTTCCTTTTGTTTTCCTTCTGGTTTATTTTCATTTTATAGCTAGGAGTGAAGGGATGAATGATTCTAAATATTAAAAGCCACTTTTCTTTCTTATTGTGAAGCTTAAGAATTATTGCTTGAGAAGACTGCTTAAGAACTAATATTCTTGCATCCTAGGGTATTGTATTTGGTTTTATTATTTTGTAAGTATCTAATATTATGTTACGTTATCAAACTATGTTTTGAAAACCTAGTAAGCTTTTGGAAATGACAATACTGTAGTCTATAGGTCAGTCAACTGATGAAGGGATTTTTTCCACATCAACACTGGAGGATAATAAAATTGAGGAATTCTCACACGTTCTATTCCTTTCCATTGTCTTCAGCCTTAATCCCCCTATTTGTTTTCCATTAATAATCTGAAGCAACCTTCCCTTGATTCAAGTGCAGCTCCTTAAAACACTTGAGCTATAACTGTGTGGCCCTGAGAAGAAGTAGGAAACAAACCTGTTGGCTTTCACTGCTCTAGAGTCCCTGAGCATTGTAAGTACATTTTGAAATATGACCTATTGCTCTGTCAACACACAGGATTTTGTTATTCTTTAAATTAAAACATTTAAGCAATACTTTTGTTAATTTTTTGTCCTCTACCCTCAGTTATATTAGCTCCTAGTGTTTTTTTAGACAAACAGTACAAACAAGAAATCTTTAATTTGTAGTTAAGTTTAAAGTTTTGGAATGTCTCCAGTCTAGGTTGTAGTCTTATGTTTGTTATATATTATATGTCAACTTGAAACTGTTTTCTAGAATGTTTGATGATCTTTCGCTCTAACAATATTTAACACAAGTAGTATTTATTATTCAAATTTGGAATGTTTTTAATTCTAAAGAGAACCAATTGCTTAGAGTAGTAGCCATCTGTTTTATGACAGCCAGCTGATACTTTGTCATTTTTTTTCCACAGAAGATGTGACACTTCTAGTATTTTCCAGACAATACAGTACTAATTTTAAATTAAAACTAATTTTATATGCATCAAATACATTATACTGGAGTACAATTATACTACAACCCTCTAGTATAGCCACAAAAATATGTATCACTTTTCTTCCACACTAAATATTTTATATCTTATCTGTAAAATATATGTGTGTATTTTTTCCAGGTAGGATCAAAATTCTTGGTCAGGAGATTATATTTTGATTGAAAGAATTGGGTTCTCATGCTGGTCTGTTACACAAACTCATGATGGCATGAATTTATACATTTTTACATACATATGCCATGAACATATACCTCAGTTAACCCTTAACATATTAAAACCAGTCTAGCTGTGTTGGTACAGCTCTACCTCACGTACTTAGTTGTAATGAAAAGCAAGGTCATATTACTTGAGTGGGGAATTGCTGTTTTAATTTTCAGACTCTTTTACATAGTTCTGCATTACACTGCTCTGTGGGATATGGATGTTTTCTAAATTTCTTGAATAGCTTGAAATTTCATGCTCTGAAGCCAGAAAAGAACATGATATAACTCCTATTGTTCAACTCTAACTTTAAAACGTTACTCGTTCCATTTATAGCTTTTGCACTACTGCTCTGACCACGGAAAGTATTTGCTAGGCCCTCCTACAATCATTCTCTAAAACATGTCTGTTTTTAACTGTGAAATGCAAAAGGTAGATTTAAATGATAGCTGGTAGTTTCTTTTGAGTCCCCTTCTGGTATTCCTGTTAAGTTTCCTGTTTGTTTACATATGGGCTACACTGAAAATTCTTTAACTTATGAAATAAATTTTAAACAAAGATATAAAAATTTAAATGGATTAATGATAACTAAAAGCCTGGTTATTTCTTGAATATCATAACATAAAAATAGTTCTATTACTTTTCTGAACTGATTTTTGACAGATTCTGATTGGGGTCATAGTACAATAGTTTATTATAAGATCCACTCATAAACCTCAATTTTTGAAGGTCTGACACCCTCTTAAATACTGCTGCTTATTAATTGCTGGAAGATGAAAGTTGTTCTGGAAGTTGCTAAGGAAAAGGGCAGGAAGTGGCAAGTGTGTTGTTTGGCTGGGTAGATATAGATGCCAGTGGAATTGAAGTTTGACTTTTGGATTGACTCTCAATTGGTCCCACTTGTGGCAGAAAGATCATTATGAACATATAATCTGGATGGACAGATTAAGGTAGTTGATGTTTAGGGGTCTGAGTATCAGAAACTTACTTCCTGACATGGAGGTCTTGGCGAGAATACCAAAGTTCCTGCTCTGAAGGACTAGGGAAAGTCAATGTAGCCATTAGGGAATATGATAGAGGGTTGATTTCCTTGCAGGTGATTTCTATAGAGTGCTTGGAAATAGAACTTGTTAGCATCTTGTTGTTTTTATGTATTGTAAAGTTCTGCCCAACACTTTAGGAGTCTTACTCCTTTTAATAAGGCTCTCCCTTGTTCCTGTTGCTTGTAGGGTTTAGATTTTGTTCTTTTAAGATGCTAAGTAATCTCCTTTTGTGGGAGGGGGGGCCAGGAGATTTTTCGCCACAGACTAAACTGGGACTTGCATTTTGTTTTTTTTCTTTCCCGTTTCATATGGACAGAAGGGTTTTGCTGTTAGTACAAGCAAGTTAATGCCCAATGCAGGTAAAAATGATATGTGAATTCTAGAACTGAAGCTGAGTTAAAGTTTGCTCTAACAGAAGTTGTACCAATGGGAGAAGATATTGGAAGTCTTCACAAATGTGTTTGGTACCCTTCTTCCTTTAGAAGAGAAAGAGGGTTTCTATGATGTCCATTCAAATGCATGAACTGAATCTGTTTAGGCTTAAAACAGTCTACTTGGAGTTATGGTGTATTTTTTAGAGGCCAGTTAAATGTAATAAAATTGTGGCATGCTGCTTAATCTGTGTTTATTTTCATTCAGTTGAGTATTTTGATAAACAGGGAGATTGCTACAGTTGTTTAATAAGCAGTCAAGGAGGATGTAGCAGGAGAACAGTGTGGCATAGGTGAGTTTTAAAATTAATTTAAAGGATTATGGTAATTCATTACATGCTTATAATAAGTATAAGGACTTGATTTGATTCATCTAGGAAGTTTAAAAAAATTCTTTTACATTATCATGAATTTATGGTAGCAAATATGGGCTTTCTAATTGCTTTTGTTTCATTGTGTTGGGGATGCTTGTAGCTTGAATGAAACATTGTTTTCCTGTGTTTTTGTAAAAGTTGTTTGATGTTAACTAGGATGAATTTCAGGGAATATTATGGCCTTTCTTGGAATATAGAAAAGGGTTTCTTAAGGCTCTGTTTATACAATACATGGCACTTATTTCTAAACTCATGCATGACTTCACAAACAAGTTTTGTGGGAAGAATATTAAAATATTAGTCTCCAAAACTTTAAGCTTTGTTTTCAGGACCTAATAAGCACAGAGGCTATGCTGGACAGTACAAAAGGTCTTTATGTAATGGTATATTTACAAGCTTTTAATAACAATGAAAATATGAGCTTGATATCTTGAATAAATCTCATTCTTTGGTCTACAAAACAAAAAGGGATAGTTTTGCCTAAAGAATTTATACAATTCTTATACTCATGCAAATACTTTTAACATTGGAACAAATATTTATACTGAACAGGGGTTCATTTCTTCAGTTTCTTATTAGAATTTTATAGGTATTACAATTTTTCCAAGTAAGGGTAATCTAAAAACATCAGAAGCTCCACATACTTTGGTCTTATTCCTGGATGAAAGTACAGTATATGCTATTTTGCTTTTAATACAGTCTTGCCTAGCAGTCTGACTTTTGACTGCTGTTGTGATCTGTTTTGTGTAACTTATGGCAAGTTTACATATTTTCTTGACTGTTAATATTAAATTCTATACTAGCAAAAGGTTTAGGAGTCCTTTACAAGGAAACATCCAATACCATGTGGTCATTTTGACAACTTATCATAAAATAGAAAAGGAGAAAAAGAAAATATCTGTTTAGCGAAATATCCATGTTTTAGTACTTAGTTCTCCTGTTAGCATACAGGACTGGAAGCGTATTTGTGTTTATCTTAATTTAAAACAGTTCACAAAATGAAGAACTCAAATCAAAGACTTCAGATACAAATCCTTATTTTAAAAAATTAAACCATAGGGTAGCCAAACTCAAGTGTGGATTTAGCAAGGAATTAGTTGTAAATCCTACTACTTTGTCATCATCCCTGCCCTGTTATCATTGGTCACTGTGGTGTTCCGTGCTCTTTTAAGTAACATGGGTGAGACTGGACAAACTATACTTTGTGTTAACGTTGCAGTCCCTGACATGCAAGAGTTAATTGTTAATTCTTTGCTTTCCTATGGTGAAAGACTTAGCTGCTTATGTGCAGTGTCTTCTGGGCAATAAATCAGTAAAACCATTTTACAAGTGAATAATCTAGAGGAAAAAAAAAAGGTAAGGTAAGTTACTCATATAACACTTAAGAATGGGGATGAAATTCAGGAAATCTTGCTTGCAGTCAGCCTGAGGTAGCTGTGGATAGACCCCATTACATTTATTCTACTATACTATAGAATCTTCTAGTGTTGAGATCTTAAATTATTTGTTTTCACATAACACTGGATAACTGAGTCTTATTTCTGTGTACCAAATGGCAGTTACTTTTAAGGTTTTTTTTTTTTTTTTTTTTTTTTTTACTGTGACAAAATAGACAACCAAACTTAGAATTGCTGAGAAGTCAGCTGCTCAGTCTTACCCAACAACAGCTCCATGAAATCTTGAAAGACTTTTGGTTTTCTTTTTACTGTAATTAGCCAGTGTAAATTGAAATATATGAGAAATACAGTGATATGTTAACAGGTTGACTAGCACAGGCAAATGGGTAAATGATAGAGCAAGTAGATCAAAGCAGTATGTTCATCTTGCTCAACTCCAGTTTGTCTCCATAGATTACTTTTTATGGTCAAAAAATCAAAATAGGTTATTCCAAAGGGCTATTCAGTGCATACAGGTTAAGCACCATATCTGAATGTAATTCTCTAGAGAATTTCATTGATTGTGGAGAGATGGAGATTTTAAAGACAGGCATGTTACAGGCCAATTTAGCCAGACAATGCAGATGTCTAAAACTGAATGGTGTGGCATAGACCCTAAAACTAAAGCTCTAAACTTGTGCTTTATATTCAGATTTGACTCTGCTAAGTGTGAGATACATAGACTGTATCAATGAAATAGACTAAATTATGAATTACACTTAAAATCAATCAGATCAACCTGCTAAAAGTTCTTAGTAATTTTTCTGAAATATTTACTTATTAAATAGTTATTTCATGTGAATTATGTATATATTAATCTAATATCAGCCTAGAGGAAAATTTTTACGATCAACTTTAAAACATTGAAAATAGTAATGAAGAAAATAAGTAACCAGTGGTGTACATATAATACAAAACATATAGCTCATGGTAAAGGATTTTTGTCTAAGTGAAAATAAAATCTGCCAGGAAAAGAAATGTTTGTGTGATATATTGCAGTCTGATGGGAGATCTTAGATGACATCTCCAGTAACAATTTTAATATGAAAGAACTTATTTCTGTCAAAACTAAATACATACTTTTGGGGGGGTGGTGGTGAAACCAAATGTGCTTTAGATTGCATAACAGGCAATTATTGCACATTTCATTGAGCTGCACAGTTTAGCAATCTTATATTAACCAGTGTAGTTCAGTTTGACACTTTATATTGCACTTCACTCTTAACCTTCAGGATATGCGAATCAAGGACAAATGCCTTGTTAATGTGGAACCAGTGACCAAACTTGGGGTACTTTATATCACCTCTATATATGTTGGTGGCCTGTGATTTCACTCTCAGCTTTCTGTTCCTGCAAGCTGTAGGTTGCCACCTCTGTTATCACTGTAGAAGAATTGATTCTAGTTGGCTGCTACAAGTGTTTGCTTTTGTCTTGTATTATATGATGTCCAAGATGCTGTTAACGGAATCTCTTTAGAATATCTTACCATCTGCTGCACAGTACTGTATGTTTGATGGTTTTTCCAAATTTGAGCACTGCCTAATTAGGACCATGGAAAAAATTAAACAAAAGTGGGGGGGAAGTAATGGGACAGCTGAAAAGAATCACTGACATTCCAATACACTCTTTAAATAAACACAAGCTGTATTCCATAGTTAAACATGCACTGTACTTGTCTTGAGCCTCAGTTTTCTGTCTGCGGTATACAGTATTTAGCCAGAGGATCATTTCTATTTTTGCCAAAACATTTAGAGAAAAAAAGAGTGTTCTAGCATAATGCCACTGAAAATGCAACCTGGCTTTATAGCACAACAGAATTAGGAGCTCAAGCACAAGCAGAATACTAGAAATGTGAATTTTTTCACTCCTCTCATATTTTCTTGAAAATCCGAATATTTCACTGTGAAAAAGTTTTAGGGAAATGCTTGGTAGGTGGATGTTTCGAAGGACAGGTAGCATCATTTTACTCTTAATGCTGTCCATTTGATCCTGAAAGTGGGTTTGGTTTACTGTGATAAGCTATCACAGTGATGTTTCTCTATAGGGGAAAAACAATTAGCAGGTGAATCTGGAACCTGAGCTATACAGAGTAACAAGACATGTTCTTTGCTATGAGTAATATTTCTTTAAAAGCAAAGATATGGATCTTATTGGCCAGTTTTCTGTTCATTAGTCTTATAATCTGTGGGTTTAGAGTTCTTTATTGTAGTGCATAAGGTTGTCTTCTCGGAGCCAACCAATGCAAGGAGCCGAGAAGGTATTCACATGGGTCAAATTTGGCACCTGATGTAATTGGCTAAAATTAAGCTAGGAAGTCTGTTCGGTTTCCCCCTGGAGTCAGTGGAGATAAATATTAAGATACCTTAACAAGTGATTCAGAGAAGTCTCGCGTGTCAGCTGACTTCTCTTTAATGGCTATAATCGGATCTTGGAGAACCTGCCTGACAAATTCAGGTGCCTAAAGTTGTTGTGAATATTTCTTTCTCTCCTCTCATTCATAGATACTCAGCTTATATGTTTACAAGCCCCCAGCAGCTGAAATGCAGTGACAGTCCTGCCACAGGACAATAAGATAACTACTTCATGTTGTAAGATTAATGTCAATATTGCTTTCTTCATTCATGACAGGCAATCTAAAATTTTGATATAGCTCATCTCAGCAGCACTTGTGTGATATGAGCAACAAATTCTACCTTTTACCTTTGTTAACCTGCTTTGTCTCTCCCTTATGTATTTGGACTGCTGAATTTTTCACAATGTCTTTAGAAAATGCCTGGCTGTCAGCACTACCACTACGAAAATAAATTTAATAATTATATTTGTATCTACAGAATACCACTTCATAAGTTTTAGTCAAACTTGATTCTTATGATATGGAAAGGGTTGCCTGTCTTCTGCTTAGAGGGAGGAATGTTATTCCGGAGAGGTAGTGTTAAAAAAAAAAAAGTTACACCCAGTCCTTATTGGATGTCAGTCCTAAGAACTCTCTCTCCCTCTTTTATTTTTGAGGGGAAGTTGCTAGTGAAACTCCTAAAAACAAGTTAGGTAAATTCATAGGAGTTTTCCTTTGGGAAGTGAGTGAGTACTCACTGAATAATGAACATATGCTACTTCAAGGTTATGTCTTGAGAAACAGTGGTGTTTTGGGATGGTGGTTTTTACGTGTTGAGGGGAACACCCCCAAACCCACTTTGATTTCTTATCAATATTTCAACTCCTTACATATGCACATTTTGTATTTTTTATGAGTGTCTAACAGCTG
Source organism: Buteo buteo (assembly GCF_964188355.1). NCBI lineage: Eukaryota > Metazoa > Chordata > Aves > Accipitriformes > Accipitridae > Buteo > Buteo buteo. The sequence continues at coordinate 26,877,834 of NC_134183.1, forward strand.
TGTGTTACCAGTTCTGTGCCTCTGAGCAGAGGATAATTGGTATTAGCAGTGCAGGTACCTAGCTTAGTGTGTATGCATGAATTTTTGAAGGTAAACCTGATAAATCAGCCTTCTACACAGAGGGTTAAATCAGTGGGTGGAATCCTATGAATAATCAAAGATAATAAACTCCAGGAGGTTGTGTTACCCTTCCTACCACAGTACTGAAATAATTGGCATTTCAGAATCTGTGGCTCTTATATTTGATTATATCATCTCAATTTGCTTCAAAGGGATTGAAACAAGTTTATTGTACTTAGAATGAAGGACTACTACTCCTATGGACTGCAATTGACATTCTTGTTATACTTGCACCTTTTATTCTAAACTCTAATCACAAATACAGTTGCTATTATAAGCTTGATTATTTTTTAAAATGTTTTTAAGATTTTTGAAGAGTGTTTTTTGTCTTATTCTCAGCATGGAAATTATTTGTCTTGGTCACATGTGCTTCATAAATTGGGAATGTCAAATGTATTACTAGGGAAGAGGCATACTTGTTGAAGTTCTAGTTATGACACTCAATGAAGAATTGGGGCACACTTGGATATATTTTCTCAGACAAAACAAGAACTCTAACTCAAAACGTGATGCCACAACAAGTGCTCCATTAATGTGAAAATACATGGAAAGTTAATCAGTGCTGATTTACCAGCTGTTCCACAAATAGGATTGTGTTTATAATCGTGATGTTGAATTTTACTTACATTGTGTTCTTTTAATCTTGTTGCAGTACTTGTTCCCTGTTTGTCTACTTGAGTCTGAAACTACCCAAGAAACATTTATTATAAAATTGAGTTCTATTTTTATGTTTTTGATAACTTTTGTTTTGTAGCTGAAATATATGATACCCTTGGCTGGAAAACAGAAATTAATGAGGTGTAGAATGATACTTAGAAATCACAAAGTTGTATTAAAGGCTAGTCCTTATTAAATAAGCATTTACTATTAAAAATTGACTAATAGGTAATTTTATAACTAATTTTTCTGAGCTTTCAAGATAACATAATAAAATTAATTGCTCTGGAATAGTAAACTATTAGTTTTTTCTGTGAATGTGTTTTCTGGGTGAGCTATTTCAGTAAATTCTAATTGGATATAAATCTTTACATCTCTTATGGCTCTACTTTTTTTTGCTCTTGCCAGCAATGTTGCATGCTAATCTCACAGCACACAGTACGAACATTACTATTTTGTATAATTTATGTACTTACTGTTTTACTCCATTATAAAAGAATGTGGAAAGCATGATTATCAAGGCAAAACCTACAGATACAAGTGCTATGTACTAGGTGATGTTTATTTTTTAAGTGCTCAGATTGCTTTGCTTTGGGTTTCTACTCAAAAAAGATCAGATATTCTGTCTTGGTTTTGCATCATCTAAGTCAACTGGAGGTAGCTTTTTATAATCTACTATATATCCTGACAAAATTCAGGTGGGCCATTTTAGTTCCTTTATTCATCCTGCTTGTTTTAATTAAAAATAATAATTAAAAAATCTTTATCATAACAACATTTGTGGAAGGAGCAGTTTCATTGCTGCTGCTATGCTTCTTACCTAGGATGATGTAAAGACTACACCAGTAATTAAGTGGTTCCCTTTTGAACTTTAATTACCATCGATTTTGGAAGGTATTCTGAAAAAAGTTGTTATAGGTAAGGCTCCAACATTTTATTGAAAATTCCTATAGATAAACATGTCTAAAAAAAATCCTTTCCATAGTATTAATCTATTATGGAGAAATAAGTGTAAGAACAACATCTGTTTAATACATATTCATTAACATATAAAGATTTTTATTCACTTGTGACTTCAGTCTGTCTTTCTAGAGCTTTTGCTCTCTTGCTTTCAGGGAAACAAATGACTGATTCAAGAAAAACTGTCTAATCTCTATCAACAGGAAAGAGAACAGAAAGAGGAATATAGGAAAAGTAGGGAGGAAATACTCAAGAAAGGAAATAAGACTTTTGAAAGCAAGGCCTGTAGGGAAACTAAGATGGTCTGAGCCTCATTATTTGGTTTGAAAGTGAAATAAGCTTAAGCTAAAGTTAAGTTCTCGGACTTGAGATTTAAAAAGGCCCAGAGTCATGCGAAGATTAGCTATGCCTTGCAACTTGTGAAATTACAACCCAAAATATTGATAAATTTGTGAGATTATATACTTTTAATGAAACTTTGAAACAAATAATATGGACTGAGAAAACTGGATCTGTAAGTGAAACTGGACTGGAAGATTCACGGCATGTTACACATCCTTTCTCATAATGAAATAATGTTGTTTTTCATAATGATATCTTCTTTTCCTTTTAAAAATATACTTGGACTGTTTCTGTGTAATGGCTATTTTTTTATTAGTATGTACAATAAAACTGTAATTAGACCTGGGAGATCAAACAACCCTTTAAAAAAAAACCCCACACACGAACCCTCCAAAAAAAATTATTACATTTTTGTTTTAAATTCTTGTTTCAGTTAGAAATCCAGATGATCAGATAAAGCTTTATTGTTAAGGGACAGATACCATTGTATTTGAACATCTTCATCTATTCAATGGAGTATTAATGTCTTTGGCATCCAACTGTCTTTGGTGTATGTGCTTCTAACTGAGATATTAATTCAGAAACCCCTTTAAACAGTCAACATATTCAACTTTGAGGCTTAAAATTACATTGTTTGAATATTCTTCTTAGTGTAAACATATGCAAATGCAGAAGGACTTTCTGAATCAGGACTAGAATGTTTTCTTTCTGTGAAGTTAGCCAAATATTCTAAGTATTTTTGTTCCCAGAGCTGATTAGAGAACTGAATCGACTTAAATAATATGGATTCTGAGGTTTTATGCTAATATTTGAAACACTTAGGGTATTTACATTGTGCAAGTAATCCATATCTCAGAATTCCCAGCTTGAAATCAGTGCAAGTCTATGAATGTGAATACAAATTACCCAGTTTCATGTTAAAGTTCATGCTCTCCGCTTGTTTTCAGGGGTCTACCCGTGTGAACTTAAAGGAAAACTGGATAAAAGTCTCATTTCTTTCTTTAAGTATTCATGTTCTCTGTAAGTGTCCATGTTTAATACAAACCATCCTGTGATTTTTAAAATATGTCTGTGACACTACTAAACCATCATAACATATACTTAATACGGGTTACAAACATAACTATTGTTTTCCTCTCTGTAATACAGCTTTCTTGGCTTTCTTTTAATCTTTTCCAGAAGGCCAACATGTTTTATATGAAAGCAAAGCTGGAATTATAAGCATCTGATCTTTTTTTACAGTTCCTTAGATGCTAAAACCTTGAGTTTCCATACTTACTCTGTAAGGTTAAGAGGGGGCTGCATGTTTGTGTGTGTGGCCAGGGTACAGCTGCCATCTGGATAAGGGAACACAGTGGTATGGCTGAAACCACAGTGTATTGTAGAGCATGCACACACTGAATTAGGTGATGATGGCTGGCAAGACGTGTTCCTTTAACCTCTTTCTGTCAGCTTGCACCTGTGTCTTCAAAGTCAGTCTCTCTCCTTTCTCTTTCTCTGTCTCTTCCACTCTTCCTTCCTTCCACTCTCTCCCCCAAACTCCTGCAAATTTTTTTCCCCAAACAAGTATGGTTTTCCCTTAATATTTCATTTATTCAGTTACAAAACTTTCTTACTTTGTAGTCTATCAATTTTTGATGTTTAAGGTTCCTCTTTGTTTTTTCATTGTAATATCTTATACCAGAATACAGGGAATGATCAAGCTACATTGTTAGTGGTAAACCATACAACAGCTTGCTTTGTTGACATCTGTTTAAGGTGAAAACGTTTCCTGATATACTTTTGCCTTTTAACAATGAAATTGCTCATGATCTTTGCACTTCAAAGGCATTTCCTCACTGAAATGTTAAGTTATAAATAATGCAGTATATTTTGCTTAATAAAAATGCCTCGTGCAGAAGAGTGCAGTAAAAGTTTTGAATCTCATCATGTGCGTAGTAACCTTGATATTCAGGAAAAGTTATCTGTGGATTTTTGAGTCCAGTGGTTGGTCTTAGGACTTTCCCCAGTGCAGTTGTAATGGGCATGGGTCTTTGGAATATTAACATAAAGGATGAAAATCATAATCACATCTATTTTTTAATATGTTTGGAATTCTTGTGATTTGGCAGAAAAGTATACATATCTATGTGTACTGGCCAATATTTACCTAATTATATCCTTATTTTCCTAGGTGTTAACTAAAGCTCAAAATGATCTTGGGGCTTATTGCAAGGAAAACATAATTCACTTGTACATGAAACAGTAATGTGGATGTGTTTTAATTGCAGACTGTTTTGTCTTTCCCAAACATTTAATATAATTTCTTGTAGTTCTAATACTAATGAATTTGGACATCAGACTTATTTTGATGATATCTACATTAAAGTTCCTCTTTTTTGCTTATATTCTAGTAACAATTTCCCAATTTTCAAAGTTAAGGTAACAGTTATGATGAACATCAAGTGAATAGAAACTATATTTCCCTGAATAATTTCATCATTATGGTAACTGCTATTATTGTAGCATAGTTTGATTAAAGAGTAACTCTGAAGGATCTGATACAGAATAGTGGCCATATTGTGCTTTACTTAGGTATCTTTGGAGAAAGGTAACAGTGTAAATGGTTCTACTGATGGGCATGTATAATACTTGCAGAGGCTATTCATCTGTGCTTTGGGAGGTTGTTCTTTGTGTATGATTGTAATATATCTTTAGAGAATATATATGATATTAAGTGAGATTTAATGGGACAGTACATTTAGTCATTTTGAATGTTGCTACAAACTTTGTGTTATATGTTCTCTGGATATTATGTTGATACTGGTTTATGATGAAAGTTCTTGGAACTCGTATTCTAAATTGAATATTAATCCTTCATAACAAACTCTAAATCTCCAAACTTAGAGAAGTATGCAATTTATTGTAAAACTGATTCCATAGAATTTTGCTTTTTGATTCTGAGTAACACTGACAAGACAGTGTGTTCTGTAACAAAGAATGGAGCTTGTGATGTCCCTAAACAGAACTATGAGGATATCTGGGTTTTAATCTGTTATTCTCTTGATTTTCATTTTCCTCTCAATGCCATTCTTGCTGCTTCTTTACTCTGCTGATTTGTGTATTTAGACTGAAAATTTCTTAACCTTTTGCAGATTAGTTTGTACAGTCAATACCATAATAGGAACCTAATTTCAATGGTGTACTTTAAAGTGCTGTACTACAAATAATAATTATGTATTTCAGGTGAAAGAGCATCTTCAGTCCTAAAATAAGTATCAAAAATGGTGTAACTATATTGGACAATTTATAGTGTTATGATAATGAAACATTGTCAGGATAAATTACCAGTGAAACGAAGTCACTTTAATTGGCGTCACATTAAACTGTCGTTAATATCTCAAACTGTCATGAACATCAGTTACTTCCATAATATGCTGACAGGTGTGATGGAGACTTTCACAATGATTGGTCACACAGTGATGAAGCACATGAAGAATTCTGGTAAATAAATATGAGCAATGCTGTTTCTGTCCTTCCAGACTAAATAGTCCAAATGAATTCCTTTCTTTTAGAGGAAAAAAAAAAAATTCCTTTCAGTAAGCGTCTGTTAGTTCTGCCAGTTGAACTAGAACTATGCAGACTTGTTTTGTCTTATTTTGCTTTGTAGAGAAAATTTCCTTTTCCACTGTTTTAAATCTATGAAAAAAAATTGCATAAGTTTTGAAGCGTCTTGAAGCCCATATAGTCCCAAGGGTTTGGTTATTTGCCAGTCTTCTTAGAAGTATACACAAAAACTATGTTCAAAGGAGGATATTAATGATGTAAAGACAGCTTCAAGAATTGTCAGCCTTTGTCATTGCCTAAATGAAGTTTGAGTTCTACCTCTTTCTAAATACAATCTTTAATTACTTGGCTACAACTTTTGTCTGTAAGATTTTTTTGAATTATTAATTTTGAAGGATAGGACAGTGCCACAAGTGGATTGTGGCTTTTTCATATAATAAGCTTTTATCTCCAGGGGTGTACCTCACTGCAAAAGAAGAAATAAATGTAAGGAGTGATTACCCCTTTTTTGGGAGTTAGTGTGAATAGGAATTCCTTAATATAAATGGTGCTGAGATACTGTAGTAATAAATTATAGAAAACTCTAAAAAGGAAATAGATCATATTGTTTTCAGAATATTTCGATCAGTGCTTGTACTTGCATATTGACTGCTTCCGTGTCTGCATCTATTGCCATTTGCCATCCTAGAGAGATTTTTGCATTTCATTCACTTGGCTTTCTTTTCACCATCAGAAAGGGCATGGGTTGCTGACAGGCAGTATAAGTAAGACTGCTCCTTTTCAGTCTGTTTGGGTCCACCTTAGCTCTGAAGAAGAGTGTTTCAGGAAGAGTGTAGTTCTTACTTGACTAGAGCTCAAGAAGTCACCATCTGTTGTTGCTATAGCTGCTGTCTGGTCATGCTGTGGGCCCTGAGTACTACTAGCTAGTCTAATTGTATGCGCAGGGAGGCAGACTTAGTTTGCTTGTACAACAGTCAGTTGTGCAGCATGTGTATGGTAGATGCTGTCTGTGCATGTCAAACAGTGTGTGCAGTTGCAGTTGGCTGCTGAAGCCACTTCCTAACTGTTTTAAAATGACAGTGTGCTTATTTGTTCTTTGGAGATGGTATGTGAGCATTCTCATCGGTGCAGACGATGACATCTGAAAAGCGACAAGTACCACAAACAACAAAGATTCCTAGACACTATAATATTCAACTTTGCCATGCCTAACAGTCCAGAAGCCTCTTAACAGCCCACCCATGCATACACAAAGAACCTCTGTAATTCTACAGGTGTTATATTGATAATAGATTCCTGAAGAGTAGTCAAGTGCCTTTGAATAGCCTGTTGTGGGAGCTCTAAGACTCAGGTATACTCAGAGAGTAGACTCTTCAGATCTTATAACCCCCAGAGCATAACCAATCTCTTACCAGCATGTGATTTTTTGAAGGTTTTTAACTGAACTAAGTACTATAGGCATTTCAAGTCTTAGTTTTATAGTTTATATACTAGAAATCTAAAAGCGGAAAATACATACTTGCAAGATTTACTGTTTCATTTCTGCTTGCAATGTATATGTGATATTGATATGTTATATCAAAATGCATAGTTTAGACTGAAAATCAGTTTTACTAAATCAATTTTATTGTTTCATAATTTATTTGAAATAGTTGGACAAGCAGATGCAAAATACAGGAGGAAAATCTGGATGAATACTAATCATGGAGGATTAGGACTTGAGGGAACATATTGTCAGAATGAGATAAGAGCAGTATAAAATAAGTATAATGATTCTCTTTCTCTTGCAAATATGTGAGTAAAAGATTCATGGGGGTACAATACGTATTATCACAGTCTTTTTCTCTATATAATATAGTGACCTGAATGCTAGTGATGTTTATTATTTTACCAAGCAACATGATGCAGTTTAACAAATGATACATAGGAAAATTTAAAATTATTAGTGGTCGCTGCTACCATCAGGTATTTTAATCCACTTAAATTCCACCATTTCTATGAAGTCATCTGCAAACATACAAGTGAGCCTGATTTGCATTTCACTCCTCTTCAGAATGAATACCTTTCAAAGAAAAATGAAAAGGAAAAGAAAAAGAAAGAAAGATTCATCTGCACTAAATATAAGAGCTGAATTAAGTAAGAAATCCAGAATTCATCCTAGTTATTTCTGAGGAATAATTTAGGCAATTTTTGTATAAATGAAACTTAAATATTTAGAATCATTGACGATGGAGAGACTTTCTGGTGAATGAGTGGACAAATGACTGCTGGCTTGAGTCTTACCAATTCCCTTTTCTACCTCATTCACTGTGAGGCTTTTAATAATGTTTTTGTAATCCTGTAGTAATTTCCACTGTTAGAGTTGCCAGAAAGACTGTTTTTACACACTGAAAGATCCATCTCAAACTTGTTATTAGTGAATGTGCATCTTCCTTGGATGTGAAATTGCTTACTTTAATAAGTAACTTTTACTACAATATTCTCTCTTATTCAAGACTGCAAATACGTGAAAATTTTAAAAAGTAGTTTCCTCCTTTAGCTGATAACTTTCTGATACACTTTTGTGTATCAAGGCATGTCTAACTGTTCACCTTCATACAGAGGTCAGTTTTTTAATTTCTATTTTAGCACATTGTCTCTCACCTTAAGTTGATATTGAACTGGAATGCACTTGCTATCTCTAATCACAAATTCAACCACCAGGTGGCCTGCAAAGAACAGAAGTCGCCTTTCCCTGGGCAGTCACTACTTCACTGCTGTGGGCCCCTTCCTGGGCTCCCGTACCTAACAGTCAGATTGCTGTCCCATTTACCATACGGCATCATCGTGCCTTGCAAATACGCACTAAATACTGGTTCTCAATGAAAAGTTTAAAGTCTTCCTGAAAAAACTGGTTGGGGGGGGGGGGGGGGGGGAGAAAAAGCTCCCCTTTGCTCACCAACGTTTATTTTAGGGTTTCTTGACTGTTGTTGCTACTACCGTTACAGCAGTTGCTGTTGACTGCTGCTATTACTGTTGATACTGCCTACTTTTGTACAAGCTTATTCGTTGAATCAGTAACTGAGGAGTCTCTTGAGAAACATACACAAATTTTTGGAATAGAGCATCAAGATGTGATCTATGAAGATTGGATCTACATAGTGTTGTGGTCATTTTTTTAGAATTTGGATATGCTGAGACTAGTTTCCTTTAAGTCTATATTAAAATTTTAAAAAGTAAGCTGAGTAATTTCTAAAATAAAATAACTAAAATTAAATAATAGATATGTGTAACATTAATTATTCCAATACTAAGAGTTACTAAAAGTGCAAAAAAGGTAGAATAACAGATATCAATTTAATTTAATAAAGAGCTCCCTTCATGAGATATATGAGCACTCTCAGATGTGCCCTACTGCTATAATATTCTACCAACTAATTGTCTATATAGTAGGTCAGCTAGCATGTATTGTGACAAAACATTCCTAAATAAGTGTCATGCCATAGGAATAAGACATTTAGAAAATACTTATAAAAAACTCCCTGTGCATGTTCTATCTGTAATAGTGTCCCATCCAAGGAGAGCTTCTAAATAACACTTTAATTTGCAGCTTTATCAGCATGACTTTGTAGAACAACTTACCAATAAGTGTTTCCTTTCTCTTGAGAGAGAAAATTTCCTGTCAAAAAGCAATCCAGTAGGCTCAGAAGGATGTCAAGTAAGCTCATGTAGCCCAGTGCTTGTTCTATTGTCCTTATTTTAATTTATAATTTTGTCTTCATATTCCTTTTCTACTTATAGAGCATTACAGTATATTCATCCAACAAACATCCTGACAATGAGATTAACATTCAGTTTTAGTAAATTTCCACTGAACAGCATTATCTCAGCCACAAATTTAAACTTACACAAAACATTTAGAAAGCAAAACCAAAGAGATTCCATGCCAAAAAAAAAATATTCTAATACTAAACTAAAAAATAACTTCAAAGTTAAAGGTGAGCCAGATCTGTACAGACAACTCTCTGGTGACAGATGGACATGTTCCTTTCTCCTCCCCTTGTTTTCTTTAAAGGTAGCAAAAGAATACCTATTTGGACAAACCGAAGAACTTTACGGTTCTCAACTACTCTGTGGAAAAAGTGCAAAAGTCAAACCAGGGCTCATTTTGGGACAAGTCTGTAAATGGTAGTTAATTAATTAACACCTTAGTAGTTAATGGTTATGGCCTCGTAAGTAGGTTTATCATGTTTTGTCCTTTCATTCCTGCTCCAATTGTATATGTGTTCTGCTCCAGGAAAGCCAGGTTTTTTTCCAGAACTGCTCCAAACTTAAAAAAAATAAAGTTTTTTAGATTATTTGGAAAAGAAACAAAACTAGTATTCTGTACAGCTCTTTAAAATAAATTTTACTAAAGAGGGTCTTGTAGTCAAAAATGTTTCACACAATCTTACCCATTCTTAATTTAAATATACTATTGCTGCTATTAAGTGCTTATGTGGGAGTAGCAGGACAGGACCAATGCCAATTAACTGAAATGCAAGTAGGCAGATGTAGTACAACTATTTTTTCTCATTTTGCTTAAGAGCACAACTTGACCTTAAAATCATTACTACATCAAATTAATGTCACTAAGTTACCTCCAGTGGATTTTCTAAATATTAGCATTTTATGGGAATGCCAAAACAATTTGCTTTGATTAGAAAATCTGGTTCCTGTCATAAGAACAAGCTTGTGTTCCTTTCATGTACTTGGGGTTTGAACTCTTGAACAAAAATCAAAGGTTTTTTTGTTTACTAATTTAACAGAGCTTCAGGCTTCATTCATGAGAACATAACTGCATTAGAAGATACAAGTTAGCAGTTCTAGTTTCCACCTGTTCTTCTGACTCTTCTTGAGTCTGCAATGCATGCTTTTCCTTGTTTCTGTGTATTTTTTCCTCATATTTCACTGCTATATCCTGTGATTTACAGCACTCAAATTTTTGAGATTCCATGATATATATGCAGATGCTACAGAATTTGTGTTCTTGGCCATATTCCCTCTATGGTTAGCTGTAGTATTAAATAAAAATCCAACAGAGAACTGTCTGAGGGTACGGCTGAACATTATGTAATAATTGCAAAAGTTAACGAGACATTCTTCCCAGTACTGAATCAGAGAAACACACATTCCTGTACTAAATGCCTATTTTGTTGATAGTTCAATTTAGGAAGTCTTTTTGTTTACTCCTCAATTCTCACAGTGTCAGCTGGAAAGCTGAATGCTTTTCTCCAGTAGCCAATTTTAGGGATTTGTGTTCTTTTTAGCATTTAGTAGGTAAAAGTAAAATAAAATAGTTTTGCAAGAAAATGTGTTTTATAATCTTATTGTATGTGTTGAGAATTAGATATGCTATATATGTTTACATACACATAAGAGGACAATTTATAATGCTAAATAGGAATGAGGTTTTCTGCTGAATGCTTCAGTTGCTTAAAATTCCTTTGTCTTTGCTACAAAAGAAGATACCCTACTCATTAAATGCAAGTAATGACCAACATCATGTCATCTTATAACAGTTATGAAACCAGCTGACTTACCAGAAGTTTTCAGGCTCTTGCTATGGAGGCTGATTTGGAGAAAATTCTTGGAACTTGTCTATATGTGTAAAACTGTGACTTGCTGTTGAGTCACTCCTTTACAAAAAGCATGAGTTTCAGAGTTGATTAGGAAACACAGGAAGGCAGTCATGTTGGCAGTAGGAGATGGAGCTAATGACATCAGCATGATCAAAAGTAAGGGGAAATTTAGAAATTAAAATGTCAATAAAAATGATGGTTTATTAATGAATTTGTATTTATAGCAGGCCCATTACTTAGACCTTTTTTATTTGAAGAATTGTTTTTCCTTTTATGGGAAAAACCCCCTCGGATCAACCATTATACCATTATTTGGCACTTGAAAGGAACTATGATAAAGAAATTAATTAGTTTGTGTTGGGTGAACTTAGACAGTCAGACCAAGTATCTGTCTAATCCAGGGTCCTATCTTTAGTAGTGACCGAGAGCAGATGCCTAGAAAAGAGCAAAAGAACAGGGCAAGCATTTGCTTGCACAGCTTCCTCCACTCTTTGTGTCTTAAAGATGTGCATTTTCTTTATGTTTACTAGTTCTTGATGTTTTTCTTTTTTGTCCTGTAACTTTGGTCACCTTTTAAATATGTGGGAAATTATAGCTTCCACAATACCCTCCAAATGGTTATTATTTTCTTAAAATGCAAGGTTACCGCTAGTTACAAATGTTTACATTAAACATAGGTAATAGAATATGACTGAAGGACTTGAACAAGTTGGCTGTTTTTCTCAAACAAGGAGGCTGATAGCTGTTGCTATTGCCCAATTTTTTTTCATGACCTACACAGTTAGGTGTAGAACACAGCCCATGTAGCAGCTGAGAGTGTGAGTGGAATTCTTACTTTCTGCCTGCTATCATGGACTTCCTTTTCATTCAAGGCATTTACTAAATACTGCACTGAATCCTCTTAACTACCATCCTGAAAGCTCACATTTTGTCCTGTGTTAAAGAGAGTTTTTGAATAAAAAATGGTGCATCTTCTGCTGTTAGCGGAAATATTTCTTTCATGGCTTTATTTTGCTCCTAGCTGGGTTTTTGGAATAAAAATAACCCAAGTCTATTACGCAAAAAAGTAGTTATTTTATCCACTCTGAGCTAACCTACCAAATGCTGGACATGTTAGAACTCCTACTATATTACTGTTCAGGGGCATCATGGGCCTCAGAATGCAGTAGAGGATATCCATATTTGGGTCTCATTTAATTGCATGCAGGCATCTTAATATTAATGTTTCAAGAAAGTAGAAAACTGTTGTATTAAACATTATGTTTTGCTTGCCTGTAAAACTTCCCAACTGACTGATGTTCCTATTAAGAATGCAGCATTGGCAGGATCAGAACGTACTATTAAGCATAGAAAATGATTTATACTTAAGTTAATGTTAGTAACTGCTCTATTTATTTTACTATCAGACACCTGGAAGTTCCTTTTTACAGTGCAATAGATATGTGACACCATACAGTAAATATATAACTTTCTAATTAATTGATGGGTAGTCTTAAAATGATACAAGATGACTTCATGACGAATAATGGCCTGAGTTGCTTGCTTATGTTGTTTCATCTTGCTCCTACTAGCCTTGCCCTGTAAATTTGTCAGAACCTCAAATTCCAATGGCATATTGTTGAAGCAGGAAAAATAGCAGAATAGGACTCCACAAAATATTAATGAAGTGGGTCGTTCTGTAACAGTTTTATTTTAAGTTTTGCTGTTGCCATCTAAACATGGAAAAGGTTACAGTTAGGATAAAGTTAAGTTGCATTTGTTTATCTATTTTGGTGTGAAGAATTGGGAAGTGGTCTTCCAGAGGCAACAATGGAAAGGGGAAGAATTAAAGAGAATGTGGAAGGAGAAAGAAAAACTGTAGATTAGTTAAAAAACAATCATAACAAAAATTTAGTTTGCACAGATTGCTTCTTAAGCTGCTGTGATGGGAGGGACTGTATAAGTGAGTCATGAAAGCAAATGTTGATGTGAGACCGTTCCATCTTTGATAAACACTTTTGGCTCTTATTTCAAATTTCCTGTAGTCTAGGATGATGTTTTCCATTGACAGTAATTATATCTATTGTCTGAAACTGTCTATGTAGTAGCTTAATAAGCTGACATCTGTTTTTCAGCTGTTTAGTGGAAGTAAGTTTCCTCTCTCTTTGCTAGCAGGTGCACACATAGGAGTTGGCATCAGTGGCCAGGAAGGAATGGAAGCAGTCTTGGCCAGTGACTGTTTGCCCAGTTCAAATACCTTCAGAGGCTCTTGCAGATTCATGGCAGGCATTCTGGTTTGAGAATGTGCAAGTTCTTGTGTTATTTCTTCTACAGAAACTTTGCTTTCACACTGTTGCATTTCTGGTTTGCCATCTGTGGCTTCTCTACTCAAGTTTGTTTCTGAGTATATACATGAAAAAAATTAGTTGTACTCTTTAGATACCTGGAACCTAGAAAGTTAGAAGAATGAGTTAGGCAATCTAAATATTTAAGTACAGTTGTTTTGGAAGTTAAGTAAAGTAATCAATGTTTATTTTTCTGTTTTGAAAACATAAATGTATTTGACTGCAGTTATTACCCTTAATGATCCCCTTCATTTTCCAAGTTTAAGATGTACCGTTTTCATATGTTATACACTTCTGCCTTATACTTAGAAGGAAAAGAGAACCATATGTTCTGCTTTAATGGTAAGTCCCAGGGCTTGTCTGCGTGGTTGTAGGGAGTGTGTAGATAAGCCATGACGAAATGACTGCCCCTAACTAAACTACATCCACTACAAAAGACGTCTAGTAAGCAATTATACGAAGGTAAAGAGCTGTCTTGGAATTTCATGCTTTTCTAGACACAACCTAGGTTTCTTCTTTTTTTCTAATGCTTGCTCTATGAGCATTTTTCTTTAGGAAACATTAAGTTGGTGACTTAAGAAATATTGAACAAGATAAAGAGTGGAGTCCTTGCAAGCCAAACATCATGTTTTAAAAATTATTATGTTGGACTGAGAGTTTTATGGGAGACTACATTTGGAGATGTTTAATCAGAGTCCTAAATTTTGTCTCCTGAGCATTTCAAATGTGTCCTATGAGAATGAAGACTTAACTCCTTGTTTCCAAAATTCTTTACTTAGTGACATTATATATCTAAAAGAAAAAAAAAATCATAGTTTTAAATCAATATTTAATAGATTGAGAAAAAACCTATTTTTAAAATTTGTAATAGACTCTCAGCAAACAGGGGTTTTGATCTCTCTTGTAAATTCCTTGCTGTTCAGAATCTTCCACATCTGTTTAGGAGCTTTTACGAGACCTTAAAAATGGCCATACTGCTCAGACCAATGACTTTCTTGTCTTGTCAGAAGCCTCTTTTCAAGTGTCCAGAAGCAAACAACTAAAGAGTATAAAAATGGGGCAAACATGTAATGATACTTTCTCATGTTACTTTCCTAGCTTCTAACAATCTGCAGCTGAAGGACTTTCTGAACCAAAGGGTGGTGCTTTGTTTAGTAAGTGTTGCAAGTTTTGTCTTTGAACATTCACTACATATAGCATTAAGTTCTAAACTTAAGATTCATTTCCCTGCGGTACCTACTGTCTACTGCTTTCATTTAATGCCCCTTAGTCCTTGCCACTGAATTCATCATGATTTTATGGACTTTTCCCTATACTTGCTCACCCCATTTCCTGCTGAAAATTCCTAATCTACTTTAGTGTCTGATAAATCAAATGACGATTGGAATATCCTCTTGTGAGATACTGGAAAGTAACTAGGAAATGAGTAGGTAGCTTTGGTTATTAAGGTGGGTTGATCCAGCAGGGAGAAAGAATGAAAAAAGAAGTCTTCCTTGAATACCTTGAAGTATAGTGGGTTTTTTCTATCCATGTGTAACTCCTGAAGCCTGATAAAAGAATTGGGGAAAAATTCTGAACTGCAGCTGCAGTGCATGTTCCAAAAGTTATGGAGGTAACTTTAGAAGAGGAAACCACTCCTAAAGCTACTGGCATGGTTCCAGAAAACAGAGAATCACAGATTGTGTGAAAGCATGAATAATTGTGAAAATATGTTAGTGTTCTGAGCCTTGGAAAATAACCTTTCTAAGTCTGTAGAAGGGGCTGTTTTTCAACAATTGCAGCAATTAAATATTTGATTACACTTTCTAGAATTACAGTCTTGCAAAGCTTTTAGTGAACACTAGAACAACCAGTATGCTTCACATGAGTATTTCTGCTGTTTTGACTCACCTTAGTAAATGTAGTACACAAGTTTTTATTGTTTGGGTTTTTTTGTTGTTTCTCAGAAAGGTTAAAAAACAACAACCACCACAGTTAAATTTTGTATCTATATGATTTGCTGCTAGGGCTTTTTTCCAGAGTTTTGGTTTGATTCAAATTTGAAGAGATTTTCAGACTTGTTTTGACTACCTGCCTTTTTTATTAATCTTTCATGTTCTTACCAAGAACTTAGTGCAATATAAAAAAGACATAGTGTTTGTTGAAAATGAAAGAGCTTTGATTTTAGGCTACAAATGTAGATTTAGATGTTGACTTTAGAAGAAGTACTATGGGTATCTTCCTATGTGCTCATTCAGAAAATGGAATTCTGTAGATTAAAATTAAAGGAAATGTTTAGCATATAATCAGATTAACTGCCAGCATACTAAAAATCCTTCAGTCTTGTTACAAAAAAAGTCTAGAACTTAAGCTTTTGTATTCAGGAGGCTGGCATGTTTGTGTCATACTCAGGTAATTACTACTTCGCACTACTTCAATTTGTTGGCACAGTAGACTGATTCCCGTTAGTCTCTGATTATGTGCTTCATCCTGTCCCAACCAAGATTCCTTGGTAGGTGGGCTGTATACACCAGATGACATTTTCTGAAGATTTTCTGAAATGTAATCTTCTGGTGATATGTGCATCTGGAAGCTGTGTGATACTAAATACTGATGGTGGGGCAACTGAGGCTAATAGTGCAGTAGTGTCATTTATCTGGCATTTGCTGATAGAATGTTCCTTATGCATTTTTGCCTGATCTAATTTCAAATATGATTATTTGTGTTCCTGCTTTAGGATTATATAGTATAAATTCTCTTATATATTAAGTATAAATTCTCCTTTAATACTAAGCATAGTAAGAATAATCTTTATAGTAAGTATAACATCTTCTTGTATGATTTGCGTACAGGAATAGTGCAGTTGCAATATTCTTTCCTCTGCTCTAATCTGCCTGTTTTGAAAAACAAGCCTGACTCCAACCTCTGTAAAGAAGCAAGCATCCTGTAAAATAAGGCATTATTCACAAAACTCTTTAGCTTGGTTTGTGGGCAGATCTGTATCAGCTTTCATGCATTACATGAACAGAAACTAGGATAAGTTTCCAGAATTCCTACAAAATGCAGACTCAAACTTGGAGAAACTGTTGCATATTATAACATTTCTGGACTTTGAATCCATGACAGTCTGCAACTTATGTTTGTATATTGTGAGTATTTGAGGTCAGCAGGTAAGTTGCTACATCAGCTTTGGGGTCTTGGGGGATTAGTTTTAGATCTTTGGTTCAGACTGCTTCACATCACACAGCTAGCCTAGGCTAGGACTAATTTTGCAGATTTTTAATTGTCCTAGTCAAGGCTCCTCAATATCCAATGGAGTGAGAGAGACGCCTCCATTAATGACTGCTTAAATGGGGTCACTGAATACACCGAGAATTTTGTAAGCTGTATTGCTAGGAAATGATTGTAGCTTCAAATTACTCTGAGGGTCTGAGCAAGAGGTGAAATTGCTGCTTGTTGAGGTGGTTCTCGCTTTTACACTTAATTCAGTTGTGGCAAATTTTCCTCTAGTGGATCCAGGTATCCTTCTTGCTTCATTGCTTAAGATGTATCCAGTTTGCCCAATGGTTGTGAGAGAAATACTTGAATGGAGAGCGGCTATATCACACACCTGAACCTTGACAAGCAACACAACTCTCGGGGTTAGTAACGCTCTTAGTAAATAATCTTCTCTTTTGTCACTGTCGCTTTCAGATTGCATAAATACTTAAAGTCTTTTTCTTGTATAGAGAAATGCTTATTGAAAATTTTACTTGTACTAATTATTCCATGTTATGTTACCAGTACTATACAATAAGCCACTAAACCATTAGATATCTTTTACTGTGTCTGTTATGGAAATTCATATATTCTTTTAGAGGATATTGCCTTCTCTTATTACAAGAAGCTATCAATGGAAATCTTTAATACGGTTTTGTTGATACTATTTTTTTGCATAAGCTGTCATCCTTGTATGTTTATGGTCCACAATTTATAACCCTCTTCAGTATTGCCTGTACTTTTCTGCCTGTACCAGATATGGGGTTATTTGACCAGGTAGACTTCTATTTGATGTTTAAAATACAAGCAGTAATTTGACAATAACAACATTGTGACAAGTGCTAATGTGGTCCCAGTATCAGGTGACAAGCCTTTAAGGAGGCTACTTAAGGATTCCTATTTTTTTGATTGCTTTGACTGTACTAGCCATAACTTAAACAATTAATTATCTAGGAGCTGGGGATTTATGGATAATGTTTTTTTGCTGACAATATAACTTTCTTGCCCTGATACCACCTATCCTGAGGATGTGATGAGTGGATATAGTACAGAAATTACTGGAGATTTTTTTGGCAGAACAATGTGTATGAGATGTAGAGAATGAAAGACCATCTCATCTGCTAGTGCTAAACACAATCAAGTGCAAAGAAGGCATAGCAGTTAAGGATATTTTCTCTTTGCTCATATTTAAAGACATAGACTAAAAATATCAAGCTCAATAAGATCTGCTTATGCTTTTTGTCATCAAGAAGGCTACGGGAAACATAACAGCTGGAAGGAATATGTACATCAATAACTCACATTTGTCATCAGGGTTATTGAGGACCATGCATAATACCACCAGTGGATTGATAATTTACTTAAGGGGACATCAGAGACAGTGAGTAGTTTTAGTAGTGACAGAAATCTGAAACTTCGAGTCTAAGAGGAAAAATAATTTTTTTTGCAGGTTTCAACTATTTATTTTCTAAAGCTATTGCTGTATCTTCACAATGTTTGCTATTTTAACAGTGCTGAGCTCAGCACTACTGTTTGCAAATGACTGGGATCAGGTGACTAACAATCTGCATTTCTGGGGCATGTTCAGTAGTACTGTGAACATGAAGGTTATTCCAGAGGCTATTCCTTTTTTATTTCTTTTATTTTTCTGAAAATAATTTACTTCAGCAAAATAACATACATTGCTCATTAAAGAGGTAAAGCATTGAATGGATAATTTTCCATACTAAAAGATGAATGCAGTATTCATATATTTATTTAGATATCTAACCTGAGGCCTTTATTTAATCCTGTATATACTTACATTCAACAGAGACATTATTCATTTGCATTCAAACACATTGTTAGGACAAATTGAAATTTAATAATTATTTTGCATTACTAGTAAATGCATACATGGATTAAAAAGACTTCAACATGTTTCAGATTTTAAGTCAACTGTTTTCAAAACATACTGCCTTTTTAAGGATGAAATTTATAGGTACTGGTGATATCTTTTGTTAAATCAAATACTGTAGCTGCAAAGTGAATTTTAGGGTATACAAACCCTTTCTCAGAAGTTGAGTTTGCATTCTGAAAGTTTTCTCCCCAAACTATATCAGATAATCTCTGCATGTAATGAGTGATCATCTGCTATCAATGGCTCACCTAAAGGGCTTTTCTGTGTTAAATAGACATGAATAACAACATAATATTCCTATGAAGTTGAGCTTTCATACATCAGTTCTCAGTTAGAATTTTAAAATGTTTTTCAAAGCTGATATATATTGGAGAGAAAGAAGCAATCCAAGCTGCACATGTAATTATATACCAGTAGTTTTGCAGGGCATGCTGCAATTTTACCTTGTGAGGTGCTCCTAAACCAAACTTTTTTCCACCTAAGAACATTCATCAATATCTTTTTATGACATTTATTCTTTTGATCTAATAAATTCCTGTTTCTTGATTATTAGTGGAGACATTTTTATTTAAGGGAAACCAAAAAGTGCCCTTGATAATGTTCAGTTGTGCCTCTGAGAAATACTTCCCATTCTGTTCCATGGATGTGTGACATCATGCCTTTGCAGTTTGCTTTCTCATAGACCTCAGGAAGAACTGATTTATATTTGCTTCATTCACATGAGTGTTTCCTCATGCAGTGCCTTAAATAGTTGCCCTTAAGAAGAGACAGACATGTGTCCCATACATTATTTGTTTCAATTAAGTGATTTATTTATCTGTTTGGGATCTATTAATCTGGGTTTTGAATTATTACATTGCAATACTATTGATCTTTGCAATATGAGACTTACATAAACAACATCTGATGCATAACCTTTTCTGCTGAGATGCTGTTTAGAAGTCTCTAAATCCGCAACTTTAAGCTTTGCAGCTCATTTTCTGGACATTATTTGTAAAATGTAATATTGCATTTTCTTTCATGGTAAGGATTAATACATATAATATAATCACTCTGTGCTGAACAAGATGTATTGCTTCATCTAGCAGCTGCCTTTTAGTGTCTGTATTCTTTCCCTAAAGTTCTAAGATGGATATTCTACTCCCTTACTTAGCATATTTTCTGAACATGCTTTCTAATAAAATCAGAATTTCAATTTTATTTTCCAAGATTAACCAATAGCTAATAATTCCTAAATAGGATTATATGGAGGATACAGGTATCCTTCATAGCTGTCATAATTATGTGTTAATAGCCTTATCCTGTATAGCTCACAACTTATGTTCCTCCTGCACTTTTTGAAGCCTTCTTAGGCTTCATGTTGTACAGCTTTCCATGTTCCATGAGAAAGGAAGTCAGATAAATAATTTAGCTTTTACTGCAGTTTAAAATTTTTATCAAAATTAATGTGACTATATCAGGAAAAAATTCAAGCATTTGGTAAAGTTTTTTTTTAAAATTATACATTTGCTTATTAATTGCCTACTTGCACTTTAAAAATAGCTTTCCATAACAAATTCCTTTTGTTGTATGAAGCAGCTGCTCAGGATTAATGTCATGTCAATGTTTCAGGCTCCAGGAAAAGGAGAGATGAGTAAAGCTCAACCTCAAATGTCAGTGAGCTCTTTCGCAAGTGAATGAAACAGCTGTCAGGTTAGGTGAAGAAAATCAATGACTTGAATACTATACTGCTTTACCAGTGGCTTCTTTTTTTCTGTCTTTTTTTTTTTTTCCTAATGCAACTATCTTATAATGACACAATGACACAATGACTCAATAGGAATTACTTGCAATTGATTGCAATAACAAGAATTGATCACTATCTCCATTATATGCTGAGCACTTTTTTCTGACAGTCTGGCTCATTGACAGTCAATTTAATTTTCTTACTCCAGGCTGCCATATGCAAGAGACATGCAAGCAATCCATTTGACAGCAAAATAACACACCTAATGTATCTGTATTGGGGTTTTATATTACTGCTTGTGAATGAATTATTCAGGACTTCCACATTACTTGTTGGAATTTTTTTGGAAGGCTAGTTAAGGCATGAAAGAATGGAGAAAGGAAAAATCAGTGCCCGTCTTTGAGAAGGGAGAGAATGCAGGTACAATATATATAGACAAGTCAACTTTGGTTCAGTTCCCATAAAAAGAAATGTTATCACAAATAACAAAAGTATTTGTAAAAAACCTGACAAATAAGGTGATTAACAGTCAGAATAAATTTGTCATGGGGAAATTGTACTAAACTAGTTTAATTTCTGTCTGCCAGAGTGTTAGCAGGCCTTGTGGCTAGAGGAGAAGCAGTTTGACATATATCTTGACTTTGAGGTTCTTGTTGCATTCTTATAAGCAGGTTGATAAAATTTAGTCTTGATAGATCTACTGTAAGGCAGGTACTGGTCTGTTTTGTAGAAGTATTTGGAGTTAGGTATCGATACTTTTCTCTCAAAATGGAAAGTTATTGAGTAGGGTTCAGCAGGAATCAGTCTTGGGTCAGTTGCTACTTGATATTTTCATTAATGATCTGGGTGATGGAATAGAAGACTTACTCATTGAATTTGCATTTGAGATGAAGCTGGAGGGCACTGAAGTTTTATTTAATGGCAGAATTTAAATTGAAAATTATCTTTGCAAGCTGGAAGGCCATCTGAGGGGGAAAAAAGTAGAATACAAGTAACAGGCATGTCAGCAAGTTCCCATGCTGAGAATTTAGGAGAGATCTGCTGCCTAAATGCGATGATGGCAACAACTGGGTAAGTAACAGTTCTGTAGGAAAAGATCTTGGTATTATAGTGCGCTAAGGTTCAATGTAAGTTGACAGTGCTACAAAGTTATAAGAAAGGGAGCTATCTTACAGGGTGCATAATGAGGATGACAGCCTGCCTGACATGAAGTAATCAGTCTGATCTGTTTAGGATTGGTATGATCACTTTTGATTGTCATATTTAAGGGAAGATGTGGACCAGTTGAAGAGAATTCTTCACGAAGGTGAAGAATAAGCATGTTTAAGTGTTTAGGAAACATGACTTACAAGGAAAGACAAGTGGAATTGGTCTTCACTTAAAAAAGGCAAACTTTTATATCAGTCCTTTGATATGTAAAAGGCTGTTGCAAAACCAAAATTGATTTATGTCTCTTGTGAATAAGATGTATAAATGCAGCTAAATTAAATTGGTTACTTGGTAAATTAAGATGGAGGGGAACAGAATACATTTCCTGAAATGGTGGAATATCCATCATTCTTGACATTTCCAGCAATTTCTTAGATAGACTCATACTATTTTGGGACAGAAGGTGGTCTAGATGATGTCTTGAGTCCTTTCAAGTCCTAAGATTCTATGAAAACAGTTTTATTTATTTACTTATTTTATTAGTTAACATTTGGTTTCAATCTTGAATGTGATTTTGTTGGAAAAGCTGTTTCATATGGAAGTGTTTGATTCTTGCATATCTTGGGGCAAGAAACACCTGTAGTGATGATGATTTATAAGCAACTTAGCTCACCAGGTCAGTGAAAGTACATTTAAACTGGAGTGGTATACATACATACATAGCTGTATGATGTATTGGTATACACCTGGATAAGATCTGGGGTGCCTGCTAAAATGAAATAAAGATGAACTGTCATGTTGTTCACTACTTGCAGAAAGTAAAATATTTACATCAAAAGATAGAAGTAGTGCAAATTGAGAATAAGGAAAAAATGATGTTACTTACAGAAATATGAAGAGGAAGTAGAACTTCTTGATGTGTTATCATTCATAATCCTGTAATCTTGCTATATCTCAAGCTGCTTCTGGGTGTCAAGATAACGCCTTTAGCCAAAAACTGTTTATAAATCACGGTAAAATACTTTAAATATAATTATGTAATCTGTGTCATTTGCACACTAGATCAAATAATGTGTTGGAAGGTAATTAACCCCATGCATTATTTTGTCATTTTGATTTATATTAAAATTCTCCATTGAATTTGTAATGGATAAGAAAGCAAGTTAATATTTTTGGTTTTAGCATAGCTGTTTCTTTCCATTACCAACAGGAAAGGTGACACTAACATTACCATTTACTATGAAATCTGTATACCTGATTTGTATATGGAATCTGTATACTTAGAATATTTTGCATGGCTAAATTATTTGTGGAATAAACAAAAAAAATTAACTTTCTACAGTTAATTTTCATGAAATACATCAATGACAACTCAGAAGTTAGATTTTACAATAACATACAGGATGTGGTGATGTTGTAATAAGGTATTATTCATTTGTCTTGGGAAAGTCTGAGAACAAGTCTTACCCCATGTAATAATTAGTTTCAAAAAATCAAAACCCAAAACACAATTCTGTCTTTTACTTCATAGGTCAAGAATTCCATTTTTTTGCTGTGAAGCAGATCAATTTCAGTAGATTTCATTTTTAACTGGCTGAGTAGTGTTTTGTAAAGACAAATGCTTAAGAATTTCCCCTCGGAATCATTCTATTCATGTGGTTTTGGTAGTCCTTATGAAGAGATACTGTTCTCTAAAGAAATTCTTTTTACAATACTGTTGATGTGCTCATAGATTTTTATTATTTTCTTTTAGGAAGTGAGGGTGTATTAGTGATGCCATGTTGTCATATCATACCTTTTTTAAATGTTATCTTTAATGTCTGGACATTTGTATTGTAAGTCTTGTATTTGCATATTACTTGTTCTTTCAAATGAACAATGCTCATAGAATACTGGGTTTTTTTCTCCTGTTATTGTTCAGTGTGCAGTTCCCCTTTTTGCAGACATTTATCCTCACTGTGTCACTCCAGACAATAAATCTCTTCCTAAAAAAATTCTGAGAAGGCAGTTGAACCAACTTGTGAAAATGTTTCTTTCTTTCTGACTCTGAAGGAAGTAATTGAACTAGTTCAGGCTATGCATCTAAAAATTAGATGTCTAGAATTAGTTAAAATGAAACCCACTCATAAGTGCCTCAGGCTGGGCACCTAGAAAATGAGAAATTTGTACACTATGAAAAGGTAATTCTTTTGGTCTTTAATGTAAATTATTTAATATTAATAAAATGGGGAGAAAATTTGCCTCCTTACTAATGATGCAGACTTACAAACAGGCCCAAGAACCCACGGCAGTAGTAGTGACATGATGGTAAGACGATCTGACAGGACACTACTACTCAGCAATAGGACACTCAGAATGTGTGTGTGAAAGGGCAAGGATAGCACCAATGTTAGAAAGAAAATAGTATCAGCAATGCAGAAAAGTTTATTTTCTTTGCTTAACTTTGTCTATAACATTCATGTAACTTAACTAATAGTGTAAAAATAACTCTTCCAACATGAGGACTGAACCAAGCCTTGGGGTAAGTAGTTCATGATACCGTCTGAAGTTTGTTTGCCTAGGTTGTCTTATCTGTTGCCTAAAATCTGAATGCTTTACACTGAAGGAAGAAATCAGTCTTACAAGTTTTCTAAGCAGCCTGTAAAGGCCTTTGCTCTTTAAGGATGCTACCTATAGAAAAGATGTGGTAGT
This sequence comes from Buteo buteo, assembly GCF_964188355.1. Taxonomy (NCBI): domain Eukaryota; kingdom Metazoa; phylum Chordata; class Aves; order Accipitriformes; family Accipitridae; genus Buteo; species Buteo buteo. The sequence goes on from NC_134183.1 coordinate 26,902,086, forward strand.
GTTTGGCTGTGATACAAAGCAAATTCACAAGCGTGCTGAAAGAACTCAGGCTATTTGTGCATCTCTTCAGAAGGAAAATGTGGGTAGGATTTAGATGAAAGCTGCTGTTTGTTTCACTAGACCATTTAGGAGAGAACTTGGCTGATAACATATGATCAGTTTTCAGAAAAAAAAAGGTTATGTAAGCTTATTTAAAAATAAAATAGGACTGTGCATTCAGAGAATGAGTTAAAGGCTTTTAGTATTAGAGAGCTCAATCCAAAGGAAAAGAAAACAATTAGCTGTATTTCTGACAGAGGCCACTCTTACAATTGCTGTAGGTTGTCAGCCCTGAAGCTCATTCAGATGGCATGGTGTGCAATGGAACACATGAAATAAATTACAAAACTGACATCAAAGGAAAAATTAATAAGAGTATAGGAAATTTGTGCTCAGGTTTTTTCCACTATCAGTTAATATACTGGTGGTGGTGAAGGAAACTACCTGAAGGAACAGAAAGATGAAATTGCAGAGTAAATAAATTCTGCTAAAGCTCCATGGAAATGCAGACAGCAGGCAGAGCTGTAGGAACTTGGTGTCACAGTGGAGTTGGTGTTTTATGATAAACATAAGATGAATATGTTGTGTGCTATTCTGTAAGCATTTGTAAGAACTTGTTTATGTAAAGCCCAGTTGGATGGGATGCTTATTGTATTTCAGCTCCTAATGAGGACAAGATGATGTCATGAGTTTCCCTGATAAACATGAGTATATATGTATGCTTTGAGGAACACTGCTGATCTACAGAGGCTTTTTTTTTTCTTGGCTAATGAATCATAGAATGACTTGGATTGGAAGGAATCTTTAAAGATCATCTAGTCCAACCCCCTGTCATAGGCAGGGACACCTTCCACTAGACCAGGTTACTCAAAGCCCCATGCAGCCTGGCCTTGAACACTTCCAGGGATGGGGCATCCACAGCTTCTCTGGGCAACCTGTTCCAGTGACTCACCACCCTCATTGTAAAAAATTTCTTCCTTATATCCAATCTAAATCTACCCCCTTTCAGTTCAAAACTGTTGCCCCCTGTCCTGTCACTACAGGCCCTGGTAAAAAGTCTGTCTCCATAGACATAGGCTTCTGAGAAGCCCCTTTAACTATTGAAAGGTCTTCCCAGAGCCTTCTCTTTTCCAGGCTAAATCCTAACTGTCTGCCTTCACAGGAGACGTGTTCAAGCCCTGATCATTTCTGTGGCCCTCCTCTGGACCTGCTTTAACAGGTCCATGTCTGTGCTGTGCTGGGAACCCCAGAGCTGGATACAGTACTACAAGTGGGGTCTCACAAGAGCAGAGTAGAGGAGGTAGAATTACCTCCCTTGACCTGCTGGCCACACTTCTTTTTATGCAGCCCAGGATACAAATGGCTTTCCAGGCTGCAAGCAGACATTGCCAGCTCATATCCAGTTTTTCATCCACCAGTATCCCCAAGTCCTTTTTCACAGGGGTACTCTCAATCAATTAATCTTCTAGCATGTATTGGTATTGGGGTTTGCACCAACTGGTGCAGGACCTTGTGCTTGGCCTTGTTGAACTTCGTGAAGTTCACATAGGCCCTCTCTTCAAGCCTGTCAAGGTCCCTCTGGATGGCATCCCTTCTCTCAAGCGTATCAACCATTCTACTTGGTGTCATGCAAAATTGCTGAGGGTGCACTCAATCCCATTGTCTGTGATTGATGAAGATATTAAATAGTATTGGTCCCAGTATGGACCCTTGAGGGACACCATTCATTACTGGTTTCCATTTGGACATTGACATTTTGCATGTAACTCTTTGGATGTGGCCATTGAACCAAATCCTTATCTAACAGTCCATCCATCAAGTCCATATCTCCAACTTACAGGCAAGAATGTTGTGGAGGATTATCAAAGAAGTCCAGATAGATGACATCAGTTGCTCTTCCCTTGTCCACTGACGCAGTCACTACATTGTAGAAGGCCACTAGATTAGTCAGGCTTGAATTGCCCTTGGTGAAGCCATGTTGGCTATCTCTAATCACCTCCCTGTGTTCCATATGCTTTGACATAACTTCCAGGAGGATCTGTTCCATGACCTTACTGGGCACTGAGGTGAGTCTGACTGGTTGGTAGTTCCCAGTGTCCTTCTTATTATCCTCTTGAAAAATGGGTGTTATATTCCTATTTTTCCAGTCACTGGGGACTTCACCTGACTGCCATGACTTTTCAAATACAATGGAGAACGGCTTGGCAACTGCATCAGTCAATTCCCTCAGGACCCTGGGTTGCATCTCATCAGGTCTGATAGACTTGTTCATGTAATCAAACTGTCAATTCAGTGAACTAAGACGCATGGTCATTCATGCAGTTGTATATAGAACAAAAATTTTAGAGGATATCCCTCTCAGCCTGTCTTCATCAGTCCCATCTTCTTGCCTTCCTTTTGGTTTCATGTGGAGTCTTTCAGTATCTATAAATAGGAATGCTAATAGATGTACTCTTCTTGAAATTTTTTAAGTAAACAAAACCCCCACAATGTCTCCCCCCAAAATACCTGAGATAGCAAGGATTTACTTCATGTGATGCTGAACAAATTATAGCTACTGGGCTGTGTTTTTTTCCAGTGGTCTGAGACTGATTTATCTGTATCTAATTCTGAGCACAGGGGTCTGAATTCTAATGTGACTAGAGCCTACTTTGTACACTAATAGTGATGCAGGCTGCCTTTAAGACTGTGTATGTGGTTCCAGAAGATCATCTTGAGGTATGTTGGGCTGAAATAATGATTCTGACACCATTTAATTGCTGCAATGCCACTAAGGAGAGGATAAGAGCATGTACGTCTGTTTCTCAAACGTCACGCTACCTCCTGAGGAATAAAGTATCTGGTGTAAGTTAAAACAGCCATTTGGCCATTGTAATAGTTATACCTAGGACACAATCTTGTGCATAATAAGACCAAGATTAGGAGTCCCCTACAGTGATATTACACTACCTTTTTACATCCTTTCTTCAAATGCATTATTTACTCCTTGGCTAAAGCTTTTTGCCTGCATTATTTGGTTATCGCTGTGATATTGCGATAATCTTCCCTGCACTGTGAACTGAGTTATTGGGTAATTCTCAACTACAAATGCATTGCTACAAAGTTCCAAGCAATGATTTTTTGTAATTAAACTCTGTTTCCAGTTTACTTTACTTTGCTTACATTATCTAGTTAGGCAATCATTGCCTGGAACATAATAAAATAATCTAAATTACTGTTCTTGTAAGAATAAACCAAACACTAATTAATATGCAATCGCTTCCTTAGGGACATTCTTTTAACATTTCAATGAAAAAGTTGAGAAAACTTGAAGAGAAGTCAATAGAATATGGAACTCATGTTGCCATAAAGGAGTATTTGAACAGTATATTTCATTCAAAATGCCTAGAGAACGTTAAAGAATTAAATGAAATGTAAAAACTAAAATATTTCCTAGAGCAGGAAGCTTTGAAGGCAAAACTGTAACTGATCATGCGAGGAATATTGCTCAAGTGCAGTTCCTGTTCTTAAAATAAAACGAGCTAGACGTTTACAAAATTCTGGTATTAAGGGTGTGTGCTTTTGTGTGCACGTGTGTGTGTGTGCAACTTTTTTATTCAGTCTGCTGTAGACATAATTAAACTAGATTAACCTAGCAAATGTATTGCAAACAGTGTAACAGCAGCATTTTTTTACTGTAATCAGTGGTAGACTTTTGAAAGGTAGAGTAAATATACAAACAGTATGTCTGCAATAAGGCTCACTGCCACAGATACACACTACTAGCTGATCTTGCTAGCTACTTTAAAGCTAATTGTGTGAGTAGTTGAAATTAGATTTCTAAACATTTTTCATCACGTCACATTAATTTCTGTTCCTAAATGAGGCCTTTAACTCTCACCATACAAATAATGACAACCCCTGCAAACCAAATGAAAAAAAACCAACAGCAAGAGATATGCTAATCCTTCTCTAAAGCAGAGTGCGAAAAGCATTTCATACTATTAATGCTTCTATGTTTAGAATAGACTTCACAGATTAAGTCATGGTTGAAAAGATGGTGCTTTCTCTTGCTTGATACTCTACCTGTGTGTAAATGAGTTATAAATGTTCTGTGCCTCACTATATATACCTCAAATATATTTTCCTTCCCCTGAAAGCAATGGCAAACCCCCAATAAATTATCAGATGTCACTGTTTGGCTAGGATGAAGATATACTTTAAAAATGCCTATTTTTTTTTTCCTTCACAAATCTTTAGTTAACTTTCTTGGTTTTTGACTATGAACTTCTCCATGAAGGGCTATCTTTTCCTGAATTCCTGCAAAACTGTTAGTATATTCTGTGAACAGCTATGGACAAATAACACAGTAAGTGGCTAATCCTGACGAGCTGCTATTTTTTAATAGCTCTTAACATATATTGCAAAAAATATTGCTTTACCCAATGAGCTTGGGCCTGGAGTGGGGCATGTGTATATTATACAAGTTTTTTTTGTCCTAAACTAAGCTGTTGGAGTTCCTTTAGAATATAAGAAGACATAAGGATGTGGTTTAGGTTGCTGCCAACTATATCCAGACTGAAAAGAGCTGTGGAAAATTTTAATTTTCTGGAGGAGGTTTGACTTGGATGCACCAAATGCTTTTTGCAAAGGGATTTTAAACCTTTAAGTGTCTGACAGATGAATTATGTCTGAAAGGAAGAACTACAAATTATTAGAATGAATGCATGATCTACAAACTGTGTGGAATGAAATAATAAAACTAGTGATGTTATTACTAGGAGAATGAATGTAAATGTAGAAAGCAAAATCTACTAAAACCAAATGTTCAAGTTCAACAGTGTGTTGAATTGTATAGGAGGTCTACTACATATAAGAGACAGCTAAAGAAGGTTTTAAAACAAAGGAATTGTACAGATGATTTTCAGTAACTTACAATTATCTGTCTTTCCTAGTGGAAGGACGTAACACTTGTGTGTACAGCAAAGATAGGTAACTAATGAATTTACTGACCTGCAGAAAGGAGCATGACTGTAACTAATCTTGTTCGTGTACATTAGCTCATAGTCTTAATGAGGTTGTGAATTTGCTTTAGGCCATGATGCATGATTATTCAAAACTATTTGCATTACTAGAAGGTGCCAGGAGCATGAAATTCAGAAATATTTCTGTGGTTTTGCTCATGGCACCTAAAAAAATGTAGTTAATTAACCTACTTCATATGCATTCTAGTTAAAACCATAAAATAAAGGAAATTATCTGAATTCTTCAAATGCAAGTAGTAAAGTTTCCTGTAATTATTCTTTCTGCTGTACAAATGGAGGACTTAAATTTACCTTATGCTAATGTTAATTATCTTAGGCAAGCATTCTAAATTCAAGTGTGTTATTTTTCTATAATCTCATTCACTGATTTACTGTCTGTAGTCTATTGTATTGTACACAATGTACCTTGGACCATTTGGTAAAATGTGCTCAGAGGGTCAGGCCTGAAATGGGTATGGTTTGTAAGTGAAGACATTATTCATGGTTGCTCATGCAGCTCCAGATTTATGACAGTGCCGTGTTTCATTAGCACAAATTTGAAATGAATCACCAACTTGGCAAACAAAATGAAGAGGTGTGTAAGAGAAAGGAATAACCCTCGGTTTCAGATCCCATTCTAGCTTGATTACAGCCTGTCTTTAAGATTAGAACTATGTTGTTTGTTTTTTTGTTGTTGCTTCATGGTGCTGAAGAATTTTTTTTTTTTTTTTTTTTTTCCATTTGAGGAACAGTTACAGTAGTGAGCTTTGAAATGTATAATAGTTTAGACTGAGAATACAGGTGTTTCAATGACCAATTTACCAGAGGGGGGAAGTATGAGTCTGAATGTATCTGCTTCACAGGCTTGCCCTCAAGATAAACTGCCAATTTCCAGAAAAATCTTATGGAGATTTAGATCCTGTTGCTTCTAGGGCTGCCAGAACTTTTACTGCTATTGCATTTATAGAGATAATAAAAAGATGACTTTCCCCCATAAGTGGCTACAGGAAGAAATGTGTCAACAGAAATAGCAGCTTTAGAATGCTTTTTATCAATGTGGTCTATACCGCATAAACTTTTAGAATAATATTTCACTTTAAGGTAATAGTCACAGTTGCTTGCATGACACTGAAGCAGTGATTTGAGGATTCAGCCTTTTCAAATTTGATACATAGATGAAAATACCATTTCCAATATAAAACTTGAATCTAAATCTTGAAGACCAGATGCCAGTCTGTAGTGCTGTCATAACATCAAAGAATGGAAGTTGATATAGATGACTTATAGAATTGACTACAGCTTGAAGGCTAGTGCTGAAAACCAATTCTTCCTATATTGTGCAACCAGTTTGCAAAGTATTACAGTGTTCTTAAGGATAAAAAAAAAAAAAAGTTTGACCTTAGAATAATCTAGGATACGAAAATTACTGTGGGTTGAATCTTTTGTTTCTTACATTTGTATAATTCCACTAGCCATATGGGGTAGAACAGGATATAGGTTAAGCATTTCCAGAACCCATTTTTCCTTTTCCTTTGGTTTACTTGGATCTTGCATCAGAGGTATTCTGTGCTTATTTCCTTCCTTCCTAGAGTAAATGGGCAGGGATTAGAGGGACATTTTGCTTTACCTGCTACTCATTAACCAAGCACCTGATATGCAAGTGCATTGTGTATAGTAATTGCTGATAGTGATGAATTGCTGTCTGCCTCCCAAAGGACAGGGAAGAGCTGTTAATTTGAGGAGTGTATCTGAAGCATATTTTCTTTAACAGAGTTGGTTGTGTATCTTCCCAGGATTGTAACAAAAAGCTTCTATTTTCTGTAGCACTTTACATATAAAGGTTTCCCTTTTTAATAAAAAAAGTATTTTCTTTTAGCTTATTGGCCTGGAAATATCATGCACACATGTGCAGGATGGAACTGAGATTTTTCCAGTGAACTCGTTATGACGCTTTTCTTTGTAGAATTATAAATACTGGCAGTTATTTCCTTTGTGTCAGTTAAATTTCTTATAGTTGTTCCCAGCTTTGCTCTAATGCCATGTGTATATCTTAAGCAAAATGTGCTCTGTGCTAAATGGCTTTGTTTAGAGTGTTTCTAATAGAAATGTCCCCGCCACATGTATCTGCTTGGTCTGTATAATCTCTTGTAGAATGTTTTCTGGCATTGAACTGAGTGTATGTTTCAGCAAGCATGCTTTAGCTTTTGCATTTCTGCTAGTAATTAATGTATAGCTTGGGGTATCCCTAGTTAACTACAGGGACAACCATGTTTTAATGAGATGTATGCAATCAGATATTTGATTGTGTGTAATATTTAAGAAAAATGTAATTTGCAGAAAAACTTTTATGAAATGATGTGGGTATGTTAAAACATTTTATTCTCTTTTGTAATTGGTCTATTTTGGGGCTAAATATCAGGTCTACCTGATGTTTGTGAGAATATTCCTGTTGAATTAGACAGAACAGTACTTGGATGAAACTGATTCATCTTTCAAGGCATCTCCATGGTTCTCTATGCATACTACTTTAACAGACAGCATTGGGTTTTGACAGTATTCTGGAGGATCAAGCCATAAAGGTAAATCTAAATAGTTCAGGGAAGCAGTATGTAACCTTTCTATCACTTAAACTCTGTTTTGAAAGCACAGGCAGGATTTGGGTGATAATGTAGTTCTTGAACCAGTGCTCAGCACAGGGGGAGTGTAATGCTTAGAAATCCAGTTTCCCCGAGTCAATGAAAATATTCCACTGCCTGCAAGGAATAGTGAGCTAGTAGAACAATAATCTAGGACTTCATCCTTCTGTGGATCATCATATTTAGTATGGATATGTGTATACAGTCAGGCATATATATATTTATTTATTTATTTTATACATATAAAAGAAAATGTTTACATGAATGGATGTGCTAACGGGGAAGAGAGATTGCTCCCTAGTCTGCTTCACAAAATGACTTCATTTCTTATTAACAAAACATGGTTTATCTAAACACAAGCCAGGAAAAAAAAAGTGTCCTTTCCTAATCCTGCAGTTTTGTTATTGGTTTTCCCACCTCATGTGTGAGTGGAATTGAGGTTGTCACCTCATTGTGGTCAGTTCCACACCTTTTTCAGGGTAAACAGCATGCAAACTTGTATAAGCAGCATCTGAGCCAAGGCCCTTTTATAAACCAAACTTTAATTTGTTATTGTTTTGGCATCTATAAATGTGTGTGAGACCATGTGGGCTGGCTGTGGAAGACGCACTATAAAAACTAACAGTGGAATGTTCATCTGGAGATGTTCTGTGTTAGTTATGAAAACTTGGGGCCCAATCCTGCCACCTTCTCTCACGCTAACTATCTCGCTAAGGTCAGCCAGTGATTATAGTTCTTTAAGGATGACTTACGTGCATAAAACTTTACTGGATTTAATATATGGATGGAATTTTCAGACTTCATAAGGGAATTAGATAAACGGTGTCTGCTGACATCCATTGGATGTTGAAATGCAATCTATGCCTTTGGAATTAAATAAAAACTAAGATGCAATGAACTAGGTGGGGAAAAGTCTTTGTATTTAGTTGTATCTCTTATTTTATAGGTGTTCACGATAAGGACCTGTTTTGGGGAGTTACCAAAGAAATGTAAAGCTGAGAAGTGGGTTGCAGACTCTCCTACCGGCATCTAGTCCTTGGTAAAACAAGGATTAAAAGTGCAAGTGGAACATAAAGCTGACAAAGAAGCAAAGTTCTTTGCTGAGCAATCCAGACAAGCGGGAGCAGTAATTAATGTTGCAAAAACTATATATTGTTCAGATACTGTTTCAAAGGTAAGTTTGTAATTTGATGTGAATAATGTAACCATATTTATTCTGAAGACCCAAAGTTTCTTTTCATATTTGTACCACCAAATTAGTTGAATTACCTGTAGTGTGAAATCATTCAGCAAGTAGATGTAGCTTCATATATTTGCAGTGAAGAAATGGATATTTTGAATGCCAGTGCTTTAGACTTGTATTAAATTTCTTTTGCATTAGAGATCTTGTTTCACGTCCCAGACAATTTTATTAGTGATCTCCTAGCTTGTATAACCTTTAGCCAGATAAGTCACCTGCCTGACTAGTGGAATTCTGGTCACTTAATGCAAATTACTTTAGTCTACTTCTGTTTGCTATTGCTGGTCCTAGAGCCTCAATCCTGTGCCAGGATCTGTTACATCTGTACTTAGTATAGGGAACATATTGAAAGCACAGTAGAGGGTAGCACAAGGGAAAAGAATCCATATGATTTAAAGAAGAATCTTAAATTAGACTTAGTACCAGCTTAAATTATTAGGATGTTTAATTAAACAAGCATGATATGTTTTTTTTGTCCATGCTTAAATGAGGATCTAGGAGTGCATGAAGCAATTTTGCTCAAGAAAAATGCAACACTTGCCAGCCTTATCTATCCAGCTCAGAACCCAGTCCTCCTGACAAACTTACTGAATGCAAAGCTACAGTTCTAGCAGTGGACTAAGTTGCTCAAGGATCTGATGCCCTTGGCATGATGGCCAACATCTGCAGAGTACTACCAGACAATAACACTAGCGCCAGATCATACTGGATTATTGTTTGTCCTGCTGCAGGCTTTACCACACAGGTAGAATTATCTTAGAAGGACGACTAGAGCAATGCTGGCAGTTTCTAGAACCTGCTTTCCAGATGGACACTGAGAGAGGAGGAGCCAGCGGACATATTGTCTACATGAGGCAAAAACAGAGCTAGCAAAGAATGGTTTTCCTCACCATTCAGGGCACCCAGTGCAACCCAAAGGAGGGAATGAAAAAAAGAACTGAATTAACTTAGTCTGTGTCAGCTAAATGTGATTCAGTTTAGAAACTAGAGCAATTTGAGCTTCAGGAATACTCCCCCCGTGTTCTGGCTTCTGCTTTACACAAGCAGTCCTAACGAAATGCTTTTGACTGCTTTACCAAAAGGTTGAATTTTTTTTTAGGGCTCAGTAATATGGAGCGGGGGGGGTTGCTGCTTAAGCATCACTCTTTCTTTTTGTAAATTACACTATACAGGCTCTTTGTAAGAATGATAGCTATTATAGGTATAAAACAAAACTGATTTTAGTAAATCCATTGAGGCATATGGTAAGAAATTCCATTGACAGCATGATAAATGTGTCTTGTATTTGGCATAGCTTTAACATACCACTTCTTATTATTTTTCCATGATAATCTCATGTGAGTAAGAGTGTAATATAAGATTGTTTGCAAAGAAAAGTGTGAACTGATCACAACATGCAAACAGTATTGTCTTCAGCTTGGAGTAGAACCTGTAATACTGTCTTTGAAGTTGCTGTGTTTATTTTGAGGCCTGGCCCTGGGGGACAGTATGAACTGGGTAAAAGAATCTGTTGCCCTTCCTAAACCTGCAGCCTCTGACAACTAAAAGTGCAACATTCTCCCTGCTAGTTTTGAACTCTGGCTCCTCATGTAGTATCACATTGCATTAGTGGCCAAAGAGTCAAGACCAGTCGTCATTCAGTATAAGACACATTTTGAAACAATTCAGATTTGGAACTGATTTCAAAGCCATTTAGATTTCTATAAGGAGTTCATTAAAAAAAAAAACCTAAAACCAACCACAAACAACTAGTTTAAATACTGAACCAATTTTTTATGTACATAGGCTACATATTGAAATGGTTTAAAATTTGAACCAGTTCATCTCAAACAGAATCAATTTGGTAAAGATATCAAACATGTAAGTGCTTCATTGAACAAGGCATTTTCCCTGCCACTTGCTGCCTTGCCACTGATGTTTTATTCAGAAATCAGTTTTTCATACCACTGCTTATGATATCATGGCATTCCATTGTGGAGGTGCAGAGTGAATGTAGTCCTCTGTTTTTCACATCATGCATACCGTGCTATAGCAAAGTAATTTTATGCATTTCTTTTCTGCTCTGTGTATATCCAAAAAAGTAAAGTGCTCTTTTATAGCAAAAAGGTGGTTTGGGCCCATCCCTGGGCCACTCCTGCTTAGCTGTTAATATCCTATATGCAAAAGAGAATCAACTCTTTCCCAGGATTTTTATTTCCGCAAAACTTGTCCAGGAGTCGGATATCTAAGTGTCTTGAGAATCAGTAAAAAATAAGCTTAAATTTTAGTAGTAAATTGTACAAAATCTGTATTTTTATGCAAGATTTTCTTCAAATCTTGACTAATTTTAAGAATAAGGTACAGCTAGCCTGACATACTCAGGGGCTAATGCCTTTATCATAGTATGTCTAACAAAACCGGAATGGGACATGTAGGGGGTTAGGCTGAATCAAACCATTAATTTGCTTTCTTTGAATCAGAACAACAATTCAAAACAAGATCTCATGTTGCTTTATAGGAGACCCATTTAGCAAAAAAACTTTGCACTTACTGCAGTCTGCAGAGCAACAATTTGTCCTCCCTTCTCCCAACTAGAATGAACACTAAGCTTCTATTGAAGGGAGAGTAATGGTTCACTCCAATACCTGTATTCTCATGCTGTCACTCCTTGGAGTGCCCTGTAAGTGCTTGTGGTCATGTCAGCTTTCACACAAAACCTTGCCTCAATTCCATTCTAACTCTGTGTCATCGTGCATGATTTTGCTCTGTGCCATGTTGTTGCGTTAAAGGGTGAAGAAATTTGGCAGAAAATAAACCCCCTTGCATTCCAGCTTATCCTCAGATGTCAGAGGGGCTGGGGGCACCTAGGTTTAATTTCTGAGTGATGTCCAATCCACAGAATAAGATTCAGTAATGGTTACTAAAGAAGGAAGAGAACTAAAAACTCATATATGCTGGTATTTGGAGAGCTTTGATGTGGTGTTGACACTCCCTGGTGTTTTCAAACCAGACTGTTGTAGTCAGACTAAGCTGAAGCATATTATACAAGCCAGAAATTGTCTTTTCACTTTCTGTCCATATTTGAGAATGAAAAAAGTGAGATGAGGTAAGTTGGTGAGCAGTAAGGTGTATTGATGAAAACAACCTGGGAGTTAGCTGACAGCAAGTAGGGATCATCAATTTTTTTTTCCACAGAGGAAAGTGATGTTAGTGCCATCAGGAGTAACAGTATTGGAGAGCTAGAAAGCTCCTTTAACTGTATCATATCTGGACTGAAGAACAAAGTAAAATTTCTAGAGAACTAATAGATGTCTGATTCTTCTCTATGCAACCAATAACCTAAATGACAAGCTTTCTTGTGATGAAATATATATAACCTTCCCACATCTCTAAGGTCACAGAACAAGACCTTGTCCTGTACCTGGGGGGGGGGGGGGAGGTCTGCTTTTCTTTCCAATTTGGTGCTCTTTTTCATCTGACTTCAGTAAGGTTTGAATGGAATCAGATATGAAGAAAGGCCTTAATCCACAGTGTAACAGTTTAGTTCAGTAGATTTGCTCTTTCGTTTGTATCTCTAAGGAAATTATGACTATGACCTCACATTTCAAATTGCCTTTAATAGGAAACATTTCCTACTTTTCCAAAGCCAAGTTATGTTTATGATGGGGATTGTGTGGTGTTTGCAGTTGAAGGAGACTGGACCTCATGACCTAGATTGGGCCCTTCAGTTGCTGCTTCTTATCTTATTAAAAGGGGTATCCTTCTCTTTTGTTGCAGAAGGAGATGAAGCTAAACAAATGACTTTTCAGGTAGTCAGCCACAGTGAAGTTAAAGGGGGGAAAAAATTACAAGCCATGATAATGTCAGCAGTCAATATTGTTTCTCTTTACAGAACCATAAACAAAATCATGAAACTAGTCTCTAAAAGGTCTTGATGACAGCTCTGGTAAATTTAAGCAATCTGGCTACAAAGATGAATGGTATTTTCCTGTTGCACATTCTCTCTCTCTCAAGCTATTTAAATCTAATTAACCTCGTGTCAAACTCTCTGATTTCCCTTCAATGTTCTAACACATGGCCCTAAACAATGTTGGGCTTTTATACCAACTTCTCTGAAAGTATTTGTTTTTAACACTTATCCTTTTATTTGCCTGTATACCAAAATAGATTATTACCTCAGGATTGTATGGCTATGACACTGAAGCAGATGGTACCCACAGAAGAAAAACAGTTTTTCAACTAATACAGAAAGCATGTGTATACAATGACTGTCTTGCCTTGGCTCAACTTGGATATTAGCAATTCTCATTTTTGTTAGTCTTTAATTTCCTTCCACTGTGTGAAATTTCACATCAGTGAAGCCAGTAGAAATTTGTCTGTTCAGTAGGGAAAAATTCTCACTCACGATTAGCTACAAAATACTAACTTCGGAGAGTTGTATAGGAATTCCCAGAATGGCTGCCTATCTTACCCTGCAGTACTGACAATGGACCAACTTCTCTGCCATCTGTATCCAAGGAATTGGAAGAGTTGCACTGGATGTACCCTGCTTCAGCATTTAGGGCACTGATGTTAGATAGGTTTTATATCTGTTACCCTTTTAGGATAAAGAGAATTTTACTCCCATGTCCAGCTTAGTTTTATTTTAAGCTTTGAAAGGAGAAAAAGATTTTAAGAAAACTATAAAGATGAAAAAAGAGTTTTCCAATTGTCCAGTTTTGCTAAGCAAAATCTTGAAGTTGCTTGGCCTTTTGACCAAGTACTATAAAGCGCTGAGAAACCCATAGTTAACTGGCCTGAAAATCTTTCTTTAACAAAACAAGCCCAAAACAACAGCAACCCCCCTTCAAATTACTGCATACCTGCAGTACTTTTGAAGAAATCAGTAATTCTTTCCTTAATTCCTCAATAAATAAAAAAGAAAAGCAAACCACCCACCAAAACCCCCACAAGTTTTAGATGTTGCTAACAAAAAAGCCTGCTGTAACAAAGTTATACTCTGGTGTGGTCCATATAGCTGCAAATTGTAGACACAAGACAGCATTTTAGTGAATAATTTTTGGGCCACCTCCTGTTCTCTGAACAAAGAACAATAAATTCAAAAGACTTTTGAGCAATAGCTTATTGGGAGGGATAAGTTGTACAGGAATGCTTAAGCAGCATGTAACTATGAATGCAGCTGATGTTTCAAACATACTTCCTTTTGAAGGTAACTGAAAGGCTTGCCCTATTTTCCAGTTCACGTAAAGTTTATATAATCATCAACTCGTTACTTTAGCAAGGGAATCTGTGCTGTAAATTCCTGGAACAGCTATGAGCAGCCTTGTGCACTGTCCACATTCTGTGCAAGTGGGATGACAGTCAAATATAGGCATGTCAGCTGATCCACAGAATTAAAAATAAATAATTCAAATATTGTAGTTGCAAGAAGCACTTTATGCTATGAGTCACCACCTTTGGTATGCATTCTTTTCCCAGCATTTGTTTTCCAACAAACTTTTAATTTTCAAGCCACTAGTATAAATTGGAATGACATTTGAATGTATTGTTTCAAAATTTATTGCTTTAAGATGTCCATTATGCTATTTTTTTATGAGGCTTCTATTAATTATCTAATTGATTTGGTTTATGTATTTGTCTCAAGAGGTTTTGGCTCTGCTTCTGTAATTTGTGTAATGACATCTGAATTCTAGGGAGTATGATATGTCACGGCATATTTTTGGCATGGATACTTGAATGTTTTCTCATCTGAGGGTGTCACTACCTATCTACAATGTTACCTGTTTACATGGTATAGGTACGTATCATAAGTGCTGGTATCTAATAATATTGGCAGGGATTTTACAGGTCAGATAATGGCTGCAGGACAAGTTTCTCCTGTGAAGGTACAGTTGCTACAACTGATATTTAGAGAGTAAAATTTTGTACTGGAAAGCTGGACTACTAGTGTAACAGGGCAGTTCAGCTCTCTCACATACCTTTCTAAGAGATAACTAATAGCGTTTGATTCCTTGTGATTTTATTTGGGTTTGCTGGACTGTACTGGCTTTAGACATTTGAGCCATCCTGTAAAAGTTGATTTGGCTGTATTTGAGAACTTCTGAATGCAGACTTTTCTTCATCAGAACCTTTTAAGACTTCCCCAAGGGGTCAGGATTGGATTGTTCACAGGATGGTCCCCCAAAGGATGTTGTATTAGATCTGCTTCTGCTTGGCAGGACACCAGCATCAAGGACTCCTGTCTTCTCACCTGCCTTAATGCAGTGCAGCCAAGGGCAATTGAACTTTGTGGGTGAATGTATTATGTATGTTTTAGTTCTGCCTTGGGTTTTTATTTTATTTTTGGTGAATGCTTGATTGATTGCAATTATTTTAAGTGTAAAAAAGACACTAAATCACATCATACCTCAGAAGGACACTCACTATTTTTTAAGGATCTTAAAACAGTCTATTTTTTCATTCACAGACTGAACGCTGCCTTCTGATACCCATATCAGCATACCTGTCAGAATTAATATCTGAGAAAAGCTATAGTAAAGGAAAATATTTGTATAGCTGGACAAATAGAGTTAGCATCCTTTGTTACCAAAGTCTGAGTTAAGGTCTATGTCCTGTGGGACTGAAAAAAATGGTTCTAGTCATGTTTTGTTTAACTTAATTTTTTAAAACTTATTTCTATCTTATTTTCTACATATGGCACCTTTTGTACAGACGACCACCTGCTCTTATAGCCCAAACCAGCTGTTTAACTATGTTGCATTGCTGAGATTTTTTTTTTTGCTTCCCTGAAGTACTTACAGTTTTTAGCCTTTGACGCTCTTTAAAGTTCAAGTGCTTTTGAAGATAAGGCATATTGCAGACACAGCATGTGATGGAATAAGTGAACATAGAATGCACTTTACTATCTGTTTGATCTCCCTAGATGCTGATAATTGGTGGTGGCGTTGCTGGGCTGGCTGCAGCAGGAGCTGCCAAAGCAATAGGAGTTACTGTCAGGGGATTTGATACCAGCAAGAGTAAGAAAATATGGCTTAGAATCTAGAACACTGCTTAACACTTTATAAAATATTCTGGTCAAAGTTCTGCTCTGCTTTGCACCGAAGGATGTCCTTCAAAAACATCTGCCATGTTTCTGTGTCACAGGAAAAAGAGTTAACTTGCAGAATTTTTACCTAATTTATTGCTAATTAACACAAACTTCAAATTATTGATTTAAGTATTCAGAAAAAGAGAACGTAATTAAAAAACCCCAACCACTCAAATATGCTTTTTCCCTAATTCCTAGGCCCAACTTAAGCCAAACATCATCTTTCTCCCTGCTTCCTAGTCTCAGCTTTCCTTGTTTTCCTTGCATGTTACACTCAGTCCATCCCAATTCCTTCAAGTGTGGGGTTGTGTGCAACTGTTTCTGATCCACCCCTCATGGCTGCCTCTATCCCAGTGTGGGTCATCCCTGGGCTGCTGTCCCTCAGACATGCCATTCCCTTTGGTATGGAATGCCAGCTTCCAAGAATGTCTCACCAGGTGCCTGTCTCCTCTGCATTCCATGTCTCTCTATGTATCCCTTCACATCTCTTACCCTTGCAGCTAGTGCTCACACATGTGTGAGCAGGGGTGCTATGTGCTGCTCTGGCAGCTTTTGGTGTGTGAGAGGGTGTTTACATGGGTTTCAGAGCTAGATGCAACCAGATGGCACAGGGCGGCTCATGGCTGCCTTCTGTTCAGGTCATCTCTGCAGCCCCTGCCACCTAACCTTGCAATTTATGCCCACTACAGTGCTCACACATGAACTGATTAGGCACTCATGCATGTACTAATTGGGTGTTCATGGGTAAATTAATTGTGTGTTCACGTGTTAACACTGCAATTTGTCCAGGATGCTGGTGGTGGTCTTTGCCACAAGGGCACATTGCTGGTTCATGGTCAATGTGGTGTGCACAAAGACGCCAGGTCTTTTTCTACAAAGCTGCTTTCCAGTCATTGCTTCTAAGCCTGTACTGGTACCTGCTGTTCCCCAGCTGCAGCTAAGGAAATACTGGTAAGCAGATTTCTACCTAGCATTCTGCTATAGATCTTGTATTCCTGTCAGTCAAATTGCTTCATGTTCAAACTTTCAAAAACTGGTAAACAAATCATAATAATTTTGGACAGAAAACCCTGTTATGTCATTCAGTCCATTTCTCTGTCAATGTAATCCATTAACTACAGTCCCTTTTTATTTGACTAATCAAGTCTGTGTCCCAAGCAACTGAACTTTTCTGGTTCCTCTCACATCCTTTGGGAATCTCTTTACTTGTATTCAGGAAATGCCTTTTTTTTTTTCCTTTTTATTCAGACAGTTATGTAGATGTGATTGGGCTCCAATTCTATATCGAAGTCTAGGGACTGTTCACCTGGAGCCCATCAAAATAAAATGGGAATCTGCACAAGAACAGCTGTTCCTCTGCATATACGAGACAGAGTTGGAACCTTGGTGTTGTAGCAGCGACGAGTAGTACTGCAATCCTAAACATACTTTGTTAATGAATATAATACAATTATGGAATAACTACTGCAGTACCTACAGCAAAAAATGAAAGTGCTACAAAAATCCTTCAGTAATCCATATAGATTATAATGTACTTTAATGCACAACAGAGAAAATATGCCATTTAATTGCTTCAGAACTTATTGTAAGTGGTTTATCCAAGGGAACAGCAACTCTCATTACTTAAGAAAGCAGGTAGGTTTTTCCAATGAAGTTATTAAATTGTATGCTTAGACGTGTTAGGGACAGTATCTTTGAGCAGTGACAACTTAGCAAAAGCAGCCTATTTTTAGTTTGGACAAACTAACTTCAGTTTTTCTTTAGTAAAATAACCACCCAGGTAAGTATTTTCACATGTATGAAACTAATTGTAGTAATCAGTTTATTTTTGAAATTCTTGTTTGAAATAAAAAGTTTAGAAGCTGCTGAGATAAAGCTGACGAGTAAGTTGGCACAGCCTGATTTACCTAGTGTTTATGAAAAACTGACTCTTGTCCCTTTTTTAAACAGATCTAGTTATGATGAGAGAGTCTGTTAACTACTATTGTCTTGCTTCTGTTAACATTGCAAAGATTGTTTTTATAAAAACAGAAAAAATACTGTCGTGGTTTAACCCCAGCCAATAACTAAGCACCATGCAGCCACCCACTCACCCCCCCACCCCACCCCCCCCACCCCCCCCGCAGTGGGATGGGGGAGAAAATCAGGAAAAGAAATAAAATTCGTGGGTTGAGATAGGAACGGTTTAATAGAACAGAAAAGAAGAAAAGAATAATGATAATGCTAATAAAGTGACAACAGTAATAATAAAAGGATTGGAATATACAAATGATGTACAGTGCAATTGCTCACCACCCACAGATCGATGCCCAGTTAGTCCCTGAGCGGCGATCCCCCCAGCCCCACTCCCCCCAGTTTCTATAACAGATGTGATGTCCCATGGTATGGAATACCCCTTTGGCCACTTTGGGTCAGCTGCCCTGGCTGTGTCCTGTGACAACTTCTTGTGCCCCTCCAGCCTTCTTGCTGGCTGGGCATGAGAAACTGAAAAATCCTTGACTTAGTCTAAACACTACTTAGCAACAAATGAAAACACCAGTGTTATCAACATTCTTCTCATACCTAGCTCAAAAACATAGCACTATACCAGCTACTAGGAAGACAATTAACTCTATCCCAGCTGAAGCCAGGACAAATATAATCATGTATCTGTTGTCTCCATATCTGTGCTTTGGCCTCCAGCACTGGAAGACCTTAAATTCCTTGGCACAGAACCTCTACAAGGAGATAACTGCTGAAACAGGAAAGGGTGTTGGTGGCTGTGCAAAAGAAATATCCCAAGAATATATTGAAGCAAACCTGGTGGTATTTGCCAAACAGTGTAAAGAAGTGATATTGATATTAGTACAGCTCTTATTCCAGGTAAGACACTGCTTATAACTACTGGAGAGTCTAAACACATGTCCCTATTAGTATAACATGCTTAGTGAAATATGCACGTACCTAGATATGTACTGAAAACTATTAATGAGTAAAGGCTTCAGGATTAGGTTTTATTTCATTTTTATTCAATGGTTTAGAGTATTTCCTTCTCTCTGCTAATGATTACTCAGTAATTTTCAATTCAGGCTCAATACGATTAATATTTTATACTTCTGAAAGCACCTATGTGTATTACATATTTCTCCATTCACCCTCTTTACTTCTAGTAAGAATTAATAAACTTGTTTGGTTTGCTGTCTTAAACATGGATTTGAGGAAGAAAGCTCCAATTCTAATCACTAAGAGTATGATGGATTCAATGAAAGAATGATCAGTGATTGTGGAGCTGAGGCTGGAGGTAAAGTAGAAATGACTCATCCTGCAGAACCTTACATTTTTAAGGTGTATAGATTATACAGCAGCATTTAGAAATAACTGAAGTGCAGAGAAAATACAAAAATAGAAATCTGTATTGCTCTAACAAATGAAAAAGTAATAGATGTTATAGTAATAAAGACTGTCTGTCCTTGAAGCCACTGCAAGTCTGTCATGGAATTCTTACCAATGTGTTAAGGGGTAATAAAGCAGAGTCTTTCATAAGTAATGAAACCACAAATTGGAATATTATCCAGACACCATTCCATCTTTGAATGTTTTATGTGTTGTGACTTTTATAAGCATGGTAACATCATTTTTTAAACAATGATATCTATAAATGCTCTTAAATTCATCCCTGGAGCTTAATTAACAAGAATTGAGTGTGCAATTCCAAATATAGAAAAAGAGAAAAATAAATTTAGAGATTTGTTTAATTTCAGTATTAAGTGTTCTGTGTTACTGTTTTACAATATGAATGGTAGATTTTTTAACAGATTACCATTAAGAGGATTACCATTTTTAGATGAAGACTAAGTTCAGGTGTGAGCTGGAAAAGTCATGCACTGTGTAACGGTAAGATCATATAAAGGTGCAATTTTTTTGTCTACCACCAGAGCATATGTTACAATATTGTCTAAACAGTTCAAGTTTTACCAGGTTTTTGTTGTTGTTGTGAGTTTGGGTGGTTTGGTTGGGGGCGTTTTTTGGTGTTTTTTTTTTTTTTTTTTTTTTTTTTTGAACAGTGCAGTTTTAAGTGGTGATATGCCTAAGAAGATGGGAGACCATTTTCAAAATGTGTAAAGATGTAATCAATCTTAAACTTTTTCTTTCCTTATCTCTTCAGGGATCATACTTAGTTACAAGGATATTATTCTTTTTGAATGGAAGTCTATTTTTGTGTAATGATCTGGTTCTGGCAGTTAAATCTCAATGAAAGATGTAAAACTGATGATATCAAGTGTTTGTAAACTTGCTGGCCTACACTGATATTCTTCTAGGAGGGCCTACCTTTGTCTCTTGATTTTTGCATCTCTAGTTATGTGCTAAATTGGTTGTCCAAATTATTTTAAATTTGTAATGTTGGAGCCTGATTAAAGACAGAGTTGGGAATTATGTAAACTTCACTATGTTTAGCAGAGCTGAGAGGAAATTTGCTCCATCACCTTCTCTTAACGGGAAAAGTCCAGTTATGCCTTTTTCACTGGGGGGAAGAAATATTTTTGTTGATTTTCTGTTGAAAACTTGAATTGAAATACTTAGATTTTATATAGATCTTGCAAATTTTAATATTCCCCTTATTGAACCATTTCCAAGTATTTTGTTCTGGGTCAGGTTGTATGTGCCTGAGCTGATCTGGTGTCACGTATAATGAACAGTGGATATTGGTTGCCTCTCCTCCCCACGTGTGCTACCTAGACTGAATGTCCCATGTTGCACTATGTTTGTGTTGGTGTAGCAGTGGGCTTTAGGCACACAGAAGGCCTGCATATGTGTTGTGGGGCTCAAAGGTTTGTTCAATGTATTAATTTAAATACTCAGCTTACACAGTGAAAAACCCAAATTGTGAGAGTCCTGTAGTGCGAAAACACTTCAAGTACTGTTGTGCTGAGAAAAATCCTCTATGCACCTGCTATTCTCTACCTTACTCTCTTCAGTGATAACTATAATGCTGCATTTTTCCTCCTCTTTCTAGTACTGTCATTTGTTTTCCTTTGTAAAGACCCATTATTTGAAGCCATTAAAAATGGTGTCATGTTAGCATGTGGGAATTTACCTGAGGAGGACAAGTGTCTCATCAGTAACCAACTTGGGAAGTGAGCTATAAAGCAATAGCAGAATACTTGCAGCCTTCACTGTCCTCCAGGTAGTAGATACATGAATTGGCCTGTTCTGGAAAGCTAGGTAAAAAGAACAGTCCAGCTAAAAGTATTTCATTTTTACCTTGTATTGACTACCTCTGTAGCTGCCATACTTGACTATCATGTCATGACTTATTCCAGGATGTGTACTGAAGCCAACATGTGTGGCTGCATATGGGATGAACTGGCAACTGCAATGTCCAGATGGCTATCCTGGAATGATGCAATGAAAGAAAGAAACAATAATTTAGAGTACAGTGTTCAAGATCAGAATTCAATATAAGTTGTTTTCAGAGCATGGCATTAGAATTCTTTTGTGGTTTTTGATGTTCTGCATTCATAATAATATGAAGGGATGTTAAAGAAACATGATCTTAACCCAGATGTACTTGCAAAGAATTTAAGTTTTGAAGGCATCTCTATCTTCTTCCTTAGGATTGACTGGAGTGCAATTAATCTGTGAAACACATTGTGCAATGTGATTCTTATCAGACAATCATGAGGTGTTTTCGAATTTGAAGAAGTAGTTGACTTCTTATTCTCAAAAATAAGCACCATATGGTTTTGTAACCAGTTCCCTGACTGGCCTCCCAGCTCATTTAGTCTCTGGCTTCCTGACAAAATTGCTGACTTTCTTTGGTCATGCATCAGAGTAAGCTATTAGTTTTAAACAGAATCCTTAACTTGTAAAAGAAAGCTTTGGTAACTCATGTCTGCAGTAATATGCAAATTTGATTTGCTAGCATGTATAAAACAGGCATCAGAACTGTGGAGAACATGTGAAAAGTTTCCAATACATGAAAGCTTTGACAAGTATTTATTTTCCTTTCTCATCAGGGTGTGGTGAACACTGGTTACAAGGACTTGCCAAGTAGAATGGCTACTCAAGCCAGTAGCCTTTATTCCAATAACATCTTGAAATTATTAAAGCTGTTTCTCCCGAGAAAGAATATTTTCACTTTGAACAAAAGGACGATTTAGATTATGGGGCTATTGATCATGTCATTAGAGGAATTTTGGTAATGAAGGTGAATTTCAACACCACTTAAATGTTTTTGATAAAAACATATAAAATGTGTTGTATGAAAGAAGTGATTTTGTTAGTGAGTTTAGTCATTCCAGGGAAACATTATCATTCAATGTCTACATGATAATGCAGTGAAGGGAACTTCTTGCATGTTTCAAGCACTGAAATATGGGGCAAAAAGAGATTTATAAAAATTTTGATACTATAAAATCAGTTTTTAAAGAATGTGTTACTGAGAATCAGCCCATCTCCTGAGCTACTGAACTGTGCTTTAAGCAATATGACTTCAAGTGCCAGATAGTTTATGGACTCAAATCAGTATGTGTTGAACAAAGGTGCTGACAAGTAGGAATAGGTGAGCTGTGTGTGATACTCAGAAGGACTTCAAGTAGTGCAAGTACTTCAAAGGCCAAATGGTTTGATGACAC
Organism: Buteo buteo; assembly: GCF_964188355.1. Taxonomy (NCBI): domain Eukaryota; kingdom Metazoa; phylum Chordata; class Aves; order Accipitriformes; family Accipitridae; genus Buteo; species Buteo buteo. The sequence goes on from NC_134183.1 coordinate 26,924,684, forward strand.
TTACTACGTCTTTGTGCCAAGGTCAGGAGAGGTACAGCATTGTTGCTTATAAAGATGCGGTGGTTTTCTATTGAAACAAGCAGGGGTTTAGCCTCACAATATGAAACGTATTTCAACCCTGATATGACATCATTAGGCTACATCCTGCATAGTCCCTGTTGTAATAGCAGTAGCCCTCATACCTTCCTACATCATTTGGCCCCTTATCCTGGGAGAAGAAAAGGAACTACATATAGAGTTAAATCAGGAGGCAGCCTTAAGATCTGTGAAAACTGATACTACTTGTATGTTGGCTGCAACTTTCTGTATGCAAGATGTTTCTTGAGAGACTGATTCTTTTTCAGTTTATTTTGGATGTAGTAAAGAGGGAGGCTTAATTTCTGTAGTCATGGTGAGTGGAAGATTGACAGGAATGCATATTTGCCTGCAGGTAGCATTAAACCGAAGTACAGTCATGCTAAAAATTTAAATATTGGCAGACTGGAATTAGTGTTTGGCTAAGAAAGTGTTTGTAAAGAGAAGCATATTCATGTTCAGATTTTAAGGAATGTAGTCTAGGATTTAGGTAGGGTTTTTTGTTTAGTGTTTTTTTTTTTTGGACTTTTGTGTGTGTGTTTGAGTTTTTGGTGTGGTGGGTTTTTTTTCCCTCCAATGTCAAGTGTATTACATCTGAAATACATCAGGCCAAATTTGGTGCAATAACAACACAAAGATGGTTTTTACAACTGACCAAATTCAATGGTCGGTGCTATTTTACAGAACAACGGTTACTGTAATCAGGATAAGGTAAAGGCCGAATCCCATTCTATTTACTCGTGTGAGTAATCCCGCTAATTTGAGAAGGACAAATGCGTAACCATGACAGAACTTTGCCTGAAGGGTCAGTCCATAGTATAATAGGAGGCAAGATGAAATAGAAATCCATCACAAAGATTTTTTTTTTTTTTTTCAGCAACAGGAAGGTGAAAAGTGTTATTTCCATAACCAAGATCAGCACCCCTTTCTATTAAAAAAAAAAAAAAAAAAAAAAAGCACAAGAACAGGAAGAGCCATACTCTTACAATCTTGGAAAATGATAACCATAGCTGGAATTTATATAAAAGCTGCAAGGGAATTAATTTATCTATATTTCTTGTTGCCAGTTTGGCATTTAAATGATGAGCAATGCTAGGAATAATTATGTAAAAATAAAATGAGCTCCTGAAAGGTAGTGTGGATTAACATTGTAAAGCAGCAGGCAGTGGTAAGTCAGGGTTGCTAACATGTCATGTTGCTTTCCAATTGAATGAAAGGCTAAAAATTCAACTTTTCAGGATCCTTGGTGAATCATTGTATACCTTTTGTTACCAAGAAACTACTTCTGACATTAATTAGAAGTAGAAATAGAGCCAATATGGTATAGGTTAGGGACCCAACGCAGGACCAATTGAAATTAACATAGACTGTTCTCAAAAGCTTTTGGATTGGGGCCTGTATATACTGCATAATTCCAGATGTCATTATCTCTATTGGAATATATGAAATGGAAAATGAATCGTATAGCAAGGTTTTGATTATGTTGAATAATATTTTTCCTCATAAACAAGATTATTATGCTCTTCATATTAACTGCCTTTAAAAGTAATGATGGAATGAAAAAAGAATAATGCAAATGATGACAGAAAATGATACATATAGCACACCTTTTCAAGGGTTCATTACCTTCAAAGCTCCTGTTCAAGATAAATGAGTAATAGTAGAAATGTCTATTAGTTCAAGGAAACCAATTTTTGGTGGTACAGAAAGTTGATTTTAAAGGAAGAAAAAAGAGAAGGAAATCTGTTTCATTTCGGTGAACCATTCCATAACCAAGCTTTGTACAGCATCTGAAAGACCTTCTTTACTGCCTCCTCCCAGGGTCACTGACTTAAAGTGTTTTGTCCAAAGTATCATCCTTGTTTGAAGATCTATTTTCTTTGATTAATGTTGGGCAATTTGTATACAAGTTTTAAAGTTTTTATTAAAAACTTCCTAAAACGATAATCCAACTGAAAATTAAACTCCTGTGATCTCCAAGAGTGAAATTGTGATATCTTTCTACATTGGGCTTTGTCTTGATTGGAGAAATTCAAACTGTACATTGATTTGCTCAGAGCTTACTTGGATATATTTAACAAAACATTGTGCAAGTGATGACAAAATATGTCTCCAAGTAAAATATCATATTATCTTGGATTAATGAAATGATCTAGTCTTTTCCTAAAGAGGGAAAAACATTTCCTTAAACCACCAACACATATGGTCAAAGAGACTAGTACTGGGAGCAATAATATTTTCTCCCAAGGAAGTATTGTTGAACTCTTTGTGTGGTCTGCATCTTTTAACAATGTTCAGATGCTACACTGTGGTCTGTATTCCTACTAAAGCAGTAAAGGTTGTGAGAAGTCATCGGGGAATTTACAACATATTTAATTTTGTTTTTTTGATGAACTATTTCTCCATATTTGCCCAAGTGGAATATTTTTTATTTAAGAAATTTAGCTTGGCAGTACCATATGCATCTGCTGGATCCTGGGGTCCCCACTTCATCCTCAGGTTGACAAAGATTCAATTATTCCAAAATTAGTTTTCTGGCAAAAACAATGTATGCAAGTTATGCATGCAAAAGCATGTGCAGGAAATGCCTTCCGCTGCCATGGGTGTCAGTGACACAACTTCGGTTGAAGTAGGGCTTGGGTTCTACGCCTGTTTTTATTTTATGACTAATAAAAAGTGCTTTTTTATTCTTCCGAGTGCATACTTTTTTTTTTTTTTTAAATAGATTTGGCAGGTATTTTAGGACTGACGCTTGTTTCTCCTAATCCTTCCTTTAGTCAAATAGTGACCAGATTTGTTCTTGCTTGGAATAGTGGTTGGCACACTAGCCAGGGACTCACACCTGGCCTCCATTTGCCTCTCATACCAGAAACTGTATTTATTATTGCTAAGTGTACTATCTGCTTCTTTCTTCTCTTGTATGCCTCATTATGACAGATTGGAGTCCAATTTCATTAGGAGGGACCTACAGGAAGTCAAAACCAGGTTAATGACCTACCCAAAGTGAATTACAAATGAGATTAGTATTTATGAGTTCCTGCCTCAAAACTTTTACTCCAGGCACTGAACATTCATGCACAGAAATTTTACTGGCAACCAAAGGATTGTATAATGATCATTGCTTGTAAATATAGGAATGCCAACATAAGCATGAGCTTTATGTTTATACCCACTGTTTCTACAGTACATATACGTATTTCCATGAGCGGTAAGATGACCAAAGAAGAAAATGTTTAACAGAATTAATGGGAATAGTGAGAAGACGTGATGAGAAAACTTTGATGTCACCTCAGGTATGTGTGTCTATATCCTTTGCTTTTTCATCTGCATAGGAACAGCTTCTTTCTGCATGGGCTTGTCCAAAAAGGAAGATGTCTCCAAAAAAGGAGGATGGTTCTTCAGTTGTTGAAACGACTAGGTTAAATTTTCCAAAGATCATTGATAAACAAGTAGCTAGGTTACCTTGCCTAACTGAGATACTATCAACATCCTTACTGAGTCAACTGTCAATTTCTTGGAGTAGAGCATTTTGCAGAGCAGACTTTTCTTGATGTTTTCAGCTTTAAATTTCCCTTTCAGATGGGAAAAGTATTTAAAAATTGGATTCTGTTCTAAGCAAACCTGAATGCAAGTGGACCTCAGTTTGGCTCTAGAAACATTTTAATTAAATTTAAATTTTTATAGAACTTTAGAAATAAGAACCTGTTCTTTTAATAAACTGCTTATGTACAGTTTTGTGAAAGTAGTCTAATTGTTTTGGTAGTAGAAATCAGTTGTCACTATTCAAGACCTTTGCTCTGAAAAAACATTTTCTAGGATAATTGACCATTTTTTTCTATATAGGATATCTATCTCTGATGTTCAGTACATGAGACTGAGTACTCAGGTGTGGAAAACTTCAGATTACAGAAGTATCTGAGTCAGCAAGTTAGTGTTCAGAAGCAAACCTGTAACAAAAATGTTTGCACAGATGCACACAGTGGAGAGGGATAGATTGTTAAGATAAATTGATTCAAAGGGCTCATTGTAAATAGCCACAATCAAAACATACTTTCATATTTTAGTTTGATCACACTTGCACTGAGACTACCCCTCCACAGACAGGGTTTTCTGCTGGAAACCTGTCTTAGAATCATAGAATGGTTTTGGTTGGAAGGAATCTTTAAAGGTCATCTAGTCCAACCCCCCTGCCATGGGCAGGGACATCTTCAAATAGATCAGGTTGCTCAGAGCCCCATCCAACCTGATCTTGAATGTTTCCAGGGATAGGGCATCTACCACCTCTCTGAGCAACCTGTTCCAGTGTTTCAGCACCCTCATTGTTAAAAAAAAAAAAGCCTTCCTTCTATCTAGTCCGAATCTACCCTCTTTTAGTCAAAAGCATTACCCCTTATCCTATCACTACAGGCCCTGCTAAAAAGTCTGTTCCCAACTTTCTTGTAAGCCCCCTTTAAATGCTGGAAGGCTGCTATAAGGTCTGCCTGGAGCCTTGTCTTCTCCAGGCTGAACAGCCCCAACTCTCTCAGCCTTTTCTCACAGGAGAGGTGTTCTGTCCCACTGATCATTTTTGTGGCCCTCCTCTGGACTCACTCCAACAGGTCCATGTCTTTCCTGTGCTGAGGGCTCCAGAGCTGAATGCTGCGTTCCAGGTAGGGTCTTACCAGGTCAGAGTAAAGGGGCAAAATCACCTCCCTCGACCTGCTGGTCATGCTTCTTTTTATGCAGCCCAGGATATGGTTGGCTTTCTGGGCTGCGAGTGCACATTGCTGGCTCATGTCCAGTTTTTCATCCACCAGTATCCCCAAGTCCTCCTCTGCAGGGCTGCTCTCGATCCCTTCATCCTCCTAGCCTGTATTGATGCTGGGCGTTGCCCTGACCTAGGTGCAGGACCTTGTGCTAGGGCATCTGTTTATCAGTTGTTTCAATTAGTGCGTTTGTCATGCTGATTAGGACCTCATAGTAATTTGTCTGAGGGTATAGATGTAGCAGATCTCATAAGGTATCTAGCCAGGTTCTGAGTAGTAATCTGTGGTCAACCAGTGATGTGATAAAGGTGGAAAAGAGACACTAGAATCACGATTCAACTTTGTCAGTGATTTAAGACAAGAACCTTCATGCTAGCATTTTTCTAAAATACTCCCCAAAACCATGTATATAGACAAAGTCTGCATTGATAGGAAAGAAAGATGTGGTTAGATTTTTTTTTTTTTTTTTTTTTTAGGAACTGGGAAACCTATGGAATAAATAGTTTACAACAGAAGGGTGGGTTCTATCTAGTGGAAGATGAAAGGCTATTGGCACTTACTAAAAAGATTACAGAGTAGTTTTTAAAATGCAAGATCGGGAAAAGCTCATAAATCAGATAATCTAGAATAAAGTTCTGTAAGTCTCAGGAAAAACAAAGGTAGAATTTGATAAAATCAGTTTTAAAAAATAGCATAAACATTCAACACAAAGTCCCTTCTAAGTAGAAAATTAAAAAACTAAGCAAACATACCATATATAGTACCATAACCATGCTGGAAGTTTAGGAAATAAGATGGATAAGGAAGGCTTGACTTTGAGAGAGAATAAGGAATCCATTTAAAAAGAGTGCAGATAGTTAATAAAATTGAAAATGCTCCTCCTAAAAGGAAAACAAGGTAAAGTCCGACACCACATGGGAACTGCAGAACACAAAATGACAGTGTCCTGGTTTCAGCTGGGATAGAGTTAACTGTCTTCCTAGTAGCTGGTACGGTGCTGTTTTGAGTTCAGTATGAGAAGAATGTTGATAACACTGATGTTTTCAGTTGTTGCTAAGTAGTGTTTAGTCTAAAGTCAAGGATTTTTCAGCTTCTCATGCCCAGCCAGTGAGAAAGCTGGAGGGGCACAAGAAGTTGGCACAGGACACAGCCAGGGCAGCTCACCCAAAGTGGCCAACAGGGTGTTCCATACCATGGGACATCACATCGAGTATAGGAACTGGGAGGTGGGGGCGGGGGAATCGCTGCTCAGGGACTAGCTGGATGTCGATCAGTGGGTCGTGAGCAATTGCACTGCGCATCATTTGTACATTCCAATCCTTTTATTATTGCTGTTGTCATTTTACTAGTGTTATCATTATCATTATTAGTTTCTTCTTTTCTGTTCTATTAAACCATTCTTATCTCAACCCATGAGTTTTACTCCTTTTCCCAATTTTCTCCCCCATCCTGCTGGGTGGGGGGGGAGTGAGTGAATGGCTGCATGGTGCTTAGTTGCTGCCTGGGGTTAAACCACGAGAGACAGTTATACCAGTTTTAACAAAGGAATGTGCAGAAAAAGAAAGCGTACTCATGGGAGTTTTTACTTGCTAATTCTTAGAGGTAGAATTTATATTTCTGAATAGGTGCTTTCTTAATTACACAGAATGCTGGATATGTTCAAATGACCTACTCCAGAACATGATTATTTCTGCCTTCTCCCTAAAGCAGTGTTTATAAGCAGTTACCTCTCTATGCCATTGGACATAATATTGAACAGGTTACTCAACATTAAGTTGTCTTCTGTTCAATAGTTAAGTAATCCAAAACTAGGAGGGTGGTCTTGGCTAGCACAGCTAGTCATATGAGCAAGCAGAGAGACTGATTATGCCCAAAATATTAATGCTACAAGTGGCAAGGAATGAGGGATATGTGCAGAATCAGACCCTCCAGGAAAACCATTCACTTATATGGGCAAGTATTTGCCATCTCTCTTCATTAGACCATGGAATCTGTTATCCCTAGGGCCAGGGAAACAATTTTATAGCCTTTTGTTTCCTTATTTGAGCATATTCCTTTGACTGTGCTATGTTTCATTCAAGAGAAAACAGCTTTGCATTTCCAGTTGTCTAATGTTCAGTCAGTTACAAAGCAGCAACACATCCTTCAAAGAACTTAATTCATTTGCAGAAGTACCAATTTGTATTTAGTTTAGAGTGTGAGTGAGTGCATCAGGAGAGAGATCATATTTCCTCTTATTTGCTATTTTTAAATCCACCTCCAGATGTATGTTGTTCAAAACTTATTAAAACTGAACTATTTATTAGAGGTAGAATCTAATTGGCAATTATCTTTACTAAAGACAGAGAAAGGAAGTATTTAGGGAAGAAAATAATCTGATAGTAATCAGACCTGAACTGGTTCTCTTACCTGCCCTTAAGGCTTCCTACATCCTAGAAAAGAGTTCAGCACTAAATCTGGAAGAAATGAGGTGTTGGATTTCATTAATTCTTTAAAGTTTTTCAAACAATACCATTATTGGGGAGAAATCTGATGGATGTCCTGGAACTTATCAGAAGGTTACATGGCAGTCAATATACATAGTAACAAAGCTTATTGTCCAAATGATTTTTTCACAGTTAGTTTTACATTGGAACCCCATTCTTTGAAATTGTATTGTATAACCATACTAGAACAGCTTATATGTGTATTAAAAGGATAAAGTAAAACATTTCCCTCTGTGCTATAATACATGGAAGGAATGGATCGATAAAATCTTAAAAGTAATAAATGTTTCAAAGACTGAGAAAGCCTGGACTGAACAGGAAGTAGTAGTAGATATTTTCAGTTTATATTCTGCATACAAATAAAGGAGACCCTAATTCTTACACTTAGATTTTGACCTGATTCATTGTGAGGACCAGGTTAATAATTAGATAAACACTGGATGAAAATTATATGCTGCATTGTTGCTTCTTAGAAATAAGATGTAAAATCACTGAAGCTAATTTTTTTTTCCCCAGTTGTCTTACAAATGAGTACTTGAGATGTGTTCTGGAAAGTTTGTTATGTTGCTTCCTGCTTCTTGTTACATTGCATCTTTTCCACAGGCCATAGTACAAGCCACATCAGCAGAGTCATACAGCTATTCTGTTTAACCCCAAATCTCCTCAGGATAGAGTATCTATAAACTTGCTCCATCTCAGCATTGTTAATATCCTTATATGACAGTTTCCCTTCTGTCAGACTTAAGTCTTTGGATTTAGACTTCTGAAAAGCCCATAAATATTTCTTGAAGATACCAGCCAACACATGGTCTTTGGCCTTTCTGAATGTTCTAAGAATGTTATCGAATGGCTATTAGTTAGTCTGTTAGTTATGATCTGAGCATCATGGATTTTTCTGACTATATTATTTTGGATCATACTTTCAACTCATTCAATGATGCAGGTTAAAAGACAATTTATTTAAAATTAAGTCACCATGTGCTCTAAATATCAGAAGGAAGACCACATGTTTACTAAATGAGGTCATGTAGGGATTTCAGAGCATTTTTATATCAAAACTTCTAAAATAAAAATGAGAGAATCAGAACTTCATATTTAACTTGATAAAATATACTACTTTTACCCATAAAGAATATAATGGTTGAAACAGTTTTAAATTTGTCCAGTCCAGGGCAAATCCAGCAAAGGTGTAACATCTTTCAGCTTGAACTAATGCGATAAGTATTTTTCTCTTGGGACAGAGTATTAAGAAATAAGCCTGAAAACAATAAAGAATAAGGCAGTAATTGAGGCATTGTAGACTAATATTAGAAAACAATACGTCAGTGTTGATGATAATTGAAAACATGTACTCATATATATGTCAATGGATCCTGGAACTGAGTTGCTGGGATGCTAATGAGTTTCATCGTTGCTTGGTGGACTGGTGTCAAAGAAATACAGAAACCAGAAAATGTGAAGGGAGGAATGTGTAGAAGTCTTATAATCAAAAATGGATATTCACTTGCATTAATAAACAAAGAAGAAATCTTTCTCATCTTTAAAGATAAACTATTGGTTCTCAGTCCTCCTGGAGGTTTTAAAAGCCTTTCAATGCCTTTATATTCCTTTACAAACAGTAAAGCTTGAAGTATAGCAATGTGTATGCAGAAGTGCTGGCAGGGTTGTCTGGTCAGAACACTTCTGGATTTGGGAGTGCCCTTGGTGTGATTGGGGTATCAGAGGTTTAGGAGCAAGCAGCAATAGGAGCACCGAAATCCTCACCAGAAGTGCTTGCACAGATGTCTATACCATGGCTCTGGGTGGCACAATGGGTATGTACAATTCTTATACAGTATATGTGCTCAATTCACAGCATCCTTGTTAAGTGTTATTAATTAATTTACTATTCTTGGAGAGGATAGGAAAATATATTATGAAAGTATATGAATTCCTAAAGGTGGTACTCTTAACTAAGGGGGAAGTATAAGTTGGGGTGAAAGATCTTAATTGCTGATAAAAAGTTTAAGTTTTGTCAAAGCCAAATGTTGTTCTGAAATGAAAAATTGATGTTGCAAAAAGCACTGAAATCATTACTTATTTTTAGAACTTCCCATTTATTTTCTCAACTGAAACAATATTTTTATTATGAATCTACCAACTGCCTCAGTTGATATGAATTAGAATTTATTAATTTGCAGGAAAAGAAATATTTGAAAAATTTAATTTAGTTTTAATGCTGATTCTCTAAGGAAGATTTTGTATCTGATACTATGGAGGCCAATAGAAATTCTCAAAGGCTGAGGTTGAAACTTGGTGAAAGAAGAGGGGAAGGTACTACTACTTTGCCAGTTTGTCACTTAAATTCTGGCAGTCTTCTAATGCATCCAGAGCCATGTTGCCTGCCTTGATTTTCTGTAGGCAAAATGTGCTTGGAAACTGGTGAGTGCATCCACACAACTCTCTCCCGTACATAAGAAACAGTGGCTTCAAAAGAGCTGTTCTGGCTCTGTTTCTTACAAGCTGTCATCCCAAAATGTTCTAGCAATGTATTTTTGGAAAATACTTAAATTAGGTTAAAATTTCCTATAACTATTATATTTCTCTTTCATTGTACAAAAAGGAAAACAACATTAAAAAGTAAACAGCCCTTTCTTGCTCAATTGGTCTGTTTATGCTTTGAGTATGAAACACAATATAATATTTTATTTTGGATCTAAATAATTTAATTTTGCAGGTCTTACCATTGCAAAATAAATTGAAATCTCTGACTTTCCTCAGCTTGTAGCTGCATTTCATAGTCTAGTTGGTTTGGCAGCAGCAGCTCTTGCATGTATTGCAGAGTATGTGATTGAATATCCATACCTTGATGTTCACGCTTCTGCCAAGGTTCTCAAAATTGTGGCATATCTGGGCACTATATTGGGGTGTACCTTTGCAGTGCTGCTTTAGTGACTTATGCAAAACTGCTGGGTACTCTTTACTTTAGCCTGTGATATGAAATTTAGGATGAAGTTCACTACAGTCCCGTCCCCCCCTTTTTTTCTCCTCAGAATGCAGTTGAATCCTAGGAGGACTTGAGGGCTAATTCTTTTAGCTCCTTTGTGAGGGGAAGGATGTAGCAATTTGGTAGGACTGGAACACAAGGAGGAGGAGGTTAGTAACTTTGGCTTTAGTGGTGATTAGGAGAGATGTTGATGTTGGTCTCAAGGATTTCTTTTGCTGGATTTGCTAGAGCGTATGTTTAACTAGGAGTCTAACTTAGATTCTATAGAGCATTACTCCTAAGATTCTGATGTGAACAGCTAGTGGCTAGAGGAATTGTAGTAAGAGATCTTTTAGGTCCCTATGTATCAATTTATTTCCTACTACAATGATATACAGCTATGGAAGCTTTGTACTCTGAATAATTACTGTGTCCTATTTGCTACTACAAAGCAATCATATATCAAACTGCTTTTGCTTTCCCATAATTAACAAGGCTGAAATAGGAGGAGTCACAGATTATGCCAGGAGCTGGAGCACTTCAATTTCTGAGAATTCCTTCCAAAAAATTCCTAAGTTTTTGTCTTGTATCTGCAATAGGTGGCTCTTTCTTCCAGCTAAACTGATTTCTAAGGAGACCAGTGTCTTTGGTGTTTTTGTTCTGTATCTGTAGCCTGTCTTAATTTCCAGTGCTTTAGGATTAAAAATATTTTAGTGCTAAAGACACTATAGCATTAGAGTAGCCATGCTTGCTTCCAGGTTTGTTGAACTCGGCACCATTTGTACTTGGGCACCAGTAGCTGAATGCTGGCTTGCTTACAGCATCCATAGCTAGGATGATAATTTTTACATCGGATCCAAGCTACACCCCTGGATTAGTGTGAAGTCTTGGTGTTACAGGACTCTCCTCAATTATGGTAATGGTATCAAGAGAGCAATTCTTGAACCGCTTCATTGCAAATAAATGTTAAGGTTTTTGCACACACATCCAGGACTTGCTGAATGCTAGCCACAATGCAGTCTTGCATGTTAGCTGAAAAATTTGGCATAAATTATGAGGAATCAACAAAGTACAATGCAGAATGCTTATCTAGCCCTACAGAAATTCTGTAACAAGTCTGCAAGACCCTGCAGGATCACACAAACCACACTGCAGAGATCCAAAACTTTTTAGCCAGCAGCAGTGGTGTAAAATAAGCTATGGATGTTTATCTAGTCAGATATATATGTAATCCTAGCCATTGCTGTAACTGTGGACTAGTTTTGGAAAGAAATAAGAGTAAGGGTCTTTTCCTGCAAAATAACAAATTATTTCAGCTCCTATTATGCCTGTATAATCTTGCAGCAAAAATTCTAAAGGCATATCTGCTTACATGACCAAACCAAATAATGATCATAGGTAACAATCTTCTGCTAACTGGGTGCTTGAATAAGCTTTTATTTGCTTTTGTTTAACTTATTAAATATTTTAGGAATTATATCATTTCTTGAAATATTAATTTAATTTTTTTTTTCCTTATGTGGTGTTTACTAAATTGCAGGGACTGACACTGACAGCTGTAGGTGGAGCAGATATGCCTGTTACTAACATACCAGTTACTCTGGCTGAGCCTTGTGTGCAGAAGGATTTCTCCTTGACAAGAGCCTTGACAATTGTGGGTGCCTTGATTTGGTTCCTCTGGATAGAGCTATCCTGTCACATGTGTCTGTGGTAAGGAAATACCACTAGTTTGTCCCCTTTTCTGTGTGAAATAACAGTAGGGCATGTACTTTAGAAACTTTTAGCAGTAAGATGTTGCGGGAGATTGGATGACTGGACTGGCTCCCTGACAGAATTTTGCTCATAATGGTAGTAAATAATGAAAAGTTACGACAACTGGATAGATGTCACCTTAAATGTCAAGGATAGTCAAGAAATCGGAATATGTCTGGGTTGCACAATGTGGAGCTGTATAGAGATATCCAGCCAGTTGCAAGCAGTATATATGTGCTAGGAGAGCCCTTCCTCGTTTTTACACTTCCTTTTAGTAGCTCCTTTACCCATAGCTCAAGCACTTCCATGTGGCACTTCACTGAAGAGTGTAACATGCTAACGCTTCAATGCTGGCTGGTCACAGGCATGATGGACTGGGCATTGACTGGCACTCACGTGTCAGCATGGGGCTTAAACTACTGGCCTTCAGAGAGCTGATTCCTTCAGATCAGAGTGGTGGTCTTGTACCATAAGAGAACTTGCATAGCTTTGCCTGAGTTCTAGTGGTTCTGTATGTTAACAGTTCCTAGTACACTAAACCTGGCAATTGAACTTTAAAATCAATTAGGAAAAGCAATAACAGCAATGTGATTTAGTCTTAAAACCAACAATGTAAGTTAACATTTTATGAAATGCTGAATGGCCTTCACTGAAGGATCTCACCCAGCAACTGACTTTAAGGAAATGGGAAATGTGCTGTTTCATAACAAGCAAGATGGGAGTTGTTATTTAAACAAAGAACATCTTTGTTTTGCTAAGAAAAAATGTTAAGGTAGTTTAGGGAAGAGAAGAAAAAATGTTTAAAAATGGCTGGAAAACAAGGTTTTCTCAAAGGCGTATCTGAAAAATCTGTTTGAAATGTGTGATTTTTATGCCAAGTGGGATGCTGAAGCTTTCAAAAAAAAAAAAAAAAAAAAGCCAATGCAATATTGAACTGTTGAACCATTGCCATATCAGCTTCACAGCTTGTTAAAGTAAACTTTAATGAGCTGAAGAATAATGCAGTCTGCCTTCCCAAACAAACTACATGGGAATTTACAGCAAATGAACTATTTATTTTGGGATTCTTTTAATGGACTTGGAACTGTTGTTTTGACCAATATGCTCATTTAATATGTTCATATTTAGGCCATGATCAGACCTTTGCCAAATGTCATTTTTGGGTGGATATGGCACGGCATCTACAGCAGGAAGGAAACCTATAGAATTTGTTGGAACTTGCATTGAAGCTGGATTAGACCAAGCTATGGAAATGATAAAGGAGTCTAATTCTATCATTACCCTGGGTGAGAGTTCAGATATTTGTTGTTCAATTACTCAATAGTAGGCTTTTCAAGCTACCTTGAGTCTTGCATAACATTCTGCATATTTCACTGTTCACTGTCACTTGAATCATGTCAAACTCTTGTTTCCATTTCTTCTGAATCTATCCAATTCATGCTTGTTACCCAAATATTAAAATTGTAAATACCTCTTCTCTCCTTATATGTCACCTGTCTCACTGATGTTAGCAGTCATTCCTGCCTGGGCTTTGCCCATAAATACAGATCTCTACAATCATTAGTCAACTTCATGCCCAGTCATCTCTGTTCCTATGTATATGCTATGCTTCCTCAGAAGCTGGAGTGTCCTGAGCTTTCCAACAGAGTGCCATTTTACTTCACTTTGAAATCTGTTCTGAAAGTCAAAGCCTGCCGAGTCATTTACTTGCAGACTACCTGAGTGCACACTATTAAAGCATTGCCCACCTTCACCTTGACAAGTCTACTCTTCTGTCTTTGATGCTAGCTTTTATCCTTGATTTTAAGTGTTTCAGGGCACAGATTTTGCTTTCTTGTCTTTTGCAGATTAGTGCTAAGTATTAACTGTTATTTTAGTAATGTACAAATATGCAAGAGACTTGAAAATTTGCACTATAGACATTAAAAATACAATATAAGCTAATAAGGAGGTTATAACAAATGTTTGGTCACAAAATACAAGGCTGTATTACTCCTTTCCTATGTTTGCAGTGAAACCTTTTGTTCAGATATATTAAAAAAGTACATTTTTGGGACTCAGTGCCTACTTGTCACCAGTAAACCCATTTAATAGTGTCCTGGATGTATGTGACATTAGTGAAAGCTGAATGCTTCCTGATGTATTGAATTACAACCATAATTAACGTTATAGTTCTAATGAAAGATGTTGATTAACCAGAAGTATCACACTTGATAATACATCTTGGCAGTACTACAGTCCTCATCCTTTTGTAATGGTACAGCATAGGCCAAAAGGGTTCACCAAGGTCCTAGACCTAAGACTACACTAATCTTAATTTCATCATGTTTATGCCACTTGTCATATCCTGGAATTTTGAGGCTTTACTATTGATGTATATTTCAGCTATGATGTAAGTCAGACCTGCTCTTTATGATTAGACCTTAATGAATAACGCCTCACTTTATATCTGTGAACTCTGCTGGGAGTTTTTCTCATCTTAAAAAAATAATGAAGGCCTCTAGCACAGAGCTGGGGACAGTGGAAATACAAAGAATTTGGGCACAAACCTTAAATGGATTTTTTTTTTTTAACCTTTGAATGATACTGGATTATAGCAAAGAAAAATGAGGTAAGTCACTGAAGTTACTTCACTGGGCCTCCCTCTTCATGTTAATTCTAATAAAATCCCTTGCTCTTCCTAAAAATGGGTAACCCAGCACTGCCAAGATTTATGCAGGGTAATCAGCTATTCAGTCTGAGATTTCTCTGAGAATAGCAAGCTTTGGCCAACATTCATTTTCAATTTGCAACAATAACAAAAAAGTTTGTGTCATGATATTTTAGGAGAGTTTCATTCTGAAGGATAACTATACATGGAAAATATTAACAGAGATCAGGAAACATTCAGTTTTCACACATCCTATCTACAGGACAGCACAGCTGAACTGAACTGAAATGTGCTAGCTAATCATTCTTGCATTATAACAAATTGCAAAAAGTTACAGTATTTTATGAATGCATGTGAACAAAAGACTATGGTTCCAAATATCTAGGAGAAGATCCTTAAATAAAATAGGTTTTATGCACTGGATTGCCTGAAGCTATTGAGCACTTGCTACATAGCTGGTTGATCTGTTTTGCACCTCTGCTGAAACCTGAGGTAAGGCCTAGGTATTCTCCCCCACTAAGTTACAAGTGTTAGAAGCACTATATATACCTACAGTTGTAATCAAGCAGACTTCTCCAGCTGACCCAAGAATACAGTTGGCTTCTTTCAGATGCAGCTGCATGCAGTCCTTAGCCAAATGGATGGGTCATCATGATGAGGGGCCTCTGAAAGGAGAGGGATATGGAAAAAAAGAAAGAGAACTGCCAAAGTGCCTCCCCCAGCAAAGCAGGCTGCTGTAGAGGGTAATGTTAAGTCCTGTTGTTTTTGTATAGTCACATTAAAAAATCCAACAGAAAACACTCAAAGTCCTAGAAATTTGTTATTAGTCAAGATGTTTATATACTCTTCCCCTGAAGGTTAAAGAAATTATTTTTAAAAGGGTCAGAGGCTTTATTTGCAATAAAATAGTGAATTCCAAATAGAATGCTGCAGTGTTAAAAACACACACACAAAAAAAATCAATGTTCAGGGTGTTAATGATTTGTGGTTTTAATTTTCACTCACTTAATTGTCTCTTTTGGATTTTTTTTTTCTGTATAAGTCCTAAGTTTGTGAGGATGGCAAATCTTTCCTAATATATTCCACATTGCCTAAGTGAGGAAGACCGTAACAGCTGTGATCATTTCTCTGGAGATGCATATGATCTGTAGCATCAGAAAAAAAGGCAAAAATGGGTCTATACTGCATCTAGGCCTTCTCCCCTCCTTCTGAGGCTGCCAACTATTAAACCAGAGATTATGTAGGCCACTGACAGGTGGGGACCTGGTAATTTCAACAGCACCTTTTCAGATCTTTGTATCACCTTGCACTGACCATATTTCTTTCAAGTAACAGTTCTTCACTGCTTTATCTGTTTTAGAGCTGCTTTGCTTCACTGGACCCAGCTTAATGGATGGGAGTCAAACTATATGATTTTGTTCCAAGCAAATATGCAGGCGATAGCTCATAAAGGAAGGTTTATGAGCTAAATTTAGTACCATGGGATCTTGAATTTACTGTCTCTGAGAAGACTCCATGTCAAATGTTTTCAGCTGACAATCTTAAAAAGTTTCTGATTCACTGTCCATCCTATAAACTCAGTCTGGAAAGGCAAGATGATGTATCTACTTTTCATAAATGTCTGAATTAAGTGTAGCTTCACTGCTGTAAATAAGGCTAATCCGCTTACATTGTTTTATCTGGTGTTCTAAGTTTGTCAATGTTATATTTGCATGCATTTTAGGAACTTAGCATGGAAAACAGATATTTCTGTGTTAGACTGCTTTTATTCCCCTCTTTACTCGAAGTAGACCTACTGCTGTCTTACACCTGGAGGCTTTTCTCCATGTAACAGTACACTAAATTCCTTTGGCTTGTGCATCTCAGTCACTTGGAGGGCTCTTGCAGAAGATGATAGAAAAATGGCACAGCTGGAACATCCTTGCCCTCTCTGGTTGCCAGGCTCCTGGGAGGCATAGCCAGCCCTGTGGTTAGAAAGGAAAAAAAAAAAAAGGAAGGAATTGGTAGGCACACGGGTAAGTGTTTGGCAGAGGATCACTGCTGCTTTTGTAGATGTCACATTTCACAAACCCATTAAAGAGTTACTTGAAGGATTCCAATGTGCATGAGGATAAGGGTGACCTAGGTGATACTGCTAGTGCTACAGCTCTAAACTAAGCCCCATTTATCAGCAGAAATATTCTAGAAACACACCATTCATGAGCACTGTGGCTAGAGTTTTTAGGAATTATTAGCAATTCTTAGAGCTGTGTTCTACCATCTTAACCCAAGCTGTGGAATCTCTTGAACTACTAAAATGTTAATTCCTGGACATACAATGGATTGTGTGTGTAAATGGAGTGCTTCTTGAACGCAGAACCATGGAGCTGAGGAACTGAACAGAATAGAGATTGTAGATTTAGACCGTGAGTAGTGTTGAAATAAACCACATGCTATAATATAATGGATGTCATCCTCAGATTCCACATATGCGCTCTATTTAGCAACCTCACAAGGGCCTTGCATAAGACTGCCTCTTAAATCTTAGGAGTATTTATTTTCATTATATCTTACTCAGAGAATGCACAAAATTTTTTTAATAGTTTTCATTAGCACATGTAACTGCCAAGATTCGATTCTAGGTTTGAACACCAACAGATGGACCTAATTTTTTCATTCAGATGAAACAACAAACTGTCGTCGTTTATTGTATACTTGATTAATGTGCTTTGGTGTTGTCTTGATAACTTGAAGCAGTGGCTTTTCCTTTCATAATAACACATTTTGTAATATATTTCCTTTTTGTCTCAGATACAGACTTGGCTCTGGTTATTGGTGCAAATGACACAGTAAACTCAACAGCACAGGAAGATCCCAATTCTATTATCACTAGCATGCCAATATTGGAACGCTGGAAAGCAAAAAAGGTACTGAAAACCAATGGCAGAGTTCAGTACAGTGTTAGTTATGATATGTTAATTTCTCACTAGAAAAGTGCTGACATATAGAGAGATAAGCAAGAAATGTCTTTTCTTAACTGATGCCTCACAAGATGAATATACACAGGCACATGTTTAACGGAAAATGGCCACTGCCTATACAGACAGGGCAGAACTGTGCAGGGGCCTAGAAAAAGAAATCCTGGCTGCTTCCATAGGACCATCTGTATGTTGGAACAGCTACAGTATTGGATGTTACCTTGCTTGCTTGAATCTACTGTGTTAGTTTTCATGGACTTCAAAAGATTCAAGATTTTTGTTTCTTACCCTATTGTATTTTTTCAATACATTCTCCTTTTAAAATGAGCAAAATCAGTTAGGCTATGCCTACTTTACACATTATTCTGCATTTGAGAATTTATCAGCATAGTTTCATTGGCAAATTCCCTGGCAGCTGCTTCAGGCATTGATTTTAAACCAGTTCCCCAGATAAAGTAGGCCATATTCAAGGAAAAGAGGAAGCTTTTGGCGATGTAAAGGTTTCTATGTTATATTTTTTTGCTAACACAGTCATGATAGAAAAGAATGCAAGCAGTTTTGTACTCTTAACTGACATAGGTATGCAGATCGAAGCCAATATTCTAAACAGACTTAGACATGTGTGAGGTTAAAAGAGGAAGTAGCGTAATCCAACTGCTTCAAGTAGACTAAGGTGCTTTACATGATGTTTCTGAAAATTGAAGCTGTATCAAGTTGCTTCCTTGTCTGCTGTAAGTATGAAAAAAATTGATGCTGCAGCATTGATTCAGCCCAAAGGAAGCCTGTGAACAGAGAAAGCGAGATAGAATGTTTCTGCTGCATAGACTAAACACTAGAAAATGCAGGTTCAGGTCAGCTGGAATTCATGCTGCATTTGGCAAACAATTTAGTCATGAAACTGAAGCCCCAAAAATAATTTTTGAAAGAAATAAAACATTTATGATGATTTGAAATACATAACTTTTATTTAGCATTAGCAGCAACATTTGAAATTAAGTCTGTAGTTTCATCTTGAGCAAACTTTTTTGCTGGAACCCAAAGTACTGCTCTTCTGTAGAAAAGACACTATGGATACTTTTTTTTAGACTTACAAAGAGTCTGATTCTATTCAATTCATTAGTATCTGTCTCCAAAGCAAATAGTTTCAGCAATTGTACTAAAGCAGACCTTTAGAGTGTGAGGGTGGCATTCAAGTTTCTAAACTTGAATATTATGGTTTATAAAAAAAAACAAACCCAAGACTCACTGATTATATGAGACACCTCAAAATGGAGTGCATCCTAGGAATGTTTTTTTATAATTCAATTTTTAATTGAGTAGAAGTAAGGTTTTCCATATGGAAAGCAGCTAACTCATTGATGAAAGCCTCAAAAGTCCTAAAGTATGTTTAAAACCAGGACTTGTAGACATTAACAGATATAGACATTAATAAGACTAGAGATTATAGCCAATCATGGTTGCTAGCATGTCTGTTGAAGATTATACTGAGACATAAAACATCACAAAAAATGAAAAATCCATGTTATTTACCTCACAGGCAACTTGTTTTATTAAACTTACATGTTATTCCAGATCATATGCACAAAATGTATTCTCACAGAGTAAAGGCCAGGTCTTATCTCTTTGGTAGGACAGAAGATATACTATAAAATTTACAGTTACATTAATAGGTTTACATGTTGTTGTTTGTCATAAAATTACATTGAAATAAATACTAGTATGAACTGAGGAATTTATAAACTAATTGCATATTATTAATAAACAAACCAAAACATCAGAGAAACGCTAACTCTGGTTTGATTTTTTTTTAATTATTTTTTTAATTCTCCAGTAAGTAATCAAAAGACAGCAAAGCATCATGTTGATTATATATAACACGATTTTTCCATCAAGGGTCACATATGTGCATGTTCACTGTAGGTGCTCATGCATGCAATTATTTGATGAAAACGTATTTTCCTTAGTACCAGGGTGGGTGTGCTCTTGCTCCTTTCTCCTCTTCTCTGCTAAACAAATGGTGGAGCACGATCCATGGCATTTTCTCTGTGCAGGGGAGTCAGAATTTCTGTGTAGTTCAACACTCTCTGAATTTTTCTTTGCAGTTTTACTTTTAATTGTTTTGGAATAACCTGTTTACCCTTTCGGCCTCTTTTGGCATGCCCTGTTAAGCCTGGGTGGATGTGCTTAAATTTTTTTTTTTTTTTTTCTTTACAAATCTAGTCCCGCAGTGCTGCTTGGAGATGCAAAGAAAGTGGGATACTTTACAAGGCAAGAGTAGGGAAATACACTAGATTCATTAGCAGTGATATTCAGAATGGTGAAAAGGTATGAAATATTTGTTTTTTCAGTGTGTTGTTTGGAGACATAATACAGCACGTGTGCTGGATAGTGCATTCAAACTTAACAAATTATTTCCTAGTCAACTACTCATCTGTGTACATTAACAGGCTCAGCTATATGTCTGTATCTAATTAAAGTATACATTTACTCTGTACATATAAAACAGTTTATTCTTTAATTTTGTAAACTCTGATACCAAACTGATTTTCTTTGTCTTTATGTTCCCTAAGACAGAAACAGTGTAGGAGAAAATCTTTGGCTTGTGTCCTAATGCATTTATGGCTAGGAGGAAGGTATATACTCATTGATATTTACACATGTGCACATACTTCTGTATAGCTCTTCCGTCCCTATTGGAAAATTTTACCATCAGAACCTTTGAAGTAACAATACTCAGCCTTTAGATTTCATGCTGAGTTCAACTGGCTTATGGGCCCAGCTTTATATGTAGAGACACGTTATTCAGAGGCAGAAATTAACTTTACAGGTGAGGGAAGTGAAGTGCACAGGATCACAGGTTGAATAGGACTCAATCTTGGGTATACTGGTATGGAGGATCCTCTTCTGTTCACTCTTCTTCTGTGCTATGTTTCTAACCATCCTATTGAAACACCAGTGGTCTGAAAAGTCAGCAGTAAAATCATAATTGATTTGAATGTGATAACAGCACCAGTATTGCTAAAGCTAGACAAAAAAATTCCATTTTCAGTGAGGTGAAAATACAAAGTCTATTTTGCATTAGAGAAGTAGTTCCCACCTCTTGCTGTGGGACTCAAGAGCTATTTGAATTTTTTTCTGCAGGTAGCAGTGAAGAAACCACACAGCTATGAGTGTCTTTAATGTGATACATTACTTTCAAAATTCTACAGCATCTGATTTCTTTTCAGAATCCATAAAATGGCAGCAATGCGTTATCTTTCCCAACAAGTGAACAGGAAGAATGTTGTAAATTTTTCATATAAACACTTACTTTGAATGTTGGTATTACTAAGTGTCACTAGTCAAAATCAACATTCTTACTAATGACAACATTGGAATTTTACTAGAATAATGTCTCTCAAGACAAGAGATAACAGTTCAGGAATTATGTTGAGTTGTTCAGTACCTTAATGGGTGACCTCATATTCTGGTGTCAATAGATCAGTGTCTTACTGCCACGTGATCTCTTCATCTTAGTGGGAAAGCTTTCCTGTTTTAACACTGCTGCAGTTACCATTTTGTGTCACAAAACAAGTTTGATGAATTCAGTTGATGCACAGCTTTCTGGAGTACTTTGAAACACAAGTTAATGGTACCTAGGAGTGTATTAACTGTGTTATAGTAAATGATGGGAAACTAATAGAAAGTTCCCCCCCCCTCCGTATTTTGGTATTTTCAAAGATAGGGATAGGTGGAATGGATTTTCATATCACACTACATTTTCTGTAAGCATGCTATGACCATCATTTATGAAGACAGATTGATTTTTAAAGCATTCAGGCAAAATACTGAAACTCAGTGCAAGAGAAATGCAAGAACAGGTCACTACATTACTCTGCAATTGGGTCTCATGAAGCCTATGTGGAAAACCAGATGGATTCAAACTGAAAAAAAAAAAAAAATTGCAAGCAGCAGTAGCAAAGGATTTAAATTAGGCAAGATTACAAATACTTTGGAAGGTTTTGTTGTAGATTCCAAGTTGCCATCTCTTTTCAATCTCAGTGTACCTTCACCCCATGCACTGACATGACCCTTTATTCAACCTAGGCTTGGATGACATTTGTGCTACCTTCCAGGAAAGGAATTGTTTTTTGCAGCTCCCTCTCTTATTCATTTTGAGAAAAGGATTAAATACTCCCTCTGACCAAGCATACAGGCATGCTAAGTGAAGCCACTTCACGCGCCTGGCCAAACAAAGAACAAAAATACCCACAATAAGCAAAAGCAGATGGCTTCAGTGGCAGGAAATGAATGAGCCAGACTGCAGGTAAAATGGTTCTCTGAACACATCATGGAGGTTTGTAATGACAGGTTCTTTGTTATCTGGGGCCTCCCCACAGGAGGCCAGATGTCTTCTGTTGTGAAAGGAGATAGATAGAGATGCTCTTCCTTTTCCTCCCCCTTTAACTTATGGCTGTTTAAGTTACTGCTAATGGAAGTAGAAGCCTGTTTTCCCCCTTGCTCTCTGATGTTTTTGGAAACAGAAGAGATAGTGAAGGGGTATTCTGATATGAAAGAAAAGGCCCAGAACTGGCCTTTACCTCCCCATGACCCTCATTTTAAAGAACAGGGAGGTCAGTGCTGCTAATTGCACTTGAAAGGATTAACCACTTGATTGCTTTCATTTGGTGGAAAAAAAATTATTCAGTCTCAAAGCTGCAAAAATATATCAGCAGTATTGAGACATTTTCGGCATGAGGTGGATGACTTGGTTGGTTTGGCTTCTTATACCAGTACTGAAATTAAATAGAGGGCTTAAAGTATTTTTACAGAGGGGAGAGCAGGAGATGGGAAAGAAATGGAAACTGTATCTCCTGCTCAGAGAGAAAAGATTTGCATCAGAAGTGACAATAACCTCCTTCCTGCCTTCATAAAAGGTTATCGCAGGAACAGACCATAATTAATTACAGATATTAGATGTGCCTCTGTCACTTGGTATAATAATGACTCTTGCATTACGCTTAGGTTGCACTCAAAGAAAAAAAATCTGAACCCAATTCCTGGACACAGTGTTCCAGATTTAAAATCTTTTCTGTACATTGATTTCACCTGAGAATTAAAACTAATCTACTTTTGGAATAGATTCTTAATTCCCATTGCTCAAATAAAGTGAGGTACACAAAACTTAAATTTGGAAACCATTTTTAACCTTATGAAACTATTTTCCAAAAGTAACAAAGAACAGCTTATACAAGCTTTTATCTGACCTCTGCTTCTTAAATAAAAAAACATGTTTTCAGGGAAATGTGTCTTAGAAGTAACTCCTCCCCCCCCCCCCAATTTTTCTCTCTGGTTCTTGTAAAACATTAGGTCAGTGGGTTCATTTTATTTTTGTTTGTTTAAAGTGGGTGAAAGTTTCCTTCTCGAGCTATTATACTTGTAATATTTTTTTAAAATCACACAATAATCTTTAAGAAATACAAGAACAGATGGAAATGTCAAAAGACTATCAAAATTCATACCACAGGAAATAGCATTAATCATTGTAAAAAGCCCAAATAACCCCTCAATAGCAATAAGAACCAAATGAATAAGAAATGTGTTGTTTCAATAGCACTGAGACATGACTGCTGATTTTTCTCACTGCCTGGCACATGAACTCAATAAAAATATATATTTAAAAATGATTTTTCTCATTCTGACTTCAAGCCTGTGTTTCTTGTGGTGCTGTTATAGTTCATGCACACTTCATGTGCACTCCTGTACCTTAACTAGCATTTCTTCTTGCAAATGGAGATGTTTTGGTTGTCCACGGAAATGTATTTTTGTATGCATTCACTTGCGCAAATAAGCATACAAATCTGAAGATAAGACTTGCAGAGAGAGTGTATTTGTATCTTGTGGTTTAAGCACTATTAACTTTGATTTCAATATCTTAAAGCATTAAAAAACATAGTACAAATCAGTTGTTTGAGCCTGTACGGACTGCTGAGTAAACGTAAAAAGATCTTCTTGAAGTATTTTTCAAGGCACTGTTTCTATGTTCACCAGGGTGTGAGAGTGCCCTCCTGGAGAGTATGCTACAGGTGATAATCTAGGCAGATTTTTTTAAGGAAAATATACAACAAAAACTTCAGAATTTTTGTTAAAAAAAAAACTATTATAATTTTTCAATCTGCGTCACTTTGACAAGATTTAGGTGTTTTTCTTAAGTAACACACTTCTGAGAATATTCAGAAATATTTACCCATCTTACATTGTACCTCTAGTGAAACAGTTTTTCTACCTTAAGACTATAATTTTTACAAACGTGAATTTTTCTGTGAGAACATCCTAGTGTGCTAAGAATATATTTGTATAACTCTTGCTTGTAAAGATATAGCTTAGGTCTATTACCTCTGCTAGCATTAGCTGTACTGGTATAGCTTGGCAAAGTCACACTTGTATAACTACATTTGCATGTGATGACTCTACACATACCAGCAAAAATTTCATCAGCATAGACAAAGTCTTATTTATGCTGTTCATATTTACATTATTACTGGAAAAGAAAAAACACAGCAGATTCATAGTATGCCTAATTTAAGGAAGTCTTGTCAGAAATGTTGTGGTTGGAACCACCATCTTCCCTATTTCTTCTCTCTGCAAATTACTTTGTCTTAGGTCCTGCAAAAAGATCTACATTTTCAGACAACTCCTACAGTACAATGAGCCCTTTCTGCTGCTTAGAATACAAGTATGTGGCTTCCACAAAATTTTACTGTCTGTGATACACCATAGTGACATTTGTTAAGTTAGTGTTCCCCAAAATAACAATGATATTACATAATAATAAAATCTTAACTAAATTGATTTGTTTGAAGTCTAAAATTATCCAAGAAGTTGAGAATAATCTTAATATAACAGTATGTGAATGGTACTATAGACATCATGCAATGTATAATGATGTTTAAAGAGATTGCTCTTTTCTATTACTAGGACAATTTTCCAGAATTAATCTTGAAAGTACATAATTTAATTCTCTTCACTTAATTAATGTGGTCTTTCATTTTGTATTGGCGCACCTCCTCACCCCACAAATTAAATTCCATCCCAATAATTTCAGTAAGTTTTTGATGCCATGAAAGTGAAATCAGTATCACTCAGTAAAACACAAACAAAATACCTGAAACAAAGTATTAAAAATAGTAGAAAGCTAGCATGCTAATTCCTTTTTATGGTTAGAGAGATCATTCCTTATGGCAAGAGGGGCCAAGTCCTATCCCCACCTCAGGAAATACTCTCACTGTGATGAGCATATCAGGTCTCTAGGTTCAAACACAGCAATATTTAGCAAAGCGTAACTGTTTTCAGTAAGTAATGCTAATCAGACTGCTCATCTGAGTTCCACAACCTCAAGTGTGCAGGACATGAAGTCTGCAGCTTACTTTTGGACAAACACTGTAGCCATTATTAAGAGTACAATCTATTTCCAGATTTCAGTTAGATTAAAATAGTTATGTTTGTGCAGGTTATTGTTACAAAAGAAACAATAAAATGTACTGTTATGTACCTATAGACAGATATCTTACTCTTTTCCTGCACAACACTTGGCATTTTTAATCAATGTGTACATAAATGAAAAGAAAAAAAGCAGATTATCATATTGTCCTTTGTAATTCTCTTTCAAAATCTCCTGATGATAGTCCACAAGGAAATAATAAATTGCTTCTATTGTGGAAAGGTATGTATCTGGCTTTCCCTTCTGATGACGCCAGAAGCAAGTTTTCCTTGTCTTCAACTCAATTTGCAGCAACCCTGTCAAGAAAAAACAGATGACATAGATTAGACAATGTGGATTGGTGGATGGGATGCCAAACAAGTCTTTAGTTTTGTTTTCTGACTTTGCTGCTAGCCTTTTAGATGCCTGCATGCAAATAATTTCTCTTCCTGTACCTCCTTTTTTTTATTTGTAAAATGGAGGCAATAATTTTATCCTCCTTTGTAGAGCACTTTGAAATTTGATGAAAAAGCACTGTAAGTTCTAGGTTACAATCCTCATATTTGCAATTAAAACTTATAGGTTATGCCTTCATTCGTACAGCCTCACAGCCCTCAGTAAACTGCAGGGTGTCTTCAGATGCGAAGAGTGAAACCCATACCTACAAAGACTCAGCAGTGTTCATAACATGATTAATAAACTTCATCTTTTGTAAAGATAATACTTTTCAAGTGTAAAACAGAATCCCTCAGACTGTTAGTTTTGCTGAACTGAGGAATATTTGCTAAGATTTATGCTTGTTAAGTAACTGAAATATCACTGGGATTACTCAGGAGTAAGTACGACAGAATCTGGTCATTAATTTTATTAGAAACTAAAAGCATTCCCACTTGAGATGAAAGAAAGAAATTTGGTCTCTATATAGCACAGGAAAATCTTTTATCTACTGTAGTCTCTGTAACTGTTTTATTATTCAGATGAATTTTAAACATGTATCTTGGTTTTTATGTTTCTTAAGATGCACAAACTACTCAAAATGAAAACCACCTTCAGGTGTAATCACTTTGTAAACAGGATGGACAGTTGGACTATAAAGAATAGTGTATACACCTGTCAACAACTAGGATCAAGTTGTAAAATTATTTTTTTCTAAATGTGAAAATTGGATACTAAGTGTGTGTCATGGGATGGTTTAGTACAAGTAATAGTATAAATTACAATATGGTTTAAGAATTGCTTGGAAGTTATGGACAGAGAAGTTTGGACAGAGAAGATCCAGTAAGGTCCAAATTCACGAGTGCAAACTGGCTTATAGACAAGCATTTTTAATTCCATACTTTTAACCTTCAAACTATGTTTAATTCTTTCTAGTGTAACTGCAAGATGGATTTAGTTGTCTACTTTGCAGTTAGCAATGTATGATATCTTGCATAGTAAAAGAGACCTCTTCTACAGCATTATTTAAAAAACTGAACAACAGGAGATTCCATCACTGAATTTAAATTTTATTGCTGGCATTTTGGAACCAAAAATTCAAAATTACATAGTCTAACTATTACCTCTAATAATCTCATACATGTGTATTCAAAATAGTAATTGGAAACTGCATTAAGCTTGTTTCCCTCAAGAGGTTTCAATACTTGAATTTTCAGCCCTAACCAAAGTGAAAACTTTCATCAAATTCAGCGATATTTCCACCCTAACAGCAGTGAACTAAATTTAGGGGATGATTCCTCCACTGTCAACTCCCACCTCTGTAGTTTGAATATGAACAAAAGTTCATTGAAGGCATGACCACTGACACTACTGAGCTTACCACAAATACAGGATCAGTTAATTGCAAACACAGAATTTTAGGAGTTTTTTAATAAAAAAAATTAGAGGGGGTTAAGGGTTACAGTTTACTAAGCATGTTTCTATCATCTGTACTGTATCTATATGCATACAACCAAAGGCAATATTTTATTACAAATACTGATTGTTCATATGAAAGCCTAAAATACTAAGGAAATCAACATGTTGGTTTTGCTTTTTTAGCATCCACATACTTTGAGCTCATTAGAAATAAATGTTTCTGTGAATCTGAGATCAAGAAAAGTGGAAATACATCTACATTTAAATCTGCCTAGGTAACGTAACCAACTTTCCCTTACAAAAGTTATTCTGTGTATGTGTCTTATGGCAGACAATACCTTTCAGAGAGATCTCCCACCTTTCCTTAAAGCCTCTGTTTTTTTTCCCGATATGCTACATCCTATTATCACAGCACAGTCCCTGTGTTCCCTCCACTATAATAATCGAATGCTCAGACCTGTAGGATCCTATATTAATCATGTTTGGTCACTGATGTTACATCTAGAGATGCTAAGTTCTTATCAACAAGATGTAAGTTGTACAGTTTACACACAGGCTGAAGCCTGTTGCTTACTCTGAGTCTTCCATCGCCTCTTCATCCCTGTAGTTTGTATAGTGAACTGGGAGATCCACTAAGCTAATAAAGTAAGGCATTTGGCTAATACGAAGTGGATCAAACTTACAGAAAAAAATACCAAAGCAATCTGTTTCTTTAACCACCATCTTGATGCTGACAATAAGCTTCATCACTCATATGAAAAAGTAATCATTAACATTAGATGCAACTGTTTCCTTTCTAATCTAGTGATCGCTTTTAATGAAGTAATCAATCCTAGACATTACCAACTTTCAAATATTTCCTGTCTTTAACACAAGTGATTTAGTTTTGCTTTCTAAAGATGTATTACACCACTTTTCCAAGAAGATATCTAAGTATTTTTTGTCCAAGTTTTCTTGGCTTTTTTTTTTTTAAGATTGATGTACTCATTTGCTTTCTCTTGCAGTACCATTAGCTAGATTTACTCTCTATATAAATGCAGGCTTACAAAACACAAGGCTTTTCTTTACATTTTCTTGGCTTTGTTAATGTTTCCATCCTGTATTTCTTGAAACTTAATCTTTCTGAATAAGTACAGCAATTACTTTTTAGTTGGAATTATGAACACTCCGTTTTGAACTTTAATATATGAGGAATATTTTGTTGGATGATGACTTCATTTGTAGTTGAATTGAAAAATGACAACAGTTCTCTATTTTTTCATGTGTGTACAACACAAAAATTCCATCAGTTTATGCCTAAGGAAACTCTGCCCCATTCATCCTGCAAGTCAAAATTGCAATCTTTAAAAGGAATATTAATGCAACTTACATCCGCTGTGATGGGCGCTAAGGAAAGCAATGAATGCATGGGTTGTGCACACTTATACCTGCTGTATGGTGGGTAACATTCTCCCCTGGGTGTGGATAAGAGTGACTTGCATGACACTAGTTACACCTTACAGCAATCCTGTAAGGTGCTCAGGGAAACAGAGGACTGGAATACAGCTGGAACAGAGATGAAGTTCCAGAAAAGAGGGAACAGTCCACCAGGTCAGCATTCACATGGGGTAACTGGAAATCATTCTTTAAGAGCTCCAAATTAACACCAATCATTAATTTTTTAATGATATACTGCATAAGCTTCCATGGAAATCTTCAGTTCCCCTGGCTGCCTGTTACTTTTCTTAAATTCATCCTTTTAAAATAAGTTCCATATGCTTTACAGTAACTTGCAACATGCAATTACTCTAATCTTTACAGTAATACTTCAATTTATTTGATAGAGTATGTTTTGTGTTAAAGTAAATACTTAGTAACAGGATTTTAATTAGCCAATACATTATACTAACATGTGGGATTCTTTAGTAAACTGACTAGATAGATACCAAGGCAACATTCATCTTGCATGTAAGAAGTCTGTGAAACTCCCTGTAGGGTCCAGTGCAAAGGAGGCATGAGTAAGCATTTATATATATTACATATAAACTTGATAAGCTGCGTCCCAGTTAAGTGCACCTTTTTCACTAATGAAAGTATTTTCAAATTCCTATTTATTTCAAAGGAAATGAAATGCTGTTGCTAAATTGTTTTATCTTTTATGGTTTTATTTAGAATACTTAAATGTAAACTTCTTGTAATGAACCTAAGATAAAAAACCTTTGCAGAGTTACAAGTTTTTGCTTTCAGAGATGGGAAGGTGTGGAGGGCAAGGAGGCATTCCCCTTTTGTCTTGAAATTAGTGAGGTCACTGAAACAACCATGAAACAAAGAACTTTACTAGAAAAAGAAACCAAGCCACGACATATTTGTGCTGAATCTCCTAGATCCCTCGTTCACCTTCTAGTGGCCTGTCTGCTACTAGCATGTACAAAAATGGTCCCCTGGGTCTCCTGAAAAAACAGATAGCCACCTGCAAAGGAAATCTTTCTGGCTTCCTTCAGAGGTCATTCAAACTACTGTTCTATTGTCTAACATGACAGCTTCCATTCTGTGAGATTGAGGAAATTTATTCCAATACAGAGGTGGGAGAAATAAACGTAAATGCTTTCTTAATACTAGTCTTACCATTTTGCAAAACACATTATATGACATGAAAAGTAATGGAGTCTTTGGCTCAGGAAGTCTTCTACAGCACTGAAATAGGCTGTTGAACCTTTCATGTATACTCAAGATATAGGATTAGGTATACACTTATATCATGCTCAGGTCTGTTATATAGACATATATTTCCCTTAATCATTCCTGTAGCAATAACATCTCAATATCAACTTTTTTTTTTACCTTGAAGTCGTTCATCAGTTATTATTTTGTTAGTTTGATTCCAGGTACTGTCAATAAATATTATTTTCTTCAGTCTAGTGCCTTCACTCCTGTTGCTTGAGATGCATTCGTTTAGATTTTTTTCTTCTTTAGGTTCTATTTTTGCTTGCTTAAGGCGTGGCTCTCCGGAACAGTCATTGTCGTTATCACAAACGCTTTTCTTAGTGTACTTTTGGAGATGGAAAGCAATGTCTTTTACTGAAACTGAATCAGGGCCAGGAAATATAAGCGCTATCTAAACGAAGAAAAGAAAGAAATCTGACTGTCAACAGAATCTAATAAAACACCAGGAATTGTTTCATTAGAAAACAGAAATTTTCTATCCCCTCCCACAAACATGTCAAGTCAGGACATGACAAAAAAGCATTTCTTAAAAAATATTCTATTGTCTAAAAGTATAAAAGACTATGTTAAAATAATGAATAAAGACACTTTATTAGAGATCTTTAATTAAATGTCACCTCCACGCCTCTACTACTAACTCTAATGATTCTGTAAAAAAACTTTTTTCAGCCAAGACAATGGTGTCAGCCCTGAGGAAGTTCAGATTTCACTTGTCATTGCAGTATATGGGGCAGGAAGGCCATAAAGAATAGTTTCTAATTTTGTTCACAAATTTTAGACCAGAAGAAATACTCTCTTCTGCCCTTACATCTACTGCAGGTCCCATGAATATCTTAAATGAAAAAGACCCGTGATGGCCCTATTTAGTATTTTTTCAGTATCTTATTGCAGCATTCAGAATCTGTGACTTGGAAAGCCTGAACAATACAAAGTCACTACAATCTCTTCCCACTTTTGCCTGCCTTCCCTGTTCCTCTTTCTGCTTTTTTCAGCTTCCTGCCTCTTTGCCACCTATGCTTTCCTTGATGGCTCATTTCCTGAAGAAAATAACATCTCTATCAGATATGTATATTATCTTCCTCTTCATGTAGTCAAACAATAATGAAAAGTGTTAATTATGACATCAAATGTGTAAATATTAGATTTCATATTAATCACATCATT
The DNA here is from genome assembly GCF_964188355.1 of Buteo buteo. Lineage (NCBI taxonomy): Eukaryota > Metazoa > Chordata > Aves > Accipitriformes > Accipitridae > Buteo > Buteo buteo. The sequence goes on from NC_134183.1 coordinate 26,955,494, forward strand.
TAAATGAGCATATAAATCGAACGCTTTTTCAGGCTCTGTGCTGACTGTGATAGACAATAGTTGCATTTTAGTAGGTTTTCTCTGGAACAGCAAAGTTTAAAATTTTAAGTTTAAGTACTGCAGCTGCTGAATATGATGAGCACAACACCGAACTGCTGTTTAACTTGCTATATGTTGAATACTTTCATATGTTTTGGGAAAATATTTCTTACAGTACACAATGAATCAAATTATCCATTATCTGTGGTGCTGAATATAGGAAATTCAGGGTGGTTAGATGGTGCTACAGTTTTTCTAAACTTTGGAGGATGGTCCATAATCACTGTATATTTGTAGGCCCAAGCTTTGAGAAAGTGCAAGATGGAGTGGATTAATAGAATAATGCTTTCGTCCCACTCCCTCCCAGCAGAGTGCAGTACCACTGCAGGAGGAAGTACAGCAGATACCTCTGCATCTCTCCAGCACAAAGCCCAGCTATCTATATAGAATTTCTTACTTCATGTCTTTTTTCTTCATATTCTGGAATGCAAGGGTATTTATAAATTGTAACATCATCAGGTGCCAAGAGCTTAGCGTGCACAGCAGTGCTTTTGCCATCTGTTTCATTTGGGTGTTTAATAATGTCAATCTTCAAAGGTAACTACAGTAACAAAGAAAAAAAAAAGGAAACAAGCAATATTTATGAACATATATATGGGTACAAAAATTTATGCAAAATCCAGGAGAAATCCCCATGGGCATGTAATTAAGACATATTTGACAATTTTTGACAATTTTTTTAATAGGTTTAGAACTAAACTAGAGACAGGTGACAAGAAGCACCTGTTACATTCTTTCAGTTCATATAAATACCTAAGTATGCAATGAATGCAATTTGGAATGCTGCAGTAGTAGTGTGGTAAAAAACTCTAGAAATAGTATCAGTAAGATAAATAAGATGTGGTCTTAATTTGAGCAATATAATGGCCCTAAATATGAATACTAATATGTATTAGGTATTTGCTCTATTGCAAAAATGGCCAGTTCGATGAAAATACACCTAAATACACTAGGTCAAATTTCCGAAGTATTTCTAAAGTATTTCCACGATGCTTTCAAATTACAGAGTGTCTTCAAATTGCATTTTAGTTCCTAGGTGATTTTGCAAAACGTCTTACTCCTCTTTGATGGTTTCTCTAAATATTTTAGCTGAAAGGCATTACACTTTTTATTCTTTATTTATATTTTAAGAGTGGTTATCTGAATTATACAGCCATGACGTTTAGGAATGCCTTTTAGCTCACACTTTATGTAAAATTCATTCTTGGTTATAGACAAATCATATTATTTGTTCACAATATACTCTGTTCTGGCCAGAATTCTTAGAAACTGAAGAATGATGGTAAGAGCACTGCAAAGAAACTTTTAAGAACTAAGTGAAAACATATCATTTGCTTGAGAAGCTGAGTGACTTCAGCTTATCTTCTCATCTAGTACATACATAAATGTTTATGTGAGGACTGAAACACTGTCAGTGTTTGTATGTGTAATTCCTCAAGTAAGAGCAATAATTTTATCTAACTATAGTTTATTCATACTTATAGCGGTGTTAAAGATGAACATCCATAAAGAATGAATCAGAAAAGAAATTGTCACATACAGACTGTTCCCTGTCCCCAGTAACTAAAAGGCACAAGAATATTACAAAAAATCCATAAGAAATATTAACCTTCACAGTCGGAATTTCTTTGGTAGGGACAGTTTCAACAGGAACAAAGCATGTATAACAATAAAACATCCTTGAACTACTGCATCTGGGGCATTTTGATCGCCCGCTCTTTTTTGCTTTTTCAAGCACTTCCTGTGATGCTAACTGTAATTGTTGAAGTGGGTTTTCTTGAAACGATGATGGAGTCTGCAACTCTAGACTTTCCAAACATTCAGGATTTCTTTTTGGTCCTTGAGAGTTTTCTTCATTTAAAAGCGTAGATGAATTTAAAGACATGGTTAGCTGAAACAGACAATATGTTGTAGCTGTTAAGTAGAAATCCAACATACTATGAACTAATTTATTGGACGTGATTCTGTATGATCCTATTTAGCAAAAAAATACTCATTAAAGAAGGTATTTCCTGTAACAGAAAGAATAATAAAATAATCTGATTCAGTTGTTATAGCACCAAGAACTCCAAATAGATTTCACGAGAGCATGAGATAAGCAGCTAGGAAGAACTTAAGATCTGTATCCTTAATGCACACATATGCACATTCATCATTTTATTAAGATAAGTTATCCCACTCACTTAACTCGTGCAGAATTATATTTTTTTTTCTATTGGTAGGATCAGCGTCTAAAAGCTTGTGAAAACACTGGTAGACACTATTTACCTGGATGAACAGTCCCATTAGTCCTCACCATGACTACTGACAATGAATTAAATGTCTACAGGACAAATCCATAAGAGAAAAGTCAATTGTACAAATTTAGATCTCCATCCTGAAATTTATTGTGTGTGGGCAAACGAAACTACCTGAATGAAATCCCTGTTGTCAGAACTTTGTGAGATAAAAGAAGTCTTCCAGGAGCAAGGCTTGAGGCTGAAAAATTAGTCTCAAGAACTAAAACACGGCTTTGGTGCTCCATAGACAAGATAGTAAGTGCTGACCTAGTCTAGACTCACTCTGCAAGCTTGGATTTATTTAGTAACATTGATGGATTTTTTTCAGGTTTTCTTCAGGACACACATCTCACCCTCTGCAGCTGGCATAAAATTTTCACTGTGTACTCTGGGTAACATATCAGAAACATGACTGTATGTCCATACCTGAACCAGACATAATTTGTATTGCTGTGTGCAGAGGTTCATATTCACAGTGACAGTTTTAGTGAAACCCTTCTGACTAGATCACTCAGGGTCTTCAAAGCAGCCCACAGTCAGGAGCCTCACAGCCTGCAGTAGTCATAAACTGCCTTTTGCACTCTGTGCTGCATCATTTAAAACGAAAAAAGTCATTCTCAGTATTTACTTTCAGCTAATTTAGGTTTACTTTTTCATGTCAGGGATCACACTTGTGAAATGATGTAACAAAACAGTCATGTTTAACAAAACCAAACAAACAATAATTCCTGAGATGTGATCCAAAATTAAGTGTTTAAATAAAACCAAGTGTAATTTAATTGAAAAATAACAAAAACAAAACACTCTACTAACTTTCCAATAAAAATTTAAAATTAATCCCAGAAAAAGTAGTTGTTATTTTCTGGTAAAATTAAATACTCATGCATGCTATGATACCTTCCCCTCCCCTGCTGACAGTCTCTAACTTTGGAAAGGTCAGGGATGTCCATTCAAATAAACACAAAATCAAATATCTATACAAATTTTATAGTGCAATTTACTTTTCAATATCTCCGAGATAAAGCAAATGCACCCAACATCTGAGACTAACCCGTACTATTATCAAGTCTCCTCAAGCAGCAGAGAGGGCATGAGGCCCTGTAATTTGACATGCATTCCCAGCCTGCAAACTGACTCTTTTCAGTATAATGTCTTATGGCACTGTGGTGTTCAACTATGACACCCCAAAGCACTTTCGTTATTGATACTGACAAGAGATATGCTGCTCCAATGGCACAGGAAAACCTCTGTCGTCTCAAAATAATAGCTGTCCACCAAGCTACAGCAGTATACTTACAGTATACTTTTAAAAAAAGACAGCAATAGAGTATACACGACTTGTAAGATCCAAATCTCAAGACATAAAATTTTAAGACCGTAAATAACAACTCCATCTATACCTAACTGAAAAACCCAGATAAATCACATCCGCTGGAAGGTACCCTCCACATTCCAACTGCCCTTCTAAGACAACTTAAAACCTCAGTTCAGGACATAGGGGTTTTGTGTAAATTTCATGAAGTGCCAGAAAGCACGGTTACGGCCGTGTGAGCTCACCCATCTCTTGCTCACCAACGCCTGCTGCGCGATGCGGCAGCAGCCCGCTTCGGCCTCAGCCCGCGGCGGTAACCGCTTCCCAGGAGGCAGCCGACCCCCGCAGCCGCCAGCCAGGGGGAGGGCGCGCTCCGGCACTTGACGGGACTGGGCCCTTCTGTGGCGAGAAAGTCCCGGGGCAGCATAAAACAGGCCGCAGGAAACGCAACGGAGCTCTGCGGGGCGCAGGCCGCTGCTGCTGTGGCGTCTCACGGCAAATCACTGAGCGGTTCTGCTCTCGCGGCCTGACTGAACGGCGCCTGCCACCGCAGGGACGCCAAGGCCTCTGAGGGCAGAAAGCCGCCGCCTTACCGCGGGCCGGCCTAGCCGGCGGCCACGGCGGCGGTCTAGGGCCGCCCCCCACCGCGGAGAGAGCTGCCAGGCCGCCCCGCGCACGGCCCCGAGGCCCCGCCAGCCCCGTCGCGGCCGCCTGCCCCTCTCTCGGGCCGCGGGGCTGCCCCGGAGATGGGCGGCCTCCGCGCCGTGCTCCCTCCTCTCTCCCTTCCTCCGACCCCCGTGGCCTCGACGCCCTCGCGGTGGGGCGAGGAGCTCCGCACCGCTCCGCTCCGTTCCTCACCCGCTCCCTCGGCTCCAGCCCCTCCGCGGGCCCGCGCTCGCCGCGGAGGGCCGCCCGCCTCTTCCGCGGCCCTCACAGGCCCCGGAACGAAAGTGTCGGGCTCGGCCGCCGCGGGGAGGAGAGGGCCGGAAGAGTGTGCCCGGGAGGGTGCTTTTTTTCTTTCTTTTTTTTTTTTTTTTTTTTTTTCCTTCGGCGCGGCGCGGTTGCTAGGGGCGCTTGGTGACGGCACGCGCGGGCGCGGTGGCAGCGCGTGCCGCCGAAGGGCCGCGTGGCAGCCCCACGCGACAGACTGACTGACTGGGCGGGCGTGAGGGCCCTTCTCCGCGGCGGGGTGCCCTCCTCCCCCTCTCCTCTCCCTCAGCTCGGCTGCGGCCCGGGGTCACCCCCCGGTAGAGAGAGAGCCTGAGTCAGGGTGTGGCTCCTAACGGCTCGTCTCTATCGTTGGATTTCGTGTTGATCCGAGGGCCTCCCGCCCCGAACCGGCTTTTCCACGTTTTGTGTCACAAAAACCCGACCAGAAATCACATGCTGTTACCTGTGGGGAAGAAACCCGCCCTTTCCAGCGGGTTTCCCTTCCAGGTTTTACCAGCCCCTGGGAAAGATCTCCTATCCTTTACTCTGCGGCGGTTCCTCGCCTCGATGGGATGTGGTGCCGTCCCGCGGGGTCATCCGCTCGGTAGAAGTACCTGGAAACCATTGTGGTGGGAGGCTGAAGGTTTTGTTTTACTCCCTAGTTAACTCCAGGAAAGCTAGATCAGTTAGATGGGGGTTTTTTTCCACCTGGTTGTTCCCCCCCCCCGCCCCAGTAGTATGCTTACTGCACGCTTAGGGTTGAGTCCCAAGTGGTGGAAGAATTGTGTTGCTGTATTCCTCTCTTGTTTTGCATCTCTCTTTACATAAGGACATGGGACCTTTTCTGTCGAATTCCTTGGTCTGGTTGAGGATGCTGCTCCACAGTAGCATTTACCCAATGTTCAGTGTTCAGTAACTGCAAAGCAGTAATTTTGGTATAGAGGATATTTCTCCCAACTCAGTGAAATAAAGTCTGTGATATATTAGTCGTAATAGCCTTAGGGGAAAAAGTTGACATTGTAGGCAGATTTTATGCCAAACTTTGATCTCAGTTACACCCCAAAAACCTCACTGACTTCAGTGTGGTATTACATTCAGTAGCAGAGGATTTCTACCAGCATTCTGTTGTTACTTGTTTTGTTTTGGCTTGATCTGTTTTTTGTGCTAGCAGTTCTTAATACATTGCAGTAGTAGGAAAAAACGACTACACTTCACCATCCATATTTTTTTTGTCTCCTTATGCTGTGACAATACATATTGATGTGCAGTAGTTAATCATGTTGAAATAACAAAGTGTTTATTGGATGCAAAGAAGACTTTTGTAATAGTTTCTAAAATTTTTTCTTAATTATGGTAGGTTTTACTAAGTGTACCATCTCTTACTTTGTTTGAGTGATTTCTTGGGGTGCTTAATCCAGAACTTGTTGTTTGGGAATGAACAGACCCTGCTCATTATTTAAAAGCAGGCTCTGAAATCTGAATTACTCCTTTGTATACTTTTATTCTATTGTCATTTGCACAAAAGCTGTGATATTAACAAAACCATTTTTAGGAATGGTTGCTATAACATTTGTGTTTGGGGGTTCTTAATTTCACAATTTACTAAAAAGATAATTTTTTTCAAAGCAGTATTTCTCACACTTGGTTTCTGCTCATATGTAACCATGTAGAGTTTGAGTTCTTAATTATACTGAACTCAGAAGATACCAGTTGATTGATTTCAGTAAGAGTTCTTCTAATCTGCAACCCTCGCGTTTCTTCCAACTTCTAAACAAAAACTGAATCTGTAAGAACAGAGCCAATTTGCACGGTGATTGGACATTCACTTTTTCTTCAGTATGTATTAGTATGTCGATAATAATAGTACAAATATTTCATGTGGAGGTACTGAGAAGAAAATGGAAGTTATGCCTTTATGATTAAATATCCTTGCATATCTTTCACATTTTTAGCATGTTTCTCAACATCTAAGAATGTGTAGTATTCTTCTGTTGCTAATGTATGTTATCTTAGGGGTTTTTTAAGGCATTCTGGTGAGAACAATTCTTACTGTATGTCGGCAGAAAATGGAAGAGCCTCCTTTTACTTTTGAAGAATTCTTACGGTCTCAAGATTTGGCGAGTCCAACTGCTTATTATTTCAACTACCCATGTGTATGGTGAACTGAACATGCAGGAGTCAGGTCCTGAGCAAAGCCATGTGAATGTAAATATTGAGAACTGAGTTGAAGCATAGATTGTGTTTCCAAGACCCTCAGGCACTGGAAACTAAGAGGTTTGTAGAAATGGTGAACCTTTAAGAGAGCAGCCTCTCTGTTGTTGACTTCCCTTTTTCTCAAAGCTAAACCATGGAGGATAATTTTTGTCTGCTGTACAGCAATTTTCTATTGTTGGAAGCATGCTTGAGTGATGACACTGAATCAAGCTTTGTTTAAAATATTTGATCAGTCCACAGCATTACTAACGTAATGGAAAGTCCTGAACCCTGAGGCAAAAAGTTTGGATGAGTATGAAAAGGGGAATAGCTAGTTTTGCTTTTTAATGAGATTTCTTTCTTTTCTTGTACTGATAAGACTGCTAGGGAAATCTTTGACTATGCCTTTGTATTTTGTTAAAGAATTTAATATACTGTGGTTACCAGTGATTCACCGAAATTACATTCTCTTTGGAGGAAACAGAATGTTCCTTTTGACATGCCTACATTATTTGCAAGTATTGATTCACTCAAAGCCTTTAACTACAGAGCTATGCGAAAAATTGCCCTTTTGCTTTGAACCAGAACTATTTTTCTCACAGGAACAAAGAAATGAAAAATGTTTAAAAGTATTTTGATGGGCAGAACATTTCATTATAAAATTTAATTTTTTCTTTAAAAGGTGTATTTTTAAGAGGAACAATCTGACATAAAAATGGAAACATTTAAATTTGGGATAATGTCAAAATAAAATATTAATATGTTTTAATTTTCAAACTGGTTTTACTCACCTTTTCCCTTTTTACCTGAAAATACATATGTGTATTAATTGTTTGCATTTAATTTGATATTTTTTTAAAGAAATTGTCTTACTGTCCTGCTATTAAGATAGAACATGTCATTGTCTTTCAGCTATACTATAGGGTTTAAAAACACATTGATTACTCTGTATTAATACTTACTAAGTTATTTCAGGAAAGTGACCAATTTGATGATTAACTTCAGATGACTGCCATTGGTTTCAACAATTTGCTCAAATATTTAAGCTGGTAGTTTAAATTCTTTGCTAGATCAAGGAACAGAGTTTTCTCCTCTGCTTCCAAGGCTGTTCTCAACAGATGGAAGGCGTTACCGTCCTTTCCGAGAACTTAAATTGCACATGATTTTATTTGTCCCTTTAGAAACATAATAGTGCTTTTTTTCTTGACTTATCTCCTTCTGTAACTAAAAAGTTATTTTTTAATTACTCTGTGTATGCCATAATGGGCCTCCCTGGCCTATTTCTGGTTTTCTGTCTCTTTGAGATGATGTAATCATCTCTGAATGCAGTACATGGGAGAGGACGAAATCACAGTCTATGTTAACAATGTTGCCAAAATTAGAGATTCTTAGAAGGTATATGTAAAATGTAATTATACTGGTATTACAATTTTTGATGCAAAATAAAGTTCACAGATTACCTAATTTAATCTTTGCATTTGTATTATTTTCAGAAATAACTATTTTTACTACCTACTGATTGCAGAAGGAATGACCAAGTTGATCTCTCACAATGAGCCTTATTCTTTGGTGGGTAAGTTACAAAAAGATTATTCTTTCAATGCTATATGTAAATATTTGTATGACCATGTTCCATTGACCCATCAGTCCACCCTCAGATTTGGAGAAGAGAATAAACACATGTATCACTTAGCTAAGAGAAACATGCTGAAAAATATTTTCATTACAATGTGGACCAGCATATCTAGAGAAACATCTTGCTGCCCTTGAACAGAGTAATCGACCGACATTGGCCCAGATAAGTGTTTACAGCTTTTCCTCAGTTTGCAAGTGTGAAGTTTATAATTTAAAAAATTCTAATAAGCTGAAGTCCCAGTTCTGCCTGGGTTTCAGGAACATTTTGTTTCAGGCCTAAACAATGTGCGGGCAAGTGTCTATGAAAACATGTCCTCCACAGATTTTGGTGTTACAAAGGAAAGATGAGATACACAGAAAGACCAAAATGGTGATTTTTAAGACTTCCAATCATTCCAGTGATGCAGTTGGACTACACAGTGTGTTAACTTTTCTGCACATACACATTTAGATGTAGATCTAGATATATAAAAAGTCTTTGCCAGATTAAAACTTCTAATCAATAAAAGCATCAATCCAGCCTCTATTTCTAGCTAAACCTTACTAATTTTTTTAAGACATTGTTATTGAGCAAATTGATGCAGAGGAAGTTCTGACTCAGACAAGTGAGATGAGGAAAGCAAAGGTATATTACATGTTTTTAATTCTTTACATGGATTAGACAAGAAAGACCAGATTTTAAAGTGTTTTTGTTGGATCCAGAAGTGGGATTTCACCTATCTCTGTGTGTTTGTTGAGGCAGGAAAAAAAAACCCCTACTTGAAAAAGTACTTTTTTTTCCTTATATCTCCAAAGGTATTTTGTAGTCACCTAAAGTCTCCATTTTAGACCATTGTTCCTTATCTAAAGTATATTCACAGTTCTTAGTATGAATTCTCTTAGCTGAAAATATTGTTTATATCATTGTCTGAAATAGCATTAATTATGAATTAAGTATTTAAACCCTCTTCAGGTTGCCAAATTGTTGAGGAGTCAAAGACTAGAAATGTAGAGGTGAGCTTTTTTTACGCTACATGTAAAAAAGTACACAGCATTCTGTCTTATGAATGTGCATTGAATTGAAAGTCAAAGAAATACTTCTGATACCAAACTGAGGGAGAGAAAAGTTTTGAGATTCACTCATTCAAGAGTCAGTCAATTTTTTCTAAGACTACCTGAATTTGGATATATTGGGTAATGGAAATTCCAAATACAGTGTAAATATGATGATTAGTTTTAGTCATCTGGCATATTATGGTCAAATCTTTGGGGCCTAGTGTCTGGGACTTTACAATGTGCTAGATGAGGGACTTGAAGGAGAACAAATGTGTCTATGGTAGTTTGGAATGTCTTGATCCTGGTATTTCTCAGATGTTGGTTAGACTTCAGGCATAACCAGACATGAACAGGTTCTTTATTTGAAATATTAATGTGAATACTGACAAAACTGGGCCTTAAATTATTAATAACCCATTGAGTTAATGTGTTAAGTGATTCAAAATTTTTAACATAAGGCCATATCGTATTTGTAATTTGGCTTACTAAAGGTTAATTAAAGTTTCTATTGAGGAATATATTGAGATATGTAAAAATAACAAATCCTTTGTTAGAATCTTCTGAGACATCTTGGAAATTTGGCATGGGTTTAGTCATTTTCTGATAGAAAATAAATTTTTGAGAAAGAAAAAACTCACAAGAAACAAACCTCATCAAAGATGGAAGTGGTCATTTCATGTATTTTTGACACACTCTTAAGCGTAATAAAAGAAAGCAACTGCTAAAGAAAGTATCGTTATAAAATGGAGTCACCAGCAAGTGAATGCCTCTATTGTAAAATATTTTTAAAATTTTACTTCAGAAAAAAATTGGTTGTGTTTTAAATAGCATTTTCTCATTGGAGCAGCTATTTAACACAAAGGGAACTTAATAGTTAGCTTTAGTTGCTAAATGTTTTTCTTTTCTTTTTAGACCTGTAACTACCCTGGTTCCAAGGTAAAACAACTTTCAGAATTACCAAGACATTTGGAAGCTCCAGAACTTTGGGACTTAGTTATAAAAGCTCAGCATTCCCAAGTATGTACTCTTTCTTCCACTATCCTAAACAGAAGCTGCTGATATGGAGTATTGCAAATATTTTGACACATCTGTCTTTGCGTTCCATTTTCGTGCTCCTTTTAGCACTATTAGCATTTCTTGAAGCTACAAAATTGAAAAATCTAGTAGTCATTTATTATTAGGAGCCACTGTTGTTGAAAGATTCTTCTTGCTGCCCTGTCCTTATGTCCCAGAGTTGACCAATAATTAAAGTACTGAAATAAATAATGTTAAAATAGTATTAAACTTCAAAAAGAATTTCAAAAGTGATGTAAACCCGGAATTAGAATGTAGAGTATTTAATTTTATTGCAGTCCCTTTTGGCATATATATTACACTTCATCTTAAATTACATGATCTTTTTTTTTAATGTATCGAGTACACAAATCTGACAATGCTCGGGGAGTGATTTAAGATTATGCAGTGAGATGATTATCTGTAACACCTACATCTGATTCGCTGCAGGAATTGTAGGATTGGTAAAGTAGGAGTTTGCAGTAAGTATGTGAAACACTTGAATGCTATCATGCAAATTAATTTCAATTTAATTTCTTCTGTGGGTGATCATTCAGTTTTACTCCACAGCTGGTAAGAATGAACCTCAAGGTTGTGAAACTGATCTTGTAGCAGCAGTGTCAGCAACAGTATGTACATACTCAAATACATACTCATGCCTCTCACCTGAGGGCATAAAAAGTGAAAACATTCCTTATTTCTTTCATATGACCAACAGCAGCAAAATGAAGCCCTTACAGTGTCCAGCTGCTTCTATGTGCTATTAATAATGCTAGTTAACAGCTCTTTTTTGTCAGCCAAGACAAGATTTATTTGATGATATGTTAATTCCCCCAGTGTGCACGCACCCATCTTTTATGTGACTGATGTGGTGTACTAATTATATGTAAAGATAAAGCTTTTCCACCTGCCCCTTGACTGAATTAGTCATAAAAATTTTAAATGACAATTTAGAGTATTATTGCAATGCTAACCTTTCTGTTTTGATTTTTCACTCACTTCAGTGGGAATTAGCTATGGCCTCAAATACTTAGTTACTTCACTAGCAGACAAATGGGAAGTCATAGTCTTTCCATGTGAATTCAGAATTTTAAGTAACAGTTGCAAAAACAGGGCTGTTTTAGAGCTATGTGTCTCCTGTCTTTGTGATCTGCTTCAGACAGTGATCCCTATTCCTGTGGGCAGTTAGTTGACTGGTAGGTCATGGTAGCTTTCTCTTTGGGAAAGTCAGTTTGGGGCAGAGTCAGAATTCATGGCACTGTGAAATGCCAAGATACAGTACGTTAGATTTTTTTATAACTTCCACTTGAAGTGGAAATGTGTAAGCCTTCATTAATATTTATCTTTAAAATGTAAATGCTTAATGTAATAAGATACAGATTAGATAAGTATACATACTTAGAGCATAAATGAAACCATAAGGAAAAAGTAATTTATTTTACGAACAGATTTGAATTCTCACTATAGAAACATTTTAAAAATTTGATAAGTAGCTACCCCAAATTACTTCCTTTATGCCGTTGAATCAATAGGATTGCATTGGTACAGAAATATATAGAAACAAGTGGAACAGATTCCTAATAGTCATGTGATCATAGTTACCACCAACATAAAACAATCACTAATTTGTTACTAGTATCAGATACTCTGAAATCCTGACTTTTGATCCATTTTGCATATTAAGGTGTTATTATTAATCAAAATAAAAATTATTTTTATAACTTTTTTGCAAATTAACCTATCATTAAATACTATTACACAGACTGAATTTCACAATCTATGTTAAAATAGTTACTAACTGATAATACTGAAGGATATTGTAAATGTTATGTCACTTACCTACTGCATTTTTCTGAATGAATTCTGACTGCTTCAAATTTATAAATGAAGGAAACTGTTAATTCCTGACGTTTGTCCAAGTCCAAATACTGTCAAGCTGATAAAAACAAGTTGTGCAGAATGAAGGTTAGATTTAAAATTCAGATTGTTAAGTGGCCTTGACAAACTCTATGTCTAAATAGTGACCTGTTGATAGTACTTGCTGCAAAACGTGTGTGCACGAATGTAACATTTTTGAGAAAAAGTGTTTAAATACAAACAGAAGTATGCTTGTCGAAGTTGACAGTGAAATATCAATATGCAGAAGTAATCACTAGTACTACAAAATATGAAAATTCATAAATTTTTTGCATAAAAACTAATATCTTGGCACTCAAAGAATGGCTGTAGACCTTACTATTTGCACTGGATAAAAATATTGTATGGGTTTATAATCTACAGCTATTCCTATTGAGGCATTTGTAACACACTGCCAGAACCTGATGTAGCTTTCTGAAACGCCACACCTGTGTTTTAAAAAAAACAACTTTGGAGGACTGATCTTAAAATTTTGTTTATTTGTGTTTAAATATGTGCAAATGTACCCAGATAAGCAAGATGCAAGGAATACAGAAATCCTGTTAGCACTTCTGCACACAGTTCTGGCACAGTTTGCAATCAATGCTTGCCTCCTAATGTAAAAGGAAATAAATTAATCCAGTGTCTTCATCTGCTTTGTTGTTGTGGTTATTTACAAAATTTCTGTTCTTACATATTTTTAAACTATGTAATAAATGTAATGCCACAAGGGTGACTTGCTGTCTTACTAATTTTTTATACCTTCATTTTGTGTTTTAAACTTTAGGTATTTAGACTTTCAGTCTTAGGTTTACTGAAAATTTAAAAAAAACAGTAAAACGCTGAGAGTGTTGTGGGTATCTGGCAAATGCAGATCAGTCCTTATATTTTGACGACCAAATGTTGAGGTACCCAAAGAAGCTGCTTTTGTTCTTCTCAGTAACAGTTAAGCATTTCCCCTGCAAGTTTTTTTCCCTTCAGTACTTCCTCAAACTGAAAGAAGTTCCTATTTGCTTGTGGAATTTGTTCCAAATTAAAATCCTTGTACTTTTTGCCTTTGTCTAGTTTTGGTTTGTTTTGTAGTTTTAGAGTTTTTTAAATCTCTGCATTCAGTGTAATTAATATTTTATTGTTGTTTTGACAGAAAAATGTTCTCAAAGTTTGGAAAAGTTTGTTTCTCTCAAAATCATCTATTGCAGTGTTTCAGCATTCTTTTTGATGGTGGTTTCTCCAAAAGTTTAATGTATAAATTAATTTCAAGTATTCTTAGATCTGTTATTATCAAACAAATAAGCTGCACATTCTGCAAGTACAAAAATGCAAGTTTTTTACTGATTAAGCTCAACTGCATCAAGTGTAGGCCCAAGACTTAGCTTTGTAACTTTAAAGAGCAGTAGTTGAACATATGAAGAACTAATTTAGTTAGCAGGCTTATGCCATGAAGCTTAGAATAAACTTTTATATCAAATTGACTATTTATTTTACTTTGCTTACTTTGTGTAATGGTGTTAGGGTTTATAAAAGGTATGAGTTTGGAATATTTAGGTTAAGAACGTAAATCAAGTGTATGGATTCTGTTACCTCAGGTGATCACTATGTTCTTTATTAAGAAGAGAAGGAAAATATTGATGTGGCAGGAGATTGTGATTATGTACACTGGCTTTGATTCAGTACAACACTTAGATTCCGTCTTTAATTGTTAGCTGATAGACTTAACATATGCTTCAAATAATGCATGTTCTTAAGTGCTATTCTGAATCAGGAACTACTGCAATATACTAAAAAAAAATCTGTTAATATATTTAGAAAAACAACATATTGGAGTAAGAGGTGGAACTAATTTAAGAATATGTGTTTCAGTGGTATTCCTTTGTATTGTCAATACCTCACATCATAGGACAGATAACCATGAACTTTAATAATGTCATGCATCAGTATATTAGCACACAACTATACCTGAATTTATGCTGATACCTTTTTCCTGATTTTTTTCCCCTTTGAAGCCTAACCAAGAAGATCAATACCACTTATCAATACCACTTATTTGACAGAATTGCAGAGTTTGTGGCACATTTTATTATTGTTCCCGGGGATGCTAAAGATGCTTTTTTTCAGGCAACAGTACAATTCACATTTTCAGTGATATATGGGTAGATGCTGTATTTCAGCTTATAAAAGTATTAATGTGTCACACAAACCAGTTTTCATGTATCCAGATTGGCACTGTTTGGCTCTAAAAGAGAGCTGGAAGCACACACATGTAAGTACCAGAGAGAGAACAATCAGAAATGGTGAGGAAAAGCTGGAAATTATCATGGGCAATCAGAAGTTAATTTTTTTGCCTCATATAATGTGTGAATAGTAAAATGTAATGATAATATTAAAAGATGTGATTTTTTACAAACATCTTGTTTTTCATTAAATATAATGATTAGTTAAATATTAACAAATAGTACTTTATTCTGCATCCTAATTTTAACCCTAAGTGACTTGTTCAAAGTATGTAATTAGTTGAAATCAACATCCTCCAGTTCAGGCTTAACTGGGAACTTAGACTTATACATTGATTAAGCAAATTTTTGAGAAGTGAATTCCCCTATTGGTGATACAGTTGCCTAATGTTTCACACAAATAATAAAAGGTTGTACTATTTTTGGTTTTAGCAGAATGGCTTTGCAATTACTATGGTTCACTTAAAATATTTTACATTAACTAAGAAAATTGTAATGTGAAATAGCTTTTGTAGCCTTTTTAGATACAGTATTATTCTTATGTTGGCAGTTATTTCCTGATTGTTTGTCACAAGTCATTTGTGTCACTTTCTATGAAGCATTTCCTGAATCTATTACATGTTTTGATGATTATTTTAATGATAGATTGGTAAGCTTAATTTTTCAGTGGACATCAGGTACTGGTGGGTTTTTTTCCTTCTCCCTGAGGCATATTTTGTCCAGACCACCAAGTCTGCATTTCGGTGAGAATCCGTTGCTTTTTCCCCTAGGAATTATATACATATATATACATACATAGAAAATTGAGTACTAGGAATATTACTGTCAAAGCTGGCTTTCTCTGCTCAGTAATAATGATGATGATGATATCTTAATTCTGATTATTGCTATATAAATATGGATAAATAGTTTAAAACTAGCCTGGAAAGGAGACAAAGAATCTGAGCTGACTGTCCATGGCCTTATTTCTCTTTAAGGAAAGATAAAACTGGATCGGACATTTCAAAATGTTTTTGGCAAAAGCATGTCAAGCACAGTATGTAACCTGCATTAACTGTTAAACTATGCCGTATAAATCTGTCCTGACAACCTGTTTAGCATCCCACAGCTGACACAGTGGAAGCATACTGCATTCTAATTATTTATTTGTGTAGCAAGATTAGCTGGACTGGACATCCCCATGTCTACTAATGATAAAGTCTTACTGCAAATATGAGATATTACTGACATTTCTGACAACCTGCTTGTGTTTCTATGTTTCTGTCGTGATACATGTTAGATCCAGTTTTGGAACTGTGTAAGATGACTAAGGATGAAGCTAGACTGGCATTTTTCAGTTGAATTTAATTAAATATTTTTCCCCATTAAATTAAGCTCTGATGTCACAAATGTAAAAGCTTGTATGCCTCAGAGTTTGAGTGGATGGGAACTGATTAATCTCTTTAGAGTTGGTATCAGGATGATACTGAATAGGAAGTATTGTATTTTTAAGACTATGTGTAGGCTCTAATCCAGTCCAATCATTGCCTTATTGCAGTGACTCCGTTCTGTAGTAGCTCTATTAGCTGTAAAAGTGCTTGTCTATTTTGGAATTACCCAGCAAGGATATAATCATACCCAGAGACAACTTATAATTGAACTGATGAATGCAGATTTCATTTCACTGCTTTCTTTGTGCTACTGTGTAGGAGAAGTATTCTGGAAGAATCTATGGTAAGCACATAAATGCAGTCAGGAAGGAAGTCTTACAATTCAAGCCCTAAGCAAAACTATACTAGTTCCTGGAAAAGCTGCTGAACATAGTGAGGTTGGTTTTTTTTGATTAAAACAGAAGACTAGGAGATCTTCCCCAGTAACTGTTTGTAGGTGGCCTTGAAGATCTCTCACTATAAAATATGGTCACTTTGTATAAATATTCTTGCAGGATTCAGACTGAACCTGCCCTAGAAGTTTCTGTTGGAAGTAGTATTATATTACCATTAAATATCTGCATGTTTTAAAAGTAACAGTTTATGATTTTTAGATTGTATATGTCATTTAATATCCATTTTAAAACTTAGTTTTAGAGCATATTTCTATTTTTAGTGTTCATTTACTTAGATTTCATGACAATATGGATTTCATTATCTTGTATGTTGAAGCTGATTGACAAATGCAATAGAAATATGTTTTTGAAGTAGATATAAAATACAGAAATACTTTCTCAAAACCTTTCTCTGTGTCAGTCACTTTTGTTGGGCAGAATTTTCTTTTTAGTTACAGAGAAAATTGTATGTAGAAAAATCACCCTGAAAAATTTAATTTAGAGAAGGTTTACATACTTCAAAGTTATATATGCACCAAACTCCAAATGGGCCTTTAACTTGGAAGACCTGGGTAAACCCACAGTCCACAGTATACTCTGTAATGTGTAGCCACTATAAATAGATAATGGATAGAATTAACTGAAATTTAGTCAGACCAGAAAAAAAATCCCAAGAAACTAGGACACCACTGCTATGGCATAGATTCTGTATCTGCATGAAATTTATGGTGTGAGAGCTATTCTACTGGAATGAATATTGAAAACCACTGAATAAAGTAAATTATGTATTGCTGTCAGAATAATTCACAACCTCAACAAAACATATGCAAATGTATTAAATTACCAGTATTGGAAGAACCACAAAGTAAGGATATTCACCCATGCACAAAACCAAGCAGAAGCAAGAAGGGAGATAGTGAAAACTGTCCTGGTTGACTTTAAGTATATGAATATAATTATTTCAGTTAACAGGCTTGGATCCCAAGCCTAAAGTTGACCATGGGCATAAAAATCTGCACATTGGAGACAGGAAATAAAACAATTTTTATGTCATTTGGGAATATTCATAGGGTGATCTTCAAAATTAACATAAACATGTTTCTAAATTAAATTTTTTATTTTCAGGTCTAAACCCAAGGAAATGTCTATGGAAGAAATGGAATCTCAAAAACTTTAAGGCTGCCACAGTAAATCATACTAGTAAAGATGCTACTGCTAACATATAAGCTAGTGCATCTGCCAGTTCTACAGCAGCCAGTAAGTCTTGTAAATATTTTTAAACATATAATGCACATTACTTTATGCATTTTGGAATGAAACTTATAGTACATTGCAAAATCTAATTGTCAACATAAATTATTAGTAATATTTTCAGTTTGTTTTGCACAAAATCAAAATGTTATAGCAATTAAAAATGAATTGTGGATTTTGATCAGATAATTCCATTTGATTAAGCTATAACAATATTACAAGGTATTTAAAGAAGCTACTGATACTCTGTCTCATAAAAACTGATGGTTTTGATTTGTCAGTTCCTCTAATACTAATGACAGCTACTCTTTTTTCTATTCCTTTCTCTGGCACCTGGCTTCTGTTTTCAGTATGTCTTGCATTCTGGCCTCTAACTTCTACCCCTTTGTCTTCTCTGTCCTGATGGATCAGATCTTGACTTTTATTCTTTCATACCACCCTGCTGTTCTTTCTCATTGCTGCTATTTTAACATCTTTTCTCAAGCTTTTTGGGCTGATGTTGCTTCTAGCCTGTTCCTTTTCTGAACATTATCCAACGTATCGATGATACCACTCTGACACGTTTTCTCTACAGTTATGTTAATGCTTAGGAAAAGATAGAGGGTTGTCTCTTTTATCTGTTAATGTTAAGGAGAGAAGGTTTGGAACATGCTGTACTCAGGAAGTCCTGACTTACTGTGAGTACTGCAGACATGTCAGAGGAATGGAGGTATTCTGGCATGTGCCGTGATTCCCACAAAGCCTTCTCTTGTAATAGGGATGTGAGAGAACTGCGTGAGGTTTTCCCAGTGGAACAGGCTATCTAAGCAAAGAGGAGAGTTGCTCTTGAGACCTAGCTGAAGGATTTGGTCTCTACAAATGAATACAGCTTTGTAGAATCTTTGTATGGATTAGCTATGCACATCTGTGGCTTAATAAAGTGAACTATGTTACTGTCCTTATGTATTGCCTGTTAGCTTTCCTGAATAATTTTCCTTTTTAACTTTAGTATTTCTTTTCAAGTACAATTAAAAAAATGAAATATGGGTTTTTAAAAGTTGAAAGTCAGTGTTAATCTCATCAGGTTGCGGTCTTGAAAGGAAATTCTTGTTTCCAGAATCCATTTTTTTGTGTTTTGCTCAGTTTGCGGTACAGTTTTTAGAAACAGAGATGTATTTATGTTTTTGAACAGAGGAACATTTGGGTTTAAAAAATAATAGTTTTACAAAACCTAAAACCAGTGGAAACATTTGCATGATTTTTATAAATTCCAATGGTTTTGTTGTGGTATAATCGTATTTCCTTTTGGATCTTGGTCATTGTATTACTTTACTAGTACATGAAAACAAGAATATGAAACTGAGTAGAAAGTGATTATTTGTGAAGCAGGTTCAGTAAATCACCTCAGCTGTTGATTATAATAACACTTCTGACCTAAGGGAGTCTGGTTTAATGACAGTAATTTCTGAAGTCACCGAAGCTATTATCTTGATGTTTCACTCCAAGATATAATTACTTGCTTTTTCCTATGACAATAAAATAAAAGGGAGAAGCCTTACTATTTTAGATCTTCCTGTTAATATCTTATTCTGTGAGCTAGTTTATTGCTTTAGGCTTGCAGGATGCTCACAGTTCTGTTCAATAATCACTTGTTCTCTTTTATGACTACTGAGAAGTTAGTTGCTTGTCCAGATCCACTTTGGTGCCTAGCTTTTGGTGAAATCAATAGGAATAGGGTGTATAGCCAAGTTAGCTGTCATATTAATGTGTCTTTTCTTACACAAGAATTGAGTGTCCATGGTTTCCAAATGTTCCCTTTCCTCTAAAGGGTCTCATCTGGTGTTCCTGTACTGTGCAATAATATCACAGCAACTCATATAGACATAAACAAGCTAACCTTCTTAGCTAGCTTGAACAGAGATAACAGTCTAACGGTGATGGTATGGAGTCCTGTGTAGCAACAGAAGTCACCATGAGTATGGGTAGAAACAGCTATATCTCCTCTGCTGACCTGTGCCCTGTTGTGGTTAGTCTGGTAATTTAAAGCTAGTGTTGGGTGTACATTTAATGTTTTAGCAGCATGTACCAGACTTGGACTTCTTTTTCTTACTTATTGAATAGGACATTGAAAGTGGCTTGCTTAAAGTTGTATAAGAAATCTGTAGCAGAACCAGGCTTCAAAGGCCAGTAGATGAACCATGAAAACTCAGCAGTCAGCAGCTAATGACTTGATTCTTGTCCATCAAAACTGGTGCTGTCCAAGGTAATGGTAAATTGTGTTTATGCTTAGACACCCAGCCAGTTGTAATTGTAAAGGGAGTCAGTCCTGAATTCTGATTAAAATTATACTACATAACACTATTATTATAAAAACATTTCTAGTGGTAATAAAGATATTGCTGAATTAGTTGATAGAATAGGGGGGTGATTCTTCCCCTCTACTCAGCACTGGTAATGCCACACCTGGAGTACTGTGTTCAGTTCTGGGCTCCTTAGTACAAGAGAGACATGGACATACTGGAGAGAATCCAATGAAGGGCCACGAAGGTGATTAAGGGACTGGTGCATCTCTCCTGTGAGGAAAGGCTGAGAGAGCTGGGACTGTTTAGCCTGGAGAAGAGAAGGCTCAGGCGGGATCTTATCAATGTATATAAGTACCTGAAGGGAGGGTGCAAAGAGGACTGAGCCAGGTTCTTTCCAGTGGTGCCAAGTGACAGGACAAGAGGCAATGGGCGCCAGCTGAAAGACAGGAGGTTCCGTCTGAACATCAGGAAATGCTTTTTTACTGTGAGGGTGACTGAGCACTGTCACAGGTTATGCAAAGAGGTTGTGGAGTCTCTCTCCTTGGAAATATATAAATAAGACATTACATAAGGATTCACATGAGTTGTTCAGTTAGCATCACACCATATCTCAGTCCATTGTTGGCACATGGCCAGAAAACAGAGGTGCATACCAATGAAGACAGGTCTGTAGAATGAGCTGTTTTCACTGTTTACCTTGCAGAGCTAGAAGAAGATTATTTGTGTTTTAGTCTTAGAAAATTCTGAACATCCAAGTGACACAAATGCTTCCTAATTTCACCGACTCTGTTAGCTCCGGAAAGCGCTTAGTCTGCAGAGGACTCAGCTTAAACTTGACCAGCCTAACTCCACAAAGGTGGGGAAGCTGTTGATATATGTAAAGTGAACTTGTAGTGAGTTTCACAAAGCTATCTGGGTACTAGATGAGGCAGATACCTACTTTCCTTATGTAGCTGAGCACACTAGATATCAACTTCCTTTTGAAATCCATTGAACTTTGGCAGCCTACTTAACCTGGCAACTTCAAGTTCTCACTAGGTACCCATATCCACCTTTTAGGTACCTGGTATCCTTTAAGATCTGTATTTCATTGAAGAATGCTTAGTGTTCAGATCTTAACCATCTTCGCTAAAACACTATTTTAGAAATCATCTTAAAAGAAAGGATTCTTATCTGATGTTGGACTTCAGTCTGAAAACACTGTAACCTTTATGTGACAAGTTTATGCATCTTCATTCTAATTCCTTCAGCTTTTCTGGTTAGCACTGAAGGAAAATAGTTTATTCTCATGAAGTAATTTCCTCTGAACTGAGTTCTTTTTTTCCCCTCTGTGTCAATCTTTTCAAGTGCCAGACCTCTAAATAAAAGAGTTTTCGTAATGAAACAACCAATCTTGGTAAGCTAGCATCTGCCTTCCAAACAGAATTGAAGAAAATTTCCCTTTTTAGGTCTGGAATGTAAGCAGTTACAGAATTTCAGTGTCTGGAATGCTTGAGTTTTACAAGCTAGCTTTCCTCAGCCAGGTATTGTGAAGTTATTTACAGAGTTCAAGTTTTAACACTTGGTAGTTTTAATACTATATGATTTTTTAAAAATTTTTTATAATTAAATTTGCAGTTGTATTTTAGGTAAGACTATGAATTTAAATGTATGGTGTTAAAAAGCTTTTTTAGAAATTTTGCTGTGTGAATATCATTAAAGTTAATATAAATGTCATGTTAAAAACCTCATGCAACTCCTTGAATATTTTCCCATCTGAGTTTCTGCTTTAAAGACAGTCCTAATCTTCAGAATTATTCTACTAACAGCACAGAGAAGTTAGCTTTTTTATCAGCTAATAAATTCACCTTCTCCCCTATTTTAAGTAAACATGTGATTTAAATAACTGTTACCTTTTTAACTCATCCAGTGATGTAAACAGTTGAATTTTTTTTATTATTTTTTTTTTTTTTTTTTTGTTATTAAATGTTAGTTAAAAAAAAGTATAATGTTAGTTCTAAGTATAGATCTCAACTCTGATGATGACTGTTGGGGAAAACCATCTAACCTGTCACTTTCATTTTCTACGTATGTTAAATGTTATGAAATTACTATGTTTTTTAAAAAGTTAGTATTGAGGAGATAGATTGCATAGGCTTATGAAGTATTTAGACTACTCGGATACTGGTCATTGAGTCCAGTGAAATACTGTTGTTCTCTTATTACTTTATTGATTTAATGTTAACTTACATTTTGCTTCAGCTCATTCAAAAAGAATATACATCTTTTCTTCAAAAAGTAGTTTAAAACACAGACAAGTGTATTTTAATAATTACTCAATTGATTAATCATTTAGTAATCTGATTATTACAGATGCTATGCACAGTGGTGTTTTAAAGTACTTGCAACAGAACTAAAAGTGAGACCATATCGTACCATATCATATCTTTTAAAGGTCATGGAAATTGTCCAATTGGCTTTTTTTTATTGTGTTATGGGATGTATTTACACCATTTTGCATACCTTTAATGACATACAAGTTATTATAGATAAACTGAGGCAAATGTGTAATTATCCCCCTAACATGGAAAACATATTTGTGTAGTTGTTCAAAGAGGTTAAACTGCACTCTAAATGGCTGTTTTAAGAAAAATAACTTTCATATGGAATCATAGACTCGTTTGGGTTGGAAGGGTGCTGCAGGTCTCTTGTCCAATGTCCTGCTCAAGGTAGGGCCCACACTGATTTTAGACTAATTTGCTTAGGGCTTTGTCTAGCCAGGTCTTGAAAACCTCTGAGAATGGAGATTCTGCAGTGTTCTATGAGATTCCCCAGATGAGATTAGCTCATTTCTGTGTCACAGAGTATTTATCAGCACTAATACAAAAGATAAGTAAGTAGAACCTTGTTAATTAAATTTAAAGAGCCTGAGTAATGGAGCAGTTTCTGGGAAGTGTGAATGGATATTGAAGGTGGCTAA
This sequence comes from Buteo buteo, assembly GCF_964188355.1. NCBI lineage: Eukaryota > Metazoa > Chordata > Aves > Accipitriformes > Accipitridae > Buteo > Buteo buteo. Next base: position 26,978,453 of record NC_134183.1, read on the forward strand.
ATAGAATGGCTATTTAAACCACAGGACCTTATATTTCAGTTCTAAACCACAGTCTATTTACATTTTGTAGTATCTGTGGTAAACAAAGAAAAAAGCTATATGAAAGCCAATGCATCTGAAGGAAAAACAAAGAAACTACAACTGAGAGTGGCTTTTATAGCCCACTTTGTTTGGGTTTTCTTGAACTTTTGGTATTATAAAGGTTAGTAATGAGCCATATCCAGACAGGTGTATCTGTTTCTTTTCATACGAACATGTTTTCCTCCCACATGGTGTATTGCATGATTGATGTTAAGATTGGATTGTGATGTAATTGATCTAAAAGGCTTTTGTGAGGATTTCCGACATCTATTTGAATAACACCTGTTAAAATCTAATAGATTCTCTTTTTTCATCCGTTTAATAGTTTGCTACTGTAGATCGTCACTGTAAATTTTCTCATTATTATTCTCTGGTTTTAGCACTAAACTGATTTTTTTTGAGACAGCTGAAAAGAAATATATTTTATTTCAGAAGAGATTTTCTAAGTTAAAGATACATTGCAAATTGCTCAACTGGATCGATCTGATCTTGCTTTTCTGTTTACCTTTTTCATTATGTACTGGAATAGGACAACCCAGGATATAGTCTAACCTTTAAGTCTGTTTGGCTATTAAAATGCCAGAAGAAATGAAAGAGAAAGCATGAAAGAAAGGCACAATACTGATTTTTCTCAAATACAGCGCCTCCCCTGCTAAGTCAACATAAGGAAGGTATTGCAACATGTAAGGCCATATGACTGTGCTATTGAAGGACTGTATCATTTGCACTCAGGTGTCTTTTTGTGAACCATTCACTCATAGGATGCATTTCAGATATGACAGCTGCAAAACGTAAAGCAGCCTTGGCTTACCTGATAATGATGGTAATATAGTGATCCATTAGATAAAGCATATAGCAGGAAGGGCTAATTACTGTTGGGGTTCAGGAATTGTTTGACTAAGTTTCTGTATTCTTGAATTACATAATCGAAATATCTTTAGAAGAGCTTGTCTGTATCTGGATTGTTCTCTTAATTTTTATTTCAAAGCTTCAACTAACCTAGTTTAGATCTAGAAACTTTTGCTAGTATGTTAATGTTGATTATGAGTGTGAACTTTGTTTCAGTGTTTATATATTCACAGAAAGTAGTGCAGACAGTTATCAGTGAAAAAGCTTCTTTGATAGTAGTCTATTGTGTTCAGTGAACAGTAATAGATAAACTAGCAAAAGCACTGATATGCTGATATAGCTGTATTGACAAATTTTTCTGCATAGACCCATTTATATCTACACTTTGATGTTTGATATTAGCAAGTCAAAAATCATAAACGATTTCCAAATTATAGTATTTGTTTAAAAAGTATTTTTTTAAAAAAACCATTTGTTAAAGACAGTTGTTGCCATTTTCTGTGAGTGTTGTTATAAAGAAAGTGTCTCATGTAGGAGAAAATGATTGACTCTAGGCACTTGTAATGAAAGGTAGAGAGCATTTAGGACCATTAGTAATTAACTTGACTTCATCCCAGTCATCTAGCAGCTGTTTTAGCTAATTTTTTGGTGATTTTTATCTAAGCACAATTATCACAATACTGAGAAAACTTGTAGGCAAACTGAACAAAATGAAATGGTACGATGCATTAGTCATGTAGGGCTTAGTTGAACACTTTAATAGCTAGAAAATTAAGATGTCTTTTCTTCATCAGGTCACATTGGTTTTAGTTGAAGTTTCAGACTAGTCATATAGACTCTGACATATTTCTGTATCTCTGAGTATAGGTTCTACCATCTGAGGATTAGTTCCAGTACCTGCTGGAACTGTAACCTTCTTTTACCTGGTGTAATTCCAAGCATGCTAGTAATTCAATTAGCAAGAGTATGGGGCAAAGATTTTTTACATTTTTGCATTGTTTCTTTTGAGATGTCCATTGTGCGATTTGCTGCAGGCTGTCATTTTTGTCTGCCATCCAATGTATGTTGGCAAGAGGGTTGTGTTCTAGTCTTTGTGTCTGGTCACAGAAAAAAATTCGTGCATCTCAGCCAGACCATTTTGTTATTCCTTTAGAATTAAAAGCATATGAAACAGATGCAGCTTAATAAGTTTTTTGTTTTTTGTTGTTTTTTTTATAAATAACATTTAAATAACTTAGAACAATAAAGTTCAAATACAACTTAAAATAAAGTTTAATGCTGTAACAACAGAAGAAGCATGTATAAGGATGGAAAAACAATATTGAAAGCTGTATGCCCTAACAGGAATTATACAAAAGATAGGATATGTTACATAAAAAACCTTAATATGTCTGAATTTTTGCTTCATCACTATATAAAATGTTAATTTGTGAAAAGTGAGATGAAGTACATTATTTATTCCTATTCTTATTTTACATACACTATTTGAAACATCTCTTAGAGCAGCATTAGGTATTTGTTTCATTAATAGATAGGAACATTTTGTAGTAGAGTAAACTTAATTTTTCCAAACTAACTCTTTTATCTGAATACAAACAATAAACATTTACAAGATTATATTTTTTTTTTCTGATCATATAGTTTATGTATAGGATATCAGTTTCTCAGGGGAAGTATTTAAAATACTGCTCAGCCTCCACATTTACTATTGACTTGATAATCTGACAACTCATTCCAGCAGCCTTAAAGTCTGACATATTTTACACAACATTATCATCTGCTTATTATTATTATAGCAGCCATATTTAAGAAGCAGATAGGATTTTTTAAATAAAATATTATCAGATAATCAAGTAATGACTTATTCTTCAGGGTAAATTAATTTAAGAAACTACCCAGTTACAATGACTAAGATAATGATTGTACAACTCTTTAGAATTTTTTACAACTTTTAGTTAGTAAATCTGGTTTTGTGTATATTTTCAAATCTTTTTCATGTAGTCTCTTAAAAATAAACATAAATGCGCAAGTCCAGCTTGTTCAGTTTCTCAGTAGTATTCCAGCCTCTCTTGATATCTTGTCAAATAGTCTTCTTAAAAATAATCTTCCTGCTGGAACTAGTTCTTTATAGATCATTTGTGATTAGGATATTGCCAGAGGAAGAAAGTGGGATGCTCTATGTTCTTTCTTTGTTTTTTTACCTTTCATGGGGACCCCTTTGTGGTTTAATGTAACAAACATCTCCTTTCCTTTGTGTGTCCATTTTGCAGAAGCATATGTATTATAATGATTTTCTTCAATCAGTTCTATGAAGTTGCAGTCCTCATTGCATACTTTCTGTTGAGAGTAAATAATAAAATAGAGTAAAATAAGTGCAAGTGTTCTTTTAAATACTTAGATTAGGGAAGATGGGAGAAGAATATACATTATAAACCCCATATAATTAATATTTTTAAGGAATAAAATGGACTTTTGAAATCTGAGTATTGAATATTTTAGTTTTGTCTATTCCCCCTTAGTATTCCACATTTTTTAAAAGTATATAAACTCTAATCACTGAATTTATTAAATGGACTTAAAAGTCTACTATGGGATGTATGGGATAAGTACAGGTTATATTTTAATTTGTTAGGAATCTATGTTATACAAACTATACAGATGCTACATCTAAAAATACGTATCTTTAAGATTGTACGTGATGATTGTACACACAAGAGAAGTTTGCATCCATACCTTTCCATAGAGTCTTCCCGACTTGTTCATTGCCAGAAAGTATTCACTTTCCACTCCTTTGATTGCCACTATTCCAACTGCCACTGTTCGGATTTCTAGAATACCTGCAAAGGCACACAGTGAGGGCTGTAAAATGGTTGTTTGTTCTCCTGTCAACTTAGAAGGTTTAGTTGAGCTAATATTCTGCAATACTTCTGTGTTTATTGAAAATCTGCAGCAATCATTCTTAAAAAACAGAAAAATTATGTATTTATACATGTGAAGAAAGGGCTAGACTTTAAAAATCATCTGTATGTGATCATGTCTGCACACAGCCCCTTAAAAAATTGTATGGTGATAATTTTTAAGTCTATACTGAAGTTGCTATGTTAGTACAAGTAACTCTGCTGTTTTCAAAGGATCATCATATCTTAGAATTTATCAGGCTCAGGATTTAATTTGGAAGAATTATATACATAGCCATCAAGGTTCACAAAATCTGTGTAAAGCCTTGATTTTGAAGGCTTGTGTAGCAGTATCATCTTCTTGAAAGAGTGTAAACCTTAGAACTTGCGAGTGATAGAAAACAGACCACAGTGTCTTAAATAAGATAAAGTATTTGCTTGACCTTTGTGTGCTTTTATGACTGATTGGAGCTGTAAAGATACGTGTATTTGAAAATCATTAAAAGCTGCTCTGAGAACTTATTTATTCAAAACCCGAAAACATTTAGAGTTGTTTTCTATAATTACTTTGTTTTCATCTCACTGATATATATCTGCAATAGCTTTCTGTAGTTGCTATGATACATTTAAGTTACCTGCAACATAAAAAATATTCTCATGTTAATAAAAAAAACACTGAGCAAAGGCAGGAGGATGGTGCGAGTTATTAAGGAACACCAGGTTGTTTTCAAGCTTAAATATTATTGGTTTTAAGTAATATTTTAGAGTTATACTTCTGAGTTGGAGCCATTTTCGTCCATACTGAGTCACCTACAGAACTGTGTGTGACAGCATCTGTACTGTGACTTGTTCTCCAAAATAGGGTCTTTCAGAGCCAGCCAACTCTAGGCAAATTCCAATAGCTAAGCATGGGGGAGACAAGTGAAGGAGGGGGAGAGAGAGGCTTGTGTTAGATTGTCACCTGAAAGATGACCTTCCTCTTGAACAAAACATTTCCTTCTTTTCCTCTTTCAAGTTTGTATTGACTCTTCACAGCCACCACACATGATAATTGTTTTTCATTAATTAGGTTTTTTAGAAAGGCATTAAATATCTATGGTATTTCTCCTTCCCTATACTTTTTTTTATATCCTGATGTCCTTTGCTTTCTTCACTGTTCTCTTTTGCTTTCTTCCCTGATATTACTGATGTATCCATCCTAGCCTGTATTGCTTACTTTTTTCTTCCTATTTTCTCTACCAGTAGATCAGTTACCTCTTCTCATGGTGCGTGCCCTGCTGGGCGTTCATCTTTGAGCACTTACACTTCTGTAGTTCTCTATAATGCTAAGCCAACTTTACTTAAAGCTTTTAGAATTCTCTGACAAGTTCCACTCTGCTGCAGGCCTAGCAACAATTCTTACAAAGGGTAATTTCTAACTGAAACTTACAAAAATTTTATTAACTTTCATTTAAATTTCACTTTAGAAAAACCACAGTGAGTCTGAAAAACAGATGAACATCTGCATCTAGCCAAACAAAGAACATAACAGTGGAAGGGATCTCTGGGTCATCAAGTCCAGTGCTCTGCTAGCCTGGGAATTGCATCAGATAATTCTCTTTTCATAAACTTTGCCAATACTAAATTGGAGTTGTTATTTCTTTGCCCCCAGTGTTTCCGCCAAAGGCTGTTCCAGAGTTTGATTTATTTTAATGGCTAGAGACTCTGTAGTAATTTGCAATCTGCATTTTTTCAGCGACAGCTTATATCCATTTGTTCTTTTGCCTGTGCTGGCCATTAACTTAAGGAGAGGGGTTTTTTTTTAAATCTATGTTTGAGTTTTCTATTTATACAGAATTTAAAAATGAAAGATTCAAAATGACTTTTTAAAACAAGTCATGCTAATAGGAATTGAGATTTCCTTGAGTAAGCTGATGTTGGCTGAAGTTACAGTAACTACTACTTTTAAAAAGGAAGTGCCAAAAGCTTTTGTCCAAGGCAATATTATTATTAGAATTTTTACATTATTTTTCAGCTTGGTTTTTTTTTTGAAGTAGATGGTGACATTCATACTAACTTGTAGGAATTATTTTACATGTGATAGATTTATAATAATAATTTATAATTCTAATTTATACTAATATTCAGATCTTTACATGGTTTTTCATCTTATTTGTTAAAATCCCATTATGCATAAAAAGCAATGCATTTTAATTAAAGACAGGTAATTGGAGATTCATAGACTGTTATGCATATTCAGTACTATTTGCTATATTTTTATGTGCTTTTCACGATTTTAAGCCATTATGTACCCCCAGAATTAGGGCTAGCTCTCACACAAATAACATTTGACACCCTGACTCAGAGGTGATATGAAATCCAAAGAATATTTTAGGTCTTTGAATGGCACTTTTCTAAAGATACTGTGTCTGTGCATCTCTCCATAAAGTTTAGTGAGGGAACACCACATAAACTCTCCAATAACTATGTCACATTAATAATGTTGTATTAGCAATGTTAAAGAGGAAGAAAAAAGACCACAGAGAGTTCAGTGGAAATAGAACTTGTGTATTCTTTATCCCCTGCTCAGAACATGTCTATCTCAGAATTAAATGGCCTATCATAAACTGCATGTGCTGGTTTTTCTATTCCCAGTTCTAGATCGTGTCTCATCTGTTCTGATGTGTCTTAACGTATCCCTGAAAGAGAAACAAAGCATGAATTTTTCCCTTTTCAGCAAAGCATTTATGTAATTTAGGTCTCTGAGGCAGCATCTCACATGTACTTTTGTATTTGATGTGCAAGTGATTCATCACTGAGTTTCTCTATTTTAAGGCATATACACAAGTTCCTTTAAGCAATAAGACAGCATACTGTAAGCTCCCTTTTCTTTTTCTGGAGGCTGTTCCTCAGTAATTCTTCTTTATTTTAATTTCATAAATGTATGTTTGCTGCAATTCATTACATATTTTTTTCTTTAAATGAAATAAATTACATAGGAAATGGAAACATGATTTTTAGCAAACTGGGGAAATTAAGACTTTACTGTGTAGTTAGAACTGTGATAGCTGATTTTAGCCGCAAATTTGATTTATGATATTTCAGTATATAGTCTTTTGTATGGAACTCACTTGTTAGTACATATATGAATTTAAAATTTCTTTCTTTATGTACAGAACCTATGGAAAGAGACTATTAAGGTTGAGAAGTCATACACTGAAAGTTTATTAGTTTATCAGTGTCAGCATTGCAGTTGTATCACATGCTTACATTTGGTATCCAATATCAGAGGCCTCTCACAGACCAGGAAGAATGATTTTTGAGTAATATTCAATTTAATACAGAGATTTTGGTACTTTTACTGTTTTACAAGGTGCTTCTGAACATACAAGATTTATAAGGTGAACAGCTTTTTCCTGCACACCTATTATGCGCTGCTTAATTCTCAAAGCACAAGTTCTTTGATGAACTAGTTAATGGAATCTTTAACACTTATAAACTACATAATCTTACTGTGAAAACATCTAAACTACTTTTCTATTTTTTTAATACTCGGCTTGATATACAAAAACTCAACACAAACTTTGAGATTAAAGAGAAGTGTGGATAATGGAAATCACTGTCTCTTCCAATCATAATTTATAACATATTTAAATATAAAAATGAGTTTTTATATTATACTTGCAGCACCAAAGCAGGAAATTCCTAAAGGATATACCAAAAAAATTAAATAATAAATCCATAAAATAGAGAAAGTAAGTTGTATTTTTCCCTCTTTGTATTATTTCCTTTCAGTATCTCTATTAAGTCAAGATATCACATTACGTTACACTATATGACGTTATAGTCATATTGGTCTGTCTTTATTTTGTATGTGTTCCTGGTACTCAATCGCTGTAAGAGAAATTACATAATGGTAAACAGACATTAGGATGTGTTGTTGCAGATGGGAACCTAATCCATCAGTAGGTGTCAAGAGGTGATAAAACTATTCAACCAAAATTTTGGCCAACTGCAGATATTTCCTGTTTCTTCTATACTTTCTGTAATCATCTGATACTGGCGATTCTTGCCAACAGGATGCTGGGCTAAATTAAATTTGGATCTGAGATGATATTGTTATCCTTATGCTCGTAGTGTATATGGTTTGTTACACAGTTGTGACAGTTACATTCAGCCATGTCTGTGAATGTCGTCTTTTTAGTTAGTTTGGTTTTGGTTGTTTGTTTTTTGTTTGTTTGTTTTTAAAAAAAAAACCTCTTATTTTTTCTCTTCTCTTTCATTTTGAAATTCTGCATCACTGCAATGTCTTTAATAACACTAGCCAGGAACAACATTTGGTGTACTGGAAAGTAATCCAATAATCTCATTTTTCTATAAATGCAGGAAGAGCTTTGCTTCTGAGTAATTGGTGGTATTAAAATCAACAACAAAAGAGTAATATACTCTAAAGATTAGCTTTGTAAGGATGGTAACCTGATTTAAGCAAAACTCACCAAAGCTAAAGAATGTCTTTTCTAGTATACCATTTTTGACTGCATTTAAGACATGAACTGAATTAAAATGTACTAGTTTCGTTACTCCTCTGCTGTGAACCTAAGTGTACCTGAGCTTCAGTGTTCATGCTAATTCTTGTTAGCTGGTTCACTGGAAGGAGGTAAATCTCTATATCCATAGAAAAATGGTAATAGAAGTAAACGTACTATGTTGTGTTATGTTTGTAGGCTATTTTATACATAAAGGCAAAAATTCTGTCCTCATTAAAGTGAATAGTAAGATTTCATCTAACTCAGTAGAGCCAGGATGTTATCCCTATGGTATTTCCTTCAGTGAGGCAGGAGAGGTATATTAAGCTAAAATCTTTTCAGAAAAAAACCCACACAGAAATAGAGAAAAATGCTGAACAGGCACACATGTGAGATTTGTCTTTGCCAGTTTCTAAGTGTTAGTTTATGTAGCACCAGATACTTCAGAGAAATGATAAAGAACTAAAATCTACAGTCAGAAATTCCACTAAGGAAAGCCTCTTCTCCTCAGTCTAATACTATACCATTCCTTGTCTTATATTAGCAAGTCCATTCTTTTGTGCTTCCTTTTGAAGTAGAAAGTTCTAATCCTTTCAATATCTATTCATGAAAAGGAAAAAGTCACCAAGCTAGGATGGGAAAAAGAATTTTCTTATATGTAGATTGTTTCATTTAAATACTCTTTTAATACTCTAATAACCAAAATTACTTTAAAGACATGCTTAAATTGATAAGATGTTGATGATGAGAAGTTCAGAAGGCCAAACTTCAACAAGGTCTTAAATATCCTTGGTTTAAAAATGAAAATGTAAACTATGTTTTTCAGTTACTTTATCTAAAGCATCCACATAAAATTTCAGAAGAGGTTTAAGAGAAGACTTGAATATACCACAAAGTAACTGGGAAAGAAATTGGATTAAAGCCAGAAAGTGGAAAAAAAAAACCCAACCTGAAAATGGGCATACAAAATTGAAAACAACTGTAATTTCTATAAAATCAGCATGAAATTCCAAACAATTTTATATGGTTGCATGGTCAGTGTATCAAATGTAGCTTAGAATTCCTGTAGTAAATAAAGTTTCCTACAGAGCTGAAATTCTGTCTGGTGTACGTAAAAGACACTCAGCTGAGATGGGCTATAGTTTCTCATTGGAAGATGACAACTATGGATGCTGGCAGCAGTCTTTTTAACCACTTGGTTCAAATTAAATAACAGACAGTTGATATAAAATCCAGTAGAAAAATACCGAAGAAACAAAACAACCCTTTAGGTTGACGCAACAGTTTCAGTGGGTGAAATATATATCAGTTTTTGGAGACAATTTACATAATAAATGAGATGAGTTTCCTGGCATTCTGGTCTAGAATGACAGTTGCTAAGTACTTTACAAGTAGACGCTTTTATGTCTGGACTTATTCTGTGACTGTGACCTGGAAGACAAGACAATGCTTCGGGCTGGAAATTTATGTAGAAAAATTGTCATTTAGCTACATCATTGATATAAAATTGAGCATTCTCATGTGAGATAATTCTTTCCTGGCAAGTGGTATTTGATAATTTTGTTTTTAATCACCTGATATTAAGTATCTTTTTCTGATTTAATTAATATTTTGCATTAACAATTTTCATCTTCTTTTTATTTATTAAACTTTTTTTGCTTTTACAACACAATAATACTGTGACATTTTATTTGTTTTAACAAATCTTTGCTTTTATTGCTATACAATCTGTTTACAGATCATATTAAACTGATTTCTAACCGTATGCAGCCATAGCTGAATAGGCAGAATTTCTTTGTGTTTGCCCCGATATCCTCAGATAACAATATCCTATCTATAACAAAGTAGTGAGACCCTTGTGATTTAGCAAAATTGGGGCATTTTGTCTTTAATCATTTTGCAGGCACGAGGCTGAAAGAGCAATTGCAATTCTTGCTTCTGAGAGCTGTAAGGAAACCAGTAAGTGCAGTACATTACTGAAGATCCAGCAGGTAGTAACAACCTGTCCAATGGGTCTTTGGAGGAGAAGAGAGAGTGGAACCACTGGGCTAGCTATCTTTTCACATGCTAGGGAACTGCCCCAATGTGTCGGGTAATAAGACTGCTCAGGAAGATTTTGGAAGAGGTTTTAAAGTACACATTGTGTTCAGTCCCTCATCAGCTGGCTCTTTTTCCAAACGTTTCATACATTGCCAACATCCCCTCAATATCTATCACATAATGTTTCTGGTCACTGCTCCTCAATTTGTTAGTATCAGAGTCTCTGTAGACATTAATTAAAAGAGAAATTTTGGCATCTGTTACATTTTTCAGCAAGGCTGACAGCAATTTCATCCCAGTATTTTTCTGTTCTGTCAGGTACATGTGTTATAAGAAAATGTTTAAGGGTAAGATGAAAACTGCTAAGAAGACTTCTGTAGTCTTCTAAAAGCTGGAAAGAAAGGAAGAAAAAAAAAAGAAGTATGGTTTTTAAGGAAAGAAAAGTAAAAGCAAATGTCCAGAAGCTAGTTGATATTTTACATTCTTATTTCCTTTTAAAACAATAGCTAACATAATATATCTAATGCTGATTTTTAAAATATTCTAAATTATTTACAATACCAAATTTTGCATGATATTTACATCACTTTCTTTCTCGTGGGCTCTCTGTGCACTGAAATTGAAAAAAACAGTCTGCTGCTGATTTTTAGGGGTAGGGAGGCTGGCACTGACAGTTAAACACTTGTGAGGAACGTGGTTGTGAAACACCCTTTCTAAGGCAGACTTGTCTCATGGTAAAGTACGTGGAATCTCAAATAGGGAAAGAGGGGGCAGAAAAGACTTGGATGGAAAATAAGTCAAAACAAAATGAAACTTCTAAATTTCATTAACTTGTGTTTCTAATTAATTAAATTTGGAGGACATATTTATGAATTCAAGTGACCTTTGCAGATGATTCAAGGCCAAGAAAAATGCTCTTGTCATTGCTTACAAGACAGTGTTTAATGGTATTTAATGTAATTTGTTCTTTTGTTCTGGGATATAATAAGTTAATGTTTGTGCCTCTTAAAGCAAGAAAATACAAATTACAATCATCAATCATACAGTATTCTGGAAAACTTTCATAGTGTTATTAGTGCATGCGTGTATTTGGTGAACCAGCACAGTAAATACATTCATTAGCTGGCTTATTACACTTGAAATGTTTTTCCAGAGGAGTCTATCAGTATTTGCTTTCTGAAAGTAAATTAATACTTTCCTTGGATAGTTTTGTAAGTCATTGGTTTCAGGAAACTTTACCCCTTTCTATCTCTTTTTAAAGAATAGTGTGTATATTGTGAAGTATTTGTTTGTGCTTAAGTTATTTTGATTCTTAATAATATTTTTTAATGGACACGTCCTAAAGTTCATTTTTAGGTAGAGCAATATGTGTGCTCATTGTCTCTCAAATATAAAATCTAATGGTAAAAATTATACTGCAAAGAAAGGTATTAATTTAAAAGATATTATATTATGATTTAATTCCTTTTTTACCCTTCCCCATTACTAAATTACAGTTGATAGAAAGTAGAATTTGCATTTGTATTTTGTACTTTTCTTAGCAAGAGAGTGAAAGAGTTTCCCAGATGGTACCTCATAGAACTTATGTTCATAAGCTTTGTAAGCAGAAATATACAAGTATATGGTTGTATGTTATAATGGCTTTCAAAGCAGAGATGGGATTGTCTCCACCCCAGAAATTTTCTGTCTGTGGACATGATTTTAATAATCAGTTAATTACGGTAACGGAAAACAAGTTGGTACATACATTCACTATCGCTTTCTTTTTTTAACTGTCAAATATTTCTTTCTCCTTGTGATGCTCAGCATTTGGATTTATGGCATAAATACATATAAAATATATTGTTATTTACAGTGTGGACCAATATGAAAGGCTAAAAAAGCTTTTATTTAGAAGCTTTTTGCTGTATCCATGCATGCATTTGCTGTGCATGTGTAGACTATCTGAAGCACTCTAGATATGAATATGACTGTAAAAATGATCTGCACATAAACAATGGATCTGTCAAGGATTTTCGGTAGAACAGTTGAAGCTACTGCTTCAGTGAGGTGCCAGACATCTGGATATCATGGACAAATATTCAAAGCACTCAAAACTCCTGGTTTTGTCCAGTGTGTAATTTCCAAGCAGAAAAAATTGTAGTTGTCTGAGGAAACATGATTAACGATAGAGAGATATTCCTTGAGGACTTGATGCAGCATATTTTTCAAGGATCCTCAAGTAGCAGAATTTGCTTATAAGATTTAGTCTGTGTGCAGAACACGTTTGATTAAGCATAAGTAGCTGATGTTTAATCACCTTTTTGCAATTCATTGGCAGAAAAACAGTAAGCATACTGTATTAAAAAAAAATCAACTAACTGCTAAACAAAAGTCCATCGAAGTATTTTTTGTACTTCAGTGGATTTTCATTTATTTTTCATTTATTGATCATTTAAACATTCCTTACTTGACATTACATTATCCATAGATTTCTCCACTGTTTGCCAATCCTACGAACTGATTAATACATGCATTGCTAGATAGAACAGCTTTATAATAAACTGTTGTCCTGGTGGTATTCAACAGTCGACAGATAAGTTAGTTACGGAATTTGAGCCATGTCAAGGTTTCTGAAACAAACTGCTAACTTGATAACTCTGTGAAGACAGTATAAAAAAAAATGCAAGATGAGAACTAACCAGAAGAGAGAAGATACGACAGAGAACTAAAATGACTGTTTAGAAATGCTATTATTTTACTTACAAGATCTGTTCTTTGCATGTGTACTTGGACTTGTGGGTGTTTACCTTTATGACAGAAAAGGAAGGAGTAAGCCGCATTCCACTCTTAAACCTGCATTGTTCAAAGTATTTACACACGTTTCACATGCATCATCAAATGTATTATCTGGCCTTCTGAATATGTATTACTGGGACAACATCATGAAAAGAAGAGTCTGGTTTGAACTTCCAGATTGATGTTTAGGAAATAGACCTTCCTTTTTACTTACAAGCTTACCACATTTGATCTGCAGTAGGAAATATTAAAAGCCATAATACCTTTTCAAGTTATTTTTCAAAGTGAATAAATGTAAAGCAGTGCTTATCAGTTTACAACACCCAGTGAAGCTTACCTCCACTAATTACTGTAGTGAGGGTTTCAGTGACCATTTTGCAATGAATTACTGCTGAGGGGAAATAGCTTAGAATTTCTGAGTATTTTTCCTTATTGTACAACCATTTTGGCCTCAGTTTTATATTAACTCTCTGCTGATGTTGATGAGTTAGATAGTTTTGCAAATCAAATGCTTCATTCTTCATTGAAAATGGTAGTGTAATAGGAATTGGTCTAGGATATTCTGACTCTAAATTGCCTTCTCTCCTGTGTATGTCTCTTTGGAACATGAGCACTTTGGACCACTGTCTTTCCCATATTTCTCTTGATTTGATCTTCAAAACCAAAAGGATGTGACATTTTTCACTGAAGTAGATTGTAAAATTATGGAACTTTTGAATTTAGAGGTCTGACTTGTGAATAGCAGTATAGAGTAATGACTGAATAATACTGCCCCAGGCAGTCATTCACTTGTGAATTTCTCATTAAGCTTATTAGAACCCTTCACTTTGCTGATCTCCACTGTGCATTTCGTATAGATATTTTCTTGATCCGCCTCTTATACAGCATGTAGGCATTTCTCATTTTTGCAGGAAACTACATTTCCCTCCAATAAAAATAGCCTTGGAGCTAAACATATGGTTATAATGAAAACTAATATTATTTTTCAGAACTAATAGTGTCATGTAAAATCCAAGTCTTAATCCTCAGTCTGAAGAAGTGCTCTCTTATTACAGCATTAATAATTTACTGATATTAAAAATGGACAAAAAAGCATGGAATGACTATTTACAAAATATAATTGTTTCCAAGCGGTAAGAAAATTAATGATTTAATAGTTTAGAGCTAAACTTGTCCAACAAACACTTTTCCTACAGCTCAGATGAAAGATATTTCTAGTATTTAAATCTTCTGTGCCATTTTCACTAGAATAAATTATGTTTTCAAGCTTTGCAGACTTCCAGCATCTAGCTTCAAAATAGCAAAAGTAAATGTAAAATGCTGCTAATTAACCTTTTCACAGCAAAATGAGATACATCCATTTAGTGGTACAAAACTTCCCAAATTTACAGTTTCAGTGCCTACGGCCATTTTGATTACCTGAAACTTGGAAAATTCTACATAGGACTAGAGCCTTCTGTGTCTCCTAGTTCTTTCATAATGCAAAAGTCTTTAAATATATTAATTTGTTCTTGGATATTTGTTACTACGCTATTTTGTGTTTTCATCTAGTAAAGAGCTGGTGTTTTGGTGTCTTGCCCCAGCACCATGGCTGATTAAATTTCCGTCCCCCTTTCCTGGGTAGAATTAGTGATCATAGTTGACATAAAATTAGTCATGTCATTTCTATGGAAGGCTTTGTGTTCTGTTTTTCTAAGGAAAACAGGAGTGCATATTCACATACCTTTTCTGTGTATAAGAAATCGGCTGATTCATTATCTGAACTGTGTTCTGAAGAACTTCAGTTCCAGGTGCATTTCATGTGCTATTATGGCTTATCACCTGTATAAACTGGCTGCAGGCAGTTGCAAAGATGGCATAAATATAACACGGCACTGTGTGCCGGACTTAGTTAAAGGGGGCAAAAATACATCTAGGGCAGAACCTGTTCTTTTCTATATGAGGTATTCCCTCACCCTCAAGGTCTAGCTGTTTTGTTCTGCATATTGTACTGTCTCCAGCCATTCCTGTGGCAGCTTCTCTGGTCCCTGAAACAGGCTTGACAGAAGGAGTAGCAGAGCCGTATTCTGGGGACAAACTGAACCTACGAACTGCCTTCCTGTTCTTTCAGGGTAATTTAGAATTACACATTGTTGACAAACATTACTAAAAGGTATTGTTAAATGCTCATAGAATGATCATAATGACATTCTCAGTGCTGAAAACTGTATTATCAGTTTAAATATAAAGTAAAATGCATTTTTAATAGTGAAAATGTTCCCAGATGTAGCTATTAACCCTATTTATTATTTAAAATAAGTAAAACTCAGAAAGTAGATGCATAAGAAAGAAGGTGGCTGCAGTATTCCAGAGCGTGAATGTATACTTAAAGGCCTCTGGCATAGGAGCAAATAGTTTTAAGTACTTTGAAATTTTGGACAGTAAAATTTTGTTTCACACAGTTAAGAGAGCATTTTGTTCATAAACACTGCAATCCCTATTGCAAGAGATAGACATGTTTTCCCACTCTAAGTAGTTATGTAAAATGTAGGGCAAGCACTACCCAACTGAATATGTTTTAGTTCAATTTCCAAATCAGATCCGCTACTTGGTGCAGGAACAGTTGAAGGCAGACATCTAAATATACCAGTTACAGCATCTACAAGAACACAAGCAGGCAGGATGTAATTCCTTTCAAGGTACAAAATGCAAGAAGCTGCTAAGAGAATCATACTAACCCCTTGCTGCACCACGGAGTGGGAATTGATAGAAACCATCTGGCTCACTCTTTCTGCCTTCAAAACACTACTGGACATATATTTATATGATATGGTCTTTCAAATTGTTCTGGTTTGCTGCCGACAAATAATTTAGATTTAGTTAAACTTTCAAAATCTGTATTAGACCAAACACTGAAATGTAAATTCATAGAAGGAGAAAATTAAAAACCCGTCAAAATCAAACCCAATCTATTTATTTAATCCAATTCTGATAAATAAATTAGGATTTTTTTTACCTGATGTTTCTCATGTCTTGCTCAGTATATGGATCAAAATGTGTGTCAATTATCTAACAATCTTTTTTTTTTTTAATGTCTTAATAATTCCTTGTCTTAATTTTGCCTAATGTCATTAATTTATTTCTAGTTATACACTGTTTTTACCAGACTAAAAATTTTGTCTAAGATGAAAGCCTGACTTGAGGGAAATCAATAGAATATTTGCCATTACACACAGGCAGCACTTTGAAACCTCTCTCTTTGTTTACATGATCAGGTATTTATAAATGTGTTATTGTCATCCAGTTAATCTTTAGTTCTCTTCTAGCTTTACAATTCCGTATCAAAACTGAGAAAAACAGAAGCATCAGCAGCAGTGGAGAAAATTTTTCCTCTGGTTCAGGACCAATTGCTATTACTAGAGCAAATATACTATGGGAACTGTAGCCAAATTTCTCTTTTATTTTGTATTTATTTGTGTGATTTTTGATCTGCCTTTTTTAATTCAGCTGAATTATCCAGTTTGAAAATCAGGGGGAGTTTTTCAGTTTTGACTTCAACTGCTAGGATGTAGGGGAAATCAGGTGTTAATGATTTTGAGTTTGATGATACAAATTTTCGTGCACACAGTTTTGCCCATGTACGTAATATCAGAAAGTCAGTGAGAAAACTATTGCAACTAGTGTCATGTAAATCTTTTCTAGAGTCCACAGATTTTCTGTGCTTTCCTTTTCTCAAGTGTTACATAGAAATAGTGTCCTAGCTTTTTAGTGAAAGCTACTTGTACCCTAAAAGTAGAAAGGACTCTAGAACTAAGGGATGCACACATTCCAGTGTGTTGTGTTAGAATAGTATGATGTTATCTTCTGAAGAGAAGTTATCAGTCATAGCTAAAATGTAAAAAGTCATGGAATAAAGATAACAGTACTGAACAGTTAACAGAGCATAGGATTAGCCAAATTATGTGAAAAGTTTCTTAAACTTTTTTAACTTTAACACATTTTTATTATTTGTTATTGGTTTGTACACAACCCAGTTTCCCATTGCTTTTGTTCTAATTTTTATATCCCCATGTGTGAGTCAGTGCAGTTATGTTTATTTCAATTAAGTTATCATTGTTTATATCAGATAAAGGTATGTAAAGGGGACATATAAAAGGGAAACTATAAAGTTAGAAAGCTGCTTTGGGTTGTTATCCACTGTTCTTCTGCATTATCACCAATAACCCCAACTACAGGCTAGTTTAAAAGGAGGATTTTCATATATATCTAATTCTGCTCAACTCCACCTTTAGTTACTGAAACATTCTTAAAAACCTAGCCTGTAGTGACTTAGAAGATCCAGTCTCTTAAAAAGATTCTTTAAACATTTTGACAGAAATTGTGCTAAAACAATTAAATTTAAAAACAGTAATAAAATCAGTATGCCGTAACAGTCATCTCTCAATTAACCAGAGGCAAGTATTTAAAATGTGATAGAAACTACTATACTTTAACAACTAAGGAAAGTTTCCTGTGCCCCCGAACTGCATAAGGAAGGACACAAGGTCTCCTGTGCCTGTCAACTGCAGTAGATAGTTTTCTTGGCTGTCAGAGCACACAGGTACTACTAAATCACTACATGGTGACTGTTTATAATGAAGTTATCTGTGACCAGTCTGTTAAAGGATTTAATATCTTAAATTCAGATCCATCCTGGCAGCCATATTATATATTGGCAGAATTCCAGATTTCTATCTCTGACAATAATCGAACAACCTGTTTGATAGACTACAGTGCAGTGCACTGGCATAAGCATAAAGACATACTTTTCTCTTGATCTGGAGACAAATGGAAGATTTCATACCACTCAAGCATTTGATAACAGCTTCAGACAGGGGCCTTTGGGAATGCTTCACTTTTCAATTTCTTTGCTACAATTCACGTAATTCTTATTTTGCTTTTATATGTATTGGTGACTTGAAGTTTTGATGAGCTCTATAGAAGTAATACATAAGCAGTCTGTAGCAGAATATATGGACCCCCTTAAAATCTGGAAAACAGCTGGTCTATGATTCGTAGATGTTTGAAAACATGCATTTCAGCTAATGAGCTTAAACAAGGACCTTGTTCAAGCAGAGAAGAGTAAACTGTTCTCTGTAAGGAAGCAGAGTAACATAGTAGAGATTTCTTCCATAGGTTCATAGAGCTAGAGGACTCAGATAAAGGTTAATGGGGTTTTAATATTAGACTATGGGCTGGGCAGCAGAAGCTATATGTGCAAATAAAGGGTTTGCAGCTCTTACATTTCTATTTTGTGGAGGATTTGAATTAAGCTTGTATAATTTTGTGTTTGGCAGACTCAGCATGCAGGCCTTTTTTTGATTCTGCATTGTATTTATGATAATTTCTATTCCTTATGGTACTGTTCTCTCCTAGTATTTGTAACATAAAAGTAAAAGAAAAGTTACTGTGTAACGCTAAACTGGGCAGGAAATTTTAGAGCTGCCTTGAAGACCGTAAAGTTACAACGGCACAGAGCTTGGCTGTTCCCATAATGGTATGTTCTAAAATATATACAAAAAACCTGTTCTTGGTAAAGAATTTGCTATGCTTTTTGCTCTGACTGAAACAATTATGGCTATTCTAAGCACTTAAAGTGGTGAAGAAACCTTTTCTTTCTTTGCGTAAAATATTCGTGACTTCAGCTGTGTTGCAAAAAGGAGCTGGAGAAAAAGTACCAAAGTTGATTGAAAAGACGATTGTTTTTTACCATACAAAACAAAACAAAGTACTTTTCTTGTTCTTAACTTGGTCTTTTAGTGCCACAGTAATTCCTCTATGACTATCAATGTATTCTTGATTCATATGTGAATGCAAACGTTATATGGCAGAAAGAAGTTTACAAAAGTAGATTATATTTCTACTATTAAATATATATTCAGTATAAATAATGAAATCAGTTTCTACTCAGTATAGAAATGTGGATCTGTGGTTTTTATATAGCTCCAAAAAACTTAGAATAAACTTCCATTTATCTCTTTCATAGAGCAATATAAATTTGCAAATGTATTTGAAAAGTAATAGCTAACTATTTTTCAAGTTGAATATCCTAAATTGGGTATATTCTGGTGTATTGTGCTCTTAAGCCTGTATCTTGAGTAGAATAAATAGACATAGCAACATTACTCCTAGATAGATGTTGGTAAGATACAGATAAGTCATTCTGACTTGAAAGTCAGGAAGAGATTAATGCTGGAACAGGAATTTCATTTTTCTTTATGCCCAGTCTGTATTACCAATGTTATGAAACCATATCTTAAAGTAAAAGCACATGGATTTGCAGAAGCAATAGTTATTATTTGGCATCTTTTTAAATTAACTCCTCAAGCCATTGATAGGCATCAGTAACAAAACTCTTACTGATTTCAGTAGAGCCAGGCTTTTACAAACGGCATATATTTGTCTCTTTCCTAATGTGGGTCTTTCAACTCTTGAGCAAACTTTTCCTAATGAATCATAGGGTTAGATAGCTTTTCCACTAGTCAGTAACTTAACTCCTCCACAGCTGTGCAATATTTTTTACTTTCAACAGCAGCTATTTAGACTAGTAATGATAGTTCTCTATAGTTCATCAGTAAGTCAATATGAATAGAACAGCCATATTTTGACTGTATGTTGAAAAGAGAGCTAATGCTGTACTTCTCAATGATTACTTTCTCATGTTGATTACATCTCTGTGTTGAGTATGTATTTCAATCAAATACCATGCACACAGAGAAGGAAGTATTTTTTTCATGTAGAAATCTATGTTAATGAAATAAATATGGCACTGCCTGCCAGGGTTCAAATTGGACTTCTTTGTACAATACCACCTGTGAGGTAAATTGCAGCACATGTGATTACAATAGATGATGTGTACATAATTCTTTAGGGATATATTAACAGAGGCTAGTTTAGGATGCAGCTGCCAGATAGCTGTTAAGAGGAAAACAAAGAAACCATCCCACTGTGATGGGTCTGGAGCTGGAAAAGAGTGAACTCATGAAATGGGAGCTGTAACTAGCAATTCTACTTTGCTGAGTTCAACTGAAAGTACCCATAACTGTGTTGTTGAAGTATGAATGAGAAGACAATATAATAAGTTGTGATCCAAAATCTTCAATATTTACAGTGCTGTATACAGGCAGAAATATCCTGCATTTTCCTGCATCACCTACATTCTAGTTTTGGAATTCATGTAGTTAATTGTTTGGGGAAATAAGCATGATTACTTTCATGTATGATTTGTACAAAACTAATGTTCGTTAAATTTTGTCATATGGATAAGAACATCCCAAACAAAATGGTATCACAGACAGAAAACAGTGAACAGCTAATGTGAAGAGGGAGAAGGGGAAAAAAGATTATTGTAATGGCAGTCATACATTTTAACTTAGCCCTAGCAGGGAAAAAAATTGTGTATCTTATGGATACAAGATGATCACTTGTAAATGATTAGCAGAAAGTCAGGAAATATGGGTTCTATTATTTATTTTGTCTCACACAGTTGCATAACAGTGGCTACTTGCACATTTTTTAAAATATCTGAAGTGATTAAGAAATGTAAGTATCATATATATGCTGTGGGGTTTAGGCTTAAGTATTGCTTTTTGAAATGTAACTTGAAATGTCCCTTGAGTACTTGTCAGCACTTTTAGAAAATTGTCTCTGGGATGTCTACAGATCCTATCTGAAAAGGGCAATGTACAGAATACCTACTCATGTTTTTGAAATATTTTGTTATATAAGAAGAAAAAGTGGGATTAGTATTTAGACTTATTTTGGCAAAGATAGGTATTTATTACATTCAAAATGTGTAACAGTTCTGAATACTTTCTCCAATAATTATGATAAATATATCTTTTATTACTAGATCATTTTCTGCTTAAATGATATAGCCATTGGAACTCATCACATTCTCTTAAATAATCTGGTTGGATCAGAGCTAGGCTATTAACCACCTTACTAAATTAGGGGGTTTATGCCTCATATGTTATGAATCACCTGAAAAATTCTGCTTTTGGTCTAGTTTGGACTAATGCTAGTTTTATGATTTTGGTATAGACCAATGTTGCCTCCAGTATTCCTTCTGGATGAAAGTGCCATTTCAGAAATTCTCATTAAGTCATTCAGAATGTGTCCTAGAACAATATGATTAAAATAGATTAATTCAAATTCAAAACACTGAATTACTTAGCTAAAAAAATTAACAGAACATGATTTCCTTGAAAGATGTGGTAATAGCTTCCTAGAAAGATGTGGTAATCTTTTTTTTTTTTTTTTCTCTCCATTTAATTTTGTTGCATGACAGTTATGTTCAGTAATATAGACTGAATTTCCCAAGTCACACAAAGATGCAGTCAGAAATGAAGGCATATTAAGTAATTTTAGTTTGGTAATTATAATCAAGTAGCCTGAGCACCAGTTTGCTAATTTGAACATTCTGAGTGAAATTGGGGTATAATAATTTAAAAGAATGGTTTTATTAATAGTTGTATTTTCATTGCTCAACTTAAGAGGTGTTTAAAGAGACAAGTATAAGTGGCCTAGGACTCTTGCTGTTTACTTTATAATTTGAACAGACTCTCCTAAGGCTACTCTCAAAATTCATGTAACATTTGGTTTCCTTTGAACTAATAAATATTAACTACAAACTCCAATATCAATTCACCCAATTATGTGGCTGTTACACTGTTAGCAAGGTAGGAGAACATGCCAGACTGTCTTTTACAGCCTCAGTAAGAAAACTTCCCTCCTGACTGCTGAAACATGCTCAGACACAATGCTTGGTGCTCTAAAACATAATACCAGTACTGTAGGGATGGCAGGATGTAAAAAAGAGCAAGAGGCTTGAAACACCTGTGTAGCTGATTACTTTAGTAAGTGGGAGGAAGGAGGGCACAGTCAGCCCCTTGTAGCTGGCCAGCAGTGAGAAAGGAGGATTCCTTACAGGGAAGAGGCTCTCCATGTGTTTCCAGCTGTGGTTTTCTCTACATTTTTTATGTTGTCTCTTGCCTGATGAGATAGTATTTGTTTCCTGAGTGGATGAATGGAATCGTAATTTGGACATAAGGTATAAGAAAGTTTCTTTTTTCTGACTTGTATACAGTGTTTTAGAGTGCTCTATAGAAGAACTTGCTTGCCCTGGAAATTATGTACCTTTTTATTTGGTTTTGGTTTTCAGTCTTGGAAATATTGACCAGGATCTCCATGCTTAGTAAAAAATGTAAAAGGTTTAGTTAGAAGAATGAAGCTTACTTTAATTGGAAGAATGGCTTTTTGTCACCAGTTAGTTTGAAAATAGCCTCTTGAAGTTGTATCCAAAATAGTTTTTGAATAGTAACAACATTTGTAGGGAGAGTACTGTTTATTTGTCATGCTTGCAGTTCATATGTTGTCAGAAGTGTGTTTAGTAAAGTCTCACCTAAGCTGCATAGGCTATTCCAAGGAAATCAATTAGCATGGCCGAGTTGAAGTTGCTTTTGCTGGTGAAAGTTGCACTTTCCAATTGTACTAGTACTGGCTGCACTCTCTAGGATTCAGTTGTCCTTTCTATTTTATTTAAGAGCTTCTGTCAGGGTATACAACTCTTGTTTTCACAAGGTCTTTGCTGCAGAAGCTACACAAGCACTGGATGGAATCAGTCTATTCCCCACTCTGTGCTGCCTTCTTCCCTTGAGTCAGCTAGATCCATGTTTTTTCCCAAATCCATCTGCTTAGTGGCTAGCTAAAGAGCCTGAACATTGCCACCCTTAGAGTTCATGTAGACCCCTTAAAGGGCAAATATATCATCATAATGCAATGTTGTGCATGTGTTATGCAAGAAGCCAGAAAGCTCTTGTAATGAGCATTTCCACACACCGGACAAGCATCTAAAAGTTCACATTTGCCACTACATTGCTTACAGCTGTGCATACAAACAGCCCACAGAATTATGGTTCCAGTTCACCTGAGCAGCTCTGGGACTTCTGCACAGATTCGCATGCAATCTTTTCAAAATTTGGTGTTGTATCTTCAGCTCTAGATAGTATGTATGTTCATCTGTAATAATTTTTGTCTTTAACAATCATGAAGTTCTCTATTTGCCTTTTTTTTTTTTTGCTGTAAACAGTTACTTTGATTGAAATATCAAATCCCACTTGACATTTAGAGGTCATAATAAAAACTTATAAAATTAGCACAGGTTATTAAAGAAAATATGCCTCATGTTAGCAGGTGGGGGTTTTTTTCTGTTTTGAAATACATTGCCTTCTAATTAGACAAATATCAAAAGTCCAAGGTATCAAAATGGCCAGGGACAAGTCTGATCAGCTTCTTTTTATAGTCTATAGCACCTCCCAGTGTCTATTAAAATGTTTAAAAGAAAGCAAGCCAGCTTACCAAAAATGGAAGTAAGGTAAGGCGTGTATGTTATTAAAGGTTGAAGTACTAACACTAGGAAATTCCTTCAGAAAAACCCATGGGTAATGGGTGTATTCAAAAAGTGTTTTGATTGAAGGAGATGAGTGGTGTTTGTTATTCCCTGTTGAAGTTATTGTGGTTATAAATGCTATGAAATGGTCATGTTTTCTGTGTTTTTGTTTATAGTTTTGCATTGATCTAATGATGTTCTGACTGTGCTTAATTTTGAAAGATTGCATACTGAAGGAAAATTTCAGTGTTTTTAACAGAATATCTAGACTTTTTAATAATTTTATCCTGTTTTTGAATTGTCAGATTCCCACTATAACTTTAAAGACCAAATGCTCTGTTGGAATAAATTGACATAGCTTTGCTGATGTTAACTGGGATTTACCCATCTGATCATCTGATTCAACCTGTTTAGAATATTGTAGTCTTCTGTTGATAAACTGTGCAGGTACTAGAGTCATGCCATAGGCAGTGTGTGAATACTGGAAAAAAAAAAAAATTCCCATTACAATTTAATCCTCGTTTTGTCCTTTGTTTCAAAAGCTAAATAATAGTCAGGAGAGCGTATTGATTGCATTGGTATTTTTATTGCTTTTTTGGTGTGTTTTCGTGAAGTTGTAGGCCACTTCTGTGAATATCCACTTCCAACTTTTCAGCACCAATTGTTGTAAAGAATTTTTTCCATTTGTATAAATGATGTCATGTGTTATGAAAGTTTTAAAGTGTGACAATTCAGTGCTATGATTGTTAACCTCTATTATGTTATTACTATAGGAATTTTCACTGTTAACTGTTTCTTAATAATGTTTCTAAATAACATACACCAGAAGGCTAACTTGACCTTTCCATCAGCTCATATCCAGAATTAAAAATTAAAAATAAAGTCAAAGGTCAAAAAAGACAATTGAAATACAGTTGCCAAATATAGACAGTCAATTATGCAATGAAAGCAGTGTACCACCCAAGAAGAGTAACAACCTTCGTTGTCTCAACTTATTTTGTTTTGATGAGGAAAGTGTTCCAAAATATACTACTAGTTGATAACATCCTGTGGTGTGGAACAGTATAATGATATGCTTTAGGATGCCTTGGGTCTTCCTGAGCTTTAAGGAAGATGGAGGGGAAAACCAGCTTTGTTCTGTACTATGGGATCCTAGAAATCTAAAAAAAATCACTTTCAGATACTCAAACAATACAGAAAGCTGGAAGCTGTGAAGGGAGATATCTGGATTTTGGTTTTGTTTTGCAAGACTGACTGTATAAGGAATTAAATTTCCTACCAAATTCTATTTGCCCATATGGAAAATTGCTTCCTTAAAATTCATCTGAGCTCTGTGTTTTTCTGTCTAGCTACTGACTTCAGTTATTTTTGTTAATATTCTATTAGTCAATTAATATCCTATAATAAAAGTATTTAATATCTATAACATTTACACACAATTCTTTTGTAGGTTTGGAAGTTTTTTCACTAATAATTTTTAAAGCTCTTTACACAGAGGTGAATAATTCTTTTTCATAGAGGCACAGAGAGTTTGAAGAATTTTCTCAAAGTTTGTAAGCATATTGCTTAAAAGTTTAGATTAGCCTCAAGTCTCTCGAGTCTCAGGTCAGGGCCACTTCAGCATATTTTCTTTAGGATGGAGCAAAACATGCTTAATGATACAATACAGAATTTTTTGTACATTCAGAATTTATAAACAATGGGGGAAAAAGCTGTGAGGGAGAAGGGGCTGCAATTTATCTTTTTAAATGTATCCTGTAACTGCATCTGCAGTTGGCTGCTGAACTTGATTGATGGTTCCATAAAAATATAACATTTCTCATTTCTGATAAGTCTCAATATTGAGAGGTTCAGAAAAACTGCCAGGTCACAGCTGAATTAACAAAGGTGTATCAAGGTCAAAAGAATCAGTTTAAGCACAATGTGTATAGATTCAACTTCAGTGTTTTTCACTGCTCATACTGATTTTAGCTCATACTCCAGTTTTGAAACACACACAGGCAGACATAGCCCTGTTGGTGTATGTTAGCTTGTGAAGCTGCTGCCTGTGCATGAGCCCGGAGGTTTGATTCCCCCCTCAGAGCTTATGCAATCATTTTGTGTTCAGAGAAGAAAGTGAGTATAAACTGCTACTGTTCTGACTTTACACATATTTTTCAGCTGGTAAATACCATGGAATAAAGAAGGTGGTGAAGATTCAGGAGGTAAATTCGGAAGTGATTAACAGTTTTAACGGTGTTTTGTGGCACCCCTGTTTACTGTGTCAGCTGAGCACTGATCTCAACACAGATACGTGAGATCTGAAGAATCTTGCTGCAATGGCTCAAGATTTTACTCCCTCCTTTCTTCTCCTCACTTCCCCGAAAGTGTACTCTCATCGAAAAAGTCAATAGAAGCTGTAAGACAGGCATAACTCAGCTGCTTCTGTTATCTGCATCTTTGCTAAAACCCATCTTCATCAGCAGTTGATGGTGAAAAGCTGGGATTTGTGATAAGGTATAGGGTAACGTATAGGCATAGAGTCTCTTCTGCTGGTTGAAACTTGAGGGGTGGTATATACCGCCAGTGCTAGACAAAGAGCTAGAGAGAGCAGGGAAAGCTGTTATATTTAAATCTGATTAATCACTGTAGGAGAGAAAGTCATCCTTGGCACTGTAGGCAAAGTTTTGAGAGGATACACATATATTGCCATTTGAATTAAATCTCTCTCTGTTATAACCAAGAAGATTAGCAGACTGCTAATGCGAAGCAAAGGCACTTTCACATTAGTTAAGATTTTTCTCCTGATGCCAATGTATTGGTTGGACCGACAACCTCTGAAAAATAAAGAATGCAGTTGCAAAGACAGACTCTCTGTTTGGTTGGAACACACATAACCCTTAACTGAATCTGGTACATCAATATCTGCCTTGATGTATCTGATTTTCAGATACTGAATCTTCTTGCTCCTCTATGTAATATGTATTTAAGAAACAGAAATAAAATTTATATAGTGGCACAGCATACATAGTCCAACATTTGTTTTACCCTAAGAAGCATATATATAAAATGCTATTGGAAATAATTTTGATTCCTAAGCAAGTTTGAGTATTTAACCACTAACATGCATATAAAGTATATTTTGTCATCAGTTAGGGTTTAGGTTTGAACAAAACCAAGTTAGAGTTCATTTAATATTGCTGAAAACTGTGACTTGTTGGATTTTGATCAAAATAGAAGTAGTTTTCCAAGATAAAAATTTTAATCAAGATTTCAGCCATTTTGTGCCAAGATCTCACTAGACTATCTTTTCTTTTTTTACTTTTTTTCCTTGGCTTTATCCACTGAAAAGAAGAGGAAATAGGCACTTTCTGGGTTTAGAGCACACATGGAATATGATAGGATCAGACATCTTAGGATTCAGGTTCCGGGAAGGCTTTTCTAGTAACTAAGAGACCCTTTGAAGTCTTTAAAATGAGATTCCAAAGGCAACAGAGCATGGAAAGTCCTAAAGCATCATCCAGCCGTAGTTGTAAATCTTCTTGGGTAGAGTCAAAATAAACTCTGATTTTTGCTGCCTTTTTTTCTGAACAAAATTGAATAAAATCTGGCAAAATTCATAAACATGAACTGAAATGGAAGAAGGAGTAAGCAGTAATAAGGAGACATTTATTTTCCATCAAAGATAAAGAGTTAACAAATTGTCGTGTTATCTCCAAGATTTGTTCAGTCACTCTCACTTTTTACAATCATGAATTCAAAAAGTCTGTTTTGTGTGCCCACTTAGATTATTTTACATGAACAAGATACAAATTTTATTTTTTTAATAAAAAGCATATAGTTTAGGCTTGGACAAGGTATAATAAGTGATTGGAAAAATGTTTATGAATAATGACAGATTTTTCTGGGTGACCTCATCTCTTGGCTGCTTCCTAATTCTTGCTTTAGTGTTTCAGTATGTGACTCTAAGTTCTCACTCTGCCTTTCAGTTTTCAGAATGAAAGCAAAGCTGTCAGGTGCAAAATTATTTCCTCTGCTTAATGAAGATCACTGTCCTCTGATTTGCTTAGTTTACTCTTGAGTTATCACCTTCATGTCCACCAGAAGGCTCTACTGCTTTCTGAAATGTGTACAGAGTAATATTCTTCAGGTACCTAACAAGGTCGTCATTGTTGTAAACAGGATTCAACAATGTGCTTTCACTGAAAACAGTACACACACATTTCTTGGACTAAGCAGTTAACTTCTAATGCGTTTTGAAACAAGTGAATGATAAATACAGATTAATTATAATTGGTGACTGAGGATTTGGTTCAGTATTTAATTTTGTCATGGAATTTCAATCTACATATATTTAATACAGTGGCTTTTGAACTAAAATCTTAGGAAATTTTAACACTTCCATTATTTTTGCTGTTACTTTCATAGGATGTGCATATGTATTTTATTCTGTAACTTACTAGAGAAGTTTGAAATACAAAGACCCTAATTCCTCACCGTCTTGGCATTCTAACATTTATAGCCCCGACTGATGGGAGAAGCTCTGTGAATTTTGGCACTTGCCAGTTACGATGAAGTTATTCTACAGACATTTCTCAGTATGAAGATTGCTCTTCACATTATTCATGCTTCACAATTCATGGGCTGAAAACAAGCAGCTGACTGCCTGCAAAACTGTCAATGCAGCTTCCTTTATGAAGCTAAGTTATGATAGTTAAAAATATGACCTTTTTTCTTGTTTTCACTTCAGTAGCACATGTTAGTGATTCAAAAGGGAAAAGGATAACCTTTATTTATTATGGAAGTGGAAAATTAGGATAAAATAGATACCTCTCAGAGCAACACTCTTCATACCCATTGATTAATTTGACTGCAACTGTTCTGGGATTCCATCCTGAGAAACAGATTTGATTTACCTTTTACTAACTTTCAGAACTGGAAATTATGGTACAAGAATATTTGAACACCCAGATTGATACATCTTTGTAATGGGTATGATTTAAAATGATGCTTTTCAGAGACCCTGTATAAAAATAGCCTCTTTAGTCTTCTAATGTTAAAAATTTTGCTTAGGGAAAGTGTATTAATCCAGGTGAGGGTTTTGGGTGTTTTTTTTGGTCTGTCCCCGTCCCCCCCCCGTCCCCCCCCCCCCATATGATAGTATTTTCTTTATGGGTATTTTAGTAGAAAGCCATAAACACATCTTCAAAAAGCCTTCTTACATATTCTGTTCAATAGAGGATGTGACCAAAAAAAAGTTTTTTGCAATAATTTTTTTAGTTTCTCAGAAAATCCAAGTTATCAGTGTTTACATTTTTCCAGTCCTCTTTGTCTATATTTCCCTATTCTACTTGTCCAACAAAAGCATTTGGATATTATTTCCTAGTATACAACAGATAAATTACAGCAAGAGACTTATACTTAAGATGGTGGGAGACTTCCCACATACTTTAGTTAAATTTAGTGGAGACAGTTCATCATAGCGCACATCAGTTACCAGATAAACCATTCAAGTATTGATTGTTTTTTCTCCTGATACTTGTTGCATTTACCAGAAAAAGAATTCAAAATTTTTTTTCACTGCAATATAAATGTAAGGGTTTAATGTCTCGAGGTTGCCTTTCTGTAATTTGTAATGGTTACCATCACTAAATATTCTTAAAGTGTTCAGAAAACTTCAAGAAAATGGGTTGCCTTTAGCACAAAATGATCTGATATTCTCTAATGGTTTCACTACAGAACATTTCAGGGTGTCAGTGTGCTTCAGCAGCATGGGCTCCTGCAGAGAATTGAGAACCTGTACTTGAACTTGAAATAATGCTAAATTACTAACAAAGTTTTTATTTAAGCATCATGGAACAAAAAAAAAAGCAAATTTCTATAATTATTCAGCTCTATATGCTGTCATAATCTCTTTAAAGTGTTTGTAAATAATAACAGAAAAAAATGGGTACTGTGGATATTCACTTATCTGCAGAAATTTAGAAGAAAATATTTCAACAGTCAGTACATTTTTTCCCAGTGATTTTTATGGGAGCAACATTTCACTCCAAAACTAGCCCTATGGATCTGTATTGTAGCAATGACCTCCTGAAATTCAATGGGAGTCTTCTTGAATATGGACCAAATAACATATTTGGCTGCTGGCCACGTGTTGTCTTTCAGAGGAGTATGCTTATTTGCTATGTAATAGTGTAGGAAGAAAGGAGACATATGGAAACAAATTTTAAAAGAAACAGTAACATTAGTCAATGATGTTTTAGCCACGCAAGTTGCCAAGCTCTTAATGTAGTCATGAAGCAAAGAAATAAATTATGAAGCCCACTAGCCAGGCACTTAGCTTGCAAAAGTGCTGTTCTTATAGAAAATAAGCAGACAACTTCGGTTGAAAGCTGAATCACACTAACAGTTCTTGAAGTTGGATTTATTGATTTCTTTTGCTGCTGCTCTTATAAAAAGCACAGTAATACGTACAACCTACATTAAAACTGTATTTAATACCATCCTTGAATATATATTTGTCCTTTCAGTTGACAATAAACACTAGACCAGCATGTCTCTGCCCCCCTTTCTTTATAATTTCATTTTGAAACATGCAATATAATCCTATGTATTTTCCTGTTGTATCTTAATAAAGTAATGTCTTTTCAAATAAGTGTCATGTTTCTCTAAATAATATATTTGTAATAACATGAAAGCTAAAGTGGCAAAAATAGTGACTGTAAAATTGATTCCTTCAAGTCTAAATGGAAGATACATAGGTATTTGTGTGAAAAATACAGATTAGTACAACAATTCTTTTGCCAGTTCAAAAATTGTATTTGGTACAGCTTTGCAAAATATTATATGTCCATTCTCTCTAGATGAGTCATATTTTTGGAATAAAGGGGAGAGAATATTTTTTCAGCATCATGATCATTGTAATAATGAACTGCAGAAACTAGAATAGATTTTGTTCCTGGCTTGGCAGACTATCTAAAAGATTTTGCAAGAGAGTTTACATAATTCTTTCCATTGAACTTTCTAGTATTGCATATGTTTTAATTGTTAACTCAAACACACCAAACTTTTAGGTAGTTTGTGGACTATATAAATGTGGTTTAATGTTTCATAAGTATTTTATGAGCAGAGTTTGTGGTTATACATTTTCATACTTACAACCTTAATTCACTTGTTAAAATAGGCTCTCTGTTTGCTAATAGTTACCAGCTGTAACTAATGCATTAGCAGATCTACAATGTAGTATTTAAAATGACGCATTTCAAAATCAATAACAAATGTCCCGCTGTAGGATTAATTGGAAAACTTGTCTTATACAATGGTCAGTACCCTACACAAAATTCTTCTGAAATTACGATAAATCAAGGAATAAGAAACAATGATGTATAAATTTCTAAAAACTTTGAAATAGGAAAAGCAAAAGTATTACTTACTGTAGTTGTTGTTTGCTTCTCTTGTCCCCTTTACTTTGCCTCGTTTATCAATCCTCATATACCACTGAGTTCGACAGAAAAGTCTTCTCACTCTTACATCCCCCCCTTCCATATAATCATAGCTTCTGGTATGTCGCTCAGGGCTGGAACAGTTCACATTTGTAGCCATTTGCTCTGGAGTCATGTCATTGCAAGCTAAAGATATAGTGCCCATTAGAAAGATAATGTAAAAGTATGATCTGTAGAGCAAAATTGGCAGGATCCATGTCAGTATCCATTTGTGCATTATAGTGCAGTGTTCTGGGTGTTCATGAACAACATAATGAAAATTAAATCTCAAGTAGACTGTTGCTCTTAGGTCACCGACCTGCCTTCTGTCTTTACGAGTTACAGATTCATTTAAATGAGATTGTTCCCTCTTCTAGAATTCTGATCGTTATTCCTTAATAGTTAATGGCGAAATAGAAGAGCTTCTTAAATATCTCTTCAGTCAGAATATCCTTTAAAGACACAAGTTATAAAAACCTTTGTTGTCATGACCTTCTGTACTACTTGAATTTGCTGCTTGCACTGAAAGTAAAAGATCTGTGAGAAAAGGTGCATGTATAAGTTTTTATGCTCAACTGTTACAAACGTGCAAGGATACATTATGCTATTGAAAAGTACTATACATAAATGTATGACATGCTAAGCTGATTTTTAAAAATATGCAAAGGTATATACAATAGATCTCTCTCACACAACTTTTTACATAAACAGACATTTAAACTGATTGTAAACATAGTTCTGTCTTCAGTTTTAAGTCCTTCCACAAATCCCCTATTGAATCTGTTGAACTACTTTCTCATGCATGGTAAAATTCTGCTGATTACTTCATACCCATATATTCACTATTAGCACAGTCTATCAGATAACTTTTCTCTAGTTCAAATTTCAAAACAGACCTCATAGTCTTAGCCCTGTATTTTTATTCCCACCCTTTTCATTTTGTTTATAGAAATAGTTTTCTTAATGCTTTTTTAGCATCTAGCATATACAAATGAAGATAAAAGTTATTAGCTATTAGAAACTGTTGAATGTTCTTGTAAAGTACAGATAACTTACTTGTTCCTGTTGATAAGAGCTGAATACCCAAGTACTCCATTTCTGTTGTCTGCTTTTTGCAACATGAGACACTCTACTGTAGCTACAAACTTCTCAGCTCAGAAAGACTCCACCAGAATTATAATTGTTTCCATAAATCAACACGCTGGAGAGATGGTGTGTATGTGCTTATGCGTGCGCGTGCATGTGTGTGTTGAGCCTGTTGTTCAGTCCTTTTCGATAAATACCTTTGCTGACCTCACTTGGAAGCAATTAGAATTTAACCAGTCAGCTGTCAGTTGAATGCACAAACGAAAATAAAAGACTTGCATTGTATCGTGTCCAATGGTCATCAGAGGGAGCTATGTACATAGTTTATACTTTAAATCTCCAAGAATCTACTTTCTAAAAACATATATTCTGTGGTGTGTGGATAGAAATTGCTTCATATGCTAGCTAGTGTTTCTGTGCTTTGATTTAGGTCAGTATTTTTCTGTCCTTAAAAAATTCTTCCTTCTCACTTTTGTACTCACATATTTATCTCAGTTTGCTTTCAGATCTCTTCTGCAGTTTGGTGGATTCGTAGTCTGCTTAGTGCCTTTCTGATGGATATATGAAACATGTGGGTCCATTATGTTCTGTGGAGAAGGGTGTACTGTGGCCATTATAGATGATGCAGTGTATTTTTATATCATGGATTTGAAAAGAGAAACAACTGCACTGAGATTTTTATTTGATCACCCACTAGATGAAAATGAGAATGTATATTTGGATGTTTCAAAGTCTGACATTTAAACACAACCTTTATCAGCATGAAGAAGAAATTACTACTAGGGAACAGCCTGCCTTAGTGTACATAGTTACTAGTTCTCCAAACTCACACCACAAGAATGAAAAGTGGCAGCAATGCAAGAAAAACCCTTATACTGCATACCAACCAATGGGTGACCTGCAGGCATAAAATACAGACAATCAAAATAATGGGTAGATATGCCTGGTTTTCTGCCTCTGTATGCTTATTTCCATCTTTGGCACCAGTCTGCTATCCAAAGTCCATGTTCCATTTTACCCTTAAATTCTGTTGAGTTTCTGGTGAATGTATTTGTAAAACATACCAAAGCCAAGTTTTCAGTAGCCCCTTATCGTGTTTAATTTCCACACCGTTGATGTGAGTATACATCAGTAAATAATAGTAACAAGGAAAGCTTGGAACTAATCCACATATTAAGAATAGTTTACTTACCTTTAGTTGTCTATACTTGATAATGTAATGCAGTTTATCATTCTCTGCTTTTATTCCACCCCTACTCCTTCCTCTCTGAGAAATGGATAACAGTTACTTCTTAAAAATTGAGTAAACTGTAGAGGCAGTTAAAAATCATAGGGAGTACATATGTGCCACCTTGTGGTGAGGGGGACATAAGTAAATTGGGGTTTTTCACTGGAGTGATCCAAAATGAGCATAAAGGTGTATGGCACCAGGCAACCTTACTCAGTCTTTCCGATACACAAACACAGAGAATGAGTCATTTCCTTCCTTAGCATCCTCAACTTCCTTCTTAGTGCTCACTTGGATTAATCCCATTTGTCACTCTCTTGGCTTTCTTTTTTTAACCTTTTTCGTTTGAAATCCAAAGTTGATCAACTTTTCTTATCAATATCTCCATTTCAGCATAGTGAGCTGTTCCCTGTATTCTGTGGCTCAGCCTAATTTTCCTAGGTCAGCAAAAGGCTTAATATATGCACCTTTATGATACGAAAGGTATGGCGGTTAGGGATTTCAAAGGCTGGATGCCTGCACTAGATACACAAAGTGGCTTTCATTAAGCCTTGTAAACTGTGATTCCAGCTATTTCCAGTTTGACTTGCATCTTGTCAACCCGTGACCACCCTTCTGACAAGAAGTGGGGACTGAAGTGATTTATCCCAGTTGCGTTTTTTGCCAGTACATTTGCTGGATTTATATCAGTATGTTCTCTGATCCATTCCACAGTCTGAATTCAGAATGATAGCAATGAAAAAAATTTGTGGTATTCAAAAGGCTTATCTGTTGTGTATTATAAAGAAAGCAATCGAGGATAAAAGGTAATCTGTGTTTTACTCAGCAAAGCAGGATGCAAGTAGAAATGTTTTTGTAAATACTCTGGGTCTTTTATGTGCAATACTAACTTTCACTTTTGGATCCATACTGTTTTTAATTTTTCCTATTCCTTGCTAACTTACTGTTTCTGACAGTAAGAGGAGAAAAAAATACATACCTGAGGTTTTAGTTCCAGAAAGCTGGAGCTACTCACAGTCCAGGCATAAGCATGTATTTCTCTTGGCTCTGAAAAAATAAATTACTTACTGTAAGTGTATTTTTAAAGTGGTGCTTCAGTTCAGATCTTTATGAAGTTTTGTATTTAGAATAAATGAAAAGCAGTTTAAATAAGGTACTAGCTCTAAGTTTAGTCAGTGAACAATGCAGTTAATCTTTAATTATTGCTGATAACATTCATATCCTCACATTTTCTAATTATAGAATAACTTTTTTCCACAATGCTTTAACTGCAGTTTTACTTAATCATACAGTTTCATGGCTTGCTATACAAGTACAACTGCATATTTTTAATGAAAGAATGCCATCTTGATCTGCGTATACAAGTCAGGTTTCTTTACCTAAATCTCTGATCCCTTGAATGATCCAACCCCCTTCTGTTTAAACCAAGCATAATATTATCTCTCTCAAATTGAACTGTCTTCATTTTATGGAAGACTTAGCTCGACTGGCACTTCTTCCTTTATGTTCTTACAAATGTGCTTGCCCAGGGCTTTGCAAATCCAATTCCAAGCAAGTCCTTAATTATATATAGAAATTGTCCACCTAAAATGCTAGTGATTTTGCATTTCTTTGGCGAGACTGTATTTGGAGAAATGTGTTAAGTTATCAGGACCACAGGAAACATGAAAATGGGCAAAATACACATGCTGTAAGCCATCCTTTAATATATAAACCTGCCCCCTTTATGTTAACCTATGCATTGGTTCCTGCTTCCTAGTTGATAGATGGTTATCCACAGCATTGCTACAGTGCATATGCTGAAAAGAAAAAGTGGAAATGAATTGCAAGCACTTTGCTTCCAATTATGAATATTGTGACTTCAGTTCAAATAGAAACAGCTTAATAAAGTCTATTTCCTTTTCCCTCACATAGGAAATTACTTTTTGTCCTTTTAGATGAAAACATGACTATAGGGATCCGTGCTTTCCTCATCTCCAGGCTGACCTGTTGTAATATGTACCACCCAGGTTTGGCATTGGGTCATGAATGTGACTTTTTAAAAAAAACTCCATTTTGTCCAGCTTGCCCTCAGGGCAACATACCTGCTAAGAAACTATCATTCTGCTGTTTCTTGTTCCCTGATCCATTTCAAATTTGCTTTAGAACATCTTCCAGAACTTTCAGAATTTAAGACAGTAGGAAGATAAAAGTCTCTGTATCAGACTTTAAACCTAAGATGTTGGGTTTTAATGCCCTGCAGCAATAGCTAAAATGGGATTGGAACGTCCTATGGAAAAAATTCCGCAGATGTGAAGGTGCTAAATGTTCTCATGGTTAAATCGTTATCCTTAGTTCCCTCATCTCAGAAATCAGGATTAGATCAAGGTTAACTTTTGCTACATGCAAAAGATATAAGTGCTACTGTTTGTGCAAATCTTCCATCAACATTGATATCTGAAAAACATTGCAATATGCATGCAAAATAAACTCATTTAAAGAGGCAGTAAAAAAAAAAGACAGATAAGGAATATGGCACTTCAGTTTGGATTTATCTTTTCAGGATGTAAACTTAAGTGTAAACTCAAGATTAAAACCCATAATTATGAATCCTTTGCCTGCCTGACTGTAAGAATGTCTTTTTGGTTTTGGTAACTGGTATGGGTTATTAAAATCATATTGAAATGACAACAATAAATTTTTCCTAGCAATTCTCAAAACAGATCCCTTAAACATCATTCATTTCTTTGTTTCCTCCTATTCAGCCAGATCATATTGAGCTGATTTAAATCTACAGGAAAATTGGAATGGGATGCAGTAGATACTAATGCAACAACAAACCCCAAAACCCCCACCAAAACAAAACCAAACTATCAAATAGTTGACAACTATATAACAACTTCCTTTTTTTGTTAATTAACTACAGCAGATGTTTTTTATCTAGCTTATTTTAGGGAAAACAAAGGCTGGGAATACCTTAGTGCAGTCAGTAATAAACTTGAAAGGTAATGACATCCAGGCTTTTTTCACAAGGACAATGGAGTATCATGATACTGATTTTTGAAGGAGATGGAATGAAAAAATAATGCAATGGCAGTCATTTGACTCTTTCCTTTCTGAATGGAGTTTGCACAGTACATGGTTATGACAGGTCTCCTTGTTATTCATACTTGATAACCCTCAACTTCAGGGAATCCTACTTGTGATGACATCAGGACGCTCAGACTGTGATTATCATAACCTAAGATGTTGTCAAAGAATTGAATTGTAATAGTACGTTTTTGGTGGAGGTACAAAAAATATAGAACTGATATGAGAAAATACTGAGGAGAACCATTTAGTTTATCTTATTTATTACCAGGTGTGAAGTTCAAAAGTCTCTCTTTCTGAAGTGATCCATACATTTGTATTCAAATTTTACTTTTACCAAAATACTTACCACGTAGTGATTTCTTCTGCCTGATTTTAAATATATTCTTTTAAAAAATAAAGATAAAAAAAAGTGTGGCACCTTTTTATATACACAGATGGTTGGATAAGAATCAGCTTTAAGACATAGATTTGTGGAACTTTGCTGAAGTATCATCTTAAAAACTTGCAGAAAACTACTGTTCCTATGACTTTACAGGTAATAATTAAATTTTACATTTGTAGCAATGAATATAAAATAACGTATTCGTGTTTAGCTTTTAACTCAGCTTGTAGCTATACATAGGTATGAATATTACATATAATTCAAGACTGGATTATGCAAATTCTTCTGTGCTTTTTTCTTTTCTTTTTAAGTGGTCAAACAAGATAGCCATTTTTAACCCTTCACATAGGTCCATATATAGCATAACTATTATTGTAATTTACTTGGTGGTTAAACATTTTTTGGACCATATAAAAAGTAAGTTATGAATAACATCTAAAGCAAGAATAAAGTTTTGTTGCAATGATAATATATATCCATTTTTACCCTATCTATTTGCTTCTCTTTTAATCTTAGAAAACATTTTTAGTTCCTTCTAATTGGAGCCCACCTGAAGGCAGATTTTGGAGAACAGTTTTCAGCCTTTCTTTTTTGTTTTAGGTTTTTTTTTTTAATAATTTTGAAACTGTGGCTTATTGATCTGCTGATGCTACCTATATACCTCATTGAACAAAGGTTGGTTGAAAATGGAAAATTATCCCCTTATTCAAATACTTCTTTATATCTCTAATTAAAATCTAGTAATGGAAAAGAACTAGATTGTGCAAATTATATGGTCCTCTCTATGATTCGCACCACAAGTTGCGCTCCTTGATTAAACCACAATAATGCTGAAATTATTAGTAGACTTCCAGTAACTACCTGTTGGCACCTAGTTAGATGGTAGTGCACGAAGCACTGCATTTTCTGATGTAAAGATGCTACCAGTTAAAGTTAGAAAGAAAAGAATGTTAAAAGGATTAGTAAAAATGTACAGCAAATATAATGGCACATTACTTAACAGCTTACATAGATCTATACCTGTACATAGTGAAAGGACTTGCAATATCACTTAATAGTAGGTAACCTTACACGTATACATGTAAGGTAGTCTATAACTCATCTGAAAGCGAGCTGGATGTGCAAAGAGAAGAGACAGCGATTGGTCAGAATTTGAGGGAAAAATGCTTTGGGTGGGAATGTGCAGAGGAAGAGAGAGGCCAGCACTGAAGAGAGAAAGTTCAGAAAGGGAACTGGGGAAATTTGAGGAAGGGACAGGGACCTAAGTATGGAGGTTGTGAGTCAGCAGACAAAGAAAATAAAACAGGGACATTTCCAAAATCCTAAAGTGAAATGAAGCTTTACAGAGAAGCAATTTCTTCAGCACGCCCTACATGGCAAATCTTTTGCCATGGCCCAAAACATTAGGTGCCTCTGTGGGCTCACAGCTGCCTTCTACAGCTGTGAGTTTCTCTAGTTAAATAGGCATGATAGAGCCAATACGTACTGTCCCTATTACGTATTGTAGGTGCAAAAACGCTCCTGTGATGGAATTTTAAAAAGCCAGGCTCACATAAATACACACTCTACACTGAAACATTATTAATGCTGTGAAGTAAAATATTCAAAAGGCACAAAATGTTAGTTATCCATCTTGTGCACTAAATCAGGGAGGGAACTTGTGAAGAAAAGTATGATGATGAAAATTAAAGTCTGTACCATAGTATGTACTCACAGACACAACCAAACCAATGTTATTAAAGTAAGCTCTTGGCATCTCCATATACTTCAGCAAGTCCAGGATTTCACCTGAGGTTTAACGTGGATTCCTTCTTTAGGATTCTATGTCATTTGCAAGTGTCTTGAGATTTAACCAGACGTTTTTTCAGTGTCTTGCTCTTTTCTATACAAAGTAGGTAATAAAGCAGGTTGGTATAATCAGTAAAAACAAATGCAAAATAACAAAACGTGAGACTGTATATGGCAGAAATGCTACTGGATTACTACTGTGTATTTAATATTTGATTTTAGGAAACAGTTGGAGTAAGAACTTTCCTAACCTTCAGCTAGTTATATGGCCTATTGTTACATGTGTTCTAAAAGGAAAATAATGTAGGGAAAAAGTGCCCTGTTCCCCTGCAAAGCTGTGCTGTTTGCAGAGAGTTAAAAACTTGCCAGTAGATTCAGAATGAGAGCAATTCTCTGTAATGATTGCATTATTTATTACCTGTCTGTCTGAGACAGGGACACCACTTAGTGACAAAAATGTAACATTTTCCAGCTGTTTACCTTTTGAATGGTAGATAAGCATTTGCTGAACTGAGGGAATCTAATAAAAGGGTGTCTTTACTAGAGAATCTGTGTTAGTAATTGGTTTACAGAGTGAGCTCCACCACATTTCCTCACTCTTTCCATTCCCTCACTTACTGATAATGAAGTCCATGGTACCCTACTAAATCTATGTAAATTCAGGCCAAAATAGTCATTTGATAATCTAGTAAGGGTGTGAAAGGAGGATGTAAAGTGCTAGCAATCTGAGTGCAGTTTACCATATCAAGTGCAGGGTTAGAATAAGCATGTCGGCATCATTCCTGAGGCATCTAGTGTAGGCATGGACAGGTGAGCCAGTTTTTCTAATTATAAAAGGAAGAAAAGAAAGTGTCAAAATACCTTTGCATTCAAAGTAGCAGGGCAAATTGAGACTATGTCAAAACTGCAGAATTTCTTTCAGAGCTCCTGCAAGAGAGTTAGGCAAGATGGGACACTTAATTTCAAACTGACTGTAATTAAAAGATGCATAGACTGAGGAATACCAGATAGTTTATACTGCAAGTAAATAGCACCAGCCTGCTCCTCTCTGTACATGTAGTTCTGTAGATTGAAGGAGTGATCCCTTCTATTTGTGAACAGCTGTACTTTCAAGAGTTTAAATGTCTCCCGCTGCAGCTGTTGCTCTGTTAGATAGTTATTTGCCTGGCTTGTGGCATCAGCAAGGATTGAATTTTGTCAGCAACTGATGAAGGTCAGGCTTTGAAACAGATCTTAATCAGAATTTATGTTGTTCTGATCTGCCTCTTTACTCCTGGCTTACTTTGCTTATCATAACTATCACATTACTGAAATAATTTCTACCCTTTTAACATTAATTCCAGTTGCTAGTTTTTCACACTTACTTTTGACAAAGACTGTCTATTGCAACTAAAATATTCTCCACCCAAACCTAAATATTACTGTTATGTGAAGCTGGAATGCAGAACACTTGTGGAGGGGAGTTAGGACTAAAGGACCTGTGTGTTGTTCCCTTCTCCCCCATGGCAGACAACTTTGTAATCCTATAAAAGAGGAGGGAAAACTTGGTTCCCTGATAGGAATTTGTAGTGGTAACTTCTCCTTATCAGCTTTCTGTGATACTGGGTTGAGTGCATCTGCAGCATCTGTCTAGTTTGTACCTCTTGTATCTCTGTTGGCTCTGCCATACTTGACAGTGTGTTACTGCAAGAGACCTTTTCTGTAGTAGAAAACTTTTTTTGACCTGACTTTGTCAGCAGACTGCATAAATACAACCCTTTTGCTTCAAGGACTTAAATGGTACAGGTTACCTTGCCCTGTGCATCATGGGTGAGAAACTGTAGCATATGTGTGGAAAAACAAGTTTGAGGAATAGCTGTTCCTAAGAATGCTAGTTATTCCCTTAGGCAGTAGAAATAATTTTATTTTGGAGGCTATTGATGACAAATAGCAAATCCATAAAACAATTCATAAATAACCAATACCCTGAAAATTGCTTTTCATATCTATTCCGTAAATATACATACACCAGGTTGATTTTCCCAGATACTTTCTAAATAAAACAAAACAAAATAAAAACAAAACCCCAACTCCCCCCCCCCCCCCGACCGAAACAAAAGGTTTTGTGAAAACCTTTTTCACAGTGAATAGGTGTATCAGCTCCAGTGCTGAAGTTACTGTGCTGAACTACATCATGCTGAGGTACAGAATGTGGCAGTCCCTTGACATGGCAGTCAACTGAACAAGTTTTTTTTTTTATAATCCAGTTGACTGAAAAATGCAGAATAAGAAGATATAAATATTTAAGAAAAGTTACTGAAAAGCTTTTTTTTAAAGAATTTTGACGAGCAGTTTTTTTGCTAGTTAACCACATTTCAATAAAATTCCTCTCTGAAGATCATGCCGTTGTTTATTTGTTTCATAGCATTGTTAGACAGGAACAATACTTTGGCAGTGCCTGGTATGAATTCTTGGTCTCTAAAAAGTCTCTGGTGAATAGTTTATCAAATTTAACATGTATTCTATAATCTTGGGTTACAGATTAGTTTTTCTGCTTGAGTAAATGGGCTGTGCCCTTCCTGATTGTTCCTGTTGGTGACTAAAACTTTTTATATCTCTTCTTCTTGATTGAGAAGCCTGTGGAAAAAAACCCAGTTATCTTAAAGTATCCTAAAATCTGAGGGCTTATTACAATTCTTAGACTCTTCTATGAGGACTGTGAGGTTTTATCAGTAATCCCCACCACCAACATGATTTTGATAGCCATTACTTCAACAGCAATGAGATGATATCTTTTATAGGAGTCTCTAGTTGTACACCTGTGGAAAAAAAAGGTGATAATGTAAAGATCACCTTTATATACAGAAAAGTTGAAGTAAGGTTACATGAACAATATTAATTCTGGTATTTCCCTAATTCAGAGTGCTTGACTTTGCAATATTAATTTTCTTCTGATATTGGAGTAGTTGATAGTTATAATTGTTGATTTACACAGTTTGTAGTGTGAGGAGGAAGAATTTTACTTAATACTCTTCTAACCATCCCTGTAATAGTTATAGGCACTGGTATCTCAAACATAGCAGAAGATGTCTCAAAGAATGGAACTTTGATCCAATACCAGTCTTTCAACATCCACAAATACTGCTTCTCATGCAGGTTATTGTCTGTGTACGCAAGCTTGGTAAACT
Organism: Buteo buteo; assembly: GCF_964188355.1. Classification (NCBI taxonomy): domain Eukaryota; kingdom Metazoa; phylum Chordata; class Aves; order Accipitriformes; family Accipitridae; genus Buteo; species Buteo buteo. Next base: position 27,020,194 of record NC_134183.1, read on the forward strand.
TTTGCGTGAGGGCAGTTGTAGGGGTCGGCGTTCGGAAGATCTCGCGATGTCACGGAAAGTTAGAGGGTTAGTCACAGCCTTGTGATGTACCTGTAACCCCACCTCCCCTTGTTAGTATAAAAGGAATTAACTGCGCAATAAAAGGGGGAAGTTGGCGCTCACACTGTGTGTGTTATCTGTCTCTTTCCCTGGTCCGGGCCGACCAGTGATCTAAGCGTGGCACCTTGATATGTAGCGAACGCTACAGGCAGTGGTGGGTGTCCTCAAGCATCCCAAGGGGCCTGTTAATGTACAAACAGGTGCTGGCATGTGGAAGAGAATTGAGACCCAGCTATAAGAAGAGGGAAATTAGGAGCATTAAAAACAGTGGAAGAGAAGAAATAATGGAACAAAACTTGGGGAACTCCGAGAAAGAGGGAGGAAGATGTGAGACCTGGGAAGGAACAGAGGAAAAGTAATGTGGTCCCAGTGTATGCAGTATGTCAGAAGAAATAGGAGCTAGAAAATAGGGAACCCCTGGAGGTAAACTCTAGCATTCTGGGGTCATTTTAAGAAGGTGTGGGGAGAGATCAAGGAATTTCTCATATAAATCCCCTCTTCTTCTGTTTGATGCTTTTTCAAAACATATCTAAGAGAAATAGCATCATTTCGCAAATCAAATGTCTATTAGGCTGTACTGCATGGAATCTTTCCTTTGTAAGTTTTGTGTAAATATATTTAATATTCAATGTATTTTGGCTGTGGTAATCCACAGCGAAGGACTTGTAGGGATGGACTAATTATGGTACCACATGGTGGCAAAACTTTTTTCGCACAAAAAATAAGATACTGATACCCAAAAGCGTTTGTTCATGAAAACTGAAAATAAGCTATCTCTTCTGCCTTATATGGTGTGCTACTTCAAGCCAAATTTTGCAGGCCTGATTGTGTGGCCTATGCTTTTCCTGCTGGAAGCGACTCTCAGCTGCAGCAAAATGATCTGGTGCAACTGGGATGGTAGTCATTAGAGTTGATGCTGAGCAGGGCCTGGTCTCTCTTCTAGCTCTTCTGAAATTAAGGTACATAAGTGAGACAGACATTCTTTTTATTTATTAATTTATTTTTGATATTTTTTTTTTTTCTACCCAAGTGAAGAAATCCATTCTTCTCCATGCTTGTCAAAGGGCACTGCCGCTCTCTTCAGTGGTGTCTGGTTCCTGGCCTAGATGTAAAGGTGCAGGGGAAAAAAAAAAAAGGCTTCAGTAGGGCCACACTGATATCTGCAGTAGACGCTGTGGCATTGACGAGATTGGTCCTGTAATTTCCTTTGTGATTTGTGATCCCTGTTCCTTTGTGAAGGGAAATGTTGCTCTTTTCTAATGCATGTGAAGGAACAGCTGGTCTACTCTGCAAAACGGCACCATTAAGTCATACGGTCTTCAAGATTGCAGGTACTGGCCTGCATTTAGCACAGAAAGAGCTCCCATCAAGATTGGCATGAAGGCTTCCATTTAGTGGCTCTCTGGAGTTGAAGAGAATTTTTTTGGAACCTTTGTATCATACTTACAGGCCAGTAAACTAAAGTGGTATTCCTGTAAAACACTGAGGTTTAAATGTAAATTAGTCTTTTTTTCCTATGAGCTTTATTTCTTGTGGATTTATGACCAAACCTGAAAATACTGATTTTTCTTTGTTTTAGTGTTGGCTGGTGCACCCAATTTTAAGATAATGGTGCACTGGAGTAATCAAAATAGGTGTCTGAAGAACTAGATTGTTTCATGTTTCTTAGGGATTTTTTTTTGTGAAAGAGGAGAGTTCTGTTTTTGAGTGTTCTTCAGTTCCTACCCCACCCTTCTAAAAGATACATACGCTCTCCCTCTTCAGTTTTGAGAAACACCCCCAGGGCATCCTTTTTATTTGAATTGATTTTCTGGTTGTTTATCTTTTTCAATCTGGTCATGAAAAGCACATCTGGTTCCTATTTTAATCAGTATTCCAGTGGGAGCAACATCATATTATAGAAGGCTAACAATGCTAAAATAATAATCCATAATGATGCAACTTCTGGTAATTTAAAACTGTTTTATCCACTGTTTGTAGAAGTGTGTTAATGATGTTGGCCAACTGATCTCTTTGTAGATTAAACTCACCCCGGGTCCTAATAACAGAGAAATATCTGACATCCACATAGACAAACCCTTTGAACTGTCAGGAATTCCTGTTTTCTCTGAAGTGTCTGAGCATTTTGGTACTTATGGAAAGTGCAAAACTGACAGTTGTGGAAACTAAAGCAATCAGTTGATAAAGAGATTGAGTAAAGCAGCACCAGTGCTAGTTTACATGTAAAGTTGTCCTGCCTTTTTTTTTTTTTGATGCACTTCTGTGTCTAGAGGTGATAGGGTTGGAGGTCTTTGTCTTGTTGTTCTTTACTTTGTTAGTTGATTCAGTACTTGGCATTTATGGTAAGACCGCCAGAAAGCGACAGTGGTTATTTTATTACAAAACTCTGTGCTAGCAGCTAAACTGAGACCTGCTGTTTCAAATAGGTTGCCAAACAACCTTCAAGTGGTAGGAGTTGTTTTCTATATTTCTTATCTTGGTTTGAGCCAGCAACAAAGAGGAGAGACTGCTATCATTTCTCTGACTAATGCATACATACGTACTTTAGCAATTATGTAAAACTGAAACATGATATCTCTGCAATTTTCACATGAGTTTGCAATAGTCCAGCAAAGCAGCAGACTCCAATACCTTATGTGACAAGGCAAGGCTTTGTTGAAGGGTGGACCTATCCCAGTTACATTCATATTTGCATTGCCACTTTAAAGTATATCCATTCTGATACCATCTCCAGACTAGGTTTTCACAAAATTGCAGAATAATCAATCTGAAGAAGGTCTCCTTTAGAAATAATTTTGAGAGGTGGGGAGAACATACTCTTATTTATTGAGAAAGCTCTGATAACAGCGTACTGTATCTAAACCTTTCATTCATCCTTCAGATTATTTCTTGGAACTGTCACTAATATATACCTGCTTCTCCCTTGACTCTGGTTCAGCAAAGTTTCTCACTGAAGCAGGGTGTAGCATATTTTAAGTTGGAAGGTCAAATTTAATACCAGTATGATCAAACCAGGAGTGACATTCTTGGCAGGATGACAGTGTTATACATTAATTATTTTAGAGATTAAACTTCCAAATGAAAGTTGGAGTTCATGACCTCTACTTCTTTCTGCTCTAACCTGGTTTTAGGAAAAGCTAAAGCCTGAAATAAAAAGAAAAATTAAAATTTTGCAAATTCAGTTTTTAGGCAGGAATGGTTATGCTTTAGAGCACTGTAACTGCAGTCACCATTAGTGGAATTCTCCTAAAGGTCTGTGTTCTTGGTAGAAGAGCAAGAGGGAAGTATAGAAATTAAACTCAGCAGTAGTTTCCTCTAGTTCTCTAAGAATCACTGCTCTTAATTTGTTTTATCAGCTCACTTTCCTGTCTTGAGACAACTGATTAATGGATTAATATCTTAGCACTTCCATGATTTCATTCTTTGGAGCAAAATAAGCTATTTTTTCTTGCAGTTCTAAAAGAGTGAATTATGTAAAACATCAGAGGAAAGCAACACAAATTTTAGAGGAGCTAAGCTTTTGAAATGCTGTGTCTGAACTTCTGTAAATAATCTGTGCTGGAGGTCAGAATATCAGGTCAGGGATATCCAATGACTACACATTAAAGCAGGGGAGCCACAATATCTTTCATCACTAAAGTTTTTGGTTTGCATTTTTAAATAAACCAGGAACAAGTGCAGGGTATATATAGTATCGCAGCACTATGTTGGCAGAGGAAATGTCTTGAATAGTTTCGTTCTGTCATCTCAAAACACAGAGTCAGTTAAACTGGTGAAATGTTAAATTTTCAACTACGCATTTACAAGAGAGAATCTCTATAAGATTGTCAAGTGCTAGTCATAGCTCTCATTTGAACTGATGCTATGTTCCTGGTAGACACACGCATTTCAGCAGTAGATAAATGGAAATATTACTACCTACTACGTGCAAAAGTGCTTTGGAACCCTCATCATATTGTGGAGCTATTCTATTTCTCTGCCAAATGTTATAAAAAACTTTAAGAAATACTTTGCTTAGGGGGGAATTATAGAATTGAAAAGAATGGAAAGATGGGAGATTCTCTGAAATGTTACATTGGTGAACTGGATTTTATTATGTGTTTGACTTTTATTCCTGTTTTGACACTATATAATTTCAGAATTTCAGCTGTACTTTATAAACTATTCTCATCTTTAGAATGTTCCATTTTGAAAGGACTTTCATGAGTCAAAAAACATTTTTGTTTCTACTAAAGAAGGGGGTGGAGAATCACTCTGCTGTCTGTTTGGCACTTTTAGATTTCCCTAGTAGCCAATTTCAAGCTGTGGGTACTGCAACAAGTATCCAACCTGGGATGCTTTTCAAGTCATAGATGGTGTGCATTGGCTAATGTTTCTGGTCTTCAAATTATACCCTGAATACAAACCAGATTTGTCTTTCCAGATCTGTGGTTTAACTTCTATATCCTTGTGGTCTAACTTCAAGTGCCTTCCTCTAGTATTTTTCTTATATGTATCACAATTTAACTTCTACATGAGTTGCATAAATGCTTTCAGGATACTTGGGCATAACTGTGTAAATAATAAAAAGGAAAAAAAGCTTCCCAATATATAAATGTATGGTTTCTGAAACCTGGCAGTTTTCTTCAGAAAAAAGTTTACAAACTCCATACCAAGAGGCATAGGCCAACAGCAGTCATTCTGAGGAAATAATAACGTCCTTGTAATTTGGGATTATAGCTGGGGAAAGTGAGGTATAAAGAAGACATGTACATTTTCCACAGCTATGAAATGAGGTAGCCATAGATCATGGAGTTAAGTTCAGGTGGCCTCACTGCAGGAGCTTTCAGAATGAGAGCAACCACTTAGGCTGTATCTTGGAGTGTGCATTTTACTTCTAGTTTTCCCCTCTTGTCATTATATTTTTCCTTTTTTTTTGTGCTATTTATGAAAGAATAAAGATGTTCACAGTTTTCTGTGTACATGTATTTAGGAACAGTATATATGTTGTCAAACAAAACACATTCCCACAACGGGATAAACGCTCAGTAAATGATGAGAAGTCATGGAACTTCTGTGACTTGAGAACTACTTTTTCACTGCCCCACCCCCACCCCCCCAACATATTGCTCAGCTAGTTGCAGCACAAGCATGTAGTTTTTCACAACTGTCTCCTTGACTTCAGTACCAGAACAGATGCTCTTTTTGCCAAATTTTATCAGAACACTTCCCCTGCCTCTCTTCCCACTAAAACTCATTAGCTCCACCTTCTATTTTGGAAGATGCTACCGTCTTGTTTATGGAAGCCAGTTCAATTTTTCCTTTGGCTCAAGAAACAGCTGGTTTGCTAAAAATGTTCTTTCTGTGTGCCTAATGCCCATTTGGAATTTTGCTGAATAAGTGAGTAAATAAGATGCAGGGTGGGTAGGAGAGAGGCTGATGATAGAAATATTTGACGTGAACCTCACTTTCTCCAAGTAGTTAGTCAAGCAAGTTAATAAATTTTGAGAAATCTATGATAGAATGAAATATAAATTTAGATATAGTTTATGAAGTAAAATTTCTCATTTTTTCAATGGGCAAACTATTTATAAATCAGTGGCAGGCTTTTCTGTTTCGTTTTATACAGTTATGCATCATGAATTTTCTTTCACTTTCTCACTACAAGTAAGATGATACTGGGTCATATCATTCCTCTGTTCTGGAATAGAAAACCCACCTGACTTCAATGATTTTGCTTAAAAACTGATGGCGCGATAAAGTCATTCTGTTTAACATCCAATATTATAAGATAAGAATATTAAGAGCAGCTTTATTGTACAAAATGAAAGCAGATAAATTATCTCTGCTCTATCAAAGCTTTACACATTCTAGAAACAGATGCCTTTTCAAACCAATACAAAATTCCTAGATATTAACTTTTCAAACAATAACAGCTGTCAGAAATCAGTCCCTTCTGATTAACTACTCTTGGAGTAGGCCAGATTTGTTTTAAAATTAAACACTATCACAGAATGAGTTTCTACAATCAATATATTGTTTTCATGCTTGGTCCCAGGAAATTCAAGTTAATTCAGAATTCATTGTATATTTCATCCCATATTTCATAATATGGGAAATCTTTTGTAACCTATGTTAAAATGTTACTTTTGTCTTTGCTCACGGTTTAAAAACTATGCAATGCAGCTTTTCTATTTAATTTTTTCTGGTTGTTTTAATTGAGTCACAAGAGTCACAAATGAATTAGGGCTGGTATGGGTTCAGTCAAGTTATATTGCTTGCCAGGATAAATTATTCTGGCACCTTCTTGAAGAGATGAGTCAGGTCAGGAGTTTGACCTAGTCTCTTTTTCTTAATTGCAAACAGATAAATGTGTAAGTTAAGTATTTGGAGATAAAGTTTCAAATTGTAGGAGAGTGCCTGATGTCATAGAGCTGGACTCCTGCTAGATCCTCTGCCACATGCCTGTGTACACATGCAATTCCCTGCCCGACTGCACCTGTTCAAGCTTTTTGCTATTCTGAGAATACATTTGTGTGTGTGGCAACTAGTCTGCTTTTTAAATGGAGACGCATTTCTAGTGCCTTCTGGGCAACAGTAACCAGTGTATTCAGAGACTCAGATAGCCTGGTGCTTTCCCAGTCATGATTAAATTTAAAAAAAAATAAAATCTTTCTTTCACTGCTGTTACTGCAATTTTAGACTTAAAGGTTTTGGGAATTCAGATGTTCTAATCCATAAATTGATGGTACAGTTTAGTGAGCAATACTAGAGACAAGGAGCAAAGCTCAAATGATTTCTCATTCATACCCCTCATTTGACACATTAATTTTTATTAGCCAAAACCAACTTTGTGTATTTTATGTGATTAAAAGCAAGATGCAGTTTTACATGAAAAAAAAGGTGATCTATCTATCTTTGGAAGGATGTAGTTCCAACTTTCCACTCAATTTAGAAGCAGCAATAACTGCATAACTGCACTAATGAAGCTGTTAATTGTCACAACCAGAGATACTATCATCTCCAGGAATGTAAATCTTTGCTGATTAACTTTATCACAATGCTTTTCCTTTACTTTGACACTGAAGACAAGTACAATCAATATTTTATTTAACACCTAATGCTATTTTCAAGCATGAGACCCAGTAATGTAGGTACAGAAGTACCTGTTATCTTTGCTTAAATGTTGATGTCTGTATTAAAAAATTAATTACATATGAACTTAAGTGTCAGACACTCAAAATAATATGAGTAAATTTGTAGTGTTCAACTTGGATGCATCCTAAGAGTGCATATTTTTAATACACTCTTCCTTTGATGGTGATCTTCTAAAAGCACTCAGATTGCTGTATAAGTGGCAATAATTAATTAATGAGGGATTAGGAATTGTAAGCTATCTTCTGGTACTCAAGCAGACAGGGACAAAAAAAAGAGCAGGCTTTCCATTACTGTGAAAGAGAAAATGATATATAGGACCAAATTTTCTAGATATTTATAAACTCTTTCAGGCAAGAAACAGTTTAAGTATTTACACTGACTAAGAAAAATAGACCTTACAGAGTTCCACCTATGGCACCAGTTCTTTTCTGCTTCCACCTTTGAAAATCATAGAACATATTAAAGTGCTACGAGGTCCTCATCGCCTGATAGTTGTTCATTCAAAATTACCATAATAATTAGAACCAGAATCTTAGCTCCTTCCTCTTTTGAAGCCTCAAATAGCTTCAGAGAATAGAAAGGCCTTGCAGTGTTTCATCATTTATTGAAAAAATGGAAGCAGGCTGTATTCCTAAAGCCTCTTAGAAGTTGCTCTTTCAATCAAAAGTATCTTGAAATCTGCATGGCAGTAATGGGGAACAGAATTTCTGTACCTGTTTTTTGGGGTGGTGTTTTTTGCATGCATGCATATGTGAATGAACAAGATACCTCTAACCATTTTCCAAGATTCATGTATAAAAAAAGTTTGCCACCACGTTAAAAAGGCATCAGCTTTTTCTTGCCGATACTGTTCCTACTGTTAGTCACAGGGTTACATGTAGTATTTAATCAGAAAGAAGGAATATACATCTTTTCTACCCCTCTTATTCTTCTACCATGCAAAAATACGCAAAACACTTTATATGGATTATTTGCTGGCTAATAAAAAAAAAAAATGAGAGCAAATTTATTTTCATTGTGGACCGAGTCCACTTCTGTGCCTTAAAATCTGCTGCTCTAGATTGTTGAAATATTTTGCTAGTATCTCCCTAGCTGAAAATAAAGAGAGGGTTTTTTTCTTCCAGCATGCAAATACTGCTCAAAAAGGTTCTGGAAGCATTCATCCACCATGTAATCTCTCTGACAGTGCACATACTACTAGTGGAATTTCCTAAATATGCATGCAACAGTTATTTGCCTCATCTCACAAAATGGGGGTGGGGATGGGACCCACCAAAATTATGTCTTACTTTTTTGACTAGGTACTTATAAATAAAGCCTCACTCTCAGTTGTTAATAGTTTTTAATTTCTTACTTTCTTTTGTGGGTATTTTATGGCATGCTACGATAACTAATTACAGTCTAGATACTCTGGTTTTTAAATCAAAATAATCAAAAACATTTTTTAAGAGTTAAATGCTTTAATTTAAGCTGGAAAAACTCATCAGAGTAAAAGCTTATATAGTACAATTTGTGCACGATACTAGAGCAGGCTTGGAGTTAGACATTGTAAGTTTCTGCATGCTAAGCATCTACTGAAATCCATGGCAGCTGCACATGAAGAGGTATTGCAGAACCCATTCACAGCTCAGTGATTACTAAATAGTAGATATGAGATAATCTGACTCTACTTCATTTTAATTGAGAAAATTTGGATTCAGAATTTGGGATAAAATTGTACCTGGACTTCCATATGAGTTTATAAGGTGTCAATTTACTTCTGAATATGTCCTGTATAACCTGATTAGGTACTTATCTTGAGCAGTTTGCTCACGTGCCTTTTCCTCTACACACCTTCAATTTCTAAGTCTACTTTCTAAATCAGCTCTTTGTAGATATGAGATATTTTCAGCAAATTCCTCTGAAAATTTATTGTAGAAAATGTGATATTGTTTCCAGCTGTTTCTACCCAGAACTGATATTAAATACTGCAAGATAACGCAACCAGATCACTTTCTCTATCAGACTTTGACACTAGGTCATGGGAATTAATAATGTTCAAAATGTATCTCAGATTGAAGCTGGAAAAGCCAGTCAGAGATCTTAACCAGCAGCAGATGTTACAGACAAACTCTGATCCAATTATTACCTTGCAGTGCAAAAGACGAAAAATATTCTGGAGGCCAGTCATGACATTTGGTCTTTCTGGGTGGCCTGCTTGTCTTTTCTTCAACTGACCTATTCTGAATATTACTCAAGACACTTTCAGATCATGCAGCTAGCAAGACAACATTTCATTCCTTCCCACCGCACATTAACATATTGGCGAGATAAGATGTGGGTAAGATATCAAGACAGATAGTATCTGAGCTAATACAATCAGATTTGTCTGAAGTTTTTACTGTTACTGCCGCATTTTGTTAGGGCATAATATAGCTGTTTGGCAAGTTTCCATACTATTTCCTAACTGTGTATGGGAGATAACACTAAAGGTGATATAAAAGTAATAATATTGAAAGCACAGGCACTCCCAATTGCTTGTTCACCAGAAGCAGCTAATTCAAAATACTGGATGCTAACTACAAACTTTATATGGACTTCTAGTTATTGCTGATATTTCTGGTGTGATGAAAGGATCGACAGCCACTAATATGTGGCTACTTAAACATTCATTCATGAGGTAAGGAGTACATATTGCTCATGTGATATAATTTGCTTATATGCAGCACATAATTTGCAGTGGTCTCTGAAGACTTTAGACTTAATGGAACCCTGTTCCTGAAACCACTCTCCACTTGGGAGCAGTGCAGTAGCTCTGCCACTATGATGTGGCATATCTAACATAACCTAGTGTGAAAGATTTCCCATACTTGCAGGGAGGCAGAATTTTTTTCAAGGATCAAGGGGATCACTTAACTGCAAGTCTTTTTATTAATTCATTATGTCTTGCATAGTAAAATTTGGCTTCTAAGAAACAAAGTAATCAAGGAAAAAAAAAAGGAAAAAGGGAATAAATCCCTCTACCGATAGCAACAATATTGGTTCTGTAGAAGCAGAAGTCTGGGCAGCAGTGCTAGCAGCAAGTAGATAGTATAATGTGCTAGTTGGCTTGCACCAGAACATTCTAATGTTATTTGTTTGCTAGTTGATTGATCTTACCTGCATGCCAGGTAACACATTGATTATGTCTGTACACCTTGGGCAACAGACTAGTTTGTCACTCCATTAAGTGGCCTTTATTTTCAGGACGAAGCATTTCTGCATAATTTATTCTCTAGTTTTCCTAGACAGAATTGTGAATGTCCAATGTTTTGTTGAAAGAACGTCTGCATAAAGCTAAAAATCCAAATAAAGGCATAGTTCTGCTAGGAACAGGTCTAGGTGAATGCTGAAAAATGGTTGTGGTTCAGAGCTGCTCTGCTCTTCTGACCCAGTTTATTTGCTGTTTCTGCCTCTTTTCCTCCCACAAGGGCTACTGAGAAGAGTAGAATTTAAATTGCTGTATACTGACAGTGCCTCAGAGTGAATAGCTACTGAGAAAAGCTGTTTCCTTGAACCTCTAAGCTATTTGTTTTGCTTAAGGACTGAGTTTAGGGAGGTGTGATTGCTTTATTTAAGGACGGAGATAATTGAGGTGCACTTTAACAATTGTGCACCTTGGTATCTTGGTCTGCAGACAAGCTCATTTTTACAGTGATTTATAAAAAGGTAGGGAGAACAGCTGATCTTCATCTGGCTAAATAGTGTTGTAAAATCGTCTCAGAAAAATATAGTCTAACATTAGAATATTTGACAAAACTGCTATTAAAAGTTTTTGGTTATAGTATAAGAACTTGAAAATACTGAATCCAGAAAAGAGAAATTCATATCCAGTAGTTTGGGAATATTACAAGAGCAGAATCAGGAAAAGGATCTCAGTTCCTTTTGCCAGAGGACATTTTAGGAGAAGAGCTTTCTGTTTTCAAGTTGTCTTCATATACAAAAGTCTTCAGCTGTCTATTGCAAGGTTTTATATGGTACGAGAAGTTCTCCGATTATTTCCTAATTTTAAAGCAAACAAGACTAGCAGAATATCAGATTAAACTAAAATAAAATAGAAATGGCTCTTCATACAATGTTGTTAAGCACCAAAGGACACAGTAGATAATAAATTTTTTAAAGTTTCAAAGATTACTGAACTAGTTAGAAAAAACTCGTACAGAGCTATTAAATAGAGTGACTACCTCTGGTTCCTGAGCCACAAAATGCTTGTGGCCAAGAGAGATTTCTGTGGAAATAATCACTATGTACTTGCCATTTCTTAGTCTTCCTTAGGCATCTGATTTGGTCAGAACTGGAAATGGGATACTGCGCTCTACGTACCTTTGGTTTGACCAAGTACAGCTATTCTTGTATTCTTCTGTTATAACAGGAAACAATCCAGATATGTCTTATTTTTTTCTACTGAGAGAAGTCAGATTTTCAAGTATAGTAAAGCAGATCCAGCATTTAGCTCTCTGGTGACTTTTAGTCAGACAAGCTTTCAACATCTTCATTTTGATTTTTAAAGTTTTCTCATCCAGTGATGAGCAGACAACCTAATCTATAGATTCTATATTTAAATAAGAAGGAACCGATAGCAAATATTCTTGATTTTTTTAAATTACCTAATTCCACTCTTACTCAGAGCCTGCACACCTTAGCTCCACAGGCTTGGTTAGAAAGCCATATTTTTTTCTTTTTTTTTTTTTCCTCAAAATTTTGAGAAGATTCAGAGGAATTGAGTGGTATCTGATGGTTGTCAAAGTTGTTCTTTTGCATTGATGTTAGAATGATGTGTTGGCCACATTTCGAAATATCCTTCTATCATTGACCTCTTCTTGAACATACAATTTTGAATGTCCAGCCTCTCTCTGACATCTTGTTTTGTGGTTTACTTATCCGGCACTTAGTCCCTTCAGTACTGACTGTCTTTCCCTTTCATCTCCCTTGGGTCACCAATCCTTATTTCGTTTAACAAATCCATTTTTCTCCAAGGTTCATAAGAGCAGTAATGTATGTAATTTAAAATTGGAGAAGCAGGTGACATGATGTTGCACCATGTCTAATTTTGAGTCCCTTACACAGTGAGGGAAGGAAGAGGATAAACTGTTCATCTCCCTTTGATGACAAAAAAAAGCTCGTAGATCTTAATGTGGTAAACCAGGTTCTCCTCCATTGAAACCTTACCCCATGTCTCTGGACCAGGATGGCAATAGCACTACTCCTATAAAGATCTCCTGTTTCTTTCCTTTTAAATTGAGGTCATGTTTTGAAAAGCATTTTTGTAATTCTTGTGTATCTGGAAAAGAAAACTTCAAAAGTTAGAAGTTGTGGCACTTTACACAGCGATGCTTTTGTCTGTTCAGGTAATTAGAGGCAGTGTTTCTCATTTTAATGACAAAGATTGGTCTAGTTTTTCACATGTTGCCATGGCTGTAAAGAATGTGTACAAATTTGAGACACTAAATTAGGTTTCTTGCAGCAGTTAACAATAATTATTTTTAATTATATATTTTTAAATTTCAATTGTATTTATATGATATGTTTAATTAGCCCACTAGTAGATACTGTTTTCAAATTATTTATTTCTATATTTGGAAAACAAGGAGTAAAAAAAGGTGCATCTCCAAGCCTATTCTGATGATAGTGCATGGCTCACAAAATCCGTTGCCAGTCATGATCCAGAAAAACAGATTACAACTTAGTTTACAAGGCTGTCATGTAAAATAAGCCAGTTGCTTCTGAACACAAAAAAGGATGCAAATACTTCATGTGACAAGTATAGTTTAAAATCTCTAAAGCTACTTCTAAAGATTTCTTGAAGAAATGGTCTCGGGAGAAGTAGTGGCTGGTCTCTTCACTTATCGTTGAGTCTATTAGATAATGCGCTAGCTATATTGGGTATCTGTGTGAGGCTGATTGTTGCAGCACACTTTAAAGTTGACCTGCTGTAATTTTTTGCTTTCTTTTCAGAATGGCTTTTGTCATCCTAAAGAGAATTTAGTAACATATTTCACTAAGGAAGCCAACTTTTCCTTCTTTCACTCCACTTCTTTCTCCTTGTTAGTAACTGCATCCTGTTGAAGAGCAGGCACTAATTCCTTAGCAGTAAGGGAGAAATCAGTTAAAATGAAAGCCTGTGAGGCTCTTCTCTGTAGGATGACATGTTGTAAAAATACAACTGTATTCTGAAAAGTGACTGTAGAGATGGCATCTTGGGAGTGAGCGGGGGAAGGTTATGTTTATTATCTGTTAATGACTTCCAGATCAAGTTTGTTCAGTTTGCAAGTAAAAAAACCAACCCTTTTTCAGCTGCCTTCTCTGCAGACACAATTTGGGATTTAAAAATCATGCTGTGCTAATTCTAATCCAAGTATTACTGTCAGCAATAAAAAGGTTCTTCAGGGTATATTGTGCCTTTAGTTAAACTGTCCATCAGTGGACTGTAAATGGATGTTAATTCTGCTGATGAGAAGCTTGTCAAAATCAGGATTTGTCTAGTCCTCGTTGTTTTTGATTAAGTCTTCCTTAATTAATTCTTATTAACTCTTTTTAAACACTTATGTCTGTTTAAATGGTTTCCAGACTTACCTACTGTGGGGGAATGTAAGAAGAAGAGGAATAAACCTCAGAGCTATTATTTTTGCATTGCTCATAAGGATCGATGGGTGAGGTTATAGGAGTTACAGAAGAAGTCATGTTGACATACTGACCATCCTGTTAAGTTTAGATTTCTCAAGGATTTGAGCATCTAGTGTTCATGTGTAACACAAAAAAAAAAAAGTGGGAAGAAGCAGTATTTTAATTAAACCAAACGATGTAATTTGGAAAACGTCAGCTTTCAGACATGCAGGTCCTTCTTTAAATCCATGTCATGGTTTAATCCCAGTCAGCAACTAAGCACCACGCAGCTGCTCGCTCACTCCCCTCCAGTGGAATGGGGGAGAGAATCCGAAGGGTAAAAGTGAGAAAACTTGTGGGTTGAGATAAAGACAGTTTAATAGGTAAAGCAAAAGCTGCACATGCAGGCAAAGCAAAACAAGGAATTCATTTACCCCTTCCCATGGGCAGGCAGGTGTTCAGCCATCTCCAGGGAACCAGGGCTCCATCACGTGTTAACGGTTACTTAGGAAGACAAATGCCATAACTCTGAAAGTTCCCCCTTTCCTCCTTCTTCCCCCAGCTTTATATGCTGAGCATGATGTCATATGGTCTGGGATATCCTTTTGTCAGTTGAGGTCAGCTGTCCCAGCTGTGTCCCCTCCCAACTTCTTGTGCCCTCGCAGCCTCCTTGCTGGTGGGGTGTGAAGCAGAAAAGACCTTGACTCTGTGTAAGCCCTGCTCAGCAGTAACAAAAACATCTCTGGGTTATCAACACTGTCCTCAGCACAAATCTAAAACATAGCCCCATACTAGCCACCATGAAGAAAATTAACTGTGTCCCAGCTGAAACCAGCACAACCCAGTTGTAATCACAATGTTATCAGAGACAAAGTCAGCAATTCAGGAAATGTTGAGATGCATTTAAGTATGTCCCCTAGCAGTGCCACTGAGCTCAGCCTAGGACATTGGGATCCTCTGGGGATCAAGGCAGGAGGATAAAGTGTTCGTGTTCTCTGGCCTCCTTTTCTCCTTTTTTCCCTCTCTGATCACCTGGCATTGTCTTTGATGACAGTAGCTTTTCTTCAGCATCATCTTATTAGTTACAAATCCTGTTCCACTCTGTCCACTTTATTGTTTCCAGGGAGAACACTGCTGCATGGCAGGAGAGCACCGCAAAGGTTTGAGATCACTCCTGATTTTAATAAGCAACGTAACTTCTACCCTCAGTACTCCACCAGAGGAGCTCTCCGTCTTCCCTGTTCCTGGTGTGAGGGTGTTTCCTCCTCAGAGGTACCCTGCACCAGCGACATCTAAATCAGTCACTTCTGTTGATCAGCCTTTCAGGCCCTTGTCTGCCTGCTTGCTGCTGCACCTTTCCATGGAGGTATTTTTTTCATGCCTGTCACTTCTGCATGCAGTGGGAGGTATTCGTATAGCACACAGATGTTATTCCCAGGTAGTATGTCTCTGAACACCATGTTGTGAACAAGGTGAGATTATAATTCAGTTTGAGTCAGGACATTCCTTTATGCATTTTCTTTCCTAAATTCACATCTTAGGGCTAAAGTGTTTCTACACTCAGTGGTTTCAGAAAGTCCTGAGCTATGTCTGAAAAAAACAAGCCTTTTCGATGATGTCTTCATTTGTTTTTATTGCCGAGACATGCGACTACACACATCTCTGCAGAGGGAATGACCACTTAAATGATGGGCCATGGAAAGAATTGCTATAAGGCAATCAAAATTATTTTCTTCACTGGTTATTAGACCTGCTCCAGGAAGAGTTTACTGCAACAAGGATGTGGCCAAAGAATTGTTCCACCTTACATCTCTGCAGTGCAGCTACCCGGAGCTGCAGTCATGCTTTTCTGAAGCTCTGTGCTTGAATACAATGTCTCATTCGCACTCCTTGAATCACTGCTTTGCTAAGAGAACTCTCAGACACACTTTGAAATTATTATTGAGCTTCTGGAGGGGAGTACTGCCTCCTCAGTTACAGCGTAGAAAATGACAAGTAAAAAAAGGGAAGACTACTTTCCAATAACGATAGATTTTATATATGTTGCCCAAATATATGATCACTGTCACAGATCTTTCTTTTTCTACAAGTGTCTCTTAAATGCTTCTGAAACTGTGAAGAACTGAGTATCCCAATGACTGTGCACATAGCAGTGCTTGAAAAAGGTGGATGACTCTATTTAATCTGTGTGTACTGCTAAGGCAAAAAGAGAAGTCGTGAGATGCAAGCTCCTGGAGTAGAGGTTTGCCCATGAACCAGCAGATCTCAGTATGAAGTAACCTTTCTTCCTATCTGTATTCTAACTTCTTTCTAAGAATTCAGATTAACTGATCTGGAAGTGCTTGGTATCTTCTTCCCCCTTTTGCTAATTTTCAGCAGTCTGGAACATTATTCTCACATGTATTCTTCTTGTGAGTATATAAATTGTTTTGAAGCCCTATGGGATAATTGTCATTGCTGGAAAACTTTTTTTGAATGGTGTTTGTCTGCCAGCATTAGAACTTGAGGAGGTTATTTCATCCTGGCTTTCATTTCAGTTCTATTTTAGCAGTTCTTTGTCTTCAACTCCATCATCTTCTCTGTGCCCTGAGCTGCTGTGTTCAAAGACATTTTTTTGAAATAAAATTCTTCACTTTGTGGTTCTTATTCGATGATGTTATTTCTCATTTTAGGAGCTTTTGTATTTCTTTAAGGCAAATGAGGCATGTTAGTGGTTATTTGTAATTCTTTTTTGTTCAGTGGATTTCCTGTTATGCAAAAATGTAAAGCTTTTCTCGCTGTTCTTCCAAACTTTTGTTTTCCTGTCTTGATAGTTTTGTACATCTGTGTCTGCTTTATAACCTGTGGCTAAGATGTACTTGCCCAGTTAAGATCTGGCTTTGTCTTCATGGATGCTTGACAGCTTACTGTAAAACTGCAAGTTAGAACTCTCTTGCTTTTGTTTGAAGACCTTCAAGAAGTGAACAACTTTCTTTAACAGCTTTTCTGAATGGCCATGAGGGTGCTGAAGATCCATCTAAAAAAATTCAGCACGTCATGCTTACATACTCCATTTGTCCAGTAATTGTTTTACTCATTTGTTACTCTAACAAAAAGTTACAGGAGGAGCTTTGTAGAACATCAGGCTTGCACTTGGACAACATGTGTGCATATGTGTGCACTGCATAACGTGTAATATTTCTGTATGGGGCACAGGCAAAATCCCATCAGCCTGCTTCCTGTTCAAACTGCACGAAGTTGAATACTCACATGCCTACGTTTTACAGCTTATTTTTCACTTCAGTAGGCAGACAGGGTGTGGACAGGTGGGCAGAAGAACATCAGTCTTGTGAGGCTGGATATTTACTCTCTACTTTCTACCACCCTAGCAATCTAAGATTATTAATAGTAGTCTTCTAAAAACATCTGAGATAGATAGGCAGAGCTAAGGATCTGTGTTTTATCACTAGTATTAGTAAGATGTTGTCTAGTTTCTAGTGAATTGTCAGATCAGTATATTCTCAAAAATGTAGTTTAATCTTTTAAGGTACAGAAAGTGGATTAAATAACCTTCTTAGCACCATTTTTCATTAACTGATTCATTATCTGTAGTGAAATCTCCTTGCATAGCATTTTCGTCTGGAAAAAATTGTGAAAAATGTACTAAGGGGAAATCTGGTCTATCAATGTTTCACTGAAAGTGTGGTGTGTATTCTACAGTACCAAGCAAATGCTACATGATGAAAAGGGGTGTCAGAGAAATAGGAAGACAGCAATATTTATGTATCGTCAGTAAGTGAAGCTGTATGATCTTTATATTTTTGTTAGCAGAGGATATAATTTGCAAAGATCTACTTGAAGATAGGAAATACATGGCAGATGAAGAAATAAGTGAAGACTGTGAACATGTAAATGATACGCCAAAGGAATCCAAAACTGTAACAGAGGCTTGCTTTACGTACTTCTGATGTTAAAAGGAGCATACTATGGGTAGCTCACAAACAAAAGCCATGTTTCTGTTAGTATTTATAAACTATGCTACTAAAATACAGAGCAAAGTTGTCTACACAGTGGCAATATAAGAATAGAGAGGATTATGGAGAGAAAACAACAACTGATGTAACTGGAGAAAATTAAACTGAAAAACAAGGGGATTTTTCTCTACTGATTTGGAGTTGCAGTAATTTTAGGTGTGATTTGTTTAAAAAAAAAAGTAGACAAAAAATCAGACACACATGTGATCTTTAAGTTTGTTACATATATATTATACTGTCAGTGGTTTTGAATAGTGCTGCATTTATGTTGGACTTTTCCTTTTACAACCTGTACTTGTGCTGGGATGTTTTTACATGTTTTATATGATATTTCTTAACGCTCCTTTCTACCATATTTTAATGATTTCAATGTTTACAAAAGGAAAATGCTTTTAACCTTAGATAAGAATTAATTAGTCAGATTAAGGTAAGAGTGTGATTGTAGTAAACTGCAGTTTAAAATGGGATTCACTAGATTCTTTCTTGATAAAACTCTTAATTTATCACACCCCTTGCTTTTTTTAAATTTTTTTTTTTTTTAATTACTGTGCATAAAATACTGCCAGTATTCATCAATCAACTGTATTGATTTTAAGATAACTCAGACTTACTTGCAGGTGTTTATAGTCCATGCCAAGGACTTGGTCTTATGCCTATTGTAGTCTGCGGTTTTCCTGCTTGAAATGGAGAACAGTCTCCCATAATGTTAGATCATTGCCATCAGTCTTTGTCAGAAATTCTGATCCCTTCTTATACTGGTATCACCATTATGTAGTATACTATGTTATGGGTTTTTTAACTTAGATTTTTTTCATGGATACATTCTCAGCATAAATATTTTTTAATATGGATGTAGAAGTTCCTAGTCTGTTCTGTTATTATTTTCAGACAGTTAGTTTGATACTATCCTTTACTGACATTTCTCCCATTTTTACAGTCCTCTTGTATTGGTTCAGATCCAGAATGCAAGCATGTGCACTTCAGACTTCAGTGGCCGAAGTCCTTTGGTGTCCTACTATTTTAAGACACATGAAATAGATAATGCTGTGTCATATTCCTTGACTTGCAGGACTAATTGTACTGAAGTTTACAAACAACCGTATCCTTTCTGACTCCCAACCTGTATTGTGTTTAAAAACCTTTCCTCAAAACTTTTTGCCAAGATGGTTTAAACCAGCTGGGGTGGGGAGGAGAAGAATGCATTACTAAAGTCTCACCCGTTTATTTTGTTTCCCTTTTTCTGCTATGATCCACAATAGCTGGGACAGTTTTCTCTTTTCTAGACTGAGACAGACCACAGCAATGCAGACAATCTCAGCAAGTGGTTTGCCTAAAAGAGAGAAACTTAGAAATACAGAAAAAAGATTTGATTGGTCCTTCATCTTGCTATCCTTTAAGCTAACCTATGATTCAAAATGTCTTAAGTGAGACTGTACTTCAGCTTGGTAACTTTATGTTATTTCTGTTAGATTTTGGGCGAATAAGGCTGAAAGAGAAATGTAAATCAAACCTCACAAAATGTAATGAAAATCCCATCATATCTGGATTGTAGCTTTATGCATTGACTTGGTTCTGTTATGGCCCCGAACTATACTCTTTGGATCCAAACATCTATAAATCTTGAAGAAGTTTAGAGTCTTTCTGAATTTGGACATATTTTTGTCTGGGATATATCTTTCCAAATGGAGAGAGCATTTATCTGTTGTATAGTACAGATATTCAGAGCCCTTTGTGTTTATATCTTAAACTAAGGGGTTTCAGAAGCAAAGATTTCCTAATTAATACTGTTCTTTTCCTGATGTATATAAAATTGTTCTAACTAGACTGGTTTTGGAAGATTTAATGAAGAATTACTTGAGTACCCCTGAAATATTTTCTGATGAGAATTCTTAGAATTTTTATCTTCTGTATATTGAAGTGTTTGTACACAATATATTAAAGAAAAAACAGTTTGCCACTGCTTTCCGGTGTAGAGTATTCAGCATAGGGAAGTCACAGCTTGCTTATAAAGAATACTGTCAAATCTCAGCAGCTTTTGTTACAACTGGGTAACTCTTATTCAGTGTGTTTAGATGTCAGATTCTGTGTTACAGTAGTTTAACTTCACTGGCTTCAACAAATTTTTGCAATATCATATAGAAGAGTGGAAACCCCCCCCCCCCCCCCCAACATTCAGTGTGGTATTTTTATATTTGTCATATTGTTTTTATGAACTTTACAAGGAAAAATTGTAAAACTTGTTATTAGGCTGACTAATGGGATGAAAAGAAAATTTTAGACTTCTTGTGAAACCGATTATGTTTTTCTCAGCAGATTTTAGGTGACTGTTCATGTTATGAACAGAATTCTGTCTAAAAATAAGTTGTGTCCACTTTATGGGTTTATTGAGAACAGAAATTTCCACACCATTCTCCCTTTAATGTGACCACAATGGGCAGTCATAATTTGTCCATTTATATAAAAAGAATAAATTAGCAAATTAGCCACCATAAACTGTTAGTATATCCACTTTTGCTGACATGTTTATTGTAATTTGTAATATGCATGATGTTGATTTTCAAAAATGTTCCATTTTCTTTTTGAGAGTATGAATTATAAATTCACAAATCACAGAAAGCAAGGCTGTAATAAAACTTGAAAGTTGGAAACACTACGTAGCATTCATCTATGTCATCCTCAAAAAACTGGGATGTTGAAATTTTTTATAGTTTGATTAAAAGCCTAAAACCTTCTCTTCATGTTACAGCTAAGACAGAGCAAGAGGGATGGTTTTTCATGCATTTATGTAGTGAGCAAAAGGCAGCTAATGAACACGTCAGGAAATGTCTAGAGAAAACCTAAAAATGGGCAAATAACTAAATTTCAAGGTATCACTCACAACGTTACACAGCAGACTCTCATAAAATAAACACATAACTTTGTCTAAAGACTTAAAGTATTTTAAATGTTGGGGTTTTTTTAGTGGTATGTATTTCAAAGGAAAGGAATTTATCTCCAAAAAACACATCTAGGAATTAAAGATGGCCCTTAATGAACAGACAAAGGGAGTAAAAACGGAGAAGCCTTTGCAGCCATAAAAGTAGAGTTCAAAATATCATCCCTCTTACAAAATATTTCCTGAAAATAGGCTTGTGGAGCACAAAAGTCAATTCTGGAAACTCTAGAACTATGAAAGCAAGTCCAGTAGTCGGCACTTTCAAAAATAAATAAAACCATCAGGCAACAACTGTATGCTAATTGCATTTAAGAAATAAGAGACCACCTACATAGAAATAAAATAAATCTCATTAGTGGAGCTAAAGCAGATAGTTGAGATTCAGACTCTGTTAACTCAACCCCTTAGGCTCACTTGAAAGAGCTTACAAAGTCACTGCCGTTTTCTTAGCGATGGAACAGAAGTATAAAATGTGCACCAACATCTCAAGGCCCCTAACTCAAGTGTGCTGTAGTAGCTGATGTGCAGTTCTTGGCATAGTTGTGCCCTCACTTTCAGAGGATCCGACCAGATTTTTCTTGCTGAATGAGCACAGCTAAGACAGGTCACCAAGAGTAGGTTGTGCGCAAGAGGCTGCTAGTTTAGTATTATACTAAGAAATGCCACAAATCATTACATTTTTCAGTCAATAAAATCTTAGTTGTTTAACCATTTAATTTGTTTTACCAAAAACCAGCTTTGTGAAGGCAGAACCCTGAAATCTTGTAATCAAGAAAATTAATTTTTTAATGAATTTCAGACAAGACAATAAATTCTGGAGTTTTTCAACAACAATAGCAAGAGGCCTGTAAGTCTGTCTCTTGAAGCAGCTTACACTAGCCATGCTATTCCCTCTAGAGGAAGTATTGAAAATAATTTGCAACAGTGCCCCCCTCTCTCCCCATTGGCCATCATCAGGTTATAGATCTTCAGAAACAAAAGCTGCCCAGGCCTCCTCTCACTCTCTCAAATGGTCTTCTGACAAAATAAAAAAAATAAAAATCAAGGCTTTTGAAAGTTCATCATCTGTTCTGCTGCTGATATAGTTGGATTTGCTGTAGAAAGAATTGCACAGGAATTTAACTGGATTTATTCTTAGGGTCAAGGCCTGTCCATAACTAACTTTAAAAACAGCACAATAGGTATTTTTTCCTTGATCTTTAACCCTTTGTCTCCAAATCGTTCTATTCATAGTTGCTATTTGGCTCTGATTAAGTTTATGACTCAACTGTGGAGCTTTAACTTTATCTTACAGAAGTTCTATAAATCCTTGCTAGACTCTTTTGGTTATGATTTTAGCTCCTGTTTTCTGTTAGACTTTTTAATTCAGCTATGAAAGTTAGAGCTTTATGTTTCTAACGTAAAATTAGGTTCAGACCTTCATAAAAAGATTATTATTCAGGCAGCTGCTATTGCTGCTTAAAAGCGGCTCACTGAATTCTTTCTCAAGGATAGGGTCTTCTGGTAAAACTGTTGTCTTAATTCTTCTCTACACAGAAGCCTGGACAGGAAGGAAACAGTTAAAGGAGGTATGTTCACTGGGACAAAGCCAACAGAAAACTCTTCAGCATGTAACCAGAAAAATTTAATTCTGTTGATAATTGATCAATAGAAACACAACTAAAAATCCTGCTCCAAGTCAGAACAGCTTAGCCAACAAAAATATATATAATTGTCACATGAGGGACAGATAAAAAACCAGAAAAAGTAGAACAACATGAATAAACCCCTCCATTATATGAAATCTGGCAAAAAGTAAGGCCTTTAATAATCCTCGGGAACTGCTGTGAGAGCTTCATACAAACCTGCTTCAGTGTCCCTTGAAAAATTAATTTGGATTTTAAAAAAAAGCACACAACAACCCACACATCTGGCTTGATCATTGGCTAATAGAACATATTTTTATTCCCACCCCAAATCACACACAGATTGTCTGGAAAGAAGACAGCTGCTTGGGCACTAGTGTGTTTCAGTTTGAAGTACATCTAATCTTTATTGAGTTATTTGAGCCTTGTGTGCCAAGTGCAGAAATGCATGCTTTTGTGGGGAGAGGATTTTTTTTCTTCTCCTTTTAATATTAATGTGTAATTTTGGCCAACAAAGTAGTGCTTAGCAGACAATAGCAATTCTCTAAATGCATTAGACTTAAAATCCAATAAATATACCAAATGCTTTTGTGTAAATCCTCACCCAGTTTGTTACTTCTGCAGGAACCACTGCTGTTGGAAATCAGTCTCAAACATTTTATTGGTCAATTAAGTCTGAAAGCTCCTTAGTGTCTTCTCATCTGATTAGCTTCAACATTTTTTACTCCTCTGCAGATTTTCCATTTGTAAGTCTTACACATATGATGAATTTGGCGTGAGTGCCTTAACTACAAGTGAGATTTTGGGCACATCAGTTTTATGTGCTAATTCTCACTAGATGTTATCCTACTGAGTGAACTGTTTGCTAGGGAGTATGGGCTGGGGTAAATCCACATTCTGCTGAACTCAGTGACCAAATCTGCAGAGTCTTCAGGGGCTCCAGAAAATGTTCATCTACAGGTTTTACCGTTAAAACAATTGTAGCTGACCTGAAGAAAAAAAATCTGCCCAGGAAGCAGCAGTTCCCGATATATCAATTACAGTTTGGTCCTACTGCCTTAATTAGACTGAGTACTGCAGTCCCACCAAAGCATGAGACATGACAGAGGTTAGGTACTATCCACCATCAGCAGGTACTAGGAGATTCTGTCTCCTAGTAAACACGGTGCTGTTATCGGAGGCTGTGATGTGGTATCTTGCAGGATCTTGTAGTTAATTACTTTCGACACAAGTCCAAAAGCAGAGGGCAGAGTGTAAGAGATAAGATCAAGAACAGAATTAATCTTTTGTCTCTATTTTATGGGATGTTGAATCTCAGAAGAGCATTCAATGAAAAGCTGGCTAAACTGAAGAGCTGAGGTAGTACAGATGTGACCGCAATATTGCTTGGCAGCGCTTTCTCTGCCAATCCCATGTGCGCCGGGAAAATCTGTCAAACAAGGCTATATCACAGGGAGCAATTTTCAGGTACAGTTTTACGTTCCTCATTGTACTCCTTTCTGCACTGTGAACTAGTCTCTTATCAATACCCAGCCTTCCATCTCAAAATTAGCATTTAAGATAAAATTTAACAGGCTGCAGGATTCACAGGTTTTGTGACGTTAAGCCTTACCAGTCTGGTTTTCATGCTATTGTTACTTTGCAGTATAAGTCCTTTTATAGAGTTCGTTCTTCTTGACGAAGCATATAATGACAAGAATTAGAAAGCACTACTTCAATCCTGCCCGTAACAACTATGATTTGCAAAGCAACTTTTTTTAGAACAAGACAGCTCTTGTGAATGTTGTTCTGGGTGTATCTTTAACTATATCTGATTGGGATTTAGCACACAAATAAACATTGTAGTTAGCTGAAAATATAAATCTTTCACTTGACTGAAACTGCAGCGCTGCAGTTGCTCCAACATATCAAGATGTTATTAAAGAGACACATGGACTCAGAGGAATTTCAGAAGGGTTATACTGAGTAAGTACACAGCAGTTACTAAAATAAAAGTTGGCATTCACACCATATTGACTAGAAAACAATATTTCTGAAGATGTTATGTAAGTAATTACTATATACTAGGTTGCCATATGTACATATCTGTGTGTGTATGTGTGCTGTGTCCAAGAGAGCAAATGTCAAATACGCAGTCATGATCCCCTCCCATGAACTGAATGGTAAAATTATTCTCATTGTATTTCAGTGCGTGAGCGTGTTCCTACATACAAGATACACAGTCAGCAAATAACAGTGATGAAGATGTACATGTCAATGGGATTAAGATAATACAGAGTATTAATATGGCATCAGGCAATGTTGCTGCATTTAGATGTCTAACAGCATCTCTGTTACAAATCCTTTTTGGAAAGGTTTAGAACCCATTTACTGCACAGTAAGATTAAACTCATGATTGAATGAATTATAGTCAGACATCATAATACAGTAAAATCACACTCCACTGATAATCATAGCTTGTGCTAACAGGATGCATCACCTCTGCATGTATTCTGACATTTAATTTTGTTAGTTTTCCAAATATATATATATACACACACACACACACTCCGATTAGCATTATTGTAGCTACAGAAGAGATTCTGAAAAGATAGTCAGAAAATGCTATTGAAAATACAGATATGGAAAGACTTGCTTAGGAAATGGGCTTAGGAGTTGCTGCTTTATACACAGAAATTTTCATCCAAACCAAAATCTTCTTGCTTTATTGTTAGAAATACTACTAATACCCTTGCTGCTTACCTTACACATCGTTAGTATATTATTCTCATGCTCCAATTATCAGGGGCTTTTACCATTATGTAGAAAAAATGTCTTCAAAGGTTTAAAAAGCAAACAAAAACCCCAAAACACAGATTTATTCAATTATTTTTTTAAAAGAAACTTTTACTTCCTATTGGTAGTCACTAAATAAAAATGCCTCAGTGCCATCTTTATGTATATAGTTTGAGTACTGTAGGTCTTTCAATGAAAGTTATACCCCAATTTTATTTGCAGATTTCAGCAAAAGTATGGGAAAGACATTGAAGCAATAAAAAAGGAAAAAAATTAATCAGAAGTTTAGAATGTTTGGTTTTATCCTTTTATACTGTGCCAATTTTCTGTTTTCCTTTTCTTTGTTTATGAGACTATCATTTATAAAATTCATTGACAGAAAAAATTTGAAATGTACTGCAGCCCAAAAACTTGCCTGCATATTTTTGGTAAGATCCCACGATTTTGTGTGTCATGCTCAACTTAAAGAGGAGGAGGAGGAAAAAAACCCACCCCTAATATATCTTTATTCTGCTCATACACTGATGAGTGCTTCCATGAATCCAGCTGAACTAAAGTTCAATACAGATATATTAATAAAAGGATTGGTATGTACTGTGTTGTACTCCATTTTTATGACAAGGTAAGAAACAGGAACTTGCTGAATTAAACTGAGGATTGTATTTAATAAGGTAGTTGGTAACAAAGCCATGGTGTTATTTTCTTTAAAATCTCTAGGGTTGTCCTGGAGATTCTTGAAGATACTTACATATTGTTGTTTGATTCTTGGAGTCCTATGTTTACAGGTTTACTTGAATGTACAGCGTATCTGCTGCACGTTACAAATGGGCTACAAGATATTCAGTTTCCATAGATAATAATAGTGACTGTTTTGAGATTAAACCTTTCTATAATTCTGCCTCTTGTTCTTAAACTGTCTCCCTTATCCCTTGCTTTCCCCTTCTCAAAGGCATCCTTTTAACTGTCCTCCCTCCAAATCCTGTCTCTTCATCTCTCCCCATCCTGACCAGACCCCATCCTTTTCCTCTCTTGCGTAGTTGATTTGCTTCATCCACAGCACCCTCTGTTCCACTTTTCTGTTTTCTGACAACCAGGAAATCTTCTCTAGTGATAGTATTACCATTATATATCCCCTCTGAGGTTCCTGAAAAGATCTGGCAGTTTGTGTTGGCTGTTGTTCATCTGCTCTGTTCAAATTTGGCAGAGTCCTCTCACAGAATTAGTAGCCTCTAAGAATTTGGTTTTGGCCTGAATTAACATGGGCAATGTACAGAGAGGATCTCTTCTGAGAGATCTCTAATTTGACACAGACTTCTGGACGTTAACTTGTGCTTGGTGTCACAAAAATGCGCACAGGGACAAATCTTGCTACATCTTTTATGGCTCCAAGGGTTATGACACTAGCAAAACTTCTCTTGAGTTTTCATTGTAGGTATCAGAGAAGTGGAAGTCTGCGTGCAGTGAGAGGGAGGGCACAGGAACCTAACTTTCTGCTCAGAAGCAAGGTTAGGACATCTTTGGGGTATCTTGATGTATGGTCACCTTTCTGCAATCACCATCATTTCTCTTACTGAGGAGATGGGTTATGAATTGCAGATGCTGTAACTTCCGACGCATTGCAGTTACAACCTTAAGATTGCAGATGCTGTAACTTCCGACGCATTGCAGTTACAACCTTAAGATTGTTAGGAGTGTAAAGTGGGAGTGAGATAGGAGTTTGTCAATAATATATCAATGACATTTACTCTTGGTCTTACCTATTTACTTTTGCTTAGTACAACTGACTGAATTATCTCCTTAATTATTCCTTATAGATTTTCATTGCTTTTTTTACATGGTCAATGGATTATATTTAATCCTTTGTAATAGTTTTGTATAAAAATGCAAATGTTCTACCTTGTAGAAGCACAGCTAGGATTCAACAATTAGAATATGGTGTTTGGATAACTCAAAACCAAACTTTGCTTCACTATTTGTTCATTCACTCAGGGGAGTATGTTGTCACATTGTACAGCTCACAGAGAACATTCATTTTTGTTGAAACTTTCAGAACAAGTCAACCTTACACAAAGATACATAAGAAACATAGCTAGAATGAAAGTTTTCCTGCTTAACATAATGTATTCCTAATGTTTTACTTGGCCTGCAGGTGCTCCTCCAATATTATCATTAATTACAACAGTAATAATCCTATTTGAGGAGAGTATAAAACTTCTCATGTTAGCAAGGTCCTTCCAAGTTTTTGAACACTTCAGTTTAATCTTCCATTTTTACAGGACACTAAACAAAAGAATATTCAGCACCCAAAGAGAATAAGCACTGAACAGCCCTGCAAACATTGCAAGGTTCCTACCCTACAATGAAATAGCTCATTGCCCCACCTGGTCTTACTTCTATGATAGTAAATGGAATAGAAGAGAGATCCACTTTAACAAAGTATCATCTTTATTTCAGTTTCAGTTTTCCTTGTCAATAGGTTTTTGTAAATCAATGTTTATACTGAAAGATATTTTTAGTATCGAAAAAAAACTTTATAATCAAGGAGTTTTCTTTTAATCACTTCTTCAGAGATATATTTTGATAACAGCAACTGCTCATTACAATAAAAAACAGAAAAGGCATTCATTTTCTGTGGCATGGGAAGTACTGCCAGTTCTAAATGTCCTACATAGTTTCTTTAAAATTTTTACGTTCTTTAGGCCTCAACAAAAACCAAAGCTCCTCTTCCAGGTTTGGTAGCAAACAGACTATTATTCTCCAATGCTAACCTTTGGACATCGGTTTGGTAATAAGCTTTTCTTACATTTTTTATGAAAGTGTTCAGCTTGTCAGTAGGCACCATTGACACAGTGCAGCCACCCCATCCAGCTCCAGTCAGACGCGACCCGATGGCCCCAAATTGCCTAAAATAAAATAACAGGAAAAAATCATGTAAAATAAACCAAAAAGGGGTAATTTGTCATATATAAAATTCCCATAGAAAACTAGTGAGTACTTAAAACACATGGATGTCATCTAATTTTTCTGAAGTTCACTTGGTTGTATGCGACATTACAGCAATTTTCAGTTATCATTTTGGACAAAAAAAACCCCCACACTGATGCTTTAAACTGCAATATAGTAATTTCTGTCAATTCCAAAAGTCACTCTCTTTCATAATGCTTCAGCATCAGCTGTTTTAAGGATCACAGCACAGCTGAGATGAAGAAAGCAGGAGGAAAGGAATTGTGTTAGCAACATTCATAAGGCATTCAGAAGTGAAAACAGAAATACATGACAAAAATAACAAAAGAGGGTTCATAAACTAATTGCACAGGATGTAGGCATGCAAGCCATTTTCTAATGTGGCAAAGACAAATAGCTCTATTCTTCCAGGACAGATCTAAAACATGCTGAAGATTCACAGGCTTCTGCAGGGCTGCTGAGTGTGCCAGTCAAGAAAAGGAGAGTTCGGAAACTCTTAAAAAGTCATACATAGTCATTGCACTCAAACATCTGTTTATGCTGAATGGACAGAGTTGGGTATCTTTCTTTAGAGGAACCTCATGAATTTAACAGACTTACAGCAGTAGAGGTAAAATAAGAATTTAGTCCCAAAAGAAAAAAATGCTCTTAATAAGGAGGGTGAATAGAAAGAACAATGACAAATAAATGACATCCAAAATATAAACCATTCCCAGCCTCAAGATACTGGCCTGCTAGAAATGTCCTACAGCAAATCCCATGCCATTACTCTGCAAGATTCAGACTCCATCTCATTAGAATTTAGTAGAATTATTTTCATTAGTTTGCTTACCTGTGTTACTGATATTTACTTAGATTCAGAAGAAGTAGGAAAATACCGTGTAATAAATTTCTTTGGGGCTTTTCTAACCTAGTCAGAACAGGATGTTTAGAAAACTCATTTGAAATCTTATTCTCACGAGAGATCTGATCTTATTTGCAAACAAATACTTTTGATATGTTTCCAATAGGCATGCATGGAGAGATTTACCAGTCCTAGTATGTGTTTGCAGGAGAGACAGCATCATGTGAATAACACTGGAAAATGACAGCTCATTCTGAGTAGGCTATGGTAGTTTTTCATATGTGCATTTTATGTTAAATGAATCTGGTGTACTGCTGGGTTAGCAGAGGTTTAGGTCATATTTCAAGCAAGTACTTACATATGTGTTTGATTCTAAACACACTTACATCTCTTCTTGAACAGAAACACTTTCTTCAGTGTGTCTGTGTGGTGCCACCCTTCATATTGACTCGATTTTATGATAATTCTTTATTTCCTGTTGGTGTTTTATTTTATTTATTCCTATTATTATTCCTGTAAGCCACTCATTCTCTGATGCAATTTTTGTAGTTTCTGGTCCACGGAGCAACCTCCTAAAATGAGCAGGATCCAATCCAGTCTCAATTGCAATCAATAGGGAAATTCCCATCGACTTTATAAGGCCCAATACTTTTTTCAGCGTCTGCTAAATCAACTGTCTGTACTCATTTGGTCTGTTACCTCAGTCAGAACTTTGCATTTCAGATGGTGTCTGGCTTTTATTTTGGTACGCAACTGAAATCCCTTCGGAATTGTTCTGAACCTTTTATTGATTTCATAATTCTCTGTGGTCATGCTCATGCCTCATTTTTACTGAGTCATTTTAAAATACTTAGTTGAAATAAAGCATAATGTAGACAGAAAATATGCCTGTTTCAGAGCTGAAGTCACTGTGTTTCAAAATACTGTGGCTAACAGTTTCAAATGTGGTGATATGATTAGACACTTGGGGCTTAATGCTAAGGAACTTGGCGTTTTGATGGGCAGTGCTCTAACATCTGGAAACTAGGTACCTGATATTCTACAAATTCAGAAGTGAGCACCTAATTCCGCATCTACTAGAGATGCGGTGCATGAGAGGTATCTAGATCAAACACGAGAAAGTTAACTTTAGAACAGGTCTGAAACTGCCTTTTTCGAGTCCTCATCCGTTCAGTCCTAAGCTAGACTCCTCTGGTAAAGTGCGATTCATAGCCAGACACTCTCTTCTTGTGCACTGGCACCTGAATCATGCATTTATGAAGAGGTGTATGAACAGACAATAATCTTGTGGAGGGAGCGCTCACCCACACAGTGGGCAACACGGATTTAATGTGTGCGAAAGTACCCTGCGCACCGCCTGGGCTATGCTGCAGCCATGAGGACAAGTAATAGAGGGAGAGACAGAGCACACAGGAGAGAGAACGTATCTGTAGTCCAGTGTTGGGGGCACTTTGCTCCCCGTCCCAGGTTCTGGCCTTTGCTTCTTGAAGAGTTTATGTATCCTGTTCCAGTATTCACTGGATAAAAAGAGAATTATCTTATGAGGAAGGCTGTGTGTGTAAATGAGAATAAAAACATGAGTACTTCAGCAGAGAAAAGAAGAATAAAAATAGACGTCCCATAGGCTGGTGTATGGAAGCAATAGGTAAGACATTGCAGTACTTCATTTTAAAAATAATTGTGCTGTAAGAGGTGATAAAATCACAGCAATATTGTTAATTCCAAATACTCAAAATTATGAACTAGCTGCTCAGAAAGCACGGAGTTAACATGATGAGATTTAAATATATAAATGGGGGAGGGGAGGATATTATTCTGTTTTGTAGCTTGGTGTGCATTTGAATAGCATCTTTAAACCTTTCTGGCTCTGGAGGAGCTGCAAACTTCTTTTTGTAGGGTAGTTTTCTGTTTGTTTTGTTGAATTTTCAAATTGTGCCATGACTCCAGGCTTTGCAGCCTTAAAAAAATCATCAGTGGTAAGAGTTTTGATAAAATGCAGAGTTGTCTTGGCTACCATAATGCACTTGGATGTAATATAAAAAACGTATCTTTTAAAAGTGATCAGAGAGGATTCAGCTATCTTCAACTGTAAGGGACATGGCTGGTAACACAAAAATTATCAGGTTTTATACCACGGAAAGATGGAGAATAACAGAATGAAAGAAAATTATTTACAACACTCAAAGATTCTGAGAGATTCTCAAAAGTACCCAATGAATTCAGGAGCTCAGATCCAATTTTTTGTTCCTTAATTGTTCAGTAAATCTTCTGTGTTATTTAATTTAAAAGGTAACTTTTAACAGGTAAAATAGCTACTAACAGCATGAGATGGGTTAGAGAAAGTACAAGTCTTCCGTCTTTGCAAAAAAAAACAAACAAAACAACTGACCAGCTAGTGGTTACAGTTTTCAGCACTACAAACCACAGCAAGTATGGATCCCTTTCTTTCTTGGCAGCAGTTGTACAGTAAAACATAAAGATCTAGGCAAAACAGAAAACATCTGGATATGCAGATTATTCTTCACAGTTTAAACCTTGTAAGGAGAGAGCAGCAGTAGACTCGGGCAATTCTGTGGAATGTATTTTTGGAAAGGCTTTTTAAAGTTACAGGGCAGCTGTATATCATTGTAAGTAAAGAATGTAATTTATGTAGTTCCTGGCCATTTCTATAATCACATCAGCCAAGTTTTCCTAGAGTGACTAGTGATTTTATGTCCCTTAGTTTTTTAATGAACAACTTGAGAAGAATTAAGACGTTTTTCCAATCGTTTCCAAAAATTGATGCTGGCTTAAGTTGCATTCATCTAGAATGGCTATAAGCTTTTACAAATCTAATCACATAATCAGAAAGACATTAAAGAATATCAAACTTCTAAAGAAGAAAGACACTTCTCTTAGGAAATGCTCTTGATGGGACAACACAGTAAAGAATAATGAACAAATAATTTACTTGTTTCTGTGCAATGACTGAATTAAGAAAACCCCAGATTAAATAATTTTAATATACCAATTAGAAATCGCTTCACACAAATGACACTCCACTGTGGTGCTTAGCTATGCTCATCATACTAGTTGTGGGCTCTTCTGCTGGTAAGTTAGAAATCTGATGTAACATGGGCACACACATCACTTTTTTCCTTCACTATTTATATTTTGGTCCCTGGAACTGAAATGCTGTGATTAATTTTAATTTAATTTAGTAAAATCCTAACTGCATACTCCTTTCCTTTGGGTTCTGTGGCTGTGGCTGTGCTACTGCCTGCAAGTCAGTGTCACGATACCCAGGCTAGCTCAGAGAGCAGCAGCTGTCTAGCCATGAAAGCACAGCGCTCAGCATAAATGAGAAACAGAGAATTTCCATCCCCATGCTGAGCGTCATACTGCAATAGACTGTTGCTAGCATCCATGCTAGGTTATTTAAATGTAGCACAGGTAACTCCACGCTGTAGTGCAGATCTTACCAGTTTATACCTACTTGTTTTCCCCTACTTGAAACAGGAGAGTTTTCTCCCAGCATTTCTGAAAACAGGCCCTATCAGTATGATTCAAGCTAGATACCCTAGTGAAGACACTTAAAATGGCTAGTCACTTTTGCAAAGTTCAGTCATCAGATGCTATTGACTGAGGCATCAACACTGGGTAGTTACTGTACCTAAAAGTAAAGCAGATGTTAAGTTTTAAGGCTTTTCCTCTGTCAGTGGTATCACAGAACAGGCAGTGCTGATACCTCGCACTGGATCAAGACTCTGTAGCCTAAGATTTTTGATAATTTAGTAGAGCATAGTTTCTGTCTTCAGCTGACTTTGGAGCCAGTTCTCCATTGTCACACACAGATCAGCAGTTCCCTTTTTGCAGCTGGGATAACCATGGTGAAATTGCCCCGCTAAGTGACTGGCATAGCTTATTCTATTACGTGATCATTACGTGATACAATAAACTGAACATAGCCTGTGAGTTACGTACTGGATTGACTTCCAAGAGAAGGAACCAAAATTGTATTGCCAAATTACTATCAGACTGTCCAATGGCTCTCGGGGCTTCTCTGTGTTTTATCACAAAACAGCATGTGTATCCCATATGCAAAATAATCTGTGAATGTCCAAAAGTCTTCTGTTCAGTTTTTAAGTTTGTAGTTTTCTGGCTTAGAGGCCATTCCATCTCGTCTGCAAAAGAAATCAGACTATCCTAAATAATCATCTGTATCATACTCTATCAATTTACAAACCTGGTACATGGGTATTACAACTTACAAAATCTGGATGAGTATAGAAGTAAAAAAGCATATGGCAAATTGCATGTTTGTAAAATTTGTATTTTCATTATAAGCCAAACTTATTTCCTAGTTAAAAAAAAAAAAGCCAGTCGCTGGTAAAGAAATATTTTTGTAACTTTCATTTTTAGGTGGTAAGGTATTCATTTTTTTTACCTTCAAATTGAAACAGTTTCTGTTTTCTTCAAGACTGAAAGATGTAGAGAGAGGATGGGATATTTGCTTCTAAAAGAGAGTGAAACAACATTTCTTGACCTCAGGCCTGCAAAGACTTATGGCACCCTACATTTCCCTTCTGGCAGGGCAGTAATGCTCTGGCTTAGGGCAGAGTTTCCCAAACTAAGCACACCCTTCTCCAAGGCAAAGTAGGAACCGTAACAGATGAGGAGAAGTATGAAGGTGGCATCACCAGGAGCCATGATGAAGTGTATGAGGGAAGCAGCTGGGAGAAGGTGGCTGGGGCAGAGGCAGGGATGGAGTAGTGGTGGGAAAGCTCAGGTAGGCAGCTGTTTATTCCCCCAAGCCACTGTTAAAATGATCACCAACCACTGAATTTAGATCAATGTTAGCATACAATGTCTGTCCCATGATTAAATGTACCAGAAAAATGGAAATTAAGAGGGACCAAAATGTGTACATCCTTTCATGCTCGTCCTGTACTACGGATGAAATACTATGCAGAATGTGAGTACTAAGTATTCGTTTTTTACTTTCTGTATTAACACATGGTTATACCAGATCTCATCATCCACTGCAGCAGTTATGAAAATAACAGCCTGCTACACACAGCAACCTGTGATTGATTTCCAGCTCACTTCATGCCATTTCTCAAACTCTGTTTATTCTGGCTAGAGGATATGAAACTGGGGAGGAATAAAGGGAGAAGAGAAGGGACAAAATGACACTCAGGGAATGTGTTTTGGAGTTGAGAGGGCTTGTTTTATTGCGGCCAAACTGAGTTAGGGAACCCAGCTAAAAGAATGAGGCTGGGGCAGATGGAGACTGAATAATGTGGGGAAAGCTCAGACACACAATGCAGAGAGGAGAAGCAGAGTGTTAGCCAGTTAACACACTCATCTTTTAAACGGTGAAATACTGTCCAATCTATCTGACACCCTAGACAACATATCTTTTTTAATTGAAAAAAATGCAATAGCATTTCACAATATACCATTATGATTTCAAGGCAACCTAAGAGTGTAGAACAGCTTGCTTATGCCCTAGAACTCCCATGGCGCAGTTCTGAAATGGTTAAGAAATACACAAAAAGTAACAGAATTCAACTAGAACAACTAAGATGATGTTTTAAGAAAACCAGTTATGACTTCTTCTACAACTTAAAAAAAGAATAGCCAACAGTCTAACGTAACACTTGTGATGATGAGTCAGTCCAAAAGCAAAGTCTGTAATAAAGCCATAAACTGCAGCTTTCATCTGAAAGTATTACACAGATGTCAGTAGGGAAACAATTGACCATGTAATGTCCCTGCAGGAGATTAATTTTGTAATAAGACACAAGAATACTTTCATTTTAAAATTGCAATAGCCAACGATGTCATATTTTCTCATCAATTCAAACAATATTCTCAACAGGCGATTACTCTTCCTTGTGGTCAAAACTTACAGGCAGATGTCTACCAGCCGATCCAGTTCAGGACAGCTGCATTCATACATTTCCCTGCA
Source organism: Buteo buteo (assembly GCF_964188355.1). Classification (NCBI taxonomy): domain Eukaryota; kingdom Metazoa; phylum Chordata; class Aves; order Accipitriformes; family Accipitridae; genus Buteo; species Buteo buteo. The sequence goes on from NC_134183.1 coordinate 27,055,160, forward strand.
GCTGATATAGCTCTGGTTCATTAATTCTCCCAGCAGCTGGATTGCATTGGCAGGTGCTTTGTTGCATATCTTCTTAAATTCCAGCACTCTGGCAGCTTCACTATACACATGCTTTGCACGCTGGTATAACTTAAAGGTGGAAACTAAACAAAATTAAAATATTAAGTACTGCAGTTATCCATTAATATTCACTACAAAAGGAACATACAAAAATATAGTAAAATTAATTTTTTTTAGTAATTCATATTTTATATTAGAAGTCTGTCTGCTAAAAGTCTTCTGCAAAAGCTCACCTACGTCTTCTTTAAAAGCCCTAATAAGATTGTACTTTGATGAACTCTAAATACTATGTACTCATTTTTTCCATGTTGATAACATCATGCACATGCTCTGGTTATTTGCTGTGTCACTGAACAGACCCGGTCTCTCCTTTTACTTTGCGGAGGCATGCCACAAGTTCAAGAGTTAGCAGCGACATGCATTAGGGCATTAATCTAAAGCTTGCAGGTTTTCAAATACCAGCAAAACTGAGTCAGGAGAACACCAGAAAGGTACCCAGTGCCCTGCAGGCAGCCTTTGGCCAACATCTGCTGGCCCAGGGCATTGTGTGTGACTGCTGCAGGCCAAATCTGCATCAATTATGTAACTGTGTGCATGGACCTTTTCTTGAAAAAAAAAAAACCACCAAACCACAAAAAAAACACCACTTTTTTTTTTTTTTTTAACCGAGATTAACAAAAATGCTATTATCCATGTTTCCTGGTGCATAGGTAAGGAAGCCCTCTCAAGTATTTTCACAATGATGCAAGGTAAGGAAGCCCTCTCAACTATTTTCACAATGATGCAGGTTCACCCTGACTGTAAATAATACTAGATTAAAGGTACAGTGAAGAGCACAGGTGCTTTCAGTTTGATTTTCAGGGTTTATTTTTTGGTGTGTGTTACCAGCCAGAGTGTCAGTGCTGCCTGTGTGGATGTGAAGAGATGTCAAGCCCAGACGAGTCCTGCTTAGTATTGACCTACTAAGATCAAGAGCTAGTGCAAGGATTTTGGCTAAAATTTTTCTATTGTGCCATGAAAAAGCAGTTCATGTGGGAAGGATGTGTGTGTGTGTGTGTGCCCAAACATGCATGGCCATCCGGGTAGAGACCTCCACCAAGCCCGAACAGTGGGGCATAAAAAGGAAGGGGATGGCTGCAGTTAAAGGCTCCTCAAGCTACTCCTATTTACAGGAGGGTTTGGCTTGCAGCTAGTATCTGAGAATTGATCTGCTGTTCCCAAGCTCATGTAGTTCATTGTTTTACTCTCCCAGTATAGTTCTGTTTGCTTTAATACCATGGCTGCTATTGCGGAAGTACTGTTCACCAGAAGCATGTGTGACAATTTAATTTACGATTAGATTGGTTTACTTGAGCTGTTTGGGTGGTAAATATTAGATAAGTGGAATTTATTCCCTATGTGGAGCACCTACTGCAGTATGTTTCCTTATTTCATCACAACTCAAGCACACTCTTGTTGGAGCACCTCAGAACATCCCCCATTTTCTTTCTATGTGTAAATTCTCCTTTAGAGCAAGGTCTCTCTCCTCATTTCACCTTCTGGTCTCTGTTGCTTTCTACAATGGCTGATGAAACACTCAAGTAGAGGTAAAAGGAGAAGAGAGACAAGCCCTGTATTCAAAACAGAACTCACTATCTGACCCAGACACATGGAGTTCCTACTTGCCTGTTTCATGGAAACAGCCAAGTTCTGGAACCACTTTTAATGATTTCAGCAGTCCACATTTGCAAGTATATGCCGAAATCTTCCTTGAAAGACTGGAAATAAAATTGTGTCCAGTATTAAATCTGTCGTATGTATACTCCAGATTGCAACCCTCACAGACTAGGACTTCGTCAGCACCTGTATAATCCCTTTTTATTTCTCCAGAGTAAATGTAAATCACAACTGTAAATGCTGAAAATTCATTGCTGAGAGACACAAGGAGTCTAAAATGATAGAGAAACATTGAACATAGCAGTGTTCTGCTACTGGTGATACTGCTTCTGGTGATATTTATTTTGTAATTCAATACAGCCTGCTACTGAGAAACCTTGTGTTGCTGTCTTTTGAACAGGCCTTCTGAATGCATTTCAAACCAGGACAGAAATGCGAAAATTGAGTGCCCCCAGAAACATCATCTTGAGATTATCTCCCAGAAAGAGCATATTTTGGTTTCCCATTTAGAAGTGTGTTTTACCCCACTGTATTTTGTTGCTGCTCTAGTTACTTGCACTGTGTTTTGCGGAGTGATGCCTCAGTATTTTTGAATGTTAAAGAAAGGCAGCTTGGCCTATTTTTAAGGATCGTTTCTCTTTAAATATTCTTTTCTTATAAGCCATTGTTTTAGAGCAAGGAGATTTCTAAATGTGCATTCGTTTAGGGAATATCTAAAGTTGCGTGAGAGATTGCCATAGCTCACACTCTCTTGTAAATCACCATTGAACAGTAGTAACCCAAAGAATGAACTGAAAACATGTCTGGTTTCAATTGTAAGGCAACAGACTTGCCAAAGGCTGTGATTGATTCGGAGACCACCCTTTGGTAGAGCAATGCTCTACTGGCCAGATTACCTTAGAAATCTCTGGGGTTGTGTTGTGCTCGTCATGTTATGAGTTGGCAACCAGAATGGGTGCTCCAGCTACTGGCTGCCAGCCAAAAGATCTGAGCTGTGTCCTCGACAGCATTCATTTCCAGGAGAGCCACTCTGTGTAGGGGAGAACTCACTACCTTGACACTGGCTTTCTCTTGATGCAAAAGCAATCCTTTCAGGCAGTTCCCAAGTGAGAAAGAGCGGCTGTATGTTATTTTCGGACTCCTTTGTGGACTTTTAGCCAATTAGTATCGGTTAAAGGCTGGTATCATTATGTTATCTATTGTTTGGTTACAGGCAGCATTTTATTTCAGAAAATTACGTTTGTTTTTAAAAATTTTTTTTTATAGTTTGCTTTTCCTCTCTGGCAGTGTATTGCTCAGGTAAAATTATCTTCAGGACAGCGAACACCTTTGTACTCTGTAAGTCCTATTCTAAAATAATGAAATGATTCATATATTTTCGGCTTTCAATACCAACTGCCTCTGGTAATAGAGAAACCCTCCTGTATCTCTTCTTTGGATAGGTAGTCCAACTAACCGACTCTATATAATAAAAGATAGCAGAGCACACATGATATTTCCAAAAATTACATCTATATTGGAATCTCCTTGCTACATCACAGCCTGTATATTAGCTCCACATAAATAAAATCTGAATTAATAGGAAATGCCAAAGAGCTATGGAGGCTGTGATTTAGAAGAGTGCAGAAACTGATCAGAATCTGCATGCTTCACATAGCCACATTTTTTATAATTAGAAAGGACTGATTTCCTAAGCCACACTCTGTCACGGTTAAAAGAAACTAAACCAAAGTGCGCATGACTGATTAGTTTATATCTGAGCTAGGACTGGAGTGCTCTGAAAGAAGAAAAACTGAAGCCCTCAAAGTAAACCTTCCAGTGTTGCACAGGACTAGGTTATATGTCTCACCCTCTGTTGTGCTCAAAGGAGAGCAAAAAAGCAGGGTGTGGGGAACTAATGCCAGATTCTTAAAAGCATGTGGATCCTTAAATCTATTATAGTGTATGGAAATTAGGTACTTAATCTGACTGGAAATGTAAATATACTTTCCTAATCCAGTAAACTACAAAGGTCTGGTTTCTCCCACTTAAATTTAGTTCCAAATTAGGCATATAGGTACCCTCAGCTCCACCTTCTGTCAGTGAAAAGGGCAGGTTAGGGAACCGTTTATCCCACCTGAGACCCGCATTGCCCTGTGGGTACCCATTTCTCTGGTGACTAGAGAGGAACCTAAAACCTCCGGTGCAATGAAACTGGCTACTATGCTGACGTAAGAGTAATTGTCTAGGGGATTTCTAAAGTAATGTTTCTTCCATAAGGGGATCTGTGCAATATCCAGTTCAGGTGCTCTGTTTGTTCAAAATGACATAGCGCCATTTGGACTGATGGAGATTTGTATCGGCTGAGAATCTGTCTCTGACTAGATTCATGCTCTCAAAAAATGTTTTTTGAAAATCACTACACATTTCCTCACTGCCATGTTCTGCGTAGCTCACTGCCATGCAGGAATGAACTGTTTGATTTTAGACCTAGACACGCTCGCACAACCAGAATCTCAGGGTCTCTTTTGTCCCTTTCTGAAAAGACAGTATGGAGACTGATTTATTTTGCATGGTATCAGCTGCACACAGAAAAAGTTTCTTGTGGACTCAAGTGAGGGTGAACAACACCTTTTATGGATTGCAACAGATACAGATCAGAAGAAATTAAAGTCAACCTGAAAAGTCAAAATGAGATCACAGAAAACTTTAAGGAGGACAAGGAATCCTGTACCCTGGTCTGCTCTTAGTGACATTTTGTCACTAATTTTTTAACACATTTCACCTGTATTCGGCCTGCTATTGGAGCAGCTAATCCACATTCCAGGTCATAGCCTCACTGTGTTTCTGAAGTTTCAAAGAGGACACAGTGAATCTTCTACAAGGAACCTCCTCCACTGTAAACTGCTTTGTATTACCAGTCCTTATCTATTTTTTAGAGAATGTCAGCAACTCTTACTGACCCTTTGTAGATTTTCTGCACCCTAGCTTTGCTCCTCTCCAGAGGATTTCTGTAATGTCATCCATGAACAGGTAGATTCAATTCACTTACAAACCACCAAATGCCATTGAAAGAAATGGTGACATTTTCCAGTGCACTAATAGTTCATACTGCAGCAAGAACCTTTCAAGTTGTTACAACACAGCAGAATAACATTCATGAAAGTTTGTCCAAAATCTATGTAAAAACTCTTAAAAACAAACAAAAATCCTGGGCTATTAGTCCCAAATAACTGTGGGTTAATTAAATATAACAGAAAAGTTTACTGTGGGTTTTCAACTGTATGATCATATTTTTAATTTTAGCTTTACAAAACTTGTGCAAACGTGTCCACTCCATTTACAGGGATTTTTTTTCTTTATAATTAAACATTGTGGCTTCTCAGCAACTCATATTATTTGTTAAAACTTCAACTCCAGCAGATTCCTTTGTTAAGAGGCTTCCTGTACAATTCTATCTGACCTTTAGCTAAAGACCAACCTCTTCAGGCTATATATTTTTTTCTAGTTGCTTTGGCAGCTTCTTAAGATATGTTTCACTATAGATTAATGAGCTACACATGGCTGATGGGACTGTTAGAAATTTACAACAGGAAGAACTCACCAACGCAAAATCATGTAGGGGACAGTTTCTACCACCATTACTCATGTGGAATAGTACTCTTCTCTGTTAGGCATCCTGCTGATTGAACATGATGAGGGTGAAGGTTTCTGGCTCATAATGTATATAAGAAAATGCCGCCAGATGGCTTTAATTTGAGCCAGATTGTGAACCCCCTACTCAAAGTGGGGAACAGTTACTCTACTGGGACTGCTCAAGTAACTGTTTGCAATGTGGCTTTCTGAAAATAAACCAGAGGGACGAGTCAGTGCTGGATTCAGTGACCCATTTAGCAGACACCTGCTTCAAGATTATGATAACTACTGGTTTAAAGTGATTTTTCCTCCAGAGGCATGCTAGCTTTAACAAGGCTTTTGCAACTAACCTAAACCATTCAGTGCCTGTGCCTAACCTGTGGCACACCCCAAAGGCCTGCATCCTCCAGGTAGCTGTTATGGGATCTGCCTGGAGCGGCCACCTCTCTGGGGCTCATCCCAAGTAAACCATGTTTTTATGGAAGGGGATGGTACGTTCTCAAATTTTGCCATGACATGGATAAGACTGAGTCTGGAGTAGGCATGTGGACCCTCAAGCTGGGAAGTGCTCTTAGGTCTACCAGTTTGGAGGTAAGTTCTGTTCACGTAAGACAAGGGCAGTCTACTAATGCACACAACAAAGCTTTATGTATCCCAGAGCAGCCTGACATAATATCTGAGAGTCCACCTTCACATGCGCCTGTCTGTGCAAATAAAGTTGAAACTGTTCTTACACTGACATCACCATTAATACAAATTACTTGACAGTGGGAATGAAAGGCTATTCAAGCACCTCTCATTGAAGCTACAGCACAGATTTAGAATTCTCTTTCCAGGGGACTAATAGGATGGCAGTTAAACAGCCAAATCCACACAGCAAATGGATGCCTGCTCCTCCCATGGCGATTTCATTCCCAGGTTTAAATGTCAAAATTAGATTACAATTTTATACATGAAAAGGAAAAATGGGTTTAAAAATACCTCATTTAAGTAGGAAAAAAACATTTCCTGGTTAAAGGAATACACAGTTTTACAGGAGAATATCCTTTTGTGGTGAAGCCTATAAATACTTAATGTCCCACAATCACCACACACTAAATGTTCTGTGAAGCACTCAAGTCCAAGCCAAAATTATGGCATAGTGCACCTTAGAAAGTAATAAATATTATTTTTCTAGAGATCTTCGGAAGCCACAAGTGCAACCCATGTGTAAACATTTGCAAGGGAGATTTAAACTCAGGATTTTGAGTTGGCCAAGAAACAACTGCAAGAAGTTTAGAGAGGCTTTATGCACCATCTGTACTTCTCCAAACCTGGGGAGCAAGTGGGCTGTACAGTGGGGAACTGCAAAAATCCTTGAATACTGGCCGATAAAAGGGATGCAAGTTGCTGTGTGCTTCCAGACTTGGCCTGGGACTTACTCAAAGCCTGTCCATACCATTTTTCTTTGGGATGTGGAGTTTTATCTGGTGAGCCTTATACACTTATAAAACGTTATGTAAGTATACAGTACCATCACTGGAGAAATGGAGAAGTAAAGGAGGGGAAGCTAGACTTAAGGCTAAAATAATATTTACATAGCACTTTCATATCCTTAATCATGAGATACAATGCCAGTACAAAACATTTGTAACTATCATTGAGCTTTGAATAAAACAAAAAATTAAAATGACTGACAATTTATATTCAGCCACAGAGAAAACTCTGAATCCAGTAAATGATCTAAATATTAATTCTCATTCCAACCTAAATGATTCTATGAGCTTCTGTCTACCAAGAAATGCCAGAACTTTATGGATGCTAGCAAAAGGATGAATGCATAAACTGTTGTTCACATTATTACTAGGGATGGTTTAGTACATGGTTTAGTGGGACTTGGCAGTGTTAGGTTTATGGTTGGACTTGATGATCTTAAAGGTCTTTTCCAACCTAAATGATTCTATGATTCTATGATCCTAAATGTTATGGTTCTTTTTTATGTTGAACAAAGAAGTTCAACAACATTCTGAAATTCCCTACAGACATTACTTATTTGTCGGTATGTTTTCTCTCACATGAAGAAGCCAGGCATTGTCATGAAAATATAGTGGGAAAGTAGAGGGGAAATAAGAAAAATATTTTTGTCAAACAGCCTCTGGTTTTCCAAAGGAACATAAAATGTAATTTGTTTAGTGTGTAACAAAAACAAACAGTGGATTTAGATTCCTTCTTTCTGTGTCTGTCTTGTTTCTCCTTTGCATATAGTTTTACAGAAATCTGTTATTTAATTTTATATTGTACATGCAAAGATACTTTCAGCATAACCCATTTTAATTGGCCTTATCAAATGAAATCATGGTCATGCAAGTTTAAGATATTCTGTTCAGCAAACATCTGCAAACGCTATTCAGAGCCACAATATATAATTTCCTCAGAGTTTCTTCTACAGCTTTTATGTTTAAATTTTTTATCCAGACTTTGGTTTTTGAAAAAAAATCAAAATAACCTGTATAAACAATTAAATTCAACAGAACTGTAGAATTTTGTTTTATAAACCAGGTATAAGGAGTATGAACATCTGTAAGTTAATAGTCTTGTATTGCTTCAGGAAGGGGAGAGTAAGGGGACAGCATAAAAGATTTACAACCTTGTAGTTTCCCATGAAAATGTTGCAGAGTGCAGGTACATGGTTCAGTATATTCCTCATGTACATACAGCACAGAGTTATCATAATTCTTTCTGGAGATAAAGAGCTGGATTAAGATATCATATTCCATCCTGGTGCCCTCTGGCAGTGTAATTAGACAATAAGATAGTTTCATACTCTCTGATACCACTGGGGCGTGAAATAGGTTATAGATTCAGGACCTGGTCCTTGGTCAATATATAAGGTGTACAATCATTCCAGATAAAAAGATTATTTAAATATAAGCATCAGTATACATAGATATCTTACTGATTTATATGCATCAAACGTATCCGTCCCTGAAAGCAGTCTTGGGAAGGACTGGCAAGGATGTAATTCAGCTACAAAACAGTAGAGATATTAAGGCTACAGAATGGAAACAAGGAAGTAAGTATTATTTTAAGTTCTTAAAGATTCTGATCTCAATTGGAAACCTGTTATGAATGCAAATTAATTATTTCATAAATGCTCTATTACTCAGTATTTTTAGCAACCCTACTATATGCATCCCAGATCCACTCCATGTGTGCCAATGCTCATGACTGCATGGTATAATCATAAGCAATAATACATGGGAAATATTTTAATAGTAAATTGTTCACCTCCACCAACATTTTTCTAAATGAAGTAAAAATATTGATAGTGACAGAAACTTCTTTCTCAGGAGAGGCCTAGATGACTTGCTGCCCAGTGCATGTTTTATGAAGTGATCATGTATTTATCAATTCAAAATCAGAAACACAAGCTCCATCTATGCTGGTCTTTAATACCAGTTAAGGGAGAGCAAACAGGATTCATTTTAATGATGCTGTAACCATCCAAAACGTTTGGTTTTGTTAAGAGCTCTTGCCAAAAAAGGAAGCCTAGTTTTGACTTTTCCCTAGAGTAAAACCTGGGTTATTTAGAGATGACTCTCAAACAGCACAAGCTAATCTAAAACAGTAAGTGATCTGCTACTTCTACCATTTTAGAAACAGTTCAATCAAAATCAGTTTTGCTCTGTTTTAAGTTGGAAGTTAGAATGAAAATCGTGGTATCAATTCTCTCACTTGCCACCTAAGATTCTGGGGAAGTATTCTGCCAAGACTTCCACTTGCACTACTTGTAATACATAAACTTTTTATATAATACAGACATTGTCCACTAAACCCCACCATTTCATATATGCTTACCATCTTGCGTGTTTTGACTAAGGATCTGAGAGCGGAGCTCCTCCAGGCTAATTCCCAGGCATTTACAAATTTCCTCTGTGCTGTAAGGCTCAGGATGTAATACCTCCTCGACAATGGTCAGCATTTCCTCTAGGCTAACTCCTAGCTTGGTTTGTACATCATGGAGTCTCAACATTGTTTTCCAGTCCAATCCTTTTGACTTTGAGAGAAGCTAAAATGCAAAAAAATAAAATAGAAAATATTGTGCCTTCCTGTTTAAAACTACTTAATAGTCCATAAACACCTTTAAGACCCATTTGCTCTTTTCACTTCTTAATTGGGAACCATCTGAAACTACCTTCTATCAGTACATAGCAGATAGTCATTATATTTATTTATAAAAGGTCTGTGAATGATAGATATTCTTCCCTCAAATCAGATATTGTCTGTAAAAGCCCTACTGGCATTATTTGTGTGATATCAAATCAGTGATTTATCCTTTTCCATGGATGTTGTTACTTTAAGCACTTAACCTTTTACAATCACATTCAGACAATTGCTTATACAAACGCTATGATATTGTAACACTAAAAGTCCCCAAGAAGACTGTTTCTGTACTGTTAGAATTTGCTCTAACATTTAAAACTCAGTTTGACCTTTCCAATATGCTCCTGGAGTTTTCTGATGAACATTTGAGGTTGTCATTAAAACCCCTTCTCATAATAGTCTTAAAAATACGAAAGTGGGCATAAGATTTGTGTGGGAGAATTAACAGTAACTTTTCTCAATCTCTAGAGTTTAAAGTAAATTTTAAGTACATTCTTTTAACATCCAATTTAAAGGAAGTTTTGAGCCTTACAGGAAGGTTACGATGTGTTAGTGTCTAGTGTCATGGTTTAACCCCAGCTGGCAATGAAGCACCACACACCACACTATACCAGGTACTAGGAAGAAAATTAACTCTGTCCTAGCTGAAACTAGGACAGTATGTCAGAATCTGCTTCATTCCTACATGATTGCTATGATGCTAATTATTTATAGATGTTATCTGTTTTTCCTACTCCAGACAATGTCATGCTTTGTGTATCTTTGTGATGTTTTGGCAATTGACAGTCGTTACTTCAACATGCCAGAAACCTAGAAGGAAATAACGTCAAAGAGGTTTTTCTCTGGAAGGTTGCTACATGTGTTGATGCTCTCATATGCCTAATGAAAATGGTTGAGTAAAGCAGCTTTCCTCATCAGGTAGAATACTTTTAATGTTACAAATTATAGAAGAATATTAAGTGGTCATTGTGGGATCCTACTGACATACCACCTTTAATTTCAACAGATTACTACAGAGTAATACACACATTAGCAGGTACATACCAACATTGCTTTACTGTATTCATAAGTACCTGACATACCACCATTTAAGTTGAGATTAAAGCTTCCAAGTATGCCAGATCAGGCTATATGTTTGCAGAGAGTTTAAACCAGTGCAGCAAGATGAGGGAATGAAATCCTCTTCCTATTTTCCTATTCAAATCAGCATTAAAACATCTCATCAACAGGGCCAAGATTTCACCCAGTGTGTTTTGTTATTCTTTTCAATCAATACTGGTTTTGAGTGAGATTGGTTTGAAATCATTTACGTCTCAATTCAGCAAAGCCATTTAACTTCCTGGGTAAAAAAACCATGGGATTTACATATGTGTCCGAAAAGTATTTGCTTTGCTTTGTGCAAAGTTACAGCATGAAATTTAAGCAGATCTGCTGCCCAACTATCTGCTACAGATTCTCGCCCTCCTGCTCTCTTCCAACACTGCTTTTGCAAGGGCTCTTCCAGTTTTATTACAGTATATAAAAATTAACTACTTTTGGTGCCATCTAGTGACTTACTAAGATTTATGTGAGGCTCAGTAGAGCAGAACAAACAAAATCCAATCAAAATCCTAATCATATGACTCTGTCGCCATCTAAAACACAGTTTTGTATGTGCAGTGGTAGAGAAAGAAGCAGCACTAGTGGCTAATGCAGAAATTGGGTGAGAAAATTTTCTTGTAAAAGACTGATTAAGTCACTTCTGGCCTGCTTTTCAAAGGCTCTGACTACCTAGAACTCCCCAGCCTTTATGTAATTGTATTTTAGCTTATGCTAGAATAACATTTGTTTTACTTAAATACTCAGTATCTCTTAGGTTAGTGCATGTTTGTGACATGTTCTTAAATCTGCTTCAAGGTGCTAAATGAATGGAAATTTTTTTCCTCATGCTTTAATCCTAATGTTCAGCATCCCCTAGACTTTATTACCAGAAGTTAAACAGAACTAAGAATTTACAAAAAATAATATTCTATAAGGCAACAAAAATTTTTCTATTTCCATTTTTAATAAATAATCCCCTGTAGAAATATGTCATGTGTATTGTCACATCTGTTCCCATTTCTATACTTCAAGGGAGATGCTGTATTTTAGATGAGCTAACTACACTGGGGTTTTACAGGTCAAATGTTCCAACTGGAAACTGACCCCGTCAGGCCAGTGGGCGAGCCTTTGCTGGAAAGGTCTATACTGCTTATAGCAAAGTTTCAATTCTAAGAGCACTGGGAAAAATGTTACAGGCAAACAGAAATGGTTTTTCAAAACAGTCTAGCTGCAGCAGCTCAACTTATAATGGACACAGAACAGAAATGGGAAAAAAATCCCATCTAATTAATGTACAAAAGTAATCCCAATACTGATCCCACAGTTGGATATTTTCTTGATGATCTCTGACTAGATGGATTAAAGATGTGGACAACATGCAGCTGGCTTTTAACTGCCAGGATATAGCATCTGTAGGCTTTATTGTCCTTTATTATTCAACACAGGCACACTGTAGAACTGTAAGTAACTGAGAGGAAAACATACTTAGTAAATGATGGGACAAATTTAAATAAAAGAAAGTCTGACTAGGAGTAAGTATAGGAATACTTAGCCCTCATATAGCAACATCACTTTCTTACACTTTACATTTCTATAATGTCATCTGAGCATCTTTCCACATTTAACAAACATTAGTTGATTAACTATATGGCATTCCAGTTGCAGACGTTCTTGGCACTACTCTATAGCTGACAGTGAAGCAAACCACACACAGTGAAGCAGAGGAGACCACAGCATTCACTAATGCTCGTATTCATCCTGCTGCACCTACTATGTGAGTTTTCTGAAGTATAAAGTAGAAGTTAATTTCCTTTGGAATTGCGAGTGTTCTGCAGAACATAAGTGTCTTTAAACATATACTAGAGTACAGGAAAGCACTCAGAGGCTACAACAAGAATAGAGGAAGAGAAAAAAAAACCAACAAGCAAAAGAATGACTGTCCAGAAGGGAAAGGAAAGGAACAGAACGTGAGAAAGATAATTTTGTGAGGATGATAAGAGCTCACTTGCTGTAGGACAGACTGACATCAAAATGTCCTACGCTAATGCCAGCAGGGATATGTTGTGTTGGCATCTTTACTTACATGGAGCTTTCTGCAAACAGTATGAAATTCTAGAATGACCTAAAGCAGAAAGGGAAAAAAAAGCCTATCCTAAGGCATTTAGCAATGAGAATTTCTTTTAAAGCATTATTGTGAGGCCCAGCATGTTATTTCATAGTTCCATTAGCTTAATGGTGCTTAAAAGACTTCCCTGCTTCCACTTACATACCTGCCCTCCTTCACCCTGCTGTGACCTGTTCCTAAAGACAAGTCTTTTCCTGGCTCAACGTATTTTTATAGTGTGTGCAACTTTCCATCTGGGTAGCATATGTTTAAAAATAGACAGGTGTATGTTGTTAGTCTCCTTAAAATCAAGCATCTGCTAAAGGTACCTTTTTAGAGATTGCATCATAGCTAACAGGAATGCAAAAAAAATCATCTTTCCTTACCACCTTTTCAGTTTACTGCACAGGACCAAAAATTTAAAGCAATTTAGAAAACTCTGATTCAATTCACAAAATCTGGTATATGAAACAATACTTCAAAAGGTCTTACAACTTAATGCACTCGTAGTTTGCCTTTTAGAATAGATCGATCATCTGTGAAGGTTCTCTGTTCCTTATGCAAAAAAAAAAATTCCAAAAGAAGCTCTTCCTAAAATACATACTTAGTCAATTAACTATCCTAAATTAGAGGTTTATCAGTTATACCAGAACCAACACATAAACAGGTCCTTATCTTGATTTTCTTAATGGCATAAGAATCTTTTTATTAACTTCAGCAACAACAGCTTTAACTATGGTCATTGGTGCTATTATTTTTACCATATCTTATATATACCTAAAATGCAGCTATGTTCTTTATACTTGAGTTTAAAGCCCATTTAAAAAGTCATCTGAAGTTTAGCTTCCCTCCTTGAAAAATATCTTAACACTCTATTTTATGTTACATCTTGTCAGTATTTGATCACCTCTTCAAGTTTGGGGTTTTTTTAAATAGCATTAACTATGGTAATTTTTCATAGAATTATGATGCCAACAGATGCTCAAAGTACTTTTGAGTATTGCTCAGGTTTTGGCAAAATGTTTTGTGGCATGGAGTTCCATGCTGCAGTTTAAAAAACTTTCATCTGGACTTTGTGACCCAAATTCTGTTCTTTCACACAGCACACTATGTTGGGTATAACTAAACGGAATCATTATGCTTATTCCTCACTTAATCTAATCAAAGAAAAATCCAATGTATTCCTATAACAAACTCAAATCAAACCCTACATCTACATATTCCTAAACGTATGGTCTACAAAATCCAGAATTAAAGTGGAACTTAGATTTTTCATGTTCAAGTTCCATACATCTTAGAGATAACTGCAAGCTGTAAACTGGCAGCACAACCTAAATGTTGGGTCTTGATTCAAGCCTGTTTTTAAACTTTACACTGACATACATGCTGCTATTCAGCATTTCCAATATTACTTCCAGGCCTCCAGCTAGTAGCTTTGATGTCCTCTAAATCCTAGAAAATACCCATCTATTGCCATATATACATACAAACATGTGACCACACTGGTTGCTTTCCATTATTTGTCATTATTCAGCTCTAATTAGAAACAGTCTATCTTATTAACTGAGAATATTTTTTGCTGAAAAATAGACTTATTTCCTCCATTGAAATATAATACAAAATAAATTGAATAGAACTAAATCACATAATCTTCTATATAAGGGCACAGTCCTTGCACTTCCATTAAACTCGGCAGGAGTTCTGTTTCTGCAGAGATGGAGGTGTCTGGTTCTGGAAAGTAAAATGCTACTTAAAGTAGCACCTAGCCAGGTGTTAAAGACATGATTGGTCAGAAGTGGAAAAAAGCACATACTAAGATGAAGGTTTCATTAGAGTTTGACATAAGCCATACGTTACCTTTGTAGCCAGACGACACTCCATTACCCTAATATTGTAATGAGAAGTTGCTGCTTTATTCATTTCAACACAACTGTTAGCAATAACAAACGCAGCTCCACTTGGAAGTCTAACATCAGTTGCCCTCAGAGGACTGAACTCTATCAACTTGGCCTATTGAAAGAAAAATGAATGGTTAGTTTTAATTTACTACTAGCTAACAGTGCACTTAGTTCTATAAATCAAATGCAAATTTGCATGTTTTTTCTCTTGAAAATCCAGGGACAGTTAAGCAAAGAAAACTGACATGAAACAGTGAGAAAAGGGGTTTAACCTCATTGGCCAAGTTACACATACATTTCAAACTTTTCCCTTGTAGCTGGATTTTAAAATATTTCCATTAAGTCTTTGGGTTTTTTTCAGCATTTCACAGAACCCCACCCAACCTATTTTTCTTTCCTGTTTAAGACAACAGTTTTTCTTTGATCTACAGAAAAGTACCAGGCCTGGCTGAAGCTAATGTGCGTGCCACTAGGGGCTTCACATTCCCTTCCCCTTCCACAATGTCCATCTCCCCCTTAGTTTTCTCATTTTCCAATAGATCAAGATTAGTTCACTGACGTACAGAATAGTATCAAAATTTTAGGACTGACTAGAGACAGTGATCATGTTACATGCAGACAATCAAACAGAGAAATGAAGTAAAACTACATCTAAAAATGTAGTTATTGTCTCCTTCCAACATAGGAGACTGCCTTGCCTCATAGATGCCTTACACAGGCTGCGCAAGATGTTCCCAACATTTTGTGACCTTTTCATGGAATAAGCTAGGCATCCATTAATTAAATAATTCAGGATGTAATGTAATCAAGAGATTAAATTCACATCTGGCTTTTCATTGGGATAAGCTGTAAATCATGTGCCCTGCTTTGGCTTCTTAGAATAGACTGTAACTCTGCAAGCAGGGACGTCTTACTGGTTTTGGCATTGTTCACCCCCAGAGAGTTCCTTGAGCAGCTAGAGTGCTAAATAAACAATGACAAATCTGCTTGTACATTATGTACAGCATGTGTGTTACGCCCTGCCATTGAGATTCTGGACCACGTCACAAAATTACTATCAAGACAGACAAGCTTGCTTACATTTAAATATACCCTTTAAGAACTGCTACATTAGATCAGAATGTACCACTAAGCTGGTCCAGTGTCCTCTTTCTGACAGTAGCCATAAATGGATATTTAGGGGGAATATAAAAATAGGACATATACAAAGCAATCTTTTTTTTTGATATATTTTTCCAGCTTCGCGTAAGCAAAGATTACAGTGGTCATACTTACACTGGAAGAAACATCAGACTATTATGTTTAATAGCTACAAATAGGCTAATACTCTATCAGTAATCCAAGAAAGTCTTTTTTTGAAACCTTTTTAAACTTTTGCTTTCCACAATGTACGGTATTTCTCAATTTAACAATGAATGTTTTGGGAAAAAAACCCAAACTTCCTTGTTTGTTTTTAACAAGCTGCTTGCTAATGTCATTGTGTTTCTGTTAGTTCTTCGGTTAAGAAAAACACTGAATTCTCAATTTACCTTCTCTTATCCATTCAGGGGTTTTACAGAGCTTCAAACTACCATCTTCAAAGATACTTGTTTTCCAAGCTGGAAGCTTTAAATTTTTCAGTCAATGCTCATGTAAAAATAGCTTTGATCAACATCAGTCCCCTTTACTGTACTTTTCTTCTTCAAGTATTTTTTTTTTTGAGACAGGAGGCCAGAAATGCATTCAGCTGCAAGTACACTGAAGCAACGATATTTTCTGGTTTGTTCACAATTTCTTTTCTAATCTTTTCTAACATTTTCTTTGCCTTTTTGATCACCACTTCTATATATCAGAAAAGCCTCCACTTACACGATCATCTGTGTGTATGCCAGGAAAATACGCTGCTTCCTTCAGCATTCATGTTGCTGTGTGTTTACTAATAACACTATAAAGTGTGAAGGAAAGGTGTAGAGTAGGTACAGGTGATATGAAACTGAAAATACACGTGTCTCACGATGGAATTAAACGTTCGGTGTAATTCTAGGAAATAGCTTCTTTTCTGTATAAGCTCATCCAAGATATGGCATTAAGAAACAAAAGCTGTAGAGGTATAATATCACAATTATAAAGAAAGTAAAGGTTGTCATGAAACACTACATTAATTTCAATAAAACTATTTTGACAGGTTTTAAGTTTGAACAGTCACAGTCCTATGCACCTTCTGGGACAGTGGATGAACTCCACTGTAAATTCCACTGCAGGCACTCATGCATAACTTTGCAGGTCCTGTTTATCATTGCTAGTCCACCTTCTGTCACCATGTTTAAGACAGCTAAACGCCTTCTACATCAGAATCCAGCCACAGAATTGTCTGGAATTAGCAAAACTGGGAAAAAAAAATAATCTCCATTGTCTTTCTAACTAGACCTGGCAAAACTTCCTAGAACTGTTTGGTTATAAGAAGTTTCAAGAAAGCATTTTTGTAATAATTATCCCATTTGCACTGAATACAAGGCATACCGACCATTCAGATTTCATTATATGAGAAACATTCTAAGTTCAGTGATTAATTAGCCAAATAGCGTGGAACCTGGTGCTCTTCTAAAGTACATCTTTCCCCACGTCTTTTCTTTACTCCTTCTTTCCATTTCTCATTTTCATCATCTTATTCCTTCAAACTTGTCATACTTGATTGCACACAAGTTTATACATATAATTCCTGTTTCATTTACATACCAATGGTGCTTATACTGCTTACTAAGGTATTCCACTTTCTTGTCTTTCTGCTAGATATGTAGGAGGATATTTTTTGTTTACATAAATAAGTATTACATTGTTAGTTTAGATTACAAAGATCCACATACAGTTCCTTCTTCTGCCAGAAAAGAGATCGACTGATCCATTCCTCCACCTTCTGTGCCAATATAACGTTCGCTCTTTGTGCAAATTTCTGCAAGCTCCATCTGAAAAAAACATTAACATGTGAACCTTCCGCCAAGGTTAAAGATGATACTTTTATACTGCTTACATATGAACTAGTGAGGAAAAAAAAAGGAGATAATGATAGAGCTCTGAAACCAGTCTCTCACACACCAAGTAGTGTAAGCTGGTATTAACCGGGATGCCACGTAGCCCCTTTTTCCTTTTGTTCTGAAGCAAAAAAGAATCAACTATTCAGCCTCCACTGGACCCACCATAGCCAGATGCTTTTCAGAGTGTCCTTGTATAGATGCTTAACTCTTGCAGCTGTCCTCCTCCCACCTTCCTCATTCACTTCACAGCCTTCCATCCCAATAGCCAATATTTTGTTGATTTATTAGTTGAATATGTGCATCTTGGTAGCTTACAGAAAAATGCCAAGTTACTTCATACTATTTTAATGCACTGAGTCCATGATCAGAAATTATGCACTGAACCTAACTCAGAAAACCTTTCTCACTGTAAATACTCTAATCAGTGGTACTTGTCATTTCTCCTTGAGATACTATACTCTGCTTACATCATTGTTTATCTGAACTAATTTGTAACTGTATGTGATTTGCATTCTTTTGTGACATTTTAGGCATATCTTTGTGCATTCTGATACCTGTGGTCAGAGGATACTATGGGAGTGTGGAATATCACTATCATAACTGTCAAAAATAATAATTTACAGTAAAGCTTTCAGCCAGCAGGCCAAGTCAAAACAAAACACAGGAGAAGCCTTGGAGAACGGTCAAAGAACATAAACTAGTCGAAAAGAAGGTCAAAAGGAAAGCATCCATATCTACCTACTATGACCCCTACCAGTTCGTTTTTCTAAGCACAAGGGAAGATGGGAATAGAACTTTAGAAAAGCTGCAGTCCATTTTTCAGTCTGGTGACAAAGTCAGATTCAGATTCCACACTAAGGATGTAGCATCGCAGGATTGAAACAAACTAACCAGCAAGGCAAGGACATTAGCCAGCACAGAGCTGTAAAAGGCAGCAGATAGAGGCAGTAAATCACCATGCTAAGAGAGAGGTATGCGCACAGTGCCTGCCTGCTCACTTGCTCCATTTCTGTAATGGCACCACAGATAAAGTTGTAAAATTGGTGCTTAGATCAATGTAACCAGGATGAACTGTTTGCAAATGCACTAAGAACCAATTTACTCAGCTCACAATGCAGTTATGGCCAATAAGTCTTAGGCTGATAAGCAGAAGTTATCAAAAGAACATCAACAAAGTTACTCTAAAATTATGCAGACTGCATCTCTTTGAATCAAACATGGTAAATGACCACACACAAGAAAAAGACCACTAATGAGAGAACATAGAAAGTACAATCAGCAAACATACTCCTTTTCTGCAGGGCCTTTCCTTTGTGTATTTTAAAGATGAACTGAAATAGAGATAATGCTGCTTTTATTTTTCTTGAGAAAGTATAGGAACATCACACATCTTGGTGTTCCATCTTTTTAACAAAAGACATCTCCCAGTGCCTGACTTTTCCTGAAGATCAGGTTCACCAAGATTCGGTTTTCCTCCTTTGTCCCAAGTCCACTCCAAGCTGTCCCATTTCCAGTTTGAACTTTAGACCTCTTCATCTCATCAATGAAAGTTTAACATCCAGTCACCATGTGTCCCTGCTCCACTACAAGTTGGAAATAATTCCGAATGAAATGCTAATGAATGTAATGAGCTTTTTTTCCCCTCATTTAATGCTAAAATACTTAGCAACAGCTCTGCAGAAAAGAACAAACCTCCACACACAGCAGTCTCTAGATGCTCACTCCTTTCTACATGTAAAGGCATGCCTATTAAGAAACATCTGTTGCTGGGATGTGGAAATGCCAGCATGTTTTAGCCAGTTCTGCTGAACCTGCCTTTTGCCCCTCTGAGAACAGAGCAATACCACATCCCTGGTTTTTGTAGCCACTGGCAGGAGACATCAGACTGGAGTTCATGAATATTACTCACTGGCAGCAACAGAAACTTCTCCACACTGGCTAAGAAGACCATGCGAGCATACTGGTCATGCATACTTAAATACATGCAAACATACATGCAAACCTGGCCTGAAGTACAGCTCCTGAGGTACTCACAATGTATATTCCACTCTTGGCCACAGCTGCCTGACGTATTACTTCATCTGCAATTGCCAGATAAAGCTCTGCGAAGTCAGAAATTAAGCATTTCACCCTTCACTTAGTCTGGCTGCATGTCATCTCCATATACACATCAGCTACCGCTTGATTGCTTAAATCGTTCAGACTTTATGAGCCTGAGCTTATTAAATAAATATCAGGAGAAGTCTTGCAGAGGAGGAATGTTAACAATTAGGACAGTGCCACTCCCCTGTCCCTTTACATGGTCTGGTGAATTGTGCCTGGTTAAGCATTGGGCCTTGCTTCGTCCCAGCTCACCAGCTGTCCAGCTGCGTATGCTGGACTAACAGCAATGTTCGAGCTTGAGCAACTTTTGTTTTGAAACTTAGCAAGGATTGGCAGGACCACCAAGTAGTAACTGGCAAGGGTTGAGAAGAACCCTCTCCACAAGACAGCCCAAGGCATCCCTGAAACATTATTTGGTTTCTAATTTAAACAGGCCCTTGCTGACACAGGCTGGCCTTCTAATACTAGGATGAGAAGCATGTGAATGGAGAGGAAATTGTCATCTGTATAGAAAGCAGTTTCTACTTACTATTGAGACAAATGGGCAAATGTTTGCCTTTTTGCTAAAATGAGTGAAAGGGCAAAGTTCAGAGGAATTGAATTGTAGCTTTGCAAACTAATGTGAAGACTAAACTGGAGAGCCTTCTGTACATATTTGATACTTGGAAAAGGACAGTCATATGACTGAAACAGTGAACTAATGTTTGGAGGTCTGGGCTCAATTTCTAGCTCCACATTAAGTTTCTTGTGATTCAGGGAAAGTCCCTTTAATTCATCATGGCTCCATTTCCTCAGTAAAATGAGGAGTATCTTCTCCCTCTTTGTAATTAGTAATTGCTACTTAGGATTGTTAGATGATAATGCTATAAATATGTGTGACTTCATTACTAGAAACTGAAAAAAACACATTTTGCTACACAAGTTCTCTGACTTCAGGCTTCCAAAGGAATAATATCTCTAAGGAAAAAATAATATCTCTAAGGAAAAAAATTGCTAGAACCATGTAATAAAAGGAAATAACTTTTGCCTATCTCAGAGCAATGCCTTGTTTCTATTAAACTTGCAATACTCAGAAGCTCTTTATGGCAGGGACTGTTTGAATCATCGGTTATTTATATCTCTGTAGTGTATGTCTCACCTGTAAAAATACAGAGCTTCTCAGATCCCAGATTTCACTGCACAATTTGGCAACATCTCAAATGTATGTCTGAACAATACCTAGGCGTGCATCACTTTCTTCCTCCTGGCTGCACTGCAGTTCCTGCAGAGAAGTAACTCAGAGCATTCTTATAGCCACATTTAGGGGGATCACACCCCAGGCTACACCACAGCATCATCTGCCAGGCAGGTAGGTCAGCCGGGGCCAGCCACTCCTTGGTAGGACTCAAAGTACAACTGTTATGCATATAAAATAAACAATGTTGCCCCTATTGAGTTCTGCAGGAGTCCTAAACAGGCTTTCTTGCAGAGCTAGGTGAAAGCAGACATTTTTTTCTCCATGAAGCACCATGAGAAATACGCAGAAAGAATAAACCCCATTTGCACATAGGCTACAGTTCCGTCCCACGTTTTCTGATCCGTACAAGGTCACTTTGAGCCAACCACAAAACATAACAAGTTCGATGCACCCAAGACTTATTAGCATGTTTTTTCCATCCCTACAGCAGTATTTCAAAAACTCTAATAAATCATAATTTAAGTCTTCATAGAATTTTACATACTTCACTTTAAAAGCATTCCTATAAGGCTGCTATCTTCAATTTAGAGACAGCACAGATATTTACATGATTTGTTCAAAGTCATGTGAATCAGTCACAAAGCTGAAATGAGAATTCAAAAACCTCCCTATTTCCAGTATTGTGGCTTATTTCTCTAAAGAATATGGTCTCAGGGAAACACTTGCAGGGTGGGTTTAAAATGTTTTTTAAGATGATGGTAATGAAAAGTGGAACAAAAAGATACTAAAATCAAAGTAAAAATGGATCTGAACAGTAGCATTATGACTCTAGAAAAAAAAGACTTAAAGATGAATAAAAAATTTCCTTATCCCAGCTGTCCTGTGATCCACATATGCTACTGCCTTCTGAATTTCTGTATTATTGTTCCAGGAAGTTGTTCCAACAGGACTGGCTAGACCAGGACATCATTTGTGAATAATAACTATCATGTGGACAGTAAGTCCTAAGCTGTCATCTACAGTATTAAACAAGCAAAGTGACGTATTTGATTTATTTAGTAATCAAAAAAGTAAAGCTCAAACATCATGAGTTGTTTCCTTTGATCTTGCCCCCCTGCAAAAAAAACCCAAAACCCTAGCCAATAAGGGAAGTGCATATAACGCCCATGAGTAAGTAAGGGGGTGTCAGCTAGCTAAAAATCATTAAAAGACTTAGGTTGGAATAAAAATATAGAATATATTAACATAAAAGCAGACTTTGTGGGTCAAACCAATGCCACTTCTAGTTCTGTATCTTGCACCTGAAAGCGGGTTGTTAGTATGTACCAAAGGCCAAGTATAGATTGTATTTTCCCAGAACGTTATTTTTTGATAAAGAGCTTCCTAAGCTGAATGTGAATTCTGCACACTTAGTTACCAACAATGGATTTCTTATATATGAACTTGTCCAGACTCCCTTTCAACTCATTCAAAATTTAACATGTAGAACATCCAGTAACAAGGACCTCCACAACTTGTGAGGTGAAGAACAACCTCCTTTTGTTGATTATTAACATGCACCTGATTAGTTTCATTTAATACCTTCTGGCTTTTATAATGTGAGGGGCAATGAACAACTGATTCCTATCCACTCTATCGATTACATTCATCATTTTATGGACCTCTATCACTTCCTCCTTCAAGTGCCTTTTTCCAAAGAGTCCTAGCTTATTTTTATGTAGGTCATTCTGGACCTTTGATCATCCACGTGGCTTTTCCCTGAATATTTTTTTACTTTAGCTATCTTGGTCTGTAAGAAAGGAGAGAGGCAGACTTACAGCTTTTCTTAGACTGCCTTAGAGAAAATGTCACTGTATCTTTTGCTATTTTTATGTGGCAAATGAGCCACATAAAATGTGTGTTAATTAGTGTTGATACAGACATATGGTAATGCAACCTCAACCAGTTCAACACTACTATTCCACCTCTTTCACTGAGGTTACCATCCTGACGCCATAGTCAACAGGAGAGATTATGTGACTACATCAGCCACTCCTGTGCAAAGTCCCTTTGTTTGAACCTGCTTGGCAGTGGCATGGCTGAAGCAAACTCTCCCCTTCTGCTGACTGTAGTGAGGTCTGTAAAAATCAGTGACAGTAAACAGGGAAGCTGGGATGGAAACTTAAGTATCTAAAGTTAGTCTAGCAATACCCTGAGCTATTTTCTACAATTGGTCTGTTCAGCCTCTGAACATGGGAGAGGAATGAGCATAACATGACAGTAGTAGTAGCTGGTAGGTGAGTTAAATCTTAAAGTCTCCCTGGTGATCTGTGAAGAAACACTAAATATTGCAGCTTTTGAATGCCAGACCCAATATGATACATAAAAAAGCAAACAGTACTTTTATAGCTGTTGGCACATATGCATGCCAGGTTGGCTGTGCTTCCATGGGAGATGTTTAGTACCTGTGAGTTACATGATATATGAAGATATTTTTGTTGTTTACCCAACAAAAAAAAGATACAACACATTAAATGAGAATATCTGTAATTAAAACAATACAAAGCAACACCATTAGCAGTAGAATCTCAGTGCATACAATTCACTCACTTGCCTAATAAGCAATTAAGCATTAAGAAATTTATGTGAAGTAATACATCTATTTAAGGAAGCTGCTGTCTCTCAAGGATTTCAAAACCGAACTCTTAGGTTTTAGACAACTTTAGTTGGAACATTTTGAAAAAACTAAAAGTAACAATGTACAAAATGTATTTTTTTCAGGCTGTTCCTTTTCAGAAGCTTAATTCTAAAGTCTGCTCAGAACGTATCTTATTGCAGGAGGCAGCTCTTACCATTTTGTCTACCAGGCAACTGACCCCCATGTGCAGACCTAGGCTAGCCTTTGATCTAAGAGCTCTACTAACTACCTCTGCTTTTTGTTTGAAACAATTTAAGGTTCTCCCTGATAAGGAGCAAGTCAATCTTGGGTTACAAAGAAAGAAATTACTACCACTTAAATCTGTTTTATCTTTGAGCCACAAGATTTCCTATCCAGCATGCAGAAAGTCTAATCTGGGAAATCATATTAGTGGAGATATAATTTAGTCTGACAAAGAAGGGTTGTGATTTTTTTATTATTAGTTGCCTTATGCCTAGTTACTCTAGATGGAGAGATTTCTTGTAATAAGAACTCATCAATAGCTCTGCATCATGTTACCTTGTCTGGGATTTTTAATGGAAAAAGTGGGTTTTCAGTAAAATGATACTTTTCACTAGTATGTCTTTTTCTCTGCTTGTTTATGTTTCAATATGAAACACCTAAAATTCAGGTTTTTATTTTCAACTATTTTTGGTCCTTCAAAAATGTTAAAGAACTGATAAAAGAATATTTTTCTGACTGTTTCCAGGCTCAATCCAACATTGTATTAGATTTGGCCATATATACCCTGATACTTCAGCAGCATGATAAATTATGAACCACGCGATACAGCTCATTTGATTCTCTGTTGCCCCATCATTTATTTTAGTTTCTCTCAGTTTGATGTTATTGATAATTAACATGAAGGTCTAAGTGTACAAAGGTATTTAGGAATCTGAGGAATAATGAAAGTGAACAGATGATCACTTACTTATAAAAAAACTAAAAATAGAAACCTAAAGAATTATCTGGGTGAGAACAGATAAGGGAGTTCCACCTTTAATAGTCCCCTTGCTCACAAAGAGGCCAAGGGCCAACTGCTCTGATTTTCACTCATGCAATGGGTCTGGACAGTATGTAAACCGTGACAGAATTTGTCCCTATATAACTGTCACTGTCAATATGTTCCATACCAGTGATCAATCCCTTTCAATCTTACATAGACCTTTAAAGAAGTGAACCTGTGTAAGATTAAACTTCTTAAAAGAGTAAGACAATTAGTGAGTAGGAGACAGGGAAATATTTGTTAGTAAAACAGAATTAGCGTTGCTTAGTATTTTTTTGGAACCGGTTACCCTACATTACCCAGAAACTTGATATATACAAATCCAGAATGACAGCAGTAAAAATAAAGCAACCTTCTCTATAAAATGATAGTATTAAATTACATCTGCCTCAGTGGTTTTATGTAAGTTCATTTTGGTCAAAGTTAAATGTGCTAGATTTTCTATATATAACAATGCAGGAGTAGTGATAGCTAATCTTTAAAATAAAAAAACAATTTTCTTCCTGTTTTAAATTTTATTGTTTGCGAAGGGATGCCCCATGAAGAAAATACGTTTGTTAATATGAGTTATTTTTAGACTGTCATTTTCAGTGCTCCAAAAGTCTCTTCAGCATGCAGATTTAAGTAACTGGAGTATTTAAATATCTATTGAGCCAAAAGTCCTGTGCATACATTTAGTCTCTCTACAGCAATACAGTAATGGTTCCCCAATGCACATTCATTAACATTTTGGCCAGTTTAATCTGAAAAGTCAGACTCAGTGTGCTGCTTCCCTTTACAACAAATAATGTTGGTCATTTTATAGGAAATTTAGTGTAGATTTTCTATGAAATTCTACAGGGTTTAGTTCACAGCACACAGGACTGAAAATGGAAAATAAACATTTATCGATAAAGATGAGTATTTTACAGGAAGAAGAAAATATTCTTCATCACTTAAGGCGTATTTAAAGTCTAGTTAGATGGGGATTTCTTTTTTCAATCTGTGCATGGTTTATACATATGTATATCTGTGCGAAAAAACTTCTGAAATATAAGGCATTGTTTAATTTATTAAGGTATAAAATGATGCCCAAATTTTGAGGTTATTTTTACCATCAGGAATGTCCTTATTTTTAATATCTGTTCTTGACTAGGAATAGATTGCTGAAAGTTACCATCTGCTTCCAGTTTGCATACAAAATCCCAATTAGCTAAACTTCATGTATGTTTTGCAAGGTAATTATGCTTACTTTTTTCCAAAATGAGAAAATATTTGTCAGATAGTATCTGGATGTCCTCATGAGCACAGCAATCTTAGTTTGACTTCATCTGCCCTCTAACATGCTCAAATAGAAGGTTATCAATTTGGTTGATGAGAGATTACGGCCTTTGATTACCATTGCTCCAAAGTACTCTGTTTCCCCTTGATTACAAACACACATAGTCAAACTTAAGTTAAAGAACCCTGGGTTTTAATTCCACAGGGAGAAAGGAACTTTAACATTTCTCAATATTAACAGTACTTTAAAATACAATACCTATGTACCATTTTTTGTGTAAGCAATTTGAGTTTCTCATATAAATAAACTAGGCATGCATCTATCAAACATTTTTGATGCAGCAATATTATAAAATAATCCTAACTAGTATTATCAGCACACATTATTAATTTCAAAGTCACATTATCAATATGAATACTCACAGATTTTCTTGCCAGATAGCTAGATATTAAAGCCCTACTGCACATCAGAAAAATTATTAGGAAGTGGTAAAGTATTCAACTGAAGTCCTTTCCTTATTATATACAGGCTTCAGAAACAAAGTAGAAAGGATTCTAGTTGGCCAATCTGTTCTCCCACTGAAATCAATGACATTACCAGGTACAGTAACTGTTTAAATACAGGACAATGTTGAATGTTTTGAAAATACCACACTCAAATTCATCTGAGACGTAGATTGAGAAAATTGAAGCCAATGGACACTGTGCCATTACAGGTTACATTTAGGTCCTCTATTTATCATTCTGTCTGACTTACATTTTTCTTAGTCTAGATAGAGCCAAATATAATTCAACTTCCTATGTTCAACATTTCACATTAAATTAAATAAATCCTTTTCGCTTTTGATCTATTTTTCCCAATAAGTATGTGCACAGCTGCCCAGCCTTGAGCAACAGAATGTTAGGGTGGCTGAACAGAACTTAGTACCACAGGATTTAACATTTGGACAGCAACACTATCATCACATCTTTCAAGTAAATCTAGTTATTCAAAAGTACTAAGTGATTTTCTGTACTCATTAATTCCTACCATGAAACACAAAGCTGGGACAATTTAGAGCATTATTCTATTTCCTTTACAAAAAGTATCTTCTCCTGATGAAAAGTTGTACAAAAGATTGATTTTGTAACAGTAAAATAAAAATCACTTTAAAATCAAAAGCTAATACTGAGCATTGCTGTTCTTTGAGTGATGCCAACACAGTCTTAGACTGGTATCCTGTTTGGAGGAGAAAAATGGATTCTTTTTAAAGATCGCATTCTAAATTTTCCATCTTGTTATTTGAATGCTATTGCCCTGCTGCAACTGGTTAGCACTGCACATCTGGCTGAATTGTCTTGGACTGGTATTTTCCCTAAACTATTGTGTATGTGTGTGATGGGTTTTTTAAAAAAATATATTGTATGCACAGTGAAACAATGCCCTATTGCAGACTCCTACATACAATAATTAGTGACAGCAATTTTTTTTATTTTGTTTTCAATGTCAAAAAAGTGCTATTTTTAAAGTAAGCCACCATGAAATTCTAGCCATGCTTTTACAATATTTTTCATTTCAGGTTTTTTTGGCTCTTAATCTCATAGGCCCAAACTTCACACTGGCAGTGTTATCTCATAAAAGCTCTAAATTTCAACAACTTTTACTCTACAGCTACTATTTTTAACTTATATTTATCAGGAAAAAGAGCATATAACTCAAATATTCTCATAAAAATAGCTTCACAGAAACAAAACAGATAAATGTTCCATTCAGTAAAAGGTCAATTTTTCATAACTTTGGCTACAGAAGCCCTACAATTCAGCCAAATTTGATTCCAAAAGTTTCTATGTCCTGCTGCTACAGACCATCGTATTAAGATTTTGCAAAGTCCATCAAACTAATGAGGGGCAAAAAGTCAATCTTTTTCCATAAAATTACCACCATGACCAAATACTGTTACTTAGAAGTACTACCATTTACAACTTTTGCAACTCTCAAGCATTTGAAAAAATAAGACAGAGGGGAGAGGTGAAGTGATACTTCTTCCTTAAAAATAAACAAACACATAAATATCCAGAGCCCTAAAAATGCAAGGTCCTGGTTTGCTTTCTAGTAGAAAGGATCTGGAAAGCCCCTATTTCTGGTCAGCTAAGAATTCCCCTGCCATGGGGGAGCTTCCAGCTGATACACAGCCAGCATTACTGGACCCTGCACAGATACCATTTAACACCAGCACAGGATGCATTAGGAGCTGGAAAGAAGTGGCCAGAGCACGTTTTACAATTCTGAGGGCTCACATGCCTAGACTGCTCTAATTTATACTCAGACTAGCTCTGCCTCATACAAGGCAGTTCTGCGAGGCTAAGCATAAATTCAGTGCAACAGAGAATGTGGATTTAGCTAGATATAAGAGGTCTCTAATGCTAAATCATAAATTAGCCAAGAACACTGAACTTGTTTTTACTGTCCTGTAAGATTTGGGGAAACTTAGAGCCTGGACAAAAGTAATCACTCTTCAGAGCTGTCATCCTCTGTCTTAACCACCACAACCAGGTGTGCAAGCACATAAAACCTTGGATATGTTCTTAACTGCTTCTATGTTGGCTATTGGGAATTCTCATCTGTACATTAATTGCTCATTTTTCATCACAAGTGCAAAATATTTGGCTGCAGACAGCAGGATTTCCTGACAAAAATGTGCAACTGTGTCTCTTGTGTTCATCCAACTATATTTGAGACACAAGATTAACTTCCAGCACACCTTCCAACCAGCAAGCAGAAGACATTTTGGGTTGATTGAACAGGACACGAGGAGAAGGAAAGACATTCAGTGGAGTCTCTGTCTTCCTTCTGTTCCTCCGCAAGTTTCTATGAAAATGCCAAAAGGAGTTTTGCACCTTTCTTTACAACAGGTCTGGCATAATGCCAGCTGGTACTCCCAAGCCATGTGTAAATTCAGCTCAAGATACACACTGTATCATTTATTCTCTGAAGAAAGCTGTGCAGTATTTCTTGGAATAATGAAAACCTGGCTTCTGGTTTTCCAGATACAGATTTCTACTACCTAGTAAAATTTGGGCTTTCTGACCTCTGTCAGTTTTATGGATTTTGCAGATACCCAATTTCTGAACACATGCACTCCAGTGATTTTGATCAGTGGTTTCCAAGCTTAGCTCATTTGGTTACCACCATCAGAGATGGTGCTGACCTGTGATAAGACCACCTATGCAAAACCAGAAGCTTCTTGCCAGGCCAGGTACACATGTATAAAAAAGCATGTCTATCACCTCCAACCCTCTTACTGCAAGGTCTCATTTATCAGAGTAGGATCCTCAATTCCATGTTTTCATCTACCATTGCACTACATGTCTCACCTCACAAACTAGAGCCTCTGTTAAGTGTCCCATCCCTTACTTACCTTTTGACCACAATCACATCAACACAAAGCAGGGTGACAGTAACTGTAGCCACATCCTCCTACATAAAAAAGCCTCCCTGCCTCACCAACCCTGCTTCTTTCTGCCTTAACCCTGCTTGATACCTTCCTGAAGCAAGCACTGTGAGCTGTGCAATGTGGGATGGAACACTTACTGCCGAGCGGATTGCTGCAGCTGCAGCTACATAGAGAAGCAAGTCACAACTGATCAGCAAAAACCTTCTGTGTGGATCTGTTTACCTCATGGCTCAGATAAGTGCCTGTATACAAGCACAGTTAACAGCTGCCATCATCATGTACCACTTTAAGTTGGCTTTGTACCACGATTTGGGAATGTGCCTTAGACAATAGGCACAAATATGCATAACAGTCACATTTAGATCTGTTCTTTGCTCTTTCTGACAATGTTCTAATTTAAGATCCTAGTCTCACTTAACCAGACATTTTTACTGCAGAGAACTTCATTCCCACATGGCACCTTCAGGGACCATGACTCCTCCAGAAATTTGTATTACATGAGCCAAATTCTACTAACAGTTGTACTGCTAACAGGTCACATACTTGCGGGTTTGTTTTTAGACTAATGTTTGTTTAAAAAAGTGAGGAATACATTTTGGACTGTAAATATGTTCATTCCAAAAAAACTGTGAAGAGAATAAGGAGAAGCAGATGGAAGAACTTTACCTCTACATTGTGCTGATTATATAATTTATCAAGAAATTGTTCCACAGGCCTCCAACAGATGCTCTGCTGTTAAAGCCATGAAAAGTCATTCAGGGAGACGGTAAAGGCCTCGGGGGTGTGGTCCACATGCTTCAGCACATACATCCTCAGTCCTGGCCTGCAGATAGCACATCTGGTCCAGGCATGGACCTCGTGGCTGGCCAAAATACAGGCTTGCAATAATGCTCCTTTTTTCAGCTTTAATGTAAGCCTGTTTTCTTGCCAAATTCAAATCCTGCCAAAATTTGGCCAAAGATGTTTGCTCAATTGTGCAATATCTTAAGTTTATATCCAACAACTCTTTGCAAAAACAATTGTATCGTGTTTTTAATGTTTACAGGCATTAACAATATTTAATTTTAAGTAGAATTTTACTGCTGACACTCTTGTGATTTACAGTAAATTACCTTAGAGAGGGTTTTTCCATTAGCTCTTAGTGTCACGAGTCCTGCACAGCACACCAAAGCACTGGAGCTAGAGAGACCAGAACTTGGAGGGATGGTTCCATCTAGCAGACAATTCATTCCAGTTGGATTATTAAGACCAAAATGTTCCTAACAATGAAAAAATAAACAATCTCAGTTTCAAGTACAGACAGGCTCAGGCTTGCAATTATCTGATACTTAGAAAGAGAATCTTTCTGTTGAGTTGCTGGAACCAAGGACCTGCTTCTGGTATCTCCAAAATAAAGCAAAATTTTCATTCTATTCCTCAAGAACAAATCCAATGGTAGGGCTTCAGCCAAAGGTATGTCTGCAATTCCTGTACACAAACATACATGAGCTGACAGAACCGTACCCCAAGCAGAATTCAGTATGGGCTAAACGCCCAAGAATTTACCAAGCTTCGTGGGTGGGTTTTGCAGCAACTGGCTCTGCTCTGAGCTGCTGTGGTGACAGTATCAGAGGTTACCAAACATTTTATACCCTACTTTTGTCCTTTCCTCCACAGCTTCTCACTTAGGGCATCCTAAAGAGCTTAAGGTCCACTTTATGCTTCACTTCTAATGCTGCCACGTGTTACTAGGGAGCCACATCACACTGATGGGGAACTAGTAGCCATGCAGCTGATACTCCTATCTCCTGAAGCACCCACAGGACTACCACTGAGAAAACCACAATGGTACTTCAAGGATACTATGCTTTAGGAGGCACAAAGACATACCTACCAGTGGTGACGGTCTCTGTCATGCTATAGAATAAAGTTTAAAATATTTTTACATACATGATAAATATCATCGCAGATATTACATTTAATCCAGAAGTCATAAATCACTGTGTATATACTCTTATAATTACTTTTTATTTGTTTTGTCTTTTTATTTATAATAACTTTAATATAAATTCCTCTCTGTTGTTAGTTTGAAATAAACATGCAGTACTTATTAAAAAATCACTGAATGTATATGGAGGTTATATGAATAGCTACATTCTGATACAGATTTATATGTCAATAAACTATGCTACAATGTCAATAATCAGAAAAAATGGCAGTGTTTCCATAAAGAAATGCCCACCTTCAAAAGATTTCTACTACTTTTCCTGAAACAACTTCAACCATGAATACCAATGGTAGAGATCAGCAAAGACAAAGAGCCTCCTTTAATGTCTTCTACCATCACTTCAAATTATTTTAAATTTCCCTTTCTACAAATATAAGGGAATTCATACCTCAAATACTATTGCTGCCCATGCCCCTTCATGAAGAACGCTAGACAGGCTTGTTCAAAAACAGAAAACGCTTGAGTAACCAGAAACTGATCCACAGTTTCTGGATTGTCTTGAATGTGAATCAGGCTTACAAACTTATCACGCGATGTTTAAATAGAAAACGTACTTCAGTTTCAAAAATGAAAATGGACTTTGCCAAGTTCTGCAATAGTTCTGTCCCAAAAGGATAGCATGTTCAACTTAATATAAACAGATTATCCCGCTGGACCCTCTGAGTACTTGTATTTCAGTGTTTCTTAAGTCTGTAACATTTATGCTTATTTTCTGCCAGTGCTAGAGTCTGCAAACCTGTTTTGCAAATTAACCTTCAAGTATGAAAGTTTGTCCTTAGGAAACAAATCTCAGTAGCAGACTGCAAAATAAAGTAAATTGGTTATGCTAGCCTTAATATAAAAAAAGATATATTGTAAAGAAACCTAATCTACATCTCTACAGTCAATGCAATTTAAATGCCTGTGTTACTGAGCAACACAAAATTGAAAATACTCATGTTACTGCAAACGTAAGTAATTTATTGGGGTCTAAACATAGGGGCAGGGGACTGTTTAGGAACTGTGGATTGTAATAAAGTGACTTGTGGCACTGATTATTCCAAATATTGTATTTTGAAGGCTCTGGTGGTAGGTTTGAGGCAGGCTCTGTTGGCTGCCTGCAGTCCTCATCTATTGGATCATCCTGTGGGGTGACCTAGATGGCCTATCCTGAGGCAAGCTTCATGTGCTTCAAAAAGCACATTCACCCATAATTTGGGCTGCCTGTGGCAACCTGTTCCTGACCTAGCCATCACTGTTTATCCCATCTGCCCTTCCAGAAATATCACTGGATTGACATCAAGCTGAGAAGTCATCATGTTTTTTCTCAAAGGGCCATGAATCACCTGCAAACAGCAGGTGAGATTTATAGGAAGCCTCAAGTGTGAGTTCAGGCTGCCTCCCAGGACAACACTGACAATCAGCACTTAGTTTCACAAGCAGTTCAGTCTTCAAGTCAGTCTGGAGACAGGCTAGCTCACAAAGGAGAAGATAAAGCTCAAATGAGCAGACAGGTAAATGTCTATCTGTTCAGTGTTCCCGCCTTTACTGTAAGTGTGCCATTTCCTGCATAGCTGCACTCAACTCAGGAAATTTTGAAAATCCCATTCAAATTCCACACACTGAAAATCTGGTTAAGTAATGGTTTTCACTGGAATATTTCTCCTGTATGCTGTTTACTTACAATTTACATTTTCTGTTGCCTACTGCATGAGTCAGCTTCACTCAGTTGTGCACAAGTTGTAGGTTTCCAACATGAATGGAAATTCATGTTTTTAAACATGTTTCCATAGGAAGAAAAGGACTAAAATATGATCTTTGTGTCCTGACAGACAAGCCTCCAAAGCTTTTTAAAAGCAGATTTTAATTAGACGATTCCATGGGAAAGCATGATGTTTAACTTCAAAATAGAGAAATGTCATCTTGATAATGAGTTTGATCATGACTTTACTATATAAGTAATTATTTGCTATTGTAATTTATGTAATGAAAATAGGGCTCTGCAAATATTTTAAAACAAACCCACGCATATCTCCTCTTCAAATTTTAACATAAAAATACTAAACTGTATGTCAAGAAAAGCTATAGAATGCAGGAAAGTATTTTGAGGGTGAATAGGTATGCTTGTCGTATTTTACTTCTACATTAATTTCATAAGTTAAATGGATTTGGCTTACCTGAATACCCTTCAGTCCACACAGGAAGTAGTTATGCCACTGAGGTTTGGTTTTGTCAATCTGAATGTTATTAACACTAGTACTGAAATCCCTGCAAAAACAGAAAAACCTTGAGGCTTTAACTTACCAGTAAACTTAGCTTGAAAAAAACATGGCTTATTACTGCCACCTGCTGATGAACAAAAACATTTCGATGTTAATTTTCTTCAGTGCAATGGTTTTTGGGTTTTTTTTGTACAGATCTTCTTTATTAATCGATTCTATAAGGATATTTTAGATTGAAGCATAAGAATTTTTGCTTAAGTTATAGAATTTATTAAATAAATTCAGAAATTAAACTGACTTTGGCATCCTTAATTAAGGCAGCATGCCTACCATTACGTGTGTATTTTCTCTTGATCTCTTAGAGAAGTGAAAATCTAAATAGTCATATCTGTCAAACCTAGAATAGAGATAAATACACTTCAGGTTCTCTAGTAATCCCTGCTCGGGAATTCATCTTCATTACCTTTGCTCTGAATGGCACTTCACTAAAACAAGCCTAGTGCTGCAAAATTATTTTATATATGTTACAAGATACAAATCAAATAGTTTAGAATAGTTTATCTATTTCCTGCAGGATAATTCTGATAATGGTTTTCCTACTCTATCTTCATTTCAAAATAATAAAAATGTTAAGCCTGAATGCTCCTAAAGAAACTACTGCTACAGATTGGTGCTGTCAAAGTGAGCATGGAGTGATGCACAGAGACCTTAGAGGAGCATGCGTTAAGCACCAAGAATTGCAGATTGTTTAGAAGTCTATACTGTTGAATGTCCAGTAACTGTATCTACCTGATGTCATTACAGCAGATGCCCAACACAGAAAGAGGAAAGGCACTGAGAAAGTCAAGAAAAGCTAACAAAAAATATTCAAAAGTTGCAGGCTAAGCTGTGCTTTACAAGGCAAGGTCTGCCAAACAATATGAACAGAGGCAGCTGAATTCCCTGGAAATATTTAGGTTTAATGGGAATAAAACCACTTTCAAGAAATTATACAGCAGGGGACAGTCTGCAACTCCTAAGGGCATGGAATTTTTTGTTCTTATGCTAGTCCCACACTCTATCTGTAAACTATGTAGTTTAGTGATATGCTAGTTCTATTTTTATCCAAAATTATATCACTAGTTAATACCTGTAATGAATACCAGTGTGAAGGTGTTTTTAATGGTAAAGTATTCTGTTACCTATGGAGAAACAGTTATACTAATATAAAGCATCTTTACAATGATACACTTGTCTTCAAATGATGGTTGAAAACTTCACTTTATTCTGGTGCAATTAAAGGCTGCAATTTTTGTGTTATGTAACCCCCAAAGCTGACAACCAGTGTACAAAAAGACCCAGAATCCTGCCTCTTCACTTGGTCTAATGCTAGCTATGCTGTAGTGAGCTACTCCACTTGTATTACCAGTCTACAACCTGCTCCTAGCTCAATGTTACATGACAGATCTTACACTTCAAGTATCAACTTAGAATTACCATTTTGTCAGTTATACATTCAATTTCAACAGTCAGTACAGTGCAGAAATATCAGAGATTGGTGTACAGTTAACATACAAATTGCTGTCTTTCAATCTGAACTGTTCAAAATAGTGCCACTTACAGGACATCATCAAAAATGCAGCATCAAAGAATTGTACAAAGTTAGTGCCAGAAATTACTGGGATTTGTAGAGTAACACAAAAGATCTGAAAGGGAGTATTGATATTACAGTACAAGGAAAGTTTGAGAATAGCTGTAAAATTCTTCCAATTTGAGATTCATGTGTAGTCAGAACAATCTCCCAGAAAATAAAATAACATCATTTTGCTTATGGCTTTTCAATATAATAAAAAACCCAGAAGTACTTGTAAAATAGAAAATACTTGTCAAAAGTCATGAAAATTAAAAAAATCCTGTGTTTCCTTATGCTTGTTCTCTACAATAATCCTAAATTATTATTGTAAAAAAGCAATGTTGATGGAAATCAATGCGTAAAAGTGATTAACAGAAAGCAAATCTGAAGTCCTCTTTCCCTCAAAAAAGAGTTGTAAAGTATTTTATCTTCATAATTCTTTTTATACAATCAGGCAAAGTAAAACTTCAATGAACAAGACATAAACTATGATTATATTTGCTGGTTCTCAAGACAAATTAAAATAATGACTTCGTAAAATGCATTTTGCTCATTTCTGCAATCTTTTTGCATAGAAAATGAAAGAAAAATTGGCATTGAATTTGGCAGGTTTCACATGAACATAATTCACACAAACACAGAATGTGGTACTGTCAAGATGCCCAGAATCCTTAACTGTATTTTTTTTGTTATCACATTCAATTTGTTGTAAAAACCAATTCCTAAATTGATAACGCCCAAGCGTTATCTTAAATCAGTAAATCTTAAGGCTTGCCTTTGATCCTCCTACTGGAAGGCAGACAGTTTGATATAAGAACTTTACAATAAAATAAAATAAAAAATTGGGAAAAACATTCCTATAAAGTAAAAATACTGATATTGTCTGTTCCAGCCTTTCTGTTTTAAAGGATTCTTGGGAAAGCTTGCCCCTCCTCCAAGCTAGATATAAGCATTCCAATTCTTCTGCATAATTAGAAGAGGAGAGTTTTTTAAGTAGTGTGAAAAACACATGTGCCTGAGGTGTTTTTTACTGTCTGAATAGTAATTAATCCTTATTTTTGGGAGACAAATTTGGCTCTTTGTCACAGAACGTCATTGTCTTGTCAAACTGTTAGTTTATCTGTTTAAGTCCTCTGTAAAAAAAAAAATCCGATTTTTTAAAAAAAAGATTTTCAGGTTTTGCCACAAGATGGAAACCAACTGATAATTATCATCCTCTGGTATGTCTGAAGGCATTTAGAGAAGTATCACGTCAGATATTCTCTGTACACGTACTTCTCAATTACAAAGATTTTATGTGAAGGGGAGGTACCAGGAACTTCAAAAGACTAATTTTTGAATGCTGTTTTAGCCCAAATAACACTAAAGGCATCTGATCAGTTGGGATGATTTCTGATTAAAAACACATAGGTAGTTTTTCTTGCAACCTGTTCTTCGCCCTGTTTTCCCTGAAAGTTAACATGAACCATCAGAGTGGAAGAGGGCTACAGAACTGTTACACATTTTACCAGTTCATGAAACAAGAATGAAATAGGAAATAGTGATTCTGCGGAGGCTTATGGTTAGTCCTTGTTTGCCAAAGGCCTATATATATGCATTCACCACAGGCATAAATCTACCAGTGTAACAGGCTGGGAAAAAAGATACACTGTCAACAGTTTTGTTATGTGGTGTAACATTCAAAGTGTTGAAAAATATTTCTTTGTTATGAAATTATGGGCATGTTTTAGCTTTGTTTTTAAGCAACAGTGTCTCAACAAAATAGAAATGCTTAATGCTGTATTCTGAGAACTCTTCTTGGTTTACAGTTTAAAACATACCATTTCAAACTGAAACCAGAGCAGATATAAAAATATAGTGACTGTGTATGCAATTTGAATTCAAAGGCTGTAATTCCAGATTTGGTATGAACTGTATGTACCTTAGGAGAAGGCCATTTCAATTGTGATGTAATGTGCCAAAGCTTAAAGACCAAGTAAAAATGTTTACCTTTCGGTTACTGCTTTATTTAGTATCCATTATAACAACTTTTCCTAATCAAAGCTATTATAATTCTGGAACTACCGCTTCTTGCAGAATGGTTTTGCAATACAGCTTAAGCCCTGCTGGAGGCTGCTATTAAAAAAGGGAAAGGTCCCACTCACGTCTTCCATTTCCTATTCCCCTGCTCACCACTGCATGTTCCCACTGTTTACCCCAAGTCAGCTTTAGTGCTGAGTGCAAGGCAATTCAATTCACTAAAATGACAGAAAATTAACCAGGCAAAAAATAGGTGAATAGTGCACTTTTTACCTTAAAATCAAACAAGTACTACACCTAGTAAAAGGCAGAGGGTGGATCAATGTTAGAAGCAGAGACAGGGAGACTACGGGTAAAAGAAGCAAGCCATCACCTTTTGGTGGTGGCAAACTCTTAATTTAGCCCAGCTATAATGTGAAAACATACTCTACAAAGTGAATGAAAAACATTTGAGTATTTATACTTACCACGGAAGTAAAAATTCCTTTCAACTGCCTTACTTGCAGGCAGCAGCTCAGAACATATTTTTATAACAAACTGAGCTTTAAGCAGGAATATGTGTTTAAATAGTTCCCACTTTTGGCAGTATGTTCCTGTCCCTGTGCTGCCATACACTGTGCTTTCAGGGAGTAATTTACCATTGGCTTAAACCAATGGCTTAATAAAAATGTCTTAAACTAAGCTTGTCCTGATTCTGACTTTTGCAAAATCCCCACAAAAGTTCATGTGGATAAGTGACCTGATCTGAACTGCCATGCAACCACACAAATATCAGTCTGTTACAAGGAAGAAGGCAGGAAAATGTGGCTGAAGTTGAAAAGAATGGCAGGATTATTTCCCTATGTTCAGCATTTGTGAGACCATAGCTGGAATACTGTGTTCAGTTTTGGCGTTTCCCAATACAAGAAAGACATTGGCAAACTGCAGGGAGTCATTGGCAAACTGCAGGGAGTCCAGCAGAAGACCATCAAGATGGTTACAAGGGATCTCCAAAGGTCCCTTCCAACCTAAATTAGTCTCTGATTCTGCAAACAAGCAGCTGTGGAGGAAGTGGAAGAGAGAGAATACAGATTCTTTGAACCAGGATTGTTGCTAAAGCCATTGTGTTGTGAAAACACAGTCCCAGGTTCTCCAGAGCAGGGTAATGTTAGCTTACATATGCAGTAATTGATTACAAAACATTTCACTCCCTTCTCCAGGAGAAACTGAACTGCTGCCAGTTATGGGGATTACATCAAGAAAGATGAGCTACAACAAGGGAAGACAGGATTGCACTTTTAGAAAGACTGAAAAATCAGAGGCCTCACAAGAGAAATCTGAACAGACAGGTGGGAAACAGAAGTAGCAAACCTATTGCTCTAAACTAATATGCACAGCATAGCATCAATGGGATTCCATCTGCTTATATCATTTTACACAATTAAACTCTATACTGCAATGGCAGTTTGTCAGATCTCTGGGAAGTTAACCTGTATTGCACTTGCATAAAGAGGTTCATAAAAATTAGTGAATAAACAAAGTAATTACTTACAAGTACAAAGAATTGGTATTTGCCAGTTGCACAACTTTAGTTTTTACAGGTTCTACTGCCATCAGTATATCTTGTTCTATAGCCATAGGGAGCACAGCATAGCCACAGTAGTCTATATGTTCTCCTACCAAAGAAAAGAGGTAATTAAAATATTTTGGAATAATTCTTTCTAGAATAGCAGTTACAGGGCTTCTACAGGGGTTCAGTGTTGTTTACCATACAAGACAATTTCTGAGCATAGTCTCAACTCTTATTATTTAAAGTTTGGGGTGCATTTCCTCCATTTCATATTACTGCACAAAAATTTTCTTCTTTCTTTAGTGATTTTATCTATGACATATGTTTATAAATCTTCGTGTTTTAACACTGGCTTATAAAAATTAAAAAAACACTACATAGATTATTGTCCAGCAATGAAAATGGCCACATTATTTGTACATTGTTGTGACAGTACAAAAAATTAAGTCAAATCAATCACATTTAACTGATGACTGGAAGAGATAAAGGCACCACAGGACTCCTCATTATGTGATCTCCTTTGCTCATGTGGGTGATTCATTAGCCCACCAGCGAAGGCTTGTGGTAGAAATTTTATATTTTATTTTTCATAAAATTTCTGGACTTTTTTTTCCAAGAAGATAATAATTATATATAAATAATCATTAATACAGTTACATACAACACATAAAGTAATATTAAAGTAGAAAATGTATGTAGTAAACATCCTCTCTCTTGGAAGTAATTCCCAGTTAGCATATGCCGTCTATTTAATCTATATGATATGTTCACACAGCACCAAGATAAAAATTATCATTAATTGCACAATGGACTAAATAATTTTTAAAGCTCTGTTTTGCAGGATCCTTTTAGTTACAATGTCTTCAAATGCATAGGGTTACTTTATGAATATCGAAGAAATTGAGCTCTAGGGAGAGCACCATCTTAATATGGATAGAGAAATCTCAAAAATAAGGCTGCCACAGAAATACAAGTAAAACCTAAATACAAAATAATTGTGTCTCTCCAGTCTGCCAGTGAATCACAACCAACTGTTCTAAGTTCTGTGGACACCACTCTATGGAAGAGTAAAGAAGAGCAGATGATGGTAGAATCATTTCATGCTTTATCAT
Organism: Buteo buteo; assembly: GCF_964188355.1. Taxonomy (NCBI): domain Eukaryota; kingdom Metazoa; phylum Chordata; class Aves; order Accipitriformes; family Accipitridae; genus Buteo; species Buteo buteo. The sequence goes on from NC_134183.1 coordinate 27,094,864, forward strand.
ATGCATTGCTGTGTGGCTGGTTATATTTGGTAACAAATTATAATGGAAGAAAAAAAATATACTAATTTAATTTGTGGATGCACTGTTCATCAACTACTTTAGATTAAATTTCCCAAGTCTTTCAAAAAAATGGTATCCAACCATAAGCTGGCAAGTTACTCCAATTTTCAAAACCATCACTACTATAAATGTTTTTTCCAAAACTGATATTTGAGTGTGCAGTTGTTTGTAATGAGGTGTAGTAAAAGCTAGTAAAGTATCATATTCTGTTTTCCATTTATCACAAGCAACTTCTCTGAAAAAAATAAAATTAAGACCAACATTATTTTGATTCTATGTTTTGAACTACTCGGCTTTTATGATGGCGGATAAAATAAAAATATTAATTTTTCTCTTTACCTATTAAGTTGACTCGCCCTGGTGCACGAACATAAAACTTGGGAGCCGATCCAAATTTTGATATAAACATCTCCTTCAGCTTCTGCAATCTGAAAGGTGGGTTAGAAACATTTAGAAGGACTATATTTGCAAAAAAGGCAGGAAGTTTCCACATTTCTTGAAGTAAGTTCGATTCAACTTTTTGAATTAGGTGTTTTGTCTGTTATATCAAGAGCGACATTAAGGTGCTTATTTTTGCTCTTCGTATAACATTCATTGTGACAGAGAAGAATCCATTTAGAATATTCTAATTAAGAAACGTGTATGTTCACTTGAAAAGGATAGAAGGGGCCTTATTTTATTTAAGTCCTCTGTCTAGGTTGGTTCTAGACAGAAGCAGGGAAGGCAGTTGCCTGGGGTAGCAAAATACCATGGCCTCCAGCTACCTCTCCTATGCCACAACCCTGTAAAACTGTTTGCCATTGAGGAAGAATCCAGCAGTGTGGACCAATGGCTCATTTGTGGCACTGGGATTTGTCACATACACACAGAGGCACTCCCTTCAAAGTCAGATCTGACCGCACCAGGCCTGAGCAAATTCATTTTCTTCCAAGTTTTGACTCTTATCAATTTCCATATTAGATACTACCTCATTTCTGTACAAATACGTATGCAGAGAACTAGAATTCCAAACCTCAGATTATCCCTGCAACTTACTTAGTATTTACTCTACAGGTTTACAGCAACAGTTCACAGAAAGTTCTTCAGGTTTTCCATTTGGAGGTGCTAGATGTGCCACTGAAAGTTCTGATGCAAAGAAAAATTTGGCATATTGCTTTATTTCCTAAGACTGTAAAGGTATCTAGCTTCTGCCCTGTGTTTGCAAAGCTGGAATGCTTTAGTGTCATGTAGGAACTGGGTAAATAAAGACTGAGAAGAGATTAAGCCATTATCTTAGTGAAGCATGAGAAATTTGACAGTGATTCACTTCAAAACTACCTTAAAGCAATTTAGGTTGCACGCTAACCTATTAACTTTAATTAATGTAAGCAAAAGACTAAATGATGAAAAAGCAGTAAGAATACAAGAAAAATAATCTTTAAAATGGGACTTACAATATTTCACTGACATACCCTGTTGGCTTTAAAGCATGTAGCCAATTAAATTTTTTTTTGTTGTTTTTTGTCTACTAACAAAAATCTAGTAACAGGAACCCTGCTAAGGTTTCTACATTTAGTCTAAAACTAGAACTGGAAGCCTAGTTAATGCAAAGTGTAAGTAAGAAGACAGCAATGAGAAACAGATGTTACAAAATTTCACAGTCAATTATTTAGTTTATACTTCTTTGTAAAAGCTGTGTTACTGTCCGACTACATATATTCAAATGTTTTATAAGAATTCTTTAGATGGAAAGCTACAAAATACTATTTTTTGTGCTTTTTTTTAACAGATCTTTCAGTACTTTTCCATCTTGGCACCCAGTAACAAAGCTGCATTACGTCCCTCTATAATTTCCCCTTTTTATCATCTCCTCTAGTACTGACTAGTTTATCACTCTTCCAATTAGCAGAAGCAATTTCTGCCATTTCATTGTACAATCCCTTTTCTAGATCACATTAATAATATTGTAGTCCATAGGGGAATCTGTTGGCAGAATTCTGCGTGTTAACTTTATTCCTTTTTGTGTCAGGATTTAGAATGCTTCTTTGTTTCACAGATATTTTTATAGTGGTGTTGGTACCAAGAGAACAAACAGAGCAGTCATGGGGGCATGTTTATCTAAGTGCTGATTGATCTCTTTTTTTAATGTGGGTTTTTACAAGCAGGCCCGATGAAAGGCTATTTACAGGCTTTGGCCTTGATGTTGAAACATGCATGCTGCATCTTAAGCACCTACATCAAAGATAATTGTCAGAAGTGTTAAGTGAAGGCATCCCTCACAACTTCACACATCCAAGCCTGGAAACGCCAGACTCGTCCTTTCCGCAGCGCAATCATATGCAAGCAACTAAACTTAAAAAAAGAAAAGACCCCTCTCCAGTGCTAACACAGGTAAAAAGGTTCGTTTGAACTGTTTGTGCATTCTACTTCCACACACCGAGTGCAACTCCGTGGAGAAAGAGCATGCATTGGCAGGTGCCGCAGTCATACCAACGCAGAGCCAGGCCTACGCCGTTCCAAGGAATCGCACGGGCGCTTCTCTTATAGCCAAAAGGACAAGAGGATAATCAGTACCCCCAAAATTCTGAACCAACTAAAAACGCCAGAAGGAAAGATGAATTAATTACTCCCCTCCTGCCACAGGGGCAGTGTGCGGGAGGCAGCAGGGACGCCTAGGGAGCAGGCGGTCGCGTTTGGCGGAGAAGGGGCAGGAGGGGCCGGTGCCCAGCGCCCGTCCCTGCGGCAGAAGGGAGCCGGCGCCCACGCCCGCTTGCCGGCGGGGAAATCAAAGCACGCCCAGGCCAACGTGGCTGCGGCGAGGGTGCTCCCGGGGCCACACAAAACGCAAGCGTCACGCTGTCTGTGTTGAGGCGAATCAAAGGATCGCAGGTCAAAACCCTCTCACACCTCAGGCGAGAGGCTTGGAAACGGACCGTCCCACCTGTCCTCCCACCTCCCCTGCCCGCCTGCAGACCGCCCGCCCGCCCGCCCCGGGATAAATGGCGGCGGGCTTCCGCAGCTCCGTTGCGGCCGTGGTCTCTCGCTGCGGCGCCGGGGCCGAGGGGAGCGTCCCACCCACCCACCTGGGCTGCTCCACCAGCTGAACCGGGAGGGTGGCGGGGGCGTCCGCCGCCATGGCGGCTCCCCCCGCCGGCCGCTGGCTGAGGCGGGCAGCGGCGCGGTGCGGTGCGGCGGCTCCGGCTGCACCGCGGTCACGGGACAGGCAGACACCGTCCTTCCGGGCGGCGGAGCCGGCAGCCCGGCCTCCTGCCCGCCCCGGCCCCGGTGGCAGGGCACCCCTGAGGCGAGGGTGCTCAGCCCCCGGGCCTGTCTCGCAGGCACGTCGGCACCCCGCAGCCCGGGCGGCGGTGGGGCGGCTCTGCTCGCAGCTCCTCGCCCGCCACAGTCCAGATGTGACAGGAAAGCTGCTGCGATGTGTGAAGGAAATGGTTTTTTTCCTTCATTCCTGTCAGAATTTAGCTGTCGACAGAAAAACTCCAAAAACTGTCCCCGGCTGAGTGCGCGGAGCCAGGTGTAGGCTGCCCCGGCGGGCACCTTGCAGACCTGTGGGATTGGAGTCACCCTCGGCGCCGTGCATTGGGCCAGTGCCGGTTCTCCGGCAAAATGCACATGTAATGAAAACAATACATTGGCAATGCGATCCCCTACGGCATTATTCCCCCCCCCCCCTTGTTTTTTTCTGGTGTGTGGTTCTGCCAGCTTTCCTCAGACAAGCAGTCTGACAGCTCCTGTTTACCCCTCAAGATTAATGGCTGCAGTTACTTTGAGGAACTGAGCTTTTCAAATGCATTTACAAGCTCACTCACTCATTGTTATTGACTATTTTGGTGTATATCTTAAAGCCCCTAATATTCCACTGATGACACTTTAAGTGCTTGGACTGAGGGAAGCATAGTAACATTGAGATTTCATTGTGGATTTACATGGCTTTCTGAGGTAAAACTTTTCTTCCGATTAGTATGGTTGACATAACAGAAACACGGTTTTTAAGACTTAGAAGTAGCCATAGGAAAAAAAAAAAGAAAGACTGCCAGAAACTCTAACAACATAAAATGACGAACAACAAACATCTACGAGACCCAATAAATACCGCAAATGCGTCTAAGAGTCTGTGAGAACCACAGGCCTTGTGGAGACTTGTGGAAGGGTAAAGCTTGTCTGTCCGGGGTCTTTGCCTCACTCAGCTGGAAGGCAGCAGCAGAAATTAGCGTGTAAAAATCTTTAGAAAGCTAGTGCTTTGCAAGTCCCGTGTTTTTTACAGTTTAGGCCTTTTTAAATTGCTGCGACAGAATTATTTGCTTGTGGTAAAGGCAGCGCACGTAAAGCATTCAGCAGCACCGAGTGAGGCAAATACACCGCACTAAGGACTAAGCGACGCTGCGACCATCGGCGAGCGGCCGGGCTTTTCGAACTTGCCATCTAGAGACGCCCAGTCGCAAGACTGAGAGCTCCGCTACGGGAGCCGGGCTCCGCTACGGGAGCCGGGCTCGCAGCGCCCACACCCGCACGCACGGCCACCGGCCCCGGCGCCACCACGGCGCGCTCCGGGCTCCGGCCCGCAGGGGCGGCGGCCGAGGCGCGGCGCCGCCGGGGAGGCCCCGCCGGCCTCAGTGGGGGGGGGGCGAGGCGCTGCCGCAGCGCCCCGCCACAGGCGGCCCGGGCGGGCTCCGCCTGCGGGCCGCGGTTGCTAGGGGCCGGTTGCTAGCAGGGAGAGGAAGCCAGCGGGGTGGTGCAGCGCGGATTGGGCTCCGTGTGCCCCGGGCCGGGAGGCGGGAGGGGAGCGGGCGGCAGCGGGTTCCGGGCGGAGCGGAGCCACATTGGGCAGCGGCGCGCGGGGTTGTGGGAGAAGGGGCCGTCCCCGCTGCCTCCTCCCTCTCCCGGCCCCCTTCCCCTCCCCCCGCCCGTCCTCCGGCCAAGATGTCTGACATGGAGGATGATTTCATGTGCGATGATGAAGAGGACTACGACCTGGTAGGGCGCGGGGCGGCGCGGGGGGTCAGCGGCGCGGGGCGGCGCGGCGAGGGGCCTCGCGGGAGCGGTGCCGCTTCGGGCCGGCGCTGGCGCGGCGCGTCCGCCTCCCGTCGCCGCCGCCGCAGCAGCAGCAGTAGCCGCCCCGCCGGGTGCTGCCCCGTGAGGGAGCACTGACAGGATGAGTTTCCCTCCCGGGGACGAGGGGTGGTGGCAGCGGGCAGCGGCTGCGAGGGGCGGGTTCTGCTTTCGGAGCAGGCCCCGCCGGGCGCCCTGCCACCTCTCCGCGGAAAAACAGGCCAACTTCGGCCCCGAGAAGTTAGCTAGGCCCCGGGCTGGCCCCCTCGGGCCCAGCGAGCCTGCGCCCCCGCTTGTCTTCCACTGGGGTCAGGGTGAGGGGAGGGCTCCGGCGCGCTGCCTCCCTCCCTCCTCCTGCCTCTGGCCGAAGGGTCGGGCACGAAGTGAAGTCGTAAAGTTGTCTGCCCTCCTCCCCAGGCGCGGCTGCGAGAGGTCCTTGGGGTAGATGTCATTCATGTGCTTGCCTGAGCGTCAAACTGAGGAAAAAGTGGGGGGAAGAGAAAGGGGAGTGAGGAGAAATGGCCCCTTTCTGATGCAACACACCAAGAGTGTACTCTTTTTTAACTTTTTGCCTTTATAGTCTTAGTGAGATTTTTGCCCCCCTCCTCCCTTTTTTTTTTTTTAACTGCAGGGCTTGGGATTTTTCGTGTTGCGTCTAGTTACATTTTGACATCACGTTTTGTTCTAAGCTTTTACAGTTAAAAGAAATGCTGCTTGCAGTTAGCAACAGACCAATTTTGGGGGGGGGGAATTGGGAATATAATGGGATTGTTTTGATGTAATGAGTCTCCTTTAAATTATTAAAACCAAAATTTTTACACTGAGTAAAACATGTTGGGGCAGGTTAGTAAACCAAATAGCTGTCATATTTGAAACAAAAAATGTTTTCTGTGCTGTCTGATTAGTTGTAATTCTATCACTATTATCTTACATTGGAGCTTCAGGTGTGGTTGGTTGGTTTTTCTGCTTTTCTGAACTTTGCATAGTTTTTTAGAACAGAGACATTTTTTAAAAAAGCTGTGTATGGTTGAGGGTCATTCATTTCCGCTAAACCTGTATTTACAGTACTGCAGTTCCACTGAAAAACCCCAGACACTTGCTTTCTAATTATTTGATAATCATTGCTACTTATGAATTCACTTAAAGGACTTGTCTGATTTTATTTCAAATAGTTTCTAGGCAGTTTTTGTTATGAGCTGCTCAGAATGGCTCGATGACATTGGATATAGAATAAAAGCATCTGGTTTTAGTTTTGAGGTCTTTAAATTCACATAAGAGTGCTTGTTTGACATGCGTTGTCATCTTAACCTTATGAGCTGCTTGTGTCAGTATTCCAAGAACTGTTAGTGTTCCACTTAAGTCCGTGAATGAATTCACAAACTTTTAGAAACAAGGTTTCTGAAGGAAATACACTGAGAATATTAAAAAGATTTTGTTGGTCCAGTTTGTTCCAAAATCAATTTCCATTCATTTTCATTAACACTGAAATTTGTGTCCTGATTTAAAATACTGTGTTTATTTTTCCATGTGATACAATCAAAGGAATACTAAACACAGCAGAATTCATGTTGAATATCCATAATGTGAGAACTGGACATGTAGAGAAACCATTGGAATTGCATTTTTCAATCTTCAAATGCAGCTGTCTACATATAAATTTGAGTAAGGGTGCAGCATTATGTCAGTTTTCACCAAGAATAATTGCTGTCTAATCCTTTTTCCCGTGTTTCTTTTTCCTGGAGTACTTTTCTTCCTTGTTGGAAAAACCTTCCTGAAACTTCTTGCTTGTGGCAAATTTCAGCCTCTGACTGTTGTTACTTTTTCTGGAATATTTTCGTGGTCATTAATTACCACTAGCCCAGACATTTCAAAAATTTAAAAATACTGCTTGTAATAATTAGGAGCATGTTAAATTTTTCTTTTCATTATATAACTCCCATGTAAAGCGTCAAATAATACTTAAGCTGCATCTTTAAGTAAACCAGATTTTTTAAATTTAATTCGGATTTATAACTGATGGGACCCCCCCAGCCCCCTGCCCCAGAATTTAAGAATAAAAATATTCCAGCTAGACTAGTTTCAGCATTCTCGGACTAACAAACCATGTTTGGATGTTGTTTTCAAATGTGCTTGAGACTGTAATTGCAGTGTTCCACAAAATTGTTTTGGAAAATAGTTAAGGGCCCTGAAGACAGGGCCTGATTTCTTCCTTTCATGTTGATATAAATCTAAGTAAGTTAAGACTATAAGGGGATGCATGGTTTTCAAGTTCAGTGTAAAGGCTGCTGCAGAAGGGTTTGAAACAAAAAAATTAGTACAAGACAAAATACTCAGTAAGTACAGAATTGAAAATAAAAGAGCACATGTGAGTGTTGGTGAATATTTTTTTTTAAGCAATAGGAGGAGAGGCAGTAATTACAGAAACAGTTAATGAAGGAAGAAATAGCTGTTTTGTCAAAATACAGTATGGTGAAACTAGATTCAGCTTTCCCAGAGTAGCTACTGGCATAAAAATAGTAGTGAAAGAAAACTCTCAAGAAAGTTTTCATTTTGTCAGCTTTTATTAGAAGTGATTATGGCTGTTCCTCTTTAAATGTGCTCTTGACCTGCTGATTATGTAGAGCCAGTCAGTTAAATTTCCTTAAGTATGTAAATGTTTCACACTTGAACTGAAATGCGAACAGATATTCTGAAGGCCCAACTCTTTCCCAGCTTCATCATGGATTTTTGTATTATTAGAGTAATTACTCCACTGTCAAACAACTGAAGACTACCCACCTTACATATCATACTTGACTGTTTCTTCTTAGTTTTTCATTGGGTTAAAAGTCAAGGTTTCGCATGTAAATGACCTCAGTCACTCCTATAGAAGTTAACTTTACCTGTTGGAGGTCTTGATATCAGGAAAAAAATCCATTTATATTTATGGGTGGATGGACCTAGATTCACAATTTGCTAGTAATGTACAGTGACAGCCTTGATTACAACATGGATTATTCCACTTTATGCTTCAATGAACAGAATAATGTTTACTGGTCATTACGAAAACCACTCAATTTTAATTTCTAGTTTGGTGCTGTTAGGTGCCTTATATGATTTCAGTCCAGGTTCTTTTTACTAGTTTCAGCTTGAGGGTGGAGGAGAAAGAGGGAAGGACCATTGTAAATTCCATTTTTGTTTTCAGTCTCAGACAAAAAGCTGTGTTTAGAATTTACTTTGAGACTAAACTCAGCCGTTCTCCAGAAACTGATTCTTCCAGGCACAATGACAACACATTGACAGTTGTAATACATCTGCTTGATTTTTTTGTTTTGTTTTAAATAAATATAGAATTTATCTGTGGTGTTCTTAAGGAGACATCCTATTGTGTTCTGAAATTCAATTTTAATCTGCAGGAAGGATAGACAAATCTGTTTCCTGAGTAACTTGCCTTTTTATGTTATGGAGTTGTATTATTTCAGTGACTTCAGTAGAAGAGCTGTATACAGTTACAGTGAACAGCCAGGAGTTTGCACCCGGGTGAGATGGCTACAGGTTCACGAGGATTGGCATGGCTCAAATATGGGGAGCATGCCTTCAGATTACAGAGGATTTCCCTTTTCAGGCTGTGTTTATATTAGGAATTAGGCAGTCTTTTTATTTCAAGCTGTCAGAATGGCAGTTTAGTAAACGTGAATTGGTTCACTCTTTCTTTCCAACAGGGAGAAATACATACTCCATTTCAAAAGGAATTTCTATATGTTACCAAATTTGATAAGCAATCTCATCAGTAGACAGGGAAATTCTCCTAGCTCATACTGATGCATTTTTAATAGATACAGTTGAAATTTCATGCAGATATTGTCACCTCTTCCCAAGTCTTTATGTTTCATCATTTTAAAAAATATATATGTAAATTGCAAACATGAAAGCGATAATGCTGCAAAAAACAAGCATTCAGAACTAGGGAAATACCGAATCAAGCAGATCCACTTTACCCTCTTCTCTTTCTTTGTTATGTTTGATTACATTAGTATGTGATTTAAGAAAAAATAAATCAGTGAGCTTCACAGAGGACATAGGATATACTCTGACTTAATTACTGTTTCATATTTTATATGGATTCAGTGTGTGTCCTGATACTTATTTTATGTGTTCTCTTCAAACTCATCTTTAAACACAGAATTAATATATTTGGTGTTTATTTCTCTCACTTCCTTATGAGACACTGTGGTAATATTGAGGCAAAAATCATGAGAACAACTAGTAAGTAAATTCTTTCCATCTGAACATTGACAAGTGTAAGTAAATTCTGGGGTTTTGCTGGTGTTTTTTTTGTTTTTGGTTTTTAGTTTATTTTAGAGTTATTTAGCACGCTGTTCAGAACAGAGCTCCCCAGGATCTGATGTGCAGTTGGGTGTTAAAAGGAAGTAAATTAGATTGAACTTATGCTAAAACCTGGACTTTTAGAAAAGGATGCACATAACTATAGGAGAGCTGTGTGACAGAGGTAGAAAGAAGAGGCACTTCTTTTCAATGCTCTTACACATCATAATACCAGTTTCTTCTTTCTGCAGTCACCTGTCTTGTTTCTGTGCATCTTTCAACTTCTGCTTAAAAAAAATAAAGGCAGAGCACTGTCTTTCCATGGAACTGTACTGACCCCATTGCAAATCGCTGGCTTCACAGACTTCTTATTCCTGGTGTCAGCCCTGGTGTGAGCCAGCAGGCACTAGATGACTTGCAGAGTTAGTGAGTAGGAGCAGAAGAGCAGAGACACTTGGAATGGGGAAAAGAAAACCAGGACTCCCAATGCATGGTTGAGTGGTTTCAGACTTGCACAAATCAGACTCTTGTTTTTACTCTCACAATTTGTTTCTGTTCTTTTCCTCCTTACCGTTTTGCATTCCAGTCTGATGGCTTGCTTTATATTCATGTGCCCAGATACCTGTGGCACATGCACATAAGAAGCCGCAACTTGCTTTTTGTCCTTCTGCCTGGGGGCCAGGGGTCCAGAAAGAGCAAATGCAAGAAAAGTTGTACTTAATGCCAGGATGATGGTTGGTTTGTCACTTTTGCAGCCAGTGTGTATGTGCTATGTCAAAATACTGCATGTTCATTGTAGATGAAATGTTCAAGAAACTTAGCTGGCAAGCTAATACATTCATATATTGAGGAGTTCTCCCCACCCCCAGTTGGCCCTATTTGAGCATTTTTGTGTTGTTTTTTAAAAAAACGCAAACAAACAAACTGTGCCTCCCCCCCCCCCAACCCACATCACTAGTGCTCTTGCAAAATATCAGGTCTTCACTCCAAATCCTAGAGTTAGCAGACCTCCTAAATGCCATGGTTATGAAACAAAGTTAGCTGAAGTAAAATCAAATTTGTACCAGACTTACTCTCAGAAACAATTGCACTTCATAAAAAAAGAATGGTTTGAGTCAGCCCAACAGTTGAAATTTGGTAAAATTACCAGCAATTGAAAATTGACAGTAATAAGTATTGTTAACAATGTCCTTGAAGGATAAATTTCAACAGAAATAGAACTCTTTCTATTGTCCCTTTTGTCTGGAAAGTTATCCTCTGTATAGCTACTTTCCCTTTTTTTTAAAAAAGGTTTGCAAAGTAGGAGTTTGGTCCCTATACAGCTAGTGAATGATACACAGAGAAGCAAAAGTTTAGATTATTGCTCTACTTTCAATGCAGAGATTAGGGAAGTGCTTTAGGCAAGAGAGGAGACAAGAAAATTAGTAATTAAACAAAGGTTTTCACAAAATATTTATATCTTTGGTTTTGTACATGTTTAACTTTACCAGGTTGATGTGCCACTCTAATCTGCTAGAATACCACAAATATAGTGTTAAATGTCACTGATAGTGTTACAGTCTCCAAGTTCATGTACCTTATTCTGTCTCTGAGGAGAGGTGCTGTGCTTCAAAGCTCTACATAATCTCTCGAGACCACATTGACTAAGGCTCCTGCTACAGTTTTCTGAAACCGCAGCTGGGTTTCTTACCCTCCCTGGTCACCTGCTCTTCAGCCATAGCTCACCAGCCTCAGGACTGCGTCTGCCTAAGCACTGGCGGACCCATTCTGTCAAGCCAAGCAGGATCAGCCATCATGAAGGACTCATACAGCATAAAATGTTGAATCGCTGCAGTGAAGGGGAGGGGGGATGCTAGGACCAGAAATGAACAGGGAGGGTCGGGGAGTGCTGGATGCTCTTAACCTGCTTTTGCTGCTGGAGAAACTGCAAATGGATCCGTGCCCTAAAAAGGATGATTAAAGCTGACTCAGGTGAATTGTCTTCTCTGTGTGTTCATTTTAGAAGCTGATGCTTAATGTTTTAAAGCTGTTTACTATATGAAATGAATTTTGTGAAAACTTAATATGTAATGTAATAAAGACTTGTAAATTAAATTGGTTCCTTGGTACTAATTTAACTTTTATTAAAATTATTTGAAAGAACTATGTTCCAGGCAGAGTAAGCTACATCAGAGGTTTTACCTCCATTACAGTTGAGCCCGTGCAGTAATTTTTCTTCCCTCCAAAAAGTGATGTGATGGGATTGGATTGTTAATAACTGACTACATTTAGAATATGCAGGTTTTCAATGGAGCAATGCTTAAATAATGTCTTAACTTTTTTAACTACTTTTTTTTTAAAGCTGTATCATGGGTTTCTAATTTCATGAGTAATAATAAAAAAACCCCACTTTTTGTTTTGATCCTCTCAGGAAGGGAGAACTAAGTGGGTTTCAAAGATCAGCTCTGCATACTCAGACTTCTGTTGTTTTCATTTGTACGGATAGTGTTGATGTCCATTTAAAAAATCTTAATAAAAAAATTCTTAGGCCTGTTACTTTTTTTATGTCAGCTCTAGCTAAAGTATATCACACAGGTGCTTTTATATCTTGAAGTTATAATTAAGGGTGTTCTTCACTGTGCAGAATATTAGGTCTAGATGGTATAGTAGAGATTTTTAGAGTTATATAGAAATCCTTTTTGTAAACCTGATAGTTTTGTGCACTTTTATTTTGGTACTGCATTGTTTGATACAACAAACTTTCTACCTAAAAGGGTTGAGTTGGGGAAGTTGTTCAGGCAGGAGGCAGGGGTGTTAAAAATGAGGGTGAGGAAAGGTTAGGCATTTGATATCTGAGTTTATTGTTAAAAGAACTTTTCTGTTTTCAGTACTGGGAAGGAAATGCATCTTTTTCTTAGTTTGAACTTTGAGGATACAGCTTCACACTTTTCCTTTCCTCCTTTCCTTTTGCTTTTGGCAAAAGCCAGATGTTCTCACATTTGTATCATACTGCACTAAGCCATCTCTGCATCAAAAGAAGATAGAGTGCTGGTCCTTCTGAATTGATTGACACTGGTATAATTAGCACTGATGCTTAAATTAAGATGTAGTATCTACATGGTCAATCTTTTCTTTTTTTGATTGTCTACAGATTCACAGCATTATCTCATACTTAGTTCATGGTCTTAAAGTTTTCTTCACAGCCATTAAGTCTAGATATGTCTTTTAAAGTAAGCACCTTACATTACATTTTCCAGAAGTGGGAAAGCCCTCTCTCCCTTTGAGCCTCGAGTCCATATCAATATCCTAAATTTGATGTGAGGCAAATAGGCATCAAGTGAAGGAAAAATATAGCTGTGACAACATAAAACCCCTCCTTTGTATTTCAAAGTGTTTCCATTAGAAAAAAATTATCTCTAGACTTAACACTTATTCTTTATTATGTGTTAATATTAGGAAAACAGCTTTATGGGATATTTAAGGAGCATTGAGAAAAATAATCTGAAAAAAGGCTACCTGCCTGAGTCCACATCCAGAATCACTGCCAGAGCAAAGATGAGAATTCACATGTTTCTGGCTTTAGGCTAACAGAGCATATTGCTTCCTAAAAGGAATTAATTTAGTTTGCCTTCCTTTTATCTTTACAAATAGATACTTCCGCCAAAAATATTCCCCATTGTTCAAGTTTAGTATAAACAAGACATCAGCTGATTACAGGTATCTTAAATGCTATGTTTTTTAAGCTTTGGCAGCCTATATCTTCATAAGGTGCCTGATACGCTTACAGCTGTTGACATCATACGCATGTTCTTGTAGCTGCTCCATCAATGTTGGATCAATAGGGTAAAGAATTTACGAAAGCAAGCTAACCAAAATGAAAGTCTGCCCAATGAAATAAGACACTTGCTTCCTGTTTTCTTTGCAGTTTTCAGTATTAAGTTTATAGTTCTCTAGGAATTCAGAATACAGGTTTGTGGAATTCACTAGGCTTTTAAGTCCATTCATTCTCACTAAATACTAGTACTTCGTGTGAGTATAAGTAAATACATATATGAGCAACTTGCCTACATGTAACAAGTAGAAACATTAGCAGGTTGAAGGATAAATGTCTCAAGGACCGTGTTTAATAAAAATTTGGGCCAACCGTGAGCTCCCATGATTAATTTTTCCATTAGAAGTTCAGAAGACTTAAACTTTGAAAGATTTGCTTGCACTGTAGGGAAGAGAGCTAATTTAAAATTTCTCTTTTGCCTCACCCTTTTTTCATACCTTCCCTTGGTTTTGAAGGAGTCCATTAATATTAGCAATATATGAATGAACAAATGAACAAATCTGCCTGATGAAGTACAGTAAAAGAAGAAACTCTAACTTAAAGACGGGCACCTGACTATGCATTGTTTATATTGTTACAAGGGAAGGATACTCCGACAATACTAACTTTGAGATTTAAACAGATTCTGTTAAACAGTTCATCTCCTAATAGCTAAGCACTCTGTTGAGGGAAGTTGGCTTGGAAATGCAGAGGTGTGAAATATTTTTTACTCGTCTAAACTGCAAATGAAATTATTATTTGAGTTTTGTTAGTGTTTTGTAATTCAGACACACAACATTGTCCTTCAGCAAAAGAAGATAAAATACTTAGGGTTTTTTCATCAGAAAAAGCCTCAGTGCTTTTTTTTTTTTAATGAAGTAGTAATTGGTAGAAGTAAATTCTTCAATTTGTTTGGCGCTAGTGTACATGATGGGTAATTATTTGATTAAATTATTGTGCCTGTGCCCCACCCTACCTTCTTTCACAGTATCTTTAGCGTTTTCTCAATCATCTGCTTCTCAGCACAGAAGCAGCTGGTGTTATTGTCATTATTCTTTTTTTTAATTTCCCTAGACAAGTATGAATCGTTATGGCATAAAAAGGCAGATTAGGGAGAGATTCATGGAAGCATTTTATGTTCTCTATTGCTGAATCATTACTTGTGTGGCAGCTCAGCCAGAGTCTTTTCTGCGGATAGCAAAGGTCATGTAATAGAGCGCATTTTAGACTAGTGGCCAGCATGTTCTCTCCCCCATACAGAAATGACATATGCTATTAGGCATCTGTCCTTAAACACCAAAATTGGCAGAATTTTAATATTACAGTCTGTACTTGTCATAAAGGGAAAGTTGGTAGAGCTATGAGTTCATTAGTCCAGAAAGAAATCTGTTGACAGGCTAGTGTTGGTGGATGGTGAGGCTGGCCTAGTAATGGGAGAGAGATGAAATCATCGTAAGAGTCCATACCTGTTACTCTAAAACTGAAGATTTTCTTTTAATATACAAGCATTCTGTGTCAGTTTGAGCAATACTATATTTTGTCCATTTTCAGAAGAATATTAGATGTTCCGAACCTTTCCTTTTTTCTCTGCTTTTTATTTGGTTGTTTTTTTTTCTTTTTTCCTTAAAATACAGGAATATTCTGAGGACAGCAATTCTGAACCAAATGTGGATCTGGAAAATCAATACTACAATTCCAAAGCTTTGAAGGAAGATGATCCCAAAGCGGCATTAAGCAGTTTTCAGAAGGTTTTCTGTCTTTTTATTCTATCTCTTATTTTTATATTAATTCACATTTAAAAATATTTGCTTACCCTTTGAGTTATTTTCTGGAATTTTAAGAGTAATGTTTATATTTTAACTTACTAATGAGCTAAGTTTATCACTGGACAACTTAGACTCCTGGCTGACTGCCTTTCAGGATCATTCTTAGAGAGCATAAATAGGACATGGAATAGTCCTATCACAGAACTGAGTTTTTAATCTTAAGGATTTACTAAGTTAATTAAACAGTCCTAAGTGTGTTTTTATGTAAAAACATGTTTTTCAACTGTAGAAGCCAGAGCCATTAATTTTTTAAAATGAAATGGTGTTTTCCCCAGTGTCTTATGTAATGTATTATATTTGGGTTGATATCTGATTCCAAAGCTTTAAATGTATGAATACAAAGTGACACAGAGTTTCTTTCCTTCATGTCAGTTTTAAGTTTTTAATATTTGCACACTGCCACCAGAAAGCAATATGTTAGATGTAACTTTTTAAAGAAAAGATAGATTTTTGCATCTCTTGGCTTATTTATAGTACATAACAGTATTATATACATGACTTTAAAAGAAAAAACTTTCTAAAATTTTTACTTACAAAACATTCCCTTAACCGTGTTACATTAAAGCCTAGAAGCCTTTCTGATATGTGAAGAAACTAGTAATTCAGAAGTGTAAATTTTTGACTAATTTAGTCAAGGGGTGGATTGAGTCAGTTTTGCAGGGGGTGTCACAACTTTCTTGTGTATATCTATTTATGGAGTGGCATTAAAGTTTAGTGTTTGGTGTTAGACAACAAAACCAAAAAATCTATAAATAACAATTTACCCGACCTGCATCAGCCAGGTTGTGAAAACTAATAAGATACACACTCCTCACTAACTTTCTCAATAATATCAGGGAAGAGTAAAATTGAAGAACAGAGCAGAGTGAAACATTACTTTGTAAGGAACAAAGTGGGGGGGGGGGGGGCATGTATGGGATATGTACATTTTAAACAAGGTGCAAATTAATTTAAGTTTGAATAAAGCTTTTATAAATATTGTTTTAAAAAATTCTTCTATTTCAGGTTTTGGAGCTCGAAGGTGAAAAAGGAGAATGGGGATTCAAAGCTCTGAAACAGATGATTAAAATAAACTTTAAATTGGTAAGAATTACAGCTATCACTTGAGAGTAAATGGCATACATTTGCATTTGATCCAGACAATCTAAGTTGTTATTCTAATTTATGCCTATGACAACTAAATCTGCCAGAAGTTGTCTTTTGCGGCCTTTGATGGCTACTACAGACATGGCAGGGAAGCAGTGTGGTGGTTGCAAGTCAAAGGCAAAATCGATGCAAAATGGATGCAAAATAGTTGCTGCAGTCAGCTGATACTCTCTGAAAGTTTGAGGCTCAGTCGTTGCTATCCTGAGGTATCATACCGTTGAAACCGGTGATGTTTCTATATGTGTGTACTTCACCAGAACAAATCAGTGAAAAATTCATATGCTACATATGCAACCATTCCAAACAGTTGTATAGCCAACCCTCTTTTCTTCATTGAGATAAATATTTTAAATGTCTTTTCCATGCAGTCTTGCTGAAGTTACTCCCAATTCTGCTGCTTATGAATGAAGTGGTGATGTATAAGTTCCTAATAGCAACCACTACTGCATAGTCTTTCTGTTATGCTTTCTTTTCTTTACGTGTATTTGCAAGATAGAATTCAGTTTTTAATCATTAAAACAAAAACTACAATGTAATTTTGTTTGTCTTTCAGACTAACTTTCCTGAAATGATGAACAGATATAAACAGCTATTGACCTACATACGGAGTGCAGTTACAAGGAATTACTCTGAAAAATCCATCAATTCTATTCTTGATTATATCTCTACTTCCAAGCAGGTTAGATCATAAGTTCTTTCATCTTCATATTTTGCCTTTTTGCATTTTTAACTATGGACTTTTTTGTGTATGGTAGTCTGTTAGCTTTGGGGGTTTTGATCTTAATAGAGAACATTTGCAGTATTAATTCATTGTTGTATGTTAAAATTTATTTCCCACATTTAATGGATTCTATCAACACAGATAACTTCTCATAAATTTGTCTTTTTTGGCAATATGTACCTTGGATTTCTATGCTAATAGTAAATACTTTTTGGTTTTTTTTTTTTCCTAGCATAGTAGCTACACACTATAAGTGCCTTCTCAAATATAACTTGTAATTAAACAATACCTTTTTTGGGAGGGGGAGGGGGGCGAACCTTTGAAATACTTTGCAATAACGTGTTGGTGTTAAATACTACCTGTCTTTGGGTGTACTGTGCAAGCTAGGTACATGTTCATAGATACACAGCCCAGCTCCTTTTCTTTTGTGGTGTTGTAGAAGCTTTACAGAGTAGAAAGCTCCCCTGACTACCTGGAAGTAGCACCTACATGTGGAGGATCACTGGTCTTTAGCGATTACTCCTCTGTCATTATCAGAGTCCTTCCTGTCCTGCCACTTATAGGAGATGAAAGTTTAATAGTTCAATGATGGTTTACTCTTAAGGTCTAAAGGATGTCTTAGACTATACCTTGTTGGCAGAAGTCACTGTGTTTGGTCTAAATGCAGTTGGAGCCAGACTTGGAGGGACAATCTGGAAATCTTAACTTGATATGTATAGCCGCAGATCTGTTATCCCCAAAAGAACAATGGCCATAAACAATACTAATGCATTCTCTGTAGAACCTTTGTTAAAGGTCACACTCAGCACTTGGATTTCCATTTTGGATGTTGTGTTTTCAAGTTTTATGCAAAGAATCAGTTTGATGTGCTCCAGAGCTTTCTTTCATGCAGTGTTAGTAGTATAGAAAGGAGAAAGCATCTTTTCCTTTGACCATTTCTCTCTCTTGTAAATTGTACTTTCTTTTTGATATGTAAATTATTTTTGGTTTTCTCCTTTTAAGTAGGAGCAATGTTGCCTGTGTTTGTCTTTTGTTGCACAACATAAGAATTTTATTACTTGGTTATATAAGATGGGCTTGTATAAGGTGGCTTTCATTTTTCACTTGCATAAGTGGTTGCAAATCTTAAAATGTGAATACTTTTAAATTTATCTTGTATAAGAAAAGCAAGTGTACTTAGTTTTGTTAGTTTAGAAGCTCTTTACAATTTAAAAGCAGACGTTCAATGAGATGCAGATATCTTATTTTGAAGTTCAAGCATGCACTTATAGTTTGTTCAGATTGACTTTATTAACAGGTACAAATTTGCTGTTTACAATTATAGAATTCTGATTTTTTATGTCAGATGGATTTGCTTCAGGAATTCTATGAAACAACACTTGAAGCTCTGAAAGATGCTAAGAATGATAGATTGTGGTTTAAGACAAACACAAAGGTAAAATATGTAACTTACTGTTTTTTGCTTTTGTTTGTGACACCTTCAGCTAACTCTTAAAAACAATAATTGCGAAATCTTAATAGACCTTAGTACTTCAACTTTTTTTTCATTACAGCTTGGCAAATTATATTTAGAACGAGAAGAATATGGAAAGTTACAAAAGATTTTGCGTCAGCTGCATCAGTCATGCCAGGTACCTTTATATTCTAAATCACTGTAGCTTAGTAAACAACATCGATTTTTTAATTTTTTTTTTAACATCTGTTGTTGGCCTTTGAGGCATGTTGCTGAGCTTTAGCATAGAGGGAAGAAATATTGTGTCTGCTTTGATTTGTTACCTGTTTGATCACATGAACAAAAAGTGTTTTACTCCTTGCTTAAAGATGATTTTTAAAAAATTATTCACAACTGCTGATTAAGTTTCCTTTTAGTCAGGTGCAAGGATGAGAAGCACATATGAATAATCCACAATGCATAGACAATCATTTTAAAATATAGTGAAGATTACAAGTGAGCTTTACTCATAACTGAAAGTACAGTTGTTACTTTCACATTTGGGGCGGGGGGAGGGGTGTGGAAATTAGCCACACAGCCTGCTGTGCTTGTTTGTGTCCCCTTTTCTTCCTCCAGCATGGAAAATGGGTTACAAATATTTGGGAGATGGTTCTGTTATAGGCAGCAGAAGAGTCGTATGTATTATCTCGCTATATATGTATGTATGTCAGTCACTGCATTTATATACTGAGAGTGTGGTTTAAGGAAGGTGGAAAAGAATAAAGGGCAAAGTTCTGAGGAAAACATTTAATTAAACAAAAATACTGACTTTTTAAATGAATGGCTTCAGAACTTGGCCTGCGATAAGTTCTTTGAGTATTATATTTTGTGTTACTTGTTATATAAAAATTTTAAATTTTTAGGAATATCCTTACTTCTGACAGGAAATTATTGAGAGTATTTGGTAATCAGTTTTTTACTAGTATAAAACTGAAATCACTGTTCTCTTAAAATTTCACAGTATTTATTACTTAATCTATCCTAGACTGATGATGGGGAAGATGATCTAAAAAAAGGTACTCAACTATTGGAAATCTATGCTTTGGAAATTCAAATGTATACAGCACAGAAAAATAACAAAAAACTTAAAGCACTATATGAACAGTCATTGCACATCAAGTCAGCCATTCCTCATCCACTGATCATGGGAGTTATCAGAGGCAAGTTAATCTTGAATTTTTCATTTAACTTCTGTTGCATAAATTTGTTTTATGAAAATCTGGTAATTAATGTTTTTTCCAGTTCCAACTATAAAGACAGAGGATCCTGTAGATTCAGAGGCAGACAAACTGTATGTGAATAAAGGACTACAAATGCAGTGGCTACAGTCTCATCGTTTAATGTTTGCCTCCTGTAGGACTTCAGCTCTGCTCTTCTGGTGCCTAAGTACCAGATGCACTGGTCAGGAGGACAGGACAGTTGGCTACATATAGCGTAGGAGAGAAGCAGTAGAAGAACAAGAGGAAGACTTGAGCTGTTTGACACCATGGCAGGCAACAAAGGATAAATGCAAAGGCATTTGCAAAGGATAAAAACAAAGGCTTGACAGGACTGCTAGCAGAAGGGACTGCTATTTCTGCAATCCCCTTTTGTAAATTTGTGCTTGATGTCTCACCTCACTAAAATTCATCAGGAACTGAAGGGCATTAAGATGTGTTTGAAAATATTACTCATTATCCATAATGATGAATTATAGTGGAAACATGCCGTGTGTCTTGAAAAAAACTTTCTCCAGAATACTGTTGTGCCTTCCCTCTTCCCCTGCTGTAGGTACTTGCACAGACAATCAGGCAGCAGTGGGTACTTCAGAAATAAAAGGAGATATAGAGTATTTCTCAATTTTTCTGTATGGTTTTGCTCAACAGATAGGGAAAATTCCATAAATGCAGGAAGTCTGTTATGGAAATAAATTCTATTTCAGTTTTTACAGTATTTTAATATAAGGTTAAAATAATTATTGGCTGTGAGGATCAGTGTTCTTTTAGATTTATGGTGTGGGTTGGGTTTTGTTTTTTCTTCTTTGGAATGAGTTTATTAAAATGGCAGTGCCGTATGTGAAGGCCCTAATGCTTTTTTTTTTTTTTTCCCCCTAGTGATTTTAGAGATGAAAAGACTCCTGAAAATATTTCAGTAATCTATTTAGAAATAGCATGGAACTTCTGAGTACAATTATTGTAGTCAGCAACAAGCACGAAGTGTTCCTTTTCTCTTCATCTGTGTTTTCTTTTCAGAATGTGGAGGCAAAATGCACTTAAGAGAAGGAGAGTTTGAAAAGGCACATACTGATTTTTTTGAAGCATTCAAGAATTATGATGAATCAGGGAGCCCAAGAAGAACCACTTGCTTAAAATACTTGGTCTTAGCAAACATGCTCATGAAATCTGGAATAAATCCATTTGACTCTCAGGAGGTATATTTTTTTTTCTTTTTTCCTTTTCCCCCACGCTTTTCTGAATTGATGGGGAAATTACCCAGAAGACAAAAATGGAAAAAAAAAATATTTAAAATCTAAACATGCATATTATGCTTTCTGTTCTGTGTAGGCTAAACCATACAAAAATGATCCAGAGATTCTAGCAATGACGAATTTAGTAAGGTAAGATTTTAATTTTTCTGGAGAAGAGAATGAAAAATAAAAAGATGTAGTGTCCAAACCAGAAACAGAGTATTTTTAGAGATGGCTTTTCTCTGCACAGCTAACACAGTTACTTCATAAATATTGGGCAAATATTTGTAGACTGTTTTTCTTAAGAAACTTTTATTTACTATGACATACCAAAGTATCTATACTATACCAGGTAGGGGTACAGAAACATTCTATTATGTTCTGCTATGCTGAATTTCTTACGCAGTGGCAAAAACCTCATTTCTTCCCTTAAATAAAGTTGTCCCACCTTGTCCTGCAACTGGTCTTCAGGGTTTGGCTGATTATATATGAGAAACTGAGATGACTGACATCTCATACCAAAGGCAACAGAATAATTGGATGCATGGTTAGGTCATGATTATTAAAGGAGTGTCATAATTAACTGAACTCTCAAGTGATCTCCCCTATCCTTCAAACATATGTGAAAATCAAAAGAAGGCATCATTACCTCTTAGAGGCAACTGTGATGTGAGAACTTTAGTGTATTAAGATCATCAGGGAAAATAAATTGAACTCGGGCATTTTTTGTATACTGTGCTTTGAAGCTAACCTATTCCATCCACTCTACCCCGCCTTTGCTTTATCAAGTAAAAGAAATCAGCAATGCATAGGAAAACTTTTCCCACCTTTTCATTATGTAAAAAGTAATGCCTGCTCACATTTTGCAGTACACAGTTGATCTCGTGTTGGAACAAACCTTGCTCTGATACTGCTATGGTGCTGTACCATTGTATGCATACACATTGTTTCTGAAAGTGAGGGTGTTCATCCATTATTGACATAATGATGAATAAATGACTTGGCAGTTTATTAAGGGACTATTTCCAATAATTCCACTTTAGACATGTCTTTCCTACTTCACTGTCATAGTTTCATGTGAATTTGAGGCAGAAGGAACTCCAGATGGCCTTACCCAATCTGATTTTACTCATATTCCTAATTTATATCTTTTATCTTGACATTGAGTATAACTGCTTCTTTAAAATTAATAATGCAATTAAAGCAGTATAGGTAAAAAGTATGCAGAAGATAAAATCAATTCCAAAGATTACAATTATGTTTTTAATTCTTCCTGTACTCTACATTGGGAACTTGAATGTTTTACAAATGATAAAAAGAGGCTTCTGGAATAAACAATAAAATATACTTAACTGAAATTCCTTTTATTTATGAAGTAAAATTTACTGGGTTTGTGTGATACAGTCCATTCTACTCCTATAACTCCGTTTATAAACTCCTCAAGTTCCCCCTTGAATGTAACAGGTCTTTTTCTTGCCCATTTTACTGACAATAAAGGATGACTTTTTTTGACAAGTTTAAAAACAATTTGAAAATCTACAGAGACTATGAAGGAAAAATAAATGTTGGTTTTAAAATCTTTGTTGTTAGTATTAAACAGAAGTTGAAAGCGTGTATTGAACACTGTGTCTTTTGGGTTAAATATTGATAGCCTGTAGCTTAATATAAATTACTGTGTAAGTTTGATTAGTTAGTAGATAGTCCCTATTACAGCTGACTCTTTCTGTAAGAAAAGATGATAGATTTGAAAGGTAAAACCATTATATTTCAAGAAAAAGATCTTGTTTCAGTGGTTACAGCACTTACCTTTAAATGATGCTGTGGTGCTGCTGCTGAACAACAGGTGTCTAAACCTACCTTCTTTTTGTAATCCTTTCTCAGATAACAAGATTGACTAGTTAAACAATACATATACTAAAAATAAACTATAAATAAAAATCTAAAATAATATTATGCCAGAATTACTGATGGTTAATCATGGAAGTCAGGATTTCTTCCATCTTCCAGTATTTTTAGAATTCAGCTTAAGACGGACATTCTAGAAACAGCAACAGCCCTCTAGACTCATTTTAGATCTTACTTGTTCCACAAAGTATGGCTTTATGAAGCCAAAATTCAAGTAATGATACTTTTCAAAATTGGCTATTTTTATGGTCTAGGCTTTTTTAAAGAATAACTTCTTAAATACAAAAGTTTTGAAAGTAGAGTACACTTGTGGAATAACTGAATGTTGACACTAAACTTTTGTAAATGCTATTAAAATTGAAATAGGAGAAAGGCAATTTCTGTTGCATCTAATCTTGAAATAGTTTTTCCTCATAAAGGTTCTGAATATAATTATTTGCCACCAACACTTAATACAGGGTTTTTTTAGAAGATGTAGAACACAGTCTTATGAGTCTGTTTAACTTTTAAAAATAATAATTCAGTCTCTTGGTTTTTCTGAAGTGCCTATCAGAATAATGACATCACTGAATTTGAGAAGATTCTGAAAACAAATCACAGCAACATCATGGACGATCCCTTCATAAGGGAGCACATTGAAGGTATTTTTGCAGGCTATTTGCAGGCTATTTTAATCCTTTTTGGTTTCACTACTTGGTAAGCTTCTTCCCCCCCCCCCGGTTTTTTTTTTCCTCTTCTTGGCAAAATGAGAGTTCTTTGTAAGTACTTGTGGACGATTCCTTTACTGTTTTCAAGTTCTTTAGAAGTTGGTCAAGGCCAACGTGCATCCAGGCATGTAGAATGACTGTGAAGAATTGCAGGAATGATGGAAAAAGTTCTAGAGAGTGGATATTCTAGGATAGTATCTGTGGTGGTGTTAGGCGCTGAATATTTTGAGTGGTGATTTTTTTTCCATTGTAGGGATTAAATGAGGGCAGCCATTACTTGTAAAGGTTGTTTGTGTCAGTCAGATGTCAAACATCTCAACAGTTAGATGTTTGCTAGTTTATAAGGTTAATTTTTGGCTTCAGATTAAAGACAAAATGTGTAGACAATGTAATGAAGGTTGCATTAATAAATGTGTAGTAGTAAAGTATGTAACAAGATACATAATTCTAATGTTCATGTTGAAAACAATGTTTGGATTTATAGTATCTATACTTAATAAAACAGGACAACACACTAACACATGCCCTTCTGTTCCATTAAAATGACAAAACAAAGTTACCCCCTGCATTTGTCAGGTATCTGAGAATTTAGAAGTCTCTTCATTTGAATATAGTGTCCAGTTTTTCAGATAACTGCTGTTTTCATCAAGAGAGGGCTTACTGTGGCATTGCAAGATCATTTAGCTGGATAGTTACATGAAAGAAGACGGTTAAATCCAGAGACCTGTTTTTCTTACACTTCTCATTTGTAAAAGAGAACATGGCAAACAGCAGGGGAAACTAAATATAACCCCTCTACTGCTGTTACATGTTGACTACTGGTAAGCTTCAAAGTCTTGTAGGGAGACTAAGATTAGAGAGATGGATGCTTATGGAAGAAAGTATGACAGAACTCGAAAGCAAGAGGAGGACAGTTGAATCAAAGGATGGAAGAGAATTTGAGTTTCACCCCTTATATGATAATAGTCTGCTAGTGATATCCAGGGGGGAAAAAGACATTCACATCTTTTTCACTCTGTAGTGATACAGAATGTGTCTTCCTGGTTATGTTTACATACCCTGCTTCATTGTTTTAATCTCCTTAGTTTTATTGACATACATAATCTGGTCTTCAGTATTATTTTTCATTATATAAAGAGTCCTTGTGTAACTAGTTAGGTAAAAAGGGATCTAGTTCTTTTTCCATTAATTTACAGTTGTAACTTATGCTTTCATTTTATCCAAATTTTCTTTACTAATGTAAAAATTTCTAAAACAATGGCTGCACTAAGCAAAATCAGCCACTTCATGCAGACTCCGTTTTATACTTCTTCAGTTCCTGGTCATAATTATACCATTAGGCCTTGATCTTTTAACTTGAAATGTGAATATTCCCCATGAAGTTAAATGCATGCAGACTTAAGTTTCACTTAAGAATACCTCTTTTCACTTTTGTACAAGGCGAGTATTCTAGCCATAAATTAGAGGGACAGACATACCATGCAATAATATGTATGATTTATCCAATTAGTTTGAATAATTTAAATTTTTACCAGGGAATATGTTGCTCCATGTTTAAACAGCTTTCAATTCTATCTGTCCATCTTCAGAGTTACATATTGCTTGGATCCCTGGAAAAAGAGGGTCCCTTTATTTTGCTGTGCTTCCTGACCTCACTGAATTACTACCTTAAAAGATCATGGTATTTAGGATATCTTTGTATATGGAGCTGTATTGCATCTTTATTTCAGTACTGTTGTTTTTACAGTATTTATTTTTTCTTCTCTTACAGAGCTTTTGCGAAACATCAGAACACAAGTGCTTATAAAATTAATTAAGCCTTACACAAGAATACATATTCCTTTTATTTCTAAGGTATGTGTCAGTGCAGCCTTGCATTTGCTTAAGTAAATAATTAATTGTGAATAAAAGCTCTTAAATAAATACATTGCTTCTGGAAATAGAACACTTAAAATACAATCTGAACTGTAAAGTAGTATTGATGCACTGCTGGCAGCTTTGCAGTGCGAAAATGTAGATTTCAAGTGTCGTCCCGATGCTTTTTATATTATGTACTATGATATACTTCTAAAATACTGAGTTAACCATATTCTACTTGCTGTAGAAAAGCACTTTTCTGAAGAGAAATATAAAAAGTTAAATTTGTATAATTCAAAATGTAATTATGAATGTAAATTTTATGAACATAAAAATCCCAATTTTAATTCCTTTTGTTCAAAAGATATTTTCAGATGTCTGTGTCATACAAGTTATGGAACTGTGGTAATAGAACAAACCAACTATTATACTAGAATTACTGATTTAATTCCCTAATCTGGAAAGAACAAAATCAAAACCCATTGATAATACATGACAGTTTCATTTAAGTCTGTGATTTTTCTTGCAAAAATTCACAGCATTCCAAAATATATCATGAAGTATTAGAGAGGCCTATTTTTTTATGCCTAAATTCTCTTTAGAGCTCTGTATGCTTTTTTTTTTTAAGCTAGCCTTAACATTTGTAGAACTTGCTTGAGCCAGAAGGTGCAATTAGCCCTCTATATGATTTTGATTACAGACCCATTCTTTTCTGATAATTATTGTTTTATTTTATTTCCTGGTTTTTTTTTGATGTTTTGGAGTTTGTTTTTTTTTCTTTTCAGTAAGTCAGCAAAGGAACTCATTTCTGGAGCTTCCAAAAATTCAGTTCAGCCTTTTCAGCCTTTTCTGAGAGGTTGTTGATCTCTTGATCATTGGTCATATATACTTAAGATGGAGTTCTTTTGCTTGATAGATTGTTACTGAATTGATACTTTTGAACAGTAAGAAATTGAAATAAAACCAAATTTTGTATATGAAAATAAAGATTGGAAGGATTTAATGTTGCAAAACAGAGTAGCAGCATAATGAGTTTTTTCTTTTTCTTTTAGGAGTTAAACATAGATGTAGCTGATGTGGAAAGCTTGCTTGTGCAGTGCATATTGGATAAGTATGTGTTTTATCCTTGATTACTGATCTTTGGTTACTTTAAAATAATCAAAGTATACAAGAAGCAACAAAATAATATTTTTGTGCATTGTGACCTTACTGGTTGATTCTAGAACCAAAAGGTAATGATGCTGACTTTGTTTGGATTTGCTTGGCTTATGAGCAGTAAAGTATATTTGCAAGATGTGAGCCAAGAAAATTATACAGAGAGATTGAGTGGCATGTTTTTACTTTAATTTTGAATTATGTAATAAATTACTTGAACTGTTACGAAATTATGAAAATTGTTATCCTTAGTAATTGCTGCTTATACCCATGTATATTTTTGAGTACACTTTCAAGTCAACGAATGAGTAGTCTGCTCTCCGACTGGAGAAACTTCACTACAATTTGTAATTTTTTTTTTTTTGGAGGGTAACTTGTTATATCTACTAGGAAAATATAATCCATACGTGGGTTTATATTTTAATTTCTTTTTACATAAAATCTCCTTTTTTCATGATTCTTTGACTTTAAAGAACTGTTTACCTCATATTGTGTCAGAATTTATATGTGGGTCATAGCTACACAGACAAAATATGCATTGCCCAGTGAATTAGTTCATTTGATTCCCAGTCATGATGACAACTAAATAGGCAGTACTACCCAGGACAATATATGATAAAAGTGCTGAATTCTGAAATGGACTTTGTGTCTCTTGTATAAGAAGGCCTCTTATTTTAACTCTTGATTTATTGTTAGCTCCTATTTCCATGTGCATTAGCAATTTATAGTTATTTATTTATTTACTTCTAGCACTATACATGGCCGAATTGATCAAGTCAACCAGCTCCTAGAACTGGATCATCAGAAGAGAGGTGGTGCACGGTATACTGCATTAGATAAATGGACCAACCAACTAAATTCTCTCAACCAGGCTGTAGTCAGCAAGCTGGCTTAACAGAAAACAAGCTTTTACAAACATACTTAAGGCAACAGTGCAGTGATGTAAACCTTAAAAGAACTGGGAATGGCAAAACTACTGTCGGTTGGTGTGCCCTGAAATTATTGGAGTTATGGCAGAAGTGCTTTTTTGATCAGCTGGTTTGTGTTTTGCTGCTGCATTTATCCCAAGAAAAAAACAGCTTTAATCTCCAGAAGAAAACCAAAATGCCACGGGATTTATGCTGTATTGACACCTTGCCCTAAACATACAACATCCTAATAATTTGTCAAAGGGCAGTTAATGACCAGAGAGAAGATTTTTGTCATGATTTTAAATACACTGACACGTTACTGTTGGTTAAATTTAAACATGTTTTACCTGCAGAAATTCTCTCACAGAAATAACCTGCAATAACTTGAAATGCATACCCTTTTGAACACTTCCTTTTCTCATGTATAAATTGAAATGTTTGCTGCATTTTGCAAAATGTCAATTCTCCAAAAATGTGTCCGTATATTTCTGTACCTGCAGTGTAGTAAAGGTTTAGAAGAAACCCCATAATTATAGTGGCATACTGTCACTTAGGTTTCAAGCAGCAAAATAAACAGTGCAGTTCAGAAATTGTACAGTTTGTTTCTTGATGTGCTTTCATTACACTTGATTTTTACTTTTGTTATTTTTAAAAGAAAATAGGTATTACTTCATCCTCACCTCACTTATGAAGGACAATATGGAGATTTTGAGTCTAAATCTTGGTATATGTGCTGTATGTGCTGTTGATTTTTCTTTTTTCCTTTTTTTTTTCCCCTTGAAATAGTTAAATGTAAATACTAAAGAGTTTAAAAGCTGACATTTAGCAGTCTTGCTAACTGACTTTTATCTTGCAAGGTACCAAACTATTATCAGTCCTGTCTAGTTGGTGTTGGTGGGTATTTGGCATTTCTCAGGAATATGCTAGTGTTTTATTTTGGTACTTCAAGAATACAGGTTTGCCAAGCAGTACCCTGGGAATAGAAATGCAGACCCTGATTGTTATCTCTTTGCCTAATCTGTGGTCTTTTTGACCGAATTCAGTGTATATAAAATGACACTGTGTGTATAGAGTGGGGACCAAGTACAGTGACCTCAGTAATAATGGAATCTGTTCTGTCTCAAATGTTTGATTGTACTGTATTCCCCTCAGAGCTGCTATTCAAGTCCTGAAGTCCTACCACACAGTAGGCACATGCCTTTCACGTCCTAAGGTTTTGGGATCATCAGATCCATTTAAAATATAGAGCTGCAGTGTTGACCACAGCAATTTTTCTTCCTGTAGCAGCTTGTCTGGAGCTGACAGAAAAATTACGTTGCAGGTCTCAGGAATGTAGAAGAAATTTTGTAGGGTCACTTCTTCCGTAACTGCAAGTACTCCATTTTAAAGCTGAGGGTATGGTGTAATGGTGTACGAAGCAGTGCCACACACAGTCATTGTTATAGTAGAAGGAAAAATGTGTATGTAGAGCAATTAACACCACCCCAAAAATAATGAAAAATAAATGACACGTGTCCATTATATACATGCAAGACAGCATGGTAAACTCAATGTCCTAGGGCAGGATTTAAATTGGTAACAATGTATAATTAAAGGGGGTAAAATTAACTTTCATCTGAAGGATAGTTATGTCCCTTAGAAAATTATTTTGCTCTGCAGTTGTCAAAGCAAGTGATTATTTTTTTTCCTAGAGTTTACACAGTAAAACTTCATGTGTTGCGTGATTAGCATGATGCTGAATCTTGGGCGAGCATTTCTTCTTCACTGATGCGTATTTTTACCAATAGGTGTTTCTAATTTATCCACTTACTTAAAATTATAGTAAATATGAATATAAATCAAACTTAGTTTTTAAGCAAAGGCAAAGTTTTTTCCTTCATAAAATCTGTAGATAACATTTACTAAAGTACATTGTTTGTATTTTGTTTCCTTACAGTGCTGTGATGTATAACATAGTTTTTACTTTGAAAATTCCACTAAGATCTGGTGATGTGAAATTGAACTTAATAATACCGCACAGTGATTAGGACGCTTATCTGCAGATCCAGAGACTTTAATTTGGATAGCCAATCTTGCAAGGTTGTCCTTCCCATGGGGACAGGGGACAGTGACAGCTATTCCAGCAGGTTTCCTTTCTCTGCCATTTCCTGCCACCCTTGCTGTGGGAAGGAACAACTATTCTCTTCTAAAGGAGGGAAAAAAGAACTGTGCGTAAACTTAGTATTGCTTAAAAAAAAGTCTTCTTGACTTGTCTGTTGTAACTGATGTAACCTTTCCCACCCCCACTATGTCTGTTGGGGAGGCATGTTTGGATTTTTCCAAGAAGGAAATGGGAATACTGCAGTAAATCTTGTCCTATCCATCTAGTTCCCTTGTTTTATCTTTTTGTTGTGAAGGACTAATTATAGTAGGACTAGTCCAACTAGTGAAGGACTATTAGTTTGAATAATGAGGGCTAGCAATGTGTTTTTAGACCGAAAAAGTGTCAGTCTACCTCTAACAAATTGTTGTGCGTTTTGGCAGACTTCAGTTCTTACTCATGCATACAGTGCCTTAGCATCTGTGCTTTAGGCACATAATGAAGATTTATATAATCCCTAAGGGATTCTACCCCTTTTCTGAGTTCTTATAATTCTTAACCTGGAAGATGAGAATTTTCTGCAGGGAAATATGGAGGAGCTGTGTTGTCATACAACTGCAGCAGAAATTGCTAGTAGTCGCTATAGTCCACTTAGTCCCTGCTAGATCTGGCTCTGGTGTCATTTCTACCTCCTCAGGAAAAGTGAAAAAGCAGTTGAAGGAAGGGGGTGAATGAATTTTTTTTCAAATAACATTATTGCACTGCAGGTTGTTCAAGAAGTGCTAAGCAGCCTGGCTGCATTCTCCAATCTCAGTTCCAATCATTAAATTTCTGCAATTGTCATCAATTGTTGGAGCCATGCTTTTCACATGCTTTTGGATGTTTTTATACCCCTTTTGTTGCTGTTGGTACAGGACAAACTGGCATCTTGGCTAGTATCAGTAACACTGTTTGCAAAAGAACATTTTAACGGCTCTTGTATTCTTTGTAAGATTACAATAGTGATTAAGCTGTATATATATAAACCCCTCTTTTAAGTTGCTGGCAGCTTATGCATTAAAACTAAATATCATGCAAATGAAATCTGGGAGGTTGTGGGTGCTATGTCTGCATGCATTTTAGATTTTTTATTATTATTTATCAAACATACTTTGGAGGAATGCATTCTTTTCTCATCTCAAAGTCCTTCTCTAATGGATTGGATCTGAAACCATGATGTAGTGAGGATTTTATTTTCCTTTCATTTTAAATAGGCTTAGAAGTATAACAAACAAACAAAAAAAAGAGACAAGAAAAAAGGCAAGGCAGCTGAAATGCACCTGCCAGAATAATACAATGAAGGTATTTGAATTGTAGTCTGTAAATAAACACTGATTTTTGTAATTACTCAGAAGTTGTCAGCTGTAAAACATGTCTGTATTTGAAGATTGTATTTTCACATTTACTTTTTTTTTTGCAAGGTGGTGAATTAATTTACTTGAGCAGGACCTGTGTATGTGTGGATTAAGAGTAAAATGACATCACTCTGGACAGTACCCCTTGCTTTCTCAAAAATACAGCAGTTATTTGAACTAAATTTCCGTATATAGATGTTAATACTGACTTTAAAAATACAGGTTTAGCTGTCACTTTATTATTTTCAAAGTGCTAAAAATATGTTTTAGAACCAGCTTAGAGAACTAGGTAAAATATTACATCACACCTATTCATAGTGAAGTGTTAATTAAGGTATTGACAGAAAGTATTACCGCCACTTTAAATGCTTCTAAATCTGTGGAAAGGTAGATTGCAAACTGCATCTGCGTTACAATAATTGCATATTTAGCAATTTTAGATGTAAATTTTCACATCTAGATGTGAATTAGATCTAAATTTTAGATGTAATAACTGTAAGCATTACAGCAAGAGTAAAGGCTAATCCCTCCCTGGCCTTATTACAAAGAGTTGCAAGGCGGGACCCGTCCTCACTGGCTCTTTGACTGCCTCTTCGCAGCTGCTCT
The DNA here is from genome assembly GCF_964188355.1 of Buteo buteo. Classification (NCBI taxonomy): domain Eukaryota; kingdom Metazoa; phylum Chordata; class Aves; order Accipitriformes; family Accipitridae; genus Buteo; species Buteo buteo. The sequence continues at coordinate 27,126,311 of NC_134183.1, forward strand.
CAGTGGGACTGCTGGGCTCACTCTGCCTGCTGCCAGGTAGTAATTGCATGTTGCTATCAGAATCGTGATTCTCAGATTCGTGGACTAGTTCTCAGCTCACCTTCCCACTTTGTTGCAGTATGTTCCCTGGTGCGTCTGCCCTTAGCTGCCTGTGCAGGATGCTACATGTCATGTCATCAGATACAGATGTTTATTTGCCAATATATACTTTGCTTTCTGTACTTGTCTTTTTCTGTAATTATGCTGAAGATTTTAGTCCCGGTCCAGTAGAAGTCATTGTGGAGTCAGCTTCATTCCTGCTGCCTCTTCCACTTGCTCACTGTGGCAGCCTCCAAACCTGTTAGAGCTGTTGCAGTCCACATTCAGGTGGTGCTGCCAGGGAGCCCAGTCTCAGCCTGCTTAGACCTCAGGGGCGTTACTGAGCAACCCTTACTTCATACTTCCATGCCAGTGTGATTAAGCTTATACGTATGTTCAGCTTTCAGTATAAGAAGCTGTCTTGATTTCAGTGAGATGTGCGTAATCACATCCTTACATGTTTTGTAGGATTTCATACCCACTACATGTAAATAGAGCCTAAGTAGAGAGTGTGAGTAGCCTCAGGTATGCTGTTAGGTTTGCTTGTAATCCTGTGATTTTAATTCTGAATACGGTCATTACCAAGTGCCTTTCTGTACTGCTGAGATATTTTGGTTTCAACTCCCGTTTTTTGTGTCGACCTAGATTTTCTTCATTTGGTCGGTGTCCTCCATTGTATTCAGGAAGGGTATCTCCACTATCCAGCAGATGTAGCAATAAACCCAACAATTTATTAGCAAAATTGCAGTCAGCACCCGCTAGGTTCGAGCATCATTTTTGCTTCCAAACTATTCACTTATTTACTCCATGTTGCAATAAAAAAGTAGCAATAATTGTTTACAAGCTGCCAGATTTGAGAACTGGACCCATAGGACTGAATATTCAAACCCAGCCACTGCAATTACCAGTGTGTTTAAATTGAACAGGCTTTTAAAAATTTTTTTTATGGGTTCCTTAAGGACCGTAACACTGTTTAGTTCTCTTATACAACACTCGATCAGGATGATGATGGTGTAACCAGATACCCTGGCATAGTTGTGATAGCTGTGGATAGAAGATCTAACATAACTGGTTCCAAATGCTTTGGTATGTTTTTCTTTTTGGTGGTAACAGAGAGTTAAATTTTATGGGAGACTTGAGTTCTTTTCACCCGAGTGGCCACTCAGGTCACCCAGAATGACTTTCTGTATTATGTATATTGTATAGATTTATGTAGATCTGATGTCTATTTAATCACTGCCCAATTTAGATCTTAGAAGTTCTTGTTATTGTTGTTTAAGTATGCATAACAGCCCTTTCAAGTGTGACCTTTCTGTTGGTATGTATCTTGGGAACAAAAGAAGGATTTCATAATGAACAGCCTTGCCATAATGAGTCATTATTTTTTAAAAATACAGCAACTATCTTAAGCAAATGTCATAATATATATTCAGTGGTCAGCACCAATTTGGACAAATTAAGCTGCATTCCACACTAAAATGCTGGTGTGCTAATACAAGACAACAATTGTTCTAGTTATTTCAGTGGGATTTTTTCACTGTTTTCTGTCTAGTCAGGCAAGTTCTCCCACATTACTTGGGAGATGAAAAGTGACTAGGTTTTAAATAAGTCAACCTAATTTTGCACAAATAAGCAAAACATTCAACTATTGGGAATAAAATACATTTCACTCAGTAGAGATTTGTTGTCTGATTTATGGAGATTAAGTTTAGGTGGCTTATTTTATGTTTCACAATTATTTATCTGTAGATTTCCATCTCATATTTAAGTTCATCAATGCCTGATGAAATGCTGTTCCATTGCATCAGCTGACACCTCTTAATATAACCAGCTTAATCCCCAGTTTTACTTTCGTGACTTCTTACATTGAAATAACCAATGTCGTTGTGTAAAAGCCACTGGGAATATAACATCATAACCTCAAATTAATCTGTGTTACTACCTTGAAATGGCTTCCTAGGGTTATGAACACTTGTGTTACTTCTGCTGACCATTTAATCTCATCAAGAAAAGTGCTGGGATACAGAAGTGCATATAAAGTGTGCAACTGCAGCAGCTTCTCCAGTTAAGAAGAAGTTTCTGTTGCCAATTAGGGTGCTGCAGCAGCCCTCCTGTTCTCTTCATTTGTAGTAAAACACTGTCCTCGTTGAAGTTAATAAAAATCATAGTTAGATTTAATTGGGATTACAACTTCACCCTCTCCCTTTCCCATATGATCCATGGGACCTATGATTTTGTTGGCTGCAACCCCATGAAGACTTAAGTCACACGTTGCAGGCATGTAGGCAAAAGTGACACTTAGATGGTGATCCTGCTGATGTGGATGAATAGCACAGAAGGCAGTGATAGTCTGCACAAGTTCTCTGTTTGTGTCATCTGTTTCCAAGATGAGATCTTACTGTGCAAAGTAATAGCCATCTTCATAATACCATATGTTACATAAGAAGTTTTAATGGTGAAGAGCAACTCTTAAGAAAATAAATACAAAGGGCTTACGTTGATTAATCCAAGAAATAAAATTTTTATAAAGTAGAATAAATTGTTACATAGCATAATGAACATAAATCTGGAAAGATTAAATAATTATAAAGTAAAGGTTAAATCTCTAGCGAGATAGCTCTGTAGAAACGTTTTTGGTAGTTTTATCTCTTGTGAAATTCAGATACAGGCTCTCTTACTTTTTCCCTTAACTGGGCCATTTATTCCTCACAAGAACCTCTATCAAGCAGGAACCCGCTTCTTGTATTAATACATTTTACAAATGTATTTTACCTGGAAGCGCTCAAGAGTCTGCTCCAGAATGTCCTTTGTGTACTTCTTTTACAAAGGTACTTAGTCTAGTTCTACTTCCCCCCCCCCCCCCTTGCCATGACTTAGGAATGTTGATAAACCATTATCGACCACGTTGTAAATAAATCACGCTCGATTTGCATTAAACCCAAGGCAACAGACATGCTGGGTTAATGAAGCGTAGGAACATTACCTGCTGAACACGCGGGTGGGAGCAGCCGCTGTCAGGGGGCACCGGCTTCTGCTCGCGTTTCCCTCCCACCCTCCCGGTCTCGGGGGTGAACGCGGTCTCGCGGACTTTGCCGGCAGCCCAATAAATGAAACGCAACTGAAAACCGGGGCAGCAAAATAAACAGGACAAACTTCACGCCAGCCGTGCCCAAGCCACGTCTTAAAGTTTCCCTCCTGTAACGGCAGCGACCTTACGCTGATGGGCTCCAGCCGCTGCGGCTGGGGCTGGGCCTGGGCCTGAGCCTGGGCCTGGGGCTGGGCCGGGCGGCCGAAGGGCCGGCGGGAGCGCTGGGCCGCCGTGGGGCCCGGCCCGGCCCGGGAGCCGCCGCCGCGCAGCCCAGCCCTTCACTCGGGACGCTCGGGTGACAGCTTTAGCTTTCTGCCTCTAAATAAATCGCAGATTGTTATTTGTTCCCTTCCTCTTCAACGTTCCAGATAATTTCAAGGGCACTGCCGGCCGGAGACTCCCCTGACACCGCCTCTGAAGAGACCGGGCCCCGCCACGCACCTGCCGCCCTCACCCGCCGCGGGCAGAAGCGCCGCCTACGCCACGGCCGCGGGCAGAGGGGATAACACGGCCCCGTTCCCCCTTTACGTCTGAAGATTTCTTTAAGAAGTCACACCCTCGCTTGTTTTCGGGCGGCCAGAACACGACCCGCCGCGCCACCGCCCCCCGCGACGGGGCGGGGCGAGCGCACCCACCCGCCGCCGCTCGGGCGAAGGCGTCCGGCGCGCTTTGGGCCCGCCCGGCTGCCGTCCCAGATGATCCCTCCTCCCCGCCCGCCCGCCCTCCCTCCCCGCCCCGCCCCCGGCCGTGGCGTAGCCGGGGTCGGTTTCCGTGATAGCTGCGAGCGGGGCCAGCGCTGCTCTGGGTGTGTGCGGGAGCCCGGCGGGGGAAGCGAGCGCCATGGGGGAGGCGGCTCGGGCTCTCCGCCGTCCTTATTAGAGCCGCCGCCCAGCCCAGCTGGAGCCATGGACAAAGCCGACAAGGTGCGAGGGGCGGGCTCGGCGCTGAGGAGGAGACCGTAAACAGCTGCGGCGGGAGGGGGCTGCGACGCCTCGGCGCCGCGGTGAGGGCGGCAGGGGGGCGAGCGGGCGGGGAGACGAGACGAGAGGGAGGGGAGCGCCGCGTCGCGTCGCGCCGAGACGGCGGCCCGGCTCTGTCAGACCCGCGTCTGTCAGGCCCGTCCCGTCGGGCAGCGGCCGAGCGGAGGGGTAGGGCGCGGCCCGCGGCCTGCCGAGCCCGGCGGTGGCTGGCGGGGGGGGCTGGGGGCGGAACGGGACGGGGACCGGTGGTCGTGAGGGGGCCTGCCGTACTTCCCCGCCGAAGAAGGGCCCCGGGAGGCTTCAGGCGGGGCGTTGCCGAGGCTGGAAGCGGGAGCTCGGCGTGTGTTTGCCGGGTCGGTAAGGCGGCCGCCGTTCCCCTCTCCCGGGGCGGGAGGCTGGGCGCTGGCCTCCCGCGAGAGGCGTCAGGCCGTGCCCGTCCCCAGCCCCGGCAGAGCCTGGCCTCGGTCTGTCTGGGTGGACTGGGAAGCCGGGAACGTCTCTCCTTCGTATTCGCAAAGGGGTGTAAAGCTCCCGTTTGGCCTTCTCCCTCCTGTTCCTTCAGGCTTTGTTTCCAGCTTCGGGAATGACTGTAGTTAGTGACATTTAATTTAAACCTGCCAGGTCACTGGAAGAGACTTTTGCAGGCTTCTCGAGAACTTTGCAAAGCGAGAGACGTGTCGCTCTTGTTGAAATACTGTAAATACCGGGTTCAGGTTGACGTTTTCAGTGTTAGGACATAGCTGATGGTCTCCGCTGGTTAGCTGGGTGGGAAGGAGTGGGTATAGCTCACTGCTTCTGAAGTTGCTGGGTTTTTTTCCTTCAATGTTTGACTTGGCTTTGTCAAGGCGATCAGTTCGCATTATTCTTAACACCCTTCAAGCTGTAGGTATGAAGGAGCTTAAGCTGGGATTTACGAGTTCATATGATTTGTTACATATATGTAATAAAATGTTTCAGTATCAGGAGGTAGTTCTAAAAGACGTATCCGAAATGAGTGTTACCATCCATAACAATCTGATCTTACTCTTAAGCTTTTGTTTTAGATGAATGTGTTGAAAATTCATGAATTACAGCTTTCTTCGTAGTTTTCAGCTTTGGCGTCTGCAGGGGTTCTAATAGTAGGGTTAATAAAACAACACAAGCTCCTGTAGCACAGTAGATACTGAGTAATAATGCACTCTGTAAAGATAAATTGCTTTTCATTTTGTACATATGTCTAAGGAAGTTAGTGAATAGTATCTTATTACAGTATGGCTCTCACTGTGTCTTTCTTACTAGGTTTTTCTGGTGTGATAATGATTTTAAATTCATTTTTTTCATGCTTGCTTATTTGCCTTCATGTAGAAAACTTGATCCTATTCTGTAAAATTTACATTAGTCTACTTTGTCGTACTTTTTACTTTAAAATCTTGGGGTTTGGTGTGGGTTCCACCCCCTCCCACCTCCCGCCTTTGGTTCATCTGTAATTAGTGCTGCAGTACACTTGTGAAATATTTATTTCTTGTTGCTTGAGCTCTTTGTTACCGGAGGTTCACACACATGCCCTCATCAAACCATTCTCTTTTTATTTGTTGGAAATAGCTCATAAAAACTGAGAATCATTGTGTTATTCACAGTGTAAAGTGTTGACTCTGTGTGATTATCTTAACTAAGTGCAGTACTTCAACTTGGAGGTGCAGTTAAGCTGTTCAAAGCAGGAACCACCTTCTTTTTTTTATTCTTTTTGCAGCATATCTAGTCCTCATGCTTCCTTATCCACTAGTAAGGCTTCCAGGCAGACAAATAATTAATACCTTATGAGTTTCTAAAATGATTCAACTATCTTGTTGCTTTTGTCGTCTTATTATACAGTAGCATCTTGATTAGGAGATCCCTAAATGCTGTGGGTTTGAACCTTTTGTGCTGTAAGAATTGAATGTAATCTTCTTTACCAGTGTAAGTGTTTGGTAAGGTTGCATCAGTTTTGGGTGCTGTTCCATCTTTTCTTTGATTTGGGCTCCTTTCTGCACCTGTATTGCATGGCATCTGATAAATGAATATTAAAGCATGCAGATGTGTGTTAAGAGTACTTATCCTCTTTTCCCCTTTCCCCCAGAATACTTTCTCAGCCACAGTATGGTAACTGTACTTGCTGATAGGAGTAACTACTGTGGAATTGGAACATGAAGGAGTAGGAATATTGTACTATGTTAAAGTATAGTATTTCAAGAGTAAAGGGGGAATTGCAAATGCTTTTGATGGGGAATGTATTTGAACAGTGTTTAGTGGTATTAGCCCAGTAAATCAGTATCAGATGTCATGCACCAACAACAAATGGACACCTAAATGACAAAAAGATGTCACTTGTAGATTGCCCTTCAGGTTTCTGTTACCTGAATTCTGGTATGACTTTGCTTGTTATAATATGCTCAGTGGTATTTTTGGCAGCTGACATAGGAGAAAACATAATAAAGCTGTTTAAAAATGATTATTTTATGATAGGTTGTGTTGTGATTTTTGTAGTGGGTGTGGAAGTTTACTTCTGTCTGTGTCAGAACTGAAACTGTTCCCATTAAAAAGTCTATGGGTTTCAGCAGTGAAGTGTAGATTATTTTCCTACAAGAGATAAAACTCAGCGTGTGACCTCTGGCGTTCTTTCTATTGAGGCTGAGTGTGGTAGAAAACTAAAGAGAAGGAACCTTTCCTCTCAAGGGTACTGCTGTGCTTTGATTTTACCAAGTGTTATACGTTTCTCTTGCCCCGTGATTAAGACATTTGGTTCTATTAGTGCAGTTGAGAAATCAGGTGAAGTTGCAAAATCAGTGACCTGTGTTTTGTATTAGTATTGCTTAAAGACAGCCTGTTCTGCTTGCCTCTGCTGTTCTTGACCATTCAACAGTTGGCTTGATAATACTCTTGCCACAGAAGTAGATCTAGATCACTGTTTTGTGCTCTTGCTCCTATCCAATTTCCTTCAGTGTTTCTTACCCATGACAGGCTTTTCAACTGAGGCAAAGTGGAAAAGGTCAGTTTTCCTGTGCTATACGTTTTGCATGTTGCTTTTTCTTGAACCTTGAAAGTGCAGAAGAATTTAGGTTTTGTGCAAGTTTGTATTACCTTATTATAGAATATGTTCTCCAGTGAATTTAAGTGTTATTGATACGATATTTGAACATCTTAACTTTTTGATGACAAATTTATCATTGACTAGTTTGTAGAGATGAGTAAGCTGATCTACATACTTCCAGTAAATAGGCTACAAAGCATTCAGATATTACTATTTCACATTGATAGTGTGAGTTTAGAAGTTTGTACTGTTATATGCTGTTAACTAGATAAGAGGATCCTGTTGGTAAGTTGGACAAGCTTTGTAACTGTAAATATTAAATTTTATTTTTCCCCCTTTTTTCTAGAATATTCTGGGTTTGAGTTTAAACATGCCAACTTGTCATGTTCTGCCACCTGCTCATTTTCTACATATATGGAAAAATTTTAATACTTAGCTTTGTTATATTCTGAGCATGGTACTTTCTTCTGTGAAAGGGAAGAGAATTATGCATGGTTCCCTTATTGTGAGCTGAGGGAAAAGGGAAAGACTAACTTCATGGTATATTTGCTTTAAGTGTTGTATTGAAATTACTATGTTTAAACTAAATTGGGAGGATTAAATTTTGTGCTTTGTTAAACGGCCTGCTGCTGGTGTTTCCAGTTGGACTGCATATTTACCATTCCTGAAGTATCTGCCACTTAGAAGCAACTAATTATAGAAACAATGACTTACATATTTGTAAAGTTTCTCTTAAAATAGATGAAATGTGACCCGTTCTTACTACTAAAATGACTTTCAAATTAAAAATTAAGAAGCAGGATTTAAAAAAAAAAAGTTTCGAGCGATGTTTTTATCTTACATTTGTGATGAGACTTCTTGTTTCCAGACTTTGAGACAGCAAAACAGCTGATTTTACTATAGTCCTCTGAAATGTGGCATCTGTGTCTGTTTTCTCACCCTGTAAATGGTAAGATTGATATCTAAATGTTCTCTTCGAAGAGAGCAAGCTGACAGAGATCCTATTTAATGGAAGATGCTGAATGACGTTAAGCTACAATGAACAAAAACTTTTTTAAGATTAAACATACAGTGCTATAACTATAGGACAAAGTTTACCAGTCTGTTCCTGCTTGTGTCATCTTCTGTCTTTGCAGCTGTTGATGACTACAGTAGCTTTTATATAGGAAACAAAGGATCGCTTCAGTATATATGCTGTCTTGAAAGAGTTGTAATTGTTGGACTGAAATATGTAATGAGCTACTGCAAAACATTTTGTAAATTGAAACTAGGGATATCTACAAAAGAGACTTCTGTATAAATCTTGGTTTCTTTTGAAGGGGTGTGCCTCCATGAATAGGCAACTGATTGAAAATGTGATGTTTCAGCATGATTTAACCAAAGTCGATTCTAAATATAAATTTATCAAAGGTCAATTTCAAAAAAGCTTTGTTTAGCTTTGTGATGTGAAAGGTTGAATAAATGTGAAAAAGTTGCACTCCAAAATAAAATTGTTTGGTCTTGCAATATTTGCCTTTAGGTTGCCTGATCAAAAACATATATTACTTTATATGAACTATTTAGGGTCTGACCCTGTGTTTACTGATGTCAGTGGCAAAGTGCTAATTTTTTAGTGGAGGCAGGCTCCATCTCAATACTGTGAGAGCACTTAGAGCACAACTTAGTATCACAAGTACCCTGTTGTAAGGATTAGGAAAATTGTAGGAATGTCCCCCAAATCCTTTAGCATTTGACAAATCTATCTTGTCTAATTCTTTTTGTTTGCTTGTGGTTACAAACCAGTGGCATGATCAGTCCTGTTAGTTCTGTTCATTTGCACTTGTCACTCCATTTGTACTGTGTGGATGAAATCTTTGAAGGATTACATTCATACATATTTGCATGCACTTCATTTTATGTGCTTAGTATTTGCTTCTGAAACAAAATGCTATTTAAAAAAAGATCTCGAGTCTTATTCTGGAGTTTAATTCAGTTGTCATTGGTTGCGTTTTCCACTGAGTCTTAAGCATGTCAACATGGTATTTAGAAAAACAAATCAAATGAACTCTTTTATTTGGCAGTATTATTTCTGTATCTGGCCAAAGAAGCACAGAGACAACCTGTTAAAATAAGGAAGTCTCAGTTGGAGATATTTTTTTGCTTGTCCACTACAATGAGAAATTAGCAGCACCTTTACTACTAAATTGATAGTTCTTTTCTTTTGCTTCTTGTTTCACTTTCTCTTCTCACACTATTAAGGGAATATTATTTCTGTTGTTCAGACAACGTAGTAGGAGCCAGAAGACCTTAAATGCCATTTATTAAAAAGAACAGTTACTTTGCCGTCTGTCATGAACCCTTCCTCCTAGCTGAGAAAACCATAGTCCTAAAAAATCTACTTAGATAACGTTGGGCAAATCGTTTAGCATTGCTGTTCTGTTTCCCTCAGGTGTCAAACGAAACCATTAGCCATCTGTGAAATGTACTGAAATGTCTGGATAATAACATTGGAGAGTTAATTCTGTTTATATTTTGGTTTGGTTAGCAATCTGAGCTGACTTAGTCTATTTGTTTCCCCTTTTTGCTTTAAGTTTAAGTTTACTGTCCTCATCTGAAGATACAGCCTATGTAAAAAGGAATTTTAAAGTATTTAGAGGGACTGGTAAAATACTATAAGGAAGTAATATATTGAAGCTAATTTTGTTTAGTTGGTAATACACTTGAGCTGTCTTTCTGTTTTCTACCCTGAAGTGGAAATGGGGCCTTGTTGTTTAATGAAATGTATCAGTTGTGCTGAGTATTGTTTGTATTATGCTTGCAGATTGATTTTTGAAACACCTGTATTAAGGCTTTTAAGTTTTCAGTTGCTGTTCTGGGGAGTTAGCATATATACACATATATATATATACACAGTGCCTACAGAACAAAATGCAAAATTTAAAAGCAGATGTTTGCCCTAAGTTCTTCTTTTTGCTGAAACAAGTTTCTTGGAACCATTAAAAAAACAAACCCTCCACAAACCAAACCAACCTGTAGGTACAGATTAAATTGCACAAGAAAACAGTGTTTAAGGTATAATGCATGTAAAAGACTTCTGAAATGCAGTTTTGATTCCTGGAAATAACAGACACTATCAAATTTCTGTAGGCGAAAAAAGAAATTAACTTCCAGATACACCCATAGATGTTTATGATTACAGGATATGCTGTATATTTATTTTACCTCTATAGGTAAGCTAAATATGTTATGAGCCATACAGAAAATGGTAATTAAATAAATCAGCCAATTGTTCTGTCATACACATACTTAATCATTACCTGTATAAGAGACTGGGCAACAGGAAACATTGAAGTTGTCTGTCTAGTTTGAGCATCTCTGAGTTGTTTGAACCTAGCAAAATCAAGCAGAATAATTCAAATGAAATTTTCCTAAACTTGTCAAATTACATAAGAGTGTTGTGTTTGTGTTTGGTTTTTTAATAAATTAAAAAAAAACAACCACCAAAACCTAGAAGACGTATAATCATATTTTTACTGGAGAGATTTAAATAAATCAAATTTTATCCAAAATACTTGGATGGAAAAGTAAGGTAGGGATTATCTTCACAAATTGACAAGAAATACTTTGCTATGGCGGTCTTGCTGATGGGAGTCATTTGGTTTCTGCTTTGATCAGTTATATCTCCTTTTTTTAGTACTTCATGTGAAAGACTGTTCTCTCATAATACTAATAAAGAATGATGATATAATACAATATCACAAAAATCATTGTAATGAGACCATTCAGCAAGTGACTCGCCATTAAGGAATGATTTTTGTATTTCCACATCAATGTCCCAAAATAATCTAAGAGTAGACAGCCAGACAGGAAAGACCTTTAAAATAGGGAATCTTGTCCCAACCTGAATCACAACTAAAATGTTCTGACTATTTTCTGAGCCAGTACTAGTGTGGTTTATAATTAGTATCTTGGCTAAAGTTCACTTGACATGTTGCTGGGAGATAGTGACCCAGTGCTTCATTAACAATACCATATTTGTAAAGTACTCATCCTAGTTTTACTGTTGAATTTTCTATGGATGTGTGTGTTCCTTTAATGTTTATGCCATCTAGTTTTGTAGGCCAGCCCACAACTGAATCTATTCTTAAGCAAATATTTTTGCCTGGCAATCTTGCAATAGCATGAAAAAAACCCAACTTAGTTTTCAGGGAGGGGTTTCAGTGTTGGTATCTGTTAGTTATTACATGATCACTGTACATAAGCACTTGACAGTTTTTGGTTGGTTGGTTTTTTTCAATGAGAAGTATTTATCTTCATGGTGCTGTGTGTTGAGGAGAATGCCTTGGAGTTTTGCAGAGGGTGAGTCAGTCACCTGGCAGCCGAGTGATGTGCCTGACTGAGGTCAGAGAGGGAGCTCTGGGATGAGCAGGGTGTTTGATTTGTGTTGCACAAGTTCAGTGCTGCTGCTGCAACTGCACCACAGCTTTTCCTCAATGTAACGAGAAGGAAGGAATGCTCGCCTACTACCTAGTGATCAAGAAATTCATTTAGTTAATACGAAAATGATTGTTCCACTGTAATGCAGACCTTGTTGCACAGCAGGTGGTGATGCTTCTGTATTGGTGGTTATAGCCATAAGCGTTTTCAGAACAGTCATTAATAACCACTTTTTGACAAGGATAGGGTATCTTGTCACTTGCTAAGACATACTTTTTTCTCCCTGCCACTCTAGTTTCACTTTTATCCTTTTATTTATTTTTTAGATGTTGTTTTCCTCTGCTGCTAAAACTTCAGGTCTGTTATGCTGCAATTTTATCTGTAAATGAAGCATACCAAAGCAGAGACTCATTTTGTTGGAAGGGACACTTCTGCTTTCCCAGCACTCTTGTGACAAGTCCAATCACAGAGAAGCTTCTCAAGAAATGGTTAAAAATAATCATGGACTCTCTACTTCATGATTTCTGTGTTATTTCCCCCATTTTGTATAATTTTTTTTTTAATTCTCAGTTCAATTATAAACAAGCTTTGGCCTTGGTTACTGTGGCTTGCAGAATGTCCTACCATCAAAGTTGTTAAGGATCTAACTTTGATCTCAAGCTAATACTTGCAGACATCCTGCAGACAATAGTCTCCTATCCTAAGCAATTCACTTATAAACACAGGAGGAAGCTTTCTAAAGTTCATTTTACTAAGGTGCACAGTATTTGGAAAAAGTGAGTGATGTTTAAATAGAAATTATTTGGTGAACTGGTGTTTACAGAAAATGGCTAATGGTGAAATCTGAGCTAATACTGCATAAAATCTCATGAAAGAAGTATGAATTAGCAAATTTGATAATGGAAGGATAAATATAAAAACAGAGGAAGACACTTTGTATATAATACTTTTTGTAGGAAAAGTTTGATTCCACTGGTACAAGTCATCTAAACAGAATGATTGTCTTTGCAATTACTTAGTTTGAATGTCATATTTGAAGTTGGAAAAAATGCATTGAGCAAAATTTTTCATTTAGTTTTTGAAATTGACAGGGAATTCTAATATTGCAATCATAAGTAATATGTATTGAAAGTACTTCTATATTATAAAAATATAGTGCATCAGTCACTGGTACTTATGATGATTTAATAGTGAATATAATACTTTATATGAAAGTTAGGGAGCTTTTACAGTAGCAACTATGGTTTTTGTTTCCCTCTCCTTGAGTACATGACAGCAAAGTGCTTAAATACCAGTTGGTTTTCAACTCATTTGGTGAATTACAGTGTAACTCATGGTCTCAGTAGTTTCTTGATGATTCTACCCTTTGCTCAGTAATTAAATTTTCTTGTATGTAAGTGTGTCAGACTAAATAAACAAAGATCCAATATTCTGCATGAGTGGGCCTTGACCTCACTTTTTCTAGTTCAGTCTGATATATTAAAGTACCTACTCATGAAGTAAAAGTAGCTTTTCTTACTGACTGGGACAACTGTATTTTCAAAACATTTTTCAACTTGCCCCTCCCACCACCTCCACCCCCTCTCTGCTGAACAAATATGGGATCTTATTTAAAAAAAATAAATTTTGGGGACTTTCTATGTAAGTTTATAGATTCAGATATTGGACAGTAAGGCTGTCTCTGGATGGATTGGGGATTCGATACAAAGTGAGGACAAGGGCTGAGAAGTGTGTGGTAGATGCAGGACTACTTACCATGATATTTTCAGAACTCCCATTGTTTAACTGTTTCTGCTCCTGTGGATGTTCCACAGGTAGTGGCAAGGATATAAGACTGTCCTCAGCACATCAAACCTTCAGGTTCTCTTTTTTGTAAAATAAGAGCATGTACTTGTACAGGTTGTGTTGCCTTTGGAATTCTTTCTCGGACAAATGGAAGGAAAAAGTTTCTGGAGTCCTTGCTTGCTTTAGAGAGAATCTTCCTAGAAATTGGTGTTCTATGAGATGTTAATGTGAGACAAGTATAATTAAGCTGAAATCTTTGTACAAAAAAGATCCTTTTTGGCTGAATGTAACTTATAATGGAATATAGAATTTAAGGTACTTTGGATCTGCTATTGTCTTATTAAATAGAGCATTTTTCATTGTTTAAGTATTTCATATAATCTCAGTATTTAAGTATTTTTATATATTTTCACTGTTAAAGATCCAGCTATTCCGTACAAGACCAAAAGTGAGGGTAAAAACAACTTATAAACTGTTGAGAATACCTTTGGGAGTAGGGGAGATACATTTCTTTGAAAGTGCAGTTTAAAACTTATTTCTAAGCAGTCTTTAATGCCTTCTTCATGGCAAAATTTAATCATATTCTTTAAAATTGTGCAGATGGAATATGTGTGTGTGGTTCTTTATGATACACCATCTATTTTAGCAGTAAACCTATGGGTTACTGCTGAAAAATCTTTTTTATAATTGCTTAGGAACATGGTCAATTTTGTAGAGCAGGCCAGGCGTTACTACATCTTCCATATGTTGGTTTCACTTATGAAAGCCTACACAACTGTGCTCCACCTACAGTGCTAATTTGATTTTTTTCTGTGCACAGACTAGTATATCCTCTGCAAGATCTGAACTTCAGTCCCTTTTAAATTAATTAGTGTTTGTATTGCACTTTGAAAATGTAAAGGTTAATACAAATGCTAAATGTTGGTGATCTGTATTACACTGTGTTGATTGGAAGGATGTAACAAGCACTTGCCAACTGTTTTCCACCTCTTTCAGTTTACTGCAGAAATCCTGTAGTCTGTCATCCATTTGCCTGCTATTTGTGGCAATTACCATAAAACTTTATGAATGTAAATTTTACCAAACAATTTATGATTGAATTTAATGAAGACATTGTTTCTTTTCTCTTTCTTAAGAATGTCAAGCTGTCAGCTGAAGTAGAACCATTTATTCCTCAGAAGAAAGGTGCAGAAACACTAATGATCCCAATGGCGCTTCCTAATGACAGTGGAGGAATTAATGGCATGGAACCAACTCCTATCCCTAGCTACCTGATCACTTGCTATCCATTTGTACAGGAAAACCAATCCAATAGGTAATAAGAGGTTGTGGTCTTCATGGAAGATGATCTATTTTTAAATTGGTTTAAACTTTTTGTAGACTTGAGAGGAGTCAGTGACTGTTGGCTGTATATTCATTTTGTTCACTGTATTTAATCTTCTGACCCTTTATGGGTAAGGATGAAGTTTCTCTGTCCCCAGTCTCTTTTTTACTCATTTTTTTTCCTCTACTTTTCTCTATTCATGTTCTTTGCTGCTTTTCTTTCCCTGACTACAGAGATCTGGTACAAATCTCTCGGTCACCTGCTGTGCTCTTGCATCTTCCAGGGCTGTCAAGAGGTCTGTGTCTGAATCTCTGATGCTGAAGCAGGGCTCCAGGTGTCCAACTTGGGTCCTGCCATGGTGAAACAGTATGCAGCTGACACTTGTATTGAGTGTGGCTGTATCCAGTTTTCTTCGCATAACTAATTACAATACATAGAGTTTAGGAAATCTTTATTCTAGCCCAAATGTATTGTTTGCTGAATGCACAACTTCAGTGTTGATTATTCTATGTTGAAGGCATAAATAATTATTGCTGTTTGGTTTTGAAAAATGTACCCAATGTTTGCTTAGGACAGCACTTTACTGCTGCTGCAGTTGAATAGGTAAGAACAAAAATAATCCTTTAGCAACTGCCTGCTGCAGATCTGTAAGATTACCCTGAATTGTTACTTTTTCTATTCTCTTTTTCTAATATTTGGGCCTCTGCATTTTCTGTGTAGATGGTCTCCTGGTCTCTTGGGGGTTTGAAGAGAAAGAGAATTGGGTTCATAGTTTCCAAGGTGGTGGTCTTGTAGTATGCTGTATCACAAATAAACACAGGAAGAAATGTCCACACTTGGTTTCAGTAGTAAGTTTGTAAATGCCTATTTTCATGTGCGCTTCTTAAGGCCTGCATTTTTGTAGCAATTCTGAACAAGGGTGAGTTGACAACTTAATATACTCAAGTGCTTGGCCCTGAGTTAGCTAATGAATGTCACTGTTCCATGAGTCTGCTAGCTTACCTTGTGTAAGCTTAGGTATCTGCTTAGGTTATATGTGTTTTCTGAAGCAATGAAATTGTAATGAGTCCAAAGTACTTTTCAAAGGAAATACCTACATTTTATTTCTAAGTTTAATGTTAGAAATTTAATAAGTTTATACAAATGCAGGATCAACAAAGATATTTATTTTGCACTTGAATGTAATGTAAGCTTGTGAATCATTTAATTAGCATCTCTAAGAAGTCCTGATAAATTTAAGTTCAGTTATTAAAAGCTAGGAGCTTGTGAAACAAATGAGTTGTGGTTATTTGGTTGTTTTGGGTTGTTTGTTTTTTTTTTAAAGGAGTGGTAGTGGTCTGAATTTCCTCAAGGGGGAAAAACTTAGAGCAGTTGTCTTTCCTTTTGTTTTTTTACAGACAGTTTCCATTATATAACAATGACATCAGATGGCAGCAACCCAACCCAAATCCTGCAGGACCATACCTTGCTTATCCTATAATATCTGCTCAACCACCTGTTTCTACAGAATATACATATTATCAGCTGATGCCAGCACCATGTGCTCAGGTCATGGGTTTCTATCATCCTTTCCCTACCCCCTATTCTGCACCCTTTCAAACAGCAAATGCAGTAAATACAGTTACTACAGAATGCACTGAGCGTCCCAACCCATCGGGCCAGGTCTTCCCATTATCCAGTCAGCGGAGCAGAAGCAGTAACAGGGGGCCAGTCATACAAAAAGTAAGTCTGTTTTTTTAATAGGGTAAGTAGAACTGTATAAAGAAAATATCTTTGCACAGGGCATTTCATTTGAGCAACAACATGTTTGTCAGTAATATCAATGGAAGGAAAGGTGGGCAGAAAAGGCGTTAATCAGAGTAGCAAAACTCTGTCTACAGAGATATTTTGTGGTAAAATACTTGATCAGTTTATAAAGCCTGTGAGTATAACATGGGAAAGTCCCTTCTATTACTTCTGCTAGCTTGGTCTGAGCTTAGAATTACTTCACTAGAGAACAAAGGAAGTATACCCATACTTTCTTTACCTTTTTTTTTTTTTTGATACTTCCACATCATAACAAACAGCTCACTGTGAAGAGGTTAATAAATCAAATATTTTTATGAATATTTCCCTTAAACAAGTGGCTTCTGTAGAGAGTATTAGAACTTCTAATTGCTTTGTCTGATTACAACTATGAAGTCAAATCATATGACTTAAGTGTATGTGTGGCTAATCTTTTCAAACAGCAACAGCAGTTACAGACGCATATGAAAAATAAACGTCCTCCAGTGAAAAATGTTGCCACTCAAAAGGAGACTAGTTCATCAGGTCCTGAGAACAGATCAAAGATTGTTTTGTTGGTTGATGCATCACAGCAAACAGGTAATTTCTTTCTTGTGTTCTGGGTGTATGAAATAACTAGAGCTACATGTCAGTCACCATCTTTTCTAAAAGAAGGTGGACCAGGTTTAGATGTGGCTTTTAAGAGGAATCTTTGCAGATCAAAAAGGTAGTGAAGAAAAGGTGCTGATGGTTGCAGAGACCTACTCAATATGTCACATTATAACGTTGCGGTGATATGGTACTCCTGCAGAGACTTTGCCACTGTCAGAAATGGACTATTCTTGAAGGAGTTGATTATTATTAATAGTTGGACCTAGACATAACGTGTTTAAATTCAGTGCTGTTTTTAATTTTATTAAAAGGAAATTTGACTTTGGCTTTTTCCATTTGTTTTTATGATGTGTAGGTTTTTCATGTTTTTTAACAATTCCTGCACAAGTAATTACATTTTTATTGTTTCTTGCAGACTTTCCTTCAGATATAGCTAATAAGTCACTTTCTGAGAGCGCCTCTGCAATGCTTTGGAAATCAAAAGGCAGGCGCAGAAGAACTTCTCACCCTGCTGCAGAGTCCTCTAGTGAACAGGGTGCAAGTGAAGCAGACATTGACAGTGACAGTGGCTATTGTAGTCCTAAGCATGGCAATAACCAGGCTGCAGCTGCGACTTCAAGAAATCCAGATTCTTGTGCAATGAATGTATGTAAACATAACTGAATAACTTAACTATATTTGTATCCTACAGACTAATAAAAATTACTAAAAAAAATTGTTTTTTCCTTTTCAGGTTGTAGAACCATCAATAAATACAAGTAAGCATTGTCTTAGCTGGTGAGCTGTTTAAAATTTGGCTGGGTCACTTTTGTATTTTTGCTTTACGTTTTGCTAGGAACCATCTCTCAATCTACTTCCAGCATACTACTCTAACTGATCAGATACTTCTGAAGATATGTCTTTACTGTGATTTCTACCACTTCCACCAAAAGCTCTGTAACTTGTTGAATGAACAAGTGTATAAGTAGCTGTCACTAATGATTTATCAACAGCTGCCTTTCTTTAAAAGATTAAAAAAGCCAGAGACTGCAATGGAAGCATTCAGACAAAGCTGTACTTCTGTTGTATTTTATTTTCAAGCTTCCTTACCGTGTTGGACTGCAGTTCATGCCTAGGTAGTAATAGAGCCAAAGAGTTCTCATTCTCTATTTAGGAAGCACTGATACTTTTCTAGAAGCTTTAAAGAAGTACTGTAACAGAAAAAGTATTTTGATTAGTTTGCTAGTAGTGGTTAATGCTAGTGGCTAGTATCTATTGCTGGACTGAAATTGGTATGGATGTGAACCTGAGATTTCCTTTGACTGCTTCTTGATGATCAGTTGTTGGCAATTTGTAGGTCTGTAATCTGACTCTTCCATAAAGGCAATTCTGCTAACATCTAGAAATAGCTACAGAAGTAAATGTCAGAGAATTAGACTTTCTTGGAGAACTTTATTTGTATCAAAATTGTGTTCCTGGCTCTGGTGGCATGTGTATTGTTGATGCATTCTGTCATACTAATTCATAGACCTACTACTTTCTATACTAATTTTCATAGATGGCACTTCTCTTTCAGCTGGTGTAAGTTGGACTAATGTAAATTCCCAGGGAACTCAAAAAAAACCTTGGATTGAAAAAACTCAGACATTTTCTAGAGGTGGAAGACAAGCTGAGCAAAGAAATAGTTCACAGGTATGTTGTTAATGGTTCTAAATTTAAGCATTCTGTTTCTTGTGATATATGAAAATAAGGAATTTGAAATGGATTAAAAAATTAACATAAAAATAATAGTTAATGAAAACAGTGAATGAAAAGTGTAGAAACTCAACCTAAAAGTCAAGTTGCATATTCCTACCTTGTATGTTTCTTGAGCTAGCACTATATCATATATATATATATATTTTCATGTACTTGGCAATCTTCTGCCTATAGCCTGTTCTTTATATGTATCTACTTAGCAAGAACATTGCATATATAAAGTAACTTGTGGAATGAAGACAGTGTGGGCATAGAAAAGTTAGTTCAGTTTGACCCATTCACGTTTTAGAAGAAAGAAAAAAATCTCAAACTTCCTAAAGAAAGATTCTGATGTGATGGTGAACTAGAATCCTGTGTTCTCACTCCTTGTTGTCTTTGAAACTTTATTTTTACATTTATATTAACATACCATATTGTTAGCATTTTTATTAAGTGAATTAAAATTGTTTTATGCTAAAACTTGAATATGTTTGTGAAACTTCCTTCAAGTGGGACAGGATTTCTGTAATTAGTATGTGAGGACAAGGTGGCCTTCCTGATTTTGATAGTCTGGTTTTACTGGGGGGGCAGTGTGCAGAGGTGGGGGCAGAGAGAGGGCTGAAATATCTGCCTTTGCTTAAACATAGGTTTTGCTTGAATGTTTGAATTCAGTTATTGCAGACAAGACTAGCTGATCTTATAAGTGGGAGCTATATCATAGATGTGCCTGTATGCACAGATATGTGAGCCAGCTTGCCCTCTTTAGTTTTTTTAGAAGGAATTGTTAATTTGTCTTGAATCTTCCCATTTGGTATCTGTGGGTTTATTGTATAAAGAAGCTTGTTGATGCTCATATCTGGCAGTGTAGCAGTTCTGAATCTTTTTATAACCTGTAGTTAAATTGGAGGCTTTTAGAAGCCACTATTTGTGGCTTATGGCATTAGGAGAGTAGGAAGAACCAGATTTCCTTTCATCCAGTCACAGTTCATACTCTAAATCTGGCAGTTATTTTAGATACTTAAAAACAAAGCTGGCACAGAGTTTTACGTGAGGTTTTCCCAGCCAAATTCACTGTACCTCAAGGCAGAATTGTCCTAGAAACTATCTTCCTTTGAAACTAAATTTGTACCGGGTCTGTAGGAAATTTTCTTGAGAAATACACTAGTATGAGAGTGCCAGAATTTCAGATTCAAATCATGCTTTGCTTTCAGGCAGCCAGTCTTGCACATGGGTTTCCACCAACCTTTCATATAATAAATAGAAGAATGTTTATACCACTATACTGGGGTCTCTGGTCTTTAGAGAACTCTGTGTTTGTGCATTGTCATAAAACACATGTTGAAAAGGCAATAATTGCATGCAGACTAATTATATAGTGGGAGAGAGTTCTTTTGATTGATCAGGTTACAGACAGTTCCTCAGAATTCATGTCTGAGTTGTATGGAGTCATCAGCAGTTCTTGTGGTTTTCTTTGTTTGGCCAAAAGGACCCTATTTTTTTTTAAATCAGAAATTTAGAGATGAATGTATAGAGATACTGTATTTGGCTTGGGGGCTGGGGGGGTGGGAATAATTGGTAGTACCTGTAGGATATGTGCAGTTGTAAAAAAAACAAAAAAACCAAAGAACAACAAAAAAACAAACCAAACAAAAAAAAAGCCCCAACCAAACAAAAAAAACCAACACAACCAAAACAAAAACTCCTAAACCAAAACAACCCCACCAACCCTGCCTCTGCCCCAAACAACCAAAAAAAAACCTCACAAAAAAACAAAACGCCAGAGCACAGCTTATTAAATCTAATTCCATAAAAACTGTACCTTCTTAGCTACTAATTAGCAGACATGAGAATACCTTACACGTGTGCACACGCATCTTGAAAAATTGAAATTGCAAAGTGGTAATCACGTTCATTATTTTCAGTCTGGTTTCAGATGCAGAGACCACAGCACGTCTTCAGAAAGAAGGCAGAATTTGCAGAAACGACATGAAAAACCTTTAACTACAAGCCAGTCAAGCAGAACTGAGCAGAGTCCTGAACCTCTGTATTTTGAGGTACTGTTGTATGAAAACCGTTTCTGCATTACAGTGATGCAAGTTGTGTGTAGAAAAAGTGATATTCTCAACAGGGAGAGGTTGCAAAACATCTGACTCCAAGAGGTGTACAATATAGTGCACTAATTTAATTATTATATGATGCTTTCATTGTTGTACGTACAAAGACTTGTGTTTGGGTGTTGTGGAAAGTCTAAGAATTTAGACATATCTGTGATTGACAAATTAGTTAAGCAACTTTGAAGTGACTTTTTCTGTTCACTTGCGAATAAAAATTACTGTGTTCTCTGGTTTATCCCCCTCCTCTCTAATTGTAATTGGATTTCTTTAATATAAAACATTAATAAATTGTTCTTTTTGAAAAAGGTTATTCTGATACAGAAGTGCTTTGTTAATTTTTCATCACTTTCTATTTGTGTCACTCTTAAGCCATTCTAGCTTATGTGGGACTTTAGGATTCAATTCCTTCTTCTAGCTTTGGCCATTTCAGCTGATGCTTTTCATGTGACTTTTGGTTCCGTTCTCTTCACTCTTAATTTGTTTATTGTTCAGGATGAAGATGAGTTTCCAGAGCTAACTAGTGACAATGGCAGCAGCAAAAGTAGTAACATCCAGCAAAAGATTTCACCCAAAGTAGTAAGTAATTATTTTATTTTACAAAGCATTTTAAGTTGTTCTGAGACTACTTGATTGTGTAAATTTTTTGAGTCTCGGCTGCAATACTGATAATGTGGTAATTGTGATGTTCTTAGGGCGTTTGTTACCAGTTTTGGATGCTAAAGAAATGCCAATTAAAATAAGTGGTGCAGAGAACCTCTCTTTAAAAAAGACTGCTGGATTTTTGCCTGCTAATGAGATCATTAGCAAGTGAAACTGTAAGATACATATGATAGATGCTTAGAATCATGGAATATCCCAAGTTGGAAGTAACCTCTAAAGATCATCAAGTCCAACTCCTGACTTCTCCATCTCACTGACGGTTTCTCACAATTTTTGTGCTTTTTGAAGTTGCATGCTAAATTTTGGGTGAACAGTAGATGCAACAGGATTTTTGAGATTAAAAATAGTTTTGAGGATTATTGAGCTTTCTTTGTGTTAATACGTAAACTACATCCTGGTTATTCTTTGACTTAAAAGGGTTTGCATTCAGACTGATGCTTTGATGCAGACTTTTCTTAAAATTGTTAAATCTGCAAATATGTAGTAATGGTGTCAATTTTAAAAATAATTACGGTTTATGTAGCTTATTCTGAAATGAAAATAAACTAAACTTTATCTGCTTTCAGGCTGTAGAAACAGTTGTTAGAAAGATGCTCTTTTAATACCTGATCTACTTGTACAGTTCTGCAACAAAATGTTTATCTAGACTACTTAGTCTGTTTGGCTGGCTGCTTTCCAGGAAAATAAAGTCCTACATGAAATCTTCACAGAGGAAAAAAAACCCAACCCACTCCCTTATTTAGCAGTCAGACTGGAAAACCTTCTGAAGGCATAATTGGAGATAAATATAGTAGTTTTCCCATACAAAAATGAAATATACATAAGTTTCTAGTTTTACTACCTTACTGTCTCATCTAGCTATACTTAATAATTGGGATGTCATATTGCTGACCAAAGCAGTGGTTCATTTCTGGAGTACCACATTTCCTATGGTCTTGAGAGAAAGGTCTTTAATTGTGTTGTTTTGTTTTTTGTTTTTTTTTAAATCCTAGTTGGATGACTTACCAGAGAATTCTCCAATCAATATAGTTCAAACTCCTATTCCCATTACAACCTCTGTACCAAAGCGTGCAAAAAGTCAGAAGAAGAAGGCCTTGGCAGCAGCACTTGCGACAGCTCAAGAGTATTCGGAGATAAGCATGGAACAGAAAAAACTTCAAGTGTGTAGCATTGTCTGTCCCTGCCTCCTCCCCCATAGTTGGTTAAGAGGAGTATCAGTTAGCTGTTGCTCCTCTTTTTCTATAATAGCAAGAATCTCTTTGTAAAGAATGTTTTGCAGGCACTATTTCCTTGTATTTATCAGCGCATGATGGTTTTTGTTATAGGAGGCTTTATCAAAAGCGGCTGGAAAGAAGAGCAAGACCCCTGTTCAGTTAGATTTGGGCGACATGTTAGCAGCTCTTGAAAAGCAGCAGCAAGCAATGAAAGCTCGTCAGATCACCAACACCAGGCCCCTCTCATACACAGGTATTGCTAATCTGCTTGACTATTGCTAAATGCATTTTGTGACAATACAAATGTGATTGAGCATCTTTAAATATGCTTTTTTCTGTCAAGTTTTAGTTTTTGAATATAAATATAATAAAAACCTGAGAAAACTTTCTTAATGCATTTCTCAAAAAATTCACCTGTGCTTTCTTCTGAGCTGCAGTATGCAATGGTGAAAGTGCATGTAGAAACTGAGGACAAACTTCTCTTAAAATCTACTATTCAAAATTCAGGATTCATGTCTTGAAAGTAATTCAGTGCTGCATTGAGTATGTGAAAAGGTCTGTATTGGGTCAAACCAAACATCTACTACAGATACTACAGAATTCTCTTTGAAAGCAGCTTAGAGAGGATACCTGTGACTGATACAGAGGGATACCTCTCCAGGATATTCTTCCTGCCTGTACTGACTTCAGGGCCTCCTGACCCAAGGCTTTCTCAAACCAAATTTGTTTCTTAAACTAGTGATCACTATCATGTGCTTTTGCTGTCCACAAGGTCCAATGGCAGTGAATTCTAACCTTACTACATGCTGTATGGAGAAGCCCTTCTTTCTACTATGGTTTTTTGGGGGTGGGGTTCAGGGTTGGGTTTTTTGTGCCCCACTCATAATTTTGCTAGCTTTAATAGCCTTCGTATCGCAAAGAGACTGAGCAGTCGTTCCCTGCTTTCCTTACCTATGGTTCTTGGAGGTCTGTCATCTCTCTTCTAGTCTGAAGAGTCCTAGTCTATTTATTCCACTGTGGAATCATGTCTTTTCTGATAATCCATATCACTTTCTCTGTACCTTCTTGTAGTTCTACTGTATCTTTTTGAAAATAAGGATGATCAGATATGCACAGAATGTTAAGTTATAGTTCCGTCATGAATGTATGCAATGGCTTAATTACACTTTTTTGTTCGCTATTTCTTTATCAACACTTAACATTAAATTAGCTTTTTTGTGCTTGCTACTGAACACAGAATTGACATTTTTGTAGTTATCTATTATAGTCCGTGAATCTCATTCCTAGGCAGTAGTATGTAGCCTAGAGTCCTTCGTTATGCACATAGTTACCATTTTCCCTCTTGTGTGTTGCTTCAGTTACCTGCTTTGAGTTTCAGCTGTGTTCAAACATTAATTCAAGTTGGCAAGCTTATATCAAACAAAGCTCAGCAAAGAATAGTTGGCATTTCCATTGGAGACTGCATTTGTTTTATTCTCTTTTTTGCAGAAGATACACTTAATGTATGTTGCACTCTGTTTTGTCCTGTCAACTAATCAAGTCTTTGACAACTAAAAATCAATGTTTGGATAAATATTTGCAACTTCTCTTACTATTATCACCTTACTAATAAAGCTACGTGTAGTCATTTGAGAGAGATCCCTTACTAGTATTAAAGTAATTCCTTTCCTGGAATCCATAGCTTCCTAAAACATGAGGCTAAGTTGAAGAAAGCGTAAAACCATCTGGAAGCAACAATATCTGATGATGTAATCTTCCTGTCATTATGAACTGCTTTTTTCCAAGGAAGGAGGATGTACTTTGAGAATTCATCAGTGGAAATTCTGAAAACAGTGTTGAAATAAAGTTGACATGTCTTTTGGTGAAACTAATATCTTTTTTGTATTTAGTTGGCAGTGCTGCTCCCTTTCATACCAAAGAATCTGCCAACAGAAAGTCCTTAACAAAGGGACAGCCATCTATGGGTTGCCTTAATCCTTTGGATTCAACTGCCCCAAAAGTGAAAAGAGGAAAAGAAAGAGAGATTGCAAAACTGAAACGCCCTACAGCACTTAAAAAGGTAAACATATCAACCCTGGAGTGTCTTGACTCACACTCATACTTCAAAAATAAACTGGTATTTTCTTACTTGAGGATTAGTGACTATGAGCATAGGGTAAGGGAGTCATGAGCTTCTGCCTTTAGTTCCTGTTACACTGATGTCCTGTTCTTTGGATCTAGGGATGTAGCATATCTTTTATACAGCCATAATTAGTTGAAGATGATATAAATCTATCTCAATACAGATTGCAAGGATTTTTTTAACTATAAGCGCTAGGACATATGGGAAAACTTGCATGGTTTTTTGTATGTTTTTGAATCCTAGTTTGTAGTGCATTGCAGTATGCTAACATTAAATTGTCCTACTCTTTTATTAGAGATGGGTATAGAACTTGAAGTAAAAACATGATTTTTAATTGAGTAGATTTAGAAATAATTGGGTTTATATATGCATGCACACATAAAGTAGGTATATACACAGAGAATACAGTACATTTGGAAATCAGAAGGTAAAATACAAAAAACTAGCCCTAAAAAAAAGAAAGTGAAAGCCTTTTTAAAAAAAAAAAAGGCGTGAAAGTTACCTGTATTCCTGTACCACATTTCTTATCAAGATCACTTTGATACAGGCAGTTAAAATCTGGTAAAGCTGTGTTTGTACAAAGCTTGGCTTTGAGTATGTTGCCTTTTGTTTTCTCCCCTCACCAGCAATCTTTTTTTCTGACTTATCCATGATCTACTTGAGTTAGAGAAATTCACAGCTATCTCTTCAGAACTGTTTTCTAAACTTGATTGTCAATGCCTTTATGTTGGTGTTATTATTTATTGTAGCAATACCAATATATCCATGGCTGCTTACCCTTGCACTTTCTTTTATAGAAAGGATTCTATCTGTTGTGGTGCTTCACAAAGATGACTAGTATTCTTGCATAAGGTGTTTTTTTACAGGGGTGGGGATGAGGAATTGCTAATGAGTGAGTGTTAATGTATCAGAAGCTGTGAAAGTACTTTAAACTGTTGAAAGCACTATTTACGTAGAAGTATGAGAGGATTGAGTATACCATCTGTAAAATGCTGGAATGAAATACTGTTTGTGATCAAAGAGGAAACTGAAATAATTTCAGGGTCTTTTGCCCTGGCATGAGTAGGAAGGTTCAAAACAACTTGGTTAACTTTATTTTATGTTCAGTCAAATGGACATTTTTCTTTACAGGTATCACTAACTTTCAGATGCTGATTTGGTTTTGTTCCTAGATTATTTTGAAAGAGAGAGAAGAGAAGAAAGGCCGTTTATCAGCTGACCATAGCCTTTTGGGATCTGACGAACAGAAAGAGGTTCATATAAATTTGACTGCTGATCAGTCTCAGGAGTTGGCCTCTCAAGAAGGTTGGTCTCTATCTTTCTAGTCCTCCTTCCCTCCCCCTGCACTGTACTGATCTGCTTATTTTAATATTTTGTCTTTCTCTTTTTATGCAACACAATTTATTGATGTTACCATTTAACCTTTTTTAACATGAAATACTAGGAATTGGAACCCTCTTCTAAAATATCTTGTCTGTCCTTCAGCTGTGGAAGGTTCAGGAAGCATGGGTTCTAAGTACATAATCTCTGTACAGTCTTTAAATAAATTTCTCTTGAGTAGATGTTCCCAACATGTCAGAGTTGATAGCATTTTTGATAAGCGGACAAAATGTGACCTGTTGTCGATCATGCCATGTTAATAGCAATGTTTTTTAATGATAAGCATACTGAAAGCTTTCCCGATGTAGAAGTTGGAAACCATAAATAAGGTTTTGCAGTTTGAACACTATTGTAAGTCAACTGCAATGTCTGGACTGTCAATTTGCAGCAACAGCTCTGAGCAACTGGAAAACTACAAAGAATTTTCAATGTCTTTTGACATGTTTGGGGTGGGGTGGGGAAGGAGGTGTCTATCAATATTCCAGAAGTACTGCTTCAGAACTTTTCTTCTGAATGACCTGACTGACTTCACCTAACTGAAGATAAGTGTGAAAATCTTAAATATTCTAGGAATAAGTTAGTAAAATATTATATATATAAATAGCAAAGAACTATTGGAAGAAGTTGTAGCATTTAGGCAGGTTTTCCCTTCTGTTCTATCCATTGCCCAAACTAAACTTTGGATATTTTAAAATCAATATTCAAATATTGCTTATTTACCCAATGCATGCGGAGTATTGTGTATGTGCTTGTTTTGTTTCCCCCCTCCTCAACTACCCCTCCAGGGAAGAATATTGTTTAGTGTTTTCAGAATGTAATTTGGAAAAAAGCAAGGGAGTGACATGTAAGAAGTGTGATGCTGTTTCTTTTATGTCTTTGCATTTTACAGTGTTTCAAAATTGTCTTTCAGAAACTGGACTAAGTATGCCTAGTGATACTTCACTTTCGCCAGCAAGTCAGAATTCTCCATACTGTATGACCCCAGTGTCACAAGGTTCACCTGCTAGTTCTGGAATAGGCAGTCCAATGGCATCTTCTGCAATAACCAAAATTCACAGCAAGAGATTCAGAGAGTAAGAGTTTTGCATTATTAATTCAGTCACCTTCATCTTTTAAGTGTGGATAGGTTTAGTAGACTTAGGAGGAGCTACCTTTTCTTCAACAGAAGTTTCTGCAAGTATCTTCTTTTTTCCTTTTTTTTTGCTATAGGTGGGTTGCTCTGTGTGTGTGTGTGTGTGTAGATATACATACCCAAATGTGTGTGTGTGTATATATGTGTACACACACATGCTTTGGACTTTCTTTGGTTGCTGCAATAAATAAGCTAGGTGGAAGTATTCTCAAAAAAATTTTTTTTAAAGGAGGACTACATATACTTTGGATGGGAAAGGAAGGAATACTTATGAATGCTGAAAATACTGTAATAGTCACTCTTAATACATTACTGCTTTTTTATTAATGTATCTTTATAGAGTACCAAATTAAGGAAAAGGATAGTTGCTTGTGGCACTTATTGGAGTATTTCTTTGTATTTTGTAAAATTCTTTTTGACTGACTTCTTGAGGTAAGGGATGTTACTGGAAATATAAATGTTTTCAGGATGTATTTTTAACTTATAATATACAATCTGATTTTTAAATCCTTTTAATAACAGATTATCTGTTCTGAGGAAGTAAAATTATTTTTCTTTGGTAAAAGAAAAGGTTCAGTGAAATAGTAGCGATTATGTGCTATGCTAATATTTGATGTTTTTTGAATTTATAGGTACTGTAACCAAGTTCTAAGTAAAGAAATAGATGAGTGTGTGACTCTATTATTGCAAGAGCTTGTCAGCTTCCAGGAACGGATTTATCAAAAGGATCCCATGAGAGCTAAAGCAAGGAGAAGACTTGTTATGGGGTTGCGTGAGGTTACTAAGCACATGAAACTAAACAAGATCAAGTGTGTAATCATATCTCCCAACTGCGAAAAAATCCAGTCAAAAGGTATAAATGATAAAACAAGTGGTTCGCTTAACTGTTTACAGTTTTCTTGTGCTGATTAGCAAGGTTAGAAGTATTTTTTTAGTTACTGTGTATGATGTAACCCTTCCACAATTAATTGTGTAATTATTACTCTGCATTCATTCTTTTCTACTCTATTCTGGAAGAAACTCATTCACAAGGGGTGAAAAGCTTAAAGAAAAATAGATATTATAACACATACAATAGACTTAAATTTTATTGCATTCAGTCTTTGATACACCTAGAGTCCTGAGCTCTGGGTGCTCTTAAGGAGGATTCCTTAAGAGGAATGTGAATTGGTTAGTTAGCCAGCCAACACATTTTGCCACAACCAGAAATGTAAACAGAGGCTTCCTAAGATATGAGAAGAGCAAAGCTCTGCTCAAACAAATAGTTGTGAAAAATTCAGGTTTAATTTGTGTGCAGGACTAACAGACAATACAGAATATTGCCTTGGTCTATACTCACTCACTATACTTGAAATGTATAGCTTGTTATCCTGTAGGATATAGTAGCTAGTGATTGTGTGTATTGAAGTTTTACTGACTAATTACAGTTAAAATGGGATAGAGAGCTGTATTGCACCATGCTATGACTTTAACTGACTAAATATTTATTTAAAATTCTTCAAGGTGGACTAGATGAGGCTCTATATAATGTAATAGCCATGGCACGGGAACAAGAAATTCCTTTTGTCTTTGCTCTTGGCCGTAAAGCTCTTGGCCGTTGCGTGAACAAGCTGGTTCCTGTTAGTGTGGTGGGTATCTTCAACTACTCGGGTGCTGAGGTGAGTAATTCCATTCACATAAATGGCTGGAGTAAACAATTACGTTTCTTGTATATAAGAATTTATTTGGTATGGAGAGCACACCTAACTAATATGCATTTGATAATGGCCCTGACCTATATTAGGGTGTGTTTTTATTTGAAATTCAGTATTTACAGAACTGAGAGACTGTTGAAACACTTTGGTCACAATATCTCTGTAGCTTTCAAATAGACTTAAATGCCATCTGAAATTCTCTGGAAGGCTTAAAATTGTAAGAAAAACAGTATCTTTAAGTACATCTCTTCAAAGTTGGTAAACATGGAGTGGTGTTTTTATTTAATACAGAGAACTAATTTTTAGTTGAAGTAAAGGTATTTGTTCTTAATAAGCTTAGGGCTCACTATGTGGTATACCTTTGACTAAGAGGAGTAATTTAAAGTGAAAATTCTTAGTAAGAACTACTGATTATAAAAACTGCCTTCATACTTAGGACCTATTTAATAAGCTGGTATCACTGACTGAAGAGGCCAGAAAAGCATACAGAGATATGGTTGCTGCAATGGAACAGGAACAGGCAGAAGAAGCCTTGAAGAATGTCAAGAAGGCACCCCATCATATGGGTCATTCTCGTAACCCCTCTGCAGCAAGTGCTATCTCATTCTGTAGTGTTATTTCTGAACCCATATCTGAAGTGAATGAGAAAGAATATGGTAAGTGTGTTAAAACTTACTTTTGTAATTAGAAGCTGGAGTTTTCCAAATGCTGCTTATTGCAAAATGTAGCTAAAAATACAATATTTCTTCATAATTTATGGTATTATACAATTTTCAGGGATAAGAGAAAATTGGTTAGTCTTCAGGTAGTTTTGTAAGTAATCCCCCCCGCCCCTATTGAAAATAATAATTTTAATTTCTAATCCTCAGAAGTGTTACAGTTACCTAACTTTCATCAGTGGAGGTAGCTTCTGTAGTTTTATTGAACTGGTATAAAACTGGTACCAAACACAGAACTGATTATATGATGGAAGAAGAACTAATGGTAGAGGATAGGAACTAAATTATTGAGGTCTCTGAAAATAGGACATGTAGCTTAAATTTTGAAACTTGACATGGCAATGTAGTGATTCTAGTGTGTGAAAAAGGCCAATTTATTTATCCAGTTGCTTAAGCCCAGATGGCAGAGGTGATAAAAGGGAGAATGCTTGTTTGAAGTCAGAAGACTTCTCTTTTTTTAGTCTTATGGTGAATTGAAAAGAATACAGTCTTGATTTTAGTTAATTCTTTTGTGGTGTCTCAAACTTAATTTGTTAAATGTTTTTTTGAAAAATCCTTAAACAGATGACTTAATACTGTGGCAATTTTCTACTTTTAATTCATACCTGAGAGTAACCTCTTTGTTTACACTCACCATTACATTTGGTGCTTCCACAGTTTACACAGGAAACTCAAGTGCACAAAATTTCAACTTTGTCTGGTTTAGGATGCTGTAAAAACCCAAAGTTATTCACAGCTCTTTCTCTTGTTACTGCCTTTCCCTTCTTCCCCCATCTTCTAATTGAAATTTTTCTAGCAAGTGTAGAATAATATTAAAATTATGAGCTCCTATTGCTGTTTAAACAATTCTGGGATGTTCAGGAGAAATATTTTTATATAGAAAGAGTTAATGTTTTCTACTTAAACTTCTTTTGAAACTTGTAGAAACAAACTGGAGAAATATGGTGGAAACATCTGATGGGTTAGAAACCTCTGAAAATGAGAGAGAGTCCTCATGTAAGACTGCAGTACCAGAAAAAGCTGGTAATGGTCAAATTGAAAAAGCCACTCTTAATAAACAACCACCTCTGGCTACAACTGGCACTACCTCAGCAACAAATCATGGAAAATCTACACCAGGTGACAAAGATGAGGTAAAACCAGATGACAATTTGGAATGGGCCTCACAGCAGAGCACA
The DNA here is from genome assembly GCF_964188355.1 of Buteo buteo. NCBI lineage: Eukaryota > Metazoa > Chordata > Aves > Accipitriformes > Accipitridae > Buteo > Buteo buteo. The sequence goes on from NC_134183.1 coordinate 27,157,333, forward strand.
GAAACAGGATCACTGGATGGCAGCTGCCGAGACCTTTTGAATTCCTCCATGACCAGTACCACCAGTACTCTTGTACCAGGAATGCTAGAAGAAGAGGAGGAGGAGGAGGAAGATGATGATGAGGATTATGCCCATGAACCAATTTCTGTAGAGGTTCAGCTTAATAGCAGAATTGAATCTTGGGTTTCAGAGACCCAGAGAACTATGGAGACTCTTCAGCTTGGGAAGACCCTTAGTGGTGCTGAAGAAGACAATGCAGAACAAAGTGAAGAGGAAGAAATAGAGACTTCTGAACAGGCTGATCCAGTCACTGATGGTGAGGAATGGACAAATGATAAGCACGCAAGTAACACTCAACATAAACCCACCATCTGCAGTTCTCTGAATAAAGAACACACAGATTCCATCTATATGCCGTAAAAATAAGCAGGAACTCAGGAACTTTTTAGAAATAATATAAAAACTAACTGTTGTAAAGGTTGCAGCCATTATTTCATAAGCTTCATCTCAACATTTTGCACTGTTAAACATTTAATATGTGTATTTAATTCACAACAATATTTTTGTAGCTGTCTGTTACTTGTTTGATTTAAAAACTAGCTTAGCTCTTAATCAGTATCTATTTCCCAGAATAGAAACTGTGTGGAAAATTTGTCAGTAAGTATTCATTTGATTTTTTATAAAAGGAAACATCTTGTAACTGACCGGTTTTAAGCAAAATTCTTTCAAGATGTGACTGTTTAGTTCATTTCAAACAGATAACCTACATTAAGACTGACAAATTACCAACACTTTACATGGGTGTGTTATGGTGTTATGCCAGGCATGTCAGTGTATTTGGCCATGACTTTCTAGTCCTATCTGGAAATAAAAGTAAAACTTTGGTTCTTCTTAAAGAAAAGCTAGAAAACCCCATTTTCAGTCTTAATGAAAAGTAAATCCTAGAGAAATCTATGTATGATTCTTATGCTAAGATAGATGCAGCTTTTTAGTTGGTGAATGCATTGTTAAAAAGCTGCTGGTGATCGAGATGGTTACAATAAGCTAAAGCAACTTTGATTCCAGAAAAACTTTAAACCAGAGGGATATAATTAATGTTTTGGGGGTTTTTTTACAAGGTGGAAATATTGCATTAAAAAAAACAGGAGAGAAAACAAGAATTCCCCATGCTCTCCACAGTTGCTGTCTGCCAAACCACACTAAGTGAATCATTAACCATAATCCCTGTCCAGGGCTTTTAGTAAACTGATGACTTCCTCTTCCTCCTGTCACTTACCTCAGGAATGCTATTTTGCATATTGTAATCTACATAACACTGCAAAAAGCGAGAATAATCCTTTTAACAGCAAGTGTGAATGATATGGTGGGTCAATTTTTCTACATGTTCACCTGCATGCTTTGATCCTGGCCACCCTCGTGTTGAATTCAGGATATATCTTTACAATTCTTAATCAAAACGTGACCTCTTCTTGTCTGTTTTCACAGTTGTAGCAGCTTTAGGAGTTGACCTCTAGAGTAAAAAAGGAAGTAGTTATTTCAGGAAAGGAGGAAGTGCCCTGTAGTATGGGGAGGTATTTCAGTGGTTCAGAGGTAAAAGAAACAAAAATGTGCCCTCCCTGAAACATATGAGTTGCTAGAGAATTGTTCTGTGTTTTTGTTCTGAATATTGAAGTGAAAACCATTAACTGATGATGAATTCATTTCAGGTTGAAGATGGAGTATGTGTCTGAACCTTGCATGTAAGGAGTCTGTTTTCCATCTTTGTCTTTTATTGGCAAGGGATGTACTGAAACTGCCAGCAGCAGGAGCTTCACTACAAGAGTGGCCAAAGAGTAACTCACATGAATAACACTTTTATAGGAAACATATGTTTCTCTTAATTCCACTTCATTTTTCTTGATCACTTGTATCAAAACGCATAAAAATCCTCTGGGTAGGCTGAAAAACACAAGAAATGGATAGCTTAGGTATTTAGTCCACACTTACTAATATGGGACCAACGCTTATAGTACTAGTGATGCTGGCATTTTAAGTTGCACTGGGAAAATAAGACTCCAGGTTTAGAAATCCTCTACCCCTGGGGTTTTTTGGATGCTAATGAGAATAATAGAAACTGTGTGTATTATGTAAATAATGCTTTGATAGGTATAGGCATAGCAAATGCTATGTAGATAAGCAGTAGAGAGCTGCCAGGACAACTGGCTGTTCTGTCATGTTCTTAGTTCCTTAATGTAATCTTCCTAGATGTTAGAACAGGTGTTTTATAGGAAAACAAAGACTAAGGAATGATGCCTCCTGAATGTTAAACCTTTTACTGTACGTATGGCAGATTTCTACTGTCTGTATCTTTTGAAAGAGTTTTTGCTTTAGGAAATGATAGGTGTTTGAACTGCTGACAAGCAAAACTTGCCCTTGGATGTGTAAGCACGTGTCTTGATGCCAGCTGAGATGAGTGTATACACTGAGGGCAAAACTTCACTAGAACCTTGAAAAACAAAGGTGTTTGTAATTTTTCCTTTTGCTTTTTCAGTGCCAGTGATTCAAATAACTTTTGATCTTGAAGTATTAACATCAAAGGTGCATCTTTTTGTATGTCTTTTCTGAACTTGGACTGTCATTTTAAAATTTTCTGACATTTATATCAAAGAAGTCTTGTAATATTCAGCCCACTATTTAACTGCAATTTTCCTACAGGTTTAATAGAGTTCTTGAAGGTGATATAGCACTTCTAATATCTCTCAATTTGCCAGCAAATAGGGAACTAGTCTCTTTTTAAAATGTGGTAGATCACCCTTAGAGGAGCAAACTGAAACTGAGTAAAGGAAACTGGTTGTAGTGCTTCCTTTTTGATAAGCTGGGAATGAGCAATAACTGTGAGAATGAAATTGCAATTCCTTTGGGAGTGATCCATTTGCATCTAAAATTAGGGAAGTTCCTTGCCACTTGAAGCACTTGAGGAGAGTATCTCACTGTGGTAATTTTGATTCTGTTATCACCAGAATTTAAAAAGAAAGCATACAAATGTTTTACAATACCACGATTTTTTTAAAAAGTAGCTGAATTTCTATTTCGGTATAAAAGTATGCAGTTTACTATACAGGTTGCTACTGTCCCCAGGAAAAGATGTTTCTGTAGTTACAGGTGTATAGATATTTTTGTTGTGAAAATGATTATTTGGAAAACAAATCTACTTTTCTTAAGACATTCTTTATAGAAGTGATTTCACCACTTAATTTATCTGGTAAAATCAAAAATAATGTATCTGTGGTAGGGGTAGGGACCTTTAAAACTGATAGAGGTGGCTATGTATACAGCCTATTTATATAAATACTTTACGTATCTCTGTCAAAATGATAATAATAAAACATGGATTACAAATATGTAAAAGGGAGAAATTCTGAAGAGCTGTTGTCCTTAGTTGGACCAAGTAACAATGTCTGAGTAAGGTTAAGGACCTGATCCTGCTAATACACGCTTAAGAGCATTAGTTCCACTGGCTTAAATCAGTGGCCTGTTTATCTGCTTAAGTTGTGTGCAGGTAGTTATAGGATTGGAGCTAAACAGTGACAGAGGGTATTGACCTGTGTTTTAAAAATTCATTATAGAAAATGTTCAGTAATGCACTTGTTGGTGTTCTTCTGGTAAAGATAAGAGGTGTCTTTATGCTCATTTGGGTGGGTGGGAGCTTACATAATGTGATTCTGTCCAGTTCTTTAACACAAGCTTAAATTTTAATAATGTTACTTTAAATATGTATGTAAAAAAAGTATTATTGTTTGAAAAGCTGCTGTTTGCTGAAACTGTCATTAAGTATTTCCTGTGAAGTTGTGCCAACTAATGAAACTATTGAGTTGATTGCAATGTTAGCCATTTAAAAATTGGACATGACTATTTGTTAACGAAACAAAAACCAGCAGAAGCAAGCCATAAAAACAAGTAATGTGGGTTTTCTACCCACCCTGCCACACACACAAGGAAATGTGAGAATGTCTAACCTGGAACTTCCTTGCCAATGAATGGTAATGCTGAAATTAGAAACCCCGTTGGCACAGCCCACCTTCTAAATGTTCATGAATAGTTCATATATTTTACTTTTAAATAGATTCTAATAAGGAAAGCTGTTTAATGTCTTAAAATTTATAGTAATATTTAGGTTAAAGCAGTAGAAAAATCATTATGAAATACAATATGAAGGGTTTTGTTCCATTTCTTTTTTGCTGTATGAAGGATAATTGTTCTGTCTACCGTACTTTTTGGAGTAATAACAGCTTTTTTGCACTATGTAAATACTAGTGGGGATTCTTCCATAACTAATAAAAATGATTGTAGAAATTTATGGCTCTGTTACAGTGATATGTTTGTTCACAACTACTTTATCCTGAGTTTGTTTGCAAATGCTGCCCTTCTACTACAGGAGGTGGAAAAGGATATTTTCACACCATGGAGTCCAGGTCTCTGTCATGTACCATCTCAATGATGACCAGAAAAACATATAGAAAAACCTACCATGGAAATAACATTTTACTTAAGAGTAAAAGAGTAAGAATAACCACAGGCACTTCCAAAAACTAGGATTTTTTGCATGCTGCTAGTGTATGAGAATTTAAGTTGACGTGTCTTTATTATTATACTGGTGCATGAAGTCACCTTTGGAAAATAACACAAAGTTCTCAGCATGTTGTTGTCCCCTGTTCTCCGGTGACTCACTGGTTAACTGCTCACACTTCCCTGGCTCTAGTAACAGTGTCATTAACTGGTTTTGCAACTCCCACTTGTGAGAATATTTGTAGCAATTCAAAAAGGATACAGCTTCATCCTGTAATTTTGAATTTTCTATTTATGTTCCTTAACTCTGTTTCAATTCTGCTATTGCAGTTGTCTTCTGTTGAAAGTGCTTCTGTTATAAACCTTACTTTGTAGGTGCTGTCACTTGCTGTCAAAATTACACCTCACATCTGGGTTTTGCCTGTGTCTTCTCAACCTGATAGGAGTTTTAGAAAGTACAAAAAAGGTGGCACCGTGTGACTTGTGCTATGGAAGTGACAAGAAAATTAATTACCCCAAAGCCTTACAAACTGAATGTCCTTCTTCCTCTCCCTTTCTTCACCATTTAAGAAAACTAACCATTTTGTAGTGCCCTTGAGGAAAGTTCCTTGCCTCTATTGAGAATTTTTTAAATGGGTGCTTTGCAGTGCTGCACACAGAGAACCACTACCACAAGAAAAAAATTCTCCTGCTATTGCTGCACTGAAGTTCCTGCAAGCAGCACTAGCACTGCCTACACTCCAAGAGCAACCTGGGCTCTCAGATACCAGGTTGATACTGACTGAGCTGGAAGTTTATGGATCTGCATGTCTGTAATGTGGAGAAAGACACCAGTCAGTCAAATTGCACTATTTATGCAACAAAAATTGCTCTTCAGATTTTTAGGATCGTTGTGTATAAAAGTTAGGGCGGTTGGGTGTTTTTTTTTTGGGGGGGGGGGGGTCCAATAGTGCTTTAAAAAAGGCCTGAGCAAACTCCAAAGGAAATGATGGAGCTGAAGACTCTTTACCTTCTGGTGTCTTTTATGAGTTAGTAAATAGTAAAAAATGCAGGGAAACCGAAGCTGGAATGTACTTTCTGGCAACAGCTACAGGCCCCTGGTATGCTCATAGCTGTTTAATAAATTAGAGTTTTCCACTGATGCTTGGCGAGCACTCTTGCGAGGGGGATGTGTGTGGGTGTCCATCTGGACACCATCTAAAACACCCAGCTATCTCTCACACTGTTGTTTTCCAAGGATGGTACTTTAATGAGTAAAGAGGAATTTGGTAATCATGTAACACTGATAATAGACTTGCTCTTATATAAAGGGAAATAGGAGAGGGGGCATGGAGTAAATTGCATTTCCTACAGCTATCTGTGTGGCAGCTCTGCCTGTGCTCGGGTTCCCCTGGAGACAGCAGAGGCTGTGGTAGCACCATGGGTGCAGGCAGTGGTTCAGCCTGTATTTATAGGGGAAGTTAAATATGTATCCATGCTAAATTTAAAGCAACTTTGTGCTTTTATAAGGCTTCGTGCTTATATAGTAGGTTACTCATTTCTTGCAGAGTTACAAAGCTACAAAAAAATACTGTCACTCTAAACTTGTGGGGGTTTTGTATGTTTTCCAAAAATTGCAGTAAAAGTCTTCCTGTTGGGTGGCATCTTTCAGGAAAAAATCTAAGCGAAAGTTATTTAGAGCATTAAACTCTTTATAATGCATTTCCTGCAAGGGAAGTGAGCGTTTTCAGATGGATTCTGCCCCTGAGAGTATTGTTTCAAACTCTTGGAGATTTGCCAGCTGCAGTTAAGAAGGCAAGTGCCCCTTCTGCCATCGACTGTCTTGAGGAGTAGGTGAGGATGTTTGGCAAAAACGCTGTGGGTAGCAAGAACTGGGAGAAGCTATTGCAAAACCTTCCTTATGGAGGAGTATTGATTGTAGAGGAAGAGGGCAGATTAACAAAAACAAAGCAATCAGAAATGCCCTAGTGTCAAGGTTTCCTTTCTGATTTACTGCAGCCAAGTTAAAGGCAACCATCTAAGGATGGAAGTGGGAGATGCCAAGTAAGGGTATGTCCTCCAGTGTTTCCCTGAATCTCCTGTGCGCCACTAGAGAGACACTAGGAGAAGTTCAACTGTGTTGTGGGATTTATTCTTTTCAAATATGTGCTAGTGGATTGCCCTACAAAAAATACTGCTTTAAGCTGAATTGCAGGAAAGGATGTTCCCTGCCTGCTGCTGCATGGATACCAAGCCCTGTGTTGCCCCTAAAGCATGACTGCTTCCAGCTTCCTTTTGAGCTGAGAGGAGTTTCGTTGTGCTGTTGCTGAAACTTGTTTCATGTGGTGGGTAATTCTGCAGAGAGGAAGCTTTAGGCTACTTTAGGCTGAAATTTGTCTTTGTATCCCTCCTGCTGCGGGGCTGTACTCAAAGCTGGAGCAAGGCACTAGACGCTTAATCTGCTGTTGCTTTCAGCACTTTGTGGTACAACAGACATTGGATGATGCTGGGTTTTGCCCATGGCCGCTCAGCCTCCTTGCAAGCAGTGCCGAGGCAGGCCAGCAAGTACTGCTGAACTTACCTTTGGGCTCCTAGTATGCAGATCTTCTTTCAGAAAGCAGTGGTTAGGGCGGTACGTTGTTTTCTGATGGCTTGTAGCAGCTCGGGCTAGCTCTGATGCGTGTGGTACATCCTTGTTGAGCTTGGAGAGGTTGGCATCATCCACCTTGCAGAAGGGACAGTTGTGGCATGGGTCGCCCGCACTGTGATTTCCTCCAGTGTTCAGCTCTCACCTCTTCCCCAGTGCTGTCAATAAGCTGGGGCACGTGGGGTTTATCTTTGCTGACTGCTTTCCCCCAGAGCTGCAAGGACTGGCTTTGTGCTGGCTGTTGAGCAACCTTCAGGCTCTGAATTTTGGGCCTTTGCACAGGAGTTTCCAGCTCATTGCTCTTCCCCTGTGCTATGGGGCTGTCCTGGTGGAAAAGGCAAAGCCCAGCAGTGTTTGAGGGAGGAGGTGGCGGTGTTGCCAGGCAAAGAGAAGGTGAAAAGGAAGGACATGAAGCGTGTCCAGCTAAGCCCTGTTGCGTACCATGCTGGGTCCTGCCGCTCACATGCTCAGCTGTAGGGATGTGCCCTTCGCCCAGGTGGAGCAGCCCTGCCTTCTGCTGTCTTCCGGCTGCGGTTTCGGACAAAGCAACGTAGCCGTGAATGGTTTAAATTGGGCCAAGCAAAACACAGCATGGTGCCTGAGAAGGAAAATTGCAACTTGTCTTTAAGTCGCCTTAGGACATGTTTTCTGGGAGGTAGCACTGTTGGATCTTTCGGAGCTAGAACAGGAGAAAAGCAGTGCTAGTCTAATCTCTGACTCTGCTTTTGTATCCAGGACCATGCCTTTGTTCTCCTCAAACTTATTAGGTCTCAGGTCTGTGTCTTCAGCCTGTGCAAACCCCCTCTGACTCTCCTGAAAAGTAGGAGGTGGGCTGCAGTTGTCAAATACACCTGTTTTTAACTCACTGAGAACTAGGGAGAAGTATCTATAGGAAATGAAACAGTGAGAATGAGTCAATATGTGGGAAAATAAATTTCTTTCAATTGAAAGAAACAGTGGCTCTGTATGACTTTTGCTAATGCAAATAAGCATGCTCCAGGGCTTCCCAAAGGTACCTGCCACCACGTTGCTGGTGATGGGGTTTTCCTGCTGTTCTGTAACACTCTGCTGATTTCTGCCAGCGTCAGCCAGGCATGTCAATGAGGAAGGAAGGTGGATCGGCTTGGTGCACCTTAGCATGAATTAACTCTGCTGTTGCTATTTATATAGGAGAAAAAATCCCCCGTTTACTCCATGTTTTAACAGAAAGGCTGAGCTCTGTCATGCCAGTTGCAAGAAGCATGCAACAGCTTCCTCCGAGCTCCTGCAAGAGTGCAACTGCTTTTTGGGTGTGCTGGGCCGGTGGGTGACAGCTTTGCTCCCTGCGCTGCCCACACATGAGCTGGCTGCTCTCTTCTAAATTGGTCCCCAATTTGCCTTGAGCTCTCCTGTTGCCAGTGAGCACCACGTGCGCATGTCCTGGCATCGGCTTTCCCTGGCCCTTGCGCTCCAAAGAGAGGGTTGCACGGTGGTGTGGAACTCCCTGCTACAGCTGTGATCTCACAGCCCCAAATCTGAAATGGTGTCACTCCCAAAGGTTCTCGTGGGGCTCCAGGCTGGCACTACTTCTTCCCGTCGCAAAGGCTCCCTGCGCTGATGCTGGAGATGCGGCTGCTGCTAGCTCATCTACTTTGCAGGTCTTTTAGAGGGATGTTAGAGGTGGCTGTAGCTGGTTAACCGCCAGCTCCTATGTAATGGTGCTGCCCCGTCAATGTGGTTACACCTGCCAAAGCTCCTGTCCCCTCTGACAATATCTGACTAGGGGCCGCTCACATCAGTATTTCATGCAGCATATTTGAGGCTGAGAGACTGTTCGGGGCTGTAAACAGGGTGTGAAGGAGGGTCTGGGTGTGGTGGAGCTGGTAACATAGTGACCGAGGGAGGTTTCAGCTTGTAACTGTGCACCAGAAGGGTATTCCCATGTAGCCTGAGAAAACATGCAGAGTGCAGCCCTTTGGCAGCACGCACCGTTGCATGCCAGCAGCCACGTAAGGGGCAAAATGACTTTTCCCTGTGTTTTGCCAGGGCAGTGGTGGGCAGGTGGGCAGCAAGCTGGGCCCTGAGCGCTGTGGGCAACTGGGAACTCTAGCTGTGAGCAAGAAACACAGGCTCCTTTTAGGTGGCATACAAGGCTGCAGGCTCAGTTTCACCAGTGCTTAAAGGAGCTTTGTTCTCTGTGCTGGTTAGAGGCCGATTTGCCAGTATCTTAAACAGAAATCTTGTTTTTAGCCTTGAGAAAAAAGCTTTTTAATTTACAAAGGCATGGCATTTTTCTTTTCCCTCCTCCCCCTCCCCACAATGGCTACTATTTCTTGGACAATGCTGCTCTTTGCTGGGTTCTGCTCTTGAGCTTGTGTTTCTTGATCGCTGCTGAAAACAGAGTTTGTCACAATTGCATTTTCCTCTGGAACTTGCTGTAAAACACCAGCTATTCTTCACCTCCCACGCTGTAATCGCACTCTCTGGTGCCTGTGAGCCGAGTCTTGCCGGTTAATGTACCGGCCTCCTTTGCCTCTCTGGGGAAGCCTCCCCCAGCACCCAGGAAAGGCAACAACACTTCGGCCAGGGGAGAGCAGGTGCGGTGCCAGACAGGGCTCAGCTCTTGGGTGATCAGCAAAGGACAGGCTCTTGCACTATTGTTTCTTTTTCTTGAAAATGTCCCCTTTCACCACACAGGTTTAAAGCCAGTCCCATTAACCCTTTTCACCTGCCAGCTCTGTGAGTTGCTGTAGGAACAGTGGGGTTTGCATCTCCTGCAGGGCCAGCAGGGACCCTGCCTGCCCCTTTTCTCACTCACACAGGTAAGGAAGGCTCAGATTGCCTCCTGAGGAAGGAGCAGCTGGCAGAAGGGCTCAGGAAATGAGGACCAGCACAGGCCCGAGGCAGCCCATGGCCATGAACTAGTCTCTACCTGAGCTAAGGCACTGGGCAGCCTTTCCTGGTGCCATCATCTATGCTGAGGGACTTACTGTAAGGCAGGAAGACCCTCGCTGTGTGCTCAGAGAAAAGGTAGGAAGGACAGCAAGGCAGGATCTCGCAGGAAGAGGAGATTTGGTTTGTCTGGTTGCGTGTTTTCCATGGTGGTAAAAAAGAGCAATCTGGGAGGCCCCTGAGACAGGAGCCTGGGCATCAGCATCTCCCTGAACACTGGTCCTTGTTGTCTCCTTCATGGTAAGTACAGCTCACAGCCCTCTCCAGTCCCTCCTCCTTGCCAGCAGCCTCACCATCCTGGCGCTTTCTTCTGGCCCTGTCAATGTCATGTTCTAGCGTGGTGTTGAAATTAAAGATTTAAGAAAGAAAAATGTTAATGCTCGGAGAGTTTCTGTGCTTTATGTACAATCAATAGTGCTGCTAATCGCTTCTGAACATTTTCTATCCTTTTGTGCTCAAAGCCATCATCAAAGCTTCCTGAGAAATTAGTCACTTTTCATAACTTGTGCCTGGTCCAGGTTTTGCCTTGGGGTTTGATTTTGTGGGCAGTGTGAGGCATCCTCCCCAAAAAGGGTTGATTCAAAAGCAGCCGCTCTCTCACTGAGCTGTATTTCACTAACAGAGTCTGGACTGGGGCTTTTCCCTACTCCATTGTAGCAGCTATCGCATCTTTCAGAATTAACATCGGCTTTCATACAAGAGAAAAAAATGCAATGGCTGTGTTGAGCTCTGGCTCTCTCCACGTCCCTGCCCGTGATTTTCCCCTCCTGTCCCAGGCAGGGCAGGGGCCAGCTCGGCCTCTCCTCACCCACCAGCAGCTGCTTTCCAGCCCTGAACGCGAGGTGAGGCTGAGGCCAGGATCACCGGGAGCATGAGGAAGGCGAACTCAATATTGAAAAATCTAGCAAGAGGAAAGACCTCAGCTAAGGGAGGGACCCCAGGCCCTTGTACCCCCCCGGCCTGACCCCGCGGTGCCGCCTTGCTCTTCCCACCACGCTGCCCGTGGCGTCGAAGCCCCACGCGGAGCCGAGGTAACTCGTGCTGAGGGCCCAGGTATTTTCGGCGAGTCAAAGAAACCCGGCTCGCTGCCTGAGGTACGCGCAATGCCTGAGACGGGCTTTCCCCAGCGGGGCTGGCGGCTGGAGCTGAGCTGCAGCGCGGGGGGACGCTGGGACCAGCCTGTCCTTCCCTCGGGCCCGGGTGGGCGGCCCGGGGGCACGGCAGCCCCCGGCGCTGCCTGTGCCGGCGGCGAAGGAGGAAGGGCCGGGCGGGGGCCGGGACCTGCCGCCGAAAGGGGCTTTTTAGGGATTTTCGGCACCATCCGGAAGGTCCCGCCCCCTCCCGCGCCCCCTCTTCCCCCCCCCACCCCGTCGCCCCGCTCTCTGCGCGCTGAGGGCGCGTGAGCCGGCGGCGGGCGGCGATTGGCTGCGAGGCTGCACCTCGGGGGCCGCCGGGCCGCGGCCGCCCGCCGAGCGCCATTCACGGCGCTGCCCGCCTGCACGCGCCGAGCCTCATTCACAAAAAAAAAAAAAAAAAAAAAAAACAACCTTCATTCATAAAAGCGGTGGCGGCGGCGGCGGCCGGGGCTGCGGCGGGGGCGGCTCGGGCGCTGCGGAGCTGCTGCCCCGCGGCTCTGCGGGAAACAGCGCCGGAGGCGCAGGAATATTCAGTTGTTTCTGGATTATGGTGCTGAAGGACTTTCCAAGCAAGCATTAGCGAGACTGACGCCGAGAGCTGCCGGCGCTGTTCAGTATTTTTCTTAAAATACTGGGTTTGTGCCTGACGGCGGGGCAGGAGCGTTGCAGCGCAGGGATGCTCTGCGTCTTTGGGGCGGCCGACGGTGGAAACGCAGAGAGCTGGGCACCTAACGGGGTTCATGCCGGTCTGAAAATGTGTTTGAGCTTGTAGCTCTCTTGCTCTGCTTTGTGTGGAATATGCTTGAGCTTTCGCTGCAGCCAGGACTCCGCGATTAACGATGCTGCAACTGTGAGTCTCCAGAGCTAGGTGGGATTTAGTGCCTGGCTTGAGGCGGCAGCGAAGGCAGGTTTGGGTAGCGGCTCTTCAGCTTAAGCTCCTGTGCCGCCGGTGTGCTCTCCCGTATGCCGCTTTTATTACTGCTTACAAAATACCAGATGTCCGTGCCGTTTTAAGCGTCATCCGTTGAGGAAAATAAACCACTTGAGAGGGAGTCAGCAAAAATATCCCGTAGGTTTCTGTTTTTAAAATGGTTTGACTTGCTTGATTTCCATGTAATTTATCTATAAGAGCCAATTTATGCGAGAGTATCCAGTTACAGAACTGCCAAGGCTATGAGAGAACGCAGCAGCCAGCAGAGCCTTGGTGGACACGTCCTGTATGTAGGGTTATTCAGACATCCAGGAATGCTGCACAGGGCTAAGTACAGCCGATTCAGAAATGATTCGATAACATCTCTAGATGAAGGTACGCAAAATACGTCTTTAAATATCAAAGGTTCTTCCTCCTCTTCCCATTCTTCAACGCCTAATTTACTGACGGAAGATGTCTCCTTGGGGCCCCAGGACACCTGCACCACCCTGTGCACGCTGATCCCCCGGATGGCTAACATTAAACTTGCCAACCCGTCAAATCTGCCAGGCCTGAAAAGCTTCTGTCTGGGGACGAAGGAGGTGCCGCGAATTAAACTCACGGAGTGTGTTACCATCCCGAGCAGCCCAACCTCGCCTGAAATCAGCTGCCTCTCGGCCTCTTATCCACAGCCCGACCTGGACAAGCTGGCCCTAACCCCAAAGCCGGCGGGTGACTGCGCTGCACAGGGAGCTGAGGAGGCCGCCTCTGCGGGCAGGCAGGACGGGAGCCTCGCGCAGAGCGGTGAAAGCGTGGGGGAGCCGGGAACGACCTATGGCGTGCGGGTGAGTACTTCTCACGGGGTTTCCGTTCTCTGACAAAGCAAACTGCTCAGGTGGCTGCAGGGTGACCTCCGTGGTCCCACTCCTGGACTCAATGCCCCAAACCACTGACTTCTCCTGTCTCTTTCCTGTCTCCTGCCCTAGGTAGAGCTGTGGTGTTGAACTGAGGGAGTTAAAAGGACCACAGCCGCTCCCAGAGGTACCACAACATCCATTTCCAAAAGACTATTTTTAGACTCTCTGAGAAGTGCAGCTGAGCTGCAATTCAAACAGGGCTTGCTCCGGCCTGAAATGCATGTTGGAGGGAGAAGGCGGCCGACAAAAAGGGCTTCCCATCCCTCGCAGAGCAGCTCCCAGGCACTAGGTGCATGCTGGCCCACACTGCTTATGTATTTGTGATGGAGGGTGTGGGAGAGGTGCTGGGACCGCTGCTGCTGCCCAGAGCACCTCTCCCCCGTGCCTCCTGCCCTGGGAGGTGAGCGGACAGGATGCAAAAGCCGCCCTCCTTCTTTGATGCTCTAGGGCTGCGTCTGATTTTCTTGGTAATGATGATGTACAGAAAACCCTGCCTGTTTCTTCAGAAGACGCCCTGAAATAGCCTTCCTGGGTATTTTTCATGTTGTGGACTGGGGTTAGTGGGTATCGTCTTTTAATTAGCTGTCAGTGGCCAAGAGGAGACCATGCCTTCTGGGCTCAGTGCTTTCGCTCCCTCCACCCCTGCCATACCTGGGAGCTTTCTAATTTTCTTTTCCTTCCTGGACTTTATATTTCTGTGGCCAGACCTTGCCATTTGCTAGCTGTTGCTTCCTCTCTACACTCTGAACCTCTGACCCCACACATTTTAGTGCTTACGCTTCATCTGTCAAAAGCACTCTCGGGCAAAAACTGCCTGCTGCTTGCATGGAGGGAGCCAGTGCAGACCATGGGGAAATGGCAGAGGAAGCGATCTAAATCTGCTTCAGAAATACTCATGTAATGGCTGGGCTGGCCAAGGGCTCCTGTAGCTCTCACAGTCCTCGTGCCTGTCCCTGACATGCAAGGGGGGCCACAGAAACAAGCCGTACAAGAGGTTATTAACCAGCATCTATTCCTCCCGGTGGGCTGCAGGTGGGGTGCTAAGAGAGTGTGGGTGTAGGCTCTCAGTTTAGTGTGTGCGGGAAGTATCAAGATGTGCCAGAAGGAGTGAAAAAGCTGTAAGCCATGCAAAATTTATGTCTCCTGTGTGATGTCTCGCAAGCAGGGAGGTCTAAAGAAAGGTGCAAGGCCAAGAAAAATCGATTAGTCCCTTTCTAAATGCAGGAGGAGGGCAGGCAAGTCAGAGGGCAGAAGAGCAACATGGAGGGATAGCTGTGTTCACATTTCCCCAGGCAGGAATGAGGCGCCTGCCTGGCGTCCAGCAGCGGTAGCACAGCTGGTGATGAAGGTGATGGTGTCCCAGCATGGCACCAGCTGCTGTGAGCAGAGCCGCAGGAGGCCCTGGGACATTCACCCGGGGTGCAGCAGGTGGAGGGAGGGGAAGCGCTCTTTCATCGTGCTGCTATCTGCCCTTTTATGTTTACTTTTCTTTAAATTCTAGTACTAAATGTGAGCAGTTGAGGTTTTGACACCAGGAAGCTGCTAAAATAGATGAATGAGCACGGAGGGCGTGACTTACAGTGACAGTGCAAGGGGCACTGCAGCTCCAGGTGCTACGCTTTCGGCCAGGCCGCAGAAAGGCCTGCGCTGGCAGATGGCATCGTGATGCCCAGCGCGCGCTGTGCAGGATCTGCCTCGTGTGCTGCGGTTTGAGCAGTGCCCAATGCGGTGGAGCTTGTGTTCAAGGCTTTGGGGTACCTATAGAGATTCAAATACTGAAACGCTAACGCCAGAGGTACACTTAAAGACCTCAGTTTCTGACATGGGGCGGAGATGAAGAAGTGCAAGGGGAATTTCCCAGGTTTCTATTGTGGCCCAGGCCTGAGAGCAGAGGCACCAAGGTGTCACCTGCCAGGGACCACATGAGCAAGAAAGGCAGAAGAAAGAGCAAAAAAAGAGAAGGACTTGATGGGGAGGTCATGTGAAGTGGGGAAGGGCTCGTCCCCTCCTGCTTCTCCCCAGGTTGTATTTCCAGTGTGGTTTTCTGCTGGTCTTTCTGGAAGTCACCCTATTTCATGGGGAATGTCGCCGAAGGGGGTCATTGGCAGGAGTCTCCCAACACAACAGGGAAACGTTGTTTCCCTGCGTCTTTCCTGCATCTTCCCACTGCTGTTGCTCCTGTGGCTGTGGGGCTGCAGGGCCCAGCCCCAGGAGAGTTGCAAGAGCATTGCTGATGTGTTCTGGCCAAACTCTTGGCGTTTTTTTCAACCAGCCCCCTTAATAACAAGCAGGTCAGTAAATAAGTAGCCTGGGGGTTCTGAGGCTTCTGCAGCAGAGTACAGGCAGGGTGCTCATTTCCCCAGGGACTACAAAGCTTCTCCGGGAGCTGGTGATTGACCCTCAGATGGGCTGGGAAGCGGCCAGGGGCACGGGGCTGCAGTGTGGCAGGAGCGTGGTGCGGAAGGATGGTCTCGCCCAGAGGCAAAGCAGGGCCAAGAGGCCGAGGGGCCGGGTAGCCATGGGAGCTGCTCTGAATCCTTACCCCAATCCTTACCCAATCCTCCCAATCTTTACCCCCTCGCCTTGGCCCTCGCCCTCCCTCCTGTGGAGTTTGGAGACACCCGCTGTTCCCACGCAGCTTCTCGCACCCTGTTAGGGTATGGGATCATTGGGATCTCCCCGAGAGACCATTTTAGGAGGAAGGTCAGGTCTACATTACGGGGACTGCTGCTGCCGGACATCTGTGGCCTTAAAAGCTTAATTGGAGCCTGAAGAGGATTTGGCACTATGTGGAGAGGATCTGCAGTTATTTTTGAAAGGCAAAAATATGGTGAGGTAATTAAATGCCTTAGGGCAGAAGCTGTCCCCTACAGACTGGAGTGAGGCAGAAATTGTCTTTTTGGGATTGGTTTAAGAAGAGGCGATGCCGGGCTCCTTGGGTCTCCCTGGGAGGCGGCTGCAGCCGTGTGTGACTGGTGGTGACAGGGCACCTGTGTCACGACTGTGTGTCACCTGGGCTCTGGTGAGGAAGCCGAGACCCATAACAGCACCTGTTTCCCCCGAGATGCTTGCGCAAATAGCAAAGAGCCCAAATATTAATATTGAAATAGCAGCCTGGACAGCTCTGATTCCCACAGTGTTATTTTTCAAAACATACTGTGCATGCAGTTTGCTGCAGGGTTTACAAGGTGGATATCTACCTTGTCCTTGTTCACATTCTGTTACATGCCTTCCCACAACGCCACCCATCTGGAGCTGAGGTTGTCTCTGAATGTTGCCCATAGTGGCCACGGCACTCGTGTATCCCGCCAGTGTTCGTTACGGCTGTGACGAGCCTGAGGAATATTCCAAGAGGCATTTGCTGTCCTTGCTCTTGCTCATTGGGGAGTGCCAGGGAGGTGGCCGCTCCTGAGCAGGAGGATAAAAGCTGGCTCTCAGGATTATCCTGCACCAGTTGCCTCTCTGAGACCAGTGAGGATCAGCAGGATGGTGTTACTGGACCTAACATGGAGTAAGGCTCTGTGGCTGAGCTTAAATCAATACTGCACAAGTCTTTGAGAGATGATGTTCGGAATCATTTAAAATTGGGCTATGTAACTAAAATATAGAAAGGAAATGCTATTGCCAGATATTTTAAAGTATAATGGTATTATAATGAAATAATACGGTACAGGTTGTTTACAGCATCCCTTGTCTTAACAGAGTTTTAGCAATATACAGGTTGATCGTCTGCTAGGTATGGATGTATACCATCACATATATATATATATATATATATATATAATCAGTTGCTTGTCTCTAGAGTAAAAGGAACCTGACTACTTGTAACGTAGGCGTTCAGAATGATATGAAGTATGCCCTGAAAGAGTGCACGTGGGCAGCCGTCCCCTGCGCAGTCCTTCTGTTGTCCATGGAGGGTGCGACAGGTCAGCCTGCAGCAGCTGCTCCCTGCCTCTGTGTGGGGAGGGGGGGTTCAGGGCTGCACTTTCCTGGTCCCAGGATGCTGCCGGTGCCTCTCCCACGCTCAGGGCCGGGAAATAATTGTGGTGTTTCAGCTGCAGCCACATCCCTGGCACACGGCACCCAGAGAGCTGCTCTGCATCTTGCATCTCGCCCGTCTTAAATAAATAACTACAGGCGTACGAACAGCCGGGGCTCTCGCAGGAAGGAGATGGGCTCTGGTGATTCACGGCTTCAGAGCCGCAGCTGTGAATCATGAGCCGGGGGCTCGGGGCTGTAGGGTGCTGGGGCGGCGCTTGCTCCAGCAGGCTGGGGGGGACGGGGCGTGTGGCAGCCCCGCAGCACCCACCGCCCTGCATGCCTTGTCCCACCGGCTGCAACGCTTGCTTTGTCGCAGCCGGGAGCACGGGACGGGACAGTTTTGAACCAATTCTGTTGGAGCCCTGGCCTGAGGACAGTGCTGCGGAAAGTGGTTTTTCAGCACAAAACTAAAAAGAAAAGGAAGAGATGTGTGTGTGTGTCTGTATATTTACAAACTTTTCCCTGTTTTTTTTCTCAAAATGTGTTTAACAATGGAACACCTGTGAATGAAAAGGTCAGGCTTTTCCGGGAAAATTTCTGTTTATCAAAAGGCATTCTTCATCACAAAAAGCCACAGCTCGCTGCCCCTTAGAGAAGAGGCCGTGCTGCATGGGCAGGAGGTGTGGGACAGACCAAGGGCCGGCCTGTCTGTCTGCACTGCTGCTGCTAGAGGGAGGAAGATGAGAGCAGGGCAAGCACATGAAGAGAGTTAGGCTGGCACTGACAAACCACTAGTGGGTTTTTTTAATGTGCTTGATGGTCTTTGATGGGCTTTTTTCTTCGTTGAAGGTGTTCAGCCTGTTTTTCAGCCCGTTCTGCCCTGGTTTTGTGCTCTGAGGAATGAGTCAGTTGAATCTCCTGCAGGGTGCAAACCCAGGCCAAAGCTTTTCATTAGCAGCCTGACTGGTGGCTGCTAACGGCATTACATAGCACAGACCCCAGCCTGGTAAAATGCTGCTGTGCGTTGCAGGATGAGCAGACGAGCCGAGTGGCCGGTCGGCAGCGTGGTGCAACCTGTGAGCTGACAGGAACGCCGTGCCACTGCCAGGGTAGCCACAGTGGTCTCCGCTTTCCAGCGGACACAGTGGCTTTTCAACCCCAAAGCCGCCACAGGCAGCATCTAAGGAAGGGCTGAGACAATTTCCCCACCAAAACTAGTGATCTGTGCCTTGCTCCTTCCCCGCATCGCTGGCTGGCTCCCGGCATTGTCCGTGGAGGGAGGCCGGCACTTCACCTTCCTGCCAGGGCAAGAGCTGGGGGATCTCGGGCACATCAGGTGTTGCAACACGTGAGACCATGTCCCGGAGCCCGGCAGCCAGCCACAGGGAGGACAGCACCATGCCTGTTACAGGCAAAAGTCATTTCTCCTTGGTGTAAAAGGCAGAGGCCTGTCACCTTCTAACTCCAGTGCCATCGTCCTGCCATGTGCTGGTGGCTGCTGCTCTCTTCTGCCCTGTCTTCCTTCCCACCGGATCCATTGCAAGCTGGAGGTGTTATTCAAGCAAATCAAAGCGAAACTCTCCCGCTGCTCTGCAGCCACCTCCCCTGCATGGCAGAGAGCCGTGCCCCCCCGCGGCGGGGCAGCACCCACCCCAGGCAGCCCTTGCCCGCGAGAAAAGAGTGTTGTGGGAAGCTCAGAAGTGGTTTTCCCCTCATTTGGAAAGCGCCTTATTAAAGCCGTGCTGGGAAATGAAATGCTTGCATGGGAGTCGGATCCCTGCCACGCTCATGTGCACACACAGCACTGCTGCTTGTGGCCGGTTTCTGCCCAGGGGTCTGTGTTATGTTTTTAGGGAATTCGAATGTAGTCTCACATATGTTTGG
The DNA here is from genome assembly GCF_964188355.1 of Buteo buteo. Lineage (NCBI taxonomy): Eukaryota > Metazoa > Chordata > Aves > Accipitriformes > Accipitridae > Buteo > Buteo buteo. Next base: position 27,176,263 of record NC_134183.1, read on the forward strand.
ACAGAGGCTGTTTAGCAGCAGCATGCTACCTGACTGCCTCTGCGAGGAAAGCATGTCGCTTGGATTTTTTGTTAGTTGGCTGTGAGGTCTGTAGGAGCTGCTCTTGGCATTATGTGTGAATTAATGCCTGTTAACTAATAGGTAAAATTGCAAGGCTGCAGCTGTATTGTTTAATTAGGAGCTCCGTGTGCTGCTTCCTGTGCCATTCCTGCGGGTGAATCACTGGCTGTCATTCAAGCTGGAGCTGGAGCCACTAGCTGTGTTATGGCAGGGAACGAAATGAGACGTGGGTCTGGATTAGGGGGTGCCTGAAAAGCTTATTCACACAGGCCCTGCCTAGTGCCTTCACATCTCCTCCCACACAGTCCCTCATCCTGTTTGCAGTCACTCTCCATCATCTCTTGTACATAGATGTGAAAAGATGTGTGCATCTTCAGTAACCGCCCTCCTCTCCCCTCCCCACTCCCCCCCCCCCCATCCTGGTGGCGTGGAGAAACAGCAGCCAGCCGTGGATCACCCTCCGGATTCAAACACTAAGAGACAAAGCAGCCCCCCGTGCTGATGCTCTCCCCAGCCCTTTGCAGGGAGACAGGGGACAGCTTTGTGCACGTCGCCTTTAGAGGAGCCGTTCCCTTTCCGGCAGGGGCCAGCAAGTCTCCTTTCTCTCCTGAGAGCTGTTGCTCATCCTGGCAGGAGCTCTCCATCCTGCTGCTGACAGATCAGTGGGTTCAGCATCTGCTTTCCTTGGCGATGTCAAGTCTTTAGCACTCGTGTTTTTTCAGTCTTGGCATTTTATTTTCTATAGGTAGCTGAATTCTGCAGTTATAACTATGCTTGTTGCCCTGGGCTGGTTACAGCACCCTTGTGCCTGTGTCCAGCTTCCCCTAGCAGCTCAGTGAAGGCAAGCCTTGCTCCTCTTTGTGGGGCTTCGGGAGATGAACCTCTTTCCTCAGACACCACCTTTGAACCCTCGGTATTGCTATCGCCATGTTACAAAAGCACCTGGCAGATAGCTTGGGCTGGGGCAGGGGCTGTGCGCTGCTGTGACTTCTTCTCCCTGGGCACTGCAGGAGGGCACCCGTGGCTGCTGCCCTGCTGATGCTTTAGCTTGACCCTCCCTGCAGCAGGGAAGTGGGAGCTGGCCTCGACCCTGCATCCCTGGACGAGCCCACTAGCTTTTTGTGGGAGCTGCTGTTTGGGATATACAGGATGGGGAGTAGGGGCACCACCTAAACTGGAGTCTGGGCGCAGGAGAAGTCTTGAGACAGGCGTTGCCCTTGTCTCCTGTGTTCTCCTTCCTATCATACACCGGTCGTACTGCTTGTCGGACTCAGCTATGGAGGGGTTAATGTTTTCCTTGTTTATTTGTTAATTATTCTTTCTTCCTCCGAGAGTGTCTTTTGTTTTCTTGAATAGGCTTCTGGTATCCCATTGTCCTTTTATGTGCTCCATGGGCTTCTCCCAGCTCTGTGACCCCAACTTCCTCTGCCCCAGCCCCGAGGCATCCCCCTGCCCAGGGCTCTGCTGGGTCTCTGTAGCCTCCTACTGAGATGTGAAGGTTCAGCCATTACTAACTGTGCTGGTTTAGATAACCAGTGGCAGCTAAAATGAATGAGAGATGCAGTGAGGTGCCATGTTAATGCACTTTCCTACTCAGGCTTTTAAAGGAAAAAAAAAAAGGTCTTTTGTGAATCATTGATAAGTTCAGCTTCACTCAGGGTCACTTATGCAAAAACCTAATATTGATTTTTCATCTTTGCTTAGAGTAGCTTCCCACGCATCTGTTCAGGATGCAGTGGGGACTCACTTATCAGCATGTGACTCACCTACTCCTAAATCTTTCTGTTTTCAAGGATAGAGGAGCAGCCAAACAGCTCACAGGATGCTTGACCTTATAACATAGGATCAGAGGTCACCATTGTGCTCCAAGCTGAGGCTCTAGATGTATTTTCCATGTTTGCTTTGTACCTGTTAAGCAGGAATATCTTTAACAAGTAAGATAGCTCTCAGAGTCCTTTACAAAGTCATTAAATGTTGATTAGGGAAGCAGTTCTGCTAACCCTTCAGATTCTTATTGATGTCCTTCCAGGTCTCTGACCTAATTCTGGAGTTCTCCCAAGGGTTACATTGCTATCTGGAAAGAAACCAAATAGGGATAATACAATTGTTGTGGAATCCCTGCTTGACTGCACACATAACGTTCTCTTTTTAACACAAGCATTCATTTCTGAAAGTCTCCAAAGCTGAAACAGATACCTAAATCCAACCCCCTCTGAATGGACCAGCAGAAATATCATTTCATAGGCAAAGTGAGGCAGAGGAGGTAAATACAGTACCTTTCTCTGGACAGAGAGTGCTTCCTCTGTCCATTCAGAACAAGAGGACAGAGTATGCGTGTCCCTCCCTGAGATTTCCAGGTTATCTGCTGTATCCCAGAGGCTTTGACTTTCTGCAGCAGACGTCTGCGCAGGCAGGCTGTCTCTGCAGCCCACGGGCACTGTGTGAGCACTGCAGGATGCTCCCAAAAGCCCTTTTTCCTCCAGGAGAAGTCATTGTGGAAGAAGGGATGCAAACTGAGAGACCCAGACCTATGGCAGCCATGTGAAATGGAGATGTTGGAGCGCTTCAACAGCAGAGAGATGGGTATCAACAGAAATGCTGAAGGAATTAGTAAGATATGTTTTGAAAGAGGTAAACTCAGTGGATAGACTTAGCCAAGCCCACTTCGTTGAGATGAAAATGTTCCATAGGTTTGTGCATAACATCAAAGGAGTTTATGGGCTGACATGCCATCACGTTCTTGATGTTTCTGAAAATTAGTCCTATGCAAATTCCAAACGAGTATAGAAAAAGCCCCCAGCCCTGCCCCATACAACGGAAGTGTGGGAGTCAGCCTCTGATTTAAAGCAGGTCACTTTGTAGTGCAGGCCCTTAAGAGTTGTTGCTATGAGCTGGAACTGCAATGCTACCTCCTTCATCTTCTGCAGAGGTTATTTGTCATCAGACGTGCAGCAGCATGGAGCCAGTGGTTTTCCTCATGCCTAGTAATGCCTCCCACTGCTCTGAAGGGACATTCAGCTCTTCTGCACAGGGGGGCTCTGAGTGCGTTGGTCCCATGGGGCTTCCAGAGCCCCTCTGCTCCTGGGGAATTTCCCTCCAACATTCATATATTCCTCCCAGCTCAGTGCCACAGGCTAATCAGTGAGACTAAGCAGAACTGGAAAAAAGGAATGTTTGGATTTTGTATCCCCAGAGTGCTTTACCTTTTTTTGTGCTATGTTGCTGAAGGCACTGGTATCTTTATTGCTCTTCTCTACACTTTTCAGTAAAATAAGATCTATTTAGGAAGCAGCTTTAAGATGGCTGATTTGATTTTCCATTTAGACTGTGGTTCTGCATATACTTAGTGGACTTAAATCACATTTGCTTCCTTCTGTGATCCTCCTCTTACCTGTGTGCTAGGTATTAACAAAGTCCTCCTTTCTCTCCGTTTTCCCTAGTACATGGGCTGTATTGAAGTGCTGCAGTCAATGAGGTCCCTGGACTTTGGCACACGAACGCAAGTCACCAGGTAGGTGGTATCAAACTGAAATTCAGCCCAAGAATGAAAATCCCTAGTACTAATTTCTAGCTAATTTCTAGTATAAAGCCAAGGGTGCGTGCCAAGCTCTGAAACAATTTTGAATAGGAGTTTGTGTGTTTTGTTTTGTTTTTTTTCCCAAGCGATGATTTGAATTATTTGATCATCACAATAGGCTGTTCGCATTGGAAAACGGCTTGTTTCAGCCACAGACCTACTTTCTCTCCCAGTTCTTGTTCTGGATGCAGAGAGCCTCCCTCTGCAGTCACAGCACGGTACAGACAACCCCAGCTAGCTGGGTACCGGCAGCAGCCAGGCCATGCACACTGGGCTCAGCGCTGCCTGCACAGCTCACCCGAGACACAGGGTAAATCTGCTGGTGCTGCCGTGGTTGTGGGTGGCCGAGGCGGCGAGCCGGGATGCTCGCAGGCCTCTGCCACGCTGCTTCACACCCAACACAGAAAGTGCCATCGGTCCCTCAATCTAGCAAGGTCATCTAATGAATTTTTATCAGATGCGTGACATTGCTTGACCCCATCTGCACCAAGGCCAGGCTCAGCTGGAAGCAGAGTCACAAGGAAAACATGTTGAAATACAGCTATTTCCAACTGTACTGCAGGCCTAAGTTTCCAGGCTGCAAACCAGAAAAAGATGAATATTTTGCTCGCAGGTACAACTGAGTGTGGTTTAAATGTGGAATATTTTGTGGTCTTTTGAGAAGTTTGCAACTTCTGTTGCAGATTGCTGCCAGTTGCTGGGTGTAGATTATTAACGTATGCACCTGTGGGGTTGGTGGAATGTCCTGTCAGGATCAGAAAAGCCCAGTTTTCTTTTTACGTTTATTCTTGTAAGTCTGTCAGTGCAGGAGTGTTTGAGTTTTCAAAATAAGCACCCTCTTGCCAGCTCAGAGCGCTGCGTGCTGCTGGGATGTACTCAGGGTCCAGCAGCCAGGACTAGCGCGCTGCCGGGCAGCCCCAGCAGCCACCCGGCATCCTGGCACCTCCAGAGGCTTTTTGGAGGGGTGGGTGTGTGCAGAGTATTTTGGCCCGGCCTCAGACCTGTTCCCTCCTCCTCTCAGCTATTTTTCTGGCATGGTTCATGCTGAGGATGCCAGGAGAGTGGTTGAGGCTTCCTGTGCCTGCCCAACTCTTCCTTCCTGCTGGTGGATGATTTACAGATGCTCCTTTGCTTCCTCAAGTGTTTGTATCAAAGAAATCCTGGAGAAAGGAAAGGAACATGAAGAGATAAGTGTTACTTTTCTACCTATTGGCTCCCAGACTTATCAGCTAAAAGGAAGAAACTGAAAAACTCGAGTCCTTAAATGCCTATATACCACACTCGAAAGCTGCCCGATTTGTTTTGTATTCAAAATCAGCGGTTGTTGACATTTACAATCAGCATAAGCACGCACTCACCCAGTTCCTGCATGTGCGTATGGAGAAGTGCCTGGGATACAAATATACTTCCCTCAGCCTAGTCGTTTACCAATCAAAAAGAGCCATGGAGTACACTTAGCCCAAAGCAATCAGCCCGGCTCATTCAGACCAAGCCGCTGCATTCTTCAACAGCCTTGGCCAAAGAGCGAGGTTATCTCCCATTTGCAAGACACGGAATACGTATGCTGCTACACCTACAAAACAGAGCTTTGGATGGTTTGTCTGGAAAATAATGAATATGAATTACTGTGTGACAAGAGCTTGCCAACTTAAATTTGGCCCAAATCGTAAGGTTTTGTTAACCAGAGCTATGTGAAAACTTAACAATGGAAATTTTTCCATCACCTAAAAAAAAATGCCACTGCTGACCTTATCAGGCTCTTTTGTGCATGAGAAATTCAAAACTTAAACTGTTTGCAAACCGAATGCTGAAGTGCTGAGCTCATGCATGCAAACTTTAAAGTTTGATTGATTACAAGCTGACTGGAGCGAAGATAACATTGATTATTCCCCTATTGTTCTCCTGGGGGAGTAAGTTTATAGATGGCATGCACAATGTACCAACCAAGGAGTTATTGGAAATGATCCCATTTTAATCATCTCTGCTGTTTGTACTGGGGGTAAAAAATATTTTTACTCCGATGGCATTTCACTAAACAAAGAGGCATCTTCTGTTTTAAAGTGATGTAGAAAGGGTCTCTAATTATGTCTGCTCCCTGCCTTGCTTTATGTGTATTTGCATTCTTAGGCTCCTGATCTCTAAAATTAAAGCTATTATTTACCTACCTCACATGAATGTTGGAAAGATCAACAAACTTATGTTTGCCAAAGTGCCGTGAAGAGTCTAAAGAGATGAGCATGGAGGATTAATTTTCTAGTTTCTTGCTGGACTTGCATTTTCACTCGCTTACCAGGCACAGGGTTGGGGAAGGCAGAAAGTGGCCTCTCCAGCGCTATGAATGACCATGGGGTGCAGAGATGCCGTATGGCCATCAGGCCAAATGACCACAGCGTAGCAAGGGAAGGGCCAGGCACTGAGGTGCTCTTTGTCCTCGGTGGCTCTGCGGTGAGGAGATTGGCAGAGGAGATTTTGCCGCAGCATTTTGCTCTTCCAGCTCTTAGGACATTCCTCCCATTCTGCAGAAATCTGTGATCCCAAACTCCATGTAGATGACAAGAGTAACACCAAGAAATAACAATAAGGGTAACAGGTTCCTCTCCTTGAGAGGCTTTGTATTTTTTTGAATGGTCACCCATAAACGTGCTGTGCTGTGCTTGCTGTTTTCGGTACAAGATGTGTTCGGGCTGTCGCCCTTGTGCTGTGGCAGGTCCTGCCTTTGCTGGACCCTGATGTGCACTTCCCTTGTCCAGCCCTTCAGCTCTTTTCCTCTTACACATCTCCCACTTCTGTTAAATCAAGCTTATTATTAGTCATTGTATTTGGGCATTTATGGGAAAAGGGATTCTGTATCTCAGATCGGGGCATTAACTTGCAAACTTGAAAATGGTCAGGCAGCGAAGGGCAAAGGGCGTCTGAAACGTGCTGCTGGGGAGGGCTGGTGGAAGAAGGCTGACTTTGTTTGGGAGATTAATTTCAACTTTGTTGAGCTACACAATCCCTTTCTGTTAGATAGTGTAGGCAGAGCCTTAGATGCTTAAAAGCAAATCTTCAACAGCATGCTTACTTGCTTACATCAGCCGATCTCTCATGTTTTTTGCTCTCATTTGGGGGAACAATAAACAAAGCGGCTCACTGTTACTGCTAGCACGGCGCTCTCCCACTTCTGCACGCTTGGGGAGCAGTGGGGAGGAGTGTCTGCTGCAGGTTTCGCCCCAGAGGTGCAGACCCAGAGGAAACCTGTGGACTGTACAGCTGAGCTGATCTGAAGGCTTAGGGATGCCAAAAACGGGGCTGTCCTTGTCACTCCCTCCTGCCCCAGCGCTTCTGAGCCCTTCCCAAGTGGCCGTAGCCTGGCTGGGTGGCTGGCTGCTAACCCAGCGAGCAGAGGGAGCAGTGCCCTGCGGGACTGGGGGGCTGCCCCAGATTTTTGGGGGAGAAAGCAAAAATTCGCTGTGCCACTGGCTTCTGCAGCACTCAGCTGCATGGGCGCTGTGGCACTGTCCCGGTTCAGTGCATCTCGGCCCGGGAGGTGGGGAGCTGCCTACAGCTGTGTGCTCAGGAGCCTCAGTGTCCCAGTTGAAGAGGCATGGTCCTGCTTCCCCATCCCACCTCCTGGAGCCCACATCGGTGCCCCCAGGGAACTGTGCCAGCCTTGATCCTCTCTGAACTGCTGCCCAGCAGAATAACCCCTGGGAAACTCTGCCTGCAATGGATGGGCATCTGCTGGGGCCAGGAGCAGGACCTCTGCCTCTGCGGTAGGTCTGCTGCTGGTGACAGCCCAGGGGACCAAAGTGCTTCAGAGTAATATTTTTCAGGATGGTGAAAAGAGCCGACCCAAATCTCTTCCATTCACTACGGAAAGTGAAAACTGTGTCAATGAAACAATGACCAGTTTTTGTAATCATGTGGGCACTGCAGGACCGACAGACAGTGACTCGACTTCAAATGGCAGAAGATTCCTGAGGAGTTGAGGAGCGAGATTTTCTTTGGCTTAAACTACAAGAACAATTTTAATTCCTCACAGCTCTCCCAATTTCATTCTGTGGCTCCCAGGGTTGAGAAGAGCTGCTGCAGAGTATGCAAGTGGAGTTATCTCATTCAGGGTGATTTAAAAGAAAAACAAAAAAACACCAAAGTGTTTTGCTTTGGGATGAATGACAAGGAGGAGAGAAAGAAAAAGTAGCAACATGACTGGAATAACAAGGCCACATTTTCTGCTACTGCCTCAGATTTGGAAGATATCAAGAAGACAAGCAAATGCCAGAACTCATAAGGTTGCACATTCATGCAGGAACAAGGCAATTAACTACGCAAGCTATGCACAGGTATATGCCAACCAGCAGACCTAAAAGCAGAGACTTGCCTGAGCAACTGTTTGAAAATGAACAGCTGTAAGAATGAATTAATAGCAGATTTCCAGGAAGAAAGCACAGATACAGTAAATCCGATTTCAGTTTATCGTGGATGTATCCGGAGTTTCTTTTCTTCCTAATATATGGTGCAGTTTCTAGTTCAGGTCCGCCTGCCCTGTGGAAATGACCGAGGGTTAGAAGTGTTCAGTTGTAGCAGCAAGGTGTTACAAACTGCTGCTTTTCACACCTTTAAAATAGTATTTGAGAAGGTTTGTTAGGTCACCTGGAAAACCACCCAGAGCTATGCAGCAAGAAACGTCTGCGAGAAGATGATTTCCTCTACCAAAGAGAGGTAATAGAAACTATTAAGTAGAAATGATTTGCCTACTTTTTGGTTACCATTTGCTGGACAAGTGCTTTGGAGTGTGGTGAAGTGGGCAGTCACCACACTGGCTTGTACAAGAACAGGGTCTGTTGCTGGCAACTTTGCCTACAACTCCATATTCCACATGGGCTGCCTGAAGTGTGTGAGAAGTCATTTGTCACCAAAATGGATGATTTCCTGTTTTTCCAATTTGTTCTGTATCTGGTTTTGTTTCTAGGTAGAGCTAGACTTGAAGGCTCCAAGTAGCCTTAATGTCTTGGCTCTGATTTTAATTTCCTTTAATATTGAATGAGAAGATGAGCTCTCATTTTCCAAGCTGATTATTGGAATCTGCAAGATCATCCTGTAGGATGCCTTTCCCTTTTTTTTTTTTTTGTTAAGTTTTGGCCTTTCTACTGGTAACAGCTAAATAGAACAGGAGCTAAACAAGAAGGATATCAGGAATTCATTTCAAAAGCATGTTTTCAGCTGTGTAGGGAGAAGTGCTTTGCTTTAAAAGGCTAAAAAAAGGCAATATTTAAAAGGCTGTGTTTCTTACCCATCTTGTGTAGCCCACAATGAGGCTCCTCTTCTTCCCTGCTGTTTTCACTTAGAACATAGTAATTACATTTTTATTATTTTGCCATGGATGAGGTCTTCATTCATTTGACAGTCTCCAGACTGAATTTCTCAGGATGTTCTCCGACATGAAGACTTGATGTAGCATCACTGATCTTCAGTGCTTTAAGCACATAGCCCACCAGCATAGCAATGTCCATGGGGCACTGAGCAGGGAGCAGCGGCGATGCTGCGGTTCACTGGCACTGTGCTGGCTTTACTTGCGGTCCGATCTGCTCCCCAGGCACGTCCCCCCCGGGTCCCGGGGGGACTACACTCCTCACTGGGGCACCTCTGCTTCATGGGATGTATCTGGCCAGAGCTTCTTGCCATTGTTTGGTCTCCTGATATTTTTTAGCCCTTCTGAACCAAAACTTTCTCAGGAAATGAAGGCCAGCGGTGTGTTCCTCCCACACACATGCGGGGATCTGAAAACAGACAAACTTTCCTAACTAGCTCGTTTCCTAATTATCTCTTTGGATAATAATCCAATAACATAAACAAACAAACAAATTCCCTTCCCCTTAAGAACAAAACAAAATCCCATCCCTTGAAAGCCCAAGTCCGAATTCAGCCGTGAGAGAAAGGCTGAGGCTACAGCCTCAAAATGAAATCAGCCGGTGTGGGAAGCAAAGCCTGAAAGGGTGACGGGGGGCCGGCGGCGCAGCTCGCCCCGCAGCCCCGTGGCAAAGGGCCAGGGCAGCTGGAGAGGTCGGGGGCTGCGGCGCGGACCGGGCTGTCCAGGCAAGGTTAAGGAAACTTGCTAAGCACATCCCAGCCCAGTAAGTCACTATTTTTTCCGTTGACTTCACAACAGTAAGTATCAGTCAGGGAAAGCCTATGACTGCCAGCTGCTGTGCTAACCTCAGTCAGGGCAGTTGAGTGCTCCACTGTACGTCCAAACCAGTCACCTGCCTGAGCGTATATCGCAATTTTCTTTGTTCAAGTGTGGAAAATAGGTGCAGCGCATCACTATGTTATATTAAGTGTGTGATGTAGCTGTCTTTGGTATAGACCAATAAACACTGTGAGAGCTTTATGCCTTGCCCTTCTGCTTCTCTAACTGAGAGGTGCCTGTAAAGAATGGTGGGTGGCTGGAAAGGACGTCTAGCTTGGGAAATACCTGCCAGAGATGGAAAAATACAACCTGAGGCCTCAGATTTGAAAAAGAACTGGAGAAGCTGACAACACCTCCCCCTCCCCACCCGTTTTTTTTTTTTAAAAAAAAAAAAAAAAAGAGAGAAACCCCAAACACCAGGAAGGCAATCACGGCACCCTGCTGCTCTAAATAAGAAGGATTAAGGGAGAAAGGGGAGCCTCCCTGCCAAGCAAAAGACCTATCAACTGTACTGAGGAAAAGGATTTGAAGGCATTAGGTTGTTTGAGTTCCTTGTAGTTAGTTGATGGTTTTTTTTTAAAAACAAATTTTCATTAGGTGAAACTGATGTGTTTTATGGAGAAAAAGAATCAACACAAACCAGGCTGCTGAATCATTGTATTTTGTTAAATAGTTTTTTTTTTTTAACAGGGGGAGGAAAGAAGAAAGAAAAACAACTGTGAAAAACCTTCTGGAAGATTTAAGTGTTTTTAAGTGGGATGATAACAATAAATTGCAGAGTTGCTGGCCCTGTTACAGATGATGCATGTGAAATGATCCAACAGCTTGTGCTGTATTTTTCTGTTTGCAGGGAAGCAATAAGCCGACTGTGTGAAGCTGTATCAGGTACAAATGGAGCTATAAAAAAGCGGAAGGTAAATACTGTTTTAGCTGAATGATTAATTTTCTATATCTGCTTTTCATAAGCTGGATACATGATTCCCTAACGGGCTTCAGTCCATGCTGGAGTTAGCGCACATTAATCCACCCGAACTCAGTACAGTGTGAAAGCACTTGTAGCAGGGTGTTTAGCCTGCTTGGTTTGGGGCTGAGACCATGCCCTGCCTTATTTTCTTCAGGATTAATGCTTTGCCCAGAGTTCCTGCTCCTAGCAGCCTTTGCAGTGCCTGGTGCTTTACAATTTTTAGGTTCTGTCTCGTAAAATGTCAGAGGGTTGTTTTTTTTTTTGATTGCAAAAGGGAGCTCATTCACTGGAGGATAACCTGATTGTTATTTTTATCTATCTATCTATCTATAGATATATTTTTATATGTATATTTATATAAAAAATTAAACACAACTAAAATGACAGTGTTTAATGGGCTGATCACTTATTAAATAACAGGGATGCAATGAGGGGCAACATCAGTGACTGCTGTTGGATTGTCTGGTGGAACTTACTGATTCCCTTCTGTAACTGTGGGGCTTGGGAGGAATGAACTTGCTCCTGAAAAATGAGTATGTGAGAGAATTGCTTCATCCCCAGGAAATGAAGCAGAGTTCAGCAGGAAAATTACACATTCTGAATTACTGAGCCAGCTATAACATTCAGCTCACTGGGATTTTGCTTTAAATTTTTTTCCCATTATTGACATAAAAACCATGCCTACAAGTATTGTATTCAAAGCTGGTATTTGTTAGAAGGTCTATTTGCATTTGATCAAGCCATTATCCTTGCTCCACTGAAATTCTCAATAAGATATCGTAAAATCTACCTGACTTTGATATGTTTCTGCCCCTGACAGACACAGCTGACAGCCTCTTTCTTTTGTTTCTTTGTTCAAAGCCTCCAGTGAAGTTTCTGTCTTCTGTACTTGGCAAAAGTAACCTTCAGTTTTCTGGTGTGAATATAAAACTGACCATTTCAACAAGCAGCCTCACTTTGATTAATGTTGAGACGCAGCAGGTAGGATACATATAAATCAGTGTCCTTTTCTCCATGTTACTGTATTCTCCTCCTTTTGTGGCTTCTGAAGGAAAGGCTGAGCGCTTTGAAGAGAAAGCAGCACCCTTTAGTCTTCTTGTGCATGCCTGGTAAAGCTGAATTACATGATGCCTGTGAATTTAAAAATTAGAGCACTTTGGAGGAATTGGACATGCAGCACATATACCCCTTTTGTTTACAATGGTGTCTTCCATGGGGAGGGATCCTTAAGTGCTTGGCAAACTGTTTCTCTTTGTGTGTCTGCCTGTACAGTGCCTAGTAAACAAGGCACTAGTCCCAACTGGACTTTCTGACAAGTCCTAGGGAAGAAAAAATTGATAACAGTATTGAGTCAGAGCTTGGCTTTGGTGTCATTCAAAGCTATTCAAGGGCCTCCTGTCCCCTGGACCTCTGTGCTAGGAGGAATAAGGATTTATGGCAGCATGTTTCCCTTCCTTTCAGGTACAGCAGCAAAGGGCTTCCCTACAGCAGGTAAAACTCTGGGGGTTGGCAGCTAAATTGTGGCCCTTTTAACCTGTTCCTGTTTGTATCGGGACTAAAAGATGGCCGGACAGATCTCTTTCCAAATACACTGATGTGCCCAGTCACTGCACACATGGGAGTGCAGGACGCTGTCTTGAAATTTTTTCTAGGTCTTTCATTACTAGACCTTTGCAAATGGAAAATCCTATTTATTCTCTTCTTGCACTGCCACCATGTTTCATTGTGTTCACACCTGCATAATCTATTGCACTTGATTTTATAAAAAAGAACAGTTTGTCTCCAGGGATGAGGTAGTGTTTGAAACCTAGAACAGTTGATGCTTGATCTGGCTAGTGAAATTTCTACCAGGTAACAGTTTGGTGCTAGTGGTGAGAGAGAATATGAGCAGAATATCAGTAGGGCCTGTTTGTAAGAACACCATCATTATATACATCAGGCATTTAAATAAAATTGTTGGTAACTTTAAAATGCATTAATATCTCAAAACTTTGTAAATGCATCCAATGTCTCTAATTATTCCCCCTTTCAAAGTCTCATTTAGCTTCATACTGACAAGGTTAGAAGTTGGTGGTTGAACTCATTCTGAAAACCCTTGAAGGAAGATTACTTGGGGATCTAGACATTACTAAACATGAATGGCTAGTCTTAGAAATACTCCTTTTCTTATCTCCTTCCTTCACAAATGATACGTGCATTTATTAATGGATTGGGTTGTCATGAACTTAATTGCTTGCTCTATGAAGATATGTGCTCTGCTGTTTTCTAAATCTGTGGCGCATGAGCATGTTTAACTAGTTTGTCATGCTTTTCAGATTATTGCCAACCATCACATGCAGTCCATCTCATTTGCTTCTGGAGGTGACCCAGTAAGTATTGATTTATAAGATATACTTCCGCAGGTATAATGAAATTATTATGAGAATATAAGTACCTGCAAGTACTTTGCTTCATCCCTTCCTATCCACAAGCATTAACAGAGCACACTGCACTTCTGGATTGTGATCAGTAATACAAGAAAAGTGAGGAACTGAGACCGGAAGGGAGATGTGGTACAGAGACTCAGTGGATCTTTGATAGATACATATAGTTAACTTCCCTGTTGCCCATCAGTGAGCCTCAGATCATTCAAAAGCCCTCAGACTTGGGGATCTAAAAATAAGAACACATGAACATAGGAATTGTATCACTTCTGTGGTCCCTGTAATCCAATACCTGTCACAAAAGTGGTCAGCACTGGCACCTCTAATTTTTTAGACTAATTTTCAGTCAAACAGTTTCTATGAGACAGATGTGACATAACCTTCTTCCTGCAGATATGGGTTTTTCTCCTAGTATCATAGTGATTGATGTTTTCAAGCACGAGGTTTTCTGTCCTCTTCCAAACTCTTTACTGCAATGTTTATAAGCAGGGAATTTATCATCCATAAACGTGCCCTATTCCCTCTTCAAACCTAAGCTAGCCCAGCCCTGCCACCATTCTGAATTTCACACTCCATGTGGTATGGAAACAGTATTTTTTTTAATCAGTTTTGAATTTTCTGCCCTTCGATTTTGCTAAATGTCTCCCTGTTCCTCTGTTGTGAAACAGGGAAAAGAGAAGGCTGTGGGTCATGCTCTTGGTAACAGTGGGGTAGAAGCCAGATCTAGCTTTGACTGGAAGGTGACAGATCTGCCTCTTTGGATTTAGGAGCAGGCGAGGGAAAACAGCTGGGAACTGGCCCTCTGTGGCTGATGGATCTTCTCTGGAGGGCCCTGTGGGTGGTGTAAGGAGCCCAGCTGCTCTGCTCTGCTCAGATCCTGCCCAAGCTGCCCGAGGACTGGAGCTGGGCTGGGTGGTGGGGAGGGAGCACGTGTGCAGGGTCTGTGCTCTCAGTCCTGCACCCAGACGGGAGGTACAGTACAGGCCTGGTGCCGAAGTACTACATCCTTAAAGATCCCATTTGAAGTTTAAGGCGTTTTGAGATTCTAAGAAGTTCAAATTTCACCTTTCGATGCCTGCGCTGTCTTAATACACAACACTGTACGGTACAGTCCTTGGGCTTTGCAGACCTTTCCTGATATGGATTTACAGGTAGCTCCAAGTGCTAGCACGCTGTGGTGCTCAGCATCACAATGCTTCGTTTCCAAGTTCCAGTTTTCTTGATAGTTAAACAATTTAAATATGTCCTTAAGCTGACTTGTTTTTGAGGTGTGTACCGTGTCCTAGATGCTGGCTGTCTACTTTGTCTTTATGTAACATTTTGAAGTTGGAAAATTGAGGGATGTGTTTTCAGACCTCTTTTCAGTGGGCTGGATGAATAGTTCTCCAGGGCTTGTTTACCTTTTTAAAGTCTTTTTTTATGTGCTTATCCTGGATTGGTCTTCTACAATGATCCCATCAGATCTCACAGGCTACACAGGGCTGGGTTTGGTCAGTGGTTAATGGCGGGACCACCAAGAGATGTGCTGCAGGAAATGGGCTTGGTGGTGCAGCTGGTGACACTTTTCCTACTGGGAGAATATGTCAAATGGAGGTCTTGCTTAGTGGTGGTAACTATAAATCTAGTGGCACTTGACATAATGGGCAATTTTGGCGGCTTGTTCAGGTAATTTCTCCAAAATTCTCTTTACATTTAAAATGGGACATAGTTTCCAACAGGACATGTCTCTCCACCTGCCCCTACATTCAGGGTCTAAGTGCAGTTCAGTGTTGCTCTGCACTGTTAAGGAGTAGCAAATTCTGCCTGAGAATAAAGCCTATTCTGGCTTTATTTTAAAGCAAAGTCATCCATGCATGTACATAAGCATTACAAAGATATAAAAATAGCGTGTACTGCTCCAGTTACTTTTGTTTCTAGTTGCTCTCTAGATCTGATTTATTTATCCTAAAATATTTGTGGACTTTTAAGAAAAACCTGAAAGGAAAAGGAAGGAAATTGAGTTCACTAAATGCATAACAAATATTTAGCTTGCTTTGTTTTAACGATATTAACGTTGGAGATTTAAAAAAAAATATCTAGGACAAATTCTGCTGGCCCTAAGACCTGCCTCTCATGTCATTCATTGTGAATTATTAAATGATTGTTCTTGTGCATATTGCAAATGGGGGCCTTGTTTCCTGCCAGCTGATTGCATCTTCCCTCAAGAGAGCCATGCCTTTAGGCTGTGAATTGCATTTTCCCCATCCCGCCTTAAAGATCCAAAATAACAAAATGCATCTTTAATAATTAAAAGAATGTTATTCATTACCTCACCGTTTTTACTATAACAGTGAATTATCAAGTGACTCTCTCCTTTTGCAGTATGACTAGAAATGTTAATTTTCTATTCCAGTTCCCTTTTCAGTTTGACTAGAAAAAGTGAGGATTATTTCAATGTTGGCTGGAAAAAGAATCTGAAACAGACAACTGATTATACTGAGGTTGTCTGATCTCAGCAGCAGCCTTGAGATACAGAGTAATTTAACCTGATCGTAGCCAGACTAAAATCAGGCAGCAGCAACTGAGATCAGATACCTATTGTATTCTGCAGTATTTTAAAGATCAACTTTTCTCTGAGATGCCTTCAAAACTCAATCTTCATGCTACAAATCAGAAATATTCTAACTTGTCCTTGGCAGTATATTAGCACTATTTTATCTTCCACTGATACTGATAAGGACTATCCCAGCTAAGAGCTGTGACTGGCAGTCATGCAGCCCTAACACATTACACAGGAGAGGCTTCGAGCTTCGTGGGAGCAGCAGAAGAGAGCAGCATTGCCTGCTGATGGGGCACCAGTTGTGTTTCTACTCCTGTTGCAGAGTTTGGAACTGAATACATGGTTTATTGAAGACTCAACGAATGCCAAATGGTCTAGTGCATTTATTACAAGAAAAAGATTCCGGGACGATTACGGTGTTGATAGCTACCAGTGTGTCACTGATCTTTCCTGTAGCCCACTTTCCTAGTACCTGCAGTTGTTTTCTCTGAAAGAAGCACACTTTTTAAAGCTAAAAATATATCTCTCCATACGCAGTTGCTTTGCTGTGGTGGTAGGGTTGTTCATAATGATAACTTTAAAGATAAACTGTTGCCTTCTTTCCTATAGGATACAACAGACTATGTCGCATATGTAGCAAAAGATCCTGTTAATCAGAGAGGTATGGAAACAATTTTCAGATTGTTATACATGTTTATATGATTGCTTTATCTGTACCAAGGAATTGTCTGAGTTTTAAAATTAAAAAGCTACTGAACAGCTCGATATTCTGTACAATTTTTTACTTCCCTGTATCGATATGGGTGATGGTATGCAGGCAGCGGCTTTAAATGTCATATTCTTTGTGCAACAAAGTGAGAATCTGCAGGTCAGACTAAAGCTGTACTAGGTTCTGGCTCCATGTAGGGGTAGGAGCCTTCCCAAGCTGGCCTGGCCTGGGGAGGAAAGGCAGAGCCTGGCCAGGTAGGCAGCTGCCCTGCTCTGGGACAACTTCCAGCTGAGGGAAGGGTAGTGAACAAGCCTTCTCATCTAAGCCAGACTGCTGCGTGTGTTGCTGGAAGGCAGAGTGGGGTATATAATCAGCTGTATGAGACCTCCTCCCCTCTGGAGGCTAACCCAGGGGATAAAGTCCTTTTCCATCCCTCTCATTATTTGCCTGCAGTACAAGAAAGACGGGCCTTTGGCTGCTTCTTTCATGCCAGACAGTTCTCAGAGCAACACTGCCGATGGCTATGAAGTTGGTAGTGGCAGCTCACAGGAGAGCTCCCTCTAAAGGTGCCGTGGATGGCTCAGAAGATCAGGATGTCTTCTGGAGAAGCTGGGCTGGAGCCTTCTAGTGTGGCCTGCCACCTCCCTGTAGCTCCATCACTGCTATTTTGACTGACGTAGGGCACCCTGTGAGTTCACCAGTAAGTCCTAGTATTGATCCTGGGATGTGCAGAACTCCTGTAGCCTGGCAGCCTGCAGGCAGGGCTGGCAGCTGGCCCAGCACCATCCCTGAGTGAGTGCTCTCTCATGGTGGCTTTGCAGAGGGGAGAGCCGGTCCTGGGCACAGGGCACTCTCCACTGGAGTGAGTTTCCTGAGGTTGTGCATGAGAACAAGGACTGGTGGCAGGAGCATGGTCTTGCCCCGAGGGAGCCTTGCCCCAGGCTGCCAGAGCACCTGAACTTGTGTTTTCATGCTGTTTCACAGGAGAACTGCACACTGGCAGGGCTGGTTCTCTCCCCTGCTTCTGCTTATTGCCAGGCAGGGAGAGAAAAGGAGATACAGGAGCACTCCATGCAGGAAGCATAAATGGAGAGTTTCTTTTATTGAGGTACAAGTTGCTACTATGATTAAAAAATACCTAGAGCAGTTTCCTTAACACATCAAAAATCTCAGTCTGTATAATGTCCTAAAGCCATCTAGGTGCGTAATTTCATGCCCAGCTTTTCTGCTGTAAGCAATATAGCTTGTGTCTCTATTTTCTGTTATACAGTGCATTTATTTAATTAAAGGTGTCTCTTTGCAGCATGCCACATACTGGAATGTCCCAATGGGATGGCGCAGGAGGTGATAAACACCATAGGGCAGGCTTTTGAGCTTCGGTTCAAACAGTACCTGAAGAACCCATCCGGCCTGGTTACGTCTAATGAAAGGTCAGCACAGGTTTCCTTCTCTTTAGTACTTTTCAGGAAAACACACTCCAAAGAATGATCCATAAATAAGATGCTTTGGCTGTGTTTCCTGGACATATGCTAATTGTAATATATGCTGTATATACAGAGTACAGTAGACTAAAATGAGCTTATTCCAGTAAACTCCATTGATTTCTGTGACATTTGTACAGGTGCATAACGCAGAATTTAGCTGTACCGTTCCTTAGCTAAAACAGCCTTAAGTCATGCAAGTAAGTTGAACAAATGTTCAAATTACTCTGCCCAAGTGAGTTCAGCTCTCTAAATACTGCACATGCACACACACGCACTGAGCTCAGTCCTGACCCATGCCAAGTTTAAGCTTGCTGCAGCTGTGGAACGTGTGTGGTGGGGAAAAAAGCTATTGTAGTTTACCTTTCTGCTGTTCTGCTCATGTCCTGGCAGCAGCCTCAGATTCCACCTGGTGTGACTTACATCAGCCTCGTGTACCGAAATAAACACAGCCACCACTTGGCATTTTAAAGTATGAAGCCCTGTCCTCTGCTCATTGCTCAAAATATAGGGCCTAGATTAATTTCTGGACCGCAGTTCCCCATTTCAATTACCCTTTTTCCATTGCACTGGGGACACAATTCTTGCTCTAATTTATGGCTCCCCTCACAGGTTAGCCATGCCTATTTTTCTCAGTCTTTTCTTTACTGTAACGCCAAATTTGATTGCTCGCTACCTCCCATGAGTAGGTAAAGCTGTAATGCTGCTGAAGTGTGTTCTGAGCACTGGGAGTCGCTGTGCAGACGGTGTCACTGGTACAGTGCCTGATGCAATGCAACAGAACTGGTTTTATTACATAACAGCAGCCCCAGCTCCAGTTTATATTTATTTCATCGTATATAGTGGTTCTTGCCATTCCACTGTTAATACTGGTCTGTTTTCCCTGGGGACAATAACCAGAGGAAGAGCCTTTCCTATGAAACTCTGCTAGGTTATGCCACAAGTAAATCAGAGCAAGGAGAAATGGAAGAGGCTAATTAGATTCCCTTCTTGAGCCTAACCCACAGCCAGCCTCAGAGAACGGTCCTTAGGCAGAGGAGTCAGATATTGCTGTGTGAATGAGTCACTCACTTCCAAACTACTATGAATCACATAATCAAATACTTGCAGTGCATATCACATAATCAACTACTTGAACTTTATCTCTTTCCTGCTCAAGGCCTTTTATCCAATTATTTTCTTGTTAATCAGAGAAGTAAGATTTGAGATGAGCTTTTTATTTCGGGACTGGAGACAGTACAGGAAGCACCTAGTTGTTTTGCAGTGTATCAGCTGTACATTTAAACTATCATCATTCTGGTTTATCTCAAGAAAAACATTGGATGCTCTCCTTTGTGTAATTCAGTGTTTTCTTCAAGCTGAAACAGAACAGTTATATTGATTGTGGTTATTAAAATCAGGGTACATTCCACTCAGGAAAACTATTTTTTTTTTTTGGTAGCAATATTTGATTTTCTAAAACAGTTGCAGGCTTGTCTAACTAAATGCCATGAGGTTTTAATTGTCTCTTGTAAGTATCTGTCCCCGCTACAGCAATCTCTAGATTTATACAGTTGAGACAAGAAGCCAGGGGAATTAGTTTTATGGTCTACATTTTGGACACCTTAATGAACGATGCATTGGCACTCTTCTGTCAAAGTTTCAGTAGGTGGCTCATATTTTCAAGTCAAAGAAAAGGGACCTTGGCTGCTCAGTGCTAAGAAAATGACAGTACCTCCCTGCACCCCAAACTGTGATGACTCCATTTTTAATTCATGAAGAAGTAACTGGAAAAATAAACAGCTCTGAAAGTTCAGACCCAAAGCCCTTTACAGCCTCCATATGGCTAACCTGTGTATTGTGCGATGCCCAAACAGTGGGGACGTTTGCCTACACTAGAAAGCAGTTGATTACATCAGTTGCTTTTTTTTTTTTTTCCATATTTTTTCAGCGAGGCAGCAAATGCTAATGGATCAGCTGGGAATTCACAGGAGAGGGAGGATCATGAATATTACAATGAAATTCCAGGGAAAGAGCCTCCCACTGGTGGAGTGTTAGACATGCGAATGAAAGTGCAAACAGACCAAAGGGCTAACTGTCTTATACAGTGCAAAAAGCAGTATTGCTTGGTAAGTACATCATCTTCTGGGATAACTATTCACTGCCTATTATGGGAATGAATAATAAAGTGTTAGTGTGGTGTAAAGCATGGCATTAACTTCAGAACCAGGTCCTGATTATCCTGGGAAAGGGATTTTTAGGCTAGATTTAATGATGCTTAGTACATAATTGAATCCCAAAGCACTTTCTGAATATTAACTGGTTTGTCCTTAGAGTACTTTTAGGAGACCAAGTAATATTCCCTTGTTCACTCGTTAGCTGTGAGAAGAAAATAGATACAGATTTAAATGGCTTGTCTGAGAGAACATCTGCAAAATCTGGGACCTCCTGGCTCCTGATTCCGTGATCTGATAAATATTTCATCCCGTCCATTATGCTCTACAGCCTATACATACAACATTAACTGATTGCAATGTATATACAACATTAATTACCTTTGGAGTGTTTCAAGAGGCTCTGTTAAATCAGCCACAGCAGCGAAAGATGCATATATCTGTGGCTCTTGTCTGGGATAGGGGGGAATAAAACCCAATCAGTCAGGGAGTAAAACCAGCCAGGTTCAGACTGGCTGCACAGACTTCAAAGCCTGCTGTGTGAGTTCTTGGAAACACCAGCATTTCCCCACTCAGGGAAGCAGGCACCACCGCTTTGCTCAGAGGGAGCACACTCAGATGTGCCCGCTGGAATCCAGTTGGTGCTGTCTAAAAAGTTGCTGCTCCCAAGTGTTATTTGTGTCTGGTGGCAACTGCTCCCAGGTTCCTGTGCATTCCTGTGCTACTGCTCCATCCACTTTTTGCTTTGTTAGGCTCAAGCATACTCTACATCTCGGCTGTGGGCCTGCTGGTCTCTGCCTCCCCAACAGTTCTCTAAAAAGGTGTTTGACTATATCCTGAGTTTGCGTTTGAAGCTTGTCAGAGCTGTTGCAAGGAGTTACCCTGCAGCACATAAATGCAAATTCCTTTCTTCCATGGGGTGTTACTTTTGTTTATCCTTTCAGTTCTGATAACCTTCTAGTGTTGCTCAGACAACTTGGTGACCATTTTACTTTCAAACCGTCATGCCTGTAGTTATTTCTTCTTGTTTTTATTGCAAGGAACATTTATTAGAAAACCTGAACTTTATTACTTAGGAGTTACACTGTATATACTAAACCTTAGATACGTAACTGGGCAGTTAATGGCCTCTGTGAGGTTGGAGTATGTCCAGACATGATGCCCTGTAAAAAGAAGAGTATCAGCATGAAATACTATTTGAGGAGATAGGAATTTTTTGGTGAAGAAGATACGTTTAGTTACCTGTATCCCAATTAACTGGTGCATGGATATTTTAAAGTTACCTGAGATTTCTAAGGGACTACTTTATGTGACTGTTTTTACAATTTTTCTACAGACAGACAGCCCAACATTCATCAATATATATGAAAATTGTCCAGAAGAAAACAAAACTGTGGGTATGTACTCTCTTTTCCTTCTCATGCATATGCAGAATTAACCAAGGCAGGCTGATCGGAAGAGCTGTCCCTTGGCTTTCCATACAATGGTGAAAAGTGTTCTACTTAGTGGGTCATTTCTAGTTCCCTAGATGAAGGGCAGACAAAAAAGCCTTACAGCTTTTCTAAAGGCCACTAATCTATCTTCATGTCTGCTGGCAGACTTACTTGTTTTACTTGTCATGATACTGTACAGTAGCTCTTTGGGTTTTTTATTCTCTTTAATACTCTTTGTTGTTTTATTTCCTTACATACCCTTTGAAAAAGGAAGATACTTCATTGCTTATCAGTCTCTGAAAATACCCCTTCCCCCTACAAATGCTTGATGAGACACAAACTGTCAGCATCAGGCGGTTGTTCCAACAGAGCCTGTGCCCTTGGTTCCAGCGTCACTGGCTTCTCAGTGTGACTATGCCCTTCCCCTGCCTTGGGTGGCTTTGTGCCCGAGATCAATTTACCTTTAGCAAAACCTGCTCTCTGGGACCCCAGGAGATCACCAGCCTCCATCCCTTTCAGGACTTCCCTTGCCACAGCTGTTGCCCTGAGCACATTTCCCCAGCTCATCTCTTTCGCTGCACAATGAGGTCCTTTTTGAATTCCCACCTGCATGCTCTAAAGTGATCTATTACGCTGTCTGCAGGAGACAGTTCAGTTTCTTGTGTTATTTCTGATTTAAGGAAAAGAGAATCAAATGGTTTCTACAAAGAGAGGGTGAACAAATAAAAGAATGAATGAATAGATCTATGAATAAAACGTTTGCTAAAGAGCAAAAATATGCATGCTATTTGGCTAGCTGAAGTGCTATTATTTTCATACCCTGCAGGGGATATTCTGTTAGCCTGTTCCTAGGCTTCAATCTTAACCTGACAGATGTGGCTTTGGCTCTCAAGGCAGAGCCACAAAGAGCCAACCTCTTCCATCTTCCCTGCTCCACCAGAATAGCAAGAGAGAGAATTGTTCAGCTTCCCACAAGCTTTTTTTGTGGTGCAGAGGGGAAGGAAAGGGTTTTGCAACAAAGAATGTATATGGCTTGTATCTCTGTAAAGTCATATGTATTAATTTCTTTTCAATCAGTGGGAGGTTTACTGCTGACATTGAAGCAGAACTGAACCAGTGCGGAACATTTTTGAAAACTTTAGTCTAACTCATTTTGGGTGGTGTACCTTGTGCCTTCTAGCCATAAGGAAAAACGAGTTCATCTGCCAATTTTTCTTTTCCTTCTGTATGACTTTAGTGGGATATAAAAGAACAACAATGTTCCTGTTTCAGCTTTTACAGTTATTTTAACTTGAGGTTAAAAAGAAAAAGAAGGAAATCTGTGCATACTATATACTAATTGCAGGTAATTGTGGTGAAAGATCACAGAAGACGAAAAAAGAGGCAACATTATTGAAGCCCGCCTACAAAACAGATCTTTTTGATGATCCGTGTTACATCAACACACAGACCGTGCAGTCTGCAGTCTGTACAGCCCGTGGTACAACAACAGCACAGATCCATGGGAGCCCTCTGCGTCAGGCCAGTAGGTTCCCATTGCAATACCATATCTTTCTAAGCTTTGAAAAGAGGGGGTCTTGTCATCTCTGTGCATGGAGAAAGATTTTCGTTTCCCCATAAGAAATATAGAAAAGACGGGGGGGAAGAAAGCCATCCTGGTTGGTTTTTTTGCTTGTTAAATTCAAGACAAAGGGGATTAAAGAGTAAAAGTAGTGATGGTAAGCAAGCAGAGTAACCTTTTATCTTTTGTAGCTGATTGACAGTCTTTAAGATGATGTGAAAGCTTGGGACTGCACCATACCTCAAGGAAGAGGGTTCTCCTGTATGCTCAAGATCTTAACCACTCCAAGGTGGAAGTGGCCTCAGATGCCTTTGCTTCACAGGCAGTAGCATGCAAGGTCATAGTGGGATCGTTATGACCATCTTTTCTCAATTCTTGCATAAGTGACCATTGAATGTCATCTAATAACTTCTAAATCAAACTATCTGATCAGTAGTATCTATTAAATGTATGTCAAATTAAGTCTTGATTTACAGACTCAAAGTGGTGGATATCCATTAAATGACTATATAGTTGCTAGTGATTGCCCTCCTTATTGAAAATATTTTATTTATTAACTTTGCCTTTTATGGTTTCCCACTGACTGTTTTCTCTGTCAGAGCTGGCTCCATGCAAGAAAGTGGGCAAAGGACTGGACAGAACTACAGTATAGGAAGTCTGTGACCATTGAGACATTTCCAGCCTGGGGCTGTATTATGCTCTAAAAAGGAACTGGCTATATCCTGAGGAGCCTTAGGTTGCACAATTCCATTGAAGAAGTGGTATCCTCTTATTTTCGTTAGAAAAATCCTGCCTGTGAATCATTTGCAGTCTGCCTGGCTATATCCCAAACCACCCAGTTTTGTTAGTACATTCAGTAATTGTTCATTTTTTCACAACTGATGCATCATGCTGTAATCCTTCCCTTCTGGCTCCGTTGGCCATGTTGTCTTACATTCCCGCACATAGCTGGAGCCACTCAACATGATTCTCCCAATGATCCATGACAATCTCTTCAGAGCTTGTTAAGGAAGAAGGAAGAACTAGATCTTAAAAAAAAAAAAAAAAAAAAAAAAGTGGCTAAAAAAAAAAAACCAACCTTGTTTTTACAGGGAAGATTTGACTTTTTAATACAACCAAAGAAATACAAACCCAAAACAGTAAAGCATCAGAAAAATTCCTCTTTCCAATCTCTGTTGCCTAGTGACCCAAGGTTTTCCCATCTAAGGTATGGGAGGAGATGGTGTGATAATTTTACCTAATGCACTGGAGGGTTGGGAGCATTCATGTGTGCATATTATTACAGTCTGTAAGGTTGGTTTGATCACAGCTTCAAGACTGAACCATTTGAATTTTTTAAAAGCTATAAAAAATATTGTCTTGCATCCTTTTAGGATGAAGTTCTAAGTGAAGTGTCCCATACGTTCCCTTTCATTTAATTTTAGAGTTACCGGAAACTGTTCAGCAGAGTGCCACAAGCAACACAGCTGGTCTCTGTGTTCTGCCACAAATAAAGCAACAGCTAAAGAATGAAGATTGTTACCATGGCAAATTAAACAGGAAAGCAGCAGAGAGCCTCTTAGTCAACGATGGGGATTTTCTGGTGCGAGAGAGCACAACATCACCTGGTCAGTATGTCCTCAGTGGACTTCAGGGAGGGCAAGCAAAGCATCTGCTCTTGGTGGATCCTGAGGGCAAGGTATGAACATTTCCTATACTGAAATTTCAGGGCTGCTCAGATATTTCAGTCAAAATGCATGGGTGCACTCCAGGAAGTAGAACTGATCTGGTTCCATCCAGGTTAATTTAAATTTAGCCAGTGACTCCAGTAGGTTTGAAAGTTCAATTCAAGAACTTGTAAGCACCAAAGTACCATGGAAACAGAAGTGAGGTACTTAAATATTGTTGTTAGTCCAGGTGCTGATAATTAGTGTATACACTTAATACATCCTTTGAGTCATTATTATGTTGCTAGAAAAATAACTCTAACATTAAATAATGAATTTGATTAGTAACACACTTCTGGATACAGCAAAGGTAGAGCTGGTTTGTTGTCACTTCAATTCTACTTGCTTCTGCCTAGGGCTAGGAGAGCAGTCCTGAGTGACTTCTCTCAGGGGAGAGAGTAAAGCAGAAAAGTAATTCTCAGTGGGATTTAGGGAAAAAAATCTCTTTTCTGTGGAGAAAAAAAAAAAAAGTTGTTTCATTCTCCTTAGCAGAATCAGCCCAGTTCTACACACAGTCTCTTTAACTGGTCCTCTGCTTTTCATGTCAGCTAAAGGCACGTCAAAGGATAGGTCTGAATTGCTGTCTACAGCCTAATGACCCTGCTCCAGAGAGTTCAGTGGCTTAAATGCCTTTTGACTTTAATGTGCTGGGCTCACATCCAACCAGTTATAAGCACAATCTAACCATCAATATATTCTTTTGCTTCTTTCATTAGGTGAGAACCAAAGACCATATATTTGATAGTGTGGGTCATCTTATTCAGTATCACATGGAAAATAATTTGCCAATCATCTCTTCTGGAAGTGAAGTGAGCTTGAAGCAGCCTGTAAGGAAAGAGAGTAATGTTGGACACATGCAATATCACAAATAATCCCTTGGATCTCACAAATCCCAAGACAATTTATATCTGAAAACTGTACTGAGAACTGTCTATTATGAGGGCAATTCAAAAAAGTATAGACTGCACTTTCTGCTGCTGTTCCAGAAGATACCCTTTTGTGTGTGTATGTATGAATATATGTATATGTGTATATCTATGTAGATCTATAGAGATCAACAAGCATAGTTATATAGATATATATAATCTTAATCTTAACAAAATTACACCTTCAGAGTGTGAGATTCATTTGTGAGGCAGTATTTTAGACATGCACAAATGTCACTTTCAAGGTCATACTGAATCAGTAACTATTTAAAAGCACAATTAAACCTTTACATGCAAAAGCTCACTTGAACGAACTGCTGGAACATTAGTATGTGCCTTTTAGCATAGAATTATTGGAAACTAATATTGTTTATACTGAATTAGTTTTGGGTGGTTAAACAAACATGTCTAAGCTTTTAACTATTTGCCAAAACAAATAGAATTTGAATATTACTAAAATGTCATCTGCTTTCGATAGACACTAACAATTTTGGTTTGCTTGTAACAGCACTTTACTAGCAAGTAATGTTTGAAATGAATAGCATTCACAATACAGAAAGGTTGTCCAGTTTCTTAGTAATTTTTTATCACTGTCTGACTACTCAAAGATTTGAGATTATGCAACATTTACAAAGTTGAAATTAATATATGTAATATAATTTTGGAATAGAACTTGTTAAAGGACAAGCATGCTAGATCCTAATATTTTTGTCTTGCATATGATTTTACTATTATTACCAATTATTACTGGAGACATCTCTTTTTAAAGGTAGGCTAAATATATTTTCATTGATTACATAGTTGTTTACAAACTAGAGAAGCTGAACAAAACTAACGATACATTTTGAGAGAAGACTATTTAAAAGACTTTGAACTTTGCATGTGCCCTTATTCAGTGTTCTTTCCAAAACAAGATATGGTTTTCCCTTTCTTCACGTAGAGTCCACATGTTCCTTAACATGGAAAAAAGTCTTTTAAAGGAAACCTATGAATTGTTTTGCCACAATAAATACTCTATGAACAATCCTGTATTCAGAGTGAACAGTGATTTCTTGGGTTTCCTGATGGAGAATAATAAGATTTAATAAGTAACTGAAGAAGGCAGAGGGGATTTGGGGAATGAACTGGTAGTCCGGGTGATGGCCTGAGAAAGTTGTCCCTTTAAGATAAGCAATGTCTTCTGGCATGAGCAGGGACATTCTCTCTGTCTCCCAGCCCACCGGCTCTGTTCCATTAGGCAGACAATTGTTGTGGAGTTCAGCAATTGCTGGAAGACTCGACTATAAAAAAAATACATTCTGTTCTTTTGCCTGTGTTCATGTTAAATGGGACACTGTAGTAAGAGCTCTTTCCTCTAGAAAACAAGAGGCGTCATATACACATAAAATTATTGAAGACATAAGCTTCCTTGGAGGGGAAAATATGATGTAAAGAGCCACACTTAGAGCTGACTAAAAACCATCTTTAATCTTATCCTCAGCTAATAGGCATAAAATAGATTTCATTCCTCTATAATATCGTGATTAAAATACTCAATTACCTATACTGAAGCAGTGAGAAGCTTTAAAACATTAGCAGTTGGTTTCCTTGCTAATAGTATGGCATTATTGGTACCTCAAGCCTTCAGACTAGAAGCTCAAGCTTAGGCCTGTTTGATCCTATGCAAGGTTTTCCCCTGTGAAGAAGGCCCCCAGCAAGAGTTCATGCTCAAGCATTGTGCCACTGCAAGGATAGCTGGCAAGAAACTGTAACTGGAATATTAAATCCTTTAATATAGTATCCTTTCTATTCTCATGTCTTACCAAACATCATAATGTGCTTGACATGACTTTATTGAGCAAACAATGAAGCAAAAATAGCTACTTCTGTGGCATGTCAAGGGGAAAGACCTGCATAGGGCAGTTTTGATTTTTGTATCAAAGCTGAATTTTATGACAAGTCATAGAAGGAAAATGCGCAGAACTCCATCTCTTTTTAGTACAAATCGAAGTTACTTGGGACTAGAATAATAGCATTTGGAACTGTGATAGTATGAGATCAAAGTTGTATGACTTTGCCAGTCAAGATGCTGACTTAGGGACTTTTTTCACTTCACCAGTTTTCACTTTACTAATGCATAAAAACATCCAGAGCCAGTGTGTGATGACTGGATCACAGTATGACGCAAAGTCTCCCTCTTGGAATATCACTAACTTAAACAGAAGAAAAAACCAGAATCTTTATTTTGTTGCTCCTGCATCTTTTGTATGTCTCTGAAGCAAAACTGTGAAGGAAAAAAAGGAAGCAAAGGGAGATAATTGGGTGATAGTGCAATAAAAAAGTATCTCAAAATCTCTTGATGTGAGAGAAAACAAAGAATCCAACTAATTACAGATACAATTCAAACACAACATATCCATACATTACAGACAACAGACATTTTCTTAGAATAAATTACATTCATTCTTCTGGAGCCAGAACTAGGAACTCAGTTTTTGGTTTCTAACATTTATGTGCCTTCACTTAGTTATTAATGCTGCTTTTAGCCTCTGTGGACCAGCCACCTCATGTAAAGTAAACTATCAGCTCCTGTGCAGAAGTCTTAGAAGAAGTAACTATGCTAAAAAAGAAAAAAAAATTACTTGGATTTTGGAAAGTTTTCCAAAATACTGTTCTTGAGAAAGTTAGTATGAGTTTCAGGCACATTTAGACTTTTTTTTTTTTTTAATTGTTTCAGGCTTGTTAAAATGCCTGGTTAATCTCTATTCTAATGGTTACTAGAAATCCCTGGGAAAAATAGCTGATTTTGCCTATAATGTCATATTTACAAGGCATAGCATGTTCGTTCTTTTTCAAAGCTCCTATAAATTTCACTGAAACATATTAACACACGCATCTGTTTGCTTCCATCCATAAAAATGTTGTAACAAATGACCCAAACGCCTCCCTCCTACCACAGCTTCCATTTTCTGGGGCTAGGGCAGGCAGGCACCATTATTAGTGCTGAGGGCAAGTGTCACCAGATGGAGCTGTTACATATCTTCCTCATCGCTGAACAAACACTCATTGTTCGAAAAACCTTTAAACCTCCCCCCCCCCCCGAATGCTTGCTACAGGCAATTCTATGTAAGAAGTTTGTTCGCTCAGAGAAACTTTAAATTTTTTAAACAGATTAAAGCAAGGTCTCGAAGCAGAGCGGCTCCCTTAGCACGGGGTGCCCTGAGGAAGGCTGCCTGTGTGCGGCCTGGCTGCTCCTGACCTCCCGTGAGGCTTCACCGGGCCAAGGCCGAGTCTCCCCGAAGGGTTTCCTGCCGTGCAAGAGGACAGGCTGCAGGCAGGTCCCTCAGGGGCCGCTCCTCTGTGAGGCGAGGGGCGGTAATTCGTGACCGTCCCCCCCGCCCAGCCACGCTGCTGCTCCGAACTGGGAGATGCTCGCGCCATCCAGTCAGCTTTCGTCATGACGCTGTCGTGAGGACCGGCCCCCGGTCACATGATGTCATCCCGTCGGGCTGTGACCTCACGAGGGCATCTCTCCGACCACGCCATCGCGCGCTGCCAGGCAACGGCCACGTCTCGCTGGGAGATGGCGCCTCCGCCGGACACCTCCCCTCGCCCGCCCTGCGCGCGCACCTGCAACGTCACGCGGAGACCCCGCCCTGCAGCGAAGCGGCCGCAGCCATTGGTCGACCTCTTAGCCAGTCAGCTAGCCAGGCAAGTTCCCGCGGCCATGCGCGCCTGCTTTCAAACAGTCGGCGGAGGCGGGTTTGCAGTGCAGCCGACCGCGACGGGGGCGGGGCGAGCGCGTCCCGCCCTCCCGCCTTCCTGCGCGGCGAGGCGATGCTACGGCTGCCGGTTGGCGCCCGCGGCTGTCAGTCAGAGCGGCGGGCGCAGGGTTCGGTTGTCATGCGGAAGAGCGGTGGACGCGCCTTTGTCGTGCCGGGGGGAGGCGGGCAGCCGCGGCGCCCGGCGGCTCAGGTGAGTCTCGGTTGCTCGGGACCGCGCTCTGCCTCCTCCTCTGCCGCCTCCTCCTCCTCCTCCTCCTGCCCGGCAGAGGCCGGGGCGAAGCCGGCCAAGGAGGCCCCGGCGGGAGGTGCTTCCCCGGCCGTGCCGTGGATAACGGCAGTAATCGCCCCCGCCAGCTCCCAGCCCCGCGCCGCGGCCCTGAGGGGGCTGAGGCGGCGGCTGGCGGGCTCGCCCCCCGCGCCCTGTGGCGGCGCGCGCTCCTCCGCCCGCCCCCCGGCCTCCCCCCGGCTCTCTGTGACTGACGGCGGCTCCTGCGGGCCGTGAGGCAGCGAAACGGGGCCGTGTCCCTTCGTCCGGTGCCTCAGCTCCTGGGGCTGGGAAGGGCTTTAAGGAAAGAGGAGAGGGCGGGCGTCGCGGGGGGCAGGTGGTCGTTTACAGCCGATGCGGGTCTGGGGGGAAGACGGCTGAGCTGCTGTAGCATAGCTCTCTGAGAGGTGCTGCAGACGGTCGCACCGTGGAAGCTGGTATTTTAGGGGTTGCACAGACAGGTACTCGCGGTGTTAGGACTCCTGCTGACTGTATTGGGGACTTGCCTTGAATATCAGTGACATTAAACATAATGAAGTGATACATTATGCCTTTTAACTTGGTAGTAATGCTCTTGTAAAGCTTACTCTATACTGAGTGAAGACTTCAGCATGTGCTACACCTGTATGCCCAAAGCATGTGCCATTCTGTAACATATTAATCAACCATTTCTAGTTCATAACTGCCTGTCAGGAGTGTCTCTTCATCAGGAAGTAACTTGTCTTGCAACCAAATGTGGGCCAGCACTTACACACTGCAGCTTGCTGTGAACTTGCTGCTCAGTGTAGACAAGTCCTTGGGAGTCTGAGTCTCTGTTTAAGCAGTTAACTATCATGTCAGTTCCAAGTTTTTCCTATTTCCATGATACTTTTCCTATTTTTCCTATCGGATCTATTATCCAAATACGCAAGCAGCAGCTTACTTTCAGTATTTAGTACAAAATATAGTTATTATCTAGAAATAAATGAAGCAAGATTTAAAAGTGGATGTAACTGTCAATATATATCGCACTGTATAACATACGGTGTTAGAACTTGAAGAAAATAATGTCTGGTTGTAAGTGAACTTCAATGATTTAATAATGTCAGCCTATGAAAAGCCCAAATAATCTGTTTTAAGTGCTAAATTTTTAGAAACAAGTAGTATTGGATATACTGAGCTCAAGTGATGATATAGGTAATGTGCAATGTTTGTTTCAAAAGTGATATTTTTGTGTGTGTTTGGCTACTTAATTCAGGAAGTGAAGGTGGTACTTTTTGGTTCACCCCACGCTTTTACTCATGTGTGATGTTTTCCTGTCTTGCAATAGGTTTTGCTGGATACTCAAAAACATTGCTAGAAAACAATGTCCCTTGACTTTGACAGTGGAGCTCTACAAACTCAACATGAAGATGAAGACTATGACCAAGAGGATTATGCAAGAGAACAAGAGGTGAATTTAATCTGAAGGCTTGTGTATCTAGCTTCTTCCCATTTCTCTCTTTTAAGTGTTTTTTGTTTTGTTTTGTTTTTTTTTAATTGTTTTGTGCTGTCTTTGTTAAGAGCAAAATGAAGTGCAAACTGTGCTTTGCAAGAGTGATATAAAAAGTAAAGAGATAATGAGATGCTGCATCTTAAGAGCCTTGCAGTGTCATATGTAGTGGCTGGAAGACTGTTACTCCATGCCTATGCAGTAGATCAAATGCAAGACCCTGGTGTCACCTACATTTTGTATTTCTTGACAGCTTTTTCACTTATTACAAATACTTAGAAAGCAACAGGTCTCTTTCACTTGGAAGTTTGGTTAATTTAGAAAAGAATGAGCCATTTTAAAAATTCTGATTATAAATTACATACTTTAATCTCTAGAAAAATATATTCAAAAATTTTGGGATTTCTTTGGAGTTGAAATACTTTGGATGTT
This sequence comes from Buteo buteo, assembly GCF_964188355.1. Lineage (NCBI taxonomy): Eukaryota > Metazoa > Chordata > Aves > Accipitriformes > Accipitridae > Buteo > Buteo buteo. Next base: position 27,207,899 of record NC_134183.1, read on the forward strand.
TCTGTTCTTTTTGTTTCATAAAGAGAATTGGTGAAATATGTGTTTAACATGAATGTGCATAATGGTTCCTTACAGGGTGGTAAATCATGTTCATGTCAGGTAATGTCTGCAATATATACTTCAGGGATCACTGTCTAGAGTGTAGGTAATGCAGAGACAAATGTTCAGAAAAATGTGTAGTAGAACAATAGCTGTACAACTTGGAAAAATGCTATTGCAAACTCTGTACAGAATCGGATGTCTGTTCCAAAACTTTCTACCCAGACAGAGAATGTTGTGCTTGTGCAGTAGAACAAGTAGTGAAATAATTGTAGGGTTATTACAGTGGGTGAGCGAGATAGTGCATAAATAGGGTTATATCATGTTCCCCTCAACACTCTGAACTTCTCTGTAAGGAGAGGCTGGGAGATCTGGGACTGTTTAGTATGGAGAAGAGAAGGTTCAGGAGGAATCTCATCAATGTGTATAAACACCTGGAGGGAGGATATAAAGACAATGGAGCCAGGCTCTTTTTAGTGGTGCCCAGTGACAGGACAAGAGACAATGGGCACAAAGCAGCCTCTCTGGAGTAAGTTAGCAATAGTCCTTATAGGTCATGCATGTTTGAATTGGGGCAAGGTGGGGTTCACAAAACTGTACATATAGATATTTCAGGAGGATGTGACACTTAGCCTGCTAAAAGGAGGCTAAAACACAGGCTCTGCTATGTTCCCTGGTCAAGACATAATCTGAGACTTTCTGCATTAGTTTAAGTTTTCTGCTACAGGAAATTGGGTGGGTTTTTTTGTTGAAAATTGGAGAGATCTACTGGTAGGAGAGTACGTTGACACTAACTTAAGAATTGAGTAACCCATACCCACATCTGGAGTTCTGTGCTAGCTAACCTGGTAGGCTGAGTTCAGTTTAAATATGAACTCCAATGATGATGTTTTGTGAACTGTGTATGCACTGCTTTCTGTTGACTTTAAGTTTCCAAAGCAGTGCAAGACCAGTGAAACATATGGTGCTTGAGTATGTCCTTGGTTGCAAGCAGGGCAAAGGAAAGGAGATCTTCAGTGAATGATGCTGCCTTGCCTTTCCTGCTTCCTGGAGTTGAGACATAATAAATCTAGAGAATGCTCTAACGATAGGGAAACTTCTTCATGCCACTAGTGAATTTCTAGGAACAATCTTTTGGTGCTCTGTTGTCCTGTAGACTTTTAGAAAAGTTGTCCTTAACTTCTCGCCTATCCTTTGGTCTTAGAGAGCATCTAAAATAGCATCTGAGAAAACATGATATCTTTAAGATGAACTTTTTGTAGATGGTAGTTTTTGTGTTTGTTTTTCTTTTGTGTTTGGTTTTTTAACAAAGAAAAGCTAATAAGGTATTTAGCATGGGGCAGCTAATGTTTCTGCTCTTATTAACACATGCTTTGAGTGTTTGGAGAAAAACAGGGTTAGGGTTCAGAAGCTGTATGTAATAACTCTGAATATATTGTGTAGTTCTCAAGTCACCTAATAAGAAAAAGAGCGCATAGCTCAGATCTGCAAGAAGTCCAATATGTGGCCCCATATCAAAGCCTCTCTGAAAATTGGAGAAAGAGGTACATTCTATATGGGAATCATTATGAGAAGTAAGTTCAGGTGTGTTTTGGTTGTGTGGGCGTGTTTTTTGTGTGTTTTCTTGTTTTGGTTTTTTTTGTTTGGCGGGGGGTGGGGTGGTTGGTTTTTTTTTGTGGCACAACTAGCTATTTCCTGAATTAGAAGTGGTGGTATTTTTCTCTGTTCATGTCCAGTGTCTTGGTGACTTCATCTGAACACATGAGCAGACACTAATCATTGCAGTGATGACTTCTTGCATCTAGTAACACTGACTGGCAAGTTCTTACCTGGATTTCAGTCCAGACTCCTCAGAAAGAGCATGTTTTGAATGTCCAGTACCTCTCTTGCCTGGAATTTAGGGAGGATGAACCTTGGCATGATTAGTTTGCAGATCATTCTTCAAAAGTAATCTGTCCTGGGACATGTCTATCTGGTGGCATTTCCCTTACATCTTTTTGGCACAGCTCTTTTCTTAACAAGAGCTTGCCAGAAAAATAATTTGATTGGTACTCTAGCCTATTAATCATTCTGTAGTATAAGTCCCTTTGAATTCCTGTGTTGTGAACTTTTCCTTGGAGGAAGAAAAACAGGATTTTGTGCAAGTGGCCTATTTCACCTGTCTGTCTCTTTGGACTGAACTTGTATACATTCTTTTGAAAAGCATGTAATGAATGTTGTTTCTTCTGTTTCAGTTGCAACAACTATTGACAGACCTTCCCCATGATATGCTGGAGGACAGTGGAGACCAGCTCTCCAGCTATTCAGACTGTAGCATTCATGAGACTGAGGAGCAGTAAGGCATTTTGCACCATTTTTTTATTAGTTATGTTGTGCTTGTGAGAATAGAGCAAATTCTCAGCTGCTAACATGTGTAAAAGCAATCCAGGTAAAAAGGGGAGCTACAGTGCAGTTTGCAGTATGGTTTGTGTTCCATGAGAAACAAACTAGATGCCACTGAATTTAATGAAGAGATGCTTTGTTTTGTTTTTTTCCTGAAGTTATAAGTACATAGTTAAGCCGCTTGTCTTTCTCTAGATCACATGAGTCTGGGAAGCATGATGGAAGGTGGAACGATCATCCATTGATAAGTGATCCTCAAAATGTAAGCTTGTATGGGCAGTGATGTAATTAGTAGGAACTGCTTGTTCATAATAACATGCTAAATATTATTTAAATTAATTAGAGAAATACTCCTCATTTAGGTGACATGTTTTGCTATTCGTTTGAGGTATTTCTAACTTGCGGGCTAGTAACACCAGGAAAAGGGAGGTGGGAGGAAATCTGAGTTTTGAGAGAGCAATTCTAAACCTCTTATCCATTCATAGGGTTATGAACAAGGACAAAATCTGTACCCTGAACAATTCTTGTGTGACCAGCAGAATGATCCTGTTGAAAAACATGGAAAGAATTGGAATGGCCTACATAATGATGAAGAGAAGCAACATTTATATGACGTTAAAGATGATTACTGTGGCCAGAATGGTCAAGAGGATCCTGATGATGTGTATCTTGGTAGAGATGGGTTTAATGCTCCAAGTTGCTACCAACAGAACAATGTGTATCATCTTCCTGAAAACTTCAGGCCATATACAAATGGCCATAAACCAGAATTTAACAATCTGCAAAGTAAAATAATAAATTTTCCAGATGCTCCAAAGGAACATCTTAAGGTACTACAGAGGCTGATGCATTTTTCTGTCTCTTTTTGAAAATTTTCACAGGTCTTTAACTATTAGTAGTAATATTTCTAAATGCTTTCAGTCTCTTTTTATCAGTTTAAACAGTGATGGGAGGCTTCTGTAGTCTAAAACAATGAAGTGTTAAATAATTGGATTTTCATATGTGCAAGTTATGATTTGGTTTTGGGTTTTTTGTTGGTTTTTTTTTTTTTTTTTTGCTTTTGTTGGCTAGGTAGAATTCCATGAGGCGGAATGAATGTCATTCACTTAAATGTGTGCTTACTCTATTGAAGTTGACACTTCACCGCTCTCCTAAAGTGGAAGCTTTCATGAAAATTTCTATCACACTCAAATGGTGTGTTGGATTGGAGCCTGAAAATGAAGAGCTTCTAGAGCTCTTCTTAATGTCAGCCTAGAAAATGAAAAATATTTTCATCGAGCAAGACTACAGTTGTAGTTTTAATTTATTTCCTCTTGTGTATATATTGTCACAACAGCAATTTGTTGCATCTGATGTTGTCAGTGGCCAGTCGCCAGAATCTTACAAAGTAACTTATAAACCATACCAAAATGGCATTCATCAAAAAATTCCAGTAATCCAAGAAGGAACAAGAAAAAATGAAGTGTTTGAAGATTTGCAACATGAATTCTTGGGCAATGATGACAGTAAGTGTTTGCTCTTTAGACTTGAAATAAACTTATGTGATAAGTCCACTGGAAATCAGCAACAGAAAACCTGTTGATTTCAGTAGAGTTTTAGTAAGAGAACAACTAAAAGTATGTTGATGTATATGATGTTTTATTTTGCTCTAAGCTTACGTAGGAATAGCCCTAATTTTGTTTTTGCTTTGTTTTTTTTGTTGGTTGTGGGTTTTTTCCCCACTTTATCTAGAAATTGGCTCTTTTTGATCAGGGTATTTGAGTTTCAGGCTATTAAAAATGTAATTTTTGACTAGTGAGGCTGCAAATGAAATGATTTCTGATGGCTCGATCTCAAGTCTAGCTGGCACTTTGTCTTGTTTATAATATAGGAAAATAATGACTCGCTATACTTTAGGAAACATGCTTCGCTTGATGCCACACTGGGCTTTTCTGTTAGGTACACTTCAAATGACAGAACTACTTTGCTTGTTAGACATCTTGAACATTTGTAGTTGCCACAAGACTGTGTGTGAATTCATAGCACGTAAACCTTTATCTGGGCTTGCTGTTAGGTTTGAATTGCGTTTGTAGTTCCTACAATCCTTTAGCCATTGCTCCCAGAGCAACTCATGTGATGTGAATCAAACAGAGATTAAAAAATGATGCAATTTTGTGAACCAACAGTGAATTTGGCACTGTGCGAAAGAAGTATCTTGGGGCAGGAATTACTTACAAGGATGACTTTCTTGGTTAGTTGACTGTGCTGACTTGTCTGTGTGCTGTTTGAAATTTGGCAGATTCTTCAGAAAGTATGCAGATTCTTCAACTTCAAGTTCTAAATAAAGCAAGAGAAAGACAACTGGAAGAACTTAATGAAAAGCTAGAAAAGAGTGCACAGCAGATTAGGTACTTGAATCATCAGCTTTCAATGGTCAAAGGTAAAATGTTTTGTACCGATTTTTAGATTTTATTCATAGAATCATAGAATGGTTTGGGTTGGAAGGGACCTTAAAGATCATCCAGTTCCAACCCCCCTGCCATGGGCAGGGACGCCTTCCACTAGACCACGTTGCTTAAAGCCCCATCCAACCTGGTCTTGAACACTTCCAGCACTTCCAGGGATGGGGCATCCACAACCTCTCTGGGAAACCTGTTCCAGTGCCTCATGACCCTCACAGTGGAGAGCTTCTTCCTTACACCTAATCTAAATCTACCCTCTTTCAGTTTAAAGCCATTGCCTTTTGTCCTATCACTGCCTGCCCTTGTAAAAAGTCCCTCTCTGGCTTTGCTGTAGGCCCCCTTTAGGTACTGGAAGGCTGCTATAAGGTCTCCCTGGAGCCTTCTCTTCTCCAGGCTGAACAGCCCCTGTCTTCATATCAGAGGTGCTCCAGCCCTCTGTTCATCTTCATGGCCCTCCCCTAGACTCGCTCCAACAGGTCCGAGTCCTTATGTTGGGGGCCCCAGAGCTGAATGCAGTACTCCAGGTGGGGTCTCAAGAGAGCTGAGTAGAGGGGCAGAATCACTTCCCTTGACCTGCTGGTCACAATTCTTTTGATGCAGCCCAGGATACGGTTGGCTTTCTGGGCTGCAAATGCCCATTGCTGAGTCATGTTGAACTTCTTGTCAACCAATATGCCCAAGTCTCCTCACGGCTGCTCTCAATCCACTCACTGCCCAGCCTGTATTTGTGCTTGGGATTGCCCTGATCCATGTGCAGGACCTTGCACTTGGCCTTGTTGAACTTCATGAGGTTTGCATGGGCCCACGACTCAAACTTGTCAGGGTCCCTCTGGATGGCATCCCTTCCCTCCAGCACGTCGACCGCACCATACAGCTTGGTGTCATCAGCAAACTTGCTGAGGGCGCGCTCAATCCTATTGTCCCTGCTGCCGACAAAGATGTTAAATGGCAGTACCAAACCCTGAGGAATGCTATTTGTCACTGCATTCCACTTGGACATCAAGCTGCTGACCACAACTCTTTGAGTGTGACCATCCAGCCAGTTCCTTATCCACCAAGTGGTCCGTTGGTTAAATCCATGTCTCTCCAATTTAGAGACAAGGATGTCATGCGGGATAGTGTCATATCTAGCAACTTTTTAATCTGAGACTTTGACTTAGGTAGTATCTCTCCAGGTATTGATCATATTTATAAACTTGATTTGGGATTATGTGGACCTAACCCTCTCCCCCAACACTGTTCTAAAGAAAATTCTCTGGATTGGTGCCTGACTGCATGACTGTCTTAACTTTTACTGCATTCTGAAGACCACCATTGTATTCCAGAGTACCCATGTACCAGGCATTAAAATTGTACAGAAAAGTGAGAAGTTTGCCAAAGTAGTGTGTAAAAAAGTACAAAGAAGAAAAAAACCCAAGCCTCAATAGGAGAAGTGTACATCTATGAAAAAATTGGGGCAGGTGGAGGGTGTTGTGCTGTCTGGTTTAACAAGCCATTTCCTGGACTGTATGTAGAGAGAAGCTCTTCCAAAATGATCAAAGCTGTAGGGTAGACTGGTGGTTGTCTTGGTCTTCTTCTTTTTCTTATAGGAAGAGACAAAAAAGTTGTGAGCTTAGAGAATTAAGAATATAATTTTTAGAATGTAGAAGGAGCAAAGAAGAGCAAAAACTTCAGCTGTCAAGCATTTAGCTGTGTTTTGGCTATTCCTCTGTGGGAATTATTTTGTTTCTTCCTTTAAATGGTGTAAGGGATGACGCTAGTTCCTAGCGCTGACAGAATGGGGCTTGTTTCCACTAGGGTTCTGAAGGTACAATATATCAGAGTGCTTCCAGCTGCCAGAGCAAGGAAGTAGTTACTGGATGGAGAATGACAATGTTTTTGTTCTGTCTTCTGCTTGTTGCCCACAGTACGAGACAAAGGTCTCATAGCAAGTGGTTCTGTAGAGCAGGGATACTGAACAGTCATGTTCCATGAAGTTGTTGGGTGGCTGGCCGTGTTTGTCTCACAATTATTATGTCTCTTTCTTAAGATGAAAAGGATGGTTTGGCTGTTAGTCTTCATGAATCTCAAAAACTCTATCAGAATGGAAAGGAACGGGAAGTGCATCTTGAAGGTCAAATAAAGGCCCTTGAAACTCAAATTCAGACTCTTACTACCAATGAGGAGCAGGTACTATAAATATTTTTAAACTGTTGTAGAAGATCTCTACAGTTACATTTGTGGTGCATTTGCATTAAACCTAAGTGCTAGTTTCTTGAAACACTGTTCATGATCATTGCAGAAGCTGAATATGTGATAAATGAATAGGATGCATTGGTGGAAAATAATTTGTATTAAAATGCAGGCATTACCTGAGGACTCTTAGCAACTCTTGCAGAAAAAAACTGAACTGACATACAGAATATTGGAGCAAAAGTAAAATATATGTAACTGGGAGCTACTCTAATACTGTTCCTACAGATATTGAAGCAATCAAAAGTGGCAGAGGTAGCCATGGAAAGCATGCAGAAGCAGCTGTTAGAACTTCAGCGATCAGATGCCCTTCAACGAGCCAGAGAACAACATGAGGCCATTATTTCGGCACTCAAGCAGAAGTATGAAAAGCAAGTATTATCATTAGAGCAGAAACTTGATACTACAAAATCTGCACTCCGAGAGCAGGTGAGAAATTATTTCAGGATGCTGAGTACTGTACTGTAGAGGCTGTACAACTCCCCATGTTTCCTAAACTGCACTTCTTGACCTATAATTCTCATAATTCCTTTTGGAAGCTGCTAAGCAAATGGAAAGGAAATTCTACAAAAGTCTCAATATTATGTTGCTTATGTGGTATGTTTTTATAAACATCTCCAGGCAGTTGTGAGCTCAAATTGTGAGTTTGTACATAGCAGATGCAGAGGATGCAAGAATTAATTGTCTTAGTTTCTCTCCTGAGGTTTCATTCTGTGCATAATCTCTTTTGAAAGAGTACCAGGAAATAAATCTGGGAAAGAAAAGAAGTAAGAAATTATGTGATATTTTTGCTGCAAGGAAAACTGTTTATTAAATAGTCCATCGTCAAGGTTCAGTCTCAAAATGATCAAGGATGACTAACCACTGAATAGTCACTATATTTTAGAAGTACAGATTTAAAAGGAGAAAGGGGAGGGGAATGCTGGCTTGAAGATGGAGTTTGGTATAGGTTGTGTCACATGGTTATAGAGCTTATTAGAATTGTTCTGCCTGACATGTTGTAAGCGTCCATTACACTATTAGAAATATTCAAGCAATGTAGTCTAGGCAGGCCTTAATAAATTGTCCTCTTATTTCACATAAAGGAAATAGAATTAAATTTCTTTAATTCTAGGTCTGTAATTCTTGTCTCAACATAAATATGTATAAAAATAAATGGGTTGTATGTTTGAAAAGGTAAGTAGCACTTGCTTGTAAACAAGCACGTACTGCTAAATTTCTGTCTATTAGTACCACAACAAAGCTTACATAGCTTTGTCTCTACTGCAAAAAAAAGTTTTTTATGGTAGTACGTTTGGGGTATTTAGAGAGACGTCTCCTGTTTCTGAGAGAAAATAGAAAAGTCAAAAGGTGTGAAGACAAGGTACTGTGCCTTCTGGGTCTGTGTAGGTAACTCTAATGCCATATGAAGGTCTACTTTGTGTGTCATGTGCAAAAGCTACAGTTCCTTTTTTACAAACTGTTGGAACTTGCTAGCTTGGCTTAAGCTCAATTGAAATAAACTAATTGAGTTAAGCTCAGGCTTAATATAAATAATGTGAAGACTTGATTTTTCTGCAGTAGACTAACTGAACATGCTGACATGCTGAAAGCTAACTGCTATAGGAAGTAGAAACCGGTTCACATTTGTGTATGTTTATGTACGAGTATACTTACTGTCTCCTAGTGAAAACTTAACTTTGATGGTGTAAGAGATGACTTGTCAGCCAAAGATAGCATTTGATCTGTGATTGATTTAGCTGGCCTCTACCCCTGTAGGTATCAGATTGATGCTTTTTCTCCTGTGTCTTGTATGTATTGACTACTTCTATATCCAAAACTGTCCTAGATGGCTAGATGTTTGTAACATGAGTAAAAATAATCTCTCTTCCTAGAAAGAGCTTTGCAAAAATCTAGGAGACTATGTTAAGCAACTTGAAAAAATGCTGGAAGAAACCAAATGCGAAAAAACTGAAATAATAAATCGACTGACAAGAAGCCTAGAAGAAAGTCAAAAGCAATGTGCAAATTTACTGCAAACAGGTCAGCCTTTTACTCATACCTTATCTTTCCTTGCAGAAACGGCTCCAGTTTTTTGAAGTATGAAACTGCACATCTATGTTCCTATTGAAATGGAATCAATGTCAAGCTAAATGCCTACTAGACCATTTCCTATGCAGGGCATTAGTCAGACTTAAATGAAGTTTAGTTAAGTCTAGACTGAAGTGTAAAAAAAAATTACAATAAAAAATAACACCCCCCCCCCCCGCCCCCCAACAAACAAACAAACCCCTCCAAAACCCCAAGCAACAGCAGTTAAACTATTTTTATATGCATTTCATGCTGCATATGTGTAAACTTAGTTTTGGACTAAATAATAGCCTTTGGGAGCAAGCTACTTCTTTTTGTGTTAGGCATTGGACTTGAATTGTCATTCTAAATTCAAATCTCAATGAGAAAAGAGTAGTTTTTGTGGCTGGAGGCTGGTTCTTGGAAACTTCTATCAGTAAGAACAGCATGTGAAGTGTTCTGCTCTTTGTGTATGTGGCTTGTGCCTACCTGTACACATTGAAGTCTTTTAATAGTAATGTATGTAGTAGCTATTAGTGAGCTCAAGGAAATAGGAACAGAGTAATGCTTATTACCAGAATGTCCTGGTTTAACCCCAGCTGGCAATTAAGCCCCAAGCAGCTGCTCATTCACTCCCTGCCCCCAGTGGATGGGGGAGAGAATTGGGGGTGGGGAGGAGAAAGTAAAACTCATGGGTTGAGATAAAGACAGCTTAATAGGACAGAAAAGGAAGGGAAAAGACTACTACTACAAAACAAGTGATGCACAATACAATTGCTCAACACCCGCTGACCAGTGCTCAGCCAATTCCCGAGTCACGTTGCCCCCTGGCCAACTCCCCCCAGTTTATGTACTGGGCATGACGTAAAATGGTATGGAATACCCCTTTGGCTCATCTGGGTCAGCTGTCCCAACTATGCCCCAGTTTCTTGTGCACTCCCAGTCTCTGGCAGAGCAGTGTGAAAAGCTGAAAAGTCCTTGGCTTAGTATAAACACTGCTTAGCAACGACTAAAACATCAGTGTGTTATCAACATTATTCTCATCCTAAATCCAAAACACAGCATTGTACCAGCTACTAAGAAGAAAATTAACTTTATTCCAGCTGAAACCAGGACACAGATTTTTCAGATTGCATAGTCTTTCTTGCATATTTATGACTTGTTCTTTCTCTCCCTTCTCTTTCCTGCAATAGGCTCGATGCAGGAGACAAATCAGTTACGGTTTCAATTGCAACAAGCTCAATCTGCGCACATGATAAGCAATAACATGAACAAGGCTTTGCAGGTTAATTAGTTTTATTAAATATTTTACTGTTTTGATTTTAGGGGGGCGGGCATTATAGCTAAGAGATTGGTAGTTGAAACTCTTTATTTGTTGGGAAAACAAGCACATCTCCTTTTAGTAAAGGACTACCCACTATTTCATCTCCCAGTCGGATTTTTTATTTTTTTTTATTAAAATACAGCAGGGCATATGTATCAGCACAAATCTGATATCATACGTCCATCTACCCTGTTTATGGAAAAAGAAGAATGTAAATTCTATGTGCTGGGAATCTCATAACTTAATTAGGCTATAGGGATAGTTGGAGATATGTTCTGAAATTTACCTTTTGCTGGCAAAAGGGAATGCTAGAGAGTCCTCTGTAAAATATGAGTGGAAATCCTTCCAATTCAGTTTATGTATTTGACTTAAATCTATTATCTTGGAAATTATGAATCCTAATAAGTACTAGAGTAATGAGCTGTTTTTTCCAGCTATGTGCTTTTCTGTTGTCATCCCTTTTACTATACAAGGGCAGCAGGAAAGAAGTAAGGGCAAAAGAAATAATACTTAAATTCATATATGAACTGTAATAATGTTGTGGTTTAACCCCAGCCAGCAACTAAGCACCACACAGCTGCTCTATCACTCTCCCTCCTCAACTGGACAGGAGAGAGAAAATGTAACAAAAGGCTGTGGGTCGAGATAAGGACAGGGAGGGATCACTCAACCAATTACTGTCACAGGCAAAACAGACTCGATTTGGGGAAGATTAACTTAATTTACTGCCAATCAAACCAGAGTAGAGTAATGAGAAATAAAACTAAATCTTAAAACGTATTCCCCGCACCCCTCCCTTCTTCCTGGGCACAGCTTCACTCTCAAATTCTCTGCCTAATCCCCCCCAGTGGTGCAGGGGGACAGGGAATGGGGGTTATGGTCAGTTCATCACATGTTGTCTCTGCTGCTCCTTCCTCTTCAGGGGCAGGACTCTTCACACTCTTCCCCTGCTCCAGCGTGGGGACCCTCCCACAGGAGACAGTCCTCCACAAACTTCTCCAGTGTGAGTCCTTCCCACGGGCTGCAGTTCTTCATGAACCGCTCCAGCATGGGTCCCTTCCACAGGCTGCAGTCCTTCAGGAGCACAATGTTCCAGAGTGGGTCCCCCGTGGGGTCACAGGTCCTGCCAGCAAACCTGCTCCAGTGTGGGCTCCTCTCTCCATGGGTCCACAGGTCCTGCCGGGAGCCTGCTCCAGCATGGGCTTCCCATGGGGTCACAGCCTCCTTTGGGCATCCACCTGCTCCGGTGTGGGGTCCTCCATGGGCTGCAGGTGGATATCTGCTCCACTGTGGACTTCCCTGTTCTGCAGGGGGACAGCCTGCCTCACCATGGTCTTCCCCACGGGCTGCAGGGGAATCTCTGCGCTGGTGCCTGGAGCACCTCGTCCCCATCCTTATTCACTGACCTTGGTGTCTGCAGAGTTGTTTCTCTCACATGTTCTCACTCTTCTCTTCAGCTGCAGTTTCTGTGCTCCAGCAACTTTTTCTTCCCTTCTTAAATGTATTATCACAGAGGCGCTACCATTGTCGCTGATGGGCTCGACCTTGGCCAGTGGTGGGTCTGTCTTGGAGCCAGCTGGCATTAGCTCTGTCGGACATAGAGGAAGCTTCTAGCACCTTCTCAGAGAAGCCACCCCTGTAGCCCCTGTAGTTCTAGCACATGCTTTGCTAGAGATATCAAAAATGATAGTATAAATAAGTAAAAGTAATGCTAGATGATTCAAGTAAATACAGCTAAATACAACTATATTTAGAAAGAATACCTCTGTGTATTTGTGTTCTTTGGAAGAGTTATCATGAGCCTAATGTGTTTGCTTGGAGTTTCTCTGCTCAGTGTAATTTTTTTTTGTGTCTCTTCCTTTAAGGAAGAATTAATGGAACTGAAGGAAGAAATAGCTTTGTATGAATCTGCTGCCAAGCTTGGAGTATTTTTGAATGATGCGGGTGGAGAGCTGCATACGAACCTGGGTGATTCCTATGTAGATTTGGGAATTAAAAAAATCGCTGGGAAGAAACCAAGGTTCTGCAGGTATTAAGTGATTCTTGTTGAAAGAAAAATCTAAAATCCTTAAGAAGTGATACAACTGATGTGTAAAAGATGATCCTACTGGATCAATATACAGTTTTTTGGTAGATGTTTGAAATACTGCTGGTATTGCCAGGTAATCTGGGAAATGGGAAACTGGACTAATACCATAAATTTGATGCCTAATTGCTGCTTAATAAATCTTCAGTTTTTGTAGAGACGATGTTGCTATTCCTTGGATTGTATGGTTTATATGCATGGATACCTTTTTGCTCAAAGATTCCACATAGTTGCTTAATGCTAAAGGTGTCTTAACCAATTGAATTATCTCAAAATACTTCACATAATACGAGAATGAATCTTTTGGGGGAACAGCTGAATGAACAAGTTTTCTATACATTAATTGCAGCTTGACAAAAAAGCATATGGCTTCTATATTCTTGTTCTCTCTTTTTACTATTACCTCTTAGACATCTGTATTTCTGGTAGCATTAGTTGCTCTTCTCTTTGCTACCACTACCTTTCAGATAAATGTCTTTTGCCTTTTAAATACTGAAGCGGTTATGTCTTCCCTAATAGTGCAATACAGAACAGAGACATGGATGAAGAGCTCTCTAAAGATGAAATTATTGTAGAATTAAAAGCTGAGCTGGAACGTTTATTGAGCAGTAATAAAATGAAGAGAAACCAGATTACCCAATTACAAAATGATCTTAAAGATTGCCAGAAGACATTAGAGGAATACAAGCAGTTGTTGAAAGCAGAAGAAGCATCAAAAGAGTCAGAGGTTTGTTCTTTTACACTTGTTAAAAAGTAAAGATGCACTGGACTGTAGTGAACCAAACCAACATTTAAACTTCTTATGAAAATGGACCAAAGAATTTACTCAGAGCTGAGTATTCATAGCAACTAAGTAAATTTGTCTTTGCGCTTAAGGAAAGTATTGTCATTTGGATGATACCTTGTTTTGTATCTTTGGTGAAAAAGAAACAAGCTAAATAGCACAACCTGGGCAGCATATGCCTTATTAGGTAAGTTCTGTTATGATGTCTTACTTGCTTGATAGCACTTAAAGGCCAATCTGTTTTTTTCAGAACTAAATTTTATTGGAGGAAGTAGGTTTTCTTTAGCCAAAAAGACCTTGTAATTTCTCTGAGAAAGCTGATAGTATCATTAGGTTATACAAATGGAACATTAAGGAGATTGCCTTCTGAGGGCCTTCACTATGTAATTTGATCAACAAGGACTCTCTTCGATACCGCATCTCTCTTCAGCCCATTATTAACTTCTCTCTATAAATTGATCAAGACTTGTAACATCTGCTCTTGTAATCTATACATTGTGACCTGGATGTGGGATAGGAATATAATATGCTTGAGAAGAGTGCACTCTGTTGGATGATAGTAGTCATTCAGCTTGCAAACATGGTGTCAAGTGTGTGCTTCTTTAAACCTTCATGATGCTATGAGTTTCAGGAGTTCATCTAGAATGCAATAAATTCCTTTTTATTTTTAATTATTTTTTCTGAGTAAAATTTTTATTTGACAGTTTGTAACTTTTTTTTAAAGCAGCAGCTTCTAAATCATGTATATCCTGAAAGATATCATCTTAATTTTGTTTACTTTTAGCCTGTCACAAGTCCGAATGATAAGTTGGCAGCCAGTCCTTTGGTTTCAGATAATCTTAAGGAAGAAGTTCTGAGACTCAGAAAGGCTAATGAAACTTTGCTGCAAGAAGTTGAGGTGAGACAGGGATGCTGCTTATCCCTACAAAAAACCCACCACAACCCCCACCCTGTGCTAAAACCTGCAATTAGAAAAGGTTCTTTACAACTCACCTATTACTTGACTCTTGTTCATCCAGAACCGTACTTCAACTATTGAAGAACTGAAAGAAAGTGAGGAAAAATTGAAAAGCTTAAATCAAGATCTCTGTTGTCAGATGAGAAAGATGGTTCAGGATTTTGATCAGGATAAACAAGAAGCCATTGACAGGTAAGTCTGTTAACTCTGTTTAGTTCCATTTGTGAACTCTTAGCCTGCATCTATAATCTTGTACCAGCTATGTGGTACAAGGGCAGGTCAGCATTAGAAAGCTGGTTTCTTTCTTAGGGAAAAGTTGATCCCTGTTTAAAAGGGGGGAAAAAAGGTAGTTTTTTCCTTTCTTGAAATTGTAGGTGTGAAAGAACTTATCAGCAACATCATGAAGATACAAAAGCACATTTTGAGAAAGACCTGATGGAGAGGTATGCTGCAGAAAAACAGCAGCTTATTCAAACTTATGAAGAGACAATCTCACAGTTAAAGTAAGACTTCACATTTCTTCCACTTTTACTGAAACCTTCACATTTCCTGTCTGGGTCTCAGTGCTAGTTACACTTTTTTAAAAACAGATTTGCTCTCTTGTGAGTGTAAAGACTAATTGACAATAAATAATCTGTCCTGTGAAGGGCTAACATAGATGAGCTGAACAGAGAGATGACTGCAGTGAAGGAATGTTACATTGGAGTCTGTGGGGAGAAGGACACCTTGGAAGCTACTTTAAGGCAAAAATTTGAGCAAGAGCAGCTGCTGAAGGAAGAGAAGGTACTAATGGAAATACCTGTAAACCATGTCATTTCAGGTTGTTTTTAAGATGTAATATCAGTAAGTATATTTAGCTTTGTAATTGTTTGGGGACGATATTGGGAAGAGATGCAGCTATATCGGAAAGTTAATACATGTGACCTATTGGTTGTTAAATTAACCTGCTGTTGTGTCCTGGGGTTTAAAATATTGTAGAAGTAACCCTTTCCAATAGCTATTCATTTTCACGTAGTCAGCTTTTCATAATTTTCACTCTTGAGGACTGTTCAGTCAGCAGTTGTGATGTTTTACATTCACAAGATGTTTTCCAAAACACTGTATGACAATACATGTTTTCTTCTCCCTATATAAAAAGTCATCTGAAAATACTGTGGCTTTTTAAGTAATAATAAATGCAGGCTGCTATATTGATTAAAAGTTTTGCTTTTCTGAAGATACCAGTGTGAAATGACTAAAGTAGGTCAACTGTCTTGCTAAGCAAGTATGGTAAAGAGGTGCAGCTCAAAGTATGCTGGGAATAAAGATGCTTGATAAGAAAACTTATTTTAGAGTAATAGCCTATGATAACCTCTGCTATTAAGCCTTAAAACACCTCCTTTTGAGAGCTGAATCTCTTGTCCAGGTGTCATCAGTAAGATCAGTGCACTGGCTCTAGAAACTTAATCATGTCTCTCATGTATTCTCATCACTTTGTACCAGAGCACCAGAGCAGTTTGCTATGCCTTGGAGAATTCTTTAATTTTAAATGTTTTAATTTTTTTTTTCCCTAGCTCAAGAAACAGCTACTAGAAGAAAAAGAAGACTCTCTTAATCTTTTGAGGACTGAGCTTGAAGAGAAACATAGCAGTTCTATGATAGCAGCAAAGAGGCAGTGGCTGGAAGAAAAAGAACAGCGGGTTGAAGAGGAAGTTGCATTAGCCAAAGTTCACTGGGAGAAGGAAGAAAAAGAGGTATGGAACTTAGGCCAGTGTTTTTTCAATTTTTTTTGTTGTTGTTTTGTTTATTTTCAGAAGGAGAACTTGTATGTAGACAGGCTTATGCACTGTTATTCTGCCATTTGCAGTGTCTTTTAAGGATCTGTCATTTAAGGAGCCTCTGAATAAGTCAGTAGGTATTACACATGCTTAAGATTTTAGAAAAAAAACAAAACAAACCAAAACCCTAGACTTTGTAAAGTAACATACAGAATGTCCTGAATGTCACAGCTGGTAATATGCTGGAGTTTTCCACCCTGATCCCTGAGCGAGTGGTTGTGCTTTCTGTTGTTTCATTCAGTTATCGTATAGAAGTCCTTTGTGTATCCTATCCCATAGAAGAAAGCTGCGATGAGTTGCCAAACTCTCTCCTGTCTGAGCATGGTTTTTCTCTTCTCCTGTTAGGGAAGATTATTGGTGTAAACAAAGTTTTGTTTGTTAAATACCAGTGAAATTCTAGTTATTTGGACACTGGGGAGATTTTCTTAAAGAATATTTTTTTCCTTAGAATAAAGAACAAGTCTTTGCAAAAATACAAAGAGAATGGCAAAGTAGGCTGGAAGAAACGAGAAGAACTGTAGTTGAATGTAATGACTGCAGCAGCCAAACTGACCGAGTAACAGTTGTGGATGAAGCTTCAACTAAAGAATTAGAAGGGATTGTTGGAGTCCAAAGGCTGCAGATCCAGAAGGCTCTGAAAGAAAATATGGCCTCTGAAGAGGCCTTAAAAGAATTTGAAATAGAACTGGAAAATAAATACCGTAAAAATCTTGCCAGCCAGGTAACAAATAATTGTTCTGTCCGCCTGGATCCTGTGAAACTGCCATGTGCAACTAAGTCACCTAAAAAAAAAGAAGTGTTCTCTTCCACTAACTTTCTCTTAAGCTCAGTAGTTGATATTTGCTATATTAGAAATAAATTAAAAAAAAAAAGAAGTTCTGAAGAAGCTGTAGCATGTAGCTTGTTTTTTTAGCTGTTAGTTTTTCACACAGTTGGACAAGTTTTGCAGGGGTTTTGAACAGAACTGAGCAACACTGACTTAGAGCTTATACCATTTTGTTAATGAAAAATAAATTTAATATTCATCATTTTGGTACGATTTTTGCATCAAGAAATGCATCAAATGCTGCTGGTCTGATTCTTTCAATTTCTGTAAACATGGGCAATCCAAACTGAAATCTGTTCTTTCGTTGCTACATGAAAGTAATAATAAAAATGTATTTGGTGGTGGTGACTGAAGCAGGTTTTTTTTAATCTGCTTGTAGGTGGATGCAGCTTTAACCCAAGCTCATGCCAGGTGGCTGCAAGAATTAACAGACCTCAAAGAGTACAAAGTAAATCTAAAGATAGAACAAGAAAAATGGGAAAAGGAACACAAAGAGACTGCAGCAAAGCAGGTAGCCCAAAATACTTGTTTATGTGTATTGATAAACAGTTCAGTCTTCCAGATCCCATATATTAGTGAGGAATGAATGTAGACATAGGCTGAGGATCATTAAGGAAAGATTTTTCTAGTGTACTCTGGTTCTGATCCTTTTTTTTTTTTTTCTTTTGCTTAATAGGATTATAATTTATTAAATAATTTGAAAATAATCTCCAATAGATTCATAATGACCCAGGGTTATATTTTATACATATATAAATGTATGCATGTATTTATAATGACTGTGTTTATATATTCACCAGTTAGCCCTAGTTCTGTCAGCTGCTGAAGAGAAATGGAAGAAAGAATATGAGAATACAGAGAAGTCTGGACCAAGAATGAAAGAACTTGAAGAAAAGGTAATTTCTCTCAAGAAGGAATTAGAGCTAAAGAAAGAAGAAATCCCTGCAGCTATCAAAGCAGAACTAGCAAAAGCCCGTGCTCAGTGGAACAAAGAAAAGCAAGAAGAAATCTTGCAGATACAAGAGCAAAATGAGAGAGACTACCGATCATTCTTAGATGATCATAGAAACAGAATTAAAGAGGTACTTGCAACAGCAAAGGAGGATCTTGCAAAGCAGAAAAATGACCTCTCCATTCAGAAACAGGCAGAAATAAAGATGTTACTAGACCAAAAGCAGCGAGAATGGGAGGCTCAGGAAACAAAGAGACTGAAAGATGAAATTAATCGGTATGAGGAGAAGACTTTGCTTGTGCTTGAGCACTTGTTGAGTGAAATCCATGAAGAACTAGTCAAGTGCACACATAGTAAGCATTCTTGGAAGGATAAGTGTTTTGATGCTCATGTTCAATTAAACCATCAGTGCAAAGACAAACTGAAGGCTTGCTTACAAAAGGCCTACAGAACCACAGTTCACATGATTCTGGAAAAGAAAGAGCGAGAATGGAAAGAGGTAATATTTCTGCAAATGATAACTGCCAACCAGAAAAGGGATTAGAGAAGTCAGACTCATACATGTTTTCTCCCAATATAAAATATTTATGTAGTCCTGAGAGTCCAAGAATCCAATATGTGAGTTCATTGATAACAACAGTCCTTTAAAACTGTAAGAGAGGGCTAAATCTACCATTCGCAACTGAAAAGGGAAAGGATGAGTGTAGATTTGACACCTTCAGTCTTTAAAGAAGAGAAAGCCAGGTTAGGAGCGTTGCTTTCTAATGCCCAGATTTGTAAATTAAGGAGATAAATCCTCCATCCTAAGTTTGGGAGCCTGTTGCAGGCTTTTGTGACCTCTTAGGTGGGTTCAGTGATTAAGGCCCATCTTAGATTTTTGCAAAGCTGCTGCGCCTTTTTTTTTTTTTTTTTTTTTTTTTTTAAGAAATTTAGCGGTTTGTAGCAGTGATCGGATAGTGATCGTGGATCATGTTACTCTTTCCCCCCCTGTCCCTCCCCCCCAGCTTCTGATACAAATAAAGATAAAAACAGTAAATCCTTTTTGCAAATTATCTGTAGTAGAACTGAATAACTGACAAGCTGATCTATCTCAGGAATAATAGTCTTGCTTAACTTTATTGTGGCTCTAGGAAATCCTTTTCAATGTGCCTGCCCAAATGAGGAAAGACATTCTACCCTCTTCTAGAAGAGTTTGGGGCTAAGTAGAATTCTGTCCAAGAGCTTCTGTTTCTGTTGTTTTGGCAAATTCCTCTTTTTGCAATGCTTATGCCTGTAGTAAGTTTTTGATTATGGGGAGCATCCCACTGGAAATGCCAATACCACCCAGCATTTAGCGGCTGGGGAATTGTCCAAGAATAGGACAGAAAGAAACTCTTGTTTTTCAAGAAAAGGCGGGACAGGGGGAAATGAGTATGAAGTGATTTCTCGTGACAGTATTACCGAGTCTTCTAGTGGTAATATGTTTCTGTTCAGAAAGTGGTCCTTTAAAGTTTTCTTGACATGAACTATTTTCACAATTGTAAAGAGAATTGGAAGTTTTTTTGCTATGCCTGATGCATCTTCTGTAATAGATATGAATGTCCCCTGGTAAACTGATATGCCTTTGAACTTCAAAACGTTGGTTGGCTTGAACTACCTTATTCAGCAAAGTCTTTGTAATTTCTTAGTAATGTCTTCTCTTATGCTACCATTATAACAATAAGCAAAGGAGTTACATTTTTCTACATGACTTATCTGTCCCTGTACTACCCATATGTGTGCAGGAGCTCTAAATGAGTCCAACCCCTTTTTCTGCTGGATATGCTGTTTAAAAAAACAAGTTAGCTTCAACTATTCAAAGACACTGTATAGTTCTGCAACGTTAAGGGCTACTGACATTTCCAAAATAAATAAAACTCAGGATAGCCAGGTACTGCTGTTGCAGTGAATTACACAAAGTAAAACTTCTATATGCTAGAATACACATTTTCCTCAGTATTTGAGCTGCAGTCTACAGTTCTATTGCAAGTTTAAAGCACCTGCATTACAATTACTAAAGTTACTCGGTGGCCAGGGTTGCTTGTTTTTATGGCTACCATACTACTTACCTACTTCAACATAGTGTGGTATGCTTTTTTTTTAATGTGTTGGATTTTCAGGAAGTGTTTTCAATTGCAGAAATATGAAGAGCTAGTGAGTAATGTAAATAAAGAAGCATACTCTTGCCTGCAACGTGGTGAAGGAGAAACTGGGGACGTGACAAGACCTCCTGTGTACAATGTTGGACACCAAGCAGAAGTGCAAGGGAGGCTAAGGAGACAGTCACCCTTGCAGGAAACTGGAACTGACAAAGGTATTGGGCTTGTTTTTAATCTGGTAAACTGTATATCATCAACTTAAGCTTGTTAGTAGCAGTCTTTAATAGTTGATGTCTTATTGATGACTATTAATGCAAAGCTAGTTGATATATTTGGGTGAGAGAGGAAGATGCAGTTCTTCTGACTGTGAGGTTGTTTAATGTTGTGTTAGCTTGTACTATGTTAAAGTCACAAACAGTGCAACAAATGGTACTGGTCTCCAGCTTACTGATTTAATGCTACTAGCTTTCTGCTTTTTAAAGCCATTCTTCAGGAGTAAAGAAATAGCTGCTGTATCTGCTGCAGGTGTAAATGCTCTCTGGGGGTTGTGGATGTGAACATTAACACCTTTGGTGTTTAACAGCTTATAAACAAGCCAGTATTGATCATGATGAGCAAGGTATGGTCTAAACTATGTCGTGTAAATGGGTAATACTAAATCAGAGCTCTGAAGATCGAATTATACTATTTGCTCTTGACATTAGACAAGACAAGGAATTCTGCATTCATGTAAAAGATACTGTTGTGTCAAGAATTATACCTCACCTGGCACGGTGTTTTTTCCAATACTTTTGATCAAGAATGTAGTTGAAAAAATGTAAATCCCTGGGTGATGTTTCTCTCTTCTTTTCCTTCCTTACTTCCCGCTCCCTCTCTCTCCCCCAGTATATACTTTAGCATTGTAGCTCTTAGCTGTCACATGTACTATGGCAAAGCTGGAGACAGTGTAGCTGGGGAAAAACTTCATGGGAGGCCTAGCAATCTCTCTGGGGCTTTCTGTTTAGTTTGAATTCTTATGCAACCAAAAAACATAAAGCAAGAAAACCCAAGAGAGTCTTTGGCTTTATGCCTATAGTGTGGCTTGAATTCCTTCAACACCAAAATAACAAACCATCTATTAAACACAAAACAATACAAGCAGTGCAGCTCTTCTGTCTCTAGAGCTCCCTGTCCTGGTTATAGGGAGCAACCATTGCTCTCCTGGAGGTAGCCCAGTCTTTGTGAATTTCTTAACTTAAGTAGACTCAGCTGCATGTGAGGCTTCCCAGCTGGGAGAGTCTCCTTCAGTTGACTCCAAAAGACCATGCTTGGCTGTTGGGGGGTGGGGGATGGTTGTTTTTTTGGTGTTTGGGGTTTTTTTTTGGTGTGTGTTTTTTTGTTTTTGTTTAAAAGAAAAAAATTTCAACCTACAAGTCTCATATTGCTGACTGAAGACTCAAATAATTACTGATGGGAGTGCATTGAGGCTGTGAGGGCTCAACAACTTGATAGATGCTGCTGCACCTCCTATAACAGGATTCCAGCCTCTTGTGATTATTTTAATTAGACTAATGTGTTACATAGTCTTTCTTTTGCTGGAAATTAAGTAGAGCACTGGGAACAGTAAGGTCAGGTTTGATTTTTTTTTTTTTTTTTTTTTTTGGTCCCATGGTTGATGTGTAACTTTCAGCAATTACTGTTGCAGGTCAGAAATGTACAAAAAGGAACCTTGGGTCTCAGGAAAATTTTTGCTGTGAACACTGCTGCCAGGAGCTTGAAAAAAGAGAGGCTGTGTGCCAGGACTTAAAAAGAGAGCTGGAGATAGCCCGCAAACATCTTCAGCTTGCTGTGAAAGAATGTGAAGCTAAGTCAGAGCAAATCCAAGGTTAGTATTGATTGTCACCTAAAGACAACTTTGAATGACTCTGCCTTGCTGGCTGCATGAGTCTCATCTGTTGCATCATTTAGTTTTCAGTGGGTGGAATGGGTGTTTGTGCATACTTAAACCAAACAACCCCCCCCCAACAAAAACCCACAAACTGACCTTCCCCTCCACACCCCAAGAAACCCCTTCACCCTCTTGGCTTTAAACATTACTTATCACTTCAGTGCTCTTTCATATGTACCAGGAAAAGAATAGAGGAAAACTGAACGTGTGGCAGATGTTCTTTGAATACGTGTACATGTGGATTCCATTGCCCATGAGGGTTATACAGATAATGCATGCTTGTGTACGTACACACATATACTTGTATATGAGTCAGGGAGCTCTTCAGTTGTCTCCTTCAGGGCTGTACTGTTATTGTGCATGTACTCATTCCCCCATAGTGGGAATATAAAGAGCAGAGTGGTCCCAAATGTTACTTGGTTCCTCTTGGCACCAGTAGTAGTAAGCCACTGACCACAGTTTTCTTGTACCTTCCTGCAGTTAATAATAGCTTGAAGCTGTAGTTCTGTTTTTCTTTCTTTTTTTTTTTAAACCTTAAAGTAGGTTTCAAATTGGCTTTATTTAGTCTCTGTTGCCTTTTAAGTCAAGACATTCTTTTTCCTTTGTGTCACTTTGAAATGAGAAATACAGGACTGAGAAAAGGTCTCTAGTTCTTAAATCTTTCTTTCCTATGTGATAACTGTCTCTATGAATGATGGATATGAAATATCCACTCTGTTTCTGGAAGTCACTGAAAGTAAGGATTCTGCCTGTAGTATGGAAATAAGGCTTTTCTGAAGCTATTTCTGATGGAAGAAGATAGTGCATAGTAATTTGCTTGAGATTTCTCCATTGTAGGAGACTGCTTCTGATTCAGTAGTGGTGTTATCCAGTACTCTTGTTTAATACACATCCCCCCTGGCTGTGCGGTAGTGTTGTTTTGTTATGATTACCTTTTTTTTTTGCTGTCCAACATCTTATTTTTGGCATTCTCAATATCTGTATCACCTTCTGTGCACAGACTGTGATAGCGCCTGGTGGTAAAACCTCCCTGAGACTTGACCATCAGTTTAGTCAATTGCAATATTACCTGACTT
Organism: Buteo buteo; assembly: GCF_964188355.1. NCBI lineage: Eukaryota > Metazoa > Chordata > Aves > Accipitriformes > Accipitridae > Buteo > Buteo buteo. The sequence goes on from NC_134183.1 coordinate 27,230,909, forward strand.
GATCTTGATACCTGTGCTTACTTATTGTGGAATCTGTTGCATCATGTACATCTGTTGTCCTTTCAGGATAATAGACTCCATCCTTTATTACTTTACTTAACTTGGTAGAAGTCTCTGGCCATAGTAAAATCTGGGCTAACGAGGATGAAAAGTCTTTAGTATATCAAACCCCTTTGCTGTACCTGTAACTACTCCGGTGGCTGGGTCTCCCTGTATGGGCCTGGCATGTAGGCTTTTCACTCAGAGGAAATCATATTGATTCATCTGTCTCCGATAGCAACAAGAGTTCATTTTGTCTAGGTTTATTTCTGAGAGGATTTGTAGGAGGAATGCCTGCTTTGCTTTGTTTCTGTGCTCAAGAACTTTTTCTTTCCTGCTTGAGCATAATGTACCATATGGAGCACAGTTCCCATTCACTTGGTATCTGAGGAACTCTATCCTCTTATTCAGCTGTATTGAAGTCAGTAGAGGTCTTTGTTTTAAGGAGCAGAACAAAGAGAATGATGTTTTCTCTGAAGGAAAACATGTTGGTGATTGAATAAGAGGATCATTCTCCCTGCAGTGTTTTAATCAGTTGAAGCTGTACACAATAGTGTTCAGGGCATTTTTTATTTTTTTTTTTTTAGGCTCTCCTTAGAGCATGGCAGGAATTGGACTTGCTGAAGGTTCTGATTCATGAGAAGTCTTAAACTGCATCCTGAGGGTCAGTAACTCTGTAGAATTGTTTGAGCATGCCTCAGTGAAAGGTCACTGTGGCCACTGTAAGCAGGTTTGGTAAATGGTCAGCTTGGAGAGAGCAGATGTGAGGAAGTAGGTTGTACCAAGTGACTAAACAGTCTTACTTGCCAAAGGCTGTGGTTTGTGTGTGTTGTGAGTGTTTTGGCTGTGGGTTTGTTTTTTTTTTTAAATGAAAAATTTCAGTTGCCTGCTCTAATAAATTTTGTGCTCAGTGAGGAGGTGTAAAATGCTGTATGTTTGCAAGGGAAAGGCTTTTGCCAGCTTGCAGATGTGTGATCAAGGCCAGGTAGGTAAGTTGCACAGATTTGTGTAATATTTCTGTGCTCTTTTGTCGACAACCATATAGTGTGTAAACTTCCTTGGGACTGGAGGAAAGATTGGAGGATAATAGGAGGTCTGTTAATGAAAATAGAGCCTACTGCTGTCACCAAGGTCATGACAGATGCAAGTCTCAGCTGCTCAACATGAGTTTTGGACCACAAATGAGGATCTCTGAAGGCCATGAATTGCTTATATCTGTGTTCTAGGATGGCTGCTTGCTTTTCGCTTTTCTGCACATCATCCTAGAGAATGAAGAAAGCCAAACTTGTCTGTGTCTTTCCCAGGGCTCAGGTCCTCATATTCTCCCGATGAAAGCCTTGATTCTTCCAGAAGGAAGATTTGTCTTTAAGACATGCCTTCTGTGGTGTGGTGACAGTCATTGTTTTCCTTAGGCCATGGTTCATGTGAGAAATTTGGTGGCTGGGTGCAGTGGAGGTATCTCCAGCATTGAGTCTAGGTGTTCAATTCATGTTGGTTTTCTGTCCTAAAATAGGAAAGCTAGTAATCAGCTGTTGATTTTTATAGGTCTATCCAAGTAATTCTTCAAGTTATGCTAAACACCTGTACATTTTTTGGAAATAATTATTTGCTTCGATTAGATTACATAGCTAACAAATAGGTTTTAAGGTTCTTTAACTTTCAGGAGATGGCCCACAGGTGGACTATCTGTATGCTATGATCAACAGTCTTCAGTATCAGCCTGAAGTCCTATGCTTTGGGCTTTTTCAGCTCAACTGTCTTCTCGCTCTTTGTGGTGGCTCATTATAATATTATATGCTTCTTAGTAGCATTGAGCAGAGTTCAGCATGGAGGTATGGAAGTCCAGCCTTCCTCTGTAATAGTGGCTTTTGGTCATTAAAAAAACCAAAACCAAAAAAACAAAAACAACCACCAAGTTTTATCTTTTACCTCACCACCCCAAAGAAGGCACAATTGCTAACCCGCAAATTAATAATTCTTTTCCAATGTTTGTCAAAACAAGCCTCCTTTTTTTTTTTTTCTCCCCTGTCCTTTCTCTACATGTACACCTGTTACCCCTGAAGTTTTGCCTCCAGCATAGTGTTAGTAATGGCATACGAAGGCTTTAAGCTTACTTTATTCTTAATTACTATATGAGATGACATACTCAGGCTTCATTGAAGTGTATTGTGATCGATTCGTATATGCTTGTTACTGCAACAGCTGTACATTTGCTTTGTGACATTGAGCTCTTATAGCAGAAACAGCAGTTTATGTAATCACTTCTGTTGAACTTAACTTGAATTTAGAGAAGTGCAGTGAATTATGGTTCATCTCTTTTTTTTTTTTTTTTTCCTTTTTTGGTTATAGAAAATGAGAAAGTTCTACAAGCTCTAATTGCAGAAAACTCTGAGATGAAGACTAAACTGAAAGACCTGGGAACACCACCAAGGTATTTAAAAAAATCTACACAAGGTGATGGGTTTTTTTTTGGTGTTGTGTTTTTGGTTTTTTTGGGGTTTTTTTTTTTGTAAGATGTAAGCTGCTTTTCTTGTGCAGTGTGACTTATGTGCATTTCAGGTCACTGTCAAAGGGAGGCGTCTCAAAACCTTGTACATCCTGTGACTCTGTGAAAGGGCTGGAAGAAATGCGTGCTCAGTACATTAAAGCTGTGAGCAAGATTAAGTGTAAGTACTAAAGTCTTAGCTGAAAATTTAGGAGAGCAAAATAATTTACTTTGTCATTTCCTCCTCCTTCAGCCAACTTGCACAGGAATCTGACAGTCAAATCGCATGAGAAGTAAATTTTTCCTTCGTACTAGAGTGAATGTGAGACATGGAATTGTTACCATAATCTTGGACAAAGTTAATTGCAATGGGTGAAGCTTTGTTATGCCTTGCTTTGTTGCACTGTATTATGTTTTTTAAAGTGGTAAAGCGTATTTTGAGAACTGATCTCGTATCTCCAGCAAACAATCCACCTACCCTGCAACTTGTCCTGAGGGAGAATTGGCTGTTCTCTTGTGCTGTATCCTGGCTTCTGGCTTAATCAGCAACCTTCTGGCTGAGGAGAGAGGGTTAAGTGTAGCGCCAGGTCTTACTTGAGGGCAGCAGGTCTCCAAATGCCAGCTGCGCTGCTGTCAAAGAATTCGTACACCTGCATTTTACCAGCTAATATTCCTCCCAAATCCCTGTGCCTAGTGTTTTCTATTGCTGCTGAAGATGCAAAATTGGACAACTGAATTCCCATCTGATGCTTCATATCAACCTGCTCTGGTCTTTAGTGGCATTTATCCATAGGCAACATTTGGCACAAGGATTTGGGTGGAATGTTGGCAGGTAAATCCAGGCCCTTGCTGACTTGCTCCAGGTCTGCTAGACAATCCCAGTTTGTGGTGTTGGCTTTTTTTTCCCCTGCTGGGAGAAAACTGGTACTAATGAAGTGTGTTTGTAGGTGACATGCTTTGTTATATCCGTGAAAGTAAGGAGCGAGCTGCTGAAATGATTAAAGTGGAGGTTTTAAGAGAGCGCCAAGAAACGGCACGGAAAATGCGTAAATACTATTTGACATGCCTTCAACAACTTCTTACTGATAATGGGAAACATGAAGGGTAAGTTCAAGTATGTTTGGAAATTACTGTTGGTTTTGAAAGAGGTGTGTAGACATTAGTCTGGTGTTTGTCCGCCTTGGAGAAAACAGTGTCTAACTGCCTGACAGCCTTGCCAGTCTGCTCAGATTGGCATGGGGTCACTGCCGAGCAGTCTGGCATACTGTCTTTTCAGTGTTCTTTGACTCTCTGCATTTTACTTCAAGGTAGTGTTAGCAAGTTGAAAAGGAATTACACTTAAACTTTATTTTTTTTTTTCATGTTCTGCAATTCTTGGCAGAGCTGAAAAGAAAATAATGAACGCTGCCAGTAAGCTTGCTATGATGGCTAAAGGACTTGAAACACCTCTTCGACACATTCCTCAAAGCAAATCTACCTGCTCAGGTATGTTGGATTCTATAGTTGTTCTCTTCTTGTTCATATTGATTTAATGCATGTAGTAACGAAAATGCAGATGGAAAGTGAAGTACTATTTATTTATAAGCTTGCTAATGGAAATGTAAATATAAGCTGCTATTTTGACAATGCTTACAATTCTTTATTTAAAAAAACCCAACCAAACAGAAGAACCCAGTCCTTCTTCCAGCATTAACATTTCATTCAATTAATCTATTTCCTTCCCTCCTCTCCTAGCTCTGCTGTTAAATTCTGATCTACCACCGGGAGTCGAGTACTCAAAAAGAGATTGCATTCTTCAGACAAGGTCAAACTGTATGGAAAGCAAATCATGTAGTGAAAGCATTACCAAAAAAGCCAATGATAAAGTCGCCCAGAAACGTGTACCACATGACTTGAGACAGCAGTTTGATGCAATGCAGACTGAAACTCAACATATGCTTCATGAAACAGTGACTTCAAATATTCAGAACGGGAATAATTCTAAAAATCTGGATGGTGCTTCAAGAGATGCTCTGCCAGAGTTTTATCCAAATGAAAATGGAAGAAGAGAAAAATACAGTCCCATCATAAATGTAGACAAAGGACTTGTGTGTGCTACTAGTACTATAGCACATCAGAACGCTCCTCCATCTGCTTTTCAAGTAACAATAGAAAATATGCATGCACCCAGCTTTACAAATGGCCATGCCATCTCTGGGCCAACTCATCATATGCTTAAGAGCAAGAATGATAGAACAGTCTTGAAGGAGGATAAACGTGTCCAGTCATGTGGAAAATGGAAAGCTAAATCTAAAAGAACTCAGGAATTTGATTTTCAAGAAAGTCCAGAAAGAGAGGAAGGAAGCAGCAGTGAATGGAGTTCTGTGAATGGAAGCCTGCATCTGGATCGCAGTGATATGCCTCTCGTGAACCTTGAACAAAAAGGCGGTACTAATGTGCAAGCACAGACTGCATACTGTGAAGAGTTTCCTCACATCAGGTCATTTTCCCCTGCAGGTGAAAATGTTGTTACTACTTGGAGAGACACTTCTAATGGCAATGGCAAGATTCTCAGCACAAAAAGCAGCACTGAAGTTTGCAGTAGAGGCCACCTGATAACAAACCCAGAGCATACTTCATTCCTCAACTCTGACAAATCAAATTCTGCTGTCACACAACTCAGTGTATTGCCAGATTCAAATGTAGGAAAATGCTGCAACAAATGCTTAGAAAAAAACAGCGTAGGATCCCCAGTCTCTTCAGGAAGATAGTGGTTTTGATAGCCCACTTTCTAACTTGAACCAATACCAGTAATTCCTCGTTTGAAGGAAAAAAAGATAACTTGATATTTAAGTAAAAGTGTGAGGACTGGGGAGAACCTGTTCTACTGTGTCCATTTCATGACCAATGTGACACAGTTTGAATGTTACGTGAAGAAATTCTATAAAGTTACTTGAAATATTAATGCAGAGTTTTGTTTACCTTTGTAATAACGCTTTCATAATTGTTTATTGTGTATTATATACAAATTTATTAAACAGAATCTATTTTTATATTAAGTTTAGCTTGCAGTGTTTATCTAAAACAAAACTACTGTAACTTGTGGTAACCTCTTTAAATGGTTATGAAAATTCTTTCAGAGCTCAATGAGAGATGTTTTAGGATTTGTTTGAAGTAAGTATTTTAATTGACTCTTCCATTTTGAAGGACCCCCTGTAAGCCTCTGCATGTGTCCCCATAATAAAAGCGAAAATACTTGCATTTTTTTCATTAAATAATTATAACAAATCACATTTCAAGTATTCTTCCCTTTGGTACAGCAAAAAATAGCTTGTACTGGACAGAGGAAAGGTATAAATTAGAATAACCATGTTTTGCAGGTGTTCCTTAAATAGTATAGGTTGTCAATCTAAACTGAAGATGTAGTAATGTTCCTCCTGAGGCTTAGAAAGCTTATATTTTAAAGGCCTGCTCACATTTTGAAGAGAAGTACAAAATGTATCTTTTTTTCTAGACTTTTTGTTTTCCTTGGGATGATATTTCATTTCTAGCGATGCTGTGAGGAAAAGAGGTGTTTTGCTGCTTGCTTACACAGGGTGTGATTAAAAAATCATACTTGTTGCGACTAATAGTATGGTTATGAGCCAGCAATTCACATCAACAGTAATACAGAAGATGTAAACAAAAAGGTTTTGCTTGCTATTATTCTGTGATATTAGAAGAAGAAAAAAGACTGAATATTCTCTCAAAGATGATACCTATGCCTTTTGTATGTAACAACATTTAACTGCTGCAAGGATGCTCATTTGGTCTTTCAGAGTCAAACAGCACAGTCTAGTCTGACTATCTTTTCAGTTTTAAGAGGAAAATAGTACAAGATTCAACAGAAATCTTCTGAAGAAAAATGTGTTTAACTTCCTTTACAAAAACATCCTGCCTGTTTATTTCAGGCCAACTGGCAAGACAGAATGCATTACAACTGTTGGTACGCAGGACTGGTTTGTGACTCGAAACTCTCTCGGGCGATCTAATGACAGACTTCTGAATTTCTTGGTGGCTTTTAATGTTGCCCATAAATGCAACCCCACTTCCTCTTTAGTGAAGGTGGGGTTTGTCATCGTCAGTGGGAGCAAACTGAGGCCACAAGAGACTGCTTGTGCCTAAAAAAACATGGGCAGTAGTTAAGTTCAAGGGCCAAATTCCGAGCTCTTAGCTGAGGAAATAGCTGTGGCCTCGTCTGCAGGGGAAAGTTTTTACTAGTTGTCCTCTAAGCCCCATGTGGAGGCTTTTTTTTCAATGATGAGTGGCTTATTTTGGTTAGCTTAAACATTTTCCTGAATTGCACAAGGTAAAAAAGAAGCACATTTATTCCTATGCGAGAGGTACTTATACAAGTGTTTAAACCAATACATCAGATTAATTAATTCCTTGGGCTAGTCTAGAAATGTTCCCCAGATGAAGGAAGCCTGGATCTGTAGAAGTAAACATGCAGCTGTCCTGCAGGGCATCCCTGACCATTCAGACAGAGCAGCTGAGGGCCCATTGTCTCATCGGAGTGGACCAAACATACTTTTCCAAGTAATCCTTCATCTGAGGTGAGTTCAAGAGCTTCTCTGTAGTTGCTCCCCAAAATGCCACAGTCAACGCCAATGTGCAAACTGTTTTTAAATTTCCCCTAAAATGTGACTTTTTACAGTACACTTTATTTCTGTTGTCTTGTTCAATGTTGTTTGTATGCATAACTCTTGAAGTCATTAATTTGTAGCTTTTAAAAAATGTCCTGTATTTAAAAGCTCAGGTTTCAGTGCAGAATGAAGTACTTAATGATCCTAGTCCTGCTAAAGCTTTGAACAGCTGATGATTTTTACGTATTTTATTTAGAAGCTGGGGTCCTGCACTGATGAGAAGGGGTCTTCTCCATTACTGACTGCTCTGGAGAAAGCTGAGGGTGCAGCAGGTCACTGTTACAGTGAGGAAATGAGGGGAGTATTCTTCAGCAAGTTCCGTAGCCTGATGTGAGAAAAGGTTCTTTTGTGGGTGTCCCTACTCTCTTATGGAGCAGGAAGATGTTATGCAGATGGGGCAAATGAGGGAGAGAGGGAGGAAAGAAATCTTTCCAATCACATCTACTAAAAGAGAATAATTAAACGTGGACATCAGGTGCCCAACTAGATTTGGTTGCTGTTTCAGTTATATCGCATCACAGTACTGGGCAACTTCAGTGACCAAAACTGCAATGCATGTGAGAATATGGATGTAGGTAGAGATTCGGTTAAATCTGTGCTCACCTTGTGTTTATTGTGTGTCTTGTTGCACTGACAACTCCAGAGAGCTCCAGAGCTGCCGAGGGGATTTTAAGTTTTCCTTAATGAGAATCAACTGCAGGGGCCTGGAGGGAAGATCCATACCCAAACAGCAGCAATCATTCCCCGGTGAGTAAAGTTTGAGGAACAAGGAGAAATTTAGCCCAAGAATCAACAACTCCTAGTCAAAAGCATTCCTCAGCCCTCCTTCTAACGTCAGTAGGAAAGAATGAAGCAATAACAGGCTAGCATACGGGGTTGCAACTCCTGAAATTGGACAGCTGACACCAGTCGGAAAGGGGGATGTAATGTTGCAATACATGTGGTCGGACTTGCATAGTTGAGCCGAGATTGTAACAGAGCCACTAAATGAATCTTTTAAACTAAGTTTGACATGTATTTTCACCCACTAGTTTATAGTGCTGAAAGAACTTACCTGTTTTATTCAAGAATTCATTACCTGCTGCTATGTCTTTTTGATTCAGATGATTCCTTGTTTTAATACTGCATTTATGCTATAGGAGCCAGATCTAATTGTATTCTAGTGATGTTGCAGTTCGGCACTATTTAGCTTAAAAGTTGTTTAACCACACCCCACTCCCATCCCCAAAGTAGCAGAATGCAGTGGTACTCTTTTCCTTGCTGTATTTTTGTTCTTTATATTTTCTTTAGCCACTTTATCTTGCAGGTGTAGTATGTCTGTACATTCCTGCTTAGAACAACCTCTTTGTAAAAATGTATCACTCTGTTTCATACTAAAATACCATTATGATAGAAGCTATTTCCAAGACGTCTTTTTTTATGCTATGTTTAAATGGTAATTAAAATGTAAAATGTATGCACATCTTAAACATCTTTTATATAGTTAATTGTGCATAAGATGCTTATATATGATGTACAGAACAGGAGTGCACAGGATTTGTTTAACTCATGCATGTTTTGAGTAATTAATGTTTCAAGAAATTAATACATTAATTATTGGTCTCGCATTCTAGTGTTTTAGCTTGTCTCTTCAGTGGCCTCTTTCAGCTGGAATGAGCAACACCTGTAGCTATTAATGAAAAAAAAAAAAAAGTCTTGCATAAACTAGCTTTAAATTCCCACATTCCTTACTTTTGGTAGACATATATGCACATCTGAAACCTTGTATCCTATCGCAGCAAGTTTCTGTGCACAAGAATAGTTATATGAGTAGGAACTGAGGTCATGAGAGGTTAGGTAGCTTGTTCAGAAGGTTAGGAAGCCTGAACAGGGAATTAAAACCAGGTCTTTTAAATCCTAGGCTAGTACTTTAACCACTAAATTACCTTTTCTTTCTACTTGATGGCTTTACTGTGCTTTTACACTTCTTTGCTTTGTCCTCTCTTCTAGTCTGGTTTATCCCCTCTGGCTTTGCACTTAGCCCCCCTTCGCCCCAGTTTTAATCTTGGACTTTCTTTCACTTTGGCTTTGCATCGGCTCCTTTTTCTTTTTTTTCTTTTCTTTTTTTTCTTTTTCCTTTGTTTGAGCATAATGTTGTTTTAAGAGGTGTTTGTGGCTCCCCTCATTCTCTCGTTCAGCCTTTGCTGGTGGGAAATTGATTCATTTTTATTTATTTCTTCTCCAGAGTGACAGATACAATTTTTTTCTTGTGTTATCCAATTCATCATATTACGTGATATTAATGAATTACAATTTATGTAATATCACAGGTCTTCTCCATCTTTACCTTTCTAAAAAGGTCCTGCAGTCTGTTTTCCTGATGCAAGGCAGAATCACCTGTGCTGATGGTTCTCCTAATGGATGTTCGTCCAATGTGTTCTTAAAGGTCTCCAATAACAGAGACTCTACAACTGCCCAGACAAATCCTTTCCAGTATTATCCTTACTGCTGGAAGGAGGCCTCCCCGTTCCCTTTGTGTCTTACCTGAACTCTTTTGCTGCAGTTTTAGCTCATTACTGCTTCTCCAATCTACCAAGGACATTGAATAGGGATTTCTTTTATGTCATGCTTAAAAACTACTATTTTCCTCCTCAGTTTTCTTTCACTTAAATAACACCATTTCTTTCAATTTTTTTTGCATAAGTCAGCTTTTAAGATGCATAAGTCTGTTGTTGCATGCAAATGTGGAAATGGTGCAAAGAACAGCAAATGGTAAATGGAAAAAAATTAGACCAAACAGTTTTGGTCCTACCACGTTTGATAGTTTTCAGACTGGTTCAACTGGTTGTCTGTTCTTCTGCAGAATTACTGCAATCTTTGCAAAACACCATATCTGTGATTGTGAAAGCCTTTCAAGACTGCTATGATTAAATCCAACTTCTGTAAGTATAACCTGTTGATATGCAACTAAAGAGAGCTCTGGCTTGCTTGCATTCCCAGGCTTTCCTTAACACCTTTGGAATTTCGTATCTCGTTACCCCCTTACCTCTTTATTTTGTCATTGGTACTTTCCACTGAAGTTTGGAGATCTACTTACTACTGTATAGTGTCCCTTTTCCCATAAAATCTCAAGCTGGGTATACTTCCCAGAAGTATTGAGATACACAGTCACATATATATATTTCAGTCATTCATCCTTAAAATTTGCTGTCAAAGCCATTCTTCTGCTGTTGGAACTCTGTTCTCATGTTTCCCTTTGTTCTGTGGGAGTTGCTAAGATCTCCCATTGAAATTTATTTTAAACGTTTGCTCTTTTGTGCAGATTCACTGCACAGTTTTGTCTCCCATGGCGTAGATGGGTTACAATGGAGACGATGGTAACCTGGCATTGATACAGGAGCACATTACTTGCAGCTGTAGTGAGATTTCACCCAGCATTCTGATGCAGAGTACTTCACACTTCCAAATTAATCATGCTTCTCTTTCTGTTCTTGTTGCTTGGGTAAATATTTCACTGTTGTGTAGACTTGGGCAGTGATCTATGTGAGAACCGACGTTCTTGTTTTCCTGCCTCTTGTACATGCTTACCTACCAAGCAAGCTTTTAAGCCTGGTGCCTTTTTCACACTTGATAAAATGAGTCTGTTTTCATCATGTAGCGTTGCTTCTTTATAAATCTGAATACAAGTAAAGAAATTCATGTCTATTGCCAAATGTTCTGGCTGAATGCCATCCCTGGTGTTCTGGCTTCATCCAGATGACTAATGTTCCCTGTCAGCCTGCAGCCTAGTGAGAGGGGACAATGGTGCAGAAATACTGTAATTATCTAATCAGCTTTGCTTAGAATGTTAAGCAAATGCAATTCTTTAATACTTTGGTTTTACTATAGCTGTTAATTAACATGTGCAAATGCAATTTGTACAGCAAAACCAAGTAGAGGAAACATTAACTTTTAAGTTACTTTACTCCCCTCTAGTGGTCTTATACGTACTTTTATATAACACTTTTCATCACAATAGATTTAAGGATGGTGTTAATATTCTGTAAAAACCAAAAGTCTACTCGTAACTTCTCCTTCCTTCTGCTCATGTTCTCTTTCTATAGAGAAACCAGTTAAGTGACTGGGATTCTTGCCAATGTAACTCTCTAAACGAAACTGTTCTTTATATGTTGACTTTAAAGGCCAAACTGCACCCACAGCTTTAAAATCAGTACATACAAAAAAATCTTAAAGCTGTATACTAAACATTTATTTTCTGTGCCCTCAAACCTGTTCACAGGGGGTGTTAGTGTCAATGTCACGGTAACTCAAACTGCAGCCAAGGCTGTAGAAACACCAGCAGAACCCAGTCGCATCTGTAGTGTTGCTATATGTTTGTTCTGTGGGACATGCCAGTTTTGGTGCGTGTCTAATGCTGTTTGGGGCTGTGCAAGTTGTGGGACATATGGAGACTGTCGAATGACTGGGTTCCTCCTTTAAGCTTGCCAGTTGGCCATTTTGTGTAGGATGTGGCTTCCACTAGCTGGAAAACAGATGAGAACCTACAGGATCAGAATGGAAACTTCTACTTTTCCAGCAATCCCCTGGTTCTTTGCTCAAGGTACTGATGTTGTAATCAACACTATACAGGTGTGCAGCACAGGCTTAATTTAGCAATAGTTAATGGGTAAGTTCTCAACTAAATTTTTCTATGCTTCCTGGAGTCTGTATTTTAAAGGTTTTGAAATGACTTGCTAATACACTGTCCTTGGAGAAGATAAGGTACCTCATAGGATGTTTGTCTCCTTTCTTCTTTTTCTGCTCAGAGAGAGTATACTAAGAAAAATGTAGATGGAGGATTCACTTTTCAGAAGCTAGCTGCTCTTTTGAAACTACCCACTCGTAACTTTTCCGTTTTCTTCTAGAATGTCTTAGACTAGTATTTGGAAGAAAAGAAAAGGGGAATAAGAGGGGTAGAGAGTCAATAAAGAAAATGTTGATAATTTTCCATTTGAAAATACAGTTCTCTTAAAATTGTGTTTGTCTTCATAGTAAGTTATGGAAGAAAAATGGAAATGTTCCAGGAATTGAAACATTTTAACGCTATTTGAGTGGAACCTTTTGTTTTAAAATGAGTCTTTGTTTGTAAACTTTTGCAACTCTAAAAAGTCAAAATTGAAATGAAACTGCTTAGGAGATCCAAACCTGGCCTTTTTTCCACATGATTTTTCTTTTGTGGAAAACTTAAGTATCTCAGTTTCCTTCCAAGCTGGAAGGAAACCAAATGTGAAAAGTAAAATCCTTCATAAAACGTAACTCCTGTCTTCCTGCAGTACTCTTACAAGAGATTATTTGACTGGGTCAGTGATGCATGTTATAATAACCAATAGCTGGGGAAACTATTTTCTACGTTTCTCAAGATTGTTCCCTTTAGGTCATTAGCAGATAGTTCTAATAAACATGAGCCAAGCCAGTAGAGGCTTTGACTCTATTTATCACTGCGGATGTCTGAGCAGTCCCTGTGGGAAGCTGTGACCAATTCATCAGCCAGGGATTTTAATTTGTTCTTAACTCTTCTTTTGAACAGCAGTGTCAACAGTCAAACTAAATCAAAATCGTACACATGTAGGAAGCAGGTAAGATACGTAATGTTGAAATAAAATTATCTGTACAGCTGTTAAAAGCACACAGGCAGGCAGCTGGTGCAGGAGTTTCTTTACTCAAATGAACTGGCAGGCCCTGCCTGTGGGAGTGCATGGGCCTGGGTAGGGAAGGATCCACTGCTGCTTGGGGCATCCTGCCTGACATCTGGCAATTCTGCAGGTGGGCCCATCCCAGGTCTGCCACTCCAGCACTGCAATGCAGGCACTGGGACTTGATAATTGAAACAAGTTTCCCTGCCTGCTTTGGTGGTATTGCTGTTATTCTTCTCTGCAGGTTCAGTTTGTTAGCTCTCTGCATCAAATCTGTGTAGTAGTCCTATAACCTTGCAGTTTCAGGCATGCATATGCTCCAGTACCTTCCTCCAAGAAGCAGATGTGGTTATTTAAGAGCTCTGCAGCTTAACGTGTGAGTCAAAGTAGGACGTCTGGGTCCTTGTGCTTAGGAGAACAGGGAACCTGGCCAGTATGGATTCAGACTCAATGATTCTAGGTCTCTGAAACATAAAATCTATTGAAACACTGCCCCAGTAGAAGTATCAGAGAGGAAGTGATTGAGTAGATCCCAGTATGAAGCTCGTGATCCCTGTAACCCTACTTGTCAGAGCACAGAATCAGAGTGGTTGAGGTTGACAAGGAGCTCTGGAGGTCACCTGTTCCAACCTCCCCTGCTCAAGCAGGGCCACCTAGAGCCAGTTGCCTGGGGTTTTGAATATCTCCAAGGATGGAGACTCCACAACCTCTATGGAACAATGTGTTCCAGTGCTCAGTCACCTTCACAAATGTCAGCAATAGTTCAGTAAGGTTTCATCTGGGCTAAGAACACACCTGTTGGGTATGTGTGAGGTAAGGCAGGTTCCTTTTACTTTGTTGGGCCCACTTGGATTTAGTGCATGAGTTCTTACCGGATTCACAGAATGGTTGAGGCTGGTTGGACCGTAAGCTGTTGTCCAGCCCCCAACAGGTTGTGCCTTATTCCTACTGCTTCTGCCTTTTAGGTCAGCATACTTCCTACCATTGAAGTATATATTCAGCTGTTCTTAATTTTAGATGGGGAGAACAGGGAGGATGGAGAGGAAACAATCGTGGGGAAAAAAATCTACTGCCATTACTTCAGCTCACAGTAGCAACAGTGAAAGAGGAGGAAGAAATCTATGATCACGTCAAGCAGTTCCTGTGGATTGCTGTATGTGACATGGTACTTTAAAACATTGCTAGATGTCAGCTCTTCACTTCTGTTAGGAAGCTCACTGTTGTTACCACCGGAAGCAATGATATGACTGATAAGAAATATTTGCTAAAATCCTTGATAATGGGACACCCCCACCCCTTATAATTATTCTCATCCTTTTTTGTAGTTTTACAAGAATGAGACTGTTGACAAGGAAAGAGGTCTTAAAAATGACTATGCAAGTGGTCATATCCAAAAGCTGTAAGATCTAGTTATGGTAAATGAAGTTCTGGAGTCATCCTAGAGATGGACTGCTTACTGCATATGTTTCTGCCTCGCTCTCAGAGCATCTTTCCACCACTGCTACAGTTTGCCTAGACCTGGTGTTAAATGGCAATGGCTAATTGTCTGGAGCTTTCTTTCTGTGCTGTTAGTATAGTGCAATAGGGCCACAGTCTCACTTGGGGTTTCTGAGAGCTGCTGGAATATGAACAACCTTATAAATTAAATCACCACACTGTCTGCTGAATGCTTTCTTGCAGAAGTGCTGGCAACTGTGGAATATATTTTGCTGATCATCTGAAGAACAGCAACTTCTACACCTGGCAGCTGTCAGACAGTGTTTTCTTGAAACAAAGCTGTCTGCTGATAGCTCAGGAGTAAGGTTGAACAGTGCAGACTCAGATAGGTTTATAGCTGGGATTTGCAGATTAACACACTGTTGTACTTCCTAGCATCTTCCTGGGCTAAATCCCACCTGCATTCTGCATGAGTGGAAGAATCCTCAGATTTTTTTTCTACTCTGGTCCTTCAATCACAGTTAACAGAACACAGAATTTAGTTCCAAATGTGTTAGAAGAGCTCTCTTCTCCAGGATGGGATTTGATTAAGCACAGGGCTAATGTGTTCCATATTACAGGGTTTAGCCAGTGGCATAAATGATAGTATTTTCTTAAAGATATTTCATTTTTATATTTCCTTTTTTTTTTTTTCTTTTTCTTGCAAATGGTATTATATAGTTTTTTCACCATGGGAAGAGGAAGGGCAGCTTGTGAAACAAGCCTGTCAAAGTAGGGTAAGTAGCTACCAGGGTTGCTTAAGTCAACCTTACCCTTAAAATGCAGTTTATGATACCACTGGGGGGGAGGGGCAGATGTGGAAACCAAACCAAAAAAAACCCATAGAAAAGGCTAATAAGATTTTTGAGTGCTGAGAGGCCCTAGAAAAAGCAACTTTTTCCAGGATTCCATGGGGAATGACCATTGTCAGCACATGCATATCAGTGATCCACTGAACTGATACAATGGTGTAATTGTTTCTATAATGCATTTAGCTCCGAATTTGTCACTGCTGAACATGTATATTAGAGCATGATACGTATGTGAATTCTGAAGACTTACTTTTTACAAGTTGGAGTAAATTCAACAAGTGTTAATTTCTTGTTTTAGACAACACTGCCAAGATTTCTCTTTGTATTTTCAATGTGCAGGACTCCGAATATTTAGTCAGCAAGACTGCACAGGCTTGTTGCTGGTTTACTGTTTGTGACAAAAACTCAGGTATGTAAAGACCCCTGTGTATGGACCAAAGAATGCAGAGGACTGCATAATTTGAAAAGGAGGAAAGACTTTGTAGCCAACTGTATGGAAGGAATTGTTTCCAGTTCTCCATAATGCATTAGAATCTATGTAATTTGCTGTTTTCAGAAACTTCACTGCTCTAACTTAGCTTGACTGATGGAATAGCGTTCACCACACTGAAGTCAGGGCATGCTCTAGAGTCCACTGAAGTAAGTAGAGGGGGGAAAAAAATTATCTCAGGCTTTGGACTAGGCTTGTAGTGCCAAAGGAAGTTTCTCCAGATCATTGCAGTGCAGAGCAGCTATGTTTTCCTAATAGTTTATCATAAAATGCATCCCAGACTGGAGCCTCTGGAAGATTTCCTTATCTTGAAGAGGCAGCATGAATCTCCTTATTTACATCACCTACTGTTTCATCCATAAAATTAGACTTCCTTCCTTTTACTGATGAACAGGAGTGGGAAAAGTCAGCCTTACTATATAACCATATATCTATAGACAGATAGATATAGATGTCCTTTTTCCCAAGCATCTCCTGCCCATGAGTATTTTTCCTTGGCTCTCCCTTACGGGTGTCAGATGACATTTCCTCTGCTGACTGTGTGCCTGTTTGACCTCTGTTCTTATTCGTCTGAAGTTATGGGGTATTTTTTTTCTTTTTGGTATTGAAAGGAGTTCACAAAGCTAAAAACAGTTTTCAACATTTTTATTTAAAATTTGTAAAGTGTCAAAACCTGTCCCTTTAAGAAAGAAACGTAGCAGACCAATCTTTTCTGAACTCCACCCCATTCATCACAGTAATAGCAATTTTGGGTGGATCTGGTGTTGATAACTTGCAAACCATTAGGGATGTTTTAGAGGCAATATTTTTTTTTCTTATAAAAAGGGCTTTAAAGATTTTTCTTTTTTAATATTAGAATTGCTTCCCCCATTTAAATTGTAATCTGAATGATTTGTACTAGAAACACTGGTAAAAGTTAGTCACATTTCAAGGATTCTAAGTAATAAATTTTAAATTATCCCTACACCTTAATTCTCCTTGTAGGAAAGAAGAAAAGGTTTTAAAAAAAGGCCCCAAAACTTACAGAGCTTTCTTCCTGTCCCTTCTCATTCCCACTTTGAGCCACAGTATTTGGAATCTATTGCAACTTCCTACTCAAAATAGCTTCCTTAACTAAATTTGGTTACCTATAAAATGAATATGTTTTTGAATTAACTGCAATTATTATTTCCTGTTTCCTTATAAAGAATAGCAACCTGATTATTTGCATTATTTATATGTTTTATAGCTACTTATTTTAGGACACAGCTTGCTGTGAGTTGAGCCAATACATAACTGACAAGGGGCTAATAATGAAACAAAATAATCTTCAGGTTAGTAGGAAGTTTCCTGTTGACTTCTGTGGAGTGCATATACCCAAGTAAGTGCAAGATGCAATGTATTAAAGATGTATGCGATGTATTAAAGATGTATGCATTGTTAAATGACTCATGTTCTATCCAGTGTGGTGTATAAAAGACCTTGCATCTGATAGGCATTTTGAGGCAATGAAGACTGGCTGCTGAAACTTATGAACCTGATAAAACAACCCCTCAGTGATTCTCAGTAAGTAAATTTTAATACTTTCAACAGATGGGGGGGGGGGGGTGGGAATAAAAAAATCTCCAAATGATTTTATACCCAGTAAGAAATCGCAGACTCTACATGAGATGATCTCACTTAATTTACTGGTACCTAGAAAACCTGAGGAAATGAAGTCAGCCTTTGGAAAGTTACTGAATAAAGGAAAGTGCAGATCAGAGCTTTACTGAACTATTCACTGACTGGAGACTCATCACGATCATACGTGAGTCAGCAGTGTGCCCTTGCAGTGCCGGCAGTCAACTGCATATAGGGTTGTATTAGTGGGGGTGTAACTGGGCAGTGGAGGGAAGTGATTCTTCCCCTCCTTTGGTACTTGAGAAACTGCATCCAGCTTTATCCAGCTCTGGGCTCCCTGGTACAAAAAAAACCCCAAACCAAAACACAAAAAACCCCTGTCCCTAAACCCCCAAAACATTGACACCTGGAGCAAGCCTGGCAGAGGGCCACCAGGATGGATAGGGGCTAAGGCAGTGCTCTCTGAGGAGAGGGTTCATCCAAACCTAGGAAGCAAAGGTTAAGGAGGATCTTACTGCTGTCTTCAGGGTATAGAGGAGACAGAGCCTGACTCTTCTGGTTGGTGAGCAGTGGTAGGATGAGAGGCACAGGCACAAATTCTAACAACGGAAATTCCTACTAAGTATTAAGAAAAATTAATCACAATGAGAGTTGGAAAACAATGAGGAGGTTACTCCAGAAAAGTGGTGTGTCCATCATTGGAGATATTCAGAACTCAGCTGGATAGGGCCTGAGCAGCCTGCTTTTAAGTTGGTCCTGCTCTGAGCAGGGGACTGGACCAAGTGACCTCCACAAGTCTCTTCCAACCTAAATTAATCATTGATTCCAAGAGCCATATGCAATGCTCTCATAGTGTTATTTCTCAAAGGAAGGGCCTTGCAAATGGAATGTGGTGGGTTCAGAGTCTAATCCCTAGTCTCTTATTACCTATTTTATTATTTCAACTGCATCATGGGGCAACTCCCTATCAACCAAGACATCTCGTAGCTAGAGGAACACTGGGATGGAAAACAGAGGCAGAGACACCCAATCCCTTGCTGACACAACGTTTGAAGGAATGTAGGGCCTGATTCAGCTGTCTTTGTTCAAGTCAGTAGGGAGTTCTGCATAAACGAGAGCTACAAGAAGAGGCTCCTAGTTACTGATTTCCACCCACTAGGAATGTATTAATTCTAATAAAAAGTTGTATCTGTTTTGCTCAATGTCTCAGCCTGAAAATTCACCCAGCAGTTGGCATTTCAAGCTAAGCCATGAAACTTGTTTCACTTTGCTTCTGAGTTTACAGGTGGGATTTAAGGGCTCATCTGGGACAAATGTAAGATTGAGGAAACTCGGCTTGCAACTGTTACTCTAGCAAAGTTCCCATTAAATTTGACAGGGTTATAGCTGACAGAAGGTAGTAGTATATGTATTTCCTTTTCTTTCACTAAGGCTGGATTAAAATTTTTCTTTTTAAATCAAAGAAACAATTGCTATTGTTAAACTAGGTTTTCTAACTGTACGCGTAGAATTAAATATGTCAACATATGTATTGTATTAGACTAGGATTTAAAAAAAAAAAATCCATTCCACTGTATTTTAGTTGTATTTCTATTCAACACGTCTTACAAAAAATAGGTTGTGCTTCCTCTTCCTGGAGGACAGAATAAAAGTAATGGGATTTCTTCTGGTTTAGTTGTCTTTTCTTTAAGACCCCCATGAATAACTCTGTTAATGTAATCTCACATGTCTTTAATAAATGGAGATGTAGTATAACAGTTTCAATCTTACTAGGTAAGGATGGATTTAAAATGAGACCTAGTTTTAGAAAAGAAAATAGCTATGAATGTGGTACAGAACTTTCCTAAAAATATTACTGAGAAGGGGGTATCTGAATTCAGCATCTCTTGAGTTGCCTCATGCTTTCTTTGTCACTGATACTGAAGAATCCAGGTGTTTTAGAGGATTAAAAACATCTGTTTCATTCAGATCTTAGTAAGGACAAATCCAATTCTTGTTTGGCTTCTACAGTTTCTGGTGGGGTGATACCAAAACTTCCCTTGGCCTTAAAAATTAAAGGAATTGTTTTGTTTAAAACAACATAAATTCTGTGCTAAAACTATTCCATACGGGCATAAATAGGAGAGACGTGTTCTGAATCCCTATAAAATGTAATAGGTTTATGGTCATCTAGGATACAACTGAGATAAAATACTGGAATTTCCCCAGAAGCACATAGGCCCCTAATGCCTGAGCCAAGAGAGACCTTCTTTTAATTCTTATACTATTACAGATATATTACCCCAACACTTTGCACAGTATCACAAATTATGGAATTATATGCTAATGTAGGTTGGATTTCTTCCTCCATCATTATAACCTCAGCTGACAGATGAAAACTTCAAATAAAACCATTTGTAAAAATGAAGTAAAAGTCTTAAGTGAAATTTGTCCCCCAAAAGCTATCGTTAGGGGATTTCATAGCTAGTTATCACAGCTTGTCTGACCAAACAGCATTAAGAAAAATGTGTGATAGTTTGTTACCTATTTTTTTTTTTAAAATATTTAAACCAGTTAATTGGTTGTCTGGATGCAATTACTGTTTGTGCTTGTAATGTACTTTAAAAAATACACACACTAAAACTTTCCCACACTATTTGTTTTCATTGGCATAATCAAGGCTTTCTTAATAAAGAAATATGTAAGATGGACATACTTTTTTTTTTGCTCACTTGGGTTGGAGTAAATTTACAGATCAAAAAATACAATTATTGCAAAAGTTCATGTAAATTGAAATAAAAAAAAAACCTAAAGAAATGAAGTCCCAACTCTATCACAGTACTTCCAGTGATAAGATTTTTTTTTTTTTGTTTGCAACATTTCAAAACAATTTGTCTAAAATATGAATATTCTGATAAGCATCCCACAGGAGGAGAGGAAGGAACATTTGCATAAGATGAAGAGAGGACCAGCTAGATAAAGGCCAGGAAGGACAGAGACCAGTACTTAGCATCACTGCTGCTGAACACAAAGATCAGCAGCACTGGAAACTTCAATGTTTTTATGAACGTTGAAAAGCAGGACAAACAGGTATTTCTCTGACAATCAGTTAAATTTTAATAATTTAGCCACCGTATAAAATGGTTTATGTACATGATGTTGATAAGCACAGGGAGGTGCACTAAGGCATGGCTAGCTAGGAGCATATATCTTACTAGAGGAATGTACTGGGCTTGATTTAAAACGTGTGTGCAGTTATGTAAATATTTAGGATCATTGCTTTCAAGCTGATACCTGACTGCAAAAGTCTTCTCTATCCTTCGCTGATATAATCAATCTACCTACAATTATCCTTCCCTGATTTTGGGCCCTGGCACCACAGTCCATGCCATCTACATCCTCCAAGAAACAGCTATAAGATCCTTCAAATCATGTGGAAGAATCAGCATTGTGGAAAAATAGTTGCTTACGTGTTACAGCAAATTCTGCTATACATGTAGCAATGATGTTATATGCCTTGTTCTTGGTGTCTTTTGTTTCTGGGTTTGATTCCAGGGTTTGATCAAGGAGCTAAAATATCACAGAGCTTCTCGATCTCGGTTAATCTAAGAGTTCATCTTTTTATTTGTCATGGGAGATGGTGATCAACTGGATCATCAGAATTGCTGCTTTGTTTTTTTTCTGTAAGTGAAACTTCTGAGTGGATGAGTTTTGGAGGCTGTATAGGAATCTGTTTGGCTAGATGTTCTTCAGAGTCCAAATGTTCGCAAAGGCTTTGAGTGGCTGTGGGAAAGTGTGTGGATGACCCTTAGTAGATCTGTTCAGCAGCAGAGAGCAGAAGTTGTTTTGAGTCTTTTGCTTGTACCAGTGTATTTTTCTAGTGGTTTGAGAACCCAGGTGGGCACTATTTTAAAGTTTTCAACAATTTAAGTACTTCCAATATATAAGCATATTCTTTAAAATGACACACCAGAGGTTGATGATATGCTACATATTTCACTAGATTGATTAACAGACAGCCCACATACCATGTAACATTACTTCATATAGTGTAATCCACATTTCTGCAACTATGCAAGATCCCAAATAATACATCATAAAATGTCCTAGAAGATATGAGAAAATCATCCCACTAACCTGTGACACAGACTAGATATTTTTCTGGTAGCTCATTCAGAAAATTAAAGCAGTTCAAACAGAAAATGTTGAAACTGAAAGAATGTTTGAGTAAATAGTACCCCAGAATTCCTTTCGTAACTCACTTTTGTTTACTGGTAAATTCTATCTTCGCATTATAAACATAATTAGTAAATATCTGGCAACATTTTTTTTGCAGTGGTTTGGTTTAAGCATATTTACCTTCTATATTCACTAAATAAATGTTTAGATTTTGCTGTACACACAGATGAGAATAAAGGAAGAGACTTGTATATCAATGTACTGCATGTCCTGGCTTTCTTAATAGCAGGGACAGTTACTACCACCTTTATCCTGGTCTCTTTTCTTTTTTGAGCAAATTTTAATTTGCCACCGCAAAAGAAATACAAAATCCTTTACATGATGCTATATTGTCTCTTCAACAAGCACAGGCATTAAAAAAAAAAAAATCTTATCTTTGCTTATGTGGCAGACAAATAAGAAAAACTTTGAAAACTCAAATTCCTATTTATCCATCTGGATTGTAGCAGGAAAATCAACATTTTGCATTTATTGAAACCTCTGATATCTACTTGTATGGTGCAAACTGCAAATCAGTAATACTCTCCCTGCAGAATTACGGTTAATTCCCTTGATTCATTTTGTACAAGTTACAAAATAGCAACCCAAACCTTATACCACTACTGTCTTGAGCCTTGTTCAGAAACACTGAAGAGCCGTACTCTGAATCCCATTACTTCTTTCTTGTGCCAATATCTCATAGTATTGTATTGCACATCTACATTTTACCTGTGTATTAAGTGTCTGTCTGAAAGTTTTCATGTTAAACTGTTAAACAGTAACACTGGAATGGTCAAAATCAAATGACTGGTTTGTAATTTGCAGAATCCACCACTTCTCTTGATAAAAATCAGCCACAAGGGTTAGAATGCTGTTATTGTGGTGGGCACACACAAATACAGCATTTCCTGTACTAGTTCAAATACTTCTATGTACATTTAGAAGGATAATGCATATTTATATACATAATATAAAACCTGCTATAAACCAATTCAAACTATGTATTTCAAACAGCATCTATCATATTTTGTGTCACCACTGCATTTCAGCTGTAAACAGAGATTGATACTAGGATATCTTACATGGTACTTCCTTTTATCCTAATAGTGTATTAGTGGTACACGACACACCATGCATTTATCTCTGGGCAGGGTGGTTTGACAGCTGCTGTGGGTGGGTGGTCAGCTGCTTGCTTCTAAAATTGTGCACCTGAGCTTTTGCAACCTCAGTTCAATAATACAGAACCATTCACCATCAGTACCTGCCTGAAACTAACAAAAACTGAAAATACCTGCGAAATAGGAAATGCAACACTTCTGCCAAAATAAGTGGAGACCAGCATAAATATAATTTACTTTCAGTCTAATAGGTCTGCTTTTTTTTGTTTTGTATTTTCTGTGTATGTTGAAATGGGATAATCTCAGCACTGAGCTACTTGAGCGGGGTATACAATCTGGGCTTGAACTCTATTAACTATTCTTCCCCCCCCTCCCCTGAATTATGTCAGTATTAAAACTTTCTACCTTTCAAGGGGTGGTAGTGCTTTGCTCTTCTTCAGCATTTCAGGATTTCTAAATCAACCTAAAAGCATAAGTACACACTGCAGGGCTTTTTTTCCTTTCCTTGGTGAGGATGAGGCATACATTTGCTCTGGAGCTGGCTCTAGAGACTGAGGAGTACGTACAGAAGAGCTCGCTGCGTCGGTGTCTGTGCCATAATAGTTGCTAGAAAGCGCCTTACTCGCTCTGCAGCAGCTTCTAAGGTAAAGCCAACACCGCTGCTGTTTTTCCTTATAAGGGAAACAGATACTATTTAAGTTTTTTCCTTAAGCCGCTACATAGGTGCAAAACGCTGCACCTCTAGGACATGTATGTATTTTTAGACGGAGGCACAGGCGTCCACTTCCCCCCCCAGTCCTGTGTTACGCACTTCGCTGCTCGGCATCGGGACGAGCCCAGATGCTAACGCTTCTGCCTCCGTGTAAGCCGGGGGGGGGACGGCCCCGCGGGGTAACCTGAGCAGGCAGCGCTGCCCGGCCGCGGCTTCCCCCGCGGCCGAGGGAGGCGGCAGAGCCCCGTCCTCCCGGGCAGGACCGCAGGCTGCCTGCGCTCCCGGCGAGCCTCTCGGGGCAGAGCATCCCCCGCTCCAGCCCCGGGCCGGCGGCTCGCCGCAGGTGACCGGCCGCGGGGCTCGCCAGGGGCCTCCCGCTCCGGGAGCCGCCCGGGCACCGCCGAGCGCCCCCGGAGCCCCCCGGGTGGCGGTTCGGGGGTGGGGGGGACATTTTTATTCACCTCTCTCTCGCGAGAAAGTGTTGCGCGGGCGATACTTGAAGAGGAGGGGGGGGAGAGAGGAGGGGAAAAAGGAGGAGGAGGAGGAGGAGGAGGAGGAGGAGGAGGAGGGAGGGAGGGAGGGGGCAGCTGGAGCCGCAGCTGGAGCAGCGGTGGGTGCAGCGGCCGCAGCTGGAACAGCAGCGGGAACGGCAGCCGGCGGCGGCGGCTCCAGCGGGTGCGCGCCCCTCGCAGCGGGCTTCTCCCGGGGCGGGCGGGCTGGGCGCGGGGCTCCCTGCCCGCGGCGCGCCCCGGCCGGGCACCGCGCTCCAGCCGCCGCGGCTCGCCGCGGTGCCCGGCTCGGGGAGCCGGGAAGGGTTCGTGCCCGGGAGACGCTTCCAGCCCCGGAGCGGCTCCGGGAGCGGTGGCGGCGGCCGCGGGCTGTCCGCGGCGGGCGCGGCAGCCCCCGCGGATGCTGTTGGAGGGAAGGTAGAGTCCGCGCGGCTCCGGGCAGCGCCTCGCCATCCCCCGCGGCCGCCGCCTCCCGCGGGCGGGCTAGCGCCGGGCTGGCCGGGGGCCGGGGGCGCGGGGCGGCCGCGCCCGCTTTTCCTCGGTCCCTAACCCTCCCCCCCCTCCCCTTTTCTCTCCCCGCAGCTCGCCTTGGAGAGGCCGGTCGGAGGCAGGGCGGCGGGGACCGGCGGACTTCGGCGGCGGAGAGGAGGCGGCGGCCGCTCGCAGCCCGGGGGCTCGGGGGACGCGATGTGGCGGGGGCGGCTGCTGGGGATCGCCCTGGGAGTTGCCGTGCTGTGGGCGTCCCAGGCGGGCGCCGCCGCCGCCGGGCACGCCGAGGGGGTGAGCGCCAAGGAGAGCCGGGCCAGCCGGGCCAAGAGGCGAGGGCAGGGCGGCGGCGGGCACGACGCGCTCAAAGGGTAGGTGCGGGGCCGGGCCCCTCCCGGGGTGCCGCCGTGCGGGGAGCGGGCGTAGATCTGGCCGCATACGTGTGTGCGCGCATCCGTAGCCGCTGCCCTGTTGCGGTGGGAGCTGGCGGGGGTGGGAGAGCTCCGCGGCCCCCCGCCCCCTTGGGGCTGCCTCTGCCGAGGGGCAGGTTGGGCTGAAGGGGGGGGGGGGGCGCCGGACGCCGCCCGCAGCATCCCGGGGTAGCGCCGGGGCCGGGGAGCGCGGAGCCCCGACGGCCTCCCCCCCCCCCCCCCCCCCAAGCTGTCCCCGGGGCAGGGCGCTGGGTCCCTTGCGCGCTGCAGCCTCACTTCGCCTTCGGGTGGGTGATGCTTCGTGAGGATGAGGCGCTGCAGCTCGGAGGTCCCTCATTTAGCTTCTGGGAAGGACATAGCTAAAGGCACACTGCGGGCTCCTGCATTCCTCCGGCGTCCCGTATTTCTGCTTTGCATAAAGCAGAGTAGCGACGAGGCCCAGAGAGCACGGCGTGTGTGCCCTTCCCATTAGCTGGCCTCTTTCATCTCCACCTTAAACCTGTGCATCTCCTCTTGCACTCAAGTGGACTGTCTTTGCGTATCTGGTGTTCCTTGTGACCTGGGGACGGCAGGGGGCAAGAATAGGGACCATTTTTTGGTATCAGAGCTCTCTAGTACTAATATGAGTGAGCCCAAGCATACACGAGTTTAAAATCATTATGAAACGTTGTGGTACATGCTTAGCAGAGTGGCTTTTTTAAAGGGTGAATCTCTGTCAGGCAAACTGTTTTACCGATTCTAACGGAACACCTTTCCAATGCAAAATGGTTAAAGTCAGCCGAAAGGCATTGCGTGTGTGTGCATTTGAAAGCTTAGTTCACTGTAAAGGTGAAAAGCTTGCAATACTGGAAGAAAAAAGAGGTTTCCTTTTTCAGGTCTTCCAATGCACCTTTTCAGCCCGTAGCCAGATTTTTCACTCATCAGGCAGAGGGGAAATGTAGCAAAAACTATATGGAGATAGTTATGCTTCAGTAAGGGATGCGAGCTATTTTCTTTCTTTTCCTGATTTCCTCAAAAAGGAGCTGTTACAACTTCATTTTTAGAGGCCTTGTTGAATATGCTTTAATTCCTTGCTAACTTCCTCATACTTGTGTAGTACTTTTTATTTATATTCAGATTTGCAATCTTGGCTTTTTTTTTATGTTTGCCTGATTGGAAAAGGTTTGTGTTTTTAGGTCCCCATGCTGCAAAAATGGATGCAAGCTGTCGGTATTGTTTTTCAAGGATCTGATTTTGTAGGGTCAGACTCTCTTATTTCATTTCCTTATACCTTGTCACGAGAGAAATAGTTGGACAAAGTAGATTCTTCCTGTAACAAAAACTAGGAGGTGAGGAGGACATGCAGTAAAGTTTGTAGGACTAATTGCACAATAAAAGATGATAAGGAAAAATATTTATCAGAAAGTGCCTTTATTCTTCAGGTAGTTTTAATAAACTTTCTCATTATAGAACTCTGAGTTAATATCAAACTGACAAACACCATTTTCTGATCAGTGGGACAGAGTATGCCATCTAGCACATGTGCTGACTTGATGGACTTGGTGGGAGTTAGAGGCACGTTAGCTGAGGCTAAAATTTCTTTGGTGAATGTAACCATTGCTCTAAAACTGTGCTGTTTAGACAGTAGTAATAGTGCATCGAGAGATGATATTTCAAGTGTTAATTATTTTTGAAATCTAAAATGGGATAGGGTAAGTATTTAATCTTATGAGTTGATTTTTATGTTTAACTGAAGCCTTCCATTTTTTATGTACTTTGCAATGATTCCGCCTTTTACTGTGTATTATCTATGAGATACATCTCTGCTTAGTAATCTGCAAATTTAAAGGTAATGGCAATATCCATTTTTTGTATTTTATGTCTTGGTCAATTATTTGGAATATTACAAATCTGAATGGGTGCCCTTGGGAAGCAGGTTCTTAACAAGGATATAATAATTTGCCAGATAATCTGAGATACAGTAAAGACAAAACAAATTATTAGTTTGGTTGCCTGTCAGACCTTTTCCTGTAACTCTCATTTGAGACTGAGTGTAGAGTTCCCAAATTGCTTGGAGGAGATTGTTAACACACACAGTCATCTTGATCATTGTTGGGTGAATCCTGCTGGATATTTCCAGTTTAGAACTTGTGAGCGCTTCCTTAGGTGTGGTACTGTACTGTACAATATGAATAAAAAGAATTGTCATTTTAATAGACAAGGTTGGAACTAATTCTTTGGAAAGCCAGATGGAAAACATATTTTGAATGTACAGGAACTGTATATACATTAGACAAGGAGATTTCATTGTTATTGAAGGACTAAAACACTAAAAATACGATTTTACAAGAAGACATACTATTTTTTTAACTTGTTCATCAGTACAAATACATTTGGGAATCTGAGAGTTGTAATACAAGTCATAACAGATGCTGGGGAACTTTAATTTCATGTTATTGTAGTTGACTAAGACTTTTTTTCTTTCTGCCATGAACTCCTGCTCTGAATGTAGGAGCATGGAGACACATTTTTAGAGAAAACCCTTTACATTTAGATTTTTTGTGTGATTACAATGGCTATTGAAAGTCTTTTAGCATTTAAAGGTATTGAGGTTAGCCTCTGTGTGAATACTGGCCGTGTATGTTAAAATGAAGAAGCCTAAGATGTTTCAATTCTTGTGATTTTCCCCACTTACTTACATTTTTTACTCCACGCTGTTGATGGCGGAAGATGTTTGCTTTTGTCCTTGTGACCTTTGCCTCATTGTTTATGCCAGCGAGCTGTCTGAACATATAATATGATTCTGGAAGTATATTTTAACTTTATAAATTATTTGGAAATGCCTCTTATGTACTAATTTTAAGACCTTAAGCCTGCTGCTCATGTAGTTTAAACTGGTCCAGCTATGAAAGCATTAGCAATGAAGTCCTTGTAATGCCATCTGTGTTTGGTTTAAGGCAATGTGTATTATGTGCTAATGTGGGGTGCCTCTAAGTGATCAGCAAGCAATCAGAATAAAGGCAGTAATTATTTCAGAATATAACTAGATTCTTCATTCATGGAAATGTTGCTGGAATCCATTGTGATTCAGCAAGTTAAAATAATAAGCCATCACTGAGACACTTTTATTCTCTGGATCCCCAAAACTTTAACACAAATATTAATGTATTGAATTATAAGGCATCAAGCTATTATGCTGCTACCCCTTAAACACCTAAGAATGCAGCATCAACTTCTGAAGAAATAAAACCTACAAAACTGGCCATGAATGGGAAGTTCTTTCTAAATGATACTTACTTGAAGTCAACCATTTATATGTGTTTCAATCATTTGAATATAAAGTAAAAAAAATAAAAAATTACTCGTGATTTGGTTGGTACTTGACTGAGTACAAGAAGTATTGTGCTTAAAGATCTTGGAATTAATTAGGATTTCCCATTTTCTGATGATGCTAGACAAAGACCTCAAACTCTAATGAGGATCAGTCAGTTAGTTCTTAATAATATTTTAAACAATGTTTTTCATGTTTATCAGTCTCTTCTCAGTATAATGGCCAAAGAAAGCAATTATTTGCCTAACAAATAGCTCAGCAGAAATTTTAAAAGAACTAAAATTTCTTCAAGATAGCTGAATTGTGACATGACTCTAATTAAGACACTAATTAAATGCATTTGTGCAAGAATGATTTAATTTCTTTGTTTTTATTAAGTTGAAATGATAGTGAATATTGCGGAACAGAATAGTTGGCTCCAAAATGATTCCTAAAACTCTTGGATTAAAGCTATTCAACAGGGGATTGAATTTTTTTGGACCAATTTCATTTGGTCATCCCAAAGAAGTCCACAGGTTTACTGATATGCTTACTTGAGTAAACTTGATTGGATTTGACCCTTTTTATGCATGACTGCTCCCTAAAATAAAATAAATCTTATAAATCTATAACATAATTCCAGTATTCAACTATATAATTAAGGCTTCTGGTTTTAGTTTTAAACTAATATTTACCACTAAAAGCCTGCTGAAGAAAAGGAGACTTTCCGTACCGGTAAATATTGGTTTATACTGAAAAACCTGAAACATTTTTGTTACCACTTTTGGCCTGCACACCTCTGGCCAGCTGCTGGTGCCACACCTTGTCAGTGTCACTCTGTGAGCAGGAGGCAGCCTGAATACTTGGGGATAAAAATCTTAATTAAAGATACCTGCAAGTTGATATAATACTGCTGTGCTGAGCACTCACCTGGCTTCCAGGTGGCATGGCCAGCCTCCTTCCAGTCCTCTGTGCCTTACGGGGTAAAGCCTATATGGAGGATGAAGAACTTTTATGCCAGTGCATCCTAATGTAAGACCTGAAGTCCTTGGCAACTACACGTAGCATTAAGATTCTGCACCTCTCTGAATTTATTTGCCGATGGTTGTGATGCTATTTTTTTTCTTATTACATTATCCTTGGAAATCTACTTCTAGAGTGAAATGAGTTCATAGATCTTGGCGCTGTGTCTCATCTACATGTTTCCTTTCAGTAGGACTGTATGATGCGATTTGATGTAGGTGTGACTTTCTCTGGGGAGCAGGGTGTATGGATGAGGAGTAGGGAAAGCAGATGGAACCGAGCAAGAAGCCAGCACAGAATCTATTCTGTGGCTGGCAATAGCTGTTACTAACACTTGCTGAAGGGTTAATATTTAAAGAGGGAATAACACATTATTTTAAGTTCTGATCCTATAGATATCTTCCCCTGGCTGTCACAATAGGTTTTAATTACATCTTGGAATATACTAGTTCAAATACTGTATGGAAATTTTAAAATTCATTTAATGAAAGCTGTCTGACAATAGTCTGCACTGGATTGCTTTAAGCAGAGCCAGTAGCAATGCAAAGCTCCCATGCTAGCATTCTTGTTTTAGTTCCATGTTGTTCTTCAGCCTGAAGAAAAACAGTAAAAAGTAAATAATCTTCAGGCCTACATAGTCTTTGTACTCTCCACTTAGATTTCCAAATCCTGTCATTCAGATACCATCTCTTTAAAAGGCATGGCCTTAATCCCATTTCTGGTTTATGATTTATGGGGATGGAGTTCTGTGCCGGCGTAGTTTGTAGTGCAGACTTAGGACTCAATTCGTTTTGGGCGTGCCAGTGAAAAACCATCCTATGGTTAAAACTTTTGGTGGGTACTGTTGTAGTCTCCCTTTCACTGGTGAGTGTCTTAGGCACATGTGATTCTGTTACTAACTGCTTAGCCAGTCTTCCCCCAGTGGTCTTTTCTCATATTATAATTGTAGCCCGACACAAGTGGTTTTGAAGTGCCATGTTTCGGTTTGAAATTTGAATCAGACCACCACCCCCACTCCCCCCCCCCCCCCCCCAAATACATTAGAGGAATACTTTTTTCCCATACGATGATAGTAAGTCACAAATAGAGCAGAGGAAAAAGGCTACAATAAACAGTATAGCGACATTCTTGATGTACTGTATGAAATGTGATTGTTTTGGAGATATTGTAAAATTGGCTTGGGGGACACAGATGAAGCAGGTTTCCTGTCACCAAGCACCACTTTGCCAAGGTGACACGTTGAAGATCAGGAGGGCAGGATTGGATGTAATTCTTTCCCTTTCTTCGCCTCATTTGTTTGTTTGTTTGTTTAGGGCTGCATAGCTCTTGGCTGTATCAGGCTGGCCTGATAATGCTGACCCAGATGCTGCAGGATGGGTCACAGCTGGCCTGTGATAGGTTTGTACTTTGTGTACAGAGTGAGTGGAGAATTTCATGTGGGGTTTGCCACTTTGTGTCCCATCACAGGAAGGTACTTTGCTGTTCTCCATCCTGAGGGGTCCTGTGTAAGGCTGATTGTGGCTATGACTTAATTTCTTGGCAAGTTAGAAACAGGTTTATGCTACAGCTCTTACTCAGAAGACAAGACTTGTCGTGGTTTGTGCTTTGTTTCTTTCCTTGTGTTCCAGGTAATCATTTTCTTCCATGGATTTGTGATGGAATTGTCTAATCTTTTGTGTGGTGTTGTTTTTCTGGAGACTTTCTGATCTCTGTTGGTGTTTAGCTCAACGTTCATTGAGGGGGGACAGGTGGTGTTCAGTCTTTAGAAACTGGAGACATAAAGAGTTGGGGGAAGAACAGCACCTGCAGAGAGTGCATCTGCTTGCAGCAGGGTACAGCAGGTTGCAGTGCAGGTTTCCAGGGAGAGTTATTTGGAGGAGGCAGAAGAAGCCTCTGGCATGTGGCTGGGATGCTAACCACAGATGCACTTTCCTCAATCAAGACCCCACTTAAGGTTTATAGAAGTAGACTTCTTCCCTGTTTTTAGACATCACAGGATACATTTTCTGTTCAGTGGTGGTTCTGCAAGTTGTTCACCAGATTCGGTCTGATCTGGGTATGTTTGCCTTGTTAACTGGATAAGCTACTACTCTATGTGCAACTTCACAGTGCTGTGCCAGAACTTTTGGGGCTATACTGGGCTTTAGGATGCAGACTTGAAGTAAGCATAGGGCTGCTGTCAGTTTATTTGGGAGCAATGGGAGGATCACTGGGTTAGGGTTTGGCAGGGACGGTCCGTCTGTCAGCTTCATTTACAGTGGTCCTTATTGAATAAAATTGCAGCTTCTGTTTTCCTGTATGCTTATTTGCCTTTCCTGTGGTGTGTTGTTCAGCAGTGCTGCTCACTTAGGACAGCTTTTTTCATTGTCATTCATCTTCCATCCTACAAACTTCAATGTTTTGCATATGAGCTTCAATATGAGTTTTGGCAAGGGTCTCTTTAAATACATTCATGGACTCAGCAGCCTGTGATTATTAGAATAGTACTACCCAGAATTCAAGACCCAAACTGTTTAGCCACATGGATCACCAGGAAAACCTCCTCTTGGTAGAAGTGTAGTAGACATTGGCTAATAGAAAGCTATCTGTGCTTAAACAAGACTTTAGGAGCTAGGGATCTTTGAATGTATACATATGGAAATAGTAAGAAATTAATCATTAGCTTTTTTGCTTTGCAATAAGGTCACCTTCCATCTCGTTCCTCTTCTTCATCTCCTTGCTGAACCATAAAGATGAAGAGGATATAGATGCTTGTGTGTCAGTTTGGTCTTACTCCTCAGACTTAGTAAATATTTTTGTAGAATGGAACAATTGTGGCCTGGAGTGTTTCTGATTAACCATCACACTCTGCTGGAAAATGTATTTGTAGTTCTTTGGTCTTGTATTGTGGATGTCTCCTTTGGCTGTTTCTCATCCATTCTGACTTTCCCGCTTCAGGTCTGGGTTGTTTTTGGTTTTTTTTTTAAAGGATTTCAGAGCTACTGAACAGCCTCATTCATGCTAAGGTTGGTGTGCAGGTAGAGGCATGAGAAGAATCATTTGATTTTTTTTGTGACAACTCAGTAAAGTTGGGCTCTTCTTTGGAAGGTACATTGGCAGGTAAAATGTAGCCTGTTAAATTAAAACCTATGCCTTCTGGTTTTGCTTAT
The DNA here is from genome assembly GCF_964188355.1 of Buteo buteo. NCBI lineage: Eukaryota > Metazoa > Chordata > Aves > Accipitriformes > Accipitridae > Buteo > Buteo buteo. Next base: position 27,263,039 of record NC_134183.1, read on the forward strand.
ACATCTTCACTGAAGTATGAAGGAGTTCTAGCTTTTATCTAGAAGAATATTTTGAATGTTGACTTGCTGGAGAATCTGTTGTTTTCCTTTCTACTTCTCATTTTATGAAATGATTCATGACCATTAAAGCCTCAGAAATACCAAATGAAAGCCACAGTTCTTTTGTCTACAGTCTTAATCATTTTCATTCTCTTTTTCAAGATTCCCTCTCTCTCATGTTTTGCTGGAGGACATCAGAATATCCAGTGATGTTCAGCTGAGGTTTCAAACTAAAGTTTGTTTCCTTTCAGGAACATTTTTTTCCTGTCTCTTTTCTCCTTCTTTGTTTTTTCCCTCTGATACTTCATCTTTTTCTCTTCCCTGTATACACAGTAAATTACCAGTGGCTGCTAGGGACAAGGTGAACTAAACCAGTGGGATCCGTATCAACAGGGTTTTCCTATTGCCTTATGGGAGACATGCAGATAACTGGCCTTTTGAAAACACAGTATCACTATCCTAGCAAGGAGGCAGAGGGTAGGATACAGATGTGTTGTGAAGGGAGTAGGAGAAATGCTGCTGTGTTACCTAAAATCTTCCAGTAGCCTAAGGGAGAGCACTTCAAAACACAAGTTAATGGCATTGCTTAACGCCTAAGGCCTAAGGGCGTTCACTGACAAGTATTGATAGAAGTGTCAGGTTTATGAGACTCCCTAAATGCTTGCATTTGCTCCAAGGTAGGGATGGTGGGTGGCACCAGCTCATCCCGCAGCCTCTGGGAAAGCCTTGACAAGCGGCTGGCTAGCCTTGGGGCTTGGCTGGCAGAGATCCTGAGCTTGCCTGTGTGCTTTCTCTTGGAGGTGTACCTCCATCGATAGCCATTAGCAGGTACATGGTGAGTGTGGGAAGTGGTGCAGGAGGTGTAAAGTGGTCTCTCCCTGTTGCCTATTGGAAGTGACATCTGGAGAGCTAAGCATTGCCCTAGCTCACAGTTACATGTTTCCCATGGGATGCTATTTAGTGCTACCAGGGTAGAAAGGCTATGATTTCTTGTCCCCTGAATGCACCTCTCTCTCTCTTTTTTTTTTTTTAAATAAGAAAGCACCTGCTGGATGCCTACTGTTTACCAGCTGTGCTTGTCTGGCCCAGCAGATAGTTTTTTGTAGTGGCATACTTGTACTTTACATGTCTTATACAGCCGTGTAGATTGGGCATCGAACTGGACCCATTGACATTCTCAAGTAGAACAATGAGGGAATATGTGCCAGAAACGCGTCTGTCCCTGGCTATGAATGAGAACAATGCCTGGCTGTCAGGTTAGATGAGTCTGTCCCTGCAAAAGAGACGGTCAGATTTTCAGAGCAAGTGCGGAAGAATTCACTTAATGTCAAATGCTGTTGTTGTATTGCTGTATTTAGCTGTCACAGTGTGATGGAAGTTAGGGTTAGAAAAGTGTTCAGTGTTGCTGTAGGAAACTTGCATGTCATTTTGAACTCTTGACTTGCACATAGGCCGGAGCCAAAGATACCCGTAGAGCTGCTCAGCATGTTATTTTTTCAGTTGAACTGAGCCAGGATTCTGGGACAGCGGTATCCTTACTGTCAGAGTGAGAAATAGTTATCGTATTAGGCTCTCTGCATGGCACAAATGTCCAGGCTCACTTATTGCATGGTAAAAATGAATACATCAGATGCAATCCTTTGCGTGTAAAAAATATATTTTGCTTAAAAATGCGTGCTTATCCTTTATAGGATAATGGAAGCTAAATTTCATATTTGCTCTCAAAGTCTAGCGTTGTTTCCTAGATTTTCCTTTTATATGATTGAAATAAATAGCTTCAAGAGTCGTCTTAATAATCTTCACCAAATAACGAAAAAGGGCACAGTGACTGAAAACATCCTGTTTTCTAATATTTAGCTAAACAACAGAGAAGCAATTCCTGTTTAAAGTATTTGGGGTACCTGGAAATGAGGCTTATGCATGTTAAATGCAGACCTGTGTTTGTGCTTTTTGCTCTATCCCATCAACATAGTTAAATTTCTCAGTTTGCGGATGCGCTCACTGGAAGCGGTGAGGTCTAAGGACAACCAGGCTTCTTCACTGGGCTGTCATATGCAGAGTGGTATGTGTCAGGTGGCTTGGGAAGGCTGCCCATCCCGTGCTGTAGCCGTTAGCTGCTGCGTCCCACTGGGAACTGGACCTTCCCTTCCCAGTTCTGCTTTGCTTGCTGCTCCTAGGCGGAGGGGTTAGGCACCAGCGCAGCAAAAGGAGGTGCTTTTGGTATTGACCTCTAATTTGTGCACCAAGTACGTGGCTTCTGTCGTTTAGGTGGGGAGGGACCTTGGAAGGCCATGTGGTCCAACCCCTGCTCAGAGCAGGGCAAACTTAAATCGGGTTGCTCATGGCTGTGTCCGCTAAGGTTTGGAGTATCTCTAGGGAGGGAAATTCTTGATTCGGTGGGAAAGCTGAGTAAAGCTCCAGTGGAGTCAGCAGAGCTGGGCCGCTCTGTGCTTTTAGCATTTCCTCTGAGATGCTGAGAAGTTTAGGAAGGTACATAAAGCTGTTTTACAGCAAAAGGTATAGATCTGATTATGTCTCTGGAAAATGACTAGTAAAAGCTATTCGTCTTCACGTTCTGGAGCCTTAGCTACTATTTCTTAGTACATTGGTTGTATTCAGACTTGGCTACTATTTCTTAGTATGCTGGTTTTATTCAGACTTAGACAACTACACTTTTAAGACCAGCCTACCATTTTTTCAGGTTTGTGATGCTTTTTAACTCCTAGTGCAAGCATGGAAGCACCACTCCAATTCTATGATCAGCAAATAATTCTGGGTACAGTTTTAGCAGGTACCAGTGTTAGCCATGTAAGAAGAAAAATAGGCAAAGGCTTCTCTAAAAATAACCGTTGGCTGATGGTGTTGCTTTAAATTGTATCTCTTCTGCCAGAAAATTGGGTCCCTACGTTATATTAAACATATGTTAGCCACTGCAGCCAAATAGTTAATAGAAGTCCTTCATTAAACATTTTCTTGCAAGGAAGAATCCCTGTGTGTTTTCCTAGGGAGAGGAAAAGTGAGTTCAGGGAGCAATTAGAAACCCTTCCCAGTATCCCTGCATCTCAGCTGTAACTGGGGATCAGCTGTCTTACTCTCTCAGCCGCTCTCTGCCCACTCTGTCTGGTCTCTCTGTCTAATTTATTTGAGACCCATGTTTTGGGTTTGATTCAGCCTGGGTTACGCCAGCGCTGGCCGATGCATGGCAGTGCTGCTGACAAAATTTCCGCCTGAAGCCTTGCTCACAGCAATGCCAGAAACTCTTCCTCCCGTGGGAGCTGCAGATGGGCAATGCTTTCTTCGGTAGAGGGCTGTAATTTCCTCGAGGGGTCACAGGCAGGGCAGAGCAGGGATGTACAGAATTAGCACACCCCCCCGGGCAGGCTGCAGCACTGGGCTCCGACTGTGCCTCTGCCGGGGCCCTGGAGAGGACAGCCACAATGCTGGAGGTGCCCCCGCCGTTCTTGGGCTGGGTGGTGTTCCCAGCTACCGGCTTCACACGGGGCTTTTGAACACCTCCCTCGCTTCTCTGGCTGTCACGTACCCCCGCTGCCTGGTTGTATCTGATAAGACGGCACTGCCAAGCTTAGCATGATTTGCTTCCCATCGTTTTACATTTGTGTCCCCGCTCCATAAATCCACCCCCAACTGCTGGGTAATTGCGTGCAATTCTGGAGAGCTGGGCAGTCATTCATCCTTGCTGAGACAGGGCATTGCGAGCAGGAGTAGCAAGGGAGGGTGGGACCCTGTTGGTCCTTTTTGTGAGACAATGTCAGTGTTGCCCCATGGAGAAAGGAGACCGTTTATTTGAGAATGCGTGACGAGCGGAGACTGTGTTGCAGCCACAGCCCGGGGGTAGCACAGCGCTGACCTGGGGCAGAGCCACGTGTGTCCCTCTGAAGGAGCTGATGCTGCAGTCCTGCCTGGGCTCCATCCCCATGTGGGTGGGAAGGACAAAGCTTTACTTCGGAATCGGGGTAGAGGTTCCCTGCGGTTGTTCCTGAAGAGGAGTATCTTCTAGTTTGGTGCACGCACATGCTGTCAGCCAGACCTATCGCTCTGAAGTGTTGGTTATCAGAATTTCCAGACGAACGTTTTTCTCTCTGCTGCTCCCAGGCTTTTCTAGTTGATGACTTATGTCTTTTGATAATTATTCAACTCATTTTGCTGCTGAATTTGTACTTGCATATCATTAATCAAAGACATAATTTTTTGTTTATTTTGGACGTCTTTGATGAAACTCTGGGCATCAGTCATACTGTCTCTCAGCACCATACCATTACAGAAATCCTTTTATACTTTACAAGTTCATAAGTGACTCTAAAATTAAGTGAAAGACTTGTATTTTTTAAATTGCAATGGGAACAGCTTTGTTCCTGAGATGCTCTCTCCCTCCTCTGGGCTTTGGAGTGAAAGGAAGGAAGGTGCTGTGGGCACCGCAGGTTGCTTGGGATGTATAGATGCATTTTTGCTTATTTTATTATTATAAATCAGGTTTTATAACTGAACTCTGTTTGTAGTGCAGTTCAGGAAAACAGTTTTATAAGAATATAAAATGCTTCTTTAGTATTCATAGCCTATAACATCAGCAGGAAAATATGCTCTATTAAACACAACAGTGGGTAACTGTTTAAATTAAGTACCACGATAGAACCTTTACAATTTGATTGATGGTTTCCATGATTTACATGAGGTAAATTGTTATTCCCTTGAATACTTTATTTATTTATTTATTTATGGGGATTTATCGCTGTAGTGTCTGATCACCTCATAAATATCAGTGAATTTAATGTTCAAAATGAATTCTTTTTAAAGACATTTTGCAAATAGGCAGACGTAAAGAACACTCGCTCCCACTCAAAGAAGTAGCGTTCAGACTTTAATATAGGTTTCTTTTATAAGCTAGACAGCAGTTTTCTGACGAAAAAGTGTTCCACTGGAAAATGCACTTGTCAGGCTCAAACTGTTCCATGGAAGTACAGTTTGATGACTTTTTTTTTTTTTTTAAAGCTAAGCATGCTGCATCTGAGTTGGAGCTTCTTGGGTGTACGGCGTAGCCTACTCTGTGGACAGCTTCAAAGCTCTCAGGGTCTCTGACTTCATGGTTGCTGGCACATCTAGGTTTTCCAGAGCCCCATTTTGGAAACAGATTTCAAAAATCGGGTTTCCCCGTGGCACAGAAATCTGCTCCTGACTCTTAACTTGGACCAGATGGTCCCCAAAGCCATGTACTTGCTGAGACTGAAATTTGACAGAGTACCTAAACATCATTTTATGATCAGCTGTTTATAGATTCTTACCAACCCGGATCAGAAATAGGTGGTTTATGCCGGTAGGTTGTAACAGGTAGCAACAAACCCATTCTGTCTGTCTTAATAAGTTCCATTATTTCTTCTGACTGGAGAAGGTGAAAAGCAATCTCACTTGTCTGCTTGCCAGTCTTACTTGGCAGATGATCGTGGAGCAACATTTGGCATAGATGAACAGGGAACTCTAGGAAAATTACATGGTTATAGCCCTGCAGGGAAGTAGCTGACATTACTAAAACTGAATACATTGGAATTATATGAATAAGACTTTGAGTCTGTAACACCAGTTGCAGGAAGGGAAAAGGGCCCTGCAACAAGTCCAATTGTGTTGCTCACATTCACCTCGGTTACCACTTTGTAATTATCCAGAACCAGTGGAAGGTAATGGTAGTATCTGCTTTGACTTAAGTAATTTCTGGCCAAGCACTTAATGAAAAGACTAGGTGTCACCAAAGCTGGTGTAATCAGAATACTGGAAGTTGCATTAACAATGCAGATCCCTAAATAAATAGAGTATAAAAGTCTTGTTAGTTAGAAAATGTGCATAAATAGATGTTTGTATATATCGAGATTGTTTGTCTTAAGTTGCCTCACCATATGAGGTAACTGTTGTTTACTTAGACATTGCAATATTAGGGATGAAGAACTTTCTGAAAGACCAAGGACAAAATAATAATAGAAAACCCTTCCTAAAACAATAAACACTTTAAATCTGTCTCTAATCTGTAGACAGTATTTTAATAAAGCAGTTTCTAGGAAGTACTGGTTTATAGCTACCTTTAGTTTCATTAATTTATTGAGTAATTGTTCACAATATTAATAGAAGCTGTAAAATTTTCCTCTGATAAGATTATTAAACATACAACAAAATAAGGCACATTTTCCAATTTTTGAAGCTATTCTTACTGGTTTTACTTGCATGGATAGATGCATTAAATAAATAGGACAGGGTAGATTAAAAAAAAAAGATTTATTATTTGTGAGCGGTATAGAACCATTTCAACTTTTCTATTGTTACCAATAAAATCACAATAGGAATAGTGTCATGTCCTGTCATCTTTCATTGTAAACTCTAGTGATATAATTATTTGAAAGGGTAAACACGGATGAGAAGAACGGGTTGGAAAGAAAAATTCCTGTGGATCCATCATTTAAGAAGGGCAGTAGGCCCTTCATATTCATTTCACAGGACCCTGTCTCTTTACATGCACTCACATCCCACCCTTGATTTTTTTGATAGTAAGTAATTTTTTGCTAATGAAGCATTTACATATTTTGGCTCATTTATTTGGCTAATGTCATGGTTGGCATGTTTCACTCATAAATACATAGTTTTGCTCATGGACAAAGTACAGAAGAGTAATGTTGATTTAGATTAAAGAAGAGAAAGCAACATGAAGCTTAAAAATTATCAAAGAGCACTAGATTTCCTCTGTGTTCACTAATGATGTTGGGTGTGATCCCTCATTTTGTGTTTAAATGGGAGTTTTGCTCAAAAGCCCTGTATGCTTCTTTTCCAGATATGGAGTGATATGAGACAAGGTTTGGCCATTCTGTTCCTGTTGTTCAGATGTTACTGAATTGATTTTGTGTTTATAATGCAATTTTCAATTTGTGAAAGTGTATGTTACCTAAAAACCCCCACAACTGAAGGCATAGAGTTCTGCTAAAAACATACAACACTTCTAGATTTAATTATTGAAATGTATATTGCAGTGATTTACTTTTTCCGTTTTTATGCCTCTACTTTTAAAACATATTTCTGAGTAAAAATAAGAATTCTTCCTTTTTTTTCCAGACCAAATGTGTGTGGATCACGTTACAATGCTTACTGTTGCCCTGGATGGAAAACTTTACCTGGTGGAAACCAATGCATAGTCCGTAAGTTAATCCAGTTATGTGTTATGACTGAGGTTTATCTCTGTCCCTCTACGTCAGGGTATTTTTAATTGTGTACCAGAACTGAAATGGTTTCTATATGGTTTCAATAGCAGCTGTACATCATTTCTTTACCATTTTAAATATATTAAGCTAATATACAAAGTTTTGTGGGCTACATTGCAGTGATGTGATACCAGTATTTAACAAAGGATTAATCTCATCCACATGTTCTGTTTAAGTCTGTGGTAAAGGGATCCAAGGGGTGTGTGGACTCTCAGGAGCGAGTAGCAGTGGAATATGTTAATCTATTTAAGTAAATGGAAGGAGGCAACAGCATTGGGCCAGCAAGTACATTTTCTCTGCTTGTTTGGACCATATCCCTGAAATACATATGTAGGGATATAAATACATACATACATCACAGTGCTGTATGCATACTCATGTGTAATGGTACAACGTACCAGAAATAATTGTTAAAGGCACTTTGCCTAAGGCTGATAAGACCCTCTCCAGAGATACTGAGGCAACGTGCTGTCAGATGGGAATTATTACGCTTGTGTGTGTCTGGTGCAGAAATAAAGGGAGCATTGTAATGCTCCCTCAGTGCCATCCTTCCTCCAAGAGGAGTCTGGTAAAATGGACCACAGTTTCACTTTTCCAAGGAAATCTCCCTATATCTAGTGTGGCCTGCGGCATGTTCCCAGACCTTTTCATAACAGATTGTGAAGGTCTAGGTTTTAGCTGTCCGCTACAGAGATGCAGATGAACAGGAGGAGCTGTTTTAGAATCTGTTGTATGCAATTTAACGAGTTTGTAGGTATTTATGTTATGGTACTGAATGCATATTTTCTGTCAGGTGTTTTTTGTGTGTCTGGGGTTTTTGAAACGTATTTTAAAGGCATTTATGTTTTCTTTATAGCAATCTGCAGACATTCCTGTGGGGATGGATTTTGCTCTAGACCAAACATGTGCACATGCCCAAATGGTCAGATAGCCCCCTCCTGTGGTTCAAAATCAAGTAAGTATTTCTTCTGTGTCTTTGATATTGCTCTTTTGAGTCTGTGAAGCTACTAAGGTATGTAAGATAGTTCAGTGGTCAATATTTAAGACAAATAACCTCTGAGTCACCAGGCAGACTTTTACCACAGGAAAGAAAGTGTAGCCTTCTATGACAAAAGTGAAGAATGACTCAGAGACTAGCTATTGGGGACACTTTTTTTTTGCCAAATCAAAACCAAATTAGTTTTATGAGAAGCTATATTCATTTGCCAGTTTGTAACACTAATTCCACTCTTCCTTGCTTTCTGGAAAATGCCTTATCTCTATTCAACGCTGGACTTGCACTCATATACAGCACAAAAGTTGCAATGATAGAGAGATGACTTTTGACAATTGGCTGAAGTTGACTTGCTTTGTAATTCTACTCTCGTTTTGGGGGTTACTAAGCCAGACACTATGCTGTATTTTACATACATAGGCCTACAAGTATTATAGCATTTCATTGTCAGGCTCAGTACGTATCTTCTGAATCTAATATTGCTGACTTTATTCAAGTGATACTTCTGTAGGTGCTAGAGGCACAGAACTGGTCAAGGTTTTTAAGTGGATCAGCTTTTCATCAGAAGAAAACAGATGCTTTGGAAATGAAACTTCTCAGAGAGATGACTTTTCCTAGAAATGTTTGGATTTCAGGTTTTCAGGGAAGCTTCCTGAGATCCAGAAAAAAACAAGTAAAATTAAATTCATTCAATGAACCAGGTAGCTCAATGGCTCATCATGGGTAGAGTATCTGATATGAAGTAGGATTTTCCTTGGGATAGTATCTCAGTTCATATCTGAGATGCCAGCTGTTAAGTCCACTGTATTCTCATTTGAGTATGGTGCTTGTCTCTTAGAATGTATATGATTTTGATTTTTATATAAAATGTGAAGTTTCTGGGAAGAATTTTGGAGGAAACTGCTTCCCACAAATGCCCATAACTATCTGGACAACATGTTAAGTGAAGTCAGTGGGGGATGCACTCAGCTGAGGTCTGTAATATTATGCAAAATGGTCATCCTTTTAGTTCTGAATATCTTTTCAGACTCACTGTGTGGTCTGCTTTGCCCCTCTATTTTCTACCTTGCCATTTTTTTTTGCTTTCCTAGTTGATAAGAGTTTTCCCACATAACTGACCACTTCAGCTTGTGGCTTTAGCATCCTTTTCATGCAATAACAGTGGAAAAACAATAACAACTGTGGAATGTAATGGAATGGCATGTACTAAAATGGTAAATATTGTTCTTTGTAGTTCAACCCCTTTCTCAGGCTCCTGTGATGTCTGTTGGGGAGAGGCCAGCACGAGGAGGGTATGGAGCTCCCAGAGAGTACTGGAAGGAGGAAGGGTGCAAAATGCTGCACAAATGTGTGTGGTGTTGTGTTCCTGCCTCAGTTTGCAGCTACTATTTTACCAGGTGCATACGCCCTAATCCTGTAAGCCAGTAAAGGAAAGTATGACCTTCTCCCAGGTCCCCTTCGGGGTACAGAAGGAGAGAGATATCCCTACATCTGTCCCATGTTTTGGCACCTTTGTAAAAGGCAGGAACGAGTGGGCTTTAGTATTACCTCATTTTTTTTCTTAGGCCACACTGAAGTATTTTATGAGTCAAGACTTAAAAGAAAAACAGAATATGAGTAAAGTTACGGTTCTTCTTGTGGTTCTTTTTCTGAAATATTCTACCATTGATCTCCATAGCTTTAGCCTTCATTGGAGTTGCACAGATGAGTGGGTGCAAAAGGACTTTACTACAGTTTTTAGTCAAGCAGCTTCTAAAGTCTATACGACGTAGCTATTTTGGTTGTTGACAATTACTTCTCCTAGGTATGAATATTCTACTAATCATATTCTTTAATCAGTGCTGACATTATTTTCCTTACATTGCCACTCTCAAATGTTGCTTTTCTGTATACAATATAAGTATCAACACTTTACAAGTAGACCTAGCACTTGGCTTAAAAAAGATATTGTTTATATCTTGTTTAATCAGTGCAATAATTTAAGCTACATTTTGTGTGTTCAGTCATATCACCTTTATTTATTAAAACAAACCAATTCTGAAAGCAAAAGTGTCTTGAATTGTTGTAGAGAGAAAAGACTGCACTGCCTCTGTGCACTCTTGTGTAATAATGTTTATGATCCAGCACCTCATTAGGGCTTACAGAACATACACTTTCTGTAAGTCATTTGCTCTGTTGGCACTGTAGACAAAATCCATGAATACGTATTTACACAATAGACCACAATGACTTAGATCTGCTATTAGGAAACAAAGTAAACATACACATTAAAAACACAGTTTGACATCAAAGGGTTTCTGTCAACTCCCATTGGCAACAGTTAATATTTTGTCAGAATATGCATTCATGAAATCTTATTTTAATTATACATTTTAACAAATGAGAAAAAACTCTTCTTAAAATAATCAAAAAAATAAAAAATACATGATACAAGTTTGTCACATTCAAAGTACAAATAAAAAATATGAGTGAAAGTGCCACGATTTCTCGGGATTAAATGTATGGTTTCTGATATACGAGATGTGTCTCAGTTATCTTTTGGATATTTTAAGCTATGCGTGTCTTTAGTACTTAAAGAATCAGTAGTGGGCACAGATTTTATAGCATGTACAACCATAGGCAGAAACCGAATTCACGGTGGCTCTTGTAGACTGGTTGTCTGCCGGAATCAAATGATTAATGCAAATTGGAAAGCATGTGGATTGGAAAGCAAAGCAAAGCCTTCAAGTTTGATTCTTATGCAGGTCAGTTGTTGGGACTTTTCTGGTTACGAGTCAGCTTTAGGAATCCGATTCATGGTTGAAAAGAGCAACCGGTGGTTTTCTCAGCAGGGATTTTTGTGACATCAGTGAACTTGCTGGCCGAGTAGTGGTTATTTCTGTGTAATTACCGAATTTTTGGGTATGCTTACAGTAGGCTTGGAGGTAAGATTGCCACGTGTGGAGGCATCCCCCCTGCTGGCTCTGATGTGTGGGTGGCTCTGACGTTGCAGGTGCACGTGTGGGGAGACGTCCTACACCCTGTGCTGTGACCAGCTCTGTGGGGGCTGCTCTGCTGCTACCTCCCAAACCACCTGGGCCATGGCTGCTTTGGCTTTGTCTGTTCATGCTGCAGCCGTGCCCCCGTTTGTGCTGCAGACGTATCCTACCATGTTGTTGGAGTGGCTGCTCTGCTCTTGTGGGAGCTGGGGGGTGAATGAGGAGGAGGAGGGTCTCTCCTTCAGCACCAGGCACCCCCTGCTGCCCCCAGGGTTACGGGTCAGGTGTGTCTCTGAGCTCAGCCACTGGTTTTGCTTCCAGCCTGTTTTAGTCAGAATGGCTTGGGCTGGCCTAAACTGGGAAGGCATTTACTGACGGGGCTGTCTCTGAAGGAAGGGAGCCATGGCAGAGGCAGTGAGACCTGTGGTGGGTGCTGGGGGTGGCAGCCGGCGGGGACAAGTGTCTGCGCCCCCCCGGCAGGCTGGTTACGCTGCCTGAGTGCAAAATGGGGCCTGCTCCGCTCCCCCTGCTAGCAGCTTCGGAGGCACCAGCCGGGGACTGAGGTCTTCCTCAGGAGAGGGAGGCTGGAGCCTGGGCCCTTGGCTTCGCGCCCCAGGATCCCACTCCTTGGGGTGGCGTGGGAGATGTCCATTCAACGGCAGTAAAACCTGGAGCTCAGCCCCTTCCCTTATATTCTGCTGCTGTCAGAGGTGGTAAAAGGTCTTGAATTTTAAATGTTTCCAGAGCTTTCAAGGCTGCTGCGGGTTTTCTAAGCACCCCATGCAGGGCTGCAGGCCCGTGTCCCGTCCTGGCGCTAGCTGCCATCCCTCTCCTGAGTCAGTCACTTGACAGAGAAAGCACGCGGAGCATCTGGGATGTGATGAGACCGTCATTCCTTGTTTACAGCTCCTGGCAGACAAAGCCCTGCGTCATGCACGGCCGGGGTTGGGAGTGTTTCCTTGGCAGTGGCACAGAGAGACGAGAGGCGGCTTCTCCTCTGGGTGCCCGCCGGCCAACCCTGCAGAGTGCCCTCGGCCCGAGGTGCTGGACAAGTGGCTCCGCTGGTTTTCCCACCTGAGGATCGCAGACCCTCACACCTCACGTTTTTTAGTGTGGGATCGCAGAGTAGATGGCCTGTGTGTTACCTTTCTTCTGCTCGGTGAGCTCCTGAACGTTTCGTGAGCGGTTGTGGTGTGATGAAGTCTTTACTCAGTTTTGCTGAGAATTTATTAAAAAAGTCAGGAACTGTTATGCTTAAGCGTGCAGCTTGTTGTTTCACTTTGATAAACAATGCAAATGTTGTCCACACACAAAGTGTGTGTGGATGCGTTTGGTCTCGCTGGCTCTTTTGCAGGTTTATAAAGCTATGTTCCTGCAGTTATTCCTGTTTTGACTTCAGAACTTTCCAGTGCAGACTGTTTACAAATTGGACACGAAGGAGAACAATAATTGATTAAAAGCAATAATTTATTAATGTTGTTAACATTTCCTGTGGATATCCAGTTAAGGCAAAGCTATATGCATGGATTTACTAGCCTTATGGTAATTCATGTGCTTTTTCCTTGAGTCTCTGTCAGTGTGATACCTTGGAACAGGTTATTTAATTTACTGGAATATCTCTGATGACATTAATGGAGTTGTTGATATTGCTGAGAAAAGAGACTATGGACCTGCATTAATATGCTACTTTTCAAGCAGTCTTAAAATCATCATCTGAGCTCCAGACAGCCTTCGCATGTCTATAAACTTTTCAAAGGGTAATATTTCAGAATGGTCTGTATGAGTTTGGAAATACTATTTTCAACATTCCCTCAAAAGAGGGCAGAAAATAAATAGTTAGTTTACTGATTTTCTTGCATGGTAATAAGGGAGAAAGCTCACTGATTCGAATGGCTCATTTTAATAAAGATGTCTGGATGTCCCAGCAGTCTCCCATAATGATTTTAGTTTAAAAAGGAGGAAGACATATTTTACCTTGGAAAAGTTCCTTTAAGAAGCAGTAAGGCAAATTATGGAAGCTCTGTGTGTGTGTGTGTGTTATGTGTAAAACCACTCCTTATCCCAAAATGGGGAAATACACTTTACTTTTACTTGAATAAATAATATGAAAATCATCATATAAGCTACTGTTAACCTTTTTATCTCGAATGTAGTTCAAACTATTTAAATGGCTTTGGTCTTCATGTGGGAATGGAAATTAGCTCTTGGCATAGCTTGCTCTAATTGAAATCAGTTTGTGGTTTTCAAGTTCCTTCCCTGCTTGACAGATGATATCATTTCCTATGCTTTTTGTAATCCCCTCTGTTTTTCTAAGATTGTATAAAGCTAAGTTGAACTACACGTTTTAAAGTAACTATACACCTTTTTCTGACCTACTTAGGACATTGTCCAAAAATCTTCACCAGATATTCACTCTGTATTCACAGACAATTTTACTTTTTGTTGAGGAATGTTAGTACATTTTTGTTGCCTGAAGTACATCGGAAGTAGAACAAAGTTGTATCATAGCTATTAGACACATAAGAAATGTAAGATACAGTTCTTACTTTTATAATTGAAGAATTAAGAGTACCAGTGTTTTAAATGCTAGACTGTTTTAAATCCTTTCTCCAATTGCATGTTTAACTTCTGTTCTGTGGATTTCTATTGCTATAGAAGGCAATACAGTTAAAATGATTATTTCTACTTGAAAATAAAAATAAAATTCCATTGACATACTTCTGAACTGTAAAAAGCCAAATGATGCTTAAGGGCTTTGTGCAACAGGAAAAATTCAGTGGTTGGCATGGCACCTGTTAGCAACAGGCTCTGGCAGGACATGCAATTTCTGTTTTTTCAGTCCTGAGCATTTCAGACAGCATGGTGTAGGTATCCAGTGCTCCATCACAATCTACTGAAATGCTGATCTGACCGTAATCCTATCTGAGGAGGAGCCTTTCATGTGGTTCCTGTTAAGAGGGAAACCATTTCCCGGCTGCTTACTGGAGTGCTGGCCCCAGTTCACAGCTGTGTAGGACAGCGGGACCTGTAAGGAGGACTTGACTTTGTCGGGAGGCCTGCCTGCTTCTCTATGCCTGATGAAGAGCCTGACATACTTGAAGTTGTTCCTAATGTCTACTTAAAAAGTATATTTGTCCTTATTATTAGAAAAAATGCAGCACAGACTTCTATGCTTTACTGGCATGGGACTTAAGCTGCATGTTAGTCATTATAAATGATGGGACTGTGGCTGAGGAGAGCGTGCCGCTGCTCCCCCGCCTCTGCTCCTTGCAGGGGAAGGTTGTTGGCTCTGTGGAAATGCTGTCTGTGAGCTCCGCAGCCCCTAAGCACCGCAGCTAGCAGCGCCTTTATCTGGAGATGGGGTGACCCCACAGATGGCATACAGAAAGAAATTGCTCTGTTATTTTTCCTTCTCATGCAAGAAGTCCTACCTGGGCAGATCAGCTTCTGATATTGCGTGTGTTGGCAGAACCAGGCTGTCTTCGGGAGCTTCCCTTAAATGCTGCTCTTTAATACTTCCCTCCCACATTGTGCAGATGATAAGACTCTCTTCTTGGTGGTGTCTGCCCGAAGTTTAGTACTTTTCCCTTATTAATGGCCTTTTCTCATCATTGCAAACTAGGAGACAAATTCTGTGCATTTATGCTCATATGAAATGCCTTTGACTTTGGTAAATAAGGCTGGTATCAAATTCTTGCACCATGTCCTGTATTCCTTAGGATCCATAAATCAATATTGTTTTCTGTACTGCCATTTTAAGTATCTGTCCTAAAATATGCATCCTTGGTTTCTGATTCACAGACTCAATCCCTAAAAAAACCCCAAACCCCACCCTTAGAAGACAGTTAAGTGTTTCTGACTGGTTTGATTTAACTGAGGAAAATCTTTTTTCCCTTTGAAGTACAACACTGTAACATCCGGTGCATGAATGGAGGTAGCTGCAGTGATGACCATTGCCTCTGTCAGAAGGGTTATACAGGAACGCACTGTGGACAGCGTAAGTACACTTTTATTAATGTAGATACTGTGTACAGTTAAGTAATTCTGGGGTGTGTGGATTGGGCACCCTTTAGCACTAAATTTCAACTGATGTTGAGCTTGTTTTTGATCAGGTACAGTGGAATTTTACAGGAAAACACATGACTTTGTAATGAATGCTGAGTGAATTCTTTCTGATCAGGACTATTAAAATAAACATCATGTGAATTCATAATAATTGGATATAACTTGATCCTGTAGTTCTCGCACTACCATAATTCCCATTGACCTCCAGGGCTTTCCACTCACTAGAGCAATAGGCCATACATTTAGATTTTACATGGGATTCAGTTTTCATCTTATAGACAAAATTAAGCTTTTTAATACAAAGCCTTGTTTTAATTTCAGGGGTTTGCTTCAGACTTAGCTAGTATGCTTTAGGAATTTTGCTCATTTTGATGTTGTCTTGTTAGAGTTGATGGACATATTTTTGATTACCTCAATCAATCCCGAGCCAACAGCCATCCTGGATCCGCTGCTTGAAATCTTTCCCGAACTGACTCTGGTGGTCTCTTGCTCTTCTTGGCTGGAATGCTGTGAAGAAACTCAAATAAAGATGTAGACACTGATTTTAACCAAGGCTGTCATGTTGCTATCTGGTGAACTATTGGTCTGACAGGGAAAATGTGCTTAGCTCATTTAATGAAAACCTTTTGTGCTCTGTCAAAATCAATGGCACACTTTACATGAACTTCAGTGGGACCAGGAATTTACCCTAATAATCTGGAAGAGGATCACATGGTGAAAGGATTAAGAATTGTATTTCTGCCTTCTCTGTGAAATATCAAGTGGTAGAAGAGGATAAATGGAAACCTTCTTTCTACTGAAGTGAATGTGAAACTGAACGAAGAATAATATTACTCAATGAGCATCAAATTGTATTTGAAAGCCCCTTTTTCATGTGAATGTTATATTTTCTGATTATTTTTGAGAGCAACTGCTTTTGGAGTTTATTATAAGGAAAATTAGGTTCTGAATCTAATGACAGCATCATACAGGGGAAGAATATCTTGGATTAACTGAGTCAAAATAAATAGCGATTACATTTTGCTATCCTAGTTGATAGCATTAATTATTTAACATCAGCAAACAGCTTTTTAATACTGGATTGTTTTTCTGTTACGGTAGAGGAATAAATACATTTTTAAATTTGCTTCTGAATAGGGAAAAATTTAGAGGATTTAGAGATGAAATTTTCTTCTGCACCTTCTATCTGCAATCTCTACTATTTTGGTGTTTCTTTGTTGAAAGTTTGAAAGAGGTGTTATTTTGAAGTTATGGAATTGTCTAGCCATCCCAAAGAGAAAGGCTTTGAGAGGTCAGAAAAGCTGTGCTTGTTACTGTGTTTATATTGTGCTCCCTTGAAAAGATGAATTCATGATGCTAATGAGGCCAGCAAATAAGAAAAGATTGTAAGTAGATTCTGGAAAAAAAGTATCCTGTCCTGTTTTGTTTACCATTTTTACCAGTTTACCTGAGCTAGTCAAGTACATATCTCGTGTCTTTCTGGAAATAGCTCAATAAAGATTACTTTTGCCTTCCATCTGATACAGCTGTCTGTGAAAATGGATGTCTAAATGGAGGGAGATGCGTGGCTCCGAACCGATGTGCTTGCACATATGGCTTTACTGGACCCCAGTGTGAAAGAGGTATGTGCCCTAAAACAGTGAAAAAATTTGATGTTCCAACTTGCTTAATAGTAACTTAAAAATACTTAAATAGTAATATGAAATAAAATATTTAAATATTAATATTTTGTTGCTGTCTATGAATGAGGTAAAATAGAATGAACATTCTTGTAGAATGCAACATAAGGAAGCTTTACTGAAAGGAAAACTCCAGTCTAAGAAAATTGTGGAGATATTAGTTATGGAATAACACAAATTAAAATGGTAACAACTTTCCTAAATGGCGTTTTTAATGAGAAAGAAAACTTTAGCATGGATTTAAAAACAAACATTCAATCTTATCTTCTTTTGTGATTTTTATATATCACAAGCATTGATTGGTATGATTTTAATGGTTAGTTCTTCAGTTCATGGTATGTTTACCAAGTGTCATTTTTTTTCCCGGGGCAAAAATCCACATTTATTTACTCTAGTGGTAGGGTTGATGAGCCATTACCTATTCTAACCTATAGTTGAATTGATTTGATTTGGTTTTGTTAGTCTCAATACTGAAAATAAATTTTAAGCAGCATTTTTACCGATGTGTGAGCTTCATAAGGATAGAGGCCAGGATGAAACGCACATGCAACTGATTAAGGCCTTTCTTTTATTTACTTTTTTGCTGTGAAAAGACTCCAATGTTAGAGGTGGCAAATAAAAAATATTGTTAAGTGTTTTTACTCAAACTTTTTCGAAGTCGTCAGAAAAGCTCTTTGTATCTCTGATACGTTTGCTTGCCAATGATAAGCAGCATCTTCCCTCTGTCTTTGGCATGTTTTGTTTTGGCAGAGTTTATTCAATTCTTCTTTCCATTTTGTACAGATTTATTGTTATCAATTTTGGCTTTTTATTTGCGTATCCATAGTGATAATCACAGCTGCTTCCAGATGAAAACACAGCTATACCAACTGTCTTACCTAGTATATGGATTTTTTTCAGGGATATTAAACCAATTTAACGGTTCATTTGAGGGAGATATAGTGAACAATGTTTAGGTATAATCCTTTTGTTGAATTTTGTAATATTAAAAATAAAACATTTTCATTTGTTAGAACTATCAATTGATCTGTGTCGTGGTTTAACCCCAGCCAGCAACTAAGCACCACGCAGCCGCTCACTCACTCCCCCCCCCCCACCCAGTGGGATGGGGGAGAAAATCAGGAAAAGGAGTAAAACTCCTGGGTTGAGATAAGAATGGTTTAATAGAACAGAAAAGAAGAAACTAATAATGATAATGATAACACTAATAAAATGACAGCAGTAGTAATAAAAGGATTGAAATGTACAAATGATGCGCAGGGCAATTGCTCACCACCCGCCGACCGACACCCAGCCAGTCCCCGAGCGGCGAAATCCCTGCCCCCCCGCTTCCCAGTTCCTAAACTAGATGGGACGTCACATGGTATGGAATACACCGTTGGCCAGTTTGGGTCAGGTGCCCTGGCTGGGCATGAGAAGCTGAAAAATCCTTGACTATAGTCTAAACACTACTGAGCAACAACTGAAAACATCAGTGTTATCAGCATTCTTCACATACTGAACTCAAACCATAGCACTGTACCAGCTACTAGGAAGACAGTTAATTCTATCCCAGCTGAAACCAGGACAATCTGTTTAGTTGGAAATCCATCCATACTACTCATACAATAGGTTGTGTTACATATCTAAGAACCTGTGACAGAATAGACATTAATGACCTGATTTTGGGCTTGCATGTAGGGGATGTGCTTAGCACATGAAATTTCTGTCAGTGAGTGTGTCAGATGATCACTGCTGTCAATGCTGCACCTGGACTAATGGTTGGATTTTTTTATATGGGCAGCATAGGTGGGTGATGCAGAACAACAAATCTTAGGGGACCAAAGCTTTTTGTTCTGTGCTAGAGCAGACGGTAGGATGAAGCAGGTATTTCCTGCACTCCCTACAGCAGAAAAAATTGCTGTGTTGGCACTGTGTGAAGTCTTGCCAGTTGTCCACTCAGATGTTGTAAAAGTAGTTCAAACCGATGGTGAAGTTTTTCTGAAGATTGAAAGGTAGTTCTCTTCTGAATCTTGGGATTTCACTGCTGTAGAGGAGCAAGAGGAATGGAAAATTAGGTTAAAAATCCTAAGTTTGAAGAGAATGAAGGCTTTATAGGTAAAGAATGTACTGAATATTACTGCAAAGGCTTTGAATTTCAAGCTATGACTGCTTATTCTCCATGGGTGAAGCTTTTGAGCCTTCAGTCCGGTGAGGAGTTGTAAAGTGCAAGTTCAGAAGAAAATTGTTTAATGCTGCTTTTATGTTGCCTGATCTGGGACCAGTTTGACTCCACCTCATTAGGGCGAGTTTCAAGGCTGAAGTCTGCTAATAGCTTCAGTCCTGTCCCTCAGGGCTCCTGCCTTGTGTGGGGTGGAGTGAGAAACTGGTGACACAGAGCCATTTGAGCCAAATCATGCTGTCATGAAATCCCGTGCATGTTACTGAGCACAATTGAGGTGGAAATCTGTAACTTATATGCCTTGTCCATAGGCAGTTTTTACTTAGAACATGTGTTTGATTCTATAGTTATCAATAAAAGAGAAGATAGACATTAATGAGCTGTAGTATTTCTGGCTAATGCTCACTGCAGTACTGAGGCCAAATGATAGTCATATCTTCCTAGAAAACCTCTGAAATTTGGCTTCTTTCACAGAGATTTCCTGCAGCCTCTCTACCTAGCTGAGCTAATATGTTCCCCTCCTCTAAAAAGGGTGTGGTGGTTTTTAGTCCCAGAATCACATTATGCCATCAGAAAAACTTTTTCTGAAGATAACTTTTCAAGTATAAGCTAATGTTGGTCTTAGTCAGAATAACTTGCATTGTTCAGCACATGCACCTGTGTGGTCATTAGGGAGTTGTCTGGCTGCATACGATTTTACACATCTGTCAACTAAGTAAGAGGTCCATATTTTGAATCTAGCTTTGGAAAGTTATGTGGATTTGTGACACTCCCTGGTGGGCTTCTGATGTATATATGGATGGATGTTATCCAGTAAATTGACAAGATTCATGCCTTGTAGAGTAAAACTGTGTCTTTATTAGAAAGAAGAAAAAAGCGGGGGGGGGGGGAAGAACAAAACAAAACCAAAGCATCTCTATGCATGGGGGGGGGGGGGGCGGGGAACGGAAATTACCCAAGAGAAATAGTCTCTTAAACTATCACATTTCTGGGGGAAGCAGGAGAAGCAGATTGTTTTGAAAACACCACTTCTGGATATAAATGTAATCTGAAGTGATATGGTTTTATGGCATGCACATTCTCCATCTGTTTGCCTGTGGTTTGACTTCTAGGTTATGCCATGCCACAAGCTAGCAGTGATGCAAGTAATTTACTGCTGCATATCATGCAGTGCTTTTCTCTACAAGCATCAACTAATAGTAACAGTCACAGAGTGTTTGTGGCACGTATGTCACAGACTAAAGCATATTCCAGCCTTTGCTGCATATGTCATATTTTAGAATTGTCTTGAATAAAACAGTGTTGGGGCAACCAAATTCATGGGGGTTATTCCAATAATCTGATAAGGAAAACAATTAAAATGTTGCAGGTAGTTGGAGCAAGGTTAGAGCCAGTTTCTTAGATCCAGAGGCAAGTTGTGTAGTTCTGTGTCTACTGTTTTAATTAGTTTTTCCATACATTTGGTCCATATTTGTAATACAAATTAGCCTGATTGGTATTACCTCAGTAAATGCTGACCATATGATTGTTAATGAAGATCTACAAGACTTCCGTGTAGGTCAATAGCTTCAAATACATGGACAATGAAAGGGCTTTATCTGGTGAAAGATCTGTTGCTTTCACAGTGTAGCAAACTCCATCAAATTTGTGGCATGAGTATTTTTATGTATATATTCAGTCATTCTTTGAGAGGGTAAGAGCTGGCGTTCGACAGTTTTGGCACACAAATTGCTTTTGTGTGACTTCAAAGTGTTAATGATGGTATAAAAAAACTATAAACATGAGCAAAAGGAACTTCTAGATTCATTGTTATCAATGGAGTTCCTCTTCATGTTCTGGGAGTTTGTACCATGTCACTGGTGAGATACGTTCTGTCAGAGCTGGATTGATAACTGTAGCATGGTCAAAAGTGGCACACATGTATCATTAGCTCCTTAGCTGTTGCATATGTTGTTCGGCACCTTTCCAGAGCGGGGGAAGCCTCCTGGGCGTACTGTCAAGTGTATGCAGGTGTACCATAAGCACAACAGAACTGGTTTTTCTGTGGGATAATGTTCATCAAAAAGGTGAACTTGACGTAAGCTGAACAGTAGAAGTGTAGTGGAGTTGGAAAAGCTTCTTACAGCAATTTAAGACACATTTAAAATACGTAGTCCAGAAAGGAAAATATTTCATGTATATTGGCTAAGTTATAATTTGAACTTCAAGGTTTCCTTCTGGAAGGTGCTGAGTTTTGTGGCTGCAATCCAGTGATGGGCTTTGGCATGCATTTAAATTCAAACCTGAGATGTCAATATGCCTAAAATTACGCAAGTGCTTAAGGGCCTTGCTGGATTTTGGCCCAAGCTTTCAGAGTCAGTTAAGATCTGAGAGGTGCACTCAGCTTTTAGCATATCGTTTAGTCATACTGTTAATGAAAAGAAATCACAGGTGACAGAAAATGAAGATGCAAGCAAAGCAAAATTTCTTTTACTGGTTAAAACCAGGATGCCATCTTTGTGCCATTTTACTTATAATGATGAATAACTTGAATGAGTTACAGATTCTGGAGTTCCTTTTAGGTTCGCTGAAGAGATTGAGAGCAGGGTCTTAGCTTATGTTACCCGGAGGATGATTCAAAACATTGACAGCAATTTTTATTGTCTGTAAAATAGCCTAGGGGATTTAGCTGGCTATTTGAGGTGCCCACATTTGGGTCATGTGAAAACATCCCTATGTCATGCACTTTATGAAAGTCCAGAGGAAAAAGTGATGTTAAAAGCTCAGAGAGATCAGACATCCCTATCAGATTTGGTAGAACTGTGTCCTCCGAACTTGTGCATAACAGCTTTCTTGACTCTTTGAATCTGTTTCTCTTTGGACATTTGGATGATTATACTTTAAGAGGGCGAATTCTGTATAATATAAAATTGCACATTGTTGTTATCCTTGTATTGCAAAAATTGCAATGAAATGTGTTTTTCTTTTTCTGTCTGGATCCATTTAGAGGAACACAGTAGAAGCTTAGAATGTGTTACAGCCCTGTTTGTTTATTTGAATGCTTGTGACAACATGAGGGGCTCAATCCTGCTGCATTTTGGAGTTTTGCCACTCGCTTTGCATAGGAGCAGAATTGGGCCTGATGTAGTTCAAATATTAAAAACGTACCACGTGTGTTTTGTTTTTTTCTGGACTCAGAGTATGAGCAAATGATTGCTTTTTCTTCAAACAGAGTCGTTTCTGTACTGCTCCCTTCATGGCAGGAATTTTTGCATAATTTTTAATTATATTTGGCCATTATTAAAAGTTCCCAGAATTAATGCCATATGTAAAAATATCTTGCCCAGAGCCTCTCCATGAAAGTGCAGCCGCTGAAAGTGGTCGAGACTAGTGTAGTGCTGTGTATATTTTTTTCTTTCTAAATATTACAACGGGTAGAATGTTTTCACAAAGAGGACACTGCACCCCTTAGTGTGCCCCGTCTCTGGTATTTAGTCTAAGTGGAAAGTAAATAACAAAGTGTAGATAGCAGTAAAAGTATGTTCCCAAAGCCTTATGTTGCATTTAAAGTAGTATTGCAGCATATGGTAGCTGGCAAACATTTGAATAAACTTGATTTCTGTAGCTGTCTTCCAAGAAACACATCTGTTGACATAGACATGTAGTTTCTGCAGCCCTGTAACATGAATGCATGTACAGTATTATAGCAGCAAACTAAAGGATGGCTAAGCTGGAAGGCTTGGAATAAGGATTCTTGCACACCATTTTCCCCCTGAAAAATTAAGAAAAATGGCTTCAGGCTGAAGGTAAATACATTAAGTCACAGAGTGACATTTTACTGTCTTTAAAATATTTTAATACATGTTGCCACCCTTGATGTCTTTCAGTTTTAAAACAAAAATTCAATATCAGTGTCTTGGATTATCTTTTCTGTAAAAGAGGTTGAGATAAGTGGATGAGGAATTTTTTAATTTTTAAAATTGAAGCTGCAGCTTAATGGTGAAGTCAGCCTCTGCAGAATAACTATGTGTGTTTTAAGATGTTTTATAATACTTAGCAATATAATTGATAGATGTCTGGATCAGAACTTGGTACAAAGATCAATCTGTTATTTAATGCCAAAAAAGCATTTTTAGGATCTTCTGTATGTGAAGGCTTTTATCCATTGTTCTGCTCCTTGCAGATGCACCCTATAACTGGTCCTATGTTGCTTGCTCTATGCTTTGTGCATCTCAAAATATCACACAGCAAGTTTTAAATGTTTCTTCAGATATGTGCTTAAAGCTTAATCAAGATCCATAAATGATTCAGTACATATGGGCTTAGGTCTCTTGTGAGATGTGAGGGCTCCAACTTTTGTACATGAAGCTGAACATTTACATTTTGTTCCAAATTGAGTTTTGATTTCGGTCAAACAAATCCAAATCCAAAGTTTTCATTCAACTATTTGGCAGCCCTTTCCATATTTCCATGCCTTCTTGATTGGCTGCTAAGGGCACTGACCTTTAGATGTGCAGTAAGGTATTATTTGGACTTTTTTTTTGTTTTAATTTGGTTTTTGTTGTAGCAGTGGAGATGCATACAAATTTAATCACAAATTGAGGAGCCCATATTTTGGTATAAATAATAATACAAATGTTTGAATGAAATAGCTGCGTTGTTCTAATCTGCAAGAATTGGTTCTTGCATGTAGGACATTGAAGGGACTCCCAGTAGAATCGCTGAGATTGTTCTCCTGGTACTGCAGACAGCTTTGTTGTTGAACCTGATGCCTACCTCCAGGTGTGCTGGCAGCCTGTGGCACATGTTTGCTATGCAAGAAATTCAGTTCTGCTTTCATTGCAGGCAGGGGCTGAACCTTGCGCTGCTTTTCTTGTGCATGGTACTTGTGACCTGCCTTGTAGTGTCTTAAGTAATGAAGGGTGGAGGTCTGTTCTTTCATCAAGAGGTTTTGTTGAAGTTATATACACAAAGAGATGTCTATGTTTGTTTGGTTATGGGACGTTACATTAATACAGATATGACTTTTATATACACAGTGCAGGCAGTTGAAAGATATAACTTCCCTGAATGGCCTGCACTCCCAGATCTGTGCTATGTGGAGCTCCAGGGAGAACTGGGAAGAATCTGTCTGATGTGTTGTATCATGAGAGTCAGATTTTTTTGTGTGCAGAAAGATTGAGTTAACTTTTATTGATTTTGGTTGTCATTGCAGCATGGTGTTGCATTTGACATCTTCAGAATAAGTGTCTTCAAGCCATTCTTGCTCTCTTAGTTCCATTGTAACATGCCTGTTTTTCTAATCTCAGCCATCTCCTGATTCCTGGGTCACTACAAAAATTGTAGAACATAAAATACCTGAGCACAACTAATTTTGCATGGAGCTTTCCATAGAAAAGTTGCTTTTGAAATGGTGACTCCTGGAGTTGAACATGATACAAGGAATGAGTAAAAGAAGCTGAGAACTTATCTAACAGTGCCCACTTAGCCATCTATGGAGAAAATTGTTCCTTCTTTTCTGGGCTGCAGTATATTTTGATATAAGAAAGTACAGCTACCTGAAATCCTTTCATTTGTTACAGTGAAAACAAATGTTTTCCTTGTGAATCACCCTGAAATTTTATATGAATATTTTCCATTTGTGCCTTTTTTCTTATTGAGCTGAAAATTTTTGTTACAGTTGCAACAGAAGAAATCAAATATCAGTATGTATGATGCCTCAGTCAAGTCTGTGTTACGGACTTCATTTTTCTTTCTTTGTTGGTTTTTTAAAGTGATCTAAAACTTTCATGATGGTCAGCTCTAACAAAGAAAAGAGAACCTCTTTTAAAACATCATAGGTCATACCTAATGCAAGGATAAACTGACAAGGACATTTCCAAGTAAAACAATTCTTTTATGTAGGTCAGCTGCAAAATGCTAACGAAAATGCATCTTAAGCAGAGGTGCTCAGAATAGGCAGTGCAACTGTTTCATCACGTGTAAGTTTTCTTGCAACATATTTGTAAGAGTTGATGAAATCTCTGTAAAAATTAAAACAGTTCTAAAGTAAACTGTTGCATTTAGAAAGATCTCTTCTGTCCTATCTCAGCATAAAAATTTCAAAATATTGTAGGAAACAACTACCTAAGAGCAGCTGTAATGACAGTCACGTTCACACTTCCAATTGCCCTAGAGAAGTTCACGAGTAATGACTGAGTGGTTTCAGATTTTTTTTTTTCGGTGACAGCTTGTACGGTTTGGCACTCTAGAGAAATGCTGTAGGAAAAGAAGAGAGGCCTAAATAAGGTCTGAAAAGAAAGGAGCCCTAAGAGAAATATCACTCTCCAAATTCTGCTCTGCTGTAAAACAGAGCCTAGCTTTGCAGTCCTTATCCAGAAGAAAGTCCTTTTGGAAAAAGGCGGAATTTCCTTATGTAAAGAAACCAAGATTCAATATTCTCTTTGTAGGTAGATGTGCAAAGGCTAGGTATAAATAATTAAAAAATGCCATGAAAGTTATTAGAAGTGCATATGTGTGTGTATACTCGTATATACACATATGGTTTTATATTTTAAGAAAAGAAACGTGAAACCTTGTAAGCACCTGATTTTTGATTGTGATGTTACACATTTACTATGCGTCTATTGCAGGTATTACCCAGGCTAAATTAGCACAGTTAGGTTAACGTAACTGCAGTCTGCTGTGCCATAGTCTTTAATTTATTTTCATGGTGGTGTAATTCAGATTACAGGTACCATTCTGAAGGGGTGGCCTCTGCACTGTTTTCCTTGATTCTGAACGTTTAACTTAGTGTGTGACTGCTTCTAAAAAGCATTTAACTCATGTAAGCCTGGCTTACCAAATGATCTTGCTCATGTTGTATAGTGGCCCTGTCCTCATCATTTAAGTTTTTTGCGAAGTTTACCCAGTGATTGCCAGGAGTTTCAGTACTGCCCCCATTTCCTCCTTACCCCTTGGGATGAACAGTCTGCTGTGACTCTCTAATGCTTTTTCTTCCAACACAGAGGTGCTGACAGTCATAGAGAAACAGGAGCTTAGCAGAAACCTGAATGCTTGCAGTTTTTGCCTCCCTGGGGAAGTGGTGGCTGGTGGCAGATGCTTTCATCCTGCACCACTATGCACAGCATAGGACAAAGCCCCTGCTCCAGTGTGCTGAAGCAGAAGGGTCCTTGCTGGCCTTGCAGCAGTCTAATAAATTCAGTGGTATTTTATTAGACTTAACATTTTCTTTCTTGTTTCTGTATACAGCAATCTCTTAGTGCTCTTTGGTCTCAAGATTAAGCCATCAGTTGTTGCCCTAAGTCCTTTTACATTGGTCCCGCTGCTTACAATGGCTCCATTGTATCTATTGATAGATGAGTTCTCAGCAAGGATGGGGAAATCAGTTTATCTTCAGCAAAAACAGGCAGCATACTAAAATGCACATCTACTATTTAGTGGAGTAACTTCTACCTATCAAAGAATGTATTTACATTTTTTTGAAAATAGGGCCATAAGAATTACAGAGGAGAGAGGATAATTTCTAACAGTATTTCAGTTTACAGAATTGCTTGGGGTGGAAGGGACCTCTTGAGATCATCTAGTCCAACTCCCCTGCTCAAGCAAGGTCAGCTAAGAGCAGGTTTCCCAGGACTGTATCCAGCCAGGCTCTAGAAAATATGTTAAAATATATATTAGTCTGTGATTTGTAACACCTCCAACTGTATCATTCAGACCTGCTAGCCATTTAAGGAAGATCCAGTGCTAACATTGTCAAAGCATTCATAATCCTGGATGTTTTCTGGTTTTTCTTGTTTGTGTGTTCTACTATCCAGAGGGTGTTTGTCCTGTGGCAGTGATTGATTGAGTGCTGTGAAATGAAAGCACATGTTATGCTGATAATTTCTAGTGTACTTGCCTAATAAAATTCTAAAAATGGAACAGTTAGTTTAAAAATATAAAATAAGATGACAAAATTACAGTGGTTCATGGGGTGTGGGATAGGGAATGGTTTTAACTCCTACTAACACTAGTAACTACAGACGTGCTGTCAGGAGCATTTTCCTATTTGCACTTGACACTGGCTGTACTTACCTGCTTGTCACTTAAAACAAAAAGATGGGGGAGACCCATTAGGTACTTGACTGATAATTTCACCTGACTTAGGAGGAAACTGGGTCCCTCAGTGATGGGAGATTTTAGGAGCTCAAAAGCTCCTATGTCTGCTTAAGTTTCACAGAACTACAGGAAGAAATGAAGCAGTAAACATACAGCGGAAAAAGCATGCTGTGCACTTTCTTCAAAGTGCAATTAAGATGGATCTTAAAGTGAGACACCTTGAACTGCTTCTTCAGGGGCCACTGGACTAGTCTCTGTGCTGGAATAGTATGTCCAAACGTCTTAGTTCATTTGAGCAGTACACTGACAGAATACTACTTGAGCTTGAAATGTTTATAAGAGGTAATAGTAAAACCAGTGAGAAATGAAATATAATTGTCCTGCTGGGATATGATGAAAGTCTTTATGAGAATCTCTGTGTCCCGGTGGGACAGTATGGGTGGTAACTTGGAGAGATTCATTAAATGGTAGTATGACAGCTTTACAGTTGGATTAATACAGGCTTAAAAAAACCCGACAGGGTCAAAAATTACTTCCAGGCTGCAGTCTTTAAAGGCAAAAAGATCTACCATTGAAATGGGCAGTTAAAAAAAAGAGGTAAGTGATACATAGCTGTGAAAGGAGAGTCAGTGTTAGATTAATTGGGCTCCAATAAGCTTTAAGATAAGATATAATTTAATGATGCAGATACTATGTCTGGAATTTAACTGCACCACACAGTGTGAATTATTCCAGTTACTTGATTCTTGAAGTGACGAGCAAAGGAGTAATAAGTGGACAATTTGTGAGCTTTTTTGAGGGATTGAAATAAGGAGAGGGTAATGTTTTAATACACTGAAATTGGGTAGATTTACAGGGGCTTACAAAGAAAAAAGCAAGAGAAGCAGGTGAGGGGGGAAGGTAGTCAAGAAGAAGATGGCAGAGGGGATCTAGCCAAACAGTTTTCACACATCTCAGAAAGAGAGCATTGTAGGCAGGTTGGGAAGTTTGGACTGCTGCTTGGACAGGGGAAACCCAGCGGAGATGTACATTCCATTCATCTGAACGGCTCTTCTAGTAAAAACATTGCTAGACACAAGCACAGTCCAGGAATGGCAAATGATGAATGACTTAGCAAGCTATCTTGCTGGGTATTTAATCTGTGTGGTTATCTAAATAATTTGAAATGCTTCTTTTGGCCTGAGCCAGGCTGGGCAAAATGAAGTGCCATGCATTAAACCTTGTGCTATTTCAGCTCTCAGGTCCCAGCAGGAACCCAAGAAGATATGGCTCCATGAAAGGTGATACTATATTAAACTAACAGTACAAGTTGTATCAAACTCGGTTCCAAATTCAATACAAAAAGTCGTGTTTTTAGAAGGCATTTTAAATCTAGCACTAGCACTTTAGTCACTTGCTGATGTCAGTACAAAAAAAAATGCTTTGTACAGCTGCTGACTGCAAGGAAGATGAGAGGTTAAATTGGGTTAGCGGAAATTAAAGACGTGCAGTAGAAGCAGTAGAAGTGTTGGTATCAGAATGTTTATGGAATTTGTCATTAAATAACACAAGTGTTTAAATTTGAGGGCCAATTTAAAGCTTTCCTTTTTATAATTTTTTCCCCATTTATGTGAAACTGAAATTATTTACAAAGGTGTACAAGGAAACATGAATTTATTTAAAAAAAAAAAAAAGATGATGGCAAATCCATTGTAGTCTCTTACTGTTCAAGCCTTCTTGAGCTAGGGCCTGAGCCACCAATGTGTATTAGAATAATTCTGCTATTCTTACTACAGCTGATTACAGTGCTCTGTTATAAAGGGTGGAGGTACTTGGTTGTCCTCCAAAGAAAGTGAGTAATAATTGACCTAATGTACAGAGCACATGAATAACATATTCTTTTGGTAAGAAATTTATGTTTTACAGGGTGTGCTAGAGTTCACATCCCTTTTTCACATCTTCCAAAAGATTTTAAAATACTCAGCTGCTCTATTAAATTTCTAATTCAACAAATACTCAAATACGAAGTATGCATTAGATAAAGCTCTTGAGTTGAATCCAAACATTGAAAAATCTTTTAATCTGCCTGGAAAACAGCTGTTTAGAATTTTGAATAGAAATAACAACTTCCTTCAGCCTATGTTGTTGATGTCCACTTCAGTCTCAACCTGGGAGGAATTTCTCTGTTACTCTGATGCAAAGTCTTGCTGCTGTTACGATGATTCGACTATCCCCAAAGCATACCAGGAGTGGTATCCTGGTCCTGTTTGAAATAAATGGTAGCACTTCCTTTGAATTCAATATAATGGAGGAGATACTTACTCAGAAGACTTGAGATAGTTTTGACACTTGTCTGGAGTGCAGCTAGAGGAACTCTTATTGACATCTCCTACTACTGAGAGACTGTTCTTCATGTTTGTCTGCCGAAGGAATTCGTGGTAGGAGAATTATGGGGTTTAGTATCTGAAATAATTTAAACAGATGGGATTTGTGCATATACACATGCAACTTCTACTCCTTTTTCATAAATACTTGGGTAATCTTATACAATGTTACGCAGTGACTCTGCATTAAATACCACAAATGAAATTTCTAGGCAACTGCCCATTGCATCCAAGGAAATATCAAAATAGTTCCAAGATGGCTAACATGACAATGAACATCAAAAGCAGTAATGATTTGCCACTTATTGTAAACAATTGCCAAAACCCTGCAGGGAATGGCTTACATTTATTCTACAACTCTTCATTTTGCTATGTCCGGAGGGTAGATTATACAAGCGTTTCACACACACACACGCATGTCAGTTGTATATTCAAACATTTGGGCAGTATTTTAAACTCAGAGGTAGAAGTCTTATATTGTTCAGAGAATTGAAGCCTGAATGACACTTCTTAGTAACTATGGGAATGATCCCAAACCTACTCACGTCAAAGAAAGGGATGCCCAAAGGCTTGGGTGGGCTTTGAATTGGGAGTCAGAGTTGACAGGATCAGATCTTGTCAGCCAGGTTTCAAGAAGGTGTGCAAGGTTATTGAGAAAGCAATTAGGTCTTTGCTGTGTTCCCTCACAATACTATCAATCAGTAATTTTGGATAAAAGTAAGAAGTGCTCAAAGGCATAAATCATGAACATGTTTTACCAATGAAGACTGTTACCTGTGGCTGTAGGTTATAGAAAATATCATTATATGGAATGGTATTTATTTAACAGCAATTGGGGATTTCAAGATGATGAATAAGAATTATTCTAGTAAATAGCAAACAAAATACATATAACCTCTTTCAGTTTTATAATATATTATGCTTTTTCTTTTGGGCTTACGTGCTGCATGCACAATCTTTCATGTGATATTCTCATTTCTGAAGTGTTTCTTGAATGCAGGTGTGTTAATGTACATTGGTTAACACATAGAGAAGTTTGTATATGCATCCTCCAATAGCCTCTGATGAAGTGTAAGTAGCCCTTTTAAATCCAAAGGAGATATTTGCATTCATTTTAGTTGGATTTAGGTTATACTCAAATTTGAGCAGATGTGGAAGAGTTTGGGGCCTTCCTTTTTCCATGAGATGACGTCTTAGTGGGTTTTTTGTTTGTTTGTTGGGGGGGGGGGGTTGTGTGTTTGTTGTTGGTTTTGGTTGGTTTGTTTTTTTAAATAGTCGGTATTGTGTGTGTATTGCAACAGTGTGATACTGATGCAGAAGTGCAGGTGGAGTACTCAGGATGCCAATGATTCTCCACACCTCTTTCAAAGCAGAATGATAACACAGGCAGGCAGCAGGCTTGCTGCCCTGCAGAGGGGCAGCTGATGCTCACGTGAAAAACAAGTAAGATCACTTTTGTGGACAGGGCTTTTAATCAGCTGTTTAAAAGTTGCTGATCCAATTTCAAGTTCCTAATTAAATGAAATGGGGGAAAGAAAGAGATCAGCATGCTGCCAGGCAAGAGTTCCAATCCAGTGGTTATCTCATTTCAAACATGTGGGCTAAATTACATTATCTTTATAATTTACGCTTATAGTATATTCACACACTAATAAAAAGTTCATATGTAAGGGCAGTTTAACCACTGCAAGCTTATTTTATTTTATAAGACTAAACTATTTGATGCTTTAAAAACATTTTTCTAATGTGAATGTTATTTATCACAAGTGTAGTTGAAACCTGAAGCTTAATTATTAAAATAGATGTTCAGGCACTTTCCTGACAAGAATGATGTGGTTAAAAGACATTTCCGGGAGTAATCTTACTTACCTTTTGGATATAGTGCAAAATAGCTCTGATAATCAGGAGGAAGTTTTCTCTTCCACTGAAGTGTCTTAAATTATGAACTTTCTACTGTTT
Source organism: Buteo buteo (assembly GCF_964188355.1). NCBI lineage: Eukaryota > Metazoa > Chordata > Aves > Accipitriformes > Accipitridae > Buteo > Buteo buteo. Next base: position 27,294,606 of record NC_134183.1, read on the forward strand.
TATGGGAATTTTTTTAAAGCCACCTAAAAGTTTTCCCACAGGGCTGGTTTACAAGCAGCTGAAACTTTAGACATCACTCAGAACAGTCTGTTGTTCCACTGCTTGGAGTGATGCACATGTGCATCATTGACCACCTAGATTCCTAAATGTACCTGTTCTATTAAAAATTAAAAGAAAATATTTCCTATATTTTGAAGTACAAGTTTAAATTGGCACTGTAATTGCTAAACCTTGCAGCAGAGACAGATGCCAGAGCTCCCACAGAGGAACTTCAAACTGCATTATGCTGTACTCTATACGCTTAACCCTCTTAACTCCTTGCTGCTCCCCAGCGGTAGATGGGCGCTCCCTCCTGCTTCCCTTCCTCTCTCTCCTCTTACCAGTTGTGGGAACTCCAAGGTGCTGCTTGTCATGTACCATTCTCTTGCACTCAATCCCAAGCAGAAGTTGACTTTTAATACCTTAAGTATCCTCTGTCTCGGCTGTGAATCTGCTTTTGGCTTGAGGGGGCTAGGGGAGTTGGCTTGGATTGCTAGCTTCCTAACAGCTTAATACTTTATTCAAAGCCCAGTGAGGTTAAAAGGAAAAAGATACTCAAGGGTTTCAGTGGTGTGGATCAGATCCTATATCCAGAAGGGTAAGGTAAGCATTGAGACGTTGCTCACACATGGATTGCCTTACTTCTCTTCTTTCTGTGAATCCTGATTTCTTGATAGGACCACCTCTTAACCTCAGTACCTGCTTCGTATGATGCTGAGTTGCAGCAGGAAGACTTGTTGGGGAGATAAAAATGAACAGGATGTGCTTAACAGTCTCGTGACTGTGGAAGGGAGCTTGTTCTTCTCAGGAGTAATTTCTATCTTTTACTGGTCGTTTATTTTCTTTTTTTGAAAGGTGAATTAGAAATCTAAAGATGGGAACACAATTAGGCCTTGTCATGGTTTATTCTGCTCCAATCAATTGTTCAATTGTTGTTCTTTCAGTGTAAAAAGTATTTGAGAAGACAGCACAAATATTTACTATCTATTAGAAATCCATTAGCTACAGTTCTAAATTTTTCCATATTCAATACACTTAATTTTATTTCTTTGAGATGGATAGACAGGAGCTGCCTAATTTAACAGATAAGCAGTATGTTGTCAGTGCTGGATTAGACTATTCTTCATGTGGCTTGTAACCCCTTTCTCATATCCTCATTTATCACTGGCCTAGTGTTTGTTTTTCCTGATTCAGGATTATGACATTGAACTATACAAATAATATTGGGGTACATCATTTGTACCTTATCAGCTTGAAAATATCGAAGTAGAAAAAGAATATTGAAACAACTCTACAGATGGGAGTAAAATGCCTTTTGGGAAAATGCATGGTTAATACCTGCAATTTGTGTAATCATTGTGTATTCATATTTGGTCACCCAGTGGTAATAGTGGATAATGTTTCAGAGTGCATAGCCAGGTGGGATACTGTGGTCTACTGTGTCAGTGAGAAGCTCATCCCATTGCTGGGACATTCTCAGTCATCTTTTCGCTTCTTGCAGCATGAAGGTGAGCTCTTGTAATGCCCGTTTCCCCCCCTGCAAAGTGTAGTGCTTGCTGCAGGTCACCCAGCTCCTGGGTGGAGCCGGGACCGCTCCCGCTCTACTGGATACACAGATTCCTCTCCTGGATGGCTTTGCCTGGCTGGCTGCTCTCTACTAGTTGGCTCTTTGGACCTCCTTTTTTAACTAGTTAGTTGGCTGGCCTGTCCTGGCAAACCTCCCTCTCCTGGTTGGCTGGTGAAGCTCCCGGGCTGGCCGGCCTTTTCCTTCCCTTCCCCTTCCTTTTCTCCCCTTCTCACACATGGTGTCTGCTGGCTCCCACTGTTTATCTCTCCATGTCTCTGTGCCTCCCACTCATTTGTTAGATTTGCTTTGATCCATCCTGTCTTTGCTGCCTTCCTGTTTTTCTTCCCTCTGCTCTTTTGCTGTTTTGCTTCTTTGTATCCTTGCTTCCTTCACACTTGTTCCCTGAAGGCTTTCTGCTCTGGCTTTCCCTTACCTACACACGGCATGCATCTTTTCCAGAGCTTGCTGTCTCACTCTTGTTGGTTCATCTGATCTAGCAACCACATTATTTGAAACAGTTGCTAACAGAACACCCATTAGTGTTATAGGTTGGAGAAACGGTTACGTTTATCGCTTTTTATTTCCTATAGGCACTTTTGTAAATTCCTTTATAAATCTAGTCTGTGCTTATTAGAAATGCCTGTGATAAAATCCCAACTGAAGCACTTTGTTGTGCTTCTGTGTCATTTTTCCCATAATTGCGGATTATCAAGTATCTGTGTATTCTCTGTAACTCTCATCTCCCTTGGGACTCTTAGAAATGTCACAACTCACTGTTTTAATCCAGATATCGCAATTATAACTGTAGACTCACAAACTCTTCATTATGTTAGTGTGGAATAAGTACTTTTGGGTGGTCACAGTGATGGGAGAGGAAGTGCAGAGAAAATTCCTGGCAGTTGAAAGTTTGCTGCTGAAGACCCTGTGAGAGAGGCATAAAATTCTGTGGCCATTCTCCTGCTTGTTTCAGTCTTTGTTCCAGAGTCTTTATTCAGACACAGTTCCTGCTGATGCTAACTGAAGTTTTGTCTGAGTTGGGACTAGAGAAACAGATCTCTGTTGTTAGATGTTATAGCATACCTCATGTCATCTGTGGTTAAAAACCCCGTAAATATCCATACTCTTTGTCCCTGTTAGGTTCAAACCTATTTTCTAAGAGCTTCTCTTGCTCTTTCTCTCCACATAGCCAATGTTTTCACTCTTCCTAATTATGGGGTACCTAATGTCATAAATCCTCTAAATGCTGATTAACAAGTCAGTCCCTAATGGTAACTACACAACCTTGTCAACTGGAAAATGCTCTCATCCCCCCATATGTGTTTTCTCCTTTCATGACAGAAATATGAATCCCACGTGAGAGGGCATTGTTCCCATGTAGCATCCCATTCTCTTCAAGTGAATATCATCTGTCCTTCTCTAAAATTTTAAAAGTTTTTGGATTGCTTTTACACATGTGTATCCAGTATAGATATATTTCTGCAAAAATAATAGTTCATAGCATCTATTGAGTTGGAAAATTAATTAGACGACCTAATTGATTGTGCATGAGTTCCTCTGTGGAATGTGTTCTACTGCTGTTGCACTCGCCCAGCACAGAAAATCTCCAGAGCTAATTCCTCTGGTCTTTTACTAGAAACTGACAATTAATTGAACATAAAAAAACCCAAAACCCAAAAAAACAGAAAAACCCCTTGAAGGGTCTTAACACAGAAAACGTTACATGAAAGATCTTTTCTCATTTTATTACAGTAATTCCAAGAGGCCTGAACTCAGCTTGAGGCTCCCTTTATCATTCACAAAACACACAAGTCTCTGTCCCAAAGGCTGTGTAGTCTGAAGAAAAAAAAAAACCCAACAGCATCCAGAAGTATTGGCAGCCCCACGTTGCATGTAGGGAGCTAATACACAGGGAGATTAAGTCACTTGTGTAAGGACGTACAGGGAGTCTGTAGTGGAGTATGAAACTGAACCCAGGTCATCTCAGTCCCAGCCAAGTGTCTCAACCACAAGACTATTCCTCCTCTTCAGTATGTCAGTGTAGAAAGTAGGCCAAAAAGCAGTTTCCATCCTTTTATACACAGTATTTTGTAAGGCTGTGAAGTATTATGTATTAGACAGGCATCTGGATCAACAGCAGTTTCTGCTGATACTTTTATCTGTAAACAGAAGCAAAGCCTGTAAGGGCTTTGTAAATTTTACATAAATTATTATTTTATCTATAAATAGCATAGTGAAATCTATAAATACTATACTTAATTTCAAGGTATTTTAGTGATTTTTAAGAATGGAAAATGTGTTTAAAGGACTTCTGTGTTCTGTGGCTCTCTAATTTTCATATGTTTTAGGTTCTAGTGCTACTCATATATCATGATGCATTAGCAGTGATGTGTAGCTACGCCAGACTATGTAGTGTGTTACACTATGTGGTGTAAACTGAGAAAGGGAGGCTCAGGTCGTGTGACAGGCTAACGCACCCATGTTACTCAAAGGTTAAGTACTCCTATGTTGGGAGTCAGTGAGGCTTGCAGTTTGCTGACCTTAATCTGAGTGATTCCTATTATGCTGAGTATTTACTTACCTTTTGGAGAATCTCTGTACAGCCAGAGGGTAACAAAACTTCTGCTTTAATCTTTTGTACCCCAAATGGAAGGGAAGAAAAAAAAAAAGCAATTATGTGCGGATATATATGCATGTATATCCATCATCCTCCTTCAACTGTTATCACCCACTTTTGTATGAAATCAGCATTACTGTGTTGAAGCATACAAAGAACAGGCCAGAGCTGTTCATTCCTCTCAGTGCCCTAGTTAGCTATTTACAGACATGTGGCTCATTTGCTGAACCCCTGATTCCTTTCTCCCACATCCCCCAAATAAAAATTACTTATCTGGTTCTCACTGACGTATGTTCTGGAGCACCACTTTTATGAACTCCATTAATTGAAATCATTAATTCCAGATGTTCTGTGCATTTACACAGATAGATTTCAGTGATTTTCATGGCAAAAAAATCAAAAAATCAGCTTTGAAGGACCACTGGGATTTATGTGGCATGGAGGTGAGAGAAACCTTGTTTTTCAACCCAGAATCTCTAAAGTGAGTAGTGAGAAATCATCCCAAACTGTATGGCGATCAGCATAATGGACCGTTCAGTACAAACTACGGCTTCCAAGATTCTCATGCTATTCCCTGTGAGCGCATAATTAGTAAAATAAAATTGGAATGTGTCACTTTTGGTTGATCCAGTATGGCCCAGCTTTTGGAAACACGCCTGTGAAGCTAGGTGGATCTCTCTCTTCCCCTTAACTCCCCAGTGCTGGCTGTTTTCTACATGAGGATGTGTGCATGCACAGTCACAGGCAACAGGACTCCCTCACTGAATTGTCATTCTCTCATCAAAGTCAATGACCCTAACCCTTCACTTGTAACTGGGACCTGGACTTCATGCTGGATGTCCGTGTCTGGACACCTACAAAACCAACAAGCCCTATCTAATAGGGAGGAAACAGAAATCTGTTAGGACTTCAGTCTCAGAGCTTGAATGTTCATGTTCAAGGTGGTTGGGCTGGTGACTCCCAAGTTTTAATGATTTGCCCCATATGTGGAGGCAAATGAAATCTTAGGACCTGACATTCCCGATCAACAAGTAGAAGAGATGTCAGTTTCCAGTGCTGAGGTAAAAATAGATCTGCAATACCTGTTATGCTAAAATGATGTATACACAGCATGTGTGACAAATAAGAAAAGGCCAAAGGCATCAGTACAGATGCTATTAAAAAGTTAAGAAATGTTAAACAATATGCTAAGAATGTGAGTTGCTTGCATTTTGAGTAAAAGCACAAAGTTTCCCATGTTTGCCGAGAGTATTCATGGTCATTCGAATTCTTTCTAAAAGAATTGCAATTGTTCTCAACTAATAGCTTAAATTAAAAAATAAAATAAAATGTCCTCTTCATTACATCGCTAACAGGAGAGTCAGTAAAGGCCTTTCACTCTTCTTGCCTGCTGCATGCAAGTAAGAAGAGACGTTGACCCTAAGTTTGATAATTGTCTGTAGATTAATTTTTTTTTTTTCCTGTTTTAAGATACTTAATTATTAGTTCTGTACTCTCTCACTGCTTGGGAAAATCAGGCTTTTGATGTGGTTTTAACAAAGAGTATTTAATTGACAATTGTCATAAACAGTTTCTATAATCCTTAGATTAAAGATGTGATGGATGCAGAAAGTCCTCAGTCACTTGAGGCTAGTCATTCATTGACTTTGGGGGACATCCAGCCATTAGTGCTAAGCAAAGAGAAGACTCCTTCAACCAAATGGTCAATGAAGACAGGAATGACAGTAGACCTTAAAGAAATAATATGTGTTTACCTTTTTAAATTAAATACTAATATATCTGATGTTCATTCGCTCTTTTCAATAAATACAGAAGTCTAGAAGCTCTCTGAGTAACTTAGATTTTCTGAAGATCATTCACAGTTATCAACAGAGCAATTTAATGCTTTAGTAAATATTACAGGAAAGTGTTAAAGAAGAGAGAACCCTAGACTCGCTGAAAACCTATAAAATCCAAAGAAGACCAGAAGAATAATAACTGAGAGATGAGTCCATAGTAGTATCTCTAGAATTGTACAAAAAATTGAGAGTAATGAAACACACGAGTGTTAGCTTCTCATGTACTTTATATTGGTGGGTATAATACATATATTTAATAAAATTATACTTGCTTAGTTGAAAACACTTGTGAGTCAAGGTTAGATCATTTGCCTTCCTGGGAAGAGATGTTTTCTACTTCTAGCAATAGGTATTGAATCCATGAGATAATTCTAGAATTATGGCATGTATTCTGTAACATTTCAACAGAGATACCATCAGACTTATTCAGAGTTAAGTAGTGCATGTTATTACCGTGTTTATTTTTGGACCACAGTCTTAATGCAAATCCCATATATGTGGTTATGCAAAGTGAGCCAGATTCTGGTCATGATCACACTGGTGTACACACAGAGTGATGCCACAGTTTCACTGAGGAAGGAATCTGATCCTGTAACACAGAGGGTTGCATGGTATTTCAATTAAGTGCTTGATGTGTTTCACCATAGAGTTAGAGGTGAGATATTAGTCTCCGAAGCAATTTTTGTACATTACTGACTTAAATTTCTAACATTTTCTGAGAATTTTGAGGGGAGTTATTGCGCAATCATGAAATGAAATAATTGTTAAAATATTTTTATGAAAACCAAAATACTGTATGTTGTCATTGTTTTTCAGATTTTTTTGTGTCTTTTTAGCTGGCTATTTACAACATAAAACTCTGTTACAACCTTACTCAAAAAGAACAGTATTAGTTATTCCAAAGTCTTCAGGCTAGTAAAAAAAATTTAAAAATTAGTATTTACATCATATCAAATCTGTCATCACTAAAATCATATCACTAAAAATACATGTATATGAGAAGCATTGTGAATGCAAAAACCCGGGCAAGTGTCTGGCTGAAGAAATTTGGCCAGGGAGCTGTCTGCCATGTGGAGAAGAGTCTTTATGGGAATACAATCTGCATGCCCCTTGCATTCGTTTGGTGGAAGTTTTCCACCGCCATAATTTCTCAGGAGTGCTGGTCTTTTTGGGTTATGGCAAAGAAGGAGCTTGCTTAGGACAGGCCAGATGATTCCTGGCAGCTGTTATAAAGGAGTAAGAAGAAATTGTTGATTGCTCTAATTACCTTGTTAAAAAGCTCCCAGGACTTCAGAAGTTCTGCATTCTATTAGGACCACAAAAGTTATTTGTCCATGTGTCATTATGATAATACACATTTATGAACACCCAAAGCATCATTATTACACTTACTGCCTTCTGTTTAAGTGATCCACACTGAAAGCGAGTCAACTTCTCACCATTCCTGCTGTATGTTTACTCACTGTATTTCAGTTAGCTTGAGCAGTGAAGTTGGCTCCCTTCCTCCCTCTCACCTCCCCTTTTTATTTATAACCCGTTTTCAGTTCTGGACTGAGTTTCGTTCCAGTGCTCTGCAGTTGTATTGTGTTTCATGACACTGCAGAGGAACATTTATATTTTAGAAAAAAAAAGGTTATTTCTAATGTATTGTACCACTCCCTCTCCTTTTTAAATATGAGCAGTATCTCTTTAAATCCTGTGTGTTGCATTGTCTGAAAGCATTCTCCCTTTCTTTGGATGTTGGTCTACTTTAATATACTGTAAATCATTAGGATCTATTTTTCTTATACAGTTTGCACTCCTTTTGAGTAGTCTCAGTTATTTTATACTGAGTATCTTCTGGAGCCAAAGAGAAAAAAAAATACAGAGCTTGTTTACCAGCTTTGTCTTTACGTTGCTATTTAATAGTTAATACTTTGTGGTATGTTAAGAGAGTTTCTATAACGTGGCACTTCTTAAGAACTCTTCTTAAAAAGTAGTAATAAACTTCAGCCAACTTGTTCTTTTAACGTGAAACTTCCAGAGTTCTTCAATTGAATCCATTCTCCTTAATAATCATCTGGTCTTGACAATAAATATGTCACCAAAGTTAGTTACATTTTTGCAAAAAGAGAGATGGAAATCAACTCAGAATTTTATTTCATTGTTGCTAGCCTGTGAAAGAAATTGGAAAAATTAAAACCTGCAAAGAAATGTTCCTTTGTAGCTTATACAGCAAAATAGGGTGGGTTAGAGTTTGTCAGGTAACTGATTATTCAGAAATGAGAAGTTATTCTGCATTTAGCTGCATTGCTTACTGTTTTCTTCATCATGGAAAAGAATAAAATGTGGTAACAATTTTCTGTATTTGGACTGCTGCCGCACGTAATTGGGAACAACAGAGCTAAAGCCTTGATTTTGGTGAAATGCTTAGTCTGCGTGTTGGATTAAAATGTGTGCAACAAATCACTCCAATTCTGTAATAATTTTTTAAACATTATTTTTTTATTTTATTACTGTAATGTTATTACTTTTCAGTTACAGACTTCGAGAACTGGGTCAGTTGCAAGAACAAAATTGGCATGAAAATAGTTGTATATTTATTCTGGAAAACGGATTGCCAAAATACTTTTGAAAATGGTCAGCCTGAATTGTTCTGTACATCAAATGCATCTGATAATGTTAGTCTCACATGGTTAGTAAGCTGTTATTTAAAAGTCCTGTTCTTTAACCAGTATCCTAGGAAGACTAGATAATATTTGCTAGATAGACATGTTAAACAGATCATCTGTGCAGAAATGGATTTGTGAAGCAGCTTACGGAATGGAAAATAAATTTAGGCTGAAGTGTGCCAGCAAGTCAATATATGAGAACAATTTGCAACAAGCAAAGGTGAGGAAGACATGCAGAAATGGGGTCATCAGAATCATGAATTAGAGGATAATATTCCTGGGGCTGGAATATATGAGGCAGTAACTAACTTTTGTGGCTGACTAATACAGAATAAAGAGTTATGATACCAGGGGAAGTTATTTATTGCAAGCGTTAGATATGCTTCCATGGATGTTTTTTACTCTTGTTAAAATAACTAGAGGCAGCTTGGAGCTGTGATCTGTCCGCAGCACAGCTGTGGTATTTTGAGACACTTCTGCTGCCAGATTTATACCCCTGCCAGAAACAGTGCCTGAATGGTTGCACTCCGAGTCCCTAGTTCCAGTGACATCTTAGCGCTAGCCAGTGTTAAATCTCAGCAATTTGAGCTCTGTGCTGCACTGTGCGCTGAAGCAGCTGGGAAAGGGTCTTGTTAATATGTGAAGCTATCTCTGGCACTGGAAGGGAGCAGACAGAAGTGGCATGGTGATAATTTCTTCACATACCACAGCTAAACCTACCAAACCTCATTGGTAAGAAGCGTTAGACATCGCTGGAAATAAGTTTTAAAATATTTACAAAGTTTTGTTTTCTTTCCATCTGAACACCCTCTGATATCTTTGCCATGTACTTTCCAGCGATGACACATTGGGATCTGACTGGGGTGAGTAATGGTGTCTGGCTGGGGGGAGGAGAGGACAGGGAGTGCTTAACAGTGAGTATTTAAGGAAATGGCCCATGTGGAAAAGAAAGTATTGTGATTGGATGCGTTTATCAACTGGCATTTTGGTGTCACCTGTGGATGGAGAATTATTGTGTCTGAGTTTTAAATGGCTGGAGGTCCATGCATTGAACTAACATGGGAATGTTGTGTGTGTGGTCTTGATTCAGTCTGTGAAGCTAGATGTGCGACATTACCTATTAGGAAAGACACAGGTAAATAATAGTTATCCCACAGGTTTCTGAGCATGGTCATTCACTTTTCTGACCAGCAGTTAAAAGCCACGAAGTCCTGTATTCAAAACATGATTTCATGATAGCCCACAAGCAACTGAAGTGGACATTTTGCAAGTGAAAATGGAGTTATGAGCGCATTGCCCTTCCCTATTTCTTTGGTACAGTGACACACACGAGTTTGCAATAATCTTTTGGGAAAGGTATGCGTGTAAAGCATTCAGTTTGTTCTCTCTGTCCTTATCAGGAGATTTTAGTATGTCTGAAAATACCTAGAATCACTTTGAAAGACATTTGGAAATTGAGCCTGAAATGCTAAACCTTTGTGTTCTGCAACTCTCTGTGCTATGGTGATGCTTACTGCTACAGTCAGCTTGGTCATGCCGTGCTCTTGTGTCAGTTCTGAGATTCTATGTAATTCTTCGAATTTTACTGCAAAAATTCTCATTTCAGGCACAGCACATCCTGCCTTCTGAAATGAGGCACGTGGTGGTTTTTTCCATCATCTATTGCTACCTCCTCTGAAGAGAGTGAAATGACTGAAGTACAGTGAAACATACAGTGATGGAAGCTGTGTTTTTTCCATTAACAGTATAGTTGTTTGTATAGTTAGAGGTATCATATGGTTTCCAAGCCTATCAAGAAACATGGCCTTCTCAAAGAACTGAAATTTTAAGAGTTGGTGTTTCTCATCACATCTATGCTGCCATTGTGTCACCATTTATTTCAGATTTTAGATCATAATATCTGATACACATTTCTTCCATTCCTGGTTTTTAAACTCAGGATAAGTGATAGGAGTTTTGTTTGTGCTAGCACACCCAAATCAGCTGAGGTAAATATGATTATACATGCGTATTTTTATGATTCATTTAAGATTTTTCATTCTTGGCTCAGTGAAAGCTAATTTTTTAAAACACTGTCTTTATTCCTGTTCCAAAACCATAATTTGTTTGATGTCATTCTCATATCATTCTTATTGGTGACTTTTGAGTTGATACATTGAGTTGTCTTCTTCCCCATTTATTTTTCCCATATATAAGTGTCTAGCCACTGGACATTTTTGGATACCCTGTCATCTGTTTTTCTAATCCTAATCCTACTTTTTCTAACCTAAAAGTTGTGTTTAAGGCAAATTTTCCCCATCTATATCAGAGATGTGATATCTTTTCTTATATAGATCATTCTTAGCACCTGCCATTCCAGGCCAGGGAAAGATGGAAGCTCGATTTCTCATACTGTTCCTGCACTCAACTGCAGAGTGCTGCATTTTAATTACCCTGTCTTTTTTTTCTGCTTGTAACTGCATAGTTACTAGTTCTTTCACCATTTAAAATTCCTGTGTGTACTTTAAGAATGCCATTGAAAAACAGAATTGCTATAAAATTCTTTTTTTCCCATTAGAAATACACATTTTGGATGCCTGAGAAAAAATAGTTGAAATTTGCCTGAAGTCGTGTGCCATGTTAAAAGCATTCTGCTACTTGACACTCAGACCGCCAAACTTTTAGCTAGCGTTATTCTTTGGCTGTGTGAGATCAGTTTCCAAAACAGCATTCTCAGGTACAACTGCTTGGGATTCTCTTTTCTGATGGCTGGCCAAGCAGTGGCATGGGCTATCAAGTGCAGTGGGTCACACGTGAGCATCGCTGAGTAGGCTTTGCAGAGACGAGACTGTGTTTCTGCCTTGTGCAGTCTCATTTCCAATGTTCCTCTTTTATCCATGCCTGGTAAAAAAAAAAAACCAATCGACCCACCAAATGGCAGGAAAAAAAATACTGCTAGGCAGGAAAGCAAGTTGTAATAAAGATCAGCTTTAAGGTACTCCACTTGCCTTAGAGCCCTTTCTGACCTTTCTTTCATTATTTGTATGATAATGGAATATTCCTTTCTTTCCCTTTTCCCCTGTACTAAAGAAAGGGAAAGTTGCCAGTTTGCCTTGCTGAGGGTGGTTTCAGTTACAAGGCAGTCTTGGCTGGATTTGGGGGTTCATGCAGAATTTACCCATGTGAAGTGCTAATAGCTAGAAGGAATGCTTCCTCCCTCCAAGCAACGTTCTGGGTTTGCTGCTCAGCCAGTGTGCAGAACAAGGTACTGTGTCAGCTGTGCATGCTGTGAGCTGAGAACTGGAAAAACAGCACTCATTTTATTGTTATCCATTTCTTTGTGATGACAAGAGATGACGTTTTCCCGTTTTCAGTAACGAGATCTTGATCACGATAAGATAAATGCTGGCTTGCTAGGGTCCCATCCTTCAACCTTTGCACCCATTCAGTTTCCATTTATTTTAACAGGGATGGAGGAGTCTGTCAGCCTCCCTAACAGGTGTTTACAGGTTTGCAAAATCTGGCTGTTAATTTGAAACATCAAGAACTCTTTATAGGAGATTTATAAGGAATGAATCTTGGAGGAAAGAGTGACCAGAATTTCATTCAGCATCTTTGCACTAGCATAATTGTTTAATCTGGGTTCCATTAGTTCAAAAAAATTTTAAACTGTATTGTTACATTAAAACCTGTATTGTACTTGAAAACAAACAGAGGTTAACATGAACTGAGGGCTTAAGATGTGTATCTGGTGTAGAAATTCTTCATTATCCTGGTGCTTGGAGTCTCTTTGGTGCTGTCCAGCATTACTTGGAACAATTATCATTATTTGTTGCTGTGCTTGGTTTTGATCAAAGCCTGCCAGTACTACATATTTCAGCAGCCTCTCTGCTGCTTTAAGGAACATAAAGGATCTTTTGAGAGGATAACTAAAATTATTTGAGGATTGTGGCTGAAACAGGAATGAGCTTTACATCAAAATGCCATTTGATTCTTTCCTGTGGACTTAATAAGCTGGATTCTTGCATGGTGTAAACCAGCCTCATTCTGTTGCCCTCTTGCTTTTTTTGACAGTATATGAACTTAATGTGGTTTTACAGTTTCTGCCATCTTCTCAGTTGTCTGAGGCTCCCTGTGGAATTATTCCTTATCAAAATAGCTAAGAAGTATGTGAAGAAGCAGATAAAGTTGTTAGATAACCATGACTAATGTCTTACTGAAGGCTGCTTGCACATGCTGAAATTTGCATTAGAAGTGACTTAAAACATTTGAATTATCAGTTGCACATCTTTAAAAAAATCATTTTTCTAAAATAATTTCAAGTCTCAACATTCTTCAGTTAAAATGAAATTACCTCTGGGAAAAAAAAACCCAAATAAACTGTGTAATAGCTTTTCTGGCTATATTTTTCCCTTTCTCTCTTTTCAACTACCGACTGATCACTTGGAACCTTGTGTTTGAGCTTTACTCATTGAAGTAGTTTGAGTAATCGCAAATGACACAAATGTATAAGGAAACTTTGTTGTTACAAAATAAAGATTGGGGTTTTAAGCTCATATCCCAAATAAGTGCCTCGCAGCATAGACCCTAGGGTTTACTGCATCTTCTGAAATCAATGTAATTCATAAAATCAAACACCTTCAAGGCAGATGTTGTAACTCAAGGAAATGTCTTTACATGTGATACCATTCTCTTTTCATTTTGCCATCGTGTTAGTGGAATCCTGTTTCCTTCTGATAGGCCTTAATCTTGTAATGTGTCAAAAAATCATAAACTCAATATGAAGAATGCTTTAATTTTAGAGCTCTTTTTATTAAGCCTCTATTAAAAGAATGGACTTGAAGTGTGGATTTCTCTGTGGCCCCAGGTTGGTGTGTACATCCAAATGATCTTTTTCTCATGCATTTTCTGACCTTTAGAAGTTTCCATTAAGAACGCAAAAGAAGATGTTACTTGTGAAAAGGTGAAAGATTGTATTTGAGAAAATAGAAGGAAAGCTGTACTCAGCAGAAAACTGAGTATTAAGAATAAATTTTATCAAGACAAAAGATTAGGTGAAAATAAAGCCTATAATTCTCCATACTAAAATGCTATGAACTTGGACAATAACAAATAGGAGCTGTATTTGCTTGGGTTTGGGTGCATATTTGACCCTCTTGTTACTGAAACCTTGTGGAAAGATTTGCATGATTATAAAGTTAACTTCATTGGGTTCACCGTATTTCTAAGTCATATTAGCCACTGCTAAGTCATTTATAGCTTGAAAGCAAACAATCGTAAATGCTGATCTATTCATATTCTACCATAAAATACAAGATGGGTTATTCACTGCTGTCTGACGCGTGCTTCCCGCTGCAACAGAGAACAAAATGACTCCTTTTTAAATGGTCTATATATAAATGGCATAGGGACAATCAACAATGAGGGACTTCATTCTGAGGAGGTACACTGGAGATTTCCTGTTGCTGACGCAAAACTTTGGTGTTTCTAAAGAAATTTTCATCTATTGTTTTAATATTAGGACTTTTAATATTGGGAGTTTTGCATACACTAAAGCATGCATTCTCATTTTGTTCAAGGATGAAGAATCAATCTGGGAACTAAAATTTTTTAATTGATAGGTATAATTGATCATGACTTATTTGTATTCATTTGTGTGTTGAAGGAATACGATAAAGTCGGTAATATTTGGGTTTGTACTACATGCTTCCAAAGCTGCATTTCTACCATGAGAAATGAGAAAGAAGGCAATGTAAGTTTTGACAAAAACAAAGCAAGCCTGTCTGACTAGGAAAATGAAAGCAGTTACAAAAATGCTTAAAAATGGGGAAAGAACTTGATAGAAGCTGTAGTGTAGAAAATTAATATCCAAAGTGAAGGGACACCATGAGAAATACCAAGCCAAAAAAAATTAAGGTGATGAAAAGGAATTAATTAACCAAGGGTAAGAGAGATGTTATCGGAGATTCTGACCCATTTCATGATAAGACGGACAGAATTGCTAGGGAAGAAGCGGGAGAGGCATTCAGTAAATGTAGCTGTACTGTTTGGAGAGGATAGTACAGAAATTTTATATTTGCAGTCTGATAGCATTTAAGGGATGACATTAAACAGCAGTGTTTGCATTTACATATTTTTATACAGCTAGTCCAGCTAACCAGCACCAGGGAGACGGAAAAGAGCTAGCTAAAGGGCTCTCATATCATGCACGTTAATTCTCCATAAATCTGGAAATACAGGACAGATTTCCAGAGGCTGGAAGAAAATTATTGTTGTTCCAATATTTTAAAAGGAAAATAGATGATCTGGGTGATTATAGGTCTGTTAAACATGCAAAAGATAGAATAGCAATTATAGGATGTAATATGTAGTTAATGAAGAGTAAATGTTATTTAATGTCATTTAGCACAAGTTTATCAGAAATAGGTCTTTCAAACTAACTTGATATCCTTTCTGAGAAGATCGTGTTTAATAGATGAAGATAATAGTAACTACTCTATAGCTTATAGGACTTCTGTAAGCCATTGTATTTATTATATCTAAGAGTGGCTTGATTAATCAGCAGAATTATAGTATATGGACACAGCATCTCTGGATTGGAATGAAGATTAGTTAAATGATAGGTTTCAAGGTGTGTCTGGTGTTGGGAGATGGGGCAGGTGGGAAAAGCGTCCGTTCTTATTTCTGCCCTATTTAACACATTTTATCAATGGTTTAGTGGAAACATTGTTAGCAAAGTTTGGAAGTGGCATGAAATTGGAGGAATTTATAATGTCATGACTATAAGGCAGTGTGGATTACTTAGTGACCTTGGCTGAGGCACCTGGTAGCTATTTCAGTACAGGCAAGCATCAGGTTCATAATTTGTTGGCTATGCTTACAGATGCTGGACTCTGTCCTGGTGCACCATAAGAGAAAAAACATTTTAGGGTCACTTGTGAAGAATTAACTGGAGCGTGCACCCCGGATGTACAGGAGACAGCAGGAGCTGGCAGTACCACTGTTTCATTTTTGCCCTTGGAGAATGGAACAAAATAAAGCCTACTAGTATTTTAGTAACATCTTAGTTTAATTCTGTCTGTTGGCTAACTGGTCTGTCCTACCATAAACAAATCAAAGCAGATGTGTTCCACATGCCCTCCATTCAGCTGTAGGCAAAGCTTACCCACATATCTGGTACAGCATATGCCTGAATAACAGTGAAAACTGTCCTCAGAAAACTTCCTGCAGTCTGTATTCTCTTCCCTTGAGACTCATTTGAGAACACTTGTGGAAATAAACATATCTGAACTCTTTTATCAGTATTATTTTAATTAATGCACTGACTATTTAAAACAAACTGATGAAAAGACCCCCCAAAGAGTATTACTAGAGGTTAAACCAAGCAGCAAAGGGGACCTGCAGAATCTTAAGTGTTTAATAGTCCTGGTAACATAGTCGCAATGTATTTATAGAGCTGCTTAATTTCAGTGGATTTGAATGAGAAGAAAACTTGAGAAAAATCCTCTGCAGAACACTGCTAAGTAAAATTGATGGGCTGGTGGGCAATTTGTGTGCAGAAGACTTGACTAAATGTGCTGTTTTGCTTTATTATGAGTTTTGTTGTGTATTTTTATTGTGATGCTGATTAGGTTTCCTGTCTTTGGTGCAGATTACAGGACCGGCCCTTGTTTCACTTTGATAACCAACCAGATGTGCCAGGGACAGCTCAGTGGAATAGTCTGCACAAAAACCCTTTGCTGTGCAACAGTTGGGAGAGCATGGGGCCACCCCTGTGAAATGTGTCCTGCCCAGCCGCATCCCTGCCGCCGAGGCTTCATTCCAAACATTCGAACTGGGGCCTGTCAAGGTAAGTTAGCAGCAAAGCTTCCCCAAAAGCTGCTGAAATTGTTACTGGATTAGTCTTAATTGAGTTACACTGCTGTGAATAACCTGTCCTAAGCCATTCTCAGCTATATGTGTGAAGAATGGAAAAACATTGTCAGATGCATTACTTCATGATTCAGTGAGTGCCTGATGTTCAAGTGAGTACATTAGTAACTTAGGTCATGTGAGAGCAGCCAGCATCTTAATGAATTTCTCACTGCCAGCAGCCCTTTCCCTTGGTTCTGTAATGGTGTTTTTCTGAGTGTACCACTTGATCATTCTGTGGTGGAATTCACTCTGTTTCAGAAAGCACTCAAAACATGCAAAAATCAATCTGTGGCAATACTGTTCCATTTATCCTGTGTGGGATTTTGTAACTAAAATTTGTTGATTTTGGATTCATCTTGGGTGTCTTATCTGTCGAGCTACACTGCTTCAACCTGGAGAAAAGTGCTTGTTGTGCCATTTGAAATGCCCTGTTATATATTTTATACAATTTTGGAAATGCATTTGCATTTGTTTCAAATTGTAAAATCCACCCAGATGTTGCTTACTTCTTTCAGAGCATGCCTTACCATAGAAAGTCCTTACACTGCTTTTGGCTTTTATTCTAATGCTTCCAGCTGTATAAATTCTTTTATTGTCTGGATGTCTGGCAGGAAACAGGAGAAAGTTAACAGGGACAGCTATGTATTGAACTGATGTGGATTATACATTCCCAGGACCATATCTTTGGGGCTAGTTTATTTCAATCTGTCTAACATTTTCTAATAAGTTACAATATTTTTGAAAATAGGGGAGATAAAGATTATAAATCTATAGGGTAATTTTATTTAATCATGAAATTCCTCTGAAGGACTTCAAGGCATTCCATTGCATTAAAAATGTAGATATCCTCTGTCACACGCCAAGTCCTCGTTGGTGCCTGCAGACAGGCATGATGAACTTCGAGATGGGCATGTTTGTGTATGCCGCATAATGTGCACATATTTTGACCTCAGCTATTCTGTTCCCTCTCTCACTAAAGGTCAGAACTAAATTGTGCAGAAATCTGTGAATTGAGGTTCTGGACACTTCTGAAATCTGATGTGCATAAAAATGTGGCCCACACCCCTGAACTCATGCCCCACCTAGTTATATCCCTCTTGTTTGTGTCACGGAAAAGCTGCAGTGACCTCTCCAGTGGGTTTGTGCAGTTCAGAATAAGGCTACTTCTGCTTGCTGCACATTTCTTAGCATGCAGCTACATTTATGCTAATCTTTATGTGGTGCCAACACAGTTTTGGCCCTATGTGTTTAACTTGTACTTTCCAGTTTTCCCTTCTCTTGTAATGTGTTCATAATTTCAACAGATCTGCTATGGAACCACATATTAGCTTTATTTTTCATGCAATTGTAGTAAATCCAGTCTTTTTGAAATCAGATAACATCCATTCAGACTGAAGACATTTCATGGATTTCACATCCATATGCAATCTAAATAAAGGAAAGCAGGTTAAATAAAATCCAGGTTCTCTGAAGAGAAAAAGGAACTGTTATTATTGTGTGGAGAAGTCAGAAAAAATAAAACGGAGGGGAGGGCAAGTTTATTTTAAAAAGTAAATAGAATATCACTGCCCACAGTTTGACTTTGGCTGAAAGTTAAATCAATATCACAGCTGAGATTTTTTAAGGATACAAAGGAGGAAAATGAAAGCCAAAAGGTGGGATTTTGGAACAGACATTGTGACTCAGGAGCATGGTTTCTATTTTTTTAATCATTTTTTTTAAAGTCAGTACAGTGCCATGAAGTCTGGCTGATTATTGTTAAAGCACAGCATATCACTGTAGCTCAAGTCCCAGCAGCGACGGGGCTGTGTTGAGGGTGCTGAGGCTGTGCTAGTTCTCTGTGCCTCCCAGCACAGCGGTTAGCTCAGGCATAGCACTGCTCTGGCTCTGCTGCTGCACCCCCCGACCCAGTTCAGTCGGCCCAGGGATCTTTACTTAACGCTCTGCAATGTGGTACAGATATGCCCCTTGGCGTTCCTGAAACTTCCTACTTGTGGCTCCCAGGGAAATTGCCTCTTGGCCTTTTGTACAGACATAATACTTTGCTTTTCAGACTACAAGACACATTACAGCTGGCTCTCTGGGATTTATAAAGGGAGATTTGAAGGCGTCATCTCCTTCAGCTTGCATCCCTGCATTGAAACTGATCCTAGTGTGAAGCCCAAGAATTTCAAGAAACCGGGTTTTACCAGCAGCAGCTGGTACTCCTTGGGGAGATGGGGGAGGCGCAGGCGTTTGGGTTGGAGAGTGGCGAGTGCTCTGTTTGCTTCTGAAGGACAGGGAGCAGTGGACGCAAGGCAGCCCCTGGGGACCGTGAGCCAGACCTCCACTGTCTCCTATTGCAAGGCCACTCCTCCTCCTTTAGTCTCTTTTCTCTAGCTGTTACTAAGCTGTAGTAACACTTTCACAGCTAAGTGACGATACACGTGTGCTAAAATAGCTGTGAGGCCAAAAACTGGGGCCAATTGAAAATGTTTGTCTTGAGCTTCCTACCTAGCCTGTGATACCATCTTTGTTGTTTTGTTTTCTCGAGTGAAAAAAATTAAAAGCAAAGAGAGAGAAATAAAGGGGAAAAAAACCTTCCAAATTTATGAATGTCTAAGCAGGTCATTAATAATTCCTCCTCAGACATTACTTATGGCTATGAAACTTCTTGAGTCAAATCCTAACTGCAGCCTAAGCTCACTGGTGCTGATCTTACTGGAGTGATGAGTTAATAATTTCCATCAATAATGACTATGCCATTCCCCTTGCCTCTCCATGAGGCTGTCTCCATGCACATCGCACACTGCTCCTCCATGGCTCCTCCATCTCTGTGCTGGTGGGCTATGCACTGTATGGAGTTGCCAAGATTTTCCAAGGGGCAAGTGATTTTGGGTGCCCAGCTTCAGATTCTTCAAATGAACCTGGGTTTTGGCAGGCAGTGTTCTCTGCACACCATTCCCCAGATGTTTTGGAAAAACAAAGCAATAGCAGTTAGATGTTTAATGTCTGTAACAATAATAACCATGCGATTTCTTGCAGAAAATATTTAGAGTACTGTACTTAATCATACTTTGCATAGAGTAATTACAAAATTAGTGTCTGTCTTCGCAAGCAAGTATCATAATATTATGATGGGTGAAGAATGGATTTAGGCATATTTACTTTAATTTCTGTGTAGACAAATTATTATGGCTGTTCCTGAGAAATGAATTAAAAGTGGGTGTTTTTTCCTTTTTTGTATGATAGATGTGGATGAATGCCAGGCCATCCCTGGGATCTGTCAAGGGGGAAATTGCATTAATACTGTTGGATCTTTTGAGTGCAAATGCCCAGCTGGACACAAGTTTAATGAAGTGACACAAAAATGCGATGGTAAGAACTTTTAGAACTTACTGAAAGTAAAGGGGCAAAAGTCGTCTTTTGGGGGCCAACTTTGTTTAGAAGTTTGTAACAAACTTTCCAGTCTCTTCTGCCTTGAATATGCAAATAGCTTTCTTCACAACAAATAGGAATAATGGTCCTTTCTCCTTCTAAACCAGAGAATCTTAAATACTGGCCCTGCAGCTTTTTCCAGCCTTTTATTCATGTAACATTTTACAGACTTAAGGTACATCTGAAACAAATTAAAGTTTAGAACTAAAAATACTTTTTAACCGATATGTTGCTTTAGAAATGCTTGAGGCACATGTCTCTGTGTGGATCTTTTAACCAAAAAGTGTATATGACTGGAAAGTTCAACACATTCCTGCCTACTCAGGTAAACTGTATTTAACATTAATGGGAGTTCAACACTGCTGAGGGAAGACTGCAGGACTATGTTCTAATCTCATCCTTAGAGTTGCAGATGTTAAAAAAGGACAAATATTTTATCTTTCCTTATTGGTCATCCTATTTTGGAAGTACAGCAGGTGCTAGATACTAGTGTGGAAATTTGCAGTGCATGATTATGGAATCTTGCTAGTTTTTAACTGTGATTTGATGGTATTTTTTCTCTCTATAATGTAATAATCAGGCATAGAAGTCTCCTTTGCTTTAAGAGAATTTTTGATACATAAGGAGCATAGTACTAAAATGTGTCAGTTGCACAATTTTGATTCATCTTCTTTACAGTGAAGTCCAGGTAATGTTTAAACTCTTACAACTGATTCTTTCAATCATCAGACTAAAATTAAATTAATTTGAGCAGACAAGTTGCATAAGTGGTTAGTGATTTCGGAGTGCCAACTTTCAGTATCATAAAAGTGTGTGACTTTGAGAGTAAGGTGTGCATCCACCACCCTTTCTTGCATCAGGTGCCTTTAAAGAAGCACTCAAAATTTTTTAGTCGTTTTGGAAGAATTATGACTTACTCTTTCAAAACAAAAATCCCTATTTCAAGCAAAACTGCATAATTTAATTGCAGGTTAGGGAAAGCAATTTCAGAAGAGTTTGTACACAGCATGGTTTTCCTATTGATTGCCAATGGTTTTGGCAGAAGGTAACCCACATTTAGGGTAGAACAACATTGCAAGTGTTTCCTTCTGTGGATGAAGTACCAAGAACATGGTGAATAGGAAAGACTGAACATATGCCTTGTTAAGTATTAGTACTTGAAAAACTGAGAACTGTAGGCTTGCATAGGCTGCATTGTATAAACATTCCTATGGTATTTTTCGATTGCTGAATCATGTAAAAAAACCCAAACAAAAAACCCAACCAAAAAAAACCCCAAACCAAACCCCAAACAATAATCACCTTCAGACCCTGCACTTGGTAATAGTTGAGGGACTGGACCCAAGAACCTGGAATAGCTTGTTTCATTCCCAAATCCTGCCACAAATTTCCTGCCCCATCTTGTGAAATCCCTTTGGAGTGATCACCTGGCTGCAAAGATAGAATGAAGTTTTCTTTCTTCAATTTCATACTTGTAAATTTTTGAACCTCAGCAGACAGAGACTTACTTTCAGTACATCTTCATATTGCATGTACCAAGCAATTTTAATTAAAACTGTGTAGGTATTAATACAATTCAAAGAATTAAAAGTAGCACCCTTATACCAGCAGCATGAAATAGGATAGTGATTCAACAGTTAAGAGCATAGTCATATAACAACAGAATATCCATTCTGCTTTTTTAAATTATCTTTTTGAGTTTTAAGTTGAAATCTCCAATATAAGACAAGGTATTGGCCCATAGCAATTAACTGTAATTAATTCTAATACATAATAATTAACATCTGATCATGTGCTTGTTTTAACTTCCTATCCAGCAAGTAAGACTTCTGGCAGCTGTAATGTGTCCTTGATTACTAATTTAGTAGAACTGGGAGCTACCTGCTGAATTACAAGTACTGTTTTTTCAGAAGGGCCCCATTAAAGTAAGATCATGATAGAAATCATCAGGTGCAGTGAGACAACGCAACAAGATGGGAAATGAGGTGTGTTGGCCAAAGTTCTCTTTATTAGCATAGCTGGTGGAAAACTGTATTTTAAGTGTTACATTATTTCACTGCTTCATATTACCATTCCTCTTCCAGTTGTATTAACGCTGAGGTAAATACTTTTTTGTGGTGACTGGGGGGAGTAATTTTTCCTGGAGTGACATTTAGGTCTGTGAGTACTTCGAGTATACTTACCTTTATAAAACTCGCATACGTAACAATGACAATGTTGCTTATATGAATGTCAACACTAATATAAATAGTGAAATACTGTTTGGGTTAGGCTTAACCCTAAAATAAAGAATGATGATTTTGCTTTTGAAAAGATCGGAGTCCATATAAACAGTGGCAACACTGACTGTAAGATAAACATTGGTGAATTTGAGTCAGAAAATGCTTGAATGTGATCCATTTACGACTGCATTTTTCTCTGTTAATTAAGGGCTTTATTCAGACCAAAATTCAATTTCCACATTTTTTGTCACTGAGACTTTTGGGACTCCTGTGGAGTATAATCCTGGAGCAGAAGCCAGAAGTCTCTTAGCAGTGCTCCCAGGGCACTCGGACTTGAGGCTTTGGCAACACCCTCGAAGTAGCACTGAACAAAAAGTCACACCCCTCTCACACACCCAAGCGAGGAATGTGACCCACATCACGACAGCTAGCAAGATGCTCGGGAAGAATGTGTGCATAGGGGGCCCAAGGCCTGCACCGCTTAGGGTGGGTT
Organism: Buteo buteo; assembly: GCF_964188355.1. NCBI lineage: Eukaryota > Metazoa > Chordata > Aves > Accipitriformes > Accipitridae > Buteo > Buteo buteo. The sequence continues at coordinate 27,317,340 of NC_134183.1, forward strand.
GGTCTGCAAGGTCTGGTTGTCTGTATGCCACCCCAGTCCCTCCATTCCTTTTCTGCAAAGGCAAGGGGCCACAAAGGTATTAGAGCATCCAATGCTTTACCTAGGGGAAGAGGAATTGATAATTTTTATATTACTGAATTTTTGTATTACCATCTTCACAGGAGAAGTAGAACAGAGATCCTCTCTACTTGCTAAAATGCTCATTAACGGTCCTGTGGGACTTTGGGTGTTCCCCCATCTGTTGGGGCCAAATTCCAATTTAGGCGTTACATTTAAATTCCTCCAATCGCTTTTAATGACTATGATATTATTCACTCCTTGCCTTGGCGCGTTGGGTGGTGTTGCAGTATTTAATCTCAGAAATTTTTGTGGTTGGTGAAATCATTATTACAGCCATGTGTCTATCTGTTTGTAGATCTCTGGAGGAGAGGTTGAATAGAGTCCTGTGATGCCATTATTTCTGGTTGGATTCTCCCTGTTGGGAGAGCAACTGGGTGATCGTAGATGGCTGTGACAGGCAGTTGTCACTGATCACTGGAGAGAATAACCTCCCTTTCTGCTCTGCTTTGTTGATTCTTCTTGTAGGTACCATGGAAAAAAGCAAGCTGTTTTTAAGCTCAGCTGGACTCCAGGTTCCTAGTAGATGAGAGCAGGGCAAGGTAGATAGAGCTGCATTGTTGAGACAGTTACTGGAAACCAGGGGGAAAGTAACTACACATCCTAGGCAGGCTACTGATGGTAATTAAGGAGCAATTGGAGCTGGCATAGGTTGTTATTCACATGACTGTAGGTAACATAAACTCCTAGCTGTGGAGGAAACTTTTCAAGTTCCTAAAGTTCATGTATGCAGCTATGATCAGGTATAAGAAGATATTTGTTAGGTTTTTTTCTGTAGACTTTGAAAATTTTTCTGCATTGTATCTATGATGGTGATTCAGTATGTGGATTGAGATTCATTAGTGAAGAAAAATCATGATATAGACTTCTATTTTAAAATCACTGACAAAATCTAAGGGGAATTATGGACGTTGCCTGAATTCTGCAGTAGGTATTTCAGTTACTGTCTAGAAATCTGTTGAAACTTCAGAACATTCACTTAGGGGAGAAAGCCAGGAAAGGTAATTCTTGTTGCCTGCAGTCATTCTGCTTTGAGCTATTATCCTGTCAGATTGCATTAGTTAAACAGTACCTAGCTGCTCAATGCTTTTATATGGGGGTTTCCAAGAAAAACCTAAGTGCAGTAAGAAGGATGGGCAATTCAGTAGGTGCTACGCTTCTCTTTGAGTCAGTATTGAAAGATTGCCTCAGTATGGTGCCAGGAGACACTGTGCTGTTGGAGATACCATGAAACATAACAGTTAAGCTCCAGATCGCTACGGTCACTACAGGTCCCATGACAGTTTTCTTAATTCTAGTGTGCAGAATTCAAACTGGAGAGGTTATCTTTTACTTACAGCCTGTAAATCCCCTCTGCAGTTTAAGATTTTCATCCATCATTATTAAGCAGTAAAACAAACTCTCTGGCTTTTTGCAATTTACAGATACAATATTTTCTTAGGTTCTGTTTTCACTTGTGTTCATAAGATGCCTAAGAAAAGATCCTGATTAAAAACTGCTGATTATGCCCCTAGTACATAAGTTAGGAGAGTTCTCAGACCACACTGAATTTGATCATTAATATTAATTATAAAATACCTATTCTTGTGCCAGAACTAATGTAACTAACCTGCCCCTGTTTCTCTTTTTGCCTTGAAGATATTGATGAATGCAGCACCATTCCTGGAATCTGTGATGGAGGAGAGTGTTCAAACACAGTTAGCAGTTACTTTTGCAAGTGTCCTCCAGGGTTTTATACGGCTCCTGATGGCTTAAAGTGCATAGGTGAGTAGAATCCTGTAAATGATAAGACAGTAGGTGTTATGAATTTTCATGAATATCTAAAATGGGTAACAGTGTACCAGAAACATATTTCAACTTGTGATCTTGAAATCCTTCTTTTATATAGAAGTACATCATGTGCCTATATATGTGTTCTGAAAGAAGTTTTCCATTTGTAGGATGTTTCCTCTTTCCCTCTTTGTTGTGACCTTTCCTTTCATTTTTCTTACTACAGTTTTTCTGTTATGCCATATTTGTTACCTTAAAATAGGCAGAACTGGTTTAATGCATCTCCTTGATGTTCTTGCTCTCATGTTTGTCTTTCATTTAGTCCATATTATATTCAGCAGTCATTTAGAAAAGCAAATATACTTGAGAAAGAAGGTAATCACCTCAAACAGCTGGTTCTTCCTCATTCCAAGTGTTAGGACCTTAATGCAGATATTTTTCATTAAAGGAAATGGTGTGATAAGCTGGGTGTGGGACATTTTTATCTGCTTTCATGAATCTGATGGTTTGGCAGTGCTGTTTTTTTAGGCTTTCACTGTGGCAGGGGAGAACCTGTCTTCCAAAGGCCAGACCAGGAACCAAAGGACTGTGTGAATTGAATGACTGCCACTGCAGTGCCAAAGCCATGAAAGAGTAGTGTTAGCACGTACTGCTTCTGGGAAGTATACAGCCTGCTCTGAGGCAGGTCAAGTAATCAATTAATTTTCTTTTTTCCTCATTTTTATGCAGTATTTTTTTTTCACTGCCAGTGCTGAATTTTGAGCAATTATTGTCATTTGAGAATTAAATGAAAGGTTTATTTGTCAGTTTTGGCTTGTTTATTTAAAGGCTTATACACAGTGCCAGCACTGGGGTTCAAGAGAGGACCCTGTGTTTTGTACCTTTGGTAGAAAATAATTTGGGAAAAAATTGAAAAGAAAAAAAAAAAGTCAAAATACCAAATGATATTAACTTCCCCAAGAGATCTGGAAATAGTTTGGGTTATGATTCATTTTGAATGGTGCCATTCTATTTCTGCAGGTTGTGAGAAATGACCTATATTTCTTCCATTATCAATAACAGCATTTTGGTAGATTGGATCCATACTGTACACTTAAAATGCCAGTGGGAGTTGCTTTTATTGCTTCAGATTAATAGCTCCTAAATGACTGTGGATCATTAAATCATTGATTGCTGCTTGTACTTAATATTTATAAAGGAGATTCACCTTTCTGTAACAAAAGATTTCTGGAGATGCACAACTTCCATTTGCTTTTTACTTGTTATAGTCATTGTTCAGTCAGGATTGCCCCACATTCACACCCATGTTATATTCCTGCAGTTTTCCAGCCTTTTTTTACCCACTGTTTTTTGTAGGCTGAAATAGTTTAGCTAAAGAATTGGGTATTTAAAGATGACAGGCTGTGTTAAGTAATACACCAGACTATGGGCCATCGTTAAAACTTTGGCTTTGTGTCCAAGGCAAAACGTGCTAAATGGGAAGCACTATTAATTATCTGCAGATATTTTGGATTCATGTCTAATATGCAGACTGTATATTTGCCATATTAACAAGGACAGAGCCCAAATCTGTATTTGAGCTGGGCAAAACATGTTATCTTGCTTTAATTACAACATGCCTGTCTTAAGTGAAAAGTGTTGGCTGAACGTGTCTATTCTGTTAGAGATGAGGAAGTGCTTCTGAGAAATGTATCCCTTATGGGACTCAAATTGAGCAGCACTGGAACCAAACAGCCAAAGGAAGAACTGGGAGTTCCATTATTACAAACCTTAAAAATTAGAATAGACAAAGCAAAGATAATATCTTCTAGAGCTGAAGAGCAGAAACAAGAGCAAGAGTTCTCAACCCAAGTACATGAAGAGTGCTACAAAGCAAGCTGCTAGCCCGTACTTCCAGTTGGCATAAATTTGTTTGGTCAGTGTTACTTTTTGGTGGCTTTTTCTTTTTTCTTTTTCTTTCCTTTTTTTTTTTTTTTGAGGCACATTTTTCTTGAAAGTTATTTTCATGGTGATCTTTTGCCTTTTCAAAATACTATTTTTTTTTAGTCAAAAATATTAAAAGCTTAAACAGTAAAAAAAGTTGTTTCCTGCTGTTCTTGCTCTTATTTGTGTATTTTACCATTTGGAACAGAAACTGAAAGAGGAAAAAAAAAGAATCATTTCTGATTAGGAATATGGAAAGATTTGGCATTTTTCTCACAAACTTACTGTCTTTTTCTGAAAACTATGTGTCTTTGTTAAGCTCTTGCACCTGTAGGTAGACAAAGATGTTTGCTGTGTGTTTACCTTTTTATGGCACATGATGTGTTTCCACAGAGCCCGTGTAGATCATTTTTCCACTTCTGCCCATTACTGCTTTTAAATGTTTCAAAACTTGGTACTGAACAAAACTCAGAAGGATGAATTACAGAGGATGATGATAGGGTCTGTTAGAGGGCTTCCTTCCTTACCATCCACCCTACCATTACACCAAGCATCTGAATATCTCTCCAGGGATGCTGGAGAACAGTTTCTTCTCTGGGGAGCAGTTTGCATGAGAACTTTATTTGATTTTTTAAATGGTAGATTAAGGAGCGTATGTGTTTTGGCAGTTTAGTTGGGTAGGAGAAAATGGAGGACCAGTAATAGAAGAGTAGATTTTTTTTTTTCTTTGTTTCAGATTTCCATTATATGATAATATGAGTGAACTAACTAAAGTTTGGAAGCAGAGGCCAACTACCTCTTTTAGCTGTACTGCCAGTAATATCCGTGTTCAGTGTTCCAGTTAATAAAAGGCAGAACCATCACAGACTCTCTCAACAAATCACTATATATCAATTTCCTCAAAATAATAAGAAACTTCCTTGCTTTTTTTTATATCCACTAGAATAGCTAGTAAACTCTGGAAAGCACTGTTACTAGACAGATGAATCCACCATGCCCTGGATAACTGAGATACTGCTTCTTTAGGGAATGGTGTCTGCTATTGTAAGGTTCTATCTGCAACTTTTTCTCTACGTTTTGACAGCAAATGTTTGTATATTTTAGAAACAAACTTGGTCTGGTTTATTGTGCAGCATCAAATCACACCACAGCTTATACTGAGTTTGACATAATGTGACATATTGTGAAACAATTGCTCAGAGCTTCAGATTGTATCACAAGATTTTTTTTTTATTGTTATTATTTTTATTTTGCTCCCATCCACATTTTCTCTCCCATCTTTAAGCTGGGGGATCTCTGTGCAGTGTTGTTAGAGCTGAGTGTATGAAATCTGGGTACAGGATGTTCTTTGTACAGCACGTGCTTACCCTTTTCAGACAGGAAGCCAGCACATCTCCATAAACAATGTGATGGCACCAGTTAAAGCCATGTTGCTCTTTCTTGCCTGCAAGCCTATATCTTGTCAAATCACTACATACTTCAGCTGGGGAAGCCATGACTAATGGAAAATGAATTAATGCTTTGAGAGCTGCAATGCTGTGCGTTTATTGCTGTATATCAGTGGCTTTTGAATCAAAGTTCGAACAGAATTGACCTGGTACTATCTTTAATAGAAATGATACTGCAATTTTTTTGGGGAGGGGCACAAAAGCATATTTTATTATGTACTGAATGCACGTTTCTATTCTATTTTTGCCTCCATTAATTCATTGCTGTTCCGTATTTCACTTCAGCTTTCTCACAGGAGGTGTTACACCTGAATCCAAAGCAGCCCAAATATTATCTAGATTTTTATGGTTTTCTGCCTTTTGTTTTCTGATTGTTGTAATGTTCCAAGTGCTATGTCATCGATAATGTAATCAACCAAGAAAAATGGGACCTTTCCCTTTTGTGAAAGTCACATTCCTCATTGGACTGGTGATTACATATCCATTTCTTTCTCTCGGTAGATGTGCGTCCTGGATACTGCTTCTCTTCTCTGACCAATGGGCGATGCGGCAATCAGCTCCCCCAGCCTTTGTCCAAAATGCAGTGTTGCTGTGACAGTGGCCGATGCTGGTCTTCTGGTGCAGCCACCGCTCCTGAAATGTGCCCGATCAGATCCACCGGTATGAATACACCTGTATTCTTTTGAGTGTGGTTGAACACTGAATTAGGCAGTGATTTTCTTTTGTGAGTAATCTTTTCATTAAAGAACTACACAGAATGGTTAAGGCTGGAAGGCACCTTGGGAGATTGTGTAGTCCAACCCCCCTGCTCAAAGCAGAGCCTCCTGTGGCAGGTTGCTCAGGACCCTTAGGAGGCTAGGGCAAGCAGGCATAAACAAAGGATTTTATCTGTTACTAATTAATGTTTTGTAGCCTGGTTATTCTGACCTTACCTGATTCAGATTTTGTTTTTAACATCCTCTTCAGACTCAAGTTACTTCCTCCAGAGCCTTCTAACAGATCCCTATTGCCTCTGCAGTTTCATTCTCATTGGAAAACTGGGCTTTCCTTCCTCTTGTGTCTAGCTTTCTGAGGTGCCATTTATTTCCTGAAGTTAGACACAGAACATGATTTCTGTCTGCTACCAAAATATGCTGTACTTTATCGCCTCCCTGTGTACCGAGATCCCTAGATTATGTGAGATTTGAATTTAGAGAAGATGGTGAGCAGATTGTGAAACTAAGTGTGAGGGAGTGAAGGAAAGATTTTTTGAGATTGTTTAGGACTGGAGACCTAATGAAATGCTTTAGAGAAGAATAATAGAAGAAACAAGGATTGATGGGAGGAGCTCAAGGGAGGTGCAGAGTTTAGGGAGGAATGGGGGTCAACTCTATAGCAGTGTAGCTCTGAAGAAATTGTCAGAGGTCATGTGTGGGAGCATTTATTATTATTTTTAATCCTTTGAGTGAAACTGCATAATACTGGAGCAGAGATCTATGATCAGAACTCTTGGAAGACTCTTCCTGGTTCTGTCACTATCTCATTATTAATATTTAAACATGTTAAATGTCCAAGACTGGCTAGAACAATGCTAACAAAATAGTATAATCTATTGATGCTTGTCTGAAATAGGAGGACAAGGAGAAAGCTTTCAATCTTAACACAGTCCCTGTTTTCTTTACTTACTTTCTAATTAATCATATCTAACTGGTGAATAAACTGGGTGGAAAAGTGAAGTAATTTGGCCAAGGCCACAGACTGAGACGTGGTGGAGAAGGTGCTAGAACCCAGGACTTCCTGACTCATAAATTCATGCAAGGTCTTCCAGATCATAGTTACATGCCACTTTTTTCTTCCCCCCGCCCCGACTTGGGACATAAATTGAGACTATAAATTACTCTTTTCAAAGTGCTTTGAAATTCTTTGAAAGGCCTTACATGTATTGCTGTCATTATTTAATCAAGTTCAGTTATTCCTTAATGTATCCTGAGAAAGCAAGATGAGGAATTTAGAGCTGTCAGTGGCCCAAAGTCTCTCTAACTCTGAAATGGAAATTTACTGCAATATAAAGTGGAGCACTAGCTGCATAATGTAACCAAGCGGTTGCATTTTCAATTGTGGGCAGCAGACCCAGATGTTACTATAAAATAGGCTGTTTATTGCTAGAAATTATACATGGAGATTAAAGTTGCAATAAAAAAGGCTTGCACTGTATTTCTTTGCATAACAGAGCAATAATTGTTTATGTGGAATGACAAGGTTTACCATTGACACTATAAATACTTTAGAAGTGGTATCTCAGGCATCCAGTCATGTGTGCTCAATTCTCGCCTTAGCAGTCACTTCATGTGTGCTAATTCCATTCAACCAATGGGCAGCCCTAAGGCTGTGACTTTTTTTTGCATGGAAGTCCTAGGCTCCTGGTGCATTGGCTTTGGATAATTGGGTATTACCAATCTAGAGTAAAAAAGAAATACAGTATTGTTTCTTTCACAAAGACTGATCAGTGGGTTGTAGAGAATGTGTGATTAGAGAATTGGCTATTAAAACCACTGTCATTAGCAAACGTTTGCATGTTGGAATTTGTGGATGTACATACAGACATTGTTTCTTCTGAATGTCTCTATTTTATCACAGGTAGACCACTGATTGAGAGTAGATTCAGGTTACATATGAACAGGCAGAATAGAAAGCTAAGAAAAAAACTCAAATAAACAAAATACAGTACATAATACAATAAAATCTTCTTGGGAATGATTTAAAGATTAAAATCACTCTAAGGAACAATAGAAGGAAATCCAGTGACACATGAAACAAACTGATCACTTAAAAGCATTAAAGTAAATGCAAAGATCAGAAAAAAAGCAGGAAAAGCAGAATGTCAGGCTACCATGTTTATTTAACAAATCCTCTGTGATTCGGGAAGAGCTTCTAATGTGTTTTACAGGTGGAAATAGAAGTGAGATAGACGTGTTGAAGGCTGAAATACCCAGCTTAGTTCTTCCAACACTGAATTTATTCTTCAGTTCTCATTTTTTATATTGTTTCAGGAATTCATGCATCTCTGTAGCATTTTGTTTTCATTATATAATTCCTTTTCCCTATTGTGCCATAAACTTTAAAATTTTGAAGTTCAAAGATACTGACTACACAAATAGTTATTTGTGTACACATGAATTGTGGACATGAATTAGGTCAGCTGGAAATGTGGTCTTTAATTGTGATACTCTGCATGCATTCTTTGGATTGCGAGTTCCAAACCCACACTTCCCAAAGACAAAAGAGTCGGGGACAGGAGGAAAAGTGGGGCAGTAGGGCAGATGCCACTAATAGAGATGAACAATAGGAGAATGCATAACACTCAGCGTAGACTGTGCTTACAGCAAAATAGATCATTTTCCCGTCATCTGGAGAAGGATAAACTTGGTGTGGATCTGACTCAGTTTCTCTTTGTCTGCGCCCCTTAGACTGCACCTCGTTTTGGTTTCTGCTTTTATTAGCAAACTTCATTTTCATAGGGAAATAGTGTTAGTGTATTCATTCTCTAATTGGTTTTGCCTCATTGCTTGTATTTATATTTCTTTGTTTTAGGAGGTTAACTTTTAAGAAATCCAGTTGAAACTGGGCTTTTTTCCATGTTCAGTGTTCTTCTAACTCTGTGGCAAGCTTTGGGTTAAATTAACTTGGGATCATGTCCAAAAGTCCTTCTTTAGGTAAACTTCCCACTGAGCTCATCAAAGATTTTGCCTGAAAGAAGACTAAGTAGATTAAGTTCAGGTTCCCACCTTACTGTTCAATTTCAAATCCAGAATGTCAGTTATGTTATCTTTTTACTAGCAGCCTTCTGAGAAGTAGTATTGATACCCTCCTGTGGATTAATGACTCAATGCACAGAACAAAGCTTGTTACTATGAATAAAATGGATAGGCTCAGATTTTCCAGATTATTTAAGGTTTGTTATTGCTAATGTGAAACACCGCGAAAAGGGGGAGATTTGGATTAAATAGAAAGGCTAGAAGAGTCTAAGACCATTCATATTTTCATGTTTCAGACGAGTATCGCAAATTGTGCACAGTAGCTGCTCTGCTGCCAGCGAGACCAGACCTTCCTCCGGGCCGTCCTGATGTCATGCCTCCACCACTCCTTCCTGGTGTTTACCCTCCTCAACAGCCAGAAATCGTCTATCCATCTCGGGCTCCACCACCTCATGGTAAGAAAGAAATAATAACCTTTCCCTGCACCATTTGCATTTAGCTGCTTTGAAAACATGCATTTCTCAGGAGCAACTTGCTACCATCAGCTGGTGGTATCTTTTGTTTACTTTATGTGGATGTATAGTCTCTGGACATCCTTCTAATCATAGCCTGGTTACCATGTATCTTACAGCAAGTGTACTTCATTGGTAGTGTTTTCCCTGTTAAGGCAGGATTAAAAAATTACATCCTCACTGTCTGTACTGAGGCCCATGTATTGTAGTGGTTACACTACTGTTATTTTAAGGCTATTGTGAGCTTTGCATGTCAACATTGAGGAACGTAAATAGTTCTTTGACTAGGTTGTGATAGTTACATTAAAGAGCTTGGCTGGGAGAAAGCAGCTTCTTTCAGGTTGTTTTCCTCACTCTCACTTGGCCAGGTAGGAAATGTACCAATAAAAATACTAGTTTGCTGGACACTGAGGCCGACCCAACATGAAGAAAGAACTTTTTCAGTGATAGACATGGATAGGTTAGGTTTCTGTAGAGCAAGGAGGAAGCCAGAGCAGAATACCGATATATTCTTTATTCTGCCCCTTGCTCAGGGAATTTACTACATGCCCATGTAGTCTGCAGTAGGCATGTGCCACCTGAAATTGTTTGGCATAGCCATATACTCTTTTGCAAGTAAACACAAGCTCAGTTCACCCATGCTCTGTGCAGCTGGCACCAGCTGAAACTACTTAGTCTTGGTTCAGCACCAAGCTGAGCTAATAAGCCTAAGAGGCAAAGTATGTGAACTCAGGCCTGACACTGCACTGACGTAGCTGCACAGCTTCTGGTCAGCTGGGAGCACAGACACAGCCAGCTCATGTCTGCCTGCCAGAGACCATACAGGCATACCTTCCAGACTTATCCCTGCCCTCCTCTCACTGTGCTATCTGTGAAAACGCAGATAACTGAATCAGTCTGACTGCTCTTTACTGCTGTAAGCTTTTAGTAGAGTCCCTGCAGTGCCGCGTACCTACTTTACCACTAGGTATGAGCAAGCTTGGTCCTTTTTTGTCCTGCAAAAGAGGAAAACAGGATCAGACTCGCCACAATGAAAAAATCAGTGGTTGCTAGCTGTTTTCGGACAAATCTCTAAGAGTCAAAGTGCCATTTTCTCTCTCCCAATGCTGATTTTGCTATGTAATTCACATTATGATGGAAGGTAAATGTTGACTTTTAACGGAAGATGCTGCACAAGTTGCAGATTACAAAAAATTATTATGATGAACTATTAAAATATTTTTCCAACTCTGTTATTTCAGTGATTTTGCCGGTGAACTTCACTGACTATTGCCAACTGTTCCGACATCTCTGCCTCAATGGGCGCTGCATTCCCACTCCTGGGAGCTACCGCTGCGAGTGCAACAAAGGATTCCAACTGGATGTTAGAGGGGAATGCATTGGTATGTGGTTTTCTGCTGTAAATCACAGAGGGGAATTTTGTTTTAAAGAAAAAAATTCTTTTCCACACAACGTAATAACTCTGAGTTCTTAAATAAAACAACCCCACCTCCAAAAAAAACCCAAGTAAATAGACTTCCAAGAACTAATTGCTTTCAACTGCAAACTTATTTTTACAGCAGTTTTGCCTTTCAGACAGTATTTAACAAAACTTGTAACTTGCCACAAAATTATACAGAAGTAAGGATTTCTTATTTTACTAACCTATGACTATAGTTTATTTATTAGTGATTCAAAATGACCTCTTTAAAATGCTACCAGTTCTTTGAGTATGCAAATGACCTATTGTTAAAAAAAAATAAATAAATAAAGGCAGTCATGATCTCAGGCTTAGTAAGATTTACAAGTCCTTTTTCAGCTCATCAGGAGTATCTTGTTGGGCTCTTGAGCCCTTTAATTTTGGAACTCGGCCAGACCTTGATGATAGGAGCAATGATTAGCTGTCTCTTACAGGCAAGATTTTGCTTCTGTCACTATCTGTCTTTCCAGTGGGTCTGGGAATGTGGAGGTCTGAGATTAAGGCCTCTACCTCTCACACATGCAGTATCTTGTCTTCTTGAGTACTCCTTTTTCCCAGCTCCTGCTTAGTTAGCTTAGAACATGGGTTCCTTTTACTGTGAATTCAGTGGTGTCCCTTTCCTTTCAGATTGAAGCACACTATTTCTCCAGCTACAAAACAATAGAATACCCCTACAGACCTGAATAACTTTCAACCAATGTCTTAATAAAAATACATTGTCTGTGTTCCCCAGATGTTGATGAATGTGAAAAGAATCCATGCATCAGTGGAGACTGTGTGAACACCCAGGGATCCTACATATGCCAGTGTCGTATAGGATATCAGAGCACGCCAACTAGAACAGAGTGCCGAGGTAAATTATGGTTTTACAGCCATATCTGTACTATTGTATACATACCAGGAAGGAAGACAGTTTTTAAGCAGAATTTAACATGTGTTAAATATGAGGGAGGGGTTAAAAAAATAAATCAGATATGGCAGTAAAAATGATTATCCTGCCTGAGCTGGCTGCTCACAAACTGGGTTTTGAAGAAAGACATTTTGTCTTGTGCTGAAAGTATCTTGGCACCATTCATGGCTTTGAAGTGGAAGAGTCATATTTTCTTTTTGGTTGTTGGTTTTGTTTTTGTTTTTGTTTTTCAAACTATTAAGACATTTTTCTTTTGCTTCTTGAGGATCTCAAGGAGAATTAAACATCCCTTCTTTGGAGAAACCCTTTACCTATTACTTTGGAGAAACCCTTTACCTATTACTGTTAAAAGACTAAGAAAGGTGAGGGGAAAGATAAGTCTTTCACTGGGTAAATATAATGGTACAGTGCCCATGTGTTGTCCCTGCCTGCTGTCAGAGAAAGAACTAAACATAAATTACAGCAAGGAAAATTCAAATAAGATATGGAAAAGTAGTGAAGCACTGGGAAGGGCTAGGTGGGGAAGCTGTAGAATCCCCATTATTGGTGTTTTGAAGACCAGGCTCAACAATAGTCCTGATGTTCTTCATCCTGTCTTCCTGTGGGAGTGAGGAATGTGTAGCTCCTCAGTGGTCAGCCCTCTGTCAGGGTTCTGTGGCTCCCAAACTGTCCGGGGGTGGGGGAATTTGACTGTAAAGGTGGATGCAATCCTTTATAGTTAAGTCATAATGAGAAACTTCTGGCAGGAGAATGAATGACTACTTTGATATTCCATAAGAAGTGAAGCATCTAAATGAAACAGGATGTTGAATGCTCAGAGTCCCAGCTTGTCTTCATACTTTGCCTTCTGCACTAAGAGGAGGGTTCCTTGAGCATGCATTCATTCTGAAGCAGAGAGTTTCTAAAAAGCCAGAAGAAAGCTATCTGTATTAGTGTGCAATTTTTTTTTTATTTCCCTTTTTGAATCAGAAAGGTATTTGTGGTACAGAAGCTTACTCCAATCCAGGAGGACATGCAGAGCCAGCACCACTGCTGCATGTTGCTGGGAGTATTTGACCTAATTGCTGCCAAACAGCCATGTTGCGGAAGCATCTTCATAGTTCAGCTGACTAGTGGTGAAGGAGTGCTGAAGTGGAGTCTCAGCAGTGATGAATTTACTCATGAGTCATTTTTGTCACACGCTTTTAATTTGACTGATTCATTACACAAACACATGGTTGTCAGAAGCCCAGTAGCTTAATGGCATTAAAGTGTGGTCACTTAGCAGTTCCTTTGCAGTCTATGGGAACTGTGCTTGCTTGACAGGCAGTTCAGAAAATGCTAGGATGTGCAGAATCTTTGTTTTCTGAGGGAAGTTTTAGGACCAGTTTAGGAAAAGAAAAAGGCTAGTGGGGTGCATTTGGCAAAATATGCATATAGCACTGGTGCCTGCCAAGGTCAGCATTTGCTGTAAAATTACTTCGCATGACTACTTTGTATGTTGAGGTTTTATTTTTTGCATAGACAAATGTGTCTGTGCCGATACGGTTTTGCAAATGTATTCCTTACGTCCATTCTTGAAAAATGAAGTCTCCATAATGACCAGATGTTTATCTATTCCTTGCTCTGAGGTTCCAGGAGAGGGTTTTTTTCTGCATGATGAGTCTGATAGGTGACTGATTAAACTTTGCAGTCTGTATTGCAAGCTACTGATTCAACCGTTATTAGGATCCCTTATAATTTTAGTGGGCATTTGGCTGAATGAATGTGTTAATTGGAGACATAGATGAATAAGGTTGTAAAATTATGATTAGTGACCAAAACAAGAAATGCTTTTCAATTGCAAAAGAGGGGATGTAAAATGGACCTCAAAAAAAGGCAAAAATTTAGATGATTAGCTATGAATGTATGGGAGTCAAAGCTTTAATAGGTAAGTGCTTACTATAATCTACCTGACATTTCTGTGAGGTGGAGGTCAGAGCTTCCATGGAGATGGCAACAATTATGGACATTTCAGTGAGAGGGGAGCTTTGATTTTTGCAAGTTTCTCTGAGGTGAGGGGGCGGGCGGGAGAAAAAATAACCCACAATGTTATTTCATAATTTGAAAATTAGAAATGTAACATAAACTAGTGGTGGGTCTCTAGTCAGCTGTGTATATGTAAAGAACAATGAGATTCTGTGTTAATTTTCTGCACCATGATTTAGAGGGCATCAGATGCATAAAAGTACAAATCCTAATGAACTCGTTTAAAAAGTAAAAGGCCAGAAAAATCTTGAGATGCTGTAGCATTTCTGCCTGTCCTAAGGAAGAAAGCTGGTGGAGTAGCTGAAACCAGGCTCAGGTACAACCGAGTGCCACAAAAATGGGGGGAAAGGGACTGAGCAGAGAGAAGACTCACTTTTATGCATTTCTGATCGCTGATGCTTATTTATCAAATGAGGGGAGGGTTACCAAGCCTGTACGCTTTTGCTGGAAGTCAAGAGGTCTGCAGGCTGCCACTGCACTGACCTGTCACTCAAGCAGCTCTTGTCTCTGCTGGCCTGGTTGCTTGCTTGCAAAACAGTTATTTTCAGGGATTTCTTAGCAGCTTCCCAGAACTACCATGCTGCTAGGAAGGCAAATATAGGCTCACGATTTCGAGAGGCATCAGTTCACCCTTAGATAGGTGTCTAGAGAGCAGAGGCATTTGGGAGGACACCCTGTGCTCCGCTTCTTCCTGAAGCACAGCAATGCACTTGATGGAGAGGGCCTGGGGAAGGGCACCCCCAGGATATTTGGGAAGGCAGCATTGTTGCACGATAGATAGGTCTGCACGGGCTGATTGAGATCTCTCTGAGCAGAGTCCCCTGTGTGCAGGAATCTCTGGGAGATGGTCCAGGCCTTGATGGAGAACACTGAGCAATCTGAAAAATGTCTAGACAGTCTGTCTCAGCATCTCCTCTCCCCTCGTTTGGAGGAGAGGGAGAGCTGCCAGCCTTGTGTGATATCACTATTCAGGTCCTCCAAAGCACTTGCCAAGCACCTCCTGCAGAGAGAGGGAAATGAAGAGCTGATGTTTCAAATATAAAATAAGCAGGAGAAGTATCTTCTGAGGTGGGAAAGTCTCGAACTTTCCTGTTATCTTACAAAGCAGCAGCAAAAAACAAGCTTCCCCTGTCTTTCTTTCAGTGGTTAGCTATTGGTAAGTTAAACTTAAGTAAAAATATTTTCATGATGAACAAAAATGCAAAAAAAACAATTCAAAGGGTCTGATTCTTGCTTGAGCAAGCTGCAGAGTAACGTTCACTGAAATTCTTCCACAGCAACTTGAAATTTCAAGCTGATGAACATTTTCCACCCCCATAACGTTTGGTTGTGGAAATCAAAATAAATCATTTCTCAGGTGAATATAGTTTCCATGTAGGGTTAAAAACCTAGGGGAAGGGGAAATGGGAAAAATTCCTCTTGAGTATAAAAAAGAAAAACCCAAAAATTTTATTTTTCTTTTCGATTGGCTTTCAGACATTGACGAATGTTTACAGAATGGTCGTATCTGTAATAACGGACGATGCATAAATACAGATGGCAGTTTTCACTGTGTGTGTAATGCTGGCTTTCAAGTGGCAGCTGATGGGAAAAACTGTGAAGGTAAGGCTTTTCTGAACTTATTCCATATCAGTAATTACAGTTGCAAGAGGTTATTCGTGTCAATCAAAAAGAAAAGGACCTTGGGGGGGGGGTGTGTGTGGAAACAAGGAATCAAATTTCTAAATACCTTTTGCTGTATCTGGGAGGGCAAGTAAACTGTCTTTTGCAGCCAGTTCTGGAGCCTTGGCTTGGCAATCCTCAACAGGATGTCTGTCCAGCAGGAGAAATAGCACATACCACTATCGCAAAATGCAGTTTCTTTGATGGGAGTGGTACATTTTAAAACGGAGCACAAGTCACATGCTGCCTGATTTTACTGTGTGTTTAACAGCATGCTTTATGAGATCTTACTGGGTGACTAGCAATGTGTTTTATGTAGATGCAGTCTGGTCTGACCCATAAAAACTGTTTTAAGAAAAATTTGTAAACATAATTGATGTGTTCCTACCTCCCAGACCTTTAGTAAAGAGGGGAAAAAGAAGAATGTTCTTTATCATGCTTCCCAAGGTCCTTGGGAGGGTTCCCAATGATCTATTCATACGTTAAAGGAATTTCGAGCACTGTTCTTAGAAACATTTTTGGCAGAATATTATCTCAGTGATTCAGCTCAAAGACTTAATGCCAAAATTCCTGGTTGGGATAGATACACGATTTTTTTTTTCAAATCATAAATTATTTTTGTCTGACTTAGCCTGTAAGTAAAAAGAAAACACACCATGTCTAGAAGCGTAATTTCTGTCCAAGACAGCTGCAATATTAAGGAAAATAGCACGATTCTGAATATATTGTAATGTCATTACAATCCAGTGATTTTATGTGCTAGTAGTGATTCTGTTAATCCTTGGTAGAGACAGACATTTTAAGACTCTGTTTTTCCTGACTCTTTTTTAGATACAGTTTAGCACTATAAGCTGCTTTTTAAATATCTTACTATGGAGCTATATTGACCAAATATATTTGGAAATTAACGTATTTTGGAAAAAAACTTGATTCTGATTTCTTCCTTTCCCACCAAATACCATGTGCTAATAGTAATAAGAACCAGGACACCGGCAGTCTGGTAAAACATTTTTAATTCCATTGCATATGTTGCCAGAATGTCTGTTGCATCCACTTATGAAACAGTTTCATCTCTGGCATTGTAATGCATTGAGTTTTGCTCTTAGGAATACATGTGCACACACACTAATCAGTAAAGACCATGGCATTGTGCCATACCTTAATGTAACTGTGTATAGTCCTTCAGGTGAAACTGGTAAATAGTGCTAGTTTTTTTGGATGTAACATCCAAAACTGATTTCATTTGTGCCAGGATGAAATAAAGACTAAGAGGATATAAAAGCTTACTCAAATCAAGCACAGAATTCTCTGTACTTGCCTATTGGTTTTTGTTGTTGTGTAAGTAACTGTGCAGCATTCAGAATAGCAGTGTCTGGGACCTCCACCTTTTCCTTTTTGAATCATTCATGCTATGCCATTAGGTCAGAGGGTGAATAATGCTAGTATGAAGCTATGATTAGTAAGTTCCCTCCTCTGTGATCTGTCATGCTGAATCCAGGGAAGGGGTAGGTTTTATTTTAAAATGAAGTTGATGCTGAAAGTGCCCACAGAATGCATTCTTGAGCACAGTGCTGGGAATTCTCCCACATTATACACAGACTCATCCAATGGAGGTTACAAAAGTTTTCGCTCCAAACACAAATGCCCGCTCCTCCCCTTTCAGGTGTTCTTAGTAACGTGAAGTTGTGTTTATCATTCCAAATAGGAGGCTGTTTCTAACCTAGCTTCTATGTACATCAGGACTGCAAACCCTCTTCAATTACATAACTTTCTCACTTTTTTACAGTTTTTACCAACTGGCAGTTCTTAAGCTGTCCAATCCTCATCTGTTTTTCATTCTTTTTGCTCTTTTTGGATACCTACCTTTATATGTTAATGATTCATTATGAAAAAACGAAGTCATTGCTTTGACACATCCTCTAGGACGGTGCAGTATGTCCCATCATATGTTTCTGATTATCATATACCTCTGACAACTAAGAAAAAAATTAACGTTTATCTTTTGGATAGAAGTAGTAAGAGTTCTTTTACTTAAACATTATGAGCATTATGTCTATTATGTACCTTTTCAGATATGGATGAATGCAGCATAAGGAACATGTGCCTCAATGGGATGTGCATCAATGAAGATGGCAGTTTTAAATGCATTTGTAAACCAGGGTTCCAGTTAGCATCTGATGGACGCTATTGCAGAGGTGAGCACACTAAATTACGGGTTCCCAAAGCTTGTGAGTTATGTGCCTCTAGTAGCTTCAAGAATTGCCTTATTTCCTTATAGTGATCCTTGGGGACAAGAAATAGTGGGCAGAGTTCTCATCAGATACGCTTTTTTAATCAGCTAGAATGATTTGTCACTGTGCAAGGCAATACTCAGTCTTCTCCACAGTGATGAGCAACCACCCTAACTAGTGAGTTGAAAATAGTTTTTGATCAAGGACTCTGTGATCTGACCTAGTTAAACTCCAGGTTTTTTTGCCTATGAGGTCTTCTGCAGTTTGGCTCTAGTATATCTCACTTTTTGTTTGGCCTTTTAAAGTTTTCCGCCCTTGGCCACCCAAACATCCTGGCTCATTGCCTTCTTTGGATTTCTCTCCCATTCCTGCCTGGGTGTTCCTAGTCAATTCAGCATCTCCGAGGAGTGCCCAGCACCCCATGTGACCAAGATGCAGACATGAGCACCACAGCAAGATTGTCTTTTCCATTTGCTGCACTAGCTCAGCAATAGCCCCTGTGGGAGACACTGCAGAGTTCTGGTTGCTAGTTATGTCATCAGAGTTTTCTGTTCAGTCCTGTCAGGAACTGGAAGTTTTGTGTGTAGAAATCTTCATGTTTCAGCAAGTTTTACAGGCACAAAGCAGAAGCAGGAGTAAAGAATAAACAAGTGCTGGGCCAAGTTACTTACAGATTTTCTTTTGAAAAATTTTAAATCTTTTAACTCTTGGAATCAAGGCAGAAAAAGTGCTTGCTTACACTTTGGCAAATTTAAAAAAAGGTCACACTAGATTACACAGCAGCATCATGTTGTGGACCAATAACAAAATTAAATGTTTGAATAAATAATTTGGGTTTCAGAGTTAGTGACAGGAAAGGTGAAATAATTTGGATCCTGTTGCTTCTTGAACACTGTAGCAGTCTTGGATCTGAACTGTGTGGTGTCTAGACTTAGACTTTAGATCCAAACCAGGCCAATAAATCTGGTAAAACATCCGGAACTTCTCTTGCATTTGATAACTTTTGCACTAGGTATGCAGGACAGTGCTACCCAGCCTTCACGTGTGGGAATCATGTATTTCTAATGAGAGATGACCCCATTCTTGCTTTGTAATAGGGTTGTTTTGATTGGGAGAATGAATTGTTCTTTAGTTTCTCAAATGAACAAATGTGCCGATCCATACAAGTGTCTCCTTAGCTTTACAGCTACTGGCTGTGTTGGCTGCAGCCTTCACACACTTAGAGCAATCAGCTCTATTTCCATTCTTACCTGTTTTCCAAGTGGTAGGTGTATGTCTGTGCTTTGCTAAAGCTTATTTTCCAGCTGGTTTTTGTGTGGGATGGCAGCAGGACTTGGTCTCTGACTTGGCAGGGAAGAACTCAATGCCCATCAGGCCTTGGCACATCAGCCAGTCATGTTCCCAAAGACCACTGGCTGCTCTCTGTGTCGTTAGCAGGGATGTGACTCACTGATGCAAGCTCAGCCCAAATGCTTGTCTTGAGTTTTTGCCTTGAGCATCTTTTGGTATTTTTTCTTTCTTTCTTTTTTTTTTTTTTTTTTTAACATCAGTCTGTGCACTGAAATGCCATCCAAGAAGATGGTATGTAAATTGCTTCAGACTACTTAAAAACCAATGATACTCAACTTCACAGCCTCTGTTACATGCCTCCTGGCTAAACAGGAGTATGGATACAGCCAAAAAGGGGTTTCTGGCCCTAGAGAAATGTTACTTCTGTGCATCAAAGGAAGAATATTTGAAAATTATCCAAAATTGCAGGCAACTCAACTGATCCTACTGAAAGTTGGAACAGATCTTATAGTAATATGAAAGATTTCTCCCACTGCTTTTCAACACTTACAGTAAGCCTTGTTCTCTATGAATGAGCATGGAAACATTCATTACGTGTTAAAATTGCTATTGGGTCAAAATCAAACCAGATTTTGAGACCTTGACACCCAAATTACACTTTTTCCCAACTTCATATTTGTCTCCTTTCTTCCACTTGCCCAAAGTATTATGAAATAATTCCCAGGAATGTAGTGGCTACAGAGAGCACAACTCTCTGGTAAATGTCTCCAGTCATGTTATTAAAAGTTTAAAAGAGTGATCTTTAATAATGTCTTTTCCTGTACATTTCAATGCTTATCCTTATTGAGTCCTTTCTGTACACACCACATGTACAGAGTAAATAACTTCTGTCCGACAGAATGGTTAGCCTTTGAAACACTCATTGTTCCCACTGCATATCCTGAATTTGTTTGTGAAGTGAATGCGTTAAGATCTTACAGAAGCTTAAACTCTAACCTCGTGCTTGCACATGCAGTCAGTGCTCATGCATATTGGGAATTTGTGTATGCACAAAATGACATTTCTGCAGCAAATTGGCTACCTGCCTGAGCAATTTTAATATGGAATTGAACATGTGTTTATGCCAAACTCTTTAGGGGATCAACAAAGGATTATAAGAACTGCAGTGTGCAACACATTGCTCCTATAAACATCTCATTTGATGCACTCTAAGCTGAATTTTGAACTAGTAAGAAGAATTTCTAACCCAAAATTGGGGATACTGTAATTGACACTTAGTTCCATAAAACTGGAATTTAAGTATAAGTACAGGGCATGTGCTTGGCTGTCTGGTAAAAAATTCCACTCGGGCTTTATGAAGTAACATGCCAAAAAAGAATGTTACACCATAGTCTTGTGTATTCCCTGTAATACAAGACATAGTAAACTTATTCACCATTAGCTTCTTTTGCTGATGATTTTTCAGAAATACTTACATCAGGCAAGCAGAGGTTTAAAGTATTATTTCTGTTCCGTACATTGTTTTGTCTTTAGACCAAACAGAAATTCCCCAAACTGAAAGCTATTGCAAGGCAACTGAAAGTGGCAGTTTAGTAGTCTGAGTAAATTTTTCCTGGTTAAAATTAGAGGACTTAGTGTGCCCAGCTGGCACTACTGAGCAAGCTAAGCAGAAAAGGCAAAAACTCATTGGACGTGGAGAATGAGTCCATTAGTTGGTTTTCCAGAACCAGGTTGAGGTATTCTGGCAAAAGTCGGAAAAGTGAGTATTTTTGAAGTTGTCCAGATGGCGACTTTTACCACAGAAGGCAGCGGAGCCTTGCTGAGGTTAGAAATTTGGACTTTATGCCTGCATGTGCAGTTGATTTGCTGGGTGGAATCTCAGCCCTGCTAAAAGCAGAGGCTTTTTACCCCATCTTTACTGGAGCCAGGTTTTCAGCTGATCTGCGCAATTCTAAGTGACCCACTTCACCTTTCCTTAAAACATCTATAACAGTATTTTCAACACATTTGTAAACTGGTGCAAAAGAAAATGGATTGCACGTTTCACCCCTTACTAGCTTACAAAATCTTTTTTAAAAATGAACTACAGGAAAAGGAAAAAAAGTAACTTTGCATTTTTGTTTCTGTAAGTAACCTTAAAAAAAGAAAGTTTTTTTTTTCTTTTTTTTTTTTTTTTTTTTCTTTTAGGAGAACTTGTATCTGTCAAAGGAGTTCAGTGTTATCTAACAAAACTATCTACACTGTTAAATAGTATGGGCGCGTTTTGAAGTCCCAACTGTTTTTACTTACACTGAGTAAGGACTAAATTTAAAGTGGGAAAAGCATTTAAGATTTGTCTGAAACAGAACAAAAGTTTGCAGGATGAAGCAGAAATGAATTGAACCCATGTACTTTAAATATAACTTCTATTTTAAAATGCAGTTTGAAAAAGGAATCTTGGATCATACAAGCCATGTTTTATGCCAAACAACACAAGCTAAGTAAAACACAGAGGTGTTTCACTCTCAATTTGCCCTTTTAAGGTCAGAAAAAAGGAAATTGTCACACACACTGTCTCTTGTATATATTATGGAGAGTTGTTATGAAGTGATTATTTTATAAAGGTTATACATACTTCCAAACAATATTTTAAACACTCCTTTTCTTAATCACTTATAAAATAATGGCATGGTCTCTGTGTCTAGAGAATGATCTTACTATTAACAGGATATGCAGCCTATATAATTTTTTTGCTAATTTAACATCCCTTTGTGGTAGTCTAATATTGTAGGGCTTCCTTCTCGTATTTCATTGCTAAAGGCTTTATTGTTCAATGTACTTTTGTTGGGCAAAGATGGTAACTTGTTGCTTAGGGCTCAAATCATTAACAAATTCCTTTCAAGACTGAAGTGCAGTCTGTCCATTGAAAGTTTATAAAATGGGCCGTAATGAGCATCTGATAGGAAAAGCCAATTGTCATGCAGATCACCAGAGACACACTACGTGTGGGGTAGGGTCTGACTGTGGAGATTCAGACATGCTTCCAAAAACCGAACCTGGAGCAGGAGGAAGGGAAATTCTCTGGTGGTCCTGTGAAGGCACCTCGTAGCGGGGGTGAAAGATTCCATTTGCTATCTGGACTGATATCTTAGAGCATGAACTAACTGTTAACACAGCAAGGGAATGCCCTGTTACACACTACAGACGTCCTTTGTCTTAGCAGTCACAGTTTCCTCCTTCCTCCGATTATGTTTTTGCCTGAATGACCCTTAAATCGGAATACTTACTTCTTGGGAACAAGTTAGGAAAATGTAGTCCCTTTTCACTCTCCAAGGAGAGCACGAGATTGTTTTGTTCTGTTTATTTCTCCTGAATTTTGCATTTTCTTCTTCCATGTCACAGAATGAATTTATCATTATTCCTAATAAAACCTTTACTTGAACTAGTTTCCATTTACACTTGATTTTTTTTTATAGGATACATTGAAAATAAGCTGCACAAATGCAAGTTTCAGCCAGGCATTGAACACTATGTAATTTAATTTCTAATAAAGCTCATTTTGTTCTCCAACAGACATCGATGAGTGTGAGACAGCTGGAATATGCATGAACGGACGCTGTGTGAACACTGATGGCTCTTTCAGATGTGAATGCTTCCCTGGCCTTGCAGTAGGACTGGATGGACGTGTGTGTGTTGGTAAGACAAGTTTAATGTGTGGCAAGTTGCAATTAACCAATGTTAAGGCATTAATACTAGACTGATGGACAGATCAAGTTTGAGTGTAGAATGGACTGTTTTTTCATGGATTGGTGGGTGGTAGTTATAGTGGATACTAATAGCTCAGGGGTATTTACTGTAATAGCCCATTTTGCTCTTTTTTCTTTTCCTTTGCATTTAAAGAGAAAAAATGTGTGGGCCAAATCATGAGGTCAGGTAGACTATACAGCATAGTGCTGTTGGAAGTGAGTAGTGCAGTATCAGTTTTGAGTAGGTGAGAATTTGCCCCGTTTCTGTCAATGTAAAATTCTTCATTTGTCACTAAGCTTAAGGATTTAATTACTCTTTCACTTCTTTGTAAAGTAGGACATATCAATTTTTCCACTTTCTCTACAAGTGAAAGATGTTTGAAGTTTTTTATTTGAAAATTCTAATGTGTCTGACAGCCATTATGGGCCAGTTTTTAAAAAGTGAGGAATGCCACCCCTGGACCTGAAAAGATAAACATTTTAAATCTTGTGCACTGGAATAGCGTTACTGACTTCTTTGTTTTTTACAAGCAAAGAAAGATTTTTTTTAAAATTTTTTTTTAGTGGCAGCATATTTTTTGATCTTTTCCTTATGCAAGTTTTTCTCTCATTCCACCTTTCTTCAGGTATAAAATGAAAACAAAAGCTTTAGTGTGGCCTTAGTGGGCTTAATTCAGGGTGTTGCACCAGTGCTGGTTTTAGCTTTGATGAATCAGAGACAACTAACAAGGTTGGGAGGGGGAGAGAAAATACTTCTTGTTAAAATCAAACTCTGAGAATAAAGTACACAGTACTGTGTTTTTGGGGGAGTTTTGAGGTATACTTGGTTCTACCTCTGAGATCCTGCCGCTGGGCCTGTCAAGTTACAAGTGAGTAATGTCCCTGTTACATGGCAGAGACTTTGTCTCTTTTCCCCGTGGCTTCTTGCTAATTCAAGGTTAAGTATTGATTGTTCCCCTAGCAGTTCACTAATGCATGTTAAGTCATTAAATGCAGTAACTAGTTTGTATGGCTGAACTCTTAAGAACATGACGAAGATGAATTTCCTGTCCTGAGTAGAGTGAGGGTATAGGTGGGTGAAAAGCATAGGGAAATGGTGAAAGATGTTTTGTTTTGACAGCTCTTTTACAGTGTTTATGACACCTGAGCTACGTTTAATACTTATGGCAGTATAGTTGGCTATGGCAGGATTAAGAGAGATTTCTTTCCTCAGATACACATATGCGAAGTACATGCTATGGTGGCTACAAGAGAGGACAATGTGTGAGACCATTAACCGGTGCAGTTACAAAATCGGAGTGCTGTTGTGCCAGCACTGACTATGCCTTTGGGGAGCCTTGTCAGCCCTGCCCAGCACAAAATTCAGGTATGGCATATTTACTGGCACATGCTCTAATCTCAGTTTTATGTTGATAAGCTATTTTTAGAAATGTAAAATACAGTTTTGTAATAACATTGCACCCTAAATCAGGAGGGTTAAATTGTTGTATAACATGTTACATATTTTGAGCAATCTGATATTTTGCATGTTGCTAGAGTACAGGAGATAATTTTTGAGGCAACAGTAAATGCCAGTATCTGGGTCCAGAGTCATTACATGCATTGAAACAGATTTTCAAACAACAAACTCTATTTTGATAGATGTGGATAACAAAAAATACAATTCTGAACTCAAGTTACTCATGGAAACATCTTGAATAATTCATATATTCAAATTCTTATGTACACCTGTCAGTCAGATGTTTGCTGCCTGAATTCTGTATCCTTCAAGTGATCTGAAATTGTTTATACGGTAACTACTTTTTGGATAGTCAATGCAAAACCAAATGTTCAATTAAGTGGTTGAGAATACTTGAGTCTCTCACCAAAATCCCCACCAAGCAAAGTTTTCTGGAAC
This sequence comes from Buteo buteo, assembly GCF_964188355.1. Lineage (NCBI taxonomy): Eukaryota > Metazoa > Chordata > Aves > Accipitriformes > Accipitridae > Buteo > Buteo buteo. Next base: position 27,342,025 of record NC_134183.1, read on the forward strand.
ATAACTTCTTTCTGGCAAGAAAGCAATCCTAATCATTCTCATGGGCAGGATCTGCTTTTAGGAAAGCACTTCTTCCAAGATGACTATGTTGACATGGTCCTTGTCATGAAGCCAGTAAATAGAGACCCTGGTTTCATGGAGGCGACTGACTGCAGGGAGCTAGTTTGAAGCCCAACTTTGCTGAGTGATTCTTTTCACTCAGCAAATTTGTTGTTGCATATAAACAAAATATGCCATTCGATATGTACAAATTTGTTGTTGCATATAAACAAAATATGCCATTCGATATGTAGTTCAAAAGCATCTCATGCTAACATAGTATCTGCTTTGTAGGCAAAAATAATTTTAGATTTATTTTTTAAATCTTGGTTTTAACTGATAGCTTTGTGAAAAGCATTAGGGAGACAAAATCAGTTGGAACAAATCAGGCTGGTTGAGCTGATGTGAGCTCTTCAGCTGGAAGTTGCTGACCACCATTTTATAACATGCTCTGTTGTTTAGAATAGCAAAACACCAAGGAAATGTTAGCAGAATAGGAAGGAACCTTTCCAGCAGCCTCTGCTGGTATCAGTGAGCCCTTCTTATTGTACAGTAGAGTTGAAATCTTTTGTAAATGTTGGACTCTGTATCATTGACTTCTGTTTTGTATTTCAATTACTTTAGCAGAACATTTACATACGTGGAAGCTATTTTTCCTGTGTTATTTTGCCCACCTCTTCAATTGTTAAAAAAGTGCCATCTCATATAGGGTGAAATGTAGCATTTCTTTGGGTTTTCAGTGAGGGAAGGAAGGAGAAGAATTCTTGGAGAAAAGCATTGTATCGGAGAGACTGAAAAAAATTCCTGAAAGGAAAACATTTGTCTCTTTGCTCTCCTCAGAAGCTCTTTGCAGAAGTTCCTGCCATTCTAGCCTGAAAGTTTTGCTGATGCATGTCCAGAGCCGGTCTGCTTTCACATACAGTGGCAGTAATTATTTGATTCAAGCAGGGGTACATATTAATCTGCATAATCTGGTTATGATAATACTGGGAGATGTATTGCCTGTGATTTTCCTTAAAGAGAAGACAGCTAATTCCATACATATTTTTAATATTTATTAATTTTAGCAGTGTAATTATTTGGGCTGTTATTAAAGTGCAAATGTATTGGAAAATGCTGACCTATACGGCAACAATTAATGCTGATCTGGCTGTCAGTTTATTCTGTTAATTGTTCTGAACTCAAGAGCTTGAACTGAGCAGTAATTGAGACATTTGAGAAACTTTGATACATGTTTTATTATTTTTTTAAGGATAAGAGATCCTTGATCTGCTATGGACTCCTGAAAACACTCCTGCTAAATGGAGTTAAATATGGGCTAGATTTATAGGAAAACTTTTTCTGTTTTCTCGTCACTTTGGATGTGCACCTTGAGCAAGGCCTTGGGCATATGAGTTCTGGAGAATCTTGCTGTGGATATGTTATGGTTCATTTGTGTACGAGGGCCAGCATGAAGTTTATGTCTGTTCCTAAATGCCTCAGTTCACCACGTGAAGATTTTACTCATCCATCTTCATGAGCAGATGCAGACCCTGAATCTGCTAAAATATTTTACAGGTTCAGAGCACTGAGGCTATTAATGTTTTTAGAATAATTGAAAGGCATATTATTTCATTCAAACAGTCACTTGGCATATTGCAAATGATGATGCTGAAAGCAATGAGCTAAGAAAGAATATTCCAGTAAGTATTTCATTTTTTTTCCAGCTGAATATCAGGCTCTGTGCAGCAGTGGAACTGGCATGACTGCAGGAGGAAATGGTAAGATCACCTAATGTAATTCAAACTATAGCAGTTCTGGCTAAAAGTGTTGCCTTGATAACCTTGGTTTGTTAGACATGCTGGTGGGGATGATGGCAGGAAAGAATGGGAGGAAGGCTTATTCAAATGGCTGTTTGCAACACATAAGAATAATTTAGGATTAAATGAGTGGAGCATGCAATTTCACCAGTGCGCCATCTCTGTTTTATGCTGTGGAATGTATGTGGGTGCTGTTACAAAATAAGGGCAAATTTGTGACAAGTGTTATTATCTGTTTGACTTAGAAATCATATATGTAAGTCATTTGTCCATTTCAACTTAAATCATCCTGAAGAATAAAGCCATGTCGAACACTAAGCTTCCTCATGTGTTTTCATCTGTCAAAAAGGCCAGGCTGACAGAGTTTGGTTAATTACAGAGAAGGAGTGAATGATTACAATAAAAGCTTTGTAGTCATAGAACTGTGAAACTGCAAACTCTAAGTCAGCCAACGCTCACTGGTATATTTGCTGGTAGTAGAGAGGGGAAAGCATTCAGAAAGGAGGGATATTTGTGCTTTGGAGAGTGATGCCATCTGGAAATGCTATGAATCAGGAGATACAGGGGGGTATTAGTACATGTGCCTCTAAATGTAAGACCCCAGTTTAATATCCCAGTTCTTAGCTACAGTTGCAAGTCTCTTAAATGTCTATGGGCTAGAAATGGTCTTAAATCAGTGTGAAAAGGATGCTTTTTTCTCTTGAGTGTGAATATTTAGGTGTGAATTCCCTAATCAGAACTACATGATTATAAGTATGGAGCAGCCAATGTTAGTGATATCGAAAATATATCTTTTTCTAGTTTGGAGAATTAACCCCCACAACCCCTCAACAACTGACTCTGCTTTTTGGTTTTGTTTTTTTTACCTTTGTGTAGATATTAACGAGTGCTTACTGGATACTGATCTCTGTCCAAATGGAAGGTGTGAGAATCTGCATGGAACATACAAATGTATTTGTAACCCTGGATATGAAGTGGATTCAACTGGGAAAAACTGCATTGGTATGAAATGTCCCGATTTTCATTTTGAAGTTTGATGCTTGTTTATCCTCTTTCACATTTTTTTTCAGTGTTTCATCAGATCTGTTAGTTGCAATTCTGATATTTCTGGATGTTTCTGCTGAATTCTTGTTTTAATTTCAGTGCTTTGCAATGCTCAGTGGGGCTGTAAGGGACCATTGCTGTCAATGACTCAAATCACTGGCAACCAGGCAATAAACATCCAGTTCAGTTAAGTCCACTGAATATGCACTCTCCAGTACCAATGTTTCTCAAAATCAAAAGAAGCCAGATCCTGCAATTACAGTATACCACAGGAGGGATCTAGGATCACCAGTGTGCTAGGTGCTTCGAAGAGCAGGGAATTTAAGCAAAACTCCCAACTGGTCATACGAAGATAGCCATCCCATATGCTACAGAAGACTTACATGGTTTCTCCCAACTCTGACTTTGGAGAAAATTCCCTTTCAACTTTCAGACAGGGCTACTGGTTTAACTGTGTTAAGTGTACTGACCAGACACAGGAAAATTTATTGTCGTTGGAAGCACCAGCAGAATCTGATGGCATGTTGTCTCTAACTAGGGCTGATTTCCTGTGTTGTACAAGTGAAAAAAATCTAAAGCCAAATTTTTCATCACAGAAAAGGTGAAATCTTGCTCCTTAGAGGTGACCAGTGGAAGCACTGTGGCATGGGATAAAAAGAATTCAACTAAGTAGCAGTTCAGTCTCTTCTCAAACTATCTGGGATGTAAAAAACCCCATCAGATGCCTGCAGACTCCTGTTACAAATTTTAATTCTGGCAATTGTCTTGTTCCATTACATGGTCCCATCAGAAGCCCATAACTTAAAACCCTTTAGATTCCTTTCTTCCACTTCTGCACTGGTGCATTGTTCCAGACCTCCTTTGCACAACTAATTAGAAATTTCTTCTGGTTTCCTGTTAAAATTTAATTGTGACCATTTTATTACCAGTTGATGCTGTACTAATATTATCCTTTGACTTAACACCATGTCAGCACTTATCCACAAAGTATTTATGAAGAATCATCATATCCTTTCTCAAACTCTGTTGGCTAAACTATCCAAATCCACACTTTCAGTCTTTTCATAAAAGCAGAGGCTGCAGTCTTTTCTTGAACACAACTGATCTGACCAGTATACAGTGTTCTGATGAGGTCTGACCAGTGCCTTGTATAGTGGTGCCAGCAGTTCTCCATTGCCCCTAGGAATATCCTGCCTAAACTGATTATAGAGTGCATTCATCTTTTCTCAAATACATGTTATACTTTGCAGTCAAAGTCAACCTCTAATTGGGAGTTACATCCAGAGCTTTCTCTTCTCGATAGCCTTCAGCTGATGAGTTCTGGTTTATAGCATATTATTGTTATTGGTCCCTAATTGCACGGTTTTGGTCATTGGTGATTATATTTCATCTTATTTCTCTCATTCACGTTGTCAAGATTAATTTAGTCTTGCATGATTCTCTGTATTGGTAATAACTTCCAGTTTAGTGTTGTCCACAGTTTTTGATCCTATTCATTTTTTATTTCTGCATTGCAATGAATATTTTATAGGACCAGTCCCAAGACTGATCCCTGAAAGGCATTGCTAATATCCTCTCTCCATTGTGATTACTCCCCTTTTTAATATACCCTACTGTAATCTGTCCTTCAGCCAGCTCTGGAACCACCTTAAAGTTCTTAAATTCCTTCCTGTTATCTCCAGCTTACATAATAATTTTATTTGGGTTCTGTACTCTCTACTTAAACCTAAATAGCTTAAGTCATCTGTGTTATCCCAGTCTAAACTATCCACTATCTTATTTTTAAAAAAATAGGAATTGATCTATCTTTGATAAAAGTCATGCTGTAATTCATCCCATTTTCCCATTTGCTTCTTTGGCTTTAATTATCCATGTCCCATTTCAGTGTCTGCCTGTAGCTTATGGCATCCATTCTTTTCTCCCTATCCATCTGTGAGCTTTCCAGCTGCTCCCCAGCCCACCCTGTTGCAGCCCACATCCATGCTCCATCACAGCTGTTTCCCATTCTTCCATAATGTTCCACCTGGCCCTCTCTCAATTTTTCTGAACTCCTGTGAAGCTTCCCACACAGTCTGTTTTATTCTACAAATCTCCCTGCTTTTCCTAGCACTTTTGCTGTTCCCAGCTGCTGCACTGACCCTCTGAGTCTTTCCAACTTCTCTCAACACTTTCTGAGGCCTCTCTGACTTAGCCAGTTGTTCCTGTCTGCTCTCAGGATCTCTTCTGGTCTTCACCTGCCAGTTATGGCCCATTGCCACCTTCTTGCAACTTCTCTCTAATGACCACAGCTCTTCCAAAGATTTCCTAAGGGCTCTTGAAATTAAGCACTAGCATTTCTATTTAAATTTTTCACCTCTGAAGCAAGTGTAGACTTGCATTGGCCTTGTTAACCATAACATCTAAGACAGTTCAGAGCCAGCTTGGAAAAAATGGTGATTTAAAGACCAGGATGACCAGCAAACCTTTCCAAACCAATCCTCTCATTGTTTCTTTCATGACTGTGGGGGCTGCTGTCCAGAAGATCAGAGACTGCATAGACCTATTCCACAATATAGGCAAGATGAAAGTGTGATTCCCAGCTTTATTTTGAACCATGGTGTGGCTGTCACATATTATGAATATGTGTAGAAAGGAAGTACAAGCTCTTATAAAAGCAAAGCAGCCTGCTAAAGAATAAAGGTCAGGGAAAAGTGAACAAAAATATACATAGAAAAGTGTTTGTTTTTTTTTTATTTTTCCCTATTTAAATAACAAAATTATAATGTTAATTTTTCTCTAGGTAATATTTGTGTGGTTTGAATTCATGTAACTATTATTGTTTCCATTATTTTGATGATAGTTTTCATGAAGAAGGAAGGTGCAGTAAGTGGGATCTTCAGTATTAGTTTATTTGCAATGGGCATTTCCATTTGAAATTCCAAGCCTGTTGTCTACTAAAAGAATCTAGAAATCTTTTCAGTGTCTTTCAAAAATAGTGCAAGTCATGTGTGTGAGTATTCTCTCTCTCTCTCCCCCTCCCCTTTGTCTCCTTCTTTCCCCATACACAAAATCTAATGAAATGTGGCTGTTGGGAGGGAAATTCTACCCTGGCTTCTATTCCAGAAATCTTTCCTTTCTTAAAAAGTTCTTGATTTTCATTATAGACATTGATGAATGTGCACTGAACATGCTGCTTTGTGACAATGGGCAATGCAGAAATACCCCTGGAAGTTTCACCTGCACCTGTCCGAAAGGATTTGTATACACTCCTGACCTAAAGACATGTGAAGGTAATTGGCAACACTCCATTTCATCCTAGTTTTATTCATTTGGGTTGTTCTCAGATTGTGCCAGAAATACTTTGAATCTTAATGAGGATATAATGTGTAGAACTAAAAAAAAAAATATAAAGAAATTATATGGGAAAGTAGGGGAATGAGGAGAGACAAAGCCAGAATGAAAGCATTAGCTAACCTCAGGGAATAGCCTGTATTAGGTCTATACTAGCACTCTCCTTACTGACTACTACCACTGGACCCACACTATGCCAAGGGTGAGAAAAACTTGAGAAGAACCCAGTTTTACAAATCTGTTATCTTGTGTGGAGAACAGAGCCTGACAGCTCCTAGACTGAACCGTTTTTGAGCCATAGACAGGATGTATATCAGATCATTTAAACAGCACAGTCCATCCACACAAAGTAGGGCAATAGCTGGATATCACTGAAAAATGAGATGCTGCTTCCAAGTTCAGTGTAGTTTTGGTACACGTGGTAGTGTGTCATTAGGACACATGCATCATTAGTCTATTGTGAAGAGTTTCATAATAGAAAAACAGAGTGTCAGGAAAAGTGGTCATGAGGAAAGCTGCTTCCATTTTTCCCTAAGCTGAAAAAGGCCATATGTATTTTTGTTAGCACTTCCTGGCACTAATGGCAGTGTGTTTCTCTTCTAGATATTGATGAATGCGAATCTAACCCCTGCGTTAATGGGGTGTGCAAAAACACACCAGGCTCTTTCGCTTGTGAGTGTTCTCCTGAAAGTACTTTGGATACAACCAGAACCATCTGCATAGGTAGTTATTCTTCTGAAGATTTTATGTTTTCTGGGTAAAAATGTCCACTGACATACAAACATATTGTACACTAAGTTTAGAAAATATTTTAAAATAACTTGTGTAGATAAATTTAGTAGAAAATGTTACAGAAACAATGTTAAGAAAGTGCTTTCACTGTTACTGTGGGCACATAAAGTGTGACTAGTACTTGGGAGCGTGGTGTGCTTCTATGTCAAATTTGAGAGAGAGAGAGAGGAAATTTTTTTGTAACAAATACAGAAATGCTAAGACTACTTCTTCAGGACTATGCTCACCCACTTAATTCCTCCTGCAAGAGGGGTGGACATGTTCTTGTTAAGATCTGCTCTCTGGAAAGGCCAGTTTTCTGTTTGAGATGGAGCACGAATAAGTTGTGTACAGTCCAGACCAGCTCAAGAGTAGCCACAGACAATGCTGTGAATCAGATACTCTGTGGACTCATAATTTCTTCCCTTACCTGTTCTGGCAGGAAGGGAATTTATCCCTGTTGCCTAGTCAGTGAGAAAAACTGTGGAACTATAGTTCTGTCTGATCCTTAGCTATCTCCTGCCACTCTCTATATGGGAAGATCAGATATCCAGACTGGGGGATCTGGTGGATTAATGGAAGATCTAGAATGGGTTCACATCTACCCTATTCTTCTGCATGTGCTTCTAATCTGAGTCATAATAAATACAATGACTCAGATCTTGAATGGTGCTGAGAGATTTCCTGTTAAGGTCAATAAGCATAAACTAGGATTTGCAAAGGGCTCTGTGCTGGGATGATTTCAGGCTATAGTCCAGCATAGAGAACAATAAATTCAGATCTGATATGGTAAGTCATAATGAAAGGATGATTCTTTTTCATGGTTAAATTCAAGTGTGTTTGCAAAAATATTAATGTATAATGCTAAACAATCTGCATGACAATACATTGGGGTTTTTTTCTGTACAGAAACTGTTAAGGGTACCTGTTGGCAGAACATAGTGGATGGAAGATGTGAAATAAATATCAACGGAGCAACTCTGAAGTCTCAGTGCTGTTCCTCACTAGGTGCTGCTTGGGGAAGCCCATGTACACCGTGTGAACGAGGTAACACTGTTCATTTTCCTCAGGAACCTAGGATTTTTTCTATTCTGAGGTTGGTCCAGATTGTCATAGAAGTTTGGGCACAGGCTAGACAAATAACTTTACTTTTTCTATTATCAAGCCCCCATTACTTACTCAGTCTGAAAAAGAGAAGTCTTAATATTTGAGAGGTAGCATGTAGCTATAGAAGGTTCTAACTCTGGATTTTATAGAAAACATTTTACAAGTTTAAATTCTGAAGGGAAGGGACCACACCTACAGTCTGTAACTTTAGCATGGTTTGTCATAATTAGTGATCTAGAAGTCCTAATGATGTAGCAATAGATGCATGTTCCCCAGAGCTCCCAAGAAAATGTTTGCAACAAATGGATCTTTGGTGTGGTAATGGAGGGAGGACAGGGAGTAGCCCTTGTTATTATACTCTGTAGATTAACTGATGACCTAGAGAATTATATGGTTGATCAGGAAATGGGTTGAAGTCTCTGCATATTCACTTGATAATTAGACTGAACTGTGGGATGAGCTGGGAACTCAGGGATGAGCTGATGAATGCAGAAATGTGTGGGGGTTGTTATTTCTATATACTGAAAGCTGCTAGTTTGCTCCAATCTTTAGTTAAATTCATCCTGTATATCTTAACAGAATTCTTCCTCATCCATGTGTGGTAAATAGGGCTGTAATGTGCTGTGATCAAGTTAAATGAATTAAATTTATATGAATGAAGCAGGAATCATACAACCACTTTGGGGTTAGCTAGCTAAAACACATGGGAAGCAAAAGAGGATAATGGCTGACGCTCTATATAGAGTTTATGTAGTTGCCCCATCTTATCTCTTTATTATTTCAGAAAATACTGAGATACTGTCTAAGCACTCAGACTTCTCATAGCAGTAAACTCTAGATAATATTTCACATGATCAGTTTTGCACAATAAGTTAATGGTGAGTTTTGGACTGTAGCATTCTAAAAGTTCACTTTTGTTTGTTTTACAGACCCAATATGTCAAAAGGGATATTCAAGAATAAGAGGAACATTGTGTGAAGGTATTTATTGTTGCCTTAACATGAATCAGAGCTTGAATGAAAAAATGCCAGTGTTTTGATTTAAGTGGTTAATTTAGCATAGAGGAACACTATGCCAAATTCTTACCTCGTGTAGTTCCACTGACTTCATTAGAGTTATGTCAGGGATGAATTTGGTTTCAGTTTGTTTAACTTTCCTACATACTCACAGTTTATCTCAAAGTACACACTTGCAAATATAGTGTCTACCAGTATAAGGAGATGGTTCTCTCTCTTCAAATATTGTTAACTGAGTAACGCATTTGGGCAAAGTATGCATCTTATATATGTTATAAAACATGGCATTATTGATACAGTGGTATGACAAGGCATTACTATGCTTTAGAAAAAGAATGTTTGAAGACTCCATTTCACATGAAAAGTTTTTGTTTGGTTGGGTTTTTTTCTTAACTTCAGCTTTCTTCCATGCAACATTATATGAAATCTGACATGTTCCAAAGCATAGTTTCATTGTCTTTAAAAAAAAAAAAAAAAAAGCGTCAGGACACAGTTAAGCTTTGGTTAAAGAAAAGGTTAAAGATTTTTTGAATGTGTAGCTTTTTGCTTGGTATGAGATGACGCTATACTATTCTGTGAGAATTTAAGGTCCCACCCTATTTCATCTTCATTTGAATTGATTTGAACCCCTGGAAAAAGTACTGCATATTTCCATAATATGCAGAAGCTCAGAGAGTCTCAAACTGCTGTGGGTCATCCTGACTGACAACATCTGACATGACACTGCAGTTAAAATATTTTTAAAAAATTACTCCCATATGTAGCTTCCATAAAGAAACATTGTTTTTTCCCCTTAACAAAAAATAAAATAAAACAAAAACAACAACAAAAAAAGGAACACCCTCACACATATTCTTTGCTTTCCAAATGATGACTGAATACCTTGGCACGTCTGTGCTGCAGACCCACTGTACATAACTTATCTGACCTCAGCAACACTTTCTGGAGTGTGTAAGTGAAAGAAAAGGAGGGAAAAAAAAGTGGCCCCACCTATCTCTCTTCACAAGGAAAGTCTTAGAACATTTTCAACACTGCTGGGATGGAAAGTTTATCCATCCAAGATGTAGACATAACTGTTTTCAGCATTTCCTTTACCAGCATTTCAGATTACATCTATTACATGCTTTAATCTTCTCATTTCAATGGGACCTGGATAGCCCCAGATCTTGCAGAGTAGTTTCCTCTGCTTTTAACTTACTGAAGCCATTTTTGGGTTTCAACCAACATAAGCATTTTTCATGATAGGGGAACATCTCTAGGAAATTTACTGGCAAGTGAGAGACAGGACAAGGGAGTAAGTTTAGTTCCCAAAAGGTGATACTCAGTTCTCCCATACACAGCCCATGTAAATTGAGCGATGGACCTTGTGCAAGAAAATAAGCAAACTAAATTGGCAGTGTTCCTCTGGTTTACAGCTGAGCCCTGGAGTTGTCAGCTGGAATATTGTTCACAGGCCATGAACTGTGTTTCAGTGGTTTCTAATAGTCCACTGGCTTTAATTCCTGCCTTCCAGTCAATATGGACCTTTTATTTATAATATCTGTTCAAGCTCAGGGGCCACTGATGTTCCCCCCACATTTATCCTCCACCCTGCTCCATGCGGTTTGAGAGCTGCAGAGTGTGTTCATGCGAGGAGTTTTGTCTGGAGGCCTAGCGAGTCCAACCTATCCACTTCTTGATTACTCTATACATGAGTGTTCAGCTATAGGTTATCAGAGTCATTCTTTTCTCATTTCTTGTTCTTATCATCTCCTGTCTTAAAAACTGTCATGCTTCATCTTGGGCCATATTTAATGCTAGAGGCTTATTCCTAAAGGCAGTTATGAAGCATATGCTTTTCACAAAGGACACCGGTGGGAGGACCCCACACTTAGATTACTAAACATTTATTTATGCTCAGGCCAAGCTAACACAGTTAATCAAATTAGCCTTACCCAAAAGTGCTAAATTTGTCACCTAAATGTAGAAATATAATCTTTACTTAATGAAGTTAAACTGTGTGTGCAGTCATAAGGAGTTTATTTTAATCTATATAAAGTTACTAATTGCTGACAAGGTCATAGGGCCAGATTTCAAATGGTGGTGTAGTTTCCAGACATGCAAAGGTGTGCCTGATATGACTCAATCATTAAAAATACAAAAATTTTTAAAAAACATAAAAAATACAACATAACTTAATCTCATTGGAATAATGCATAATCTCATTATGCACTTACCTTTGTTTTTCTTTGTGCATTTGCTTCAAAAATCTGGCCCACAGTGAGTATGAAAATTGATATAATTTTTAAATGCCCCTCCCTTTTTTGTTACTTTTGAGTTTGATTTCAGTATATGTAGGAATGGCAGACAGTAACGTGTATTATTTCTACTCATCAGAGGGTTTCTGTGATTGTTCTGGCTGACTTGCATAGGAAAACCTAAATATTCGGGATTTTGTCAGGCCACATAAACTGCTGTGATTTTGTATTTTATCCTAAAAACCAAACATTAGAATGTTCATATTTTTTCTGATTTGTTCATGTTTAGCACACTAGTGATTACTTTTATTCACGTTTTGTTTGGAAATAGATGTAAATGAATGTGAGGTCTTTCCTGGAGTCTGTACAAATGGGCAGTGTGTCAATACCTTGGGATCGTTTGTTTGCCAGTGCCCCAGTGGAATGACTTTAGATGCTTCTGGACGGACATGTCTTGGTAGGTATTAATTCCATTTACAGGTCTACTAGGAAAGAGCAAATCTATGTGGTGAGCAATGTTTGCGCTGCATGTTTTCTTACAAGTAAGGAAAATTATTTTTGTCCCCATAAGTAATTTTCAAATGGAATCAATCAGGAACATGAACTTAGTTCAACTGGAATATGAAGAGATTCCAATGGTAGTAGCTAAAGCCCATCACCATCTGCTAGCTGGTGAATAGCATTGATTTAGTTCCAGATTGTTCATCTGACATGTTCCTACAGATCATCTGTGCTCTTGGAACATTTCATCCGCAGCCCCACTGAAATCACCAAGGTTAGAAGAGGAGGGGTGGGGACGGGATGGGACACCATTGTGGGCTGGGACTTGGGCGTCTGAGGAGGGATGTGGTGTCCCTAGCCACACCGCACACCTTAATGGAGAGTGCAACAGAATATCAAAGTTTTGTATGCTGTCCATCCAAAGCACCTTTGTCCCTTTATGACAGTAAATGCCTAAGGTTTGTCTCAGAACAAGGCATAGCTTAGAGTAATTAAAAGGCCTTGTATAGGCATGGTAAGCTGGAATGCTTAAAATTCTCTTCTGATCCAAAATTTACTTCAAATGTTGAGCACCATTTTTCAGAATGGTGCTTTAAACTTACTTCAGCTCTTAATTTCTGAGTTTAGCATTAATATTTTGCTGTTAGAAATTATGCAGCGTGCTTGGTACACTCCTCCCAGTCCACAGAAACATGGAGCAAACTGTCCAGTGAAGAGGTTCTGGAAAAGGTTTCCTCTGCAGTGAACTAAATTGTCTCTTTCTCTCTCAACATATTGTTCAATTGCCCAACAGACATTCGCTTGGAGAGTTGCTACCTGCAGCATGAGGATGAGCAATGCACCTCACAAATACCAGGCCGACACCGAATGGATGCTTGCTGCTGTTCAGTGGGGGCAGCATGGGGCTTTGAGTGTGAGGAGTGCCCTCTGAAGGGATCACCTGAATTTGAAGCTCTTTGTCCAAGAGGATCCGGGTTCTCTACGAAGATAGAGATAACTGGGAAACCTTTCTCTAAAGGTGTGTGATTCATTTGTGGTTCATTGCCAGAAAATCCTCCTGGCTTTTCCTTTTACTCTTTCTTCAGAGAATTCCTGTGGATTTGAAGATTTCAGTCATAGTCGGACACTTCACTCACCTTAAGGCACATTTGAAAATCCAATTTGATTTCATGGAAATTAAGGCCAGAATAAAACACAAGATAATTCAGTCGGTATCACAGACCATTAAATACCATATAATATTGCAGCTTCAAAACATTAAATTTGTGTCTCTACTAGTGTCATGGTTTAACCTCAGCCAGCAACTAAGCACCGCGCAGCCACTCAGTCACTTGCCCCCCACCCAGTGGGATGGGGGAGGGAATCGGGGGGGGTGGGGGTGGTGGAGTAAAACTCGTGGGTTGAGATAAAGGCAGTTTAATAGGACAGAAAGGAAGAAAATAATAATGATAATAATAATATGACAATAATAATAATAAAAGTATTGGAATATACAAAACAAGTGATGCACAGTGCAATGGCTCACCACTTGCCAACTGATACCCAGTTAGTTCCTGAGCAGCAATCCACCATCCCCAGCCAACTCCCCCCAGTTTATATACTAGGCATGAAGTCATATGATATGGAATATTCCTTTGACCAGATTGGGTCAGGTATCCTGGCTGCGTCCCCTCTCAACTTCTTGTACCCCTCCAGCCTTCTTGGTAGCTGGGCATGAGAAGCTGAAAAATCCTTGACTTTAGACTAAACGTTACTTAGCAACAACTGAAAACATCAGTGCATTATCAACATTATTCTCATATGAAATCCAAAACATAACACTATATCCCAGCTACTAGAAAGACAATTAACTCCCTCCCAGCTGAAACCAGGACAACTAGAAAGGTTAAACTGTGCCTGACTTTGCCTCCTGTGTTGCATCTAATGGCATCTCTGGCTGATGGAATAGCTTTGAAAACCTGGCACCTCATGCTACAAGAACTGGAACAAACTGAGCAGTCAGCTTTGAATGAGCAATCCTTTTTACCTGTGCAGGGTGCAATAACATCTAATTCTACTGTGGAGCAGGCAAGGGAGGGTGAATAATTTTGGGAATTTCTTGTGGAGCTACTTGGAGAAGTAGGGAAAAATGTTTCCAGTATGATAGCTCAAATCAGCAGAATTTAATTTACTGTAAACCAAGTCTTGTTATGACTGTTGTTGGTAAACTTCCAGCATTAAATGGGAATCACACAGTGACACCCTAGCAGCATGTGCTGAAAGCTGTCTTTCAGGGGTTACCAGTGGGGTTAAGCTGGACGATGTCAGAAGCACAAATGAATGTGAATATGTTTATAAAGAAAGCCAGTTACCCAAAACCTAAACATTCTGAAGTCTGAAAGGAGGGGAAAATATATATGAATGACAATTGCTGTTGTTAGTTTCAGCCTTAGTTTTATAAACAGTTACTAAGCCATTAATTATTCATAAAGAAATGTGACATGCGCTTTTATTTATGCTTGCTATGTTTTCTGTGACTCATAGAAGTCACATTTTTTTCTCAGAAACCAGAAGACAGAGTGGTTCTTTTGAAAGCTCCCTTTGCCTTTGTAGGTTTGATCCTCTGTCCACTGAAATCTTACTGTTGACTTCGGTGAGCTGCAGATCAGATCCTGCAGGACAAAGGGGAGACTAATAACATTTTGTGGCAGAAAGTGCTCTTGGCAATTCCAGTGCAGAGTGCCTATATTGTTGGTTAGGTGGAAGTCAGTACCAGTTTATGTAGTGTGGTCTACAATTTTCCCAAAAGGAGGGGTCATTACCATGAGGGAGGATGAGCCTGAAGTTGGCATTGTTCTTTTGTGCACTCTTCTTATATGAAGTGATAACATCATATGTCCTTACTGTTTCATTTTTAGATATCAATGAATGTAAAATGGTCCCCAGTCTTTGTACCCATGGAAAATGCAGAAATACCATTGGCAGTTTTAAGTGTAGATGTGACAGTGGATTTGCCCTTGATTCTGAAGAGAGGAATTGCACAGGTAAACTGCATGGATGTATCTCTCATAACTTTGATTTGAAAAGGAAAAACTGAATTCCTTTGAAAATACTGTGAATGTGTTTTGTGTTACAGATATTGATGAATGCCGCATCTCTCCCGATCTTTGTGGCCAAGGCATCTGTGTCAATACTCCTGGAGACTTTGAATGTGAATGTTTTGAAGGTTACGAAAGTGGATTTATGATGATGAAAAACTGCATGGGTATGTTTTTTATAGACTGTAGATGTGCATTAGTATGCTATGTGCTAGTATGCTATACATGGTTTATTTTTTGTTTATTTTGTATTTTCTTGAAGGTTTGATTGCACCTAGGTTTAGGTCCATCTCATTTTGTGAGTCTTATTAAAGCTCACTTTAACTTGATTTCCACCCCAAATGTGAATTCGCAGCTTCTGCAGGATGCCAAAGCATAAATGAGCAAGGTTCAGGATTGTAGGATGTTAAATTTATCCCCACAATCCCTGTCTTGCTAAGTGGGATACCATCCTGAACTTTGAGGTTAGTGTAGATTAAAATTTAGAAGTTTTTTTCAAATTTATTTTATTTTTTTTTAACTGCACTGAGGTGTAAGGGATGACTAAGTGTAGGAAAGGCTCCAGAACCAATCTAGGCAGACGGTGCTGTGATGGGTAGCAGACTATGGGGAGGGATGGACTGCTGCTGTGGCAGTGCTGGCCCCTGCAGTGATGTTCCTTGCCTTCTCGCCACAGACATCGACGAGTGTCAGCGCAATCCCCTTCTCTGCCGAGGTGGCACTTGCATCAACACAGAGGGAAGTTTTCGGTGTGATTGTCCTCCAGGCCATCAGATATCACCAAATATCTCTGCATGTATAGGTAAGACATGCAGGCAAAATCAATATTGTGCATAGCTTTTTATACCGCTCTTGTGCTGCAAATGCATTTACAATGTTTGCTTTAGTATCATTTTCATTCAGATCTAAAACGCATTCCTCTCTTTCTTTTGCAACAGACATAAACGAATGTGACCTAAGCACCAGCCTGTGCCGAAATGGACATTGTGTCAACCTGATTGGAAAGTATCAGTGTGCTTGTGACCCTGGATATCAGTCCACACCTGACAAGTTGTACTGTGTTGGTAAGGACAAAATCTACATGGGATCTCTAGCGAATAGGGAAGATAAAACACAAATAATTGATTCATTTTTAGTAGTTGTATAAAGACATTTTTAACTGTGATTCAAAAATCTAGTACAGTCTGTCAAAACAGAAGAAAGAAAACAAAAGAAGAAAATGTGCACATCTGTTATTGTGAGGAATGAATGAAATTATGGCAGTGCTACAGTTAACTGTGTAATAAATTGTTTTCTCTAGTAAATCAATAATGATGCATAAAATAGCATACTATTTTAAATGGCCTAAGACTTCAGACTTTTATCATTAAGAGGGAATATAGCTTGTTAAATCTTGAGTTCTATGTTTTATTAAAAATCAGCGATCCTGACAGACCATGGAGTAAAATGTGGTTCAATTGAATTTTTCCTAATTTGGTCTGGAATTGTCACAAATATAGGGCCTTTCCAGTAAGTATTTCCTTAAAGCCATGTTAAATCACATATTGTGATTTCCTTAAATCACATATTGTGCACTCTTTTATATGCCTACATTTTATTGTGCCATGGAAATACATGAAAAATCCACTGGCTTTAATTCTGCCTAGTAGATAAGTTTTTCCCTTGATCCTTACAAAAACTTTGTTGCCCTCATGATGCTGTGGTAACCCAACAGTGGTATTTTTATATGTAGAAAGAGAACTGCAGAGGTATTTGTATATGCAGTCAGGTAATATCATCTCTTTTCCTCCTTGGTTTGCCTGACATCCATCCCAATGCCTATACTTGCAAACACTCGAATGTTCAAGGAGTGTGCAGATATCAAGTGTAGATTCTGGATTGATGCTGTTCTGGGAAGCTGACTCAAAGTGTGTCCTTGAAATGTGCTTTAAAGTAAAAAGTATTGTGGGTTTTAACTGTAATTTTCTCCTTTTTAGATATTGATGAGTGCAGTATAATGAATGGTGGCTGTGAGAACTTCTGTACAAACTCAGAGGGCAGCTATGAATGTAGCTGTAAACAAGGCTTTGCACTCATGCCAGACCACAGGACATGCACTGGTAAGGGAGGTTTGGGGAACTTTTCCACTGGAAGGGTTTATTTCAACAGTTTAAAAATGGATCTTCTTTTTAAGATTAAAGCTATTGTAACAAATATACTGGAAAAAAAAGAAGTAATTAATGCATGGAAAATTAAGTTCTTTTTTCTAAAGTAAACATCTTCAAAGTATCAGAATTGGACAACTGTAGACTGAATTGCTTTGAAGGGAATTGTTTCTTCATAATTTCAGAAAGTGTACAAGTTGATTCTGAGTTTTATAACAAAAAGCTGTAATTTTTTTCAGTGGGAGATGAATTTTCTCCTTTAAGGTACTATATTAAATCCAAATCCAAAATGTGTTAAAGTCAATGGAAAGAATCATCATGAACAGAAGCCAAAATGCTCTGCATGTGTACTGTATGGTTATGTTGGAGAGAGAATAGACAGAAATGCTAGAAAAGGAGCTGATTGCCCTGTTCTGTGGTTGTACAGTATCTGCTTTTAAGCAAGCAAGAAAATTCATATTTTAAATTCTTTGTTTAGTCAAATGCAAGTATGCTGCATTACTTCAAAACTGAATGACTTTCAGACAAACTGAAATGTGAGTAGTGTGAATCTTTCTTAGGAAACAGCTCTCTTGCACTCTTAAACAGGGTTTATGAGAAAATTTTCAGAGTTCTGTAATGGCTAGTTGTTCTCCTTTGGGAGTCTGGGAGTCATAATCCCAGTAAGTGAATTGTACTTGAGGATTTCCACATAGGTTACTGTAAAGATAATTCTACCCTACTGTTCTCTTACTTCTTGCTGCACAGCGACTGGCCCGCTGCAGCATGTGAATATTTGCCAGCTGTTTGCCAATTTCATCCGAGACCTCCTTAAAGAGGATGAGAAATATAACAGGGTTAATCCTTTGGAATAGAATTGCCTTTGTAGTTGAACAAATGGAGAATTTCTATACTGAATTAAAAGCGAGAGCTCACATTTAGAATTTGTAAATATTTATAGACCTCTGATCAGGGTCTCAATTGAGGCCGCTCGCTACCATTCCAAAGGGTAAAAGAGCCTTAAAGCATAGTTAAATGTAGTTTTCCCTCCCATTGTAGTTTACACTGTCAGAAAGATGTGAAGTAGCCAATCTTCAGCAAACATTGAACCCTTGTTCAAAGAAATCAATTCGAAAAAGTTCAAATTTGACTGACCCTGAAATTAAGTATTTCAAAACCTAAAATATTTAGATTAGAAATAGTTTCCTTTAGGTCAAGTTAGGCAAGTTTGCACAAAAACTTGCCCAAACATTGGTGTTTGGGGCACTTGTTCAATGCAAAAATAAAACCAGTTAATCAAAATTGTGCCTCAGCCAAAATCTAAACCCAAGTGACTGGATTAGAAGGACATGAGAGGGAAAGGGGGAGTTGGGGGGAGCAGGAGTTTCTGATCCACTTTTCTGTTTTCATGTTCTTGGCTTGACTGCGTATACTTGGCCAGTCTAGGGATCTCAAGTCTACTGGCTAGAAACAGTTCTGTGCTTTACTGCTGCTTGCCCTTAGCCACCCAAAGACATCTCTAAACCCAAAAACAGAGCGGATCATTTAGAGCACCTTCCTGTATATTAAACTAAAACCTTTGAAATAGAGAACTATCATCTTTCCCGTGTCAAAATGAAAAAGGGAGGAAGCAGTTGCCTTTGCTGTGGGGAGGGCGTGGATTCTCAGTGTTTTTGTCCACGCATTAACTTGACCATAAACATGTCAGAAGTTTGTAGTCAGATCTTACCTGGGTGAGGAATAAAAAAGCATCTGATCTTAGCTGTGAATTTTTGCATATTCATATCCAGCCTTGACTCTGAAAAACAGAATTTCATTCATAGGCCAACCAGTAATAGCTGTTAGCTATTCATTTTCATACTCTCCTCCTAAGACAGACTTGAATGCAATAGTGAACACATAAAAAGGTTTAAATAGCAGAAATACCAGACACCTTTGGATGTCAAGTCAAACTCTACCTAAGAAAATATCCAGAGATGTAAGGGGTCACATTCACCTACCTAGAAATGCTGCTGCCTTCTCTTGAAGAGATGTTAATTACATATATAAGCATCTGGTAAATATTCAAAATCCATATGCTGAAATTTTGCCTCTGCCCAAACTGAGTGAAAAATAAGAAAAAGTGTATTTTGTGACATTTTCTACTCATTGCACCGAGTGTCTGGTTTTACTGTGTTAGATGTTTGTGCATGATACAAGATATAGCAGCACTGTGACCTGAGTGTGTGAAAAACCTATTTTACATTTTAGTTTGCTCTCTGTGTGAACATGTCCTATCTTTAACATCACACAAAGCTGGAAGCCATTACAGAATATATTTCTTGATAATTGAGCTGGTAAGAATGCCGTTCAGTTCAGTAGTAGGTCAGGTTTGAATTGGTGAGGTTATGCATAAATAATCAGCTCAGTTAGGAGAAACAACAGGTTCTTTGTCAGCTGATTTTCCCCCAACTGTGAAATTAGTACAGTGACAGGTTAGTAAATAAAGTTCTTTATTTCTGTCATTATTATCCCCATTTCTAGAACTTAATTTTGCATGTTAATTCAAATTCCGTTCCAAATTAACATTTTCAAGCTAATGTCCGTGCCAACATTATTTGCTTGTTAAGATGAACAGGAACTGGTCAGCCTTCCTCCTTGCAGAAGTTGTGTATCCACACAAGCACTAGCTACTAGAAATATGGAAGAATAATGAACATAATATTTTAAGTTAAAGTGAGTTCATTTTCTGTAGCTGCATAATTACTGCAATCCACAATAGAATGGTCTGGTAATGAATTATACCCTTTCTCCTGGAGGGGGTTCCTGAATCTTGCCCTTTTTGTGCCGATTTTTTTCCCAAGGTATCACTGGGCAGAATTTCTGATTTTTGCTCTTGCTCGTCTATGTTGGTGCTGACACAGGGAGATTCTGAGGATTTTTACAAGGAACACTAGTATAACCTCAGGGACTCTGAAAGATTTCAGATCTTAGCATGGCTGCATTAACCTAATAAAGTGTCTGCTTCTGCAGCTTGGCCCCGATCAGTGATGGCCAGTTTCGTGAACTGAGAAAACAACTTAGATGCTAGAGGATGTAAACTATGTGGCAGGCCTGGCCAGTCAGCTGAAATGCTAAAAAACCACATAAAATCTCATAGTGAAATAAATGTATGTACTGTAATTATTCTCATTGTGAGTTTGACTCTGTGTTTCCAATTTGTCACCACCCTTGAGACCTGTAGAGGTATTGTGCATGTACGATGGCTTTTTTAAGCTCTGTAAAGTCTGATATTTTTGTCACTGAATTTGACTTCAGAGCTTCCATTGACTTCAACAATGATGGATTGTATCCAAGAATCTCCAATTTTATGTGGCCATGTGGTGTGACAAAGGTTCTGTTTTGTTTGGGTTTTTTTTTTCCTATCAATGACTTTTTTACCTACAAAGTTGGTTCCTGTTCCCGTTGGAGTCTGAGAGGAATGTTTGCCAACTGACTTTAGCTGGGGATGAGGAGCCTAATCATCAGGACAATTTTGCAATGTACCATTCAGTTATTTGCAAGGATTTGTCATGTTTATCAGAGCATTAAAATGTTTGCTTGCCATGATTATTGTTAGTTGCATTGCAGAAAGGTAGTGTATTTTAATCTGATTTTTCCCTGTAGATATTGATGAGTGTGAAGACAATCCTAACATCTGTGATGGAGGCCAGTGTACAAACATCCCAGGAGAATACAGGTGTCTTTGCTATGATGGATTCATGGCATCTGAGGACATGAAGACTTGCATAGGTAAGTGAAAGTACATACATTCCAATATGCATTAAATAAGGAAAAATTATTTGTTAAGGCACTATTTCCAGGGAGGCAGACAATGATATTTAAAGAGTATTGCTCTTATGCCCTAATTTTGGCCACCTGGCCACAGGACCAGCCCCATTGCACAAGCTATGTTTATCAAAGGTAGATGTAATCTCTGTATATCCCTGTAGATTGGGATGCAAACATGGTGATCTATAGCATTGTATCTTTGGGTCCTCTTCTAGTGAGGCTTTTATGCGCTCAGATGGGAGAGTGCTTGCAGAAAGGAAGTGCTGGTGGATGACGCCATGGAAAATTTCTAGCAAGATAAATCACCAGTGCTAATTTAAACTTGTCTCTAAGACAAAACTACATGCAAGTGCTGTAAGCTGGTAGACAAAGTAATGAAATAGTGTATCTCCAAAACCGAATTTTCACATTTAAATTAAAAATCTGGAGCATATTTGAGGAGAAATGTTTGTACAAAACTAGATAACCTATGCATGCCTATATAAATGTATACATACATATACTTATACATAGAAAGCATCAATAAATAGTCATAGTTATACTTTGGATAATATGCTGACTCTTAGTCTCTATTTTTAAGGAAAGTTGTAATTAAAGGTATGTTAATACAGATACAGTAATATAGCAGTGTTAAACCAGATCTCAAAATGTACGCTAGGTAAGGAATAACTAACCTAAGCAGTTTTCTTTTTGCATACGTAGACCCATTTTTGTACCAAAACATCATATCTCAAGAGATTTTGCCAGTTACTTTCTAAGAATTTTATTTAATGAATCTTAATTCATGGGTTTTTTAGATGTTAATGAGTGTGATCTGCATCCAAACATCTGTCTGAGTGGAACCTGTGAGAATACAAAAGGCTCATTTATCTGTCATTGTGATATGGGATATTCAGGCAAGAAAGGCACAACTGGTTGCACAGGTATGTTTTAAAGTTTAATTATTAACTTTTAGTTAAACTCATGAGTCTGCATGCCCTTTTTTCTAGTGTTCAAAACCTGCTCTCACTGTGCTTCTTTTCACTTATTTGTGCTAAATATTGTATCTCTTATGCAAATTTGCCAAGCTTGTGTTCTGCTGAACTTCAGTGGCAGAGCATTCAGCCTGATGCTGCTTCTGCCGAAATGAGTGACAAAATGTTCACTGGGAACAAAATGGGTCTTATTACTGCATTGTTGTTGGTCTAAGGGAACTGCAAATGCCATTGTCTGTAATTTGACAGACTCCTGAAGACCTCGGTGCATTTGGATTACTTAATCGGATACTATGCATGTAAATAACAGGTATCTGTTCCAAGCGTTATTTTGGCAAATACAGATGGCTTGAAATATGTGCTAAAATACATTTTCAGTTTTTGCAAAGTGGCAACAATACAGCTACTCAACTAAATTATATCAGCAAAATCAGAATTTGCATTATTTCTTGTGCATTATTGCCAGCAAATAATTTGCATTATTGCCAGCAAACAGAAATGAGATTCAAATATACAGGCTCTGAGGGCATGATATTAATAATCCTAGTGCTGGTGTCTCGAGCCAAGGTGTTGAAAGTCTTAGGCTTTGCCCAGATATGAATGCAAACATATGTTTAATATAATTTTTAATGTAGACTTAGGGTAAACACATTTCTGGCAATGTCTTTGAGACAAACTTTTATTCTTAGTCTGCCCTTATTGTACAGAGTTAATAATATACTTCTGTTTTTGCCCCAAATATATGAAGCTATTTTTCTACAGCTGTCATAGAACAATCTGAGAGCTGGAGTTGTACTTTGCATGTTGGACTGTGGACGAATAGTTGTGCATTAGTAACAGCTGCCTTTGACTTACATACGAACTGATCTAAATCCAAGAAATCCCTAATTGTACCCTGTAGACCAACATTTCAATGTTCTTTGTTTCTGTGCTAAATTATATGAAGACCTTCAGTACTCTAGACCTGAAAACCCTTGTGCTGATCAGTTACACATGGTGCAGCTATCACTCCCAGCGTAAGGAGCAGTCGGAAGATGAAGCAACTAGTAGAAGGCAAAAGACAGAGAAAGGTCATGGAGGCAGGGGAGGAATCTGAGGTATGGCTTCTGGGGAAGTGCCTGGAAATAGCCACCATTTTTGGTGTCATGTGACACAGGGTAATGGCAAATGTCCCAAGGAATACTTTTTTGTTAGCAGAGAGGCAGGGAAATCCCTCCCTCCTGGTCCCAGCCAAACCCAGCCCTCTGGATGGACGCTGTCTGCCATGTGGCTCTTGCACCACCTCACACATCTTTATCTTTCCCTCAGCCCATCCTCTGCTGCTTTTGGCTATATGCCAGTGTCCCAGGGAGGATGGCACTCTCGAGGAAAACCACCAGGACACCTTAATTAAAACAGATGCTGTAGAGGGGTTCAGTAGTTTGAAAGAGACCAGTGGTCTAAGACAAAAAGGTGAAGTATCAGCTGATATAGCTGAGATGGGACCATACCCAGATCACAAAAATCTTCTGGATTTAAATAAGAAAAGGGAGAAGCAGAACAGGAACTTTCTAGGTTAGTTTCATGCTGAAGAAACTGTGTGGATACAGGTCCTGTTGTGGCTACAGTGTGCAGATTTTCACATTCTGTTTTTCAAAAAGTCTGATTTGCTGGTGGAGATGTTTGAATTCCCCACCTCGTGTTTGCAAAGTATTAGAGCAGAGCTGAGTTCCCAGGCTTAGGTACTGCAGACCGTGAGAGCATCCTTCAAGACTTCTTCTGGAGGGACCTTGCCAACAGCACCTTGATCTCAGGATCCAGTGTTTATCTTACAGACAGATCAAAAGCATCCACAGTTTTTAGGAACTCCCATGAAAAAAAAATTACAAAAATGTGTACAACACTTTGAATGGGAGGTTCTCTTTTTCATGAGAACAACTAAATAACATCCTCTGGGTTCCATTACAGTTTTGTCTAAATATTTCAGCTCCCTTGTCATTACCGATTGTTTCCATTTTAACAAATAAACATGTTTTTTTTCCCCAATTATTTAACAGTATTCAGAATCCACCCACTGACTTACATTCCCATCCCACACAGATGTTAGTTCCCCCCCTCCTTGGTTCTCAGTAAGAATGTGGACAGAGTTTAGTAACAAAAATATAATTAAAAAAAAAATTATGCAAAAATCTACATTGTAGATGCAGGTTTCCTAGGCAAAGTGCTATGAATGGTTTAATTTCCATTCACAAGGCAAACTGTGGCAAGACTGACTTACAGCACTTCATTTTAGATTTTTCTAGGCATGCAATGGTACATAGCCCCTAGAGAGAAGATTGCAAAGTTTTCCCCTATCCCAGTTCCAGATTGCCCAGCTTTATGACAAATATCTTGTCTCTGCTTTTTCCGTCAATAAAGTATACATCTACTTGTGCAGAGATGAAATCCTGTATTGAGACTTCCATTTGTATTTTGCGATTCATCACCACTCTGGATTATTGCCTGTAAATGTGCAATATTTCACCATTGATGGAGAGCCTTAGATTTACTTGCTCTGATATTTTCACAGAGGAACAAATTCTTCTCTGACTCTCTTCCATCCCTCCTTGCCAGTTGTGGCTGTGTGCGCAGACCTCATGTTCCTGGTGGAGCTGTGCTTGTACAGGCTTAAGGGCGCTTTTCACAAAGTCAAACTGAATGAGGTGAACTTGGGTGCAGAAGTTGCCCAAGATGCTCATCAGATCATAAATAAAGATACTTTAAAGGTCAGCTGGATTTCTCCACAGCAGGGTCAGGGAGTTGGAGGGCTGAGACCAGGCTCTGACTCTGCAAGGGCCATGCAGGTGCTGTTTGGAGAAAGGCTAGTGGAAGATGTTCAGCTGCAGCCTTGGTGTGGTGTGTGAGGTTGGAGAGTTTGGTCTTGAACATTACTTGCTGTCATCCAGTAATGATGATAGTGGATAAAGGAGGAGCGAGCGCACACTGCATGCTTGCATGGCTGACAATAACATAGTTATAAAGAGAAGGATACCTGATATGGTGAAAGGAAGAGGTGAGCCCTATCATTTGACCTCCAAAATAGATCCATAACATTTTGTGACTTGTATAATGTGCTTGCCTCTCTCCCCTGCCTTTGGCTTCTGGCCATTAATAATACATTGTGTTTCAGTCTTGATGGCACAAGAGAGTTCTGGTATCAGTGAAACAAATACATTTCCCCTTATGAATCTGGGAGCTGGCTGTGTCAGGCCAAATACCAGAAGATAATAATATTAAGATGCTGCCCGCCAAATGGGGGTATTACAGAAGGAGCATATTGTGAGTAGGCATCTGTCCAGCAATAACATGCTGTGCCCCAGGCTGATGATGCAAGGATGGATAGCAGGCAAGAACTGAACTGCCCCATGTGAAACTCCAAGAGGTGCTTGCGGTGCAATATGCTGAATAAAATCCAAGAGTGATTCCAAAAGAGAAAATAATTTTATAGGTTTAGAGATCAGAATAGGGGAATTTTTCCATATATTTTTCTACTTGTGTGAGTGCTAAGTTGAAATTCACAGTCTTCTCCATCTGAAAAGCCTTCCCCTTTACCTACCTGCTTACATGGGCAGCAACCCAGGAGGAGGAAATGCCTTGTGACTTCCACCAGATGACTGGCCCTGTGGGAATCGGGCCGAAGCTTGAAATACCAGTGAAACGTCAGTGTGATAAAATGTACAGATATGCAGAGAGCGCCAAAAAAATTATAAAGCCAGAAAATGCTTAAGGGATTTGCATAATTCATGACAAACGGTACTGATTTATAGGCGGAGTCTGAATTAAATTCACACTTTGCTAAGAATCCTTTACAGACTATTCAAGCCCTCAATGAAACCTAACAGAAAACATAAATGGTACACATAGTACCTTGAGGATTTCATGCCCTGTGATGAACATGTGAATTTTCATGGGTTAATGTTCATTCTCATTCTGTTCAAACACAAGATGAATGACTTGGGCGTTTCCAGAGTATAGGTGAAAATACAGTGACTTATCCCCATGCTCCTTGCTGGCTGAGTTTAATGATCCAGTTCCAGACTGTGTAGGGGTGCGCTGTGCAGGTACTGGCTAGCCGTTTCTTTCCTTTAGTTGCCACGTTTGCAAGCATAGTCCAACATGACAGGTACATATGATGTGTATTTTTACTGCACATCCACAGCCCTAAAAATTTGTGCCTCTGTGATTAATGGAAAAGATGCTTTATTAATTGCCAAAGGCTTGAGAGAAAAAATATTTGTCTGGAGAAGAGATCTGAAGGAGCCAACAAAATGGGGTGACTGACAGGTTTTTTTCCCCAGAGTTCTTGGGATTGTTATGATGTCAGATCTGCATATTATTTATCATGCATATTCTCATCTGTTGTAGGCAGACAACTCCCTTAGTATTAATGGGAGTTGTGCAATTACAAAGCTGAGAACATGTGTGCAGCAGGACTGGGTCACAATGGGACCGGCTGAGGATGCAGTGTCAGTCTGGGATTGGAATGTCTATTTTCCTTGGCTTGTCACAGCCTCATACTGAAGGCAGAAGGAGAAGGTTGATATAAATCAGTGACTCACTCCTTTACTCTTTAGTGAAAATCCCCCTGAAGTCAATGGGAATAGGCCATCATTATGTGAAACCCTGACTTGAGTAGTGTCCTCCTGTGTGCTCTTTGGGTCATGATACCTTTACTCAGACCGAGTAATGCCTTTCTCTTCAATTATATGAAAATTGTTGGGAGTATTTTAAGAGTATAGTACTGTTTGTACTGCCATGCAGACAGCACAATCTGGACTCTTGGTCTTATTAAAGATATTTATGTTGAGTTAATTTTTCCCCTACAGAGCTGAACTTCTCCTTTTTGTTTTGTTCTGTGAAGCCATAATTCAATACTTATGGCAACATAAATCCATATTAAGCTCCAGTATAAGCAGGCATAAATTCCATTGATTTCACTGCCCCATTTACATAGGACCGTGTTTGGTCTGAGAGCTCTTTGTCTTGGAAATAATTGCAATGCAATAAATTTAGGCTTATAACTCAGCTGTTCAATGAAAGGAGAGAATAGGGATTATAGCAAAACAACATCTGAGTTAAATGCAGATAGCTTTGAAAATAAGTAAAATCTGGGATGAAGCCAGTGATGGTATTTTATTTGCCTCAGTCAGCTTTCATTTAAATATCTGAAAACCTTTCCATACATCAATGAAATAAGCCTTGCAATGTCCCTGTAAAGGTAGATGATATTAGCAAATATATTTTCCATTCCCTATTTGATCTTTACCCAGGCAAAAAGCACTGAAATCTGTTGAAAAATTTTGCTGGAAAAAAAGCTGAAAAGGATTTCAGGATTTTGTTCAAAGCAAGTGGAATGGCATTTCAGTGGATGATGTCTGAGAAAGCTGATCCCATTATAAATACCCATGTTTGGATGTAGATTTGCATTTGCAACTTTCATCCCGCAAAAAATTCCAAGCTTTTTAGTGCGTGTGTCAAACAGCTGATGGGGGAACAAGTGTCCAGTGCAAGGGCATCATTGTCATGGTGCTGCTGTTCCCCTGAGATGTTAATGGGGGTTCTCAGGTGCAAAGTGTTAGCGGATCAGTGCGAGGTGGGATGGAGTCCACAGTCCCTTTATGTAGAGTTGAAAATTTGTTTTAGATTGCCTTAAATTTGAGCCTGAGAATGACTTCATTGCGGTGTAGCTGTTGCATGCAAGTTTCTGTTTGTGTTTGCTGGTGGTTTAAAAAAATTCTTGGCAGAAATCTCTTCACCGATGGTTTGTTTGGGTTTTGGTTTTTTTTTTTTGTGGTGTTTTGTTGTCCTCCGCAGGGTATAAGGAAGCATGTGATTGTTTGTATGTCTCAAAGCATCAAGCAATCAAATACAGTACAATCTTAATGTTAGCAGTAGTTTAACAGTTTGAGTTTTAAAATCATGTAAAGGTTAAAATATAGAGTGTTTGCTTCAGCTTTTTTATGTCAATGTATACTGTAGCTGACCTCTCAAAATTCCTTCTAGTCTTTCCCTTCAGTTCAAGCCAAAATGAGAGGGTTTTTTCTGACCACCCTTAATATTTTTGACAGACACTAGTTTCCTGTTTAGGGTGATGTTATCTTCATATGAGTTTCTGCATATGCTAAAGGCAAGTATGCTCTGAGATTATCTGCTCCTGACCCTTTTTTTAAGTTTTAAAAAGTAAGTGTCCATTTGTATGTTTTCAGGCTTGTTGATGCAGTCAACATTTATTAATAGTAGATTCCAGCTGCCAGATTTAGATCTATATCTACATGTCAGCATTCAGATTATGGGAATGCTCATGTCTAAGGTTTTGATTCAGAGCAATGCCTCATTTAGAAAGAAACCCAGAAAAGTAAGATTAGATGCAGTTCCATATACAGACTTAAAAAACACCCACACACACAAAAAAAAACCAACAAAAAAAACCAAAACAAAAAACCCCAAAACCAAACCAAACACAAAACCAACCCACCAAAAAAAACCCGAAAGCAACAGTGGGTTTGGGTAATTTCTGGACTTGAGTATTGAATTGTAGGATGACAGACGTATGTTGTCTGCTTCTCAGAGTCACGTGTAGCCTTTGTGAAAAGACAAAATATATGTACAGAGCATAGAGAAGGGACACAGAGCCTTTTGTCTAAAGAAGGGTAGGCAGAAAAACTTGCGAAAGGGTTATGAAGGAAATGGTTAAGATGATACCTGGACACTTTCCCCAAAGGCTCCGCTCTCTTGCCCTTTTTAAAGAGCTAATTGTTTTTAGGTACAATGATAGGGAAACTGAAGTGTGTGGTTTTGGGGCTGAGAACCCCAAAGGTTGTTACATGGTTGATGGCTGATGGCTTTTCTTAATTATCCTCTTGAGAGGGGTCTGAGCTGGGGTTTTGTGTGTGAATCACGCAGAGTTTGTGATCTTGAGTTCCCTTTCCATCAGCTATTGTACAGAATGAGATGATTTGGCTTACTGCAACAGCAAAGGCACCTGGGAGGGCTGAGAAAATTGATATAAATACTAAGTGGTTTGATGTGAATTCTAGATAATTTACATCCTGCATGGCAGTAAAGCACAGTTAGAGTGTGCTCAGTTACAGAAAACATTGTAAAATCCATGGCTCAGATGTGTAAGAAAATTCCCGCCAGTTTTGTTTTAGTTACCAGTAGTAATTTCTGAAAACTTTGCCTTTGAGTTTATACATTCTCCAGGTACTTACATGGGACATTAATATTGCTTTGTGACAAGGAAGAATGGAGTTCAGTTTGGTTTTTTCAGTCTATACATTTTGACATTGCCAGAGAATGTCCAAGAATGAAAATAAGGTGAAAATAGCAAGTACTGAAATAGAACATGCTGGCACAAATGCATATGTTGAAGATCAGATGACTTGCTGCCTGGTGTCTCCAAGGATGCTGACTTTTTTCCACTGTGTTAGGTTTCCTGAGTTCTTTATAAACTGCATGCCTGATGAGCTTTGTGTCCATCAGCTGTCATGTTAAATACAGTGGTACAGCCCATCCTCCACCTTCCACACAGTCTCTGGCAAAGCAGAACCTGGCTTCATTAACTGCCTAGGGATAATCCTAGGAGGAGTTTTCAGGTGGTGCCCAGCTGGTGTTCATCAGCATCCTTGCAGATATGGCAGGGGCTGTGGGAATGCTGCATTCCAGGTATCCCTGGGCAGCAGAGTTGCCTCTGAGGCCTTTTAGCAAACGGTGCAATGTGGAGCCACCTGAGTCCCTCTCTGCAGACTCCAGGATGGGCAGGTGGGAAAGCTGTCTTCCTTCCCACAGTTGTGTTACGGTATTGTCATGGTTTAACCCCATCCAGCAACTAAGCACCACGCAGCCGCTCACTCACTCCCCCCCACCCAGTGGCATGGGGGAGAAAATTGGGAAAAGAAGTAAAACTCGTGGGTTGAGGTAAGAACGATTTAATAGAACAGAAGAGAAGAAACTAATAATGATAATACTGATAAAATGACAACAGTAACAATAAAAGGATTGGAATGTACAAATGATGCGCAGTGCAATTGGTCACCATCCACCGACCGACACCCAGTTAGTCCCTGAGCGGCGATCCCCCCGCCCCCCACTCCCCCCAGTTCCTAAACTAGATGTGACATCACATGGTATGGAATATCCCTTTGGCCAGTTTGGGTCAGCTGCCCTGGCTGTGTCCTGTGCCAACTTCTTGTGCCCCTCCAGCTTTCTCGCTGGCTGGGCATGAGAAGCTGAAAAATCCTTGACTTTAGACTGAACGCTACTTAGCAACAACTGAAAACATCAATGTTATCAACATTCTTGCATACTGAACTCAAAACATAGCACTGTACCAGCTACTAGGAAGACAGTTAACTCTATCCCAGCTGAAAGCAGGACAGGTATGGTCAAGATGCAAGCCACCACGTTGTAGTGGTATCTCTCTGTTGTCAGGGGAGCACAGGTCTTCACACAAGCTCTTAGTCATCATATTTGACACGCAACCTATTGCAAAGCTGCTTGACAAACATACATCCCAGGATGCTGAACACCTGCAATGTGAATCTTATGGATGCTAGTGCTCTTCTTCCCAAAGGCTATGGCCTCACATTCTTTCTGAGCACACTAGTTAGAAAAAGAAGGAAAAGCTGAGTTACTGTTTTCCTCCTTGAATATAAAACTTACCAGGCTTTGGACTGAACTGCAGAAGTACTGCTTTAGATGCATATCAGAAAAATAGATAGTAGGGCAGCACATGTTTGAAATACACTACATGCTTCTTTGCTTTTCTTTCTTGTGATTTTATTTCGCTTCTGCTTCATTTTCAAATGTCATGTTATAAAGAAATGCAGGCTTGTTTTCATGTTCACATTGTCTTTCTTGAGAAATTCCCGTATAAGTTATCTGGATATGAGGAAGTTTGATCAATGAGCTCTTCAAACATCTCTGTGTTTTTACAGATATCAACGAGTGTGAAATTGGAGCCCATAACTGCGATAGACACGCCATATGTACAAACACAGCAGGAAGTTTCAAATGTAGTTGCAGCCCTGGCTGGATTGGAAACGGTATCAAGTGCACAGGTGAGGGTCACATGCATTTGTATTTATTTGTAAGGTCAGACCAAAACTGGGTCCTAGCAATTCTGAAAAAACAATACCATACCTACAAATTGAGAAGACAAATGGTTATCAAGCTTGTTAGGTTGGTTCGACATGATCTGTTGGAGGACAAATTCTCTGCCATGGTAACTGTGAAATCAGCATTATCTCATGTTTGGCTTGTGAGATGGTAAAAACAGACTGGACCACAGAGAGAGACACCGTGTCCTTGAGGGCAGCTGATTGGAGGCAGTGAGAGGTCTCCTGGTGCTCCCTGTGAAAATAAGATACAGGTCTTAGTTCTGAGAGTGTCCCGCAGCTTCCTCATTCACAGTTACCTTGTCAGACTTCTTTGCCCGCTTTTCCAGTCAGATGACCCCACGTATGTGTGGGTTTTATTATGGAAGATTATTTAAAGTAGAGCTGCTGTGTGCCATATGCTATTTAAAATCTGTATTCATGGTGTGGTTTTTTAACTAATGTTGCCTTTTCCCTTTCCCTTTCCCTTTCCCTTTCCTTCTTTTTTGTTATTTTAAAGATCTGGATGAATGTTCCAACGGAACCCACATGTGCAGCCCACATGCTGACTGCAAAAATACAATGGGCTCTTACCGCTGCCTTTGTAAAGAAGGTTATACTGGGGATGGCTTCACTTGCACAGGTGAGCTTTCTTAGGAAAGCATTGGATGACCGCCAGTGGTCCCTTGCAACCTAAGTTAGTCTACTATTCAATACACAAAAATAGCTTTTAAACATTTGAAATTATTCTCTAGTATGTCATCTTCTATTGTCTTGTACTTCACCTGCGTTGCCATAACTTGAAAGAAATACTGTGTATTATACCTAGTCTAAAGCAGTCACTTTTTTCACTTGATAAAATGCAAGTTTTCATTGAGCTTTTCTTGTTAGTTGGAGTGGGTGGCAAAATATTAAAACAATGCTTGATCATGTAATTTGACTAGTTAGTAAACCAGTCCATTGTCTACCCACCTTCATATTTAAATGATAGGGCACATGCATTAAAATTACTTCATAAAATTGCCTAAAAATGTTTGTTCTTTCCACAAGTGAATGTGTGCTGTCTGCCCTCTTTACTGCATCATCCTGAGAGATGGTGTCAGGATGCAGTGCTGACGTGTAGAATGATGGAAGTAGCTGCTTCTGAAACCTCATTTTTATAAACTGTAAATGTGATAGTAAAACATTACTAGAGAGATGTTTCCCACCCACACTTCGGTCTTCTGCTTTGAAGAACGGATTAGCTCATCTCAGCTTAGTCACCAGGAGGATATCAGTGTTGCTGGTGATGCTACATGGAGGGTGACCTTGTTTGGAATAAAGCCATGCAATAGACAGCTGGTGGGCCAGGTTTTCAGCTGGTGCAAATCAGCAGCACTCTATCAACTACAGCAGGTTTTTATGGCATCTGAGAATCTGGCTCAGCAGGTTTAAGGCTGAATTTGAATCATTCCAAATGATAAATGGACCATGGGATTCTGTTTAATTCTCCCTGTATAATTTACTCTTGAATCTGATTCAGCTTCCTTAGTGGCCTTCATAGCCCAGTGCTCTTCGTTAGTTTCCCATATGATGATTTCCAGGACTCTATAAACTACATCTTTCAAATGGAGTGCTTACAGAGTTTCTGCATTCAGTAGAACTTTTTTTTTTTTTAATTTGTTTACTTTATTGTTCATGGATTCAAGAGGTGCCTGGGACTCAAACTAGAGCACGCAGGTGTTCTGTAAGCCCTCTGCCAAAGCATGCAGCGTTCACCCTGGTAGGTACTGCCTTTGATTTGCCAGCCATGGACTTTTACAAGCTCATACTGTCAGCTACTCTGTTGCAACAAGTAGGGTGTTTTTGTGGTGTATAAAATTTCAGCTAGAGAGTAAGGGCCACAATCTGAAGGGCAGTGTAGTCCGGTAGCAAGGCTCTTTTTCTCATCAGCTGTTAACCTGCAGTTTAATTTTGATCAAGTTACTTTCACCTCAGTGCCACTTTTTCTGTTTGATGTGGAGACTACCTATTACCATATGTTTGCTCATTGCACAGTAAGCCTCTTTTTTCAGTTGCTGCCTCTAGACTTTGCTGTAATAGAAACAATAACTATAATAAAATTCACGTGCTCATTCTGAGTCTAAATTTGACCCTGTGTACTGCCTCCAATTGTTATTAACTGTAGCTACTTTAGGAGTTTGTGCCTCTCTGATTTTCCTTTTGATTAGAAGCTGTATTTTGAACATGTTGGAAATATACCAAGCTGTTACATGTAATAGCCTCTGCACGTAACTAGATTGCAGTTTCTTCTAGAAGTGTTCAGAGCTAATAGAAGGAACACTGCATGCTTCAGCTGAAACAAATGTTTGTGAGAAAACCATGTTTTACTGTAAACCTGCAATTTCTTTTCCTTGTACAGACCTCGATGAATGCTCAGAAAACTTGAATCTCTGTGAAAATGGGCAGTGCCTCAATGCCCCTGGAGGATATCGCTGTGAATGTGATATGGGATTTTTGCCAAGTCCAGATGGGAAAGCATGTGAAGGTAATTCTCTGTAAGCTTTAAACAACACTCAACAAATTCTGCCTTAGTAGTATTTTATGTTTGAAAAACATTACATTTGGTTGCAGTTGTGGTTGTATTGAGAACTACATGAAAATTGTCAATAGTAGTGGCTTTTTTTCAGTTTATACATTTATTATGGGCCTCTAGGTGTTCATCTACCTATTGTATATAGAGAGAATGGCTTTTTGGAGCCTATCTTATGACATATTATTTGTGGGTCTGATTGGTGATCCAAACGGTGCTGTCAGCTGCCATTTCATCTTAGTCATTTGTACCAAGTTCTTCATTTTATTCGTAACAGTTAAACAGGAAAATGTTGTTACTTTGTCTTGGTGTATATGAAGCTGAAAAACACTGATTTGGTAGCTAATACAATGAACATGCTTTGAGAGCTTCTGTGAGGTGCAGAATCAGAGTCTGAAGCCTTGCAGAAAGTTTATATGACCACCCAAAAAAATATCCCAGGAGTATTTGTTCAGTTTTGAAAGTGAGTTGTCACTTAACTGTTTACAACTCATTCATAAGAGCTTTGAATATGCAAATATTCACAAAAATAAAATAATAAATGTTACCAACATGATTAAGGTCATATGTTTGATTGTAACATTTGAAATCCTCAGCTGATGTAATGCTAATCAATTAAGTCAGTCAAGAAGCAGCAGCCATATCATCTGATAGTAATAACTCATAGTAACTGGTGTTTGATGGAGTTCATAAGTACATCACTATAAATAGGATTTTTTCCCCTGAAAAGTGTTCTGTGTATTTTTTTTAGTAATCTACCAAGAGAAATAATTTGAGAGTGAATTTTTGTGTAAACTAAAACAATATTAGGTTTCGTAATGTTTCATGAAACAATTTATTTTAAAGCCTTTTAGCTGACTTTAAATAGCTTATATAGAGCCTAGCTCCTGTTGCTAAAACAGAGTTTCCTTGATGTCTCAGATGTGTACACTAAACACAGTATTTTAAGGTCCTTTGTAAAAACACACTTTTTTATTGTATCAAATTGGTTGTTCTTTGTGCAGTGCATATGGCATTCAGTAAATACTGAATCATATGCAGTGATTTGGATAAAAGGCACAAAAGTGAGCTCTGCTTGCCAAACTTAAGATCTGTCAAATGCAGAAACCTTTGGGCACAAGCTTTTCCTTTGCTGATGTCCAGCTTTCTGCAGATGACTGCTGGTTTAGAATAAACTTCTTTTTTTTTTTTTTTAAAGCATGTCTGCTGCCATGTTTAATTTTGCTACTTGTCAGATTAGCCCACTAATAAGTTCAGATTGTTTCTGTTATGGCTTCCAGAGACACTGGAAAGAGCCTTTTGCCTAAAAAAAGGTTATGAATTAGGTTCCTTAGGTTCCAAGCAAATCTTGCATGTTATTTTTTCTGGTCTTAGACAGTGTACAGAAGCAGTTGGCTTCCAGATCCATGTTTTCTGAACCTTTTTGCAGTTCTCTGTCTATATCTCAAAAAGATACGGAAACCTTGTATTTTTCCCCTTCTGTTCCTCTATCAGATATTGATGAGTGCTCACTTCCTAACATCTGTGTCTACGGTACTTGTCATAACCTCCCTGGACTTTTCCGATGCGAGTGTGAAGTGGGCTACGAGTTGGACAGAAGTGGTGGTAACTGCACAGGTAAAGATAATTTTGTACAACATGCTTTTTAGCTTTATGTTAGTGTCATGGTCAGCTCCTTAGGATATTCTTTTAAAAAGCTATACAAATCAGACCGGATATAGGAAAATATAGACTTCCCTACTGTATAATACAGGATTTTCCTTCTTGCCTTGTGTACACTCCTCTTCCCCCTTCTTTGTCAACCTCTGATATCCCATTAGCTTAAGAGAAGAAGGTCAAAAACAGAGCAGAGAGAACCCCTCTGTCTGTCCACATCTCCCAGGCAGAGCTGTGTTGTGCCTTGTAGTTTCCATTCAGTGTACTGGATGCTAAGCTATAACCTTGTCGTGTATTTTTTCCTTTAAGTATTTTTTTAGTAATTTATTTGAATTTTAGTTTGTAGATTGGTTTTCCAGGAAAAACACTTGCCCCCTCCCACCCCCAATCAAATGATGAATTCATCTCAGACTACTGTTATTCTAAAATGTGTATGTACTTTTTTAGAGCTTTCTGGAGATCAGTATCTCATAACTAATGGATTTGTGGTGGTCAGCGTATGATATGTGATATATCGATGGTTTGCACTGTCCTTGAGTATTTGCTTGCCACATGCTGTTTTTTCTTGCAGATGTTAATGAATGTGCAGATCCCACAACCTGCATTAGTGGCACGTGTGTCAATACTGCTGGTAGCTACACCTGTGAGTGCCCTCCTGATTTTGAGCTGAATCCCACCCGAGTTGGATGTGTTGGTAAGGGATCACTCCTTATGTTATTTACACATGAAGTTGCACAGAGGGGCTGCAAGGCTAGCTGCTTGGGAATAAAGTCCCAGGTCATGGAAAAGGGCTGGAACAGGCTCTCCAACTCCCACCCTACTGCCCCTGGCTTAGAAGTTGTAATAGTGCAGCAGGAGTATACCCAGAGTAATGTAGCATGCCAGCAGTGCCTGGCTGCCAGAACCAACCCCTTGGGGCTTGTTACAACTGTCCACAATTTACAGCAGGAATGAGACAATTTTAAATTTCCACAAGCTTAAACTAACATCCAGCTGGCCCCAAGATGGCAGGCAAATTAAGTTGCGGTGTAAAGCCACCCATGCTCTTGGGACCATTGAGCGCAGCTTGGCTAGATGCAGCTTCATGACCAATGGAAATGCTCTTGTATTAGGCTCCAACTGCTTAGTAATCCTCTGATATTTTTTGGCTTCTTTTGTTTGTTTAAGAGGATGTAGGGATGCACCTTAAATTCAAATGTATTTGAAATTCCTAACATTTAGTAGATGCATTCAAGCTTGTTAACCTCAAGGAGAGGAGAAAGCGGTGAGTTTCTGGAACTGGAAGGATGTACAAATGCAAATGAAAATATGAATCAAAATGAGAAAAGGCCTGGATGAACTGCCCTTGGTTGTGCTGAATAAATTGCCTACTTTGTGAGAAGTCCAACAAAGCCAAGGAATGGGGCACTACCATCCTATCTAAGTGGGAAAAGCTGGGCCCTCCTGGGCAATGCAAGTTACTTTCTTTGGCTGTCCTACAAGAAATGAGAGCTATCTGAAGGTATCCCTTATCCTGAAATGATGTGTTTTGTTTTCCTCCCTCATAAGATGTGTTTGTCATTATGTGCATTCTGAATAGATACACGATCTGGCAACTGTTACCTGGACATTAAAACTCGTGGAGATAATGGTGGCACCTTCTGCAGCAATGAGATTGGAGTGGGTGTTTCCAAGGCCTCCTGTTGCTGCTCCCTGGGCAAAGCTTGGGGAGTTCCCTGTGAACATTGCCCGCTTGTGAACACAAGTAAGTCAGCTTTCCTAGGTTAAACACAACAATACAATGTGTTTGTTGGTTTTTTTCCTAATTTAGCCAGGTAACTCAAATACCAGTGTAGTCATTTGTTGTGTACATACAAGGGACAGGTTTCCACGGTCTTAACCAAAAACTTTACTGTCTTTCAAAAAGATTATTTAGTCAGAATATTATTATCACTTCTGAGCAAGTTTGCTGTTACACAAAAAACTACATTATGAAATGGAATAGCAGTTAATGCTACAGCGTAAAACTTAATGTTTATATCTGGTTACTTTGTTACTTTAAATTACCTGTAATAATCTGATTAATTTTCAAATATAAGTGTGCTGAAAATGTTTCTACTATTTTAGGTTCATAAATTTATTTTGTTTTCAGCTGAATATAAGGTTCTTTGCCCTGGAGGGGAAGGATTCCGACCAAACCCTATTACAGTTATATTAGAAGGTAATGTTTACATTTTCCTGTATTTACACATCTAAAATTATGAAACTCTTCAGTGAGTGTTGTTTTTTCATGAAAGAGCATGAACGAAATGTTTGTCATTTTGTTTGAACAGATATTGATGAATGTCAAGAACTGCCTGGACTTTGCCAAGGAGGAAAATGTATTAATACATTTGGTAGCTTCCAGTGTCAGTGTCCATCAGGGTACTATTTGAATGAAGAGACTCGAGTGTGTGATGGTACGTAGCCTTCACTTAACTAGTCTTCTGCTTTTGTTCTTAGAAAATGATGACTGATCAAAATGCAGAAGAATTAATGTGTCCTTGAAAAGGAACATAAGCAGACCAAGCAGTGTAAAGCTTAAGAGTGGGAAAATTGGAACAAGTTGAAGTCTTGCATCAAAACGGAGAAAATTCCTTCTTGACCACGTTGAAATATATGCAAATTTTTGTTTACAATGATCAGATTTTGATCAAAACCAGAAAACCCAACAATTTTTCTTTAAATAAAACAAAATTTACTAACCAGCTATAAAACATAGCTGTTTGGTAATGGGTAATGAATATGCAGTCAAATAAAGAGCAAACTTGCTCCATGAGTCTGCTGGGCTGGTTACAGTGTGTCCATGCCTTTCTTCCACTGCTTATTTTCTCTCCTGCTGATCTCAATTTCCAATTGAAAACATTGGTTGTACTGCAAAACACTTTTCCTTCCCCTAGCACAGTCAGTAGTACATGTTCAGGTTGTACTGGATATAAAACTTTAAGCAACCTATCAAGTCCTTAAATTTCCCATTGCCCAGGCTGACTTCAGCCTTCCAGACTGTTAATAATGTTAATATAGTGCCTATGATATGCCAAACACTGCAGAATTAGAAAAGATTCAGGTCCTAAATTAAGGCTGAACCAAGGTGCTTCATCCATATTGTGCTTAGGAAGCTCAACATATGTTAAAGAGGAAATCTACCTCTATATTTTTCCTTAGTGGTATGTCAAAGCTACTTTAAAATGGTAAGGCTAGTGAAATACATTTGAACTTTTAGGAACTGAGGTGTTTTGGGTGTGGTGTTGTGTTTGGGTTTGTTTGGATTTTTTTAAACAAAGGTTAAAGTCTCTTGATGAAGTAAA
The DNA here is from genome assembly GCF_964188355.1 of Buteo buteo. Lineage (NCBI taxonomy): Eukaryota > Metazoa > Chordata > Aves > Accipitriformes > Accipitridae > Buteo > Buteo buteo. The sequence continues at coordinate 27,380,520 of NC_134183.1, forward strand.
CATGACATCTTGTGTTGGGAAAATTGTTCCTTTTCCCCAGTCAAACAGACCTGAACCATCCAGTCAGTCTGTTTTAGCACCATTACTTATTGAGATGGGCAGTCCACAGAGAACAGCTTTGGTTCTTGCCCAGATCTGGGAATCCAGAATGGATGAGATCCTCAAATACTACTTTTGTGCAACAGGTGCAAAACCTAAATTGCTTTCTCTGAGCTGCCTAGACATATCAGAGTTCCCATCTTCACGTCACAGCCAGGCTTTCCACGGCCACCTGTGCCACCACTTCCTTTGCTATGTGGGCTTCACTCCACCATGACCTGACTCAGAGCCTCTTCAGCTCTCTTCCACCAGCACCTTCCTACCTCAGTCTTTACTGAGACATTTTCATTCTCAGAAGCACAATACGAAAGCTTCTGGGGCCACTCACTGCCTTTTTGTTCTCTTCTAGATGTGAATGAGTGTGATACACCTGGCATTTGTGGACCTGGCACGTGTTACAATACTGTTGGGAACTACACCTGCATCTGTCCTCCTGATTACATGCAAGTCAATGGAGGAAACAACTGCATGGGTATGGGTTGTTGGTTTTTTTTAAAGCTTTATCTTAGTGCTTGGAGCCAGGGCTTTACCAGGCACAAATCAGAACTCTTTCTCTGAATTTAGTTGTACAAGAATTAACTAAATGAAAGATCAAGCTTCTTTCATTAATTTTATTAAATAAAGCAAAGCAGATCAGTTTTAATACAGATCTTTCAGGACCTCGTCAGAATTTCTCCTTTAATTTGATATTTTCTGTGTTCATCCCTTCCAAGTTTCACTTCAGCTTTAAAAGCTTCTACATGTGAAACACAACTGAAATTACACAGACTTCACAGAATGAAGTCACAAACTGTGTACAGTTCTTAGGGGGAACCATAAACTAGCTTGTATTTTTCAGTGTTGGGCAAAAGGCCAATATTGAATCCTTTGATGAGTCTGATCAGTGTTACAGCTGTGTTGGTTGCTCTTGAATATTTGTATTGCAAACACTTTTTCATACTTTTAGAGTAATCTTCTAGGGACAAGCTGTTCTGTAGTATTCTACGGTGCTGCAGCATCTACTTGACAGGGGTCTAAGAAGTATGTATTTGAAGGAGGTATCTCCTAAGCCCTTCAGGTAGATCATCTCCTGTAAGAGTTGCTAATGCATTGGCCTGGATTCTTCTTCATTTTCACAGATATGAGAAGAAGTTTGTGTTACAGAAATTACTATGCTGACAACCAAACCTGTGATGGTGAGCTGCTCTTTAACATGACCAAGAAAATGTGCTGCTGTTCCTACAACATTGGACGTGCATGGAATAAGCCTTGTGAACAGTGTCCTATCCCGAGCACTGGTACGTTTTTGCCTTGCAAAACTATTTGAAAGTCTTGGTAACATCATAATTAACTACTAGCGGGTGTAACATCATAATTAACTACTAGCGGGTGTAACATTGTTAGAGATGCTATGTCTTTGTCTGCTCTTGTATGTCTAAAATGAAGGGATTAGTTACTTTTTTGGCCTGCAGGTGATCAGCCCTAGTCACAGTGAAGGCATATATGGAATGGTTTGTGTTCATGCTGCTGGGCCATGCCTCCTTTGTGCCAGTTTCCCTTTCTGGGAGACTGCATGCTCTACATTGGTTAATCTGTCTCTTTGCAAATGCTTGTTGATCCAGTGTTGAGGCACTGACCAAGGTTTTATTGGCATTGCTCCAACAAATACGGTGTCTGCTGTGCTGTGCCTTGACTGCTGATTGCCACAAAGGGCCTTTGTGGTAACCATGGGTTTACAGAGGTACCTCGGTCTCTTCTGAGAATGATCTGTGTCAATCAGCTAAATGTAAGATGTCGGAGTTTCTGGGCTAATTGTATGAGCATATAGGATTCCTCCACACTAGATAAGACTCTGCAGAGTTGAGCCCAGGACATCCCGCTCTGGTTCGAGGTGGTTTGCTTCAAGAACAAAATCTGTAGATGGTTATTCAGATAACGTCCAACTTACAGTTCAGGTTTTTAAAATTCAGATCTGGCCTTGTATGCAAAAACTGTAATGCACAGATATAAGCATATGCAAAGCAAAATCAGCATATGATCCCAAGCCTTCTACGTCTTTTTATTTGCTAATTTCAATGGCCTTTGAATGAGAACCCAAGTGCGTACTAAGCACATCACATGGTGAGCCTTGGGGAAGGGTCTGCATACCTCTATGTGCCTTGCAGGTGCTGAAAGAGTAGAAGAATTTTCTTGGGCAAAGGATGTAATGAATTTTTGATTGTTGATTAATTCCAAATAATATAATTGCTGCTTTGTTTTCCTGTTGCAGATGAGTTCTCCACACTCTGTGGAAGTCAAAGGCCTGGCTTCTTCATTGACATTTATACAGGACTACCAGTTGGTGAGTTGTAATTTCTGTTTTGAACTAAATTCCATGCTACCTCTGCCCAGGGAAGAGGGGAGGTTTGTTTTCCCAATTATTTTTTTCATGGGAGGAATAACGACTAAACAGTGTAATGGAGTTCAACCCTCCCTTTAAATGAGCCTACAAACTTTCTGCCTAGCTCCTCCTAGCTGGCAGCAATGATAATTGCTGCTTGTAATCAAGGCAACATAAAGTTCCAAGGAAACTGTAATCAGGCCTACTACATGAGCAGGGCACAGATAGTGAGAATAAGAGGTCTGGGACTAAGGCCAACCAGCATTTGGTCTGAGAGGAATTCGGAGTCTTTCCTTCAAACGAAAGCAGAGATTTAATCTGACATTTCACATCAGTCCCCCTGTGTATTGGTTTGACACAAAAATCCTTTTTACTGCTCAGCTGGAATATTTCTTACATATGTTATTGTGTGTAACATTTGAATCGTGAGTAACAAATTGCAAAACAAAAAGAGGGAGAGAATGAGGAATTCTAAGACAAGGAGTTGAGTAAATCCCTAATGGGACTTCCTTTTGTTTTTATTCACACAAAAATGCAAATAAGAAGCAGATAATGTGCCTTGTAACAAACATAGGCAGCAGCATACAGGCAGTAATCAGGTGCTTTAGCATTAAGCTGTTGCTGTGATGCAGTGTTCAGCTAGTTAGATGGAAATAATTCTAGTAAAATGGGGGATGTAATTTTTAAAGAAGGTACAGAAATGTACAGTATTTATTTTTTACCAGGTCATTGCTTAGAAGCAAAGTTCCCCCTTCTAGCTATTAGCATTAGCCCAAATTGTTGCCGAGCCTCATCAAGCTAGTTGGGCCATTCATCAGCTGGGAGACCTTGAGTCATGCTAACATGCATATGTAAAAGCTGCATCTGTAGCAATCAATGTGTGTGCCAGGAGTGCTGCACTCCCTTATATAATCAGAGGACTCAGAATTACAGAATCTAATGTAGGAAATGAAAGGTTTGATCCAGCAGCAAAATAAAAAAAACCCAAAACATTATCTGATGGAAACTCATGTTAGTTGACAATTTACCACCATATTCTCTGTCTTATGTACATCAGTGCATGTGGCATTTTTTACTAGAGGGAGAGGCTTTGGAGGAGTCTCTGAACTCTCTCATGTTGTCAGAATATTAAAGATGTGTAACTTAAGGACCCAATAGGCAAGACACATAATTGTAATAGCAGCTGGGTTTTTTTCTGCCTAAATCAGTTACTTAATCCAGGTGTATATAGAGCATTGGCAAACCCTGGCTTCCTGGCTTAATAAATCTAATTAATAACATGTTGGCAGCACTTCAGATGTTACCTGGCATTGGCACTTTCAAACTGTTACATAAAAACATGAAAGTCTTTTTCAGATTAGCAAGGGTAAACCAGTGCAAAACTAATTCTGACAAGTGTTTGCATTCAGTCGTGCTCTCCTGTATTAAACCAAAGACAGTGACGTTCCCTCTGTTTGGCTTTTGCTGATAACTCCACTGTAACGCTCAGGAAAATGAGGAGGTTCACCAGGGCTGTGGGTGGGAGACAGGAGGGAAGGATGTGTGCTACCCTCTGCATTCCTGTGTGGCAGGATATATCTTCACTACAGTGAAGAGTCAGAACCTGAGGATATACGAAATATCTACATTTCCACAGTTTGGAATGACTCACTGTCTATCGCAGTTGGGAACATTCTTATGCTCGCATTATGTTTGGTAATTCTCTTAAGGATAAATGCATAAGGACATATTATGTAGCAGAAGATTTCATGAAGTGCTGTTTACAAGTATTTAAAAAAATTTCTTCTTCCAGATATTGATGAATGCAGAGAGATTCCTGGAGTGTGTGAAAATGGGATCTGTATAAACATGGTTGGCAGCTTCCGATGCGAGTGTCCTGTGGGTTTCTTCTACAATGACAAGCTACTGATCTGCGAAGGTAGAGTGCTGATCTCATTCAGAGAAATGGGATTTCACCAGCTGGCAATTCAGACACTGGCAAATCTGATATACTTGCAAGTCCTCCTTAATGAGGGAAAAATACTGATACCAGTGTAATTATGTTAATTCAGACATGTAGAATTCTTTTGCATAGAAAATACCAGATTTTCCATCAGACATCTAAGGCCTTGAAGGAGCATGAGTCAGCAGTCATGGGAAGAAACATTGTTTTTCACATTTGACAGCAGAGCCAAGAAAAGAGTAGTAGTCTTGAGTCAGATCATGAGCACAATTTTTTTTTAATTCCAGGATATTTTTTTCTAATGGAACAAAGATTTCTGTAAATAATAAACACATGATAATTTCTTTCCAATTTAAACATTTCGTAACATTGTATTAGTTTAATGGAGAAACTAAAGTTTGAAACAGCAGTATGAATTGCCATCATTCTCTGGTGTGGGTTATGACTGCTGACAACATGGGTGCTGCAAGCAAGGCATTGAGAGCTTCGAGTAGAAGCATCTTCTGTATGCTGCTTCTAACTGAAACACAGTTACATTTCTAGGGAAATAAGGATATCTTTTTGCAGCATAAGTAAGGAAAATTGGTCAAAAATTTTTGCCTAAAATTTTGTGGTGGTGTTTACATTGAAAGCTACTAATATCCAACAGGGATCTTGATGCTTTGTTATGATCAAGGGAGATTCTCATAATCTCCAGTGGAGACCTATGCAGACATAGCAGCTTACTTATTCTGATCACAGTCTTAAGACTGAAATCCACCCAAGTGAAGTATTGCAGCAGGCCTTTCATGGGCCCTCCAACGCCTTCAGAAAACCATTATATAAATTCTCTAAATAGGAATGAATTTTACAAATGGAACATGTGGGTTTGGGGTCATTTCAGGGAGATACCTAAATGTAACCAAGTATCTACTTTTATCAGTATATTTATTTTTTCAGAATTAGGAAGAAAATCCTATATTTGGGTAAGGTAATACTCTTTACACTAAAAACAAGGTGGTTTTGGTGTCCTTCTAGTGCCAGCTTACCATAACAACCAAATTCCTTTTTTGTATTGACAGATATCGATGAATGCCAAAATGGACCAGTGTGTCAGCAGAATGCAGAATGTGTCAACACAGCTGGTAGCTATCGTTGTGACTGTAAACCTGGCTACAGGTTCACATCAACTGGCCGCTGCACTGGTGAGTACTTCTGGCTTGTTTGTGTGAGGGTCTGCAAAAAGTAGTAGATGTTTTAAAAGAAGTCTAAAAAAATAATCTCTCCTCTTCAGAAAGATGGTATAGCCCAGGAGGCTCCAAGAATCCTCCTCTTAAAGCCTTTTAGGGCATCCTATAAACATTCTGGTAATTCCCAGAAGGCTGAAGGGCCCATCTCAGAGGCATAAATGAGAGTTAATCACCTGAGTAGGTGTTTGTCTTCCGCTTTATCCCACCAACAGCAAACATTTTTCTTTAGCCCATGTTGTGTCTAGGGAGGGAAGACCAATTGATTCACTACCTTTTGACTAACTATTTTCTGACACTAAAAATTAAGTTGCAGTCCTGACAGGGACCTTCCTCTGCATAAATTCTTTGATTTTCATTATAATTTCCTAGATGTGTTTTAGCAATTTATTTGCCACTTGTATTTTTGCAAATAACTCGCTGCTTGCTGCGGTGTCTGCTGATAAGGTGGACTTATCTGCTAGGCCATATGCAATAACTAACTTAAAAAGCTTATTGTTAAACTGCAGTTCTCTAATCTATTTGCTTTCTTACAATATCGTAGTCCAGAGAGGCCTTCATGTTATCTTGATTACTTGAAGAATTGCAGAGATTTTAAAGACTGCTGTGGGCCAAGCAGCTGTAAATATTATATACATTTCTGAACAAAATAATAATTACAACGGAAACTGGTAACACTTTCCTTGGGTTTTTGCTTCTGAGTACTGGAGTTTTAGGAAGTGTACTTTTCCCTGCAGTGTGGTTTTTCATTGTTTTATGTGACCCTTGAGGGAAAAGGGTGTACGGGCAACCAGAACACTACTATGAGAACTAAAACCTTGTTTTGTTAAGCTATGCAGTGGCACATGTAAATATTCAATATGTTCCTAATGTAATTGTTGTTGTTATGGGTTCATTAACAGCAGTACAGGAAGAGCCAGGGAAGGTTCTGATATGGGTTACAATACCAAACATGACTTGGCACAAACAGTAATACTTCCCTGTATTTTGCTCTGATTTTATATTTAGTGAAAATAAAATTACACAATTAGAGTCAAAATAAAAGTGGTTGATAAAGTACTTGATCCAGCAAAGTAAGGAAATTCCCAACCTCTCTGCTGAGAGCAAAGATTGCTAAGCACCTTGCAGTATTGGATCAGTCATGCTACTGCATGGAAAATGATCACACCCCAGTAGTTTATATGCTATTGAATCAAAACTGCTGTATCACAGCCACTAGTACTAAGAGTACTGCATTTATCTTACTATCAAAATAGCATTCTTCTGGTGCTACCTATTGTGGTATAATAAATAATTTTTCATATAAACTCTTTTTTGGCACTTAAGACAATTCTGCCTTCCGATTTTTTAAAAAGTTACAATGTTCTCTGTTTACCCCAAAAGAAGTGACTTATCCCTGGGACTTTAACTCAGTATTCATTTGCCCACAGAGCACCAAAGAGAGTCATAGTTTTTCTTTCATCTCCACTCTCCTGAGCTGCGAAGATTAGGAGTTCTTAAGACAGCATGTTATCCAGCATTGGTTTTCTTTCTGCCTCCTTTAGACTCTAAATAGCAGCAGTATCATTAATAGCATTGGGAGAGCTTGGTCCTCAGTGAACACCCATCCAAAGTTACTAGTGGCCCCAATTGATGTACAGTAATCCTGGGAATGGCGGCTATCAGGATTGTCTGTGTGCCAAGTAGAGTGTAGAGAAGAGGCAACAGAGGCAGGAAAACAAGATTTAGTACATGAAGTTCTTTGCAGTTGGGAACAACCTGACTCTTAGTTTTGCAATGAACTGGGAATGGTTTGGTAAGAAACTGCATCTGCTTTGCTTAGATTGCATGAAAAAGAAAATTACTGAACACTAAAATCTAATCTATTCTAATACAGGTGCTGCTTATGGCAGCATCTCAGTTGTCATATTTTGGAGCTGCAGCAGGTGAAACAACAGGTAGCGTATTGAATCAAACCAGCTCTTGTTGGTGATGAGATCAACAGAAGGACCTCATTTGATCATGTTTCTGATTTGTCACAGAAAAAAAAGTGCTGGACAGTGAACATTTTGGTTTTTAATATTTTGTTTTATTTACTATTGATAGAATCCTGGATTCTGCCCGAAAGCATTCGTAACAAGAGTAGTAGGAAGCAGTCAGCTGTTGAACTAGTGTAATAGATGCCCTGCTATTGTAAGGCAGCATATCACATGGTGGCAGGATAGCTTTCCCCATCTCTCTGTAGAATTATGCAGTTGAGTGTTTGCTGCTGTTGGCAAAATATTTTCTGACTCCATATAGCAGTAACTCTTCTTGCTGTTTGAGCTTTGTCTGCTTTACAGGATCATCACATTGCATGAGAAGCATGGATGCTACAACACATATGTATACATGTACCCATTTTATCTCTGCATAATGAGTAGATAAATCTACAATGCATTTTACCTCTGTAAGCTTAGTGAGAAAAGTGTGGGATTCATCTCCCTTTCTGTTTTCTGTGATTTCTGTGAGTTAATCAAGCAATTTATGCTATAATCAAACATAGCTAAAAGCAAGTAGTTGTTTTCATGAGAAGGATACAAACTATGAATTCTGTGTGGCTTTCATATCTGCTGCAGTCAATGTAGAACGCTCCGAAATCTCCCTATACAATTTCATGTAATTAATTCTACTTTTCAAAGCCATGGTGATATGCTTTCCCTCCAGCAAGAATTTGTGTTTGGTAAATATCATTTTTACACTACATTTTTTTCAGCTCCACTAATGTTGGAAAAGGTAGTTCACAAGCGAATAGCCCCATTTCTGAGATTTACTTAGTAATGCTTTTGTCATTAATAAATTAAAAATACTATTTTAGATTAGGGCCATGCACTGGATTCTAACTATCATGGTTGCTGCTAATACATCTTTCCACCCCTGTAGTCTAGAGGCCTTAACTTTCACTGTGCCTCTTTGTTTTCAGATCGGAATGAATGTCAAGAAATTCCCAATATCTGCAGCCATGGGCAGTGTATTGACACTGTTGGAAGTTTCTACTGCATTTGTCACAATGGATTCAAGACCAATGATGACAGAACAATGTGTATAGGCAAGTATATAAAATTAAGCTGTACTTAGGCTTCCATTATGACAGTTAATTAAGTCTATCCTCTCTGTCATAAGGAGTTGCGTTACAAGAACTGAGATTGTGAGCCATTTACCACCAGGCAAAAGGTACAAAAACACCATAGCTGGCAATTAGAGATGACAGGAAGCTGATAATGAATGAAGAACATCTCATTACAGTAGAGTGAACCTTTAAAAATACATATCCTGTCTAATGAACTGCTAATGCTTTCATTTTTCAGTAAAATGTTCCATTCTTCTCAGAATTTTTGAAGCATCTTGTCTCATTTATTCCTTCAGGCAAGAAATTTAATAGATGAATATTGCAATGCAGCAATTGTATGCAGCCTGCTTGTTAACAGAGTAAGTGAAGGGTAGATGTCTTGCCAGAAGAGTGCCCTTTTCAGAAATGGAGTCATCTTCATAAAGAAGGAAATTCTGTATTTAACCTGTTCACAGCTGTTAGTGTAGTGTCTGTTGTCTGAGCAAGATGAGGAGATTTCAGAATGCTTCTGATTAAGGATAGCTTAGACTTCCATTGGGAAGGGTGAGATAGGACCCACAGTAAGATAAATGATTGTTGGACCCTTCATTATTTTTGTAGATGTTAATATCAAGTGTATAAAGCTATGTAAAATCTTCTTTTTGGGAGATACAATAATCTTTTTCCCTTCTATTCACTCTGTTGGCAGTGGATTATTTCTCTGGCCTGTGGGATAGCTACAGGCTTTCCTTTTCCCATCAGTGATTAAAATTCTGGCTCCTTGTTTTTTCTCCTTTGTAGATATTAATGAGTGTGAGAGAGACGCCTGCGGCAACGGAACCTGCAGAAACACCATTGGCTCTTTCAACTGCCGCTGCAATTTGGGGTTCATCCTCTCACACAACAATGACTGCATAGGTAAGGAGTGCTGAGACTGGTTACATGTTTCTAAGACTTTCTACTTCTAATGCAACTACCATTAGTACCATCTTCTCTATTGAGTTAGGATCACACCTTGCGTGATTAAAGACAAAAACTGATTTCTTCAGTCTGAAAAAGGGCCTCTTTGATTATGCACTCCTCACTTTTCTATAGCCACTTAAGTGTTTGCATGTGATATATGCCATTCTTTTTTTTTTACTCTTGCTTTGACAATTTTACAACATAGACCAATAGTGATATTTTCCCCTCACTTGCTTTTGAAACGGGATTATTTATGTGTTATCAGTTACCATGCCAATATAGTGGAAACAAATCTCACCTACCCAATTTCACTTGTTGTAGGTGTTTCTTACATAGCTTTCAATGTTATTTTTCTTAGATGTTGACGAGTGTGCAAGTGGAAATGGAATGCTCTGCAGGAACGGTCAGTGTGTGAACACGATCGGGTCCTTTCAGTGTCTTTGCAATGATGGCTATGAGGTGGCTCTGGATGGAAGGACTTGTGTTGGTGAGTGCTTTCTTTTAGGGTAGGAAAAAACGTGCAGCAAACCTTGAGGAGATACTCTTAGTAAAACAGTAGAAGAGGTCAGAGAAAACTGTCACACTATTATCATTGTACCTAGCAGAAGAAAACAATGACAAGAGGACGAGAAGACGACTCTTCTGCTCCTAGGAAGTTCCACCATCAGTTTGATGGAATCGAAATTAAAGCAGCCTCAGCCACAGATTTATTGAGATAATAGCAATTATCTCAAATAAATTTACTTTCTTTTCTTTTAGATGTCAATGAGTGTGCACTGGAGCCTGGAAAATGCTCACCAGGCACGTGTCAGAACTTGGATGGGTCATTCAGATGTATTTGTCCTCCTGGATATGTCCTGCAGAATGACAAATGTGAAGGTGTGTACAGAACAATTCTTTTTCTGTCCCTTTTCTAGCTACTCACAGTTGTTACCTCTTCCCTCTGCATCTAAACATGAGTAATGTTTAGTCTTTTGTGACAGTGTACAGTTCTGAACTGTAGCCACTAGTAAGTCACTAAATTCCCAGAAAAAGTCTCACCAACTTTTGTTTGAACCAGAACTACCTGATCTAATCCCAAGAAAAATCTAATCCCAGGCTGTTTGGTTGATGGTACATTGCTGAGATTTGCCCACTGGATGAGGATTTGAAAACTAACCCTAGATTTTTGCACCTGGATTTCTTGTTTCTCTTTCTGTCTGTTCTTTTTGCTTGACCTTTTTGTTTTTCAAATCTGTTAGATATCAGTGATGATGTAAGGTTACATTTTACGTAGTACAGCTGCCAGTGTAAATGTTTTTATTTCTCATCTCTTTAATTACTTTTCTTAAAGACATTGATGAATGTGTGGAACAGCCAGAAATTTGTGCCCTGGGCACTTGCAGCAACACTCCAGGCAGTTTCAAATGTCTGTGTCCAGAAGGCTTTGTGTTGTCTTCTACAGGAAGGCGATGCCAAGGTAAGTTCATTCCTATTTTCTGGCATTTCAAAATTTGTTTGCTGTTTTATAAAAGCCTTATTAGCTGCCTGTTTTTAATATAACAAGGAGACTCTGACTCAAACAGTGTTTTTCACAAGAAAACATGATAATTCTGTAGTTGGGGCCAGGTTCTGTCTCTCCCTACCATCTGTTTGTCATTAAAGAGAACATTGCAATAAAAGGGGCGAAGGTAATGTTAAATGCACCAGGTTAAGTGAGGAAATGATGTTCCCCTGCAGCCCTTTCTTGCACCCCTGGAAGAAATGTTGAGGCTACCTGGACTCTGTATAGACTGTGGCATGTCTGACAGGGAGACAGAGCACGAACACAGGCAGGAGACTACTGCAATGCACTGCTAAAGGCAGCATTTCCAGGAATAAGGCTGTTCTTAGTACTTATCAAATTCACAGTAACATTTGTTATATGCTATTCCTCTCCACAAATGTGTGGGTAGAAGAAAGATCAATGGAAAAAATTCTTAAACAGTGTTGTGTGGTCAGTAAACACCCATCTGCTTAGAAAAGTCTGAAGCATCTTTTGGCTTCTAGATTACCACATACACTGTTCAGAGCTTAAACATGGGCACTAAGACAGAGATCAGATGCTAAAAGCTGAACATCTAGTAATGAAAAGCCACAGGTTAGTTTATTTTGTGGATAAAGAACAAGCACAGCAAATTAGGGAGTGAGTTATTTTAAAGACTTGAGAAATTATTAAATAGATACATCATTAAATGTCCTATACACGGTGTGCACAGTGGGAACCACAGATGGCTAAGACCTTTATAAGGACGTCTGTAGTTAGGCTTGGCACAGAACGGTGATGCTTGTTGACACCATAGTGAGTTCTTCACTTCACAGTGTGCTATGTGAAACTGTGGTTTTGGTAAAAATGAATCCAACCTGCAGTGAACGTTCATCCAAGTCTCCAAACCACCATGCAGTTTGGCACAGTTACTTCACTCAACTTCAAGAAAGCAGCATGGCTGTTTTAGCTGTGCTTTTGTAGCGTGTGTAAATGAGGTTTCTTCAGTCTGAGGGTGTTGTTCTCTTCAGGTAAGTAAAAAAGTCACAAAAAAACCCAAGAAACAAAATCATAAAAAAGAATGTAGCCTATTCTCCCTTATGAACACAGACCACTGTTTCACACATAACATCAGAGGAAAATGCACACTCGTGTGTATGAACTTCATGGGCTTCTCCCCATCCCCTGGAGAAGACTGGTGGTTTTGGTTTTGGGGTTTTTTTTTTCAAGTATCTCAGGCCAAACAAAGTTTTGTTTAAAACTGCCTATTACCTAGGACTTTTGTAAAATCTGGACATTGCCCAGCATTGATGCTGCAGCCGGAAAACTGCATGAGCAGCTGCTTCCACAACTGCCCTGTTGCTGTCCCCCTGCCAACACAGGGAGCTGCCAGCTCTCTGCCTGCTGGGTGCTTGTGGTCTGTGATCTCAGCTCTGCTCCAGCATCCTGGTTACCCAGCTTAAGGGAGGAAAGTGTAGTGCCACTGGGCCAGGTTTTTTTGTGTGTACTTCAGGGAAGAATGAGGAAGGAAAGTGGTATTGAAAATTGCCTCTCATTTTAACACTACACAGTGTTATCATTGCAAGTTGATTAAAATCTCTTGACTCAATTGATTCTTACTAATAATGGAATATAAATAAATTAAGCCACTATTCAGTTTTTAGAAAGAAGAGTGAGGGTAGTATGGGAGTACAGCACTTGCATCTCTGCTGGGCAAAAGAGAAAAACCCCTCCTTTTCCATGACTGAAGTAGAATACCCTATCCTATAGCTTTCCTTTACCGGGGCAGGGAGCTTCCCTCCCTCTTCAAATCTTCCCCAGTCAGAGACAATAATGGTCCTTCTTGATAGACTGAGATGGAAGTTGGGTGTTTTGTTGGGGGGTGGGCTCCTGTAATTTTGCAGTTAACACTTCTAAGAGAAAACTGTGCCAAAGTCACCCTAACTGCTCATAACAAGTTTTTCTCTGTGCAGATCTAAGAGTAAGTTACTGCTTTACCAAATTCGAAGATGGAAAATGTTCTGTACCGAAGTCCCGAAACCACTCCAAACAAGAGTGTTGCTGTGCCTTAAAGGGACAGGGATGGGGAGATCCCTGTGAACTCTGCCCAGAGGAAGCAGATGGTGCGTTATTGACCAGGTTACCTTACTGTCATGATGGCCTCTCAGAACTGAAAGAAGATTGGGATTCTTGTAAGAAGGAATTAGGAAAAATAATTTTCCAGAGGTTTTAAGAGGTTTAATTGTTTAACCCTAACAATTGTCATTGCTCTCTGTAAAGTAGATACCATTGCAGTCTCAAAAAACATATTCCTTGCATAGTCCAGTCTCAAGCTTGTTTGCTTATAGATTTGTTAGTATGATTAGGTGCTGAGTATTTTGCTCTGGAAGTGTCACGTACAGGAAGTGGAAAGTAGTAAGTAGGTCCTTGGTAGGCTCTGAGTGGAAATACCTGCAAGACACAAATGGAATTCATCTAATTGTAAATAAGTATAGGAAGGGGTGCCATAAACATGAAATCTAATTAAAAAAAACCAACAAAACAGTCAAATTACATCCACATCTGAATCACTGTGTTACATTTTGTGACTACATTTTGTCATTAAAAAGATCTAAATTTGCAATCTTATCAATATGAATGACTTGCATAAATACCATGGAGTGACAGAACACAAGCCTTGATGAAGGAAAGCCTCCCTGGACTGTTGCCAAAGAAACTTTCCTTTGTTAGTATCCTTTGTAAGACCAAGTAACTAGGCATCAAGCAAATCAACAGACCTTTATACCATAATGGTGCAATTTGCTGAACGGACTTTAATTCATGCTGACAAATGTGGTTAACAGCATTACTGGTTTCAGCAATACATTAGTACAGTTCACTTCATTAATAAGTCATGTAGATGTTTTGCAGACAATCCTCACAAAAGCCAAGGGAAGAAAAGAGAATCAGATGTGCCAGTTGCAATATTCCTCCTAGGCTTATTGCCTGTGCATGTTCCATTCTGTTGCCCTGGAACATTTGAACCAAAGTCAGTTGGAAAAGCATGGTATACATCGCAGCATTTCATTTAAGTGTCAGCTCATATATTTTTCACAGTCCAAACTGTTCTGAAAGGATGGTATCAAGGCCATTTTTCTCATCTTTTAAAAAAGAAATAGCTTTAAGATATCCGAGTCTGGGAAGTTTATGTCTTGGCATGTCACGGACAGTGGAATCGTTTCTTTTTTAAAAAAAAACACAACTCAGTTGTTATCTCATGCATGTTCTCCATTGTATGCTATCTGAATGCAGGCTGGTAACCTCAAACACATGTGCCACCTCAGTCTCCTTTGGAAGGCTTGAGCAACAGGCAGGTTTTGTGCTGGCCAGCTGCACAGGGCTGTTTCCCACTCAGAGCATAGCAGTGTGCCAGACACTGATACTTTCCGTGGAGGTGTGCATCTACATTTAGTTCTCTTTTGTTCAACCTCATCAAAGATCAGCTAATGTATTTCAACTAAAGAAAGCGTAACATTTGTTATGTCTATGACTGTATTCTACTGCTGCACTGTAAACCTCTTTGCAGCCTACTGCATTTGCAAAAGAAAAAGCGAAATCTTGTCAAGGGTTCTGTGATGTTCTGAGCATGGTTAGTAGAGAATATGGCTCAGCAGCATCTTGAGATGGTTTGAATTACAGTCCTGTGTGCATCCATCTGCTCAAGATGTGGTTTAGAGGGGAGAGGTGGAAGTTTAGTTTCAGTTGCAAGACTTGAATTTTTTTTGTGTGTCAGACCCAAAACTAGAGGAGTTTCTGAAGCTGAAGGGCCTTTATGATTACATGCATCCTTATTGCATTTTGGTCCACCAGAACGGAAATTTAGGATTTCTTATTTATTCTAATGCCAAGAATTTACCAGGTGATTTGCACAGGTAAGGAAGTACATGATTTCTGCAACAAAAAATAGAGGGTGACTTGTTCTCAAAAGAATTACATCATCTTTGTATCTTCAAAAGCCACACAGAAAACCTTGTGGATTTGGAAACTGAGTGGTGACTTCACTCTAAGCTCAACCCAGAAATTTTACTTTCAGCCTACCTATAATAAAATTATTACTTACTCTAGAGATAGAGATTGGCATCCTTTAAGGAGCCACTAAGTGGTGACTATAGATTAAATTGTGTCTTCTTCAGAAAATCTAGGAAATATTTCATTTACAACAGAAAAGAATGCAGTCACTAGTACTGATACTTTAAAAGTGGAAATATTGCATTAGTTTGCTCCTAAAAGGAAGTTAAATAATGCTAATTATTTACAGGATTTTACAGATATACATACAGGAGATCAGATGAAATGTAAAGTGAGCATAGAGTTTTTATGTGAATGTAAGATTAAATTACAAGTTTATACATTTACATACTATATTTCTGGACCTGAACATGAGGAGGATGAATTGGTATTGGTGGTTACTTGAGTAGCTCATGAGTAATGCTGATCGCCAAGATAGATTTTAACATGGTTTGATTTTATTATTTTTATTTTTTTTAACAGAGGCATTCAGACAGATTTGTCCATTTGGAATTGGCATCCTTGTTGGACCTGGTGATGCAAGATTGGGTAAGTGCCGGAACTATCCGATGCTGTTGTTGCATCAGTATGCCATTTTCTACCCATGAGCCATACTCCCTTTCAATTGAGAATAACACCTCTGCAACTATTTCCAAAAGCCATGAACTGTGGAAACTTCTGTACGTTTTTTGTTTTTCAATTATTCATACCAATTTTAAATTCAAGCTCGAATATCTTATAAATCAGAAATTAAACTTCTTTTAGAGTAGCTTATTTTGCTTTTTAATTTATGCTGAGCAGACTTGCTACGAAACTTATGTAGGATCTAGAGAATGGTTCACATAGCATACCTGTCTTTTCTTATACAATATATATAGCCTGTTTACAGAAAATGGTTTTAATCCTCCAGAAGTGCAAGTCACAGTTTCCCAGATCCCTTCAGTACATTCTGTTCTCTCCCAAGACAAACAGCACTTCAGCCTTACTGGCAAAAGTTGTCATTTAAGGAGCGCTGGATGACTGCTGCTTTTCATATCTACTCTTCTCCCTATAGCCCCAGTCGGAGAGGATTTTTATCTGACATTTAGAATCAGTTTCTTTTCTGCATTCTGAAAGCTGGCCTGCAAGACAGTTTCTGTGCCCTTATCCTAATATCAAAATTCAAATATTAGTATTTTTTTGCAATCTCAGGAATATTTCTTGCCAGAGCAACACTTGTTTTTTGAGAGAAGTCTAAAAGCATATGAAGTCAGTTGCACTTACTGTGTTGTTTGTATTTCTGGTTAAGATGTGGATGAGTGCCTTGATCCAGATAACTGTAAATTTGGGCAGTGTATCAACACAGATGGGTCTTTCCGCTGTGAATGTCCGTATGGTTACATCCTACAAGGAGCTCAATGTGTGGGTAAGTATAACTGTTTCATCTTCCATTTTAAAGAATCTCCTGAATTGCTAAGTATGACATTATGGACTAGCGGCATTATATTATTCTAACATTGTGGAGTCGATATCCCCCCTGGTGCTTAAAACCTGCCAGGGCAGGGCCTGAGTAATCTGCTCCAAGTTGGTCCTGCTCTGGCTGAGTGTTTGACTCGATAACCTCTAGTGATCCCAGATTATGCTAGGAGCCTGTGACTAATTCAGTAACTGAAGTTAGTTCTCGGATTTTGTATGTTTGTATTTTTTTGGTTGTACATCGACAACGTAGATTTCACACCTTTTTGGTTGAGTATAACCATGTATTCTTGCCTTGATTTAACTGCTTGCAGATACTGATGAATGTGCTGTTGGAAACCCGTGTGGAAATGGAACTTGCAGGAACGTGGTGGGAGGTTTTGAATGCACCTGCGTTGAGGGGTTTGAGCCAGGACCGATGATGACCTGTGAAGGTGAGACTCCCATGTGTGAAGGACTGTCTTTGTTGTGTGCTGAAAGAGCTTCCTGATTTTGGAAAGAATTTAGGGGACTAAAGCAGCTTAAAAAGAAAAATGTGGACATTCAGAACAATGCATCTTTATCTGAAACAGAAAAATAGGTTCCTCCTTCTTGTATCTACCTTGAACTGTGGTACCTTTTTCTAACTGGAGGTTGGGTGAAAAGACTTTCTGGTGGTATCTGCTAAGGGACTGCCCAGAGAGGAGCATGCTGGGGTACGATCTCTCCAGAACAGTCCCCAGAAATGTAGCTTGTTGTGTGTATGGTTTTTGTTTACCTCCTAGATGACCCTTGAGTGAAGAGAGTCACTGTGGATGATGAAAATAGAAAATGAGCTGCTTGGGTTTGTTAGGGAAGAAACAGGGAACAAAACAGAATGTAAATACAGTATTAGACAATTACCGTGGTACCCCTAGGTTGAATATTTTTCATGCTTTGGTCTCTTATTTCAAAAATAAAAATCTGAAAATGCACAAAGAAGGGAGGAGTGAGGAAGATCAGAGTTATAGAAGGGGCACACAGATAATTAATTAGACTAGAATTTTTCAGTGTGGAAAATGTGGTTGAAGAGATACATGATGTAAATTTAAAAAGCCACAAGTGGTAAAGGTACCAAAAATAGAGGGAACATGTTAGACAAACCAAAGCAAACATTTTTATATGCATAGTACTTACTTCAGTTGTGGAAATCTTTGCTGCAGAATGTTAGTGAGGCCACAAGTATAAATTGACTCAGAAAGAGATTGTACAAATTTGTGTGGGAATCCGTCTGTGGAAATTAAGCTTGATAGTTTGGTTGTGGCTTTTGGCTGTGTAAGTCCTTAAACTGAGCGGCTGAATCAGGGGAAAGATCTCTGCATACATGGTATGGGTTTTTTTAATACTCGCCGCCTCCTGTTACAGCCAGAGAGAGGAGAATGTCCTAGGACATTTTGACACTCTCTTCTAACCTGACACAGCCGTTCTTAAATTATCTGCCACAATCTATTTGTTTGCAAGCCCATACAAAAGAATGCTTCTATTTTTGCATCAGCTTGCATTAGTTTTATATACAGTTAGAGCTTCTTTCACTTCCCTGTGGAATTTGGGTGAAAGCTCAAATTGCAAAGGAGGAGTTAGAAGAGTCCATAAACATCATTATATAGCAGTAATTACTCAAGTAGTCCAGAGTGTATGTAAATGCACTTCAAAATAACGTTTCCAGTAAGGATATTGTTTTATGGAATTCAGTTTACGAAGAAGCTGAATTAGTGCATCTAGAATTTAAAAATAACCAGTCATAAAAACTGAGCCTAGATGTGGAAAAGATACAGTTTTAACTGAGACAGTATTTTTGGCAGCATGGATCTGGAAATTATTTCCATTGGCTGCTTGCCGTTGAAGATATTGAAGCTTCAGGTAGCTGTGCAAACATCCTGGCATGTCTGGTGCCTGCTCCTGCACAGAAATCCATAATGAGTAGAACCATGGGTCCCCAACTATTAAAATTTAGCCCTCAGTAAACTGGGATCTGTGGTATTGCCTGTACCTAAAACCTGTGCACTCAAGTCTGCCAAGTTTTACAAAAGCATGTTTCACGTCCCTCATGGTCTTTGCTGTTCCAAATCCAGATGTCAACGAGTGCGTTCAGAACCCTCTGCTCTGTGCTTTCCGCTGTGTGAACACTTTTGGATCCTATGAATGCAAGTGCCCCGCGGGGTACGTTCTGCGAGAGGACCGGAGAATGTGCAGAGGTAAAGCTCCTACCAGACTCTCACAGTTATGAGATAATGATTTCAAATTCCTGCAGGGGTAGTGCTCTGACTCACTGCACTATTGGGCCAGAGTTTTAATCCCAGGAAGTAACTGAGTCAGAAAGAATTTGGGATGAATTCTATGGTTTGCATTATGCAGTTGATTGTATTAGCCCTGTCCTGCCTGTAAACTTATACATCTGCATAAAGTGAGGTCATATCAGATGATACAGTTTTGTCTTGCCCTGAAAATGGGCATTTGGGAGAAATCAATTTGCTCTAGGCTAGTATATCTTATGGTTGGTTTAGCACAATAAAAGTATGTAGAGTTTGATTACGACTGAAATTCCAAAGTCAGAATTTACTACTGTGAATTTCCAGGATCGTCTCTCCATATAATGACGTCTAAACCTTGTGTTTTAGATCAGAATGAGTGTGAAGAAGGAATTCACGACTGTGACTCAAAACAGATGGAGTGCAAAAACCTAATTGGCACCTATATGTGTATCTGTGGACCCGGTTATCAGCGCAGACCAGATGGGGAAGGCTGTATAGGTAAGTGACGCTGACATGTTGAAGCTCTTGAAACACACAGCTACTCACCAGAGCTGAAAATTTTGGATTTAACAAAGTGTTAAGGAACTCAGGGGAAGAGTTACACAACTACCTGTGTAATGGATCTACTGGTACTTTGCTTTGCTGTTCAGGTGTGCACACATGTGGCCAGTAAGTAGAAAATCTCGATGTGGCTCTTTACAGTCAGCTTGTACTGCTGATGATGAATTGCTCTGAGTGAAGAAAGCGGAGAATTGGGCCCATTGCTGTGAGCTGCTTTATCTCTGTTAGCATGAATGAGGGTAGATCTGAATTGTTTTTAAACTTTGGATGGCATTCAGAAGTGCAGCTGTAACTATGAAAAATTTTGAAAACCAGTGAGGAATATATTGCAGAGAAAACATAGTAAACAAAATATATAATATTGAGAGTTAGACAGCCATCTTTCCTCTGAAAATTGAGTAAGAGAGATTTTTTATTTAAAACAAAACAAAAAAAAATTATGCAAGTTTAACCAGGCAGAATGCATAGCTTAATAACTCCGTACAAACTTTAACCTGCATTAATACAGTAATGGACTTGATTTTGTCATATCATTTGAAAAACATAGATGAGAATGAATGTCAGACCAAACCTGGGATCTGTGAGAATGGCCGTTGTGTAAACACAGTGGGAAGTTACAGATGTGAATGCAATGAGGGGTTCACTGTCAGTGACGCCCAGAACGAATGCCTTGGTAAGTCACACATTAACACCCTAATGAACTATCACTTTGATGGCAGAAATTGTGGTTGAAATTAAACTTAGAAATGTATAGTGAGTAAACATGGTCTTGAATTTACATGCCTTCGGGAAGGTGCCTTTGTGAGTAGGTGCCTTCCTGCAAGTTCATTCTTCCATGCTAACGTATGCCTGCTTCAGTCAGTCTGATTGGGTTGACTTGCTATGAAAGCTGACTGTTCAGTGGTTTCAGTCAGCTGGGAATTGCTCTTTCTTTTCTTTGGTCCTGATTTTCAGCGAGTCCTTTTTCTCTGGGTTCAAACAGAAACATATATTTTTATAAGCATAATGAACCTTGTCTTCCACCTTTTACTAAATTTCCTTAAATCTTCTTTGTTTCCCTTAGATGTTGTGCTCTCTTTCTTACTGCTGGTAGTCTTTCACTCTCAGCTCCACAGTCCCAGGGTGAAGTATGCCCTTTCTTTTATATTTCTGACTAAATTCCTAATATCTCGTGACCCTCTGGAGGTTGTCACCATTAGGATTCTCTGTGATGCATAATTTGTCTTCCAGACAACAGGGAGGGCTACTGCTTCACTGAAGTCTTACAAAGTATGTGTCAAATCGGATCAAGCAACAGGAACTCTGTCACCAAGTCTGAATGCTGCTGTGATGGTGGCCGAGGCTGGGGCCAAAACTGCGAGGTCTGCCCCTTCCCAGGCACTGTGGCCTTCAAGAAGCTTTGCCCTCATGGCCGAGGATACATGTCTAATGGAGCAGGTACTGACTTTTCTGTTAAAGGCTCATTTACACAATGCCAAATTAAGTGATAAATTATAAACTCTCTTTTTGCATATTTGAACACTGTGAGGTCCTAAATAGTTTGGGTATCAGTTGACATTTTCTGAGAGTTTTCGTGTTGAGAGAGTACAGTCCTTTGGGAGGAGGGTGCATAGCCGAAGGCCCTGGATGACGAGGCATCCATCCCAGCTTGGCAGATATTTATTTTGCATGCTGGTTGATTGACATGCACTCAAATGGGAGTTTGCACTCTCACATTTGAGTGTGTTGTAGGTACAGATTAAGAGCTATTTGCGTGCTTGAAAGCAAAGTGATGTTTGATTTATGGAGGCTAATACATGATCAGCTCAGTTGTTCGCTTCCGCTTAAGGCTTGTTCATTGCATTTAAAAGTTAGATTAATGCTACATTCTGTATTTTTCTACTTAGTGTTTCTCCTTAATTTGTGCAATATTTCATTATTTTATGTATTTTTTTTTTATTTTATGTAAAGTGTGGGGTTTTTTCATGTCAGGTCACAAAAAACTATTGAAACTGTATAAAATCAGTTCTTGTTCCATTGTGAACTAACCCTTATTTAATTGCAGATATTGATGAGTGTAAGGTTATTCATGATGTCTGTCGTAATGGGGAATGCATCAATGAGAGGGGATCTTATCGTTGTCATTGCAACCTTGGCTATACTACAGATATAACTGGCACTCTTTGCATAGGTAGGTTTCTTATTATGGTGTATGTATATAAAGTTTATTACTAAGAGATAACTTGAAGAAGGAAATACAAAGATTTTGAAAAATGAGAAAAGAAAATGTCATTCATTAGAATGCTTTGAGGATTTTGATTTCCTGCTGATATCTCTTGAGCATTTTGAAAATCATTATCACAAATCTTGGTTATCAGCACTGAGGTATCTGGTTTTGCTTCTTCTAGATCTGAATGAATGTAATGAGTCCCCAAAACCTTGCAATTTCATCTGCAAAAACACAGAGGGCAGCTTCCAGTGTTCATGTCCAAAAGGGTACATCCTGCAAGAAGATGGGAGAAGCTGCAAAGGTAAAAATCAGTACAAGAATTTACTGCAGAAACTGTTTCACAGGCAAATACCAATCCAAGGCCATTTAAATGATATAAATCTGTCTCCTTGATTCATGTGAATATTTCCACTAAAGACAGTGAAAGTGGCCTGCACAGGATGGAGCTGGTGTTTCATTTCTTTGATAATCTGGATGAACAGTAAATCCACAGGAATTTTTGCAGGCTGATGGCAGCTGATCTTAAAAGACTTTGTAACCAACAGTGTATATGATTGGTCTTATTTTGGTAAGCATGTTGGTTTAAACCATATTTTTCAGTGATAAATGTATCTTAATGGATGCAAAGATGAGCATGGTTTGCAGTGCATTGTCCAGCATCAACAGAGTTTTAACATACCATCTCTGCTGCATGCTGAATAAGGGACAGCAGTGCAGGAGGGATTTTGAAATGTTCATTATAATTCCATTTATTTATGTGTCTTGGTAGCAAAGATCTGACTGAAACCGCAGAAGTTAGAGCAGCAATTCTAAACTTGGCATGGGAAATGACTGTATTTTGTCATTAGCATTTAAATACTTCTTTTGGAGTAATAGCATGCTTCAGTGCAATACCGTTTAGCAGTCTGCCACTGCTTCTCATGAAGATGGTGACTTCCCATTTATTGACTGCAGTGAGACCAAACATTTAGTATGTAACAGCATCTTTCAGACAGATGAGAGTGGTGTCTGTAATCCAGCGTTAGCATGGACGCTAGTGTAGCTCCACAGTCCCATTCGTTGCATGTGTGGCTTCGTGTGAGAGGAACTGGAAGCCGATGTGGAATGTGAGACGTTGATTCAAAAGGGTTTATTTGATACAGTATTTATTTGCAATCACTTCTAAGTCCAGCTGAACTGTCAGACCCTCCACAGGGAACGTCAGTGAAAGATGTTTTCTTGGGGTTTTTTAGATCTTGACGAATGTGCGACAAAGCAGCACAACTGCCAGTTCCTTTGCGTCAACACTATTGGGGGTTTCACTTGTAAATGTCCTCCTGGATTCACTCAGCACCATACAGCCTGCATTGGTAAGTGACATGGGAATGTAGACACAGATTTGGAATTTATTACTGACTCTTATTCCAGAAGCAAAGTAGCAAGGAGGTGAAATCGGCTTCCTGAGAAACCAAATGGAAATATAGGCCAGATTCTGATCCCAGTTCCACCAGAACAGAAGATGCAAAGAGGCCCTTCCTCCTACCTTCCCTTGTTTTTCATACTCTGTGTCTTTGAATTTTGCACTTACAAGAATCAGACAGCAAAAACACCCAATTTGTAATTTTTGCCTTACCCTTTCTTCCCACTGAGCAAAAAAATAGTTATATTTCTGTTCTTGTAGTTTATTGGAGAACCCATGTTACAGATCATGTCAAGGCTTCTTGAAACAATAAGCATGCATGAAACGTGTTTCTGCAGTTGTCCTTGAAACACATACCCATTATGTCTGTGGAAATGTTAAACAAAACTACTTCCTGCAAAACACTCTTTCTGCTCTGCAAGTTGGATCCTGCTTGTGGCAGTCTGATGAGCCTGTGGTATTGGTGTGAATTTGGGGGTGTTTGAAGACTACAACATCAAACTCCATACTCTTGGTGAAGAAAAGGAGTGATTCCCTTCCCATCACTGTTGTTAGTGTTTTCAAATTAAAAAGAAGGTAATAGAAGCTCTCCTTCTGTGGTGCAAAGTGAAAAATGGAGAGGGCAGTTAGACAGCTACGTTACTGATGTTTCTTTACCTCTTGTCACAGACTGTCATTGTTAGCATTGCTAAATGATCATCTTCACAACAAGGAATAAAAAGTAACACTCGGGCTTTGGTTTCCTTCAGATAACAATGAGTGTGCTACTGAAATCAATTTATGTGGGGCAAAGGGCATTTGCCAGAATACACCAGGAAGTTTTGTTTGTGAGTGTCAACGTGGCTTCTCACTTGATCAAACTGGGCTTAGCTGTGAAGGTAGGTACAACACACAGTGCATTTAACTTGGCCTTCTCTTGCTTTCCTTCATCTTCTCTCAGCCATACTGTCACCCAATGAGGCACCTATGGAGTAAGCATGTGTAGATTGAAGGGGAGTGGGGTATGGAAATTTAGCAACAAGGCAGTATTTCTCTCCATGGGCCTGAATAAATAGATATATTGCAGCATGCTAAAAAGCTGGACAGATATTTTCTGAGGAGGTTTCAATTTAGCCTGGAATATTTTAGTTTAAGCTTTGTAAGTTCAGCGTAACTTCTGTTGAATCCTGCACAGATTTCTGAAGGACTCACCAAGGACACGAAGTCTTGCACCTCCAAGGCAACCTGCTAAAGAGAGAGTTCAAGGGCTGCAGACTTTATTTCTCTCGTTCCCTAGAGCCTCTAGAGCCTCTAGAGCCTTCTCCTGGGATAAAGTTTGGTTTGCTTTGAAAAGACATAGCCTAGGATTCCTAGGTTGGATGCTTGGGTAAAAGCAAGGGACTGTCTGCTGTAGAGCTGGAAGCCTTAGGAAAGCCTTGGGGTTCCCACATACAAATGGCTTTCTGCTGTCTGCTCCATAGCAGAATGCAAAAACTCTGAAAATTGTGGCTGAATTTGAGCTTTCAGTGTTTTCAGTCCTTAATTACTTGCTGTGGAGCCAGAAATCCAAACCTGAAAGGCCTGAAGTGATGTCCCAGCACTGGTCAGGTTTTTGGAAGATCTTGAAATATACCTCTATATATGATATATGAATATATATGATCATTTGTAACGGACTTTTCAAATATAGCATAATTTGAGCTTCTTTCCCAAAACTCAGAGTATATCTCACCTTTTTAGATGTTGATGAATGTGATGGAAACCACCGGTGTCAGCATGGCTGCCAAAATATAATTGGAGGATACAGGTGTAGCTGCCCACAAGGATATCTCCAGCATTACCAATGGAACCAATGTGTTGGCAAGTCACTTTTTTAAATTCATACATTAAAATGCATGTTACCTTCATTAGCAACAAGAAGTGAAGGGCAATGGTGTAGTTTGTCATATTTTCTTTTTCTGATTATAATTTAGTAAGTTCAGCGGAGTTTCATTACGAATGTGCACTCCTGTGAAAGGCAGAGTGGATATGAAGCACTCAGTAGCCTATGTCCTGGTTCTACAAGCGTTTAAGCACAAAATTACCCTTGAGGGTGCTAGAAGTTGTATTGACGTTGAGGGAACTTTTGTTACTCGTGCATTTTGTGGTGTGAACAAAGGAAGTCTTACCCAGCCATGCAACAGTCTCTACTGAGACACAGGTCCTGTCTGAGAGCTGATGGTGGGTTGAACCTGGCAGACTCAGAACCACAAGTATGGAAAGATAAATTGTAAAATTAAACTTCTGGCCCAAAGCATCTAAAACTCTATTGAAATCCTACTTGATCTATGCTTTTATCATTCTCAAAACACCTACAGGAAGGCTGCTGTGTTTAAGCCTGTTCTCTGTACAGAATTAACCATTTGTCATATTTAAGCAAAGCTCCTGCTATCTGTCCAAAGATGCTTCCTTGCAGCTTTGAGATACAGTTTATAACAAGTGCTTACAGGACAATTCTGGTTATAAATAATAAATGCTAGTGCTCTTTATTTATGTTAAGAACTAAATACACTGGTCAATTAAAATGTTTATTTTTTTCCCTATCTAAACTTTGGTTCTATCCCAAGTCTCTGAGCCCTTGTAGATAGGGCTGCGTGTGCAGACCATTGATGCTGGATATGACTTGAGCAGACAGACCTGGGTCCTCTGCAGAAGTCACGGGAAAAGTCTCTGTACGTTTCAGCAGTGTAGCGTGCAGCATATTCAAACAAGGGAAACATAAATCATTTTTCCTC
Source organism: Buteo buteo (assembly GCF_964188355.1). Taxonomy (NCBI): domain Eukaryota; kingdom Metazoa; phylum Chordata; class Aves; order Accipitriformes; family Accipitridae; genus Buteo; species Buteo buteo. The sequence continues at coordinate 27,406,374 of NC_134183.1, forward strand.
TAGTGACAGTTATGTGTGGTTTTAGTCACATTTAATGGGCTTCATACAAGCTAGTCTTGTGTGGATACCCGGCAATGTGTTTGATGACCTCTTTGAGAACAAAGGGCTTCATAACTCTTTGTTTGGCTTTCTTTGCTTTCAAAAACATAAAAATGCCTTTGCTTGTTACCACTGTGGTGCTCTAAGGAGGCCTCTGCTTTTAATTATGCTTACCAAACCTCCTGACATTTTATGCAGTCCTTGCTGTGACGTTTGCTTGCTTGTGGTCCAGTATTCTATGCCTGTAACATACAGGAGAACAAGGAGGGAGCACAAACATATGGTGGTTTTGAATATTAATTAAACTAGCAGAGCTTAGGGTTAAATTAGAACTTAGTCTACAGGAGGGTAAAAAAACCTAAACAACCAAACAAACCAGCACTGCCGTGTCTGGCTGCTGGAGGACATTGTGGAATCTGAAAAAGTGCAGCGCTCAGTTTTGCGAAACATCTTGGCTGTTTCCAAGTCTTCCTGGGTGATAGTTAAAACTAAGTGCATTTCCAAACCAGGTGTACGCTGTTATTCCAGCTTTTGAGTGCATTGACTACTGTTTGGCTTTTATACAGGGAATATCAGTTTCAAAATACACAAGCACTGGTATTTCCCCCATTGAAAGAACAGCTTCAACGTTGGCACCACAAATACTGATTGCCAGAAACTTCACCAGGGAAAATTACGCTGAGAGCAATAACTGGGAAGGGACTCAGCTAGCGCTTCCACCTTCTTCGACCTGGGGCAGTCCAGGCAGAAACCCAAAACTGCAGGAAAGGAGTCTTGGTTTCCTCCATCCTCACGGCATCTCTCCTTCCTGCTGAAGCTGAGCACAAAAGAGCTGCATGTTGCAGAGCACAGGAGAGCAAGACTGGTGCCTGACAGCACAGCTCATGCAGAGTCTGAGGCTCCTGTAACTGGTTTTTTTTCACTTTTCTTCATATTTTTTCTTTCAACAGTCACCCAAAATATGGGAGCTAACCTCACTAGTGTCCACACTCTTGCTGCTGTGGAGTGAGGCGAAGTGAGCCTATCTCCTTCTGGTGCAGTAACTTTCTGTGGCACAAATGTGCATTTATGATGTTGACATAATGGCTGTGCTAGTTATGACAAATACTGAAACATCGCTCTAAGTTAATGGCAAAACTCCTACAGGCTTTGGTAACACAGAATTCAGCCCCAGGTTTTAATACCTTGTGGTCTCCACATGTTCACATTGTAACGTCTGTAACTGTATATGCTTAAGATACTTATCTAGATCTCCTGGGTGTACCACAGAGGAAGAATTCATGTAATAGATTTTTCCGTGACAATTCCTTCATATTACTTGGCAATCCCAATTCTGCAAACAGTTTGTGTCTTTTTTAGCTTATTTAATGAAGTGTTCAGGGACTTTTGATGTTGCTGCAACACATAGTTAGATAATCACTGAAGAATGCTTTGGTTCCTCCCATGTCTTGTGCTGTGTGTGACTGCATCCCCTGCCCAGGCAATTCCGTAGTGCACCATGCCATAAATCAGGCTGCAATAAGCAAAGGCATTGCTTTTAAGCAAAGAACAAACAGTCACATTGTTTGGAAAAAGACAATAATGCTCTGAATTAGTACTTATTCTCCTGTAACCTGGATGCTTAGATCAGAGATGCTGCTTTGTGTTTTACATTTTATCCATACAGTGTCCAGATGGCATTTCTTATGCATGTGCACACACACGCAACGTGCATATGCAGTTGCTTTATCACAGAAAACAGGGAACAATAGCATTCAGAATGTTTCAAAGCAATTTGCCATATCAGACAAAAAAATTCAGACCGTCTACATTTAAAAAACTAGCCATTTACAGTAAATAAGCCTGAACTGACCTTGAACTCCTACAGTGCCGCACTTGGGAAGTTTGGAAAAGGGCTGGCTCAGAATGTGGCAGTCTTTTGTATCTACAGCTGCTTTTATTTTTACTTTACTACTCCTTCCTGTACCTTACCTGTACCTCATATTTAAATGTGAGTGTGTAGGGAGGGATTATCAGTGCCTGGAAAAGGTGTCAGAGCTTGATCCCTTGCTCTTTTTTTCTTTAATGTTGAATAGCATTATGAACATGGGATTACTGGACCAGATTGTTGGCTGTACAAAGTTTTATTCTTCTTGGTTGTTTCTGGAACAAAAAAAAAGTTGCCGCCTCTGCTTCTCTGCTCTCCAGAGCATGAGCTGACGTGGCATGAAACATCTTCTGTAGAGTAGCCCAAATGTTGCTCTGTTGTATGGTTGTAGTCATCTCCTAGCGACTGCTGCCCTAGCCAAGGGTGAGGCCAAGCCCTGTTCTGTGTTTCTGTCTGTCTGATGTGGCAGCATGTTTAGCAACAGTCAAGCACGACCTTTCTGAAGGTTACCTGAGAATAAAAGTTAATGTGGTATGTTCTGCTTCTTTTCCAGATGAAAATGAATGTCTCAGTGCACACATTTGTGGAGGAGCATCTTGCCACAATACTTTGGGAAGCTATAAATGTATGTGCCCTACCGGATTTCAGTATGAACAGTTTAGTGGAGGTTGCCAAGATATCAATGAATGCGGTTCTGCACAAGCCCCATGCAGTTATGGTTGTTCAAATACTGAAGGTGGCTATGTCTGTGGATGTCCACCTGGTTACTTCAGAATAGGACAAGGGTAAGGGATTCTCATTTTAAACTAACAGACATAAAGGGGACATAATCCGCTCCTTTCTTTGTAGTGTGGAGCAGCAGAACCGGGAGGATTGTCACCAATGCAAGAGGCATAGGATTGTGGAGGTGCTTGAGACTTGGATGCACCTGCTGATTTTGGAGATGAGGGAGGGGAAAGGTAATCAAGGGACAGGAGCAATGTGGATTTAATGCTTAATGAAATTTGGTCAGGGCTACCAGGTTCAATTATCTCTTTTAAGTGTCATGGTTTAACCCCAGCCAGCAACTAAGCACCACGCAGCTGCTCACTTACTTCCTCCCCACCCAGTGGAATGGGGGAGAGAACCAGAAAAAAAGTAAAACTCGTGGGTTGAGATAAGAACTGTTTAATAGAACAGAAAAAAAAAGAAACTAATAATGATAACACTAATGAAACAACAATAGTATAGTAGTAAAAGGATTGGAATATATACAAGTGATGCACAACGCAATTGCTCACCACCCACCAACCGACGCCCAGTTAGTCCCAGAGTGGCGATCCCCCCAGCCCCACTCCCCCCAGTTTATATACTAGACATGACATCACATGGTATGAAATATCCCTTTGGCCAGTTTGGGTCAGGTGTCCTGGCTGTGTCCCTCTCAGCTTCTTGTGCCCCTCCAGCCTGTGTGCTGGCTGGGCATGAGAAGCTGAAAAATCCTTGACTCTAGTCTAAACATTACTTAGCAACAACTGAAAACGTCCATGTTATCAACATTCTTCTCATACCCAACTCAAAAACATAGCACTATACCAGCTACTAGGAAGACAGTTAACTCCATCCCAGCTGAAACCAGGACGTTAAGCTACTGCTTTCACCTCTCTGCTGCACACTCCAGCAGCTAGCCAAGTTCTCTGAGCTTGCCACTTGGGAGCTAACACCCCTCACTATGATTTGTGGTGTATCACTTGTCTCCTTTAAAAAAAAATTAATAATAACATCCCCCACCAGCTCCAAAGGCAAATGATATTACACAAGTGGCTTCACCCACTCATTGAAATAACAATTCTGTGTGCTCTTATTTTCACTTGCCCCAGTGTTAGGGCTATGCATCATGTAGGACCAAGCAACTCAAATGGAAAGCAGAAAGATTGTGGCTTAAATTTTAGAAGTGACTAAAAGCTTTGGGATACATTATGAAAGACCTCACTTTTCAGATTTTTCAGCAGTTTCTGAAAATTGATCTCTTTTAACGTGTTCCAGGCTGGATAACAGAAATTACTAACAAATTCTCAGAGCTTAAGTCTGTGTTTTTAAAACTGTTAAATATTGGCAGGTCTAATTTAGGCAAAGCCTCATGGAGCCAGTTTCTTGAAATAGGAGGTAGCTGCATTGTGATTCGGTGAGAATTTTGCCTGTTGACTTCAGCAGAAATTTTTCCTAGGAAATGAGTGCAAAATAATTGGTTTATTCTTTGTATTCACAGTCCCCCAAATTCAGCTTTTGGTAAGATCTCTGTCTCACTGGAATTAATTTTTTATTTTTTCCTTCCTCAGACACTGTGTTTCTGGAGTGGGGCTAGGCAAAGGTCAAGGACAAGAACTTTCGCTCAGTGGAGAAGTAGATGACAACTCCCTCTCTCCAGAAGCCTGTTATGAATGTAAAATCAATGGCTATCCCAAGAGAGGAAGGAAGCGCAGAAGCACTAATGAAACTGCAAATGAAGCAGAGGTAATTGACCCATTTTGGGGGGAAGGGGTTTGCGGTTGTCTTGTGAAAGCCAGTCTCAGAAGGAGGTGTGCCCAGAGACAATCCCACAGGAAAAATGTACACCCCAAACAAAGTAGACCAAAGAGCTGGTTTTGGATGTCAAGTAGTCTGTGTGTCGGCTTTCTAAAGTTGTTCACTGTCATTAGGCAAATGTCATCCTCTGAAGCCCCTGCATACCTAATATCTACGTCGTATCAAACACTAAAATAAATGGCCATCCAGCTGTTTGGAGAGCAGTCCACTCACCAGCAAAGCAAGCTCTTGATGTCAGAGGGCAGCGGGTACATAAAACGTTTGTGTGACCTTGTGGCCAGAAAGGCAGGACATGTTGGTCAGGGTGGATGTGGGCCCTGCCAAGCAGCGCTGTGTTGTGTGTCTGGGGCTGGAGCCCTCGCCAAAGCAAACACAGAGCTCTGGACACAAACACCTCACCTGGAGGCAGTCCAGAGCTGCAGCCCTTCCTGGGGCTTGTCCAGACCCTTGCAGTCAGTCACCCAGGTTGCTGTCCTGGGGCCGAGGCTGCCGGCGAGGCTGTGCACAGTGCTCACCACTGGTCCAGGCAGCAGAACAGGAGGCAGAGCTTCATTTGTCATTGCTCGGAAGTCGCTGGGACAGAGGCAGGTTTCCATTTGCCTCCAAGTGGGGTAATTGTGTCAGCGAAATGCTTATCATCTACTGCGATGATCACAAGACTCCACTTCTTAGCTGTTGTCACTGGCTTTTTTTTATTAAGCAAATATTAATAAGCGGTTTGAGCATTTACATGAAAACTAGTCTGCTGTGTGACAAGTTTTGTCTTTATGCAAAGGATAAGCATCCCTTTTCACTCATCCTTGGGTGTTAGCAAACATTTCTCAAAAAAGCATTAAAGTAAATCTTTCAGCAAACTCCCCCTGCTGGAGTTTGTTCTGAATTGATCGCAACAGCAAGACACAATGGAATGGAGGTGGTTGTAGTTCTGCTTGTTCTTCATCTGGGCTTCCAGCACCACACCTCGCAGTATGAGTGCAGAAGTCATGTGGTAGAAGCATGATCTTCTAATGTCTAATGTTACTGTAGTCCCTCTTGCACAAAATTCAAACTCCTTGCATTTCCCAGGGAGTCCTACATTGGCTTATTTCAACTTTGTGTAATATAAAGTCAGAATTGCTCAGTCTGGTCATCCAATCCAACATCTAGCACTAATCACCGGATTTAAACCTTATTGTTCACATTAATTATGTACAGACTTCCGCAAACTGTAAGCAGCTTGTAGGAGAAGTATCACCAAGCCCACAGTCATTTGACTTCTCACTTTGTCATCCGGTCTAAGGTGATAGTGATGTTACAGGTGAAGGGGTCTGCCCTGACCTGGCCAGAGAAGCAGCAGGTCATAGCAGGTCTCTAGACTGTGCAGATATTAGTCCTTCAGCTGAGAGTACATGTCTGGGTGTGCCCATGTGTGTGTTGCATTCTAAATATAACCAAGAGACACTGAACACTCTTGTAAAATGTTGCCATCACTACCCTGAGCTAAATATCACCTGTACTCTCTGCTCACGTGTATGTGCCGAAGAGCTTGCTTTTCCCCACACAAATACATTGGGGAGCATGTTAGCTGTTTGTGTTAGGTGCTCAGTGCATGGCACTCTGCTAATACGGGTAGGCAGGAGAGTGCTTTTGCCCAGAAGAGTGTGGACGTTTGATTTTGGGCAGAGAGGGGTTGTAAACTGTGTTTCTTCAGTGTGTTTCAGTACTGTCTGTGATTAGTGCTGGATTTGTCTCAGAGGTGACGTGGAGCTTCCCTTGCTTTCCAGTTGAAAATGTTACAGCAGATGTGCTGTCTGAAATGTTATCATGCTGCCACTACAGGGAACTCATGCACAGGGGACTCAGGGGGAGCCCAGTTACCATCACTCAGAGGTGCGGGGCGACGCTGCTTTTCCAGCACCCTGCTGCACCCGCGGGCCACCCTGGCTCCACACCTAAACGAAGCAAATCTTGCAAAGCAGAAAACTCCCACCTAAATGACATGCCTCCCCCACAGACCCTGCTCTCTTCTGCACATTGTTGTTCCCATGAGCTTGTGGTTCCCCCAACAGAGAGGAGGAGTATGTCTTTGCTGCTCTCTTTGTAGGAGACTGGTCGTGGACTCCAAGCACAGAGAGGCTTTGTTTGTCAGGCAGCGGGGCCCACGTGCAGAAACTTTCAGTGCGTGTCTCAGGCTCCTGTTACCCATGCAGGGACAGTGACAAAGACCGTACTTTATCCTGACAAGTCCTAGGCCCATAAGAGTGGATTTGACAGATGATATTACAGAACCTCCTTTTAAAAAATATTTAATTAATAATGAATGAGCTGGGTAAGAAATACATACACATAGGCGCATGTGAAACGATCTCTGACAGAGCCAACTAACATCATTTGTTCTTGTGCAGGATCAGCAAGAGCTGGAGCCGCCAATCAGTCTCGCCAGCTGGGATATTGAGAAAGCAGCAGTCTTCTCCATCAACATCTCAGATCTCAGTAACAAGGATCGCATCCTGGAACTGCTTCCTGCCCTCACAACACTGACAAACCATAACCGATATTTAATTGACTCCGGAAATGAAGACGGTTTCTTTAGAATCAATAAGAAAGACGGGATAAGTTACCTTCATTTCACAAAGAAGAAGCCAGTGCCTGGAAACTATTCATTACAAATCAGTAGTATTCCACTCTATAAAAAGAAGGAACTTAACCAGCTTGAAGAGAAACATGACAAAGACTACCTCAGTGGTGAGCTGGGAGATAACCTGAAAATGAAAATTCAGATATTGCTTCATTAATTCACCAACCAAAGACCAAATAATTAAACCAAAGATAGATAGGTAGGACTGAATATTCCTCCCAATCAGATTCTCCATATCATAGGTACAATCTTACATGAGTACATTTGTATGAACGAGCACTATTATATTATTACATAAACAAGGTACAGGATGAATACCCTAGCTCAAAACAACCACTTTCTCAGGCTTTTAAGTGTAGCTGAGCTACCTTGATATGTTGAATCTTGAAAACTGGGACTTTTATCATTGGAAGTTGGCCACTGATGCTGAGACACGTCATCATTTCAGCAGAGGTACAAGAATTGTGCTTTCAACTGATGGACAGCTCTATTTTTGTAATTCTTAAACTTCGCTTCTCCAACTACAACTTACTAGGTCAGCCATTTATGATATCCATTTGGTGCTAGTAAATTTTCAACCTAGATTTATAAATGCACTGTAATATTTACACAACTTAGAAGCCAAAATTGCCATTATTCAGTCTAAATACTTCAATCAACCAAAGTTAGCTCAGTAGTTTATCTCAGTTATGCCTATAATACATTACATGTAAATTAAGTGTGTGTATACTGTAATCATGCTATTTTTATCAATGAAGCATTTGTAAACTAGATTAATAATACCCTTAATGTGAGGGTTTGTAATGGTGCTTATAAGACCAACTACTTGTTAACTGTATACACAAACCTGATGATAAAGTTTCTGTGACTTGCCAAAATGCACTGAGGTCAGTAGGGACCATTAAACATTCTCAAAAGTCAGATGACAATCAGTGCCATCCTACACCATGACATTATGTAACGTGTCAAGAGTACCCGTAGTCATTCATATCAACAAGGGTTCAATGTCATAAATGTCACAATAAAACAGTTTTTTTTTTAGTTTATTCTGTGGCCTTGTGTTCTTGCTAAAAGTGTGATAAACTGCATTCTTGCATTTCAGGCATTGTCGGTAGGGTTGGTTGTATATCTGTCTGTCTGCACAGGTGACTTCTCCTTGAAGCTGTGCTGCTGCCATTTGTTCATTCTTCATGCAAAGGAAGAATGGAAGAATTACAGAAACCTTCACAAATCTAAACAGCAGTGGACCTCTACCAAATTATCGTGTGGCTCCAGAAAGCAAGTTAGAACATTTCCAATGACTTGACCTGAATAATCCTGTCAATAAGTAACTTTAATAGCCAAAACATGCAGAAGTGAATGTTAAATCATTATACAGAAAACACATTTAATTGAAGTGTCTTGTTTGCTAAAACTGCCTTAAGACATTCCATTCTTTTACCCCCACTTCAACAGCTATTGTCAAATAATCTGACTGATAACACAGGGATAATCCAATATCAAAAGCCATCACAAGTTGTAGCTGGGTTTTAATACCAAGTTAATTATTGGATGATGAGGGTGTTCTTGTATACACAAGTGCCATGGTGTATCTTTTAGCAGCAGCAGAACAGTACTGAGGTGTCATGCTGTAACATCTGGAAGAAAAAATGAAGCAAGCGGTGTCGCTGAAACTGCTGATTGGACAGCACTGTAATTGATAGAGGGGACATATATTGAGCTATAATAGCTTTGGAAGGGAAGTGTACTGTAATAATTCACCCCAAATTGTATTATTTTCTGTAATTAGATTTCAGCTCTCTTTGATTTCTTCTGCATAACAAATGTAACTATATAAAAAGGAGCATGTGCACTGGGTTACTTTGATATTTTTAATAGACCATGTCTGGATTTTATTTATTAGCGTGCCAAAATGTTGAAGAGTGTATTTTTTCCACATGTTGCGTAACTATGGTGAAATATAATCAGAACTTTACAGTTGTAAATGGCACTCTTATTTCAGCAGGTTGGGAGTGATTTTTAGTGCCAGTGGCAGTGTGTGCAAGATCGTATGGTTTATAGTTAAGTGCATGGTTTGAGTATTTTCTCTGTAGCCCTTAAACACTGAGATGAACTGAGAAGAATGATTTCAGAAAGACCTGTCAGGACTCTGTCCAGCAGAGTTGGTTTAGCATTTAAGCTGCTGTATAACACCTTATCATGCCAAAGGTTCCTTGATTGTTTTCCAGCAGCCCCAGTGTTGCCTGCACAGTTCTGCAAATCACCTTTGTTATGCTGCAGAAACAAGAAATCTTGACAGCATCTCTCTTAGTGTTTTAAAAACGGAAAGCCCAATCTTGCTGTACTGATCTGCACATAAAAATCCATTTTCTTGTGCAATGATTCATCTGTCTCTTTGCAGCAGTGCCCTTTAAATGGTATGTCATTTTTTTGCCTGTCAGTTTGAGTTGCTGTATGTATACAATTATTTACATTAGTTTGAATTTCTGCAGTTTCCTTAGAGTCTCAGTGAAGCACAAAGATTGCATAATAGTACTGTGTGAGACCTGCAATTAAAAAGTGGTTTGTAATCTACAGTGTGATTTAAAATAATTTCCTCTGTTCACTTTGACAGTGGGATCCAAAATGACCCTTAAGCACTAGACAGACTAAGTAGAGTGTGAATGTGCATTTCTGAATGTGTATCCATTTGCAGTTACAGGGTATTTTTCAAATTCAAGGAAACGGTGAAATCTTTAATTATTTGAAATAACAGTGTCTTCCCTCCATTGCAATTGTGCATATGACTTGGCATAGATGCATGCGTGGATAATAAATATAATTTTTGGTTAACAGAGTCTAACAAAGGTGGCTTGTTACTGTACATACCAAAACATTCTCTTGTTGTGTGTTGTAACAGTATCTTGTAAACTTGACAGCTGACGTGTATTTTGGCAGAACGACTGTTTCCACAGTCTCCCTTTTAAGCTGACTTCCAAAGGACCTGAAGTGTTTGCTTGCTTATGGCAGGTCCCAAAGGGTCACGCTCAGGTTTTCTCTTAAGATAAATATTCTACGCTATGATTCGAGTTCAGCTTTGTGCTTTGGAAGAGCTAATCTGGTCAAGACTTCTCAGCACAAACAGGCCTGAGCTGTTTGGAGCGCAAGACGGCATGGCTGTTGCCTGACAGCTGCCTGCGCCTCCCTGGGACCCAGTCTGGGCACCGCCGATGACCGCCGGTCTTACCGCACCACGGCAGGTAAGTGCGGTACAAGGCAGCCTGCATCAAACCCCCTGCTCTAGGCCAAGCTGGGCGTCGGGGGCGCTGGCATTGCAAAAGCCTTCTCACTGCTTTTAAAAATTGACATTTGCTGTGAAGGAATGTTTAGGATTCCCCCTTTAAACTGATGCCGTACTTAGACCATTAAAGCCTCCCAGTACTCTTGTGGATCTGGTGGCTTCTGTCAAAATGAGCAAGGTGAGCAGCTTACGTGGTGCTGCAGTGCTGCTACTTTCCGAGTAGGCGCCAGGTGAGGAGGATGCAGCTGCTCTTCTTTCAACTTCACTGCTGTGACAAGAAAATCCTGTATTTGTAGTTACAGAGGGGAAGCCAGAGTTCAGCAGCTGACAAGGCCGGAGCTGCAGGAGCTGCATACCCCTCTCAGTGCCCCTCAGCTGCCCCGCGCCAGTAGGACAGGAGCTAATGGGACGCACCAGCTTCCCAAAGCTGGGACATCTGGGCTCAGGATCTTGCCTGCTTCACCCTCTCCCCAGAGCAAGTCTTCAAGTTTTTCTGCTTTGGTTGGCTTCATGTTTGCAGGAGTGGCCAGCAGCTAAGGCCAAGATAGGATGTACAGCAGGTTAATGCAGTAAATCCAGGTTGGCAGTGTCCTACCAGAGTATTCGCCCAGAGTAAGCCCTCATATTATTGCAATCTTGGCAGAATAACACTCGGCTAAAACCTGTGTTCAGAAAATCCCAGAGCTTCTAGTTGTTGCCTGTGGCCTGAGCATGCTGGATGCCTGCAGAAACCCGTGCGGCCCCTGTGCGAGCTCCCACGGTCACACCTCTGCACGGAGGGGCTCCATGTGCAAACTGCACGTCGGCAGCGCAGGTCCAGTGTGTCATGTGAACCTGCAGGATCACGCTGGTTCTGGATGCTGTGAAAACTTAAAACGGGGCAAGCAGACAGCTGTAATTTGGGGCAAAATATGCCATCATTTACACTAATGAAAACGCAAATGATTGCAGAGGTTGCAGTAGTAGCACGAGGGAAAGAAAAGGGGAGGGGGGAGCATGCTGCAGTCGTTCAGTGGCCCAAAACACCCCAACGCATGTGGCTTCTGCTTCACTCGCAGATGCTGGTCCTGCACCAGCCCTAGTGCCTTGCGGTCCTCCTGAGCTGTCACTCGCCCGTCCCTGTGCAGGAGCTGCCGTGGCCAGCACTGGCCCCACACCACGGCTGCTTTCAGAGCAGGCATGTGCACTGCTGGTGCCAGGAAGGTGGAGGTGGTTCAGCGTCAGGGTTCTGTGGTGCTGCCGCATTCAGCGGTGCTTCGCCAAGCTCCTTGGTACCCCCAGAGAGACTTTGAGGGCAACGCCTGGTCCCTCTGGAGTGGGCTGCATGCTTTGGTTTGCGCGAAGAAGAGACCCTCTTCCTGTGCAGCAAAAACCTTGAAGATGCCGATGACTTCAGTTCTGACAAATTCCAACGATCTGCTGCTGCTGTCCTTAAAACTTGCCAAATATTTCACACCCTCATAACAAATGCTTTTGAGGAATATCACACCCAAGCCAACTCCTCAGTTATGAGCTTCCCATTGAGTTCAGCGAGGAACCTTGATGCCAGAGAGGTCACCAAAGCATTTGTTTCTGTGTTTCAGGCTCTCCTTTCTATTTTGAACACGGGCCCGCGCAGCGCAGCGATGGCAGGAAGCGGCCATGGAGGCTGGGGCTGCGTGGCCAGCAGGAGCGTGCTGGGAAAGCTGGGCTGCAGCCCTGTGCTGGTGCTGGCCAGTCCAGCACGTGCCATTGCTGCCTGTTGGCATACAGCTGAGTCCTCAACCTGCTTAGACGTGTGCTTATACGTGTGTGTAGAAATGTATGTGTATTTTGTGAAGAGTCTAGACAGATGACTACATCTCGGTGCTTCCAGGCTAAAGTCACGCTGTGCTAACCTTTGCTAAGTATCCAGGAAGGACTTCTTCTCCTTCCCTCTCTTGGGCTGGACCCTTCCCTCACACATGGCGGCAGCGTGGGCCCAGCCCTCGCCCCGGCTTGGCTCTCACATCTGCAGGTTTGTTTGTTTATGAGCTTCTCTATGGCTCCCAGGGCTGTAGGATGCGAGCGCCTCGCAGACACACATGTTGAGACTCGCTACACCCTTGCGAGGTTGGGATGTGTTTGTCATCCTTGTTTTACAGGGTAGGAACGGAGAACCAGATGTTTTGGTTTGAGAGAGCCCATAGGCAATGGCCGTTCTGCCAGGGGCAACCCCTAAGTACTGAGGTGTCCCTGGAGAGGAGGGCTAGGAACCACATGGGCTCATCAGCTGTGACAGCTCCAGTGGGCACAAAGCTGTGGGAGCTGCCCCACTGCACTAAAACATGTCCCAGACAGAGCCTGGTGGGGCCCCTGCCGCCCCCCCCCCTACTCTTCAGAAAGCCAGGGGCATGGTCCCATGCTCCAGCACGCATCCCCTGCGGTGGCTGTCCCCATAGATACTCCACACAGGATGCTGCCACTGCAGATGCAGCAGCACCAGTTAAAAAAAAAAAAAAAAAAAATTGACAGTACCCAGTAGTTTTCTGCTGGAAAAAAAAAATTTGGGGTAAGTATCCAGGTCAGCAGGCTGCATGGAGATAATCAAAAGCGACACTGTTGGTGAGCAGGACCTGGGCTCTGCCAGCTTCCCTGGCTCGTCTCTGAGGCTGCTGGATGAACCAGCCAGGAAAACAGGGCTACCACTTAGTTTTCTTTGGAGGTGGATTCTTTATTCCTATCATTCCTATGTGAGGTGCTTCAGGGTGATTTTTTTTTTTTTTTGTCTCTGACAACCCAGAAGAAATTATTTTTTTTAAGCAGCCCGTGTGGGACCATGTTTGACCGTAGCTGTAGTGCAGTACATTCTTCAGCCAGTAAGCTCGGACAGGCAGGAAAGCTGGCTGAAATTTTTCACTTTGCAATGTTGTGTGTATGCTCACAGCTCTGTCTAAATATGTTGTTATTGTAATTATAATAAATACTAGAGCCGTGAGAAATGTCTATAACCAAACCCAAACCAGGTGAAACTCCCCTGGTTTTGGGTTTCATTACAAACTCAAGGCTCAGGCCAGGTTTGTTGAGGTTCATGAACCTCTCTCTGAAGCTGGGCTCAGTTTCCAGCAACCCTGGGCCAAGTTTCAGGCAAATCTGGGCCAAGTTTTGAGTAAATTTGGAATAAATTTTAGGTGAATAAGAGATGATTTATGATTTTAGGTTGAAACCATACAAACCATGAACTCTTTGCTTGGTTTCAACCTGTAACCAGGAAATCTAAATCTTGGCACTTTGGCTGAGTTTCACTTTGATTTTGAATGTTGACGGTAAAAACAAAATAACAAGAGCAAAGAGGTGAGTCCCAAGAACAAACCATGCAGAGACTCGTTCACGGGGTAGGAGCCCAAAGCCCTGCACTGAGCACACAGCCGTGACACTGCACCAGCAGCGGGGGGTGCGTGTCCCCACCGCAGGTGATGCCATGCGTGTCCAGCCAGCAGTCTGACATGGCTTGCGCTGCCCCAGCAAAACCTCCGAATAATTAAGCCTTCCCCAAACTCTTAATCTGAAGTTGAATGTGCAGTTTCCAAGCCTGGAGCGCATTGACTTTAGGTTTGGCTTATGCGACAAAGATCCGGATCGTACTGCGTGTTTGCATTTTGAGGGGTAAATTCAGCTAAGGAATCTATACAGGGGAACAAGGCCTATGGTCCTCATCCACATATTGCATTTAAACATGGCTCACATCCAACCACACAGCGGAGAAATGGACTTTCTACCTGAACTGCTGAGATTGAGAGTGACGTGGTGCCAGTTCTCCAGTTTAGAGGTGCCCAACAGGGTTACGGGTCTCGGCGTGCCAATGCTGCCAGCTCTGCCATGGCCCAGATACCTTAAAGATGGAAAAGAGCTGAAAACACTTCTCATGCAGATTTCATTAGATTCACTCAGGCACTTTAAAGGGATCTCCAGACATAAACTTGTCTCTTTAAATAAAAAAATATATATCATCATTAAACCCCTCGATCATGAGATTCTTTTTGCGCCAAACATAAACTGTAGATGGAAAATATTTGAGCAGGAGCTGGCTTCAACTGTTAGGCAAAATATGAACAGCTGAACTGGGAATGTAAGTGCTGAGTCCAGAGAAGAAGGTGATAGCACAAGTTGCTGCTGCTTTGAGAAACACGTGATAGGAGGGATGGGCAGGAAGAGAGGAGGAAGGTGCCAGCGCAGAGCAGCAAGGAATATGAAGGGAACCGCACTGTCAGTCTGTATTCACATCAGCGCAAAGCTGAAACAACAGGAAACTGGGAGAGAGGGGAAAGGGAATGAGCGACTCGGCAGCGCTGGCTCTACAGGGCGGCTGCTCAAAACCACTATTTGACGTGAATCGCCAGCCATCTGCCCTCACAGTAGCCAGCTCCACGATGCCACCAGCCTCACTGCAAAGCCTTTCCCATCAGCTGACGCTCCTGAGCCAACCGGCCCTTTAAGAAGGACTGTAATGCTGCCCCACAGGACTTTGGCTGGTATGAAGTTACCAAATAAACCAAGCAGAAAAAACCCCAAGGTTTGTCGGGACCAGATCTTTATGAGACCTAAGCAAGTACTGAGTGTAGATTAATAAGCCCTTAAAGACAATTCCTCATTTACTGAATTAAAAAAAAAGGTAGCTGACCAAGAAAGAATTTAACAGACTTCCCATTCCACATGTTTAAATTGTACTTGCCAAAGGCATAAATCCCCTTCACTGAAAGCTTTTCACTATCGGGTTTTTGCCTCCAGTTTTCAAATCTGCTCCAAGATGTCCCAGTACTTTTTCAAGATCCCAACATCCTCGTAGCACTGGGGAGAAGTAGCCACGACAAAGGACATAAAGCTCCGAGATCCTCTCTCTGTTGGTAGAGCTCTTAAGCTCAAAGCACCACAGAGGCAAGATGCTGCCATGTATTAGACCAGCAACAGTTTCTACTCTTGGGGTACAACCGTGGTGTGATACACCACGAGGCCAGAGCTGAAGAATCCCAAGTGGCGATGGGCTGCGAGAGCTGCTGTATGGCACAGCAAAGCTTGAGTGAGGGATGGGCGGAGGTCCTGAGGAGACCTGGTCTTTATTTGAAAATCAGGTTTGATGTCTGTGTTGCATGGATTAAGACTGAAAGCAGCACCCAGCAATGAAAGGGAGAAAAAAAGGCTGAAAAATATCTGCTACACATGTTCTCGGAGCAAAGACAAGATGCCACGTACCAGGAAAAAGAACTGTATTTCAAAAGTTCACTCTTCAACTAAGCCAGCCCCGTGTGGACTTTCCCATTATGCATTTACACTTAATTTGTGTCATTTAGGAGACTGATTTTTATTAAAGATCATGCTGTTACCCACACATATGCCTACTATGCACTCCTATATCCCCAAACATGCTGGGAACAAAAGTGTTTTCTGCTCCACAGTGACAGCACAGACAAAACCATGGGAGGAAATTGTGGGTCCCAACGTGACCACCAGGCCCAGGTTGAAGGCCAAGTATGGCAGGAGTTGCACAACCCTCTGGTGAAAAAAACAATTATTTGTGTTGGGCTCATTTGTGCTAACAAACAGCACAGTCTTGAGTTCCCCACAGACCAGCCAGGAATTCATTTAAAAAAACAGACAACTGGTAAAGGATTTACACAGAGGGACCTCTCCACCAGTCTCCTGAGTATGAAATACTTCATGTCCTGCATCATCTCAACCAGGAGCAGTCCTATGAGAGAAGCAGCAGAACATTGTGCTTTAAGCACCAGATGCAAAAGAGAATTAAACACTGGCTTTGATGTCAGCTGAACCCCCATCCCCACGAAATCTGCAAGTAACCAAACTCCATTTGTGTGAGTCTCAGCAGTGCCACCAGCCCGTCCTAGCCAGGCAGTAGCACGCTCTTCAAATCTACTGCAACAACAAAGTCCTGCAATAATACCTAGTTATTCTGCCACATCCAAACTGCTGTGATCCATGCTAAAGTTGCTGCTTTATAGTACCTGCTGGTTCAGCACAGTCACGTGTTGATGATACTGGTCTGCTACTTGTGCAGAAGAAGCAATGTACCACGATGCTTCTGTACATCTGGTCCAGAGACAGAGCTCACGTGCAGGGAGATCAGCTACAGGCCTGCAGCCAGTCATTACATTAACGCAGAAATGGCATTTTCAAGGCAACAGTAGTGTAAAGGCAAGTGAAATACCTCCACCTGCCAGAAAGAAAATGCATATTAATACACAGAATTATGTTCTACGGGGGTGTGGATCCTGATACTAGTTGTTGCCCCTTTTTCTTTCCTTGGAAATGAAAACAAAAGTGAAAGCCAACAGTTATTTTGTGTCCTGTTGGCCTAGATTTGTCCAGATCTGCCCTTCTTGGGTAGATACCTTTAGCAGCAAGTAGGTTTGGTAGAGGGTCACTCTGCATATGCTTCAATGCTCCAAAAATATGTCAGCAAACTGAGCTCTCGTGACCCAGGGTCCTGCTCAGAATAGTTGGATTGTGTGTATAAAGTGAAACAAGAAAGATGATGGTTGATCAGAGTAATATAAACTATAGCATGGAAAATGAATTTTGAATGAAATGCACAGATAAATCATTTATCCTCACCAATACCCTCTCTCTGTTTCTTATCCCAGTAATTGAGACCATGTGTTATGCTGCAAACAATAACTATGGGAAATTACTCATGATTCTTCCTTCATAAACTTGGGAAATGAAAGTGATGGGAAGTATGATCATCTTAATTTTTTTTTTATGTTAACAGCTCTAAATTATTAGGGTGGGAAGAAAATGTCAATAGAACATAAGTGTGCTTTGTATAGTGTTCACATTTGCTCATACTTTCAAATCCACTGTGGCTTATTAGTTCATGGGAAAAATGACAAAAAGGAATAAAACACAGAAAATGAATCCAGTATCAACATCTTGCCTCTATAGTAACAGAGAAATGGTAACTTGTGGGTAAAAAGTGACAATATTAGGAAATGTTTGTTGGGCAACTGTGGTGATTAACCCCCTCCTTCCCCCAGTACCTCCAGCTTCCCATCAGCCTGACACATTCCTACAGATAGAATGCCCGTTGCTCTGTGCTGCTGCTTGTATTAGAAGCCTGGAGCTAGTGAGGCCCTTAACCTCTGTTTCAACAGTTTATTGCTCAGCTGTAAAAATTCTCCCAGGGCTGAAAGTTGACAGAAAAATGTCTCTGCCTGGGAGGAGTTTCTGTTCTGAGTTTGGTTTGAATTAGTTCAGCCCTTTTCCACTTGCAGTAGGACAATGGAGCAGGATTCCCTCTCTCCCCTCCTTTTTTTCTTCTTAAATAAAGTGAACGTCCCACCAGGGCAGTACGCATGGCAGGCGGCACTCAGACCGTAGCCCTCTCTGCAGCTGTAGCACAGGGTCAGCGCTGGCCACCGCAGCAGTTTCCCTGCCTTGTGATGGACGGGCCAGACTTCACCCCATTCCTCACGCAGATGCTGGCTCAGGCGGTGGCTTGTGCCGAGGCTGCCGAGGACCAGCTTGGCCACGGTGCAAGCCGGGAAAGTCCACCCTTGCTGCTATTGCTCGAGGGACCAGCTCGCTGCAATGCAGAACCACCCGGGCCACACCTCCGTGGGCTTTTGGATTTTCCCGGAGCTGGACGGCGTGCATGCTTATCCTCCTGTGGCGGAGGCACGAGGCAGCCCCACTCAGCCCCGGGCTTACAGTGGAGTACTGGGTGGTAGGTTTCCCGGATAAAGGGCTTGGCCCAGGGAAGCTGCTCTCTGCAGACCTTGGCCTGAGCCAGGGGATTCATTTCTAGAAGCAAGAGTGCTAGATCTATTACACTGCTGCATGGGCTGCCTGCGGGGCTGGTAAATCTATTATAACAGTCAACGCTTTATGAATGAAGCCCGGCCCCACCAAAGTCAATGGCAAAACTCCCATTGATTTCACTGAAACAAGATTTTTTTACCCTGAATCCTTGAAGTGCCCCTGGGATCTCCCCCATGCTCAGCGCAGCCATCCACAGCTCCAGCAGGGGAAAGGAAAGCAGAGAGCAGAGAAGGGCCCCGGTGCTCCCTCAGCTGAGCCTGGGTCCTGCTTGGACAGATGTGTTGAGAATAGCACTTTGGTAATACCAACAGGCCTGGGTGTGAGATGATAGGTGTCAAGCAGCTGAAGTGGCTGATGGAGACACTTCGGCACAGAAGCAGAACTTTATAGGTCAGTGGAGTTTTGCCCTGAGCTCTCAGAGGGCCAGAGCATAAGTAACAAACAAATAAAAATTTCTATGGATGAAGAGATGTCCCACCCACCCAGGAGTGCCTTGACCCTGTGCCAGTAATCCAGCATCCACAGTCACTTCTCTGTGTGCATTTAATTGACTGAACAGCTACTTGATATCATCCAGAACTGCTTATAAAATTAAATGCTATTAAACATAAGGGCAGACCCATAATACTTGCTGATGCTTATTTCAGTAATACTGCTATGCTTGCCATTCCACAGATCTGACCTGTCACTTGAGAACTCAAATGACCCATAACTTAACATGTTTTATCCACCTATAAATTCAGGCAGGTTCATTAGCTGGACCTGGCATGCTACGTCATATTCTGTCCAACTCTTTTACAACCATTTAATTGTTTCCTGCTCACACACTTTCCCATCACCCTAGCACATACGACCCCTGGTGACAATATTTTCCCATCTACCTGAGTAAATGATCAGCATCTTATTCCAGAAAACAAAGCTAAGGGAGTTAATTGCTGTTATTTAACAGCTATTTCACTGGTTTCCTCTTGTTTTGCCAACTCTCCCATACCTTCCCATTTGCTAAGCTGACCAAAAGGTTTTCTCCATTTTTGGATTTAAGCAACTTTTTTTCTTTGACAGCTATCTTAAAGTCGCCCTCCCACTGATCACAGGTGAGCTCATCTCTCAACTCCACTGTGGGATTTCTGCTATATGGAGCTCTTTCAACACTGATATTAGGGTGGGAGTTCAAATCTGAAGTAAGAGCAATCTGGCACCCTACAGGCATGCCCTGTACAGGGATTTTTTTTGATGTCTAGGAAGAGCCAAGGTTCAGTGAGGTTTAGTCCCCACACAGACAGAGCATCCTTCCCATTTGCTGCAGTCTAATACAGGTGAAGCTCATGCTGCATCCTTTCATTTGGGTGACAACTAATCCAGCCTATCCCTCACTGTTGCTTTCCTGAAAGGCGTACGTGTGCTCAGCAGCTGTTAGACATTTACCTACCGCTTGGTTCAGGTTGGCTGAAGCTGACCAGTGGCTTTGCACTTTTACTAGGAGACATTTAGGCACAAATACAGAGGAAGCAACAGTGAGTATTAAAATTAGCTCATGGTTTATAGTCACCGTGAAAAAGTTCAGCTGTACAGCACTTGACACGATTTCAATCAATGCTGTATGAGGGGTTCCTTTCCACTCCTCCCTCTCATTATAGAGGCTAATTAGGAAAGTGTTTCTCACTTTCTTTTTTTAACCTAAAGTGCCATAAATGTCTCTTTAAAAAGAAAAAAAAAAAAGAATCCTTTGACTGCCTTGTGCTGTGATACCACAGAGTTTTTTACTTAGAGCCAAATAGATATCAGGTTGGACTCTGAAAATCAATCCATTATTTTTATTTCCCGTTTTGCTCCTTTGAATGCACAGTTTCTTTCTGCTTTTTTACAGTCATTTCACAGATTGCCTCCTGAAATTACATGGCATCAGAATTGTTGCTCTAGGGAATGAAATGGTGCCCAAAAGCATGCCGTCTAGCCTAGCACATGAACTCCTTCATCCTTTTCCATAGTACCTGGTCCCTTCAGGTCTGAAGAAGCAGGTGGCATAAAGCCAAATTTCTTTTCAGGAAGGATAGAAATATAAACTGATCTATTAACTCCCAGTACTGCATGGTCTAGCATAAGCACCAAACAAAAGGCACTTGCTGCTTCCTCTTTGCAGAGCTGGCAGGAAGAGACCCTGTGTCTGCAATCTGCTCAGATTGACTTTTTAGTCTCACCTGATCTTCAGGATGTTAAGACAGAAAACAGTTAACATCTATGGATGCCATGTACATGGGTGGGAAAGGGTGAGCTGTGCTTATGACACTTGGAGCTTGAGGAGCTCAAATAACTAAATGGTTTATTTTGAGCGGCTGTATGAAATAGATCTTGCTGGTAGCTCTGAAGTCTAGAGGTAATTGCAAAGTGAGAGAGAGTGAGGGGTTAAACAGGAAGAAACATATTCTATGAAGTCCGTAGTAAGTACATGCAAACCATTTGGTCCTATCATCTCTGCATGATTTGGGAAGCTGAATGTGTTTATTTGCTCATCTCCAGCAATAAAAATCTCTTTGTCCCACAGAGTGGCAGTCCAGTGGTGTTAAAAAATTACCTCTTCCAAAATTAATTCATATTTTTACCGATGCCACTAAGACAAATTGTAGTTGTAGACCAAATAAAGCCATTCTAGATGGAAGTATGATAACCATTTTCAGATTAATAAGATAAAATAATGTAGTGAATACAACAGCTAGCTGGAGATATAACAATGCTAGGACTAAATTCTTCACTGATTACTATGCAAATTAAATGCTAACAAAGATTGCTGGTATTGCAATATCCAGAGAAGGATGATCTACTGTAAAATAACTTCCTAGCTTAGATTTTATGGTTCGACATTTAGAAATCTTTTTCAGAAAGCAGATTGTTACAGAGAGGATTAGCAGCCCTAGCAGAGGGTGAACAGACTTTCAATGAACTCTCCCTGCAAGCTTCCAATCAGTGAATTCAGACTACCTTTATTTTGCAGTCATTTGTCTGGTATATTCAGTGTGATACCTAAGGTTGTTTGTAACATTTTTTAGTGCAAATCTTTCCTGCCCGGTACAAAAAAATCTTCATATAACCTTGGGAAATTGCATAAGCAAGAAATGGCTGTTGACAGCTGCAAATGTTTATGTGGCCCTCCTGCGCTGGAGGACACTGGCAATTAAAGGTAGTTAGCAGGAGACTGGCTGGTGTAAACATGTGCAGCCAATAATTATAGCCTGTTCTCATTCCCCTGCTTTCTGAGGATTTGTAGTATTGTTGAGCTGGTCTGGTGAAGAAAACATGATCAGTGTATTCAGGATTTTGAACTACTGAAGAAGATGTAAGTAGGTCCTGTTTTCTTCTAGTCTAAGCTGTTGTTATAGCTGGAGCAGTGTCTTTCTTTGCAGGTTATGAACCAGTTTGGTTCACAGACTATGCAAAATAAGCAGCGAGTGACGTGAAGCCTAAGTTCAAGGAGCAATTCAAAAGACCCCTATAGCTTAGAAAAAGACTAATTTGATTTTCTAAGACCGAAATTACTTCTCGGGAAAAGCTTCATTTTATCAGTGAGGCATGTGGGGGGAAAGGAATTGCTCTTGATGACTGCTGCTGTTTGGTTTATGGGCTGAAGGCACCAAGTGAGAGAGCGGGATATCCAACCTGAGAATGACATTCCTCAGTCACGCTAAGGCAAGCAATGTTCTGCAGTGCTGAGTCCCAGCTGCTCTCCTGTCCTTGGCCTGTTCCCCACAGATAGGGCAGCACCAGTGGTATGAGCTTCACTGACAGATTTCAGAGCCCTAATGTCTAGGTACATCGCTGCAAGTTAAAGGTTGCAGATTCCCTTTTCTTTTTGTACTGTGCATGGCTGCCAGATGGGGATTTAGTACTTATTTCTGTGTTGATAATTAAAGTGTTTGTGATACTAAAGGACAAATCACCCTCCCCTGGAAATTAAACACTCATGTTACAACCTCCTGATCCTCAGTGAGTATTACATTAGTCAATTTGTGGCTAGCCCAGTAACTCGATAGCAGCAAATTATGTAGTTATGTGGGAACTGGTTTTTGGAACAGGCTGATGTTCCCAAGCTCAGGCCCAGTACTGCTAGGGTGTGTCATCTGTGTGAGGCAGTTAGCAGAAAGAAAAATCTGCAATGCCACAGTCTCTAGTGCTTTCTGGAGGACAAAATATAGCAGCAATATTACATTAAGGTAAGAATGGGAACGAACAGAACTATTTCTCCACCAAGAACTTGTCTCTGTAGTGAGAGACTGATTTGTTAAACAGGCTTTCAGTTGACACTATGTTCAATTACCTGTTTTACTAATGACAATTTTAGGTTTAGATATGTTAAGTCTGAGCATGGATTTGTACTGATCAAATGTCCTGTCTGTACCTTCAACTCCATGCTTAAAAGTTTTACAGGACCTGGTATAGGTAACTGGAAAATATTATTTCATTGTTGTGGGATAATGAGTGAAAGAAACTAATCCTGACTTGTGGCAGAAGCAAGTCTTAGTCCTGGTGTCCACTTATACTTGTGCTGGATTTAGTCTACAACTGGATTAAGGGTAGCTACCAGAATCTTAGCCCAACATCCCTGCATCAGTCCAGACTGAAGGAAGGAGAGGGATGACATCTGAGGGCCCAAGACTCAAAATATTTCTCTCCATTCACTGTTAAAAGAGTTTTGCTGTTAAATTCCAGTCTGAATGCCACTGATTGCAGCAGTCAGTCTCCCACTGTATTTTTGAAAATTGCAGCTACCTTCAATCCTTACGTAACAGCCCAGTGCTTCTTCATTGCTTTATGATGCAGTCAGACTTCAAATTTACTCTGGAAATTAGAGAGAAAACTGGATTGTAACAGAGCCAAGTAATAATCTGCTGAAGTCATAAGAAACATTCAAAAAGATACCAACCTGGCGTTTAAAAATAGCAACTTACTTGTTACTAAGTGCCAGGTTCTGCTCTGCCTCACCTACCTGTGCAGTTTGGTTCACTGAGTATCAGGGATGCTGGCCTGTGTGGACCCCTTACAGTCAGCTTTCAACTCCAGAGCCCGTTTCTCCACAGGGCCATTCTGCAGTAGAAGGAAAGCTCTGGAATCTAAGATACCTTCCTAAGCCACATAGCGGGGTACATTTGTGTATGGGGGTCCCCCTGAATTCCAAGAGATATAATGGAGTTGCGTTTTTTTATTTTATACAATAGCAAGAGAGATGGCTTTAGTTTTATGCTTATTGATGTAAGTAAACACATACACTTTGTAAGAAGTGTTTGAATTATTGTATAGCTGTGTCCAAGGCTATCATATCAAACACGTCTTTCAGAGCCAAGATTCTTGTCCAAGAACCCACCCAAAACTTTACTGTATGAGGTATGAAGCAATAATGGGACCCACTGATTCATCATTTGATGAAACCAGGAATGCCCAGTATTGCCCAACAGAAAGTTACGTAGGGCCCTAATGAAGTGTTTCTCATGCATAAAAGGGAACAGATGTAGCCCACGTCATGAGAAACAGAGCTGGGACCTGCTGTGAGTTCCCATTGGGCAAAGTTTCTTTCAGATCTGAGAAGTTGCTCCAGCTGAGCCAGAATATTCCTCTGGTACCACGATGCCTCCGCAGGCTAGATTTCTAGATTCAGATCTGCATTGCCGTAGGCTACATTCTACCATGTTTCATTCAGTTACTGTATTGGCAAAATATCTTCAGACTTTGCAAACTGTTGGAAACCTGACTGCTAGCTGAGGAGCTCTGCTATATGGACCAACAGAAACTGTTCGCAGACTGGTTCTGCCCTAGGGGTTAGTGGTGTATCTCACATTGAGAATCAAGCCCAAGTTTTGGGTAACAAGAGAGATTGCAAATCTTCCTGCTCTACTTTGAGGTATAACTGTAATTGTGTTTGCCCCAGAAGTGACTCCAGTGGCAACAAGTCTGGTCTTCCGACTGAAGAATAAATGTGACAAAGTGGCTCTTGTGAGCTCGTACCAATCTTAACATAAGGATGTGCTGTAGTGAAGAGGAAGTAGGCTCCTGATAGTAACTGTAGCGTTCGCTACATATCAAGGTTCCGCGCTTAGATCACTGGTCAGCCCGGACCAGGGAAAGAGACAGATAACACACACAGTGTGAGCGCCAACTTCCCCTTTTATTGCACAGTTAATTCCTTTTATACTAACAAGGGGAGGCGGGATTACAGGTACATCACAAGGCTGCGACTAACCCTCTAACTTTCCGTGACATCACGAGATCTTCCGAACGCCGAACCCTACAAGTAACAGACTAGGTGAAGAATAAATACTGGAGTGTTTGTTGCTGACCGAGGATATTTAGATGAATTCCTGCATCTCCTAATGAATTAAAGTCTTCAGGCCAGGCCAGACATGGGACCTTATACATCCAAGCAATATCTTGGGTAAACAGTACAGTAAGTGGTTATGCACTGTATTTCTTCTGTATTGAAGTAAGCAGCACACGGACATCCATTGCAGTTACTATATATTGATGCAAGCATTTCGGGGAATCTTGATGTTAAGGGCCGGAATAAACACAACTAGCATGATGGGGCATGTTCCCACTGGCATTCTTGTTGCCTGTCACCCCATACAAGAGTTATTTGCTCAGTGGTGTTAGTTACTCTCAGTTCCAAACCAGATCTTTATTAAAGCTTCCAGGAAAGCAACAGCACTGTGGATGTCAACAGGGCCTTCAGCATCAAAGCCACAGAATAAAATTATAGATGGAAAAGACCCGTTAGGTCATCTACTCATCCCATCAGCCAATGCAGGATTGTTCTCTGTGGTGTGCTTTTTCCCTTCTTTGTCTGCATCAAGCCAAAGGGGTTTCCACAGCTTCCCTGGGGAGACAATGACATAGCTGACTAGTTCTTGCCCTTAGGAATAACTTTGGGTCTGTAAAATAACAGAAGCATTCTAAGTTTCATTTTGATGGAGAAAAGGAACTCTGAGAGAAGGACCCTGAGTCTTATGACTATACTGTATCTCAGATGTAATTCTATATTAATTGCTTCTTGTATACAGATCGTACGAGGCTAACAGTGTGTCCCACCTCACAGCTGTCTCTTTCAGTAATTATTCCTTAGGCGGATTTTGTCATCTTTCAGTAGTAAGTAGTGCACAAACCCTGAACAGTTGCATTTCACTCGGCAAACATTCAGAATTTGCCCTAACTAGTGTTTGAAGTGTTCTGTCTGACTTCCGCTCCTTTTAATTGTGCCAAAGTTCTTTGGCAATTAATGATCTGATGTCCCAGAAAAATTAATTCCAATATATTTTCTTTAGGTGAATTAAAAACACTCAACAGATGTTTACTAAAACCAACTGCATTTATAGATAGAGGACTCTTTACAGCTATTGATTTAAGACTTCCAAATGTTTTCATTCAAATCCCTTGGGCACCTACTGTTGATCAATCATAACTTTCTGACATCTTGATCTCTAGCTAGGAAATATTTCTGGTCAAATATATGAACATGCTTTTTGACCTTGGGTATTGGGCATTAACAAACATGAATCCAATTACTTTTTTCAGAGAGAATAAAATACTTCCACAGCTATTAAAGCGTGCGATCCTTTGACTTTTGCTGAAGATCTATGTGCATAGAAACTATTGAAGTTGACTATGGAGGTAGTTTTAAAGCAATGCCAGTACCCTTAGCATTCTGATGAGGGCTGTATCGGTTTCACAGTTCTCAGCCACTGAAAGTTATATTTAGCATGCAGGATAACTTTAAAAATATTAGTTGTAGAGCTATGGAAGGCCATGATTAGTACCATTTTGTGGTAGATTGAGTTGTGCTTCACACAATGAACAAGGATTCAGAAGAAGCCTTTGTCTGACTGCCAGTTTGGCTATGGGGAAAGGGGGGAAGTCTGAATACCGAACATGTCTTTGTTAGCAGTTGGATGTCATTCTCTTTTGTTTAGCATTTGCACAGTGCTCTGTGTAATGTAGGAATATAATAGAGCTTTGCCAGCAACAGCACCAGACTTTAGGAACACGCACAGGCCGGTGAGACTATGTAATGTACTTTATCATAAGGCGGCAGGAGAAGAGGCAATTTAATAGACTTATGATGGAGTTGTAACAAAAGGGTTTTCCCTGGGCTATTGGCATATGCTTTAGAGCACTAAACTAGGAGTTTTGCTCTTAGGTCTAATTTTGATTCTAATGCCTAATTTGTAAGCACTTCTCCTTTGCACCAATTAAATACAGCTTAAATTACTTCTCTACTGTTCATTAGAAGTGAACAAGTTTCACATGAATCGTTCAACTATCTATTTAAACGCTCCTACCATTGCCTGCTGGCTGATGGCACACCTAGAAAATGAAAGATTGGGAAAACAGAAGGTAGAGGTCAATGAGCAAAGGCATGAGGGGAAGAGGTACTATCCAGGGAGACCCTAAGGGGTCACAAGATAAGAGTTAAGCCTTAGCTTTCTGCACATCTACTCTATTTGCACAGTCACAGTATTTGTAATAAACCCCAGTTTCATTCCTAACCTGGGTTAGTACTAACAACGTTGTGTTATGATTAACAATCCTACCACAGCCAGACAGCCCTGGTTTCAATGTTGCATTGTTTTTGCTGATCTGTGGCTCTAGAGGCACTGGTGTTCTCCAGCAGCTCAAATATAATGGAAGCTGAAGCAATAACGCATTTGCTGGGCAGATGTTACTAGTACGCTGCTTTATCAATGCCTGTTGTTGCACACCAGCCCAACACTGTGATAAAGTTGACTCTTCCAGACAACCATGGTTGTGGCTTTGCATTAATTTCTTTAGCCTAAGTACTAGCTTAACCAGACCCTATCCCTCTCCTCATCCAGCTGTTCTATTATTTTGGCAGCTACTCAAAATTTCTTGGAATAATTGCAAAGGAGTAATAATCTTTCATTTAGCTTGTATGCAATCCTGGCATCAGTGATCATTTGCATGCTTTAATATATACATAGCCATGCCTTCAGCACATGTTCTGAACATTTGAATAGCAAACCTCAGGAGTAGGGGGACAGAGGTGGAGTCCAATTTTCTATTATTGTTATTAATGTAGGTTCTCATAGTTTTAAAATCAACTTTATTAGCAGAAAATAATGATGTAAAAATAAAAAGGTAGGTCCTGTTGGCAAATAGCTGCCCAGGAGCAGACAGGACTGAAAAATCCAGAATCCTGTTGTAGGAACCAAACTACTCAAAAGTGCCTGAGCTGTGTTTTTCTGCTCAGTCTAGGCTGTCCATAAATGCTAAGCATCTCAAAGGTCATCCAAATAAAAAGTAAATGCAAACAGAGGCTACTTCTCCCACACAGCAGACTTCCAGCCTGCTCAAGATACAATGGTGAAAGCTTGCCTGTTTTGACTATTAGTCTTACTTAGCTGGCATTTGGGAAAGCTATGAACAGCAGTCTGGAGGCTCTGTGCAGGTGACCTGGGGTGGGACACAACATATGTCATCCTTCCAGAAATGTGAAGCCTTCTTTAAAGCTGCTCTTAAAGCCTCTCTTTGCTAGAACCTGATAGCAAGATGTACAGTGCTGCGCTTGGGAGGAACGATACTCAGACAAAAATACCAGTACCTTGCTGCCTCCCTGGAGCAGCAGTTTGGCTTTTTATTTGGTAGCAGTCTTCCAGGCAGTGAGGTTTATCCAGTTTTTCCTGGAGAACTTTTATAATTTAATTCATATGATTAATATTAAACAAACAAAACCACCCACCCCCACCCCCCCGCCCCCAAACCAAAAACCTCACCAAGATGAAGTGGGAGCTCTCAGTCCATTCTGACTCAGCTGTCTCCTTTTCTTCACATCCAGGGAGGGCAATGAGTTCTCTGTTGCTGGATCCGTGATTTCCTGGCATTGTCACAACTCCTTTTTCAGTTTTTCTCACATTGCTAATGCCTTATTGCAAGTTGAGAAGAGAGGTAAGAAAAGGATTGAGATACCATACTTTCTCCCCTAACAAGACCTCTTCCTTTTCTTTGCTGCCAGCCTATGTATTGCTAAGATAATGTCATAGGATAGGATGGACAAAAAAAAAAAAAAAAAAAAAAAAAAAAATTATTCTTGCAGAATTTAAATGGTTTGAATTACCTGTAATGCTGACAGTCTGGCTCACTGCCAGCAGTAACTTCTACATGGAAGCATAAGAAAGTGAGACTGGTGTTTTGTGTTTGCTGCTGTGAAAACCTGACAAGTGGGATTCCTTGATGCTGTCCTGCACCCTAAGGAAGGGTACCTGTAATTTGGCAGTGACCAGAGTGCAAGCTAGTCCAAGCAGGAAGGTTGTGGTCAGGACTGAGGTGTGTTAGCAAGGCAACACTGGATACTACACGCCGCCGTGCTTGCTAGACATGGCACAATTAGCTTAGCTGCAAAGGAAAGGGGGAAATTTTCTTCCAACTAGGACACATAGTTATTTTGTCTTGGACACTTGGAGACAACCTTTCGGACTAGGAATCCATAAACCACAAAATACTCATGTTAAAAGAATCTGGCCAAAGATACTACACTCATGTGTTTGTTTTTTCTTCTTCCTTTTACAAAACAAAAACAAACAAATTCCGTTGCTGTAATCAATAGTAGTCAAAAGATAACTTTCTTCAAGAATATCAGCTTTAAATGTTAAGGCTACGAGCAATATTAATTGATACTAACCCCTTATTTCTGTTACAAACTTTACTATACAAATGTTTCCCAAATAGCCAATGATTAATGTTACATTTTTGTGACATAACCAAAAAAACATTAAAGTCTAAGGGGAAAACAAGTAAGTGTGCATATACAGCTTGCATATGTTTATTTAAGCAAATTTTACATATTAAAATACAGTAGTGACTTTCTGGATGAAGGCTTTCAAATTATAAAATTAATCTGTTGGGTTTTCAGACTTGGCAGGGTAAAAGGTTTTCTTGCTGTGTTCTAACAAAGTAGGGGAGAAGCATCACTTCAGTGGTAAAGAGCTAAACAACCACATGGTTAATGGAGGGAAAGTTTAGGAAAATAATTATGTTAATTCACTTCAGACCTGATCCTGCAACCTTTAACCATACAATGACATTCTTTGCCCAGCAGCAGACCCACTTTGCAGAATCACATCCTTACTGAGGTAGAGATTGCCAAATAGCTGTTAGCGAGGGAAGTGCCATGTGTGCCAATTCTAGAAACCAGTAAGGCAGTACAGCCTGCCCTATATTTTCAGACTTTTGGTACCTTATGTAACTAGGTGCAAAGTACTTAGTTTTATTTCTGATTCTTTTCTTTGGAAGTGCAGTCATGTGCAATCAGCTGGAATAAGTGTGCTGATAATTTTCCTTCAGAAATTGTAATGGTTAGCGATGTGGACGCTTTTCTTTTTAGGCAGAAACCATGAGGCACTGAAGCAAGCATTCACTTTTCTTGCACTTGAGGTCACAAATTTATGCAAGTCAAAAATGTTGGGCCTGCCAAAAACATCATGCTACACTCCACCAAATAAAAGGACACTGTTATTCTTACAAGGAAAGGTTTGACAGGACAGGAAATAGGCAGGGTCATAGAAGTTTACTTAATACTGAAACTTATTTAACTATCTTTAAGCCAAAATACAATGATATTTATTTTAAAAAAGAAAAAAAAATTAGAAGGGGGCGGGGGGGGGGGAAGGGAAGACAAATACAAGAGCACCAGACTGCACTATTGCAGGAGCAGCAACCAATACAGAAACTAGGGAACCTTAATAAAAATTCATATAATTCAGGTCACTATATGTCACCTGCCTTTACTGGGTTAACGTGTATTAAATAAGTTTTAATTTATGTCCTGAACCTGCAGCAAGAGGCATCCGATTTGGAGAATTCAATGCAGAGTTTACCAAGCTACACGCTACTTTCATTACAATGCAATCCTTAAGTAGACTGCATTCCACTTAAAGGAATGGAGGAAGGGGGAGTAAGAAGAGAGTGAATATGAAAGATAGGAAAAATGTTGCTGTTCATTACAATTTTCCATTTTTGTTGAAACACAGCAGGAGAGCAAAGCCACAGGCTTCTCTATTGCTCTTGCATGCCAGGAGGGATTATGCAAACACTGCAACCACCCAAATCTTATTTAAATTATAGTCATTGTTCCCCCTTTAATGGTTATACTTTTGCCTGCTTTCACTCAAATATTGCTGCATCTTGCTTTCCGCCAACATAGTCCCAATGGGAGTCATCAACTCTTAATTATAGAAGAACAGATCTTTGCAAAATACCTCTGGAAAAAAGTGGGGGGAAAAAGCAAGCTTTAAGTGCCATCTAGTGGCCAATCTACTAAAAAACGTTAAATACATCCAAAAAATTCTTAACATGCCACAGAGTAATATAACTGTAGCTGAACTGAGGAAGCAGTGCTTAAATTCATAACCACTAAAGACCAGGTTAATACTTTGGGGAACCAAGAAAAGGACTAAAGATCAATGGCATCATTACCATAATTTTTCTTTTAAGATTTTTGTCTGTAAGTGGAGAGTTCAAATGGTAGGAATTGTCTAGTGATGACCTGTTTCATCAAGACCCTCATCAGCTTATCAACTTCTGCCTTGGTAAGGAAATACAAATTGTTATATGTATTTCAGTCCAAATTAGAAAACAGAACCCAAACCGTGGGGCTTAATTTGGAGCCAAGCATCTGAATTCAAAAGTTAAGATTCTCTTCCAAATTCACCTGGGGTTGAAGGCCAGATTTTCTCTCTCTCTATTTGTAACAAGTTAAATCCATTCCTAAAAGAAAGGAGGCAGATTGTTAGTTAGTAATGTCCTCTTCCTTTCCCTGCAGGAAAAAGCCATTTTCTCTTATAGATAAGAATTCCCCCCCAATTATTTTCCATTATAAAGCTCCATGTTCCATTTATACAGAGGATGATTCCCCAAGCTTTAGGTAACTCCTCTTGGAGATAATGTGTCCCTTCTACAACAGTAGTTGACAGTCTAAACTTAAATAGATTTGTCTGAACCTGTTCAGTGATAATGGAGAGCAGCCCAACATCACTTTTATTTAATGTAATTTTCATTTAATTTTTTTGTAAATAGCATTATACTTTGGACTTGCTTTGGTGCTTTAGATCTCTTCAGTTTCATACCTATAGTGAGCCCTAGGGAATCACACCTCAGTGACAGGTTCTGAAGACATGAATCTGTCTAGATAGAAGTCCTATGTATGTCAGTGTCTAGCTTCTCATGAAGTTACTTGCTCAAGCATGGCATTCAGTTAATGATACACTTAACCATTTTTTTTCATTGAATTACAAAAATAATTTACAACTAGTTAATTTAGGCAGAAGGATAGATCTCAGATAAAGCAATGAAGTAGATCAATGTGTTTCCTGGTCCTCTCTTCCTTTTGCTAATATAAAAATTTTCAAACATCCTGGGTTTTGTTTAAAACAGGATCAAATTTGCTAATTAAAGCTTAAAATGTACCATTATAAAGAGGGAAATTTAAACCTTGCTGAAGAAGTGCCAGTCTATTTCCTTCCACTTGCTTACAGGGAGAGGGTGAGTTTTATGAGTAAGAGCCAGAGGAAGTTAAAAACTAGCTTCTGCAACAGATACTGTTCTGTGCCTCCTGTGTGTTTGCCAGATACCAAGATAAAATACTCTTTTAGCATAGATGGTAATAATGGAAAAAGGGAACGTTAAAATAATTTGGAGGGTATCGCTTTTCATATTAATGAAATTGTGGGACTTTCTCTAAAAAAAACAAAAAAACTACCACCAAACAAACAAACAGAGAAGAGATGTAGGCAACATGGTCTGAACCAGAAAGTAGCAAACAATGTTGTAAGAATTCTCTACTCACTACCAACACAGAAAGTTTCTACCGGTTTCAATATAGGCCCTGGTCTGCAGTAGCAAGCATCAGCTTAAGAACTTTCAATAAATTGATATGTAACTCATGTTGCCTGGTTAGAAGTATTTGTCTTCTATATATTTGCTACTCATATTGAAGCAAAACGAATTATCAGAATTTGTTACCCTACTGCAATGGTCTGATGCACAGGGAGGAGTTCAGTGTAGAGGTGAGCTTGAAAGCATTTCCATTGTTTCAGATGGACAGACTTTTCCACGGTCCTCCTGGGATAAGCCTTGCAGTAATCTGAAACTCATTACATGCTTCTCCAGATAAGTATTGAGAAATTATAAAAAGGAACTCAATTATACCAATTTTCAAAATAAGTGAGCCCTTTTTGCTGATGGCGCTTAGATAGGAGTCTGTATGTTGACAGCTTACAGCAGCCATGGATTTGTAAATTTGTTCCTTCCTCGTGCATCCGAGAGAGTGCTTTTTCTAGCAAATGCCATTCCTTTTTATGTCAGAATCTGGAGTATTAGTATTACTTTAAAAAATGGAAAATAGATCAGTTTCCAACATGTACAACAGATGATAAGTATCAACAAAACTTAAAACTTTCTCCTTGTAGGTTGCTGTTCCAAGTGAGATGATCTTGTAGTATCTTTTAAAAAGGACTTTCATCTGTGTATCCCCTGCTGTTTTTTTGCTTTGGACGGGGGGAGGGAAGAAAAAAGGAGCAGCAAAACTTGCTCTCAACTTACAGTGCAGCAAGAGGAAACAGCTTTACACAAAAGAATCATAGTTATTTTAAGACCTTTAAATAGCCTTTGGTAATTGAAATTCCTTTTTGGCAGGTTATAGAATGGAAGAAACTTAGTGTCAAGATCAGCTTTTCCAATTAATTTAAAACTTCATTGATATGATGTGCTGCTTGCTTACAACAGGCTTTTGCATGGTAAGCCTGCTTGTGAAGGTCTGGGTATACAGATATAAGTACAGTGTTGTAATAACGGTGGGGGGGAAGACTGATAAACATGTAACGCACATGGAGGGAAAGACTTCTACCCTAGTCAAGATGAATGTACTTACTGTTTCAGCACTGCCAAGTCAATGTAATGACTATCCTATAGTCGAGTAATCTGAATGCTGTCGTGTTACACTTTATTGTCCAGGTCCTTGGGCAAGCGGGGGGTAAACTGTGTAAGATGTGCAATATTTTGGGCCTACTGCACTGGAAATGGTTAGTCCTAGACAAGGACATGAAACAAATACCAACAGGATTACTATGATCTGAGACTTACAAGGAGAAGAATGCTGCAAACATCTTAGTCTGCAAAAGGGCCTCCCTTTCCACTGCTGTAACACTACTTAAAGCACAGTATTTCATACCTGTGACCTTTCAGCTAAGAAAATCTTGAAAGAGAATACAGACAGCTGCAGGAAAAAAACCAAACAATTTTTGAGAGCCTCACAGCCTTTTCTAATTCATTTCTGCAAAGTGGCAAAATACTCTAGATTCTTTCCTTTTTGTCCCTTCTCTTGTATGCATGTTCTTTCACCTGAAGGCTTCTGAGTCATTTAAGAGATTCCTACACTTAAATAAACAATCAGGTTTGGGACAGATTCCAAAAGAGTTCTATGTTAACTGGTCAAAATAGAATTGAAAAAAAACCAATTCATGTACTGCTTCAATAATTCAGAACCTTTCTTCCATACAGTAACTTAGCAAAGAATTTGTCAACAAATATTTCAACGGCATGTTTCATAGCATTTTTTTGCTATATAGAAGTCATTTCCAGATGAGTTGTGTTATTTAGCTCAAACACTGTATTGCCTGCTCTTTTAATAGAGAGCTGAAAAATTGGCTGTTTGAGGATCAGTTAAGGATCAAAGACAGAACTTTAGCTCTGAACAAAAACACAAGTATTTTGACAGATTGTAGAAGATGCAATATTAAATATCTTTGCCTTATTCTGATTTAGGAGTCAGAGTGGGAAGTCATATCAATACCTGTATTATCACCGATTCTGTATGAAATAGGCTCTCAGCATGAAATACTGAGCTACACAGGTGATAGCTTTCCGAAGATTAACACAAACTGGCAAGGGAACAATCAGCCATTTTAGTTTAGGTGAGTAAAATAATCAAATCATTAAGTTATTTTTTAATTTATTAGAGTATAATCAGCACATAAACAACGAGTTCTTATTACTGAGGACTGAACATCTAAAAAGAAAAAATAATCCATCAACTAATCAATCAATCAAGTCAGTCATGCATATTTTCCCATAATACAGATGAATTCACCGCCTGTAAAAATAGATAGCACAGATACAGAGAAGTTTTATTCAAACTTATTTTTTTTAATGTACTCTAAAATCCCACTTCTAATTCAAATGAAAATTTACAAATACCATAAAAAAGTCAAAACCAGAAAGCATATTCAAATCATTTTCAGTTCTTTCCAGTAGAACCAAAGCCACCCTCGCCACGTTCTGTATCATCTAGAGTCTGAAAGACATCAATTATGATAAGTTAGTTTAGTGTCTTGACTTGCCTTTTGTTTCTATACAACTGATATTGTCCATCATAGAGGAAAGTACATTTACTCGTAACTATAGCTATAATTGAGAAACTAAACCAAAAATTTTTGAGACACTTTAGAATACCTTTTGTACAAGTTTAAACAAATCCCACATTGTGAGACGACTGTTTCTAGTATATACTGAAGTGTTTCTCAAGTAGCTCTGTCATACACAAACCCAAAACAACCTGTTAACTCCGAAAACTACAAAAAAAACCCAATCCATGTAAATGCATGCAAAGCATCAAGATTTTTAATCAGGTCGCAATGCTACTATGCAGTTTTAACACTGAAAGTAGTTTTAAAGCAAAGTATTTATCTATAGCATAAATTTCAGCTTACATACAACTATCTTTAACTATTAATTATTGAAAATAGCAGAAATATTTTCTCTTGGCAACTTACTTGAACTTCTTCTAGCTCAGGATAGCAAATGCGTTCACAGATGAGCTGGGCAATCCTATCCCCTTTTTTAACTGCAATGAAGTTAAAATATTGTTAGTTACTTCAAAAAAAGTGAACAATCAATACAAAGTCTAGACAATGCCCTTTCAAGAGTATCGGAATGTACTGAAGTATAAACACTTATCTGAAACTTAGTTAAGCAGATGTTAATAGTCCCAGAAAAATACAGGCCAAGATAAACTCGTGCCTAGTCCTTTTAAGGTGAAGCTTCAGCAGCAGTACCAGCTCAAGGGATCTCCCTTCATTCCTGCTGCCATACTGTGGCATCTTGAGTGTCATTACACATAAATACTGCAGAGATGGAGAGACAGCTGTATGTATAACGTATGTATGTATGGGTCCTTTTGTGAACTAGACCCAGGAACTGACTTCTCTGGAGGGAAAAAAACCCCAAACTGATTAAAGGAGGAAAACAAATTTCTGATTAGTACCCAGTCTGGTTCACAGAACTTCCATAAGTTGCTTGTGCTGTGAAGTTGCAGAATAGGCTGCAAAAACACTGGCAATATCGTAACTGGACCCTGAGGCTTAAAACTGACCATTTGCAGACAGACAGCATGATTAAGGGAAAATCGTATCTTTATTACTCAAGTTTCCCAGGATCCTGGAGAAGTTCTTATCTCAAATATTGCTCAGCTAACAAGAAAGAAACTTAATACAAAATTGTGCTTCAGTACAGCTTACGATTCTAAAGCTTAGCTAAGTTGGGTTGGTTTGGTTTTGTGGTGGTGGTGTGTTTTGGTTTTTTTTTTGTGTGTGGTTGTGTTTTTGATTTTTTTTATTATTTTTTTTGCATGCTACCTGATTTTCTAGGAGTGGAATCTTTTCGTGTTTCCTTGACAGGACATTGTTAAGTTTCCATGTTTTTGTTAATTGTAAAAAGAATGTTCTCAGCTAATTCTAACTCTTCATAGACTTAAAGAACAATCAGTGTCTCATTTCCAGTCAGTTGGCTGAAAATAGGCTCTGCCAAGCTTAACAATTACCTTCAAAAGTCTCCTTGCCAAAGTTGAAGAGTACGACACCAACATTTCCTCTGTAATCCTCATCAATAACACCAGCTGTCGTAAGAAAGAATTAAGAGGATGTCCAGTTACTAAATGTTGTCAGTATATTAGATAAGTAGATTAGATAAGGTTTAGTTTAGTAGATGATTGCAGTATCTCATATTGACATCCTTTAGGCTACTCATGCAGTTAAACAATATATATGAAAATACTGAAATACCTAAATATGCTTATCAATTTTGCAAAAAGAACTGAAAAACACCATCACATATCAAGAAGTGTTTTACCACTGTACTACTCATTTTAATTGTAATACCATACCTGAAATCAAGACAGCTGGACCAAATTCAGGCTCCATTTGTTCTGTTAACTTCAGCTCTTTCAGTGTCAAGCAGAAATCTGTTCTTAACTCTAACATTTTATTTGAGAGCTATGGATTTGCACAGATCCAAATCCCGTATCTCAGGCAGGGCAACAGAACTAAAACTTTAAGGAATTAATAATCATTCAGCTACATTCAAGTGTAAATAAATACTGTAAAATAAGCTTGCTCTTGTATTTTATATAACTGCATTAACTGCATAGTTCAGGAGATTATCTACCAATACACATTAAAACAATCATATTCTGCTTCTTTGGGGGTTTTCTTTCAGATACAGGAAGCGTATTTCCAGTAGAAAAACTGGAGTTTGGGCTTCCTTGTGGACCAAAGTATGTATTTTGAAGCCTACTGAAAATACTAAAATTGCATGTAATTCCAAGACATTCCCAGAATCATACATACAGAGTACTACCTTTAGAGATTAAAACCACCAGAAAAAATTGCAGTATGACTATACCTTGAAGTTTTTTAATGTTGAACCACAACATACACACTTAAGAATAGAAAACTGAGGGGTTTTTTCTTAGTTTCTTCAGCTGTGTGAAAATATTGCAGTAGATATGGTCCACAGTTACTGTACAATCTCTGTACTAGTTCTAGTGTGAAAAAGGTATTTATACAGCTCTCTTTCCCTTGTAATGTTCTGTGTTAATCCAGTCACGTTTCTGAACAGCTTCCTAATTAAGGTGTTAGTAACACTGGGAG
Organism: Buteo buteo; assembly: GCF_964188355.1. Classification (NCBI taxonomy): domain Eukaryota; kingdom Metazoa; phylum Chordata; class Aves; order Accipitriformes; family Accipitridae; genus Buteo; species Buteo buteo. The sequence goes on from NC_134183.1 coordinate 27,443,510, forward strand.
TATCCCCCGAGCTCTGAAAATTCAGAAAAACATACAGTTCTCAAGTTAACTCACTAGTATTTAACTGCATGCAATTGCTTAAAGGGACCCTAACTACAGAGCACTGTCAAAAGTAACAGTGAACAAAACATAGGGGTTGCTATGCATTAATGTTTTCCAGAATGAAAAAAATTATTAAAAAAATTCTTGAATGTAGCATTCAGTTCAGCTGATTCAGAGAGCTTGATATACCAAAGCTACATGCACAGGTCTTGTACTGTTTATTTGGTTTAGGTTAGACCAGCTTTCAGAAAGTTAACTACACATCAGTTAAATTGAGAATTGCAGTACGTCACTTATATTGGTGATCAGAGCTTTCTTGCACAATTTCCACCACAGTTCAATGTTGCAATTCAATACTTAAAATATTAAAAGTCAAATTCTATGCACGTTTCAAGTGTATGAGCAAAAAAGGCTGAACTATAAAACAGTAACAAGAAACTTTTGCCTTCTTACTTCTAGCAAAGTACTATTCTTTCCTCCTTTTTAAAATAACAGATAATCTAGAGCCCTTACATAATTGCTAAACCAGGGGTGACACAAAGCTTTAGCTAAAAAGTGCTACACAAATAATTTGCTTTGTTTTATACAAGAGTGGACACTGAGTCTATGCTACATAGATGCATTACAAAGAGACATTCAACAAATGTGTAATGGCAGCAAAAATAATTTTAAGCATCACTCAAGTTCTGCAGTCAGTTGCCCACTAATTTGGTGTATTGTTCACAAGTCGATCAGCTGAAAGCCAGAAGACATATTTGGCACATAATATTATGTACATATGCTCATAAATGCATATAAAAAGATCATTAGCTCTTTGGTTTGTCAAATTAAGAATTTATCCATTCTCAAGTGTTCCTGTACAGCTAAGACAACATTTTTCTAGACCATATGCTGGGATAGATATTGCTATGCATTAGAGATTGATAAAGGAATTTGCTAACTTAACATAATGAGGACTAGTTTTATTTCTGTTATAATAGAGCATTTTGCTCTGGTGTAACACAATAGTCAGAACTGATTACTACAGATTACTAATTCTATTTAAATGGAGATTATGCTTTTATATGTATAAAATGTACCAACTAAAGTACTATGGTTAGATTTATACATGCAAGAGTTTCTTGCATGTCACATTTTTGCTAGAAGTATCTGAAGAAAATGTATAGAACAGAACAACTGAGGCTACTTAAGGTCATTCTAAATTAACTTTTCTGCCTTCATGCCTCTGACAGAAAGCAAGTTTATTTCTACATAATGACAAAAATTGTACTCAGTGTATTAGTTAGTGCTTAACTGCTAATGAAGTTTTTTGATCTACCAGACATTGCTGCTATTTTCTGGGAGAGAAGGAAGAAAAAAAAAAAAAATCTAACACTTAGCTTGTATTGGAGTAACTAGAGTTTAATGGCACGTTAGTACTTCTACACCTTTTTAAACCCCAAACTTTTTTTTTTCTGAAAAGAAGTGTTATAATGGATCTATACTAATTTACAATTAACTTGGTCAGATGGCTTACCTGACCTTTAAACAATGGCATTGGCACAATCTCAGCTTTATGTATAGACACTAAAATTTATTTTACAAGTATTTGTTGAAAAGGCTGTCATCTAAACAGATACTTCTATGAAGAGATACTAAATTCTTTTGACCACCTATTTGACTACTGCCAGACACTGGCTCTCTAGGATTTGAAAAATGTCTGATAACTAAAGATAGGACTGATTAATATTTCTGTGGCTGAATGGAAGTCAGCAACACTGAAAACTTAAGTCACTTGTATTATTCACTAGAGGGGGAAAAAAACCCCTCTCACAAAACCACTCTAATTTTCAAAGCTTAGCTATAAAGTAAACACCTTGTAATGGTTCTACAGATTGTATCAGATGTATCTTCTAGCAGGCAAGAATTGCACTTCCTGCACGCTTCTGAGGATGAAAGCTTTCCAGAGGATGCAGCGAGGAAGAGCAGGCTTCTTCCTTAAAAGCATATCCACTACAAACAGAACTTGCAATTAGAGTTGAAGTTATCTATTAAGAAGATAACATTTTAAAATGTTTTGTGGCCAAAACAATTAGTCTAATGCTGTGCTGAGTGACTGAAAACACTGTCAAAGCCATGATGATTTCAAATTCTGTTAAAGGCACAGATGGGTAAAGATTTTGTGAAATGAATTCCTGTATTGGTTTTATGTGGCAAGGTTTTGGTAGTGGCGGGGGTTACAGGGGTGGCTTCTGTAAGAAGCTGCTGGAAGCTTCCCCTGTGGTTGAGAGAGAGCGAGCCCATACCAGCTGGCTCTAAGACGGACCCGCCGCCGGCCAAGGCCGAGCCCATCAGCAATAGTGGTAACGCCTCTGTGATAACATTTTTAAGAAGGAAAAAAAAGTTGGGAGAGTGAGAAGCAGCTGCCGGAGAGAGGAGTGAGAACATGTAAGAGAAACAAGCCTGCGGACACCAAGGTCAGTGCAGAAGGAGGGGGAGGAGATGCTCCAGGTGCCAGAGCAGAGATTCCCCTGCAGCCCGTGGTGAAGACCATGGTGAGGCAGGCTGTCCCCCTGCAGCCCAGGGAGGTCCACGGAGGAGCAGATCTCCACCTGCAGCCTGTGGAAGACCCCATGCCGGAGCAGGTGGGTTCCCGAAGGAGGCTGTGACCCCGTGGGAACCCCGCGCTGGAGCAGGTTCCTGGCAGGACCTGCGGATCTGCGGAGAGAGGAGCCCGTGGAGCAGGTTTTCTGGCAGGACTTGTGACCCCGTGGGGGACCCATGCTGGAGCAGTGTGCTCCTGAAGGACTGCACCCCGTGGAAAGGACCCATGCTGGAGCAGTTCGTGAAGAACTGCAGCCCGTGGGAATGGCCCACGTTGGAGAAGTTCGTGGAGGACTGTCTCCCGTGGGTGGGACCCCACGCTGGAGCAAGGGAAGAGTGTGATGAGCCCTCACCCTGAGGAGGTGAAGCGGCAGAAAATAACGTGTGATGACCGTAAACCCCATCCCTGTCCCCCTGTGCCGCTGGGGGGGCTTGGTGGAGAAATCCAGGACTGAAGTTGTGCCCGGGAAGAAGGTGGGGGGAGGTGTTCTGAGATTTTTGTTTTATTTCTCATTACCTTACTCTGGTTGATTTGTAATAAATTGAGCTAATTTTCCCTAAGCTGAGTCTGTTTTGCCCGTGACGGTACTTAGTGAATGATCTCTCCTGTCCTTATCTCGACCCGCAAGCTTTTGTTATATTTTTCTCTCCCCTGTCCAGCTGAGGATGGGGGAGTGATAGAACGGCTTTGGTGGGCACCTGGCGTCCAGCCAGGGTCAATCCATCACAATTCCCTACCAATCATTTTCTTTTTAAATGTATTGTACCTCCTTTGACATAGTCTTACTGAGTTTAACCACCATGTGGATTTTTAAGTTCAAACTACACTATTCGTATCAAAGAATATACGATCCTTGGAAGATACAGGAAAATATGACCCAGGAAGACCTGATCAGTTTTCCTTCTGTACAGGGTGACAAACTCACTCTGTGTAACTGGGCATACTGGCAAAACACACTAACATCCTTAGCATTCTGTTATTCTGGAACAGCAAGTTGCAATAATTATAATTATGCTGAGGACTAAGGCACTTTTCTAAATTATGTGTATTGGGTAGAAATCATCTACATCATTTTTTAAAAAAATCATGCATTGGAATTGGCAGTCTGACATTCTGTCTAACTCTGTCAGAAGTCTGGTATGTCATTTGTTGGGAAAGCATCCACACCTAGCAGATGTGAATTCTGAACATACTCTTGCATGACCCTAATTTTTCTCTCTGACCCTTAGGACTTCTGGCAGCGTACTTTCACTTAAATGGATAATGCCCTCACTGTGACAAAAGTACTTCGCAGGACAAGTTAAAATTATGCAACAATTGTTTTAGTTTTGTTTTGGGTTTTGGTTTGGTTTCTTTGTTTGTTTGTTTGGGGGGGTGGTGGTGGTGGGTTTTTTTGTTTGTTTGGGTTTTTGTGACTAAGAAGTCCTCTGCTAATTGTCAGTAATATTTTTTTACTCATGGTTTGTCAACTGTCAGCTCTTTTAAATAGGTCATCCTGCTAAGCGCTTCTGGTTGCCTTCTGGTATTTCCTAGTTTAACTTTCAGATTGAAAAGACTGTTACAGAGCATGTGCATTATTTCATATAAACAAAGAAAAACTGTTCTAAAGGTGTCACTTTAAAGAACCACACTATAGTAGCCCATGTATACTACAGAGTGTTATAGGGGTTTAGAGAATCTGTGACTCCCATCTTAGTGCTCTTTTGTATGTTACACAGCAACACTTAAAAAACCTTAGTGTAACAGATGTACAAGAATAAATTCTTAAGACAAAGCCTCAATGACACAAAGCTCGCACAGATGCTCCCCTTTAACCTCTGATACCAAAACTGTATCAAAGGCACAGGCAGACTTTGATATGCCATAAGGCAGATAGAATAAAGTAGTTCTGCAGCAGCTCTAAATGACACTGGGAACTGCCTTGCTTTTTGGCTGGCGTGGCATCAGAAAGCAAAGGATGCCTAGAGTCACCCTTCTCCAGCTCTAGAGCCAAGCCTATGAGCAAGTAAAGGCTGAGTACCAGTGTTCCAAGTAGACTATCTTGTTTAACACTGGGGTGTGGGGGGATGACACCAAACCCAAACAACAAACCAACAACCCCTGCCACCCCCAAAACCCAAAAACCTAGTGAAGAGGAAAAGGCCTCAACTTCTCAGCATACTTTTCAAAACATTTTATTTAACTTAGAACTGTATCCTTGTATAATTAGAACAACGCAATACAGATTTAATACTAGTTAAATCACTGTGGTTACAGCTGTGCCCAGAGTGACTCCGCAATAATCTTAGTGGTGAGAACTTCTGTGCAATGTAGATGCCATGTTGTAATACAACACATAGAGAATCTGCCTGTGCTCTGATCAGCCCCACTGCAAAACTGGAACTGAACTTTCAACATCATTTACTTTGTGTTGCAGTTATAGGGACATAGCAAAAGGACGGTGAGGCTTTCATGAAGGCTTCTGATTATAGATATGCCTATAATAACTGTTTTTGAAGAAATATCTGTGAATTTCTAATCAAGATTAAAGAAAAGCTCATAATATTTTAATATACCACCCTGTTGTTCAAAACAAATCTGTTGCTAGTTCTGAACAAAACAACAAGCAGTGAAGACTTGTAGAAAGTGGGATTTTAGTTTTGTTTCAAAAGACTTTCAATTTTTAAGTCAATTAATCTACAGTTAGTTTAAATTTCATTTGCTTTATGTAATTTGTTACATTTTCATCAGTAAGAGTAAACTAAAGCTCTTTTCATCCTAATAATCAATTCTGCCCACAGCAATGGTGTATTCCAGTGCTTTTTATCATTCCTTTTCAATATCATTACGATATATTCTCTGCATAGAAGACTATCTATGTTACTGATTTAATTCATTCAGATCTTACACTAGACTGAAAAGAACCACACACAGATGTTTAGTCAAAATAGAGAAAGGAGAATGTAAAAAGTCATCTGAAAGCCTAAACAAAAAAAAAAAAAACAACTTCTATGCCAGGCATTGCCTACAAAAAACCAATATGGTTATTACTTAAAAAAAAAAAAAAAAAAAAAATCAGTAATATTTTCATAATTCAGCAGGTTTTAAAATAATTACGATGCACTGGCTCTCCGAGGTGTTACCCAGTTATCTCCTTTTGCTAGACTACCAATGATGCTACCATTATTTATTTACACATATTACAATGTGAAATTAAGGCAATTCTGCCATCAAGATTTAAAAAGTCTTACTAAAAAGAACAAAAATCTTACCACCAACATCTATGAAGTGTTTTGCAGCTAAACCAGAACGCGGTGCTAGAAAAAAGAATTTTTTTTTGTAAGTATATTTCTTTTAAAACTCTTACACAGTAATTATAAGTTATATAGTGTTTCTGCACAGTCGTGGCAGCAAGAATTGTTTCCACAGTCTTTCTAAAATAAACATGATTTTACAGGACCTACTGTGTTAATGCATATATTATACAAAATAACAGCTGCTACAGGCTACACTAAAATTGCAATTTTTAAGTGATATAAGCATATCTTTGTTTAGACCACCAAATGCAGAGTGGGTTTTTCCAAGGAAGGCAGCTGGAGCAGATACCGACTATCTAATCTTGGCTTATTTTTGGCAGCTACTGGTTTGGAATAATCTCAAAAGACTATCAGGTCAATCCATTCAAGTTATGATGGAAAACAATATTTGGCAAGCAATTTACTATGAAATATTATACACAGATGAATTAAATTATGTGCATGGTTGTGGTTTTTTTTTACTTACCTTAGCCTACTTTGAGGTGCTAAAATGTTAACTCTTGTCCAAAAGTTTTTTTGTCTGGGATAAGAGAAATGCACACACATTCTCCTTTTAGATTAAAGAACACAGCAAACTCTGATCACACTCTTCCACTAGAGTAGCTATTGCTTTTTTTACTTTAAGAATTTATACATAATTCAGAAAAAGAATGCACAAAACATAAATGTCTTGGTTTCAGCTGGGATGGAGTTAACTGTCTTCCTAGTAGCTGGTATAGTGCTATGTTTTTGAGTTGGGTATGAGAAGAATGTTGGTAACACTGATATTTTCACTTGTTGCTAAGTAATGTTTAGACTAAAGTCAAGGATTTTTCAGCTTCTCATGCCCAGCCAGCACACAGGCTGGAGGGGCACAAGAAGCTGAGAGGGACACAGCCAGGACACCTGACCCAAACTGGCCAAAGGGATATTTCATACCATGTGATGTCATGTCTAGTATATAAACTGGGGGGAGTGGGGCTGGGGGGATTGCCACTCTGGGACTAACTGGGCGTCAGTCGGTGGGTGGTGAGCAATTGCGTTGTGCATCACTTGTATATATTCCAATCCTTTTATTATTTCTATTGTCATTTTATTAGTGTAGTAATTGTAATTATTAGTTTCTTCTTTTCTGTTCTATTAAACCATTCTTATCTCAACCCATGGGTTTTACTTCTTTTTCTGATTCTCTCCCAGTCCCACTGGGGGGGGCGGGGGGGAAGGGGGGGGCACAGTGAGTGAGTGGCTGCATGGTGCTTAGTTGCTGGCTGGGGTTAAACCACAACAAAATATCTTGTACAAATTCTCTCAGCTATTGTGTCACAAAAAGTAGTTCAATTCTATTAAACTACTACTCATACTTCAGCGATAATTTTTAAACATCCAGGGGTGTATTTTCAGTATGTCCACTGCCAACTGGTCTTTGTGATTCAAATTCTGAAACTGCAGAGAAATAATGAACTATTGCATAGCCTCTAAAGTTTTATGTAGATTATGAAAAGTTGTGCTAATCACCTTTTTGTCATTTGACATACACCAAACCTCAAAGGTATTTATTTGACAAGAAATGTCTATGACAAGGCTTAGTAAATTACACAGCCATGTGACAGCTCTTTTTGTGTAGACTAATTCTGAAAGCTTTAGGCAGAATCTAAATGTGAAGATGATGTCAAACCTGGTCTACAGTGACTCTGCAGTCTTCTTATAGCCTGTTCACTTACCTACTCGGCCATAGCATCCAGAAGGAATTGCTATTTGAATGTCTGTTTTCACTACAGCCTTTTCCATGGGTGGTATCACACAGTCATAGGCACTACATTAAAGAAAGAAAACACTAGTTGATATAGAATATTTTGAAAATTTTCTTCTCTGTAACTTAAGGTACAAAATTACCCAGAATTATTCTTGCTGGGAATTTATACCATGGAATTTATACAAGAAATATTTACAGATTTGCAAAATCTAATGCAGATCCTAAACCACAAGATATTCCCATTTTGATGGTGCTAGCTTAAGATTTCAGTAGTGTCATTTGAACAGCATAGTCTTAAGACTGCTAGTTTTAAACCTTTTTTTAACTGGTAAGAGAGACAAAAAATACAAGTTTAACTTTAAATTAACCATTAGGTGAATGGGGTTATGCAATTTTTGTGCAAAAGCACAAACTTTAAGGATAATGCACTCTTCTGATTAAGCTTTCTACAGCAGATGAACTAGTTGTAATCAAAAATAATAATCTATTACATTACATTTTAGGCAACAATTTTTTTTCTGAGCAGGCCGGAAGTTCACAATTCACATAATTTGCAGTTCCCAACAGAATCAAACAGATTTTTAATAACTTTCGGAAGCTACCCAACTAGAGGCTTAATGAAAGGCACTGGTGACAATATGACGGTGAGACTGTTCTACTTGTTTAAGGCAAGCATATCTTGGCCTTGATGATGAACTGATTCTTAAACACCGGGAAGCACCAAAAGTTTTTTTGTGAAATGGACTTTTTCCAGGTGTACAGTGCACCATTGGAACAAGAACAAAAAGCAAACCTGGTAAGACAAAAGGAATACAAAGGAAAAGTGTCAAATGTGGTGAAGCAAAGCTTCAGGAAGGAAGTCAGATAGATGAAGTAAGAAAAAGGCTGATTATTCTAAGTAATGGTAAAAAAGGGAAGGTAGAGGAGGTTGCAGTGGAGTTCAGATATAATTAGTGATTGTATTTGATCACAGAAGCACTATGCAAACAACTACAAGACTAGCTGCAGCTATTCCTCAACACGGTGAAAACCTTTGAACAATGGTTATTATCAGTTCAAGCAAAGCAAAACCTAAGTCTGTACAGCAACCAAGATGGTTTCCAGCTAGGAGCATTACCAAACTGCCTCAGCTTCCTTTGGCAGGCAGTACCCAACAGCCAAGAGGAAAGCAGAAAAGCATATGTGCTGGCAGGAAGGGGCCACACGCGCTACCTCTTGTTTCTTCCAATAGGAAGGCACATAGTCAATGCTGGCGCCAAAAGCAACTCAGGCCAACGTGTCAAGCCTGACTTTTGGCCAATGGCTACATCGCTACCTGACAAAATCGGTGCTGCAGCACGACTGGACCACAGATCTCTAGAAATGAAGGGAGAGGGGTGGGGGAGGAAAGAAGCTAACGAACAGGCCAGCCCTGACCTCCTCTTCTGCGAGGCCGGCGAGCCTCTCCGGGGGGGCTCTGCTCAGCAAGACGACCTGCCTCACGTGGGCCCTCTCAGCCGCCGGAGCCCCGAGAAGGGGCTCGTCGAGCAGGGGGGCAGCGCCTCTCCCTGAGAGGAAACGGGCCGGACCGGGACGTGGGGTGGGGTACACTCACCTGTACAGATCGTAGCCCGCAGCCCCAGCAGAGCCCCTGGAGGGGGCGGAGGCGTTCTCGGACAGCTTAGTGAAGCGGAGCCGTGCGGTGGGCTCCCCAGGCACCGAGCCCTTCTGCCTCTTGCTGGGGGATGGCTGCAGGACGGCCTCGGAGGCGGGCATCGCTGAGCAAGGACGGGAAGGCGAAAAAGACCCGCCGTCAGGCGAAAAGCCCGCGAAAACCGGCACGGCCCACTGAAGGCGGGAACAGAGGGGGAAGTCGCTCCATCCCCGGCCGCTCCCCGCGCGGTGCACCCTTGCCACCCCTCGCCGGTGAGAATGGCCTCGTCCGGCTCCTCCTCGGCGCCCAGCTCCCCGGGCCCTCCCTGAGGGCTCCTTGGCGGCCGCGTTCCCGGCCCATGGCGGCGGGCGGGACTCGCCGCTGGCGGAGCCCCGTAGCCCTTCCCGGTCGCGGCTGGGCGAGCCTCGACAGGGTGGGGCCCGCGGCAGAGCAGGGCCGCGGTGCGGCTGGCCAGTGTATGCTCCCCCCCCCGGCCCCTTTCCCCCCCACCGCCCCCTTACTGCGCCCGCGGGGCTGCAGGAGCCGCCTGAGGCGCCGGGCCAGCATAACGCCGCCGCCGTGTGGGGAGCGTTGCCGCCGCCAGGCCTCCCGGTGCTCCCAGCCGCTGTCCGGTGGAAACAGCCCCGCGGGGCGCAGGCGGAGGGCGGCGGCGCCCCCGTCTCCCCCTACCCGGGGTCTACCTGCCATCCGCCGCGCCGCAGCCCCTCCGCCAGCGGCCCGGCGCCGCGGGCCTCGGCGGGACGCGGCGGGGGCGGTGCCGCGGGGAGGCGGCCGGACCCCGCGGGGCGCTCCGCGTTGCCGGGGGATGCGATTGCGGTTGCACGGCGGGCGGAGCCGGGGCCCAGCGCGCCGCCGGGGGGGGCTCTCACTGTGCCTCACTGGGGAGCTGGGGCGGAGGCGGCGGGCCGGGCCGGGGGGGGCTCGGCTGTTCCAGCTCCCTCAGAGGGGCCGCGGCCGACCGCCCCCCGACTCGTTTCCAAGTCGCGCAGCAGGCACGGCCGTTAATACGTGTAGCGCAGCGGCAGTCCCGCCTTTTCCTCACGTAACCTGCATCCTCCTTCAGAACTTGTCAGGCAATGACAGAAGTGTTTGCCTTATGAAAGGAAAACAACCGCTCCCCTTCCTCGTCGAGGCTGTAGATAGGAAAACCTAGCAGTGCTCCGCCCTTCTTATTCTTCTGTCTCAGAACAGAATAATTCCGTGATTTCGCCGTCTTTGATTTTGATACTGCCCTCTTTCGCCACCCCGCCTATCAAAGACTTGCCTAAATTTCCCCGTAGTTCTCTGTGCTGTGGGATGACAAGCGTACCCATCGGATTCATGGTTGCAAAACTTTGACCACTCTGATGGATGTATTTTTGTCTGTGCAAAATAGCTACAGACTGTTGGAGTTCTGTTTGCTGGTCTAAATTTTGTCAAACCAACCGTTCTTTGTGCCTTTTTTTTTTTTTTAATCAAAGTGTATGTGATTGTCTCCTTGCTATGTTACATTTTTTAAACGCAGCCAGACGGCAGTGAAACCATTGCTACACATGGCAGTACAATTGTGAAAAATATTTTGAAGAATGCCCCAATCTGGGGTTTCTTTTATTGCTGTTCACCACTTTCAGTCTTAATAGTATGCACTGTTTGAAGGAGAATGTGTATCTATCATAGACCTATGTGAAAAAGCTACTTAGAATATTTTACAACTTCTGATGTAAGCCATCAACAAACTGAAGTTTATAAGAATTTAAGTTGTATCAAATGAATATCTAATTATAAATGGTTATTTATACAAGCAGAACTTGATAGATATTACAACTGCATCCTGCATTATAGTGTAGAAAAGGACTAATTTTATGAATAGCCTGGCTTGGTGAGGCAGGCTGGGTTCTAAACTGTGTCTAAGGTAGCCTGAAAGTCCATGAGTAATAGATAGGAAGACTCATCCAAATGTATTATCAAGGAGAAAGGTCTCAGCCAAGTGACGCTTTTTTCCTCTGATCTTTACAAGGAAGAAAAAAAACCACCAAAACATGCTTGAAGTCTGGGCAAGTTTGCCTTGGTCCTGGGAATGCGCTGTTAGCTCTGTAGATAAATAGTCAGTTGGTCAACATTCTGGCATTCTTGATTGCGCATTAGTGCTGCTCACCATTGGGCATTTCCTCCTGACTTTGAAAGGCAATAGTGAGAGAAAATGAAATTATCTGCCTTTTACCTAGATTGAGAGTAGGAGTAGAGGCTGCTTTGTTGTCTACAGAAGGAAACATAGAGCTTCTTTCAGGGATAAGAACCCATAAAATTCTTCCCACTGAAGTTTTGGTGTCAGAATGAGCATTTTTATTAGAAGAAAGCTGTGGCTTTAAAAGAGAGATTGCTCACCGCAGTCTCACTTAGAACAGCTGTCTCTCTCACAGTGATTAAGGTCTGTAATTTAAAAGGCTCCTGTGAGGGCGTGTGTTTATAATGAAGCTCTATTTTTGATTTTGTGTTTTGCTGTACAGTGTGGGGGCTGTGGAATTTTGCCATTGCTTTTTACTTTGTTCCAGAACAACCTTAGTGCTTATTTTGTTTGAAACTGAATTTCCTCTGATGAAATTCCAGCCATGGCGTGACTGTGTGTTACTGCTCTTGTTATTTGTGGGGAGTGTGAGCTAAAACTTGCTGTATTTGTTTGTTGTTGCAATGGCACAGCTACGTTTTCCACTTTTCCTAGCAGAGTCAAGGCCAGTGCAAGGTGTCCCCTCAGCAGCACTGGCCACGCAGCCTCGATGGGCTATGTACCTGCCAAGGGGCTGTGCCGGCCAGGTACCAGAATGAACAGATGTTTAAACAGCATTTTGATGTATGCTGAACTGCACTATTACAAAGCCTTGCTTTTCCTCACCTGTAACTTGAGGGCTGAGTCACTCATTTGGAAAACAGCTGCAGCACTTTAAGGGTTTATTGCCCCTTTGACAAAAGTTACAATCTGGTAATAGGGGAGAGTGAGAAGGATGTAGGAGTGATCCTCAGTTACTTCATTGAAGTCCCGTGATAGTCAAACTACCTGAAGGAGCAGCTTGAGGAAGACTGCTGAACTTCAAGCTGAAGAGGTTGAGGGTTCCTCAAATTCTGTTCTCCCAGCTTTGCTGATAAATTGGGCACCTCTGCCAGAGGGGAGGTTACAAACAGGTATGGGGAGTTAAATGAGTCAGTAATAGCTGATGTAGCTGTTTGCCCCATATCTACATGTTACCTGTTGCCATGTCTGTTACTTGTAAACTACTAATCAGTTACTGAAACTGTTTTTGCCTTAAAGAAGATCTTGAAATACCACATGGAATCGTAGAAAAAGAGGGAAAAGATGAGGAATATCCAGATTTTCTGAGCATGAAGGGCAGCCTGTCATATTTTGCCTAGCCAGGAAGGCTTATGGTAGGACTTTTTGAAGATGTGATGAAAATTGCAGAAGTTTAAGACTGGTAAAATTTACTATGCAAGTGGCTGGAGCTTTGTACTTTGTCATTATGATGATTAGGTGGAGAACTCCTTTGGGTGTGAAGTATGATGGTAGCATGCTCTTTGCACAATGTGGCTTGAGCAGCTGCAGCTATTTATCTTCTGAATGTGATGCCTTTTGGTTAGGTAGCTTTTCTATTTGTACTGTTGAGTTGCTAATTTAAAAATAAAATTAACAGACAAACAAAACCCCCCAAAACTAATCACTGTTGGGGACTGAAAATCTAGTGAAAGGCATGTTGGAAGAATGCTGTTCTGGAGCAGTAGGTGGGGACACTTATTACAGTTCCTAAGCACTGTGCCCTAGGGGTATATGATCAAGACCGGCAACTTGCCAGTGGTTGTAAAAAGATTTAAGGAAAATGTATTCTCTGAACTACGATGAAATGCCTTCTGTGATACCTGTTGGAGGCCCACTAACATTAGGAGGAAAAGGTAAGATTCGCTGATGAGAGGAGCAGTAGTGGATCATTTTAACAGGCCCTTTGGCACAAGCTTAGCTGTGCAGGATGCCTAGGCTTTTGAAGAAGACTCAAAATATTCTTTGTTCTTGCTTCATAGCAACAGTATTTTCACACTTTAATGTCCCTGGTCACCTTATCTATGCTTGCTTTTGTTGTGGCTGATCAAATCAACCCTAGATTATATAAACCTGCGGAGTTGGTACTGATATACAATCTCAAAATGTGCTAGACAGTTTTAGAGCCATATTTTTTCTAGAGATGGCAAACTTGTAATTAGAATTAAGTTACTAACATGGTGATTAAAATTAAGCAGTTGTTTTATGCATGATTTATATAAAAGAGGAAGTGTCTGTTACAGAGTGGGAAAGGAGGTGGGTGGACTAACAAAATTTTGCAATAGAAGTTGCAGTTAAAGATAGTCCATAATTAATATGCTCTCCAAACTGGTCATGCACAGACTTCAGAAATCATAGTGAGGAACAAGAAATAGAAGCTCCAAGGAAACTGTGTGTTGAAATTACTTGTGAATTTGTGGAAGTAACGCTTTCAGGTAGTTAAGCACTGGTGCATCTAGAGTTTGTGCTGCTGGTTATAACATTGTTGTGTGGATACATTATCTAATTAATCACTGTAGTCTAAGCAAGGATTTTTACAGAGATATGTATGTTAGTACTTAGTTTTTGATTGCTGTTCATTTGGAAACGTACCTCTTGGGATTTATTGTTGCAATGCCCACAGCAATGTGTTTGTGAAAGAGAAGTGCAAATAGTATTCAAAGTGCCATTGCTGGTTCATATTGTGCTCCTCTTTTTGGATCTCCTTAGGTCCCCCGGATCAGTTTGGGTCGATGTTCCCCGTAGATTGAGAATTACAGTGCTTGGGAATATTTGGGAAACAATCCACACTCATGTACAAAATTGAAAGGCTTAATGTAGGTGTGCAGTTCCCCCAGCTCCTTCCACAGATTGTGATAAGAAACATACTTACAGAAGGCCTAAGCGGAGCCTCCCTAAAAACTCTTTTTCTTTGCATTGCCTGCCTGGGTACCACATGCAGATTATACCTGTTTGGTGTCTGAAGTGAGGTGGGAAAGATGGTGGCCATTGCAGTTCTACAAAGGTGGAAGGACCTGACAGCGTGTAATGAGCTCCTGTATCATTGCTAACATGACTGTGAAGGATGAGGATAATCTCCCTGTTTTGCGGGTGTGGAATGTGAGGTTTGGTTTGCTCAGAGCTGTGCAGGAAGCCTAGTATATTTAGGAAACTCATATATCTGTCATGCAGTTACACTGCAAAATGATCCTTCAACCTGGTTGTAAAAGTGTAAGAAGGAGCGGAGGAAGAACATTATGAGAAAATACCAGTATTTCATATCCTGCCTTTAATAGATGGAGAGAATAAAACATGGATTATTGGGTGACATTACCACGTTCTGCTGAATTGCTGCTGTTGAACTTGGAAAAATATGAATATCAAATATTTGTCATTTTTGGAGATGGAGTGCTAGATCCTCCGCAAGTTAAATTCTAATAATTCAAGCAAAGATGGAAGCCGAGGCCTGCTCTAAAATAAACATTTAGTGAAATTCAGGGTCCCTTGGCTTTCCTGGGGCTTAGATTTCACTTGAAGTCTGCAAAGGAGTTGCAGAACTACGGTAATTAAATTAGCTGTGTTCTTTAAAAGCCTTTAATGTAAATAATGCTTACAGGTATGATGTAGCTTTCCCCGCTAAAAAGAGAAGCTGCTTTTATTGACAGCTGAAATTATAAAGTACTATAATGTTGCAGAATAGAAAATAGAGAAATTACACAACTTAATGGATTTCTTTTATTTTAAGTTAGTGTATAATGAATATTATTTAGAAAAATCTAAAAATAAGAGAAATTTTTTATATAAATCAAAAAATAAGGCATTCAACTCAGCTAATGGAGTTTTTATTGTTTTCTAATCACATAAATCACTGTACATATTATCCCAAAGTATAATGTCAGACTGTATTAACCCTACATTCATAGCAAAAATTGTCAGAATACTTAGTATGTCACTAATTTCTTTGTGAAATTTACTTACCACATTTAATTATTGCAATCATACATTCCATGTCAGAGCTTGAAAATTCATTATCAAGTCTTGTTATATATAGTCCATTTTTATATATGTAACTTTTTTGTTTGTCAGTTAATTAGAAGCATTTGAGTTAATATAAATTAGCAGAACAATTTAAGTAAAAGCATCTGCTGTAGGCATAGGTCTTAATTTGGCAATTTTATAATTAAACAGCATCACAGGTATTCTACTTGCATTATCTCAATTTATAACTTTGACCTGATGGATACTGTACAGGTTTTTTTTCTCTCTTCCAAACTGGTGCGTTTCCTTGTAATCCTCCTGTATGTCTATTAGCAACTATGACAGTGCAATTTGAAAGAATTATTTATTTATAGATTTAATCTATTTTGTATTGAAGGGGTTAATTTTGGCTTTCTAGGATAAATATCAAAAGCATTTTCAATACCTTATAAAATTAGTGGAATTTTTTCTGTGTGTGTTCAAATTATTTGCTGTCTCATGTGATAGATAGATATATATATATATACACACATATGGACGTAGATTTTCCTTCTTTTGCCTGTACTGGAGTGTAACACCAGCAGGACCATTTACATTTTTTTTTGTCTAATTTTTCACTGTGTTGCTCTGGATTTTTGAAAAAATTTCTGTCAATTAGTTAATTTTTAGATCTGTATTAGATAAGTTTGTCTTTAATAAATCACTGCCATTAAAAATGTAGGTGTTGAAGTCAAGCAAGGGATATTCTAGGCACTGATGTTCTTCTAAGAATAGAAAGTCAGTACATTTTTGTGGTTGCCCCTGACCATTAAGATTGGAGGAAGGTTCTTGGAGAGAATTTCTAGCCAAGCCATATACAGGTAATCAGACACTACTCCTTTTCTTGCGACTGGAAGACTCCTGTTTAGACAGAGAAGAAAATAAAATTAACATTATAAAGACAGGGGTAGCCCTGATAACATGCATCTCACTAAATATTGAGTAGAAAACATCAGCTGTTCATATACAACTCTGTTCATCATTAGACTACATGATTGTTTTAATCTTAAAGCACAAAGCTACCATTAGGCCTTAATCTTGCAAACTCTTGCTCACCTGGTTAGTGCCATTAACAGGGCTAGTTGTACTGGACAGGGACTGCTTGTGCTTGTTTGTAACATTAAACTGGTAAAGAAGCATTTTTGGGGTCATGAAACCCACACATAATATGATTTTTAAAAAGGATAAAAATACAGTACATGCATAGTTTTGCATTCCATCATCTTATTTTCTGATCTGTAATTACTGTGAGGTGGGAGTTTTAAAGTATGAGTCAATTTATGGTAAACATTACCTCATCAGTCCTTTTTTGGAGACTGAATTAATAGAGTTAAGGAGGTTTATCTGTGTATCACAAATACTAACTAATTTATTGAAGCTGTGTATAAAAAAATGTGGCTCTAACTAAAAATTGATTCTGAAATTGGCTTTTTATTATTATTATTGGTGACTTCTTTTTCTTTATGCAATTGCATAATCCTTATGCAGTTTTATATAGTTCCAAGTAGATGTTGGCTAATGACTCCATTTGTTATGTGCAAACTAAAAGAATCCTTTCTCTAACTTTGAGTTGTTAATAGTTGGGGGAAAAGAAAGGAAAATGTGCATTTTCAGCAGGTAAGTAAGCAAGTGTAACACTCAACATGTAGATTTGGATATGAAGATTACATTTCTGACACATTTTCATGAGCAGAGATTTGTTTTAAGCCATCAAGAACTACCAGGAAAGATTCATGTTCAGTGTAGTCCCAGAGAACCATCAGTCCAGATGCAAGTCCTTCAAAAGGTATGTAAAAGATTATTTTTGCCCTCAATGAGGGCTCTAGTCCAGAATCCCTTTACACATTAGATGATTCTCTAAGTCAGAACCAAAATCTTGCAACTCACAGGACAATGAGGTTAGCTGCCCTCGAATGCTCTTGTAAGAGTTCATTCAGACGGACTTGGCGGTAACTCTGATTAAAACAAAACGGGGAAAAGAAAAAAATCAGTTAGGTTAGTGATCCTCAGTTCTGGTGCCTTACAGACTTCTAAGCCACCGACTACCTGCAAGATTTTCCACTGTTGCTTTGGCAGCATTGAAAGCCAGGTCTGCTCTGCAGTCCAGAGTGACAGGGATCACAAAATATGAGGCTAAGCCATGCTTCTTGATTAGTATAGTTACATGGGGGCCAGACTTCTTTACCACTGTGTAAGACTTCCTGGGGATGGGGATTATTTTTGTACTGACACCGTACCAGAGCTGGTTCAGACATAGTTTTAAAGTATTTATTTGGCTATTGAGTATAGGAACTGTGCAGAACCTCCTTTGTGCTATTGTTTGATGGCAGTTAACATGTTAAATCATGTATTTTTTAAGTCTCCAGCTGCCATGCCAGTACGGCTGAACATCAGTGTATAAAGGAGCACCTTGCCAGAAATTCCTCTCTTAAACAGGAGACCGGGAGTCTGGAGTAAGACATAGCTGCTTTATGTATTGTGTATTTGTATGGACTTTTACAAATTGCATAAATGGCTGTTACTTTGAGATTCGGCCAAGATTACTTTATGGTCAAGCTAAGGCCCTCAAAGTTTTTATAACTTAACACAAGTCATAGGGAACAAGAGAGCAGGGCGGGTTTGTGTACAGGGAGGTGGCAGCGTGGGAGATAGATGTATCTTAACTGGTCTTATAAATTATTCTCTCTTTCCGTGGAGAAGGTAAAGAGCTGGTTTTTCTCCATTCAGACCTTAAATTTTCCTTCTCTACAGAAATTTTGCTGTTCTTTTACACATGTTATATAGGTAAGAATCCTCATAATTTAGCCAGTTGTTATCTCATGAGAGTCATCCTATAACATCACCATTTATCTGTGCTGCCAGGGTTTTTCTCTGTTGAATTTTAAATGTGTTCTAATGTCCTTTGCAAGATTCCCAGAACTGCCTTATTTCTGAAGATAAGGGGCATATCTTTTCAGGTGTGTAAGCTAAACTTTTTATTACTGTTCTTGTTTTATACAGAGATTTAGCATTTTCATATTGCTGACTGCTTTCAACTTACAGGTTTTTTTCCTCGTTCCTTAGTTAGTGACCTAGACAAGACCAAGCTTAATCATGTATTTTTTTTTCCTGTTGTAACCTCACTTGTTCTGCACGCAAGTGTGGGTATCTCGGATTACGTTCCTGTTGTCTTTTATACTGATATGTTCTAGGGGCTCTGACTCCCAAGTTTTGATGATTTATGCTGAGAGTACTTCAAAAGTTTTCTGCCCACAGCTGACTACCATAACTTTATGCTGGTTATCAAATCTATGAAAAGGGTAATACAGTGAGCAGTCAGTCTGCTTCCCAGCTGCTACAGTCCGTAGTGTATAGTGTGCTATCTTAAATCACCATTGATTTCAGCTTATGTTAATATGTCAGGCTGTGACCTCTAGCGGCTCTGAGCTCAGAATCGCTATCCTTGCTCTGCTGAGGAAGTTACCGGCACCATAAAATGGAGATAACTAAACTCTCAGTGCACTCAGGTTAATCCAACATAAATAAAATTGCTAGATTAATTCTCTGTGAGTTACAGGACAACTTGTCTCTTAAGGGTGGAAGAGTTTGCAGTATACTTTTGGCACTGGCCTGATGAAGCTTGGCGCTTCATTGCTAAAAAGGTACGCTCCAACAAAATTAAAGAGCAGCCTGGGCTCTAATTCACCCAGTGGATCAGCCAACACCAGCCTTAGAGTGCTTCTGAACTGCAGGAGAACTCCTGTGTTGTAGGCAGGTTTAGTCTTCACTCTGCCATTGAGGTAAGAATCCGTGTTAAATTGCGCCTTTGGAAAAATTTCTAGATCCAGTTGTAGGGTCTGGATTCAGTTCTCAATTTCCCAAGTGGTGAATGTTTGGAACTGCACTCTTTAGGAGGTTCAAGCTCTAAAACAGTGGAGCCATTTAATAAATCTCTCAGAAGATCTTATTAGCTTAGGCTCAGTGCAGCACTGTGTGGCTTCTCGTTCAGAGGTGGTTTTCGTTTGGCTGGCTCTGATGTGGGCAGAACTCCTCATCAGCCTGGAAAATACTGTGTAAACATGCCAGTGTCTTACAAAGTGCTGAATAATGCAATCATAACACACCTCTGCAGTGTTTACAATATAAATCCAATTTGTAAATATCAAATAAAGGTTTGTACGTGTCATATTTCTAATTCCATATCTGGTATTTCACATTTTCTTACTACTCGCTTCAAACATCTGGAGTGTAAGAAAAGGTACACATGTGAAAAGGTAGGCAAGGCTTTACCTTCTCCTTGAATGCTTCCAGCTCTGCATCTGTAATTTTCCATGGTGTCTCTCGCTTTAATTTCTCAGCAGTTGTTATATCTTTGCAGCTTTCATGGAGGCGATATGGTTCAATCATCTCTTCAAAGAACTTCCAGCTGAAACAGGAATTACAGTGGAGGCCTTGCTGCAGGGTATGAACTCACTAACTTAATTCACAGATACTATGTATAGCAGGCCCCACTGACTATAATTGTGGCTGAAAAACATGCAAAATCCTTAACAATTCTTTGCTACATTGTGCCCCAAGTTATATCTGTGCCACTTCAATATGTTGGGGTTGGTTGAGGATAATTAAAAGGTTATTTGAGGATAATTAAACACTGCATTTGGCCTATTATAGTTGCAGAGAATTTTCTGCATTTTCCTGGTTGTAGCAAAAATACTGAAATTAGTTCTACAGTAACTCCAAACTGCAGTATATTGGTTCTAATGTTAACAATGAATATATGTCTCCTCATAAATACTGAGCTTTTATTATTGTTTTAGCATTACCTGCAGCAATCAGCTCCAGCACCTGACTGGTACAGTTTTACTGTTATAGTGTTAAAGAAATGGCGAAACAGGTGATATAAATCTGTGGCAAGGGGCTGAAGGAAATGCTGTAGGTTTTTTGCTATATGGGGGCTCAGATTTATGTTCAACTCCCAACTTTTCCACATATT
Source organism: Buteo buteo (assembly GCF_964188355.1). Lineage (NCBI taxonomy): Eukaryota > Metazoa > Chordata > Aves > Accipitriformes > Accipitridae > Buteo > Buteo buteo. The sequence continues at coordinate 27,463,848 of NC_134183.1, forward strand.
TTCTCTCTAAATTTCAATTTGATTCTTGAGGTTTTTGACTGTCATCATTTGGACAAGCTTGTCATCCTTCTGTACTTCCCTGCTTGCCCATTTGTTGAAAGTTTCTATCATCCCACAGAGACCTCAGGGAGTTTCTTTTATATTAATGTAAGTGTATTTTTATGAGCACTTGATGCTGACAGGCCTCACTGTGAAGTGAAACAAACAGGGGGCTGGACACAGGTTGGACTTTGCTATGTGGCCGGGAAATCAAGAGATGGGTTAAAGGCCGTGACATGCAGCGTTTAATGTTGTTGTTGCTAAGTTGCTGGGAAGTTTGTCAACAACCTTAGTGTCTGTTTCAGTATGTAAAAGTGATAATCCTCTTATTAGTGAAATGAATGAGATGCCAGCTGGGAGAGAGATACAGTGGTCTAGCAAGTGTCTGGCACAATATTCACTTGTTGTGTTCCGATAGTGCTGATGCAGCAAATGTGTTTGGTTTTTATGTTAATGCCAGATATGAATTTTTTGATAACTTTTATTTATGTAAAATCACTGCATAGTACTGGAAAAAAGAGAACTATTATACACAGTTCTTGTATAATAAAAAAATATTAACTCAGAGATCAAGAGGGCACTAATAAGTGACTTTAGGCATCTAGTCATAAAATCTTTATGTTCTTTAATTGCGTTTCCTAAGTCAAAATCTCCAATGCACTGTAGAAACACTGGTGAATCTAATATTGTTTTTGCAAAGTTATGTGTGTGTGTGTAGAAACAGGACATAGAAGGTTTAAGAGACTAACCTGAAATTGCACTTGAACTCAGAGGAAAGGCTTTGGGTGGAGAAGAGGAACTCTTTGACTATGAAATAGCTATGGACCTATCAAGAAGGGAGTGAAGGATGGGATGGAAGAGAACATAGCAAGATGAGAACATTTTCAGAGGATCTTTAAGACCAAGAGAAATATTGTGAATTGAGTTAGGATTCAGTTATTCCCTGAGCAACTTGCTACATACTTTTGTCTATATAAAGCAGAAGAAATAGGTGATTTCTATAGAGATATGTTTTAGAAAGCAATGACTTGAAGATTTTATTTTTTTTTTAGCTAATACAGTTGGAGATGGAGCTTCCTGAGCACTGTTTTACCAACTTCTTAAACTCTGCCTAAGAGCATCAATTCAGGAGATAAGTTAGTTTTTTAAAAACATTGGACCTTCATTATAATTGAGTGATAGGAGAGTATTACAATATCGTCCTCGTGGGAAAGGAGAAGTATGCTTATGTTTGGCCAGAAAAATGTTAAGTTAATGAATTAATGGTAAAATCCAGAAGGCTGAGTTGGCAGAGATGGTGAGTTTACAAGAGAATTGTGACTGACTGAATAATGTGATGAAGGGAAGTCTATTGCAACCTAAAGAGATATGAAAAGCCATCATAAAATGTCTGTTAAATTTAGTTGCTTGTAAGTATGGTGTCTAATTAGTCTTTATTAAAATTAAGTCATATCATTACAACATAAAGAAAAAGGCTGCCTATAGTTTTGAACCTTTCAGTTGTGATTGTTAAAAGGTTCTTTTCTTTTTCCTGCTCTAGGTACTTAGAAAATGATTGCAGTGAAGTGACAGTGTTGTTCTTTGCAGTTTTTTTTTTTTTTAATGCTGAACATAAAAGAAACAAGCTTTTGATAAAGGCTGGCTGCTAAATAATGAATTTTGGTAATGTTTCTTACCTCTCTTTGTTGGGCTTTATATTGATATCACAAATGATATTAATATCAGCAAATTTTATTCTGAATTTGCTTAGAAGTGAAGCCATCCTGAAAACAAAAGAAAGAACATTTTATCACTATATTTGAGTGCCTTGCATCAAAGAGCACTCATAAATGAGTTAAGATATCAAATGCAGTTGTCTCATTATCTTTAACTATATGACAAATTACTTTAAATGCTTTAGTGTTTCAGTTTCCAATTACAGAACTGGATTGATGTGATTGCTGTAGTATAATTCATTTAACTGATGATCGATGAAAATTACAAAAAATGGAAATGAGTAGCAAACAGAGGAAAGGTTGTTTACATTTTGGGAAAAAATGGTACTTTAAGTATTTGCAAAGGCTTGAATTATAAAGGAAAAATATTCAACATATAGTAGGACAGAATTCTGTAATACTTAGAGAAGGCTTTTATTATTCTGTTATAATCAGAATTCTATGTGTGGAGTGTGTACAACACTGGTGGTGTATGTGTTGGTGAAAATTTGGTTGGGTACATTGATATGCAATACTTAAAGAATCTGTTTCATTTATGAATTTGTATTGATCTACTCACAGGTTGTCTTTACATATTCTCATAAAAGAGAACACTTTGCTTTTCTGCCCCAATTCACAGGAGGAGTAGTTTATAGCTTTGTGTGTGTTTGTGCTGAGGTTAGGCAGGTTTAGTTAGGTTGGTTTTTGCCTTTGGTTGAAGCATGGTTGGGAACTTGGTGGGGTTTTTTGTTTTGGGGTTAGTGTGTTTGTTTTGGCTTTGGGGTTTTTTTTTTTTGGTATGTAAGGTCTGGAATTTGAAAAGGTGAGACAGTTCCTAGGAGCAAACCATGATAGAAATATATATTTGCTTATGACCTGAGAATGTATTTGTTCTTTTTTATAAAAGAACAATATACTGCTTATATAAATGTTGTCCCTTGGGGCAATCCTTGTTTTGAACACCTGAAAGAGCAAAGTCTCAACTTCTGTAGAAAGGTTTTGATATTTGGGGAATTACATATTAGCAAAAGTCCAGGTAAATTTAGTTTCTGAATTGCAAATACAATGGATGAAATTATACTTGGATGTTGTTGTATTAGATCTACCTAGGGTATTCAATAACCACCCGGCCTCTGGATTTGTGTCTTTGAAGGCTTCTGTGTGTGGTGGGTAGAATGTGCTGTTGAGGAAAGCTAGTGTTTAGGTAGAAATACATACACATATTGTTTTCTTGGAGACAAACTAGATCATTGCTAACTGTACTGACCATGCTCTTCGCTCTGGCTTTTGTAGGACAAGCAGTGCATGCAGGTGCCAGAACCGCCTCTGTGAAGATCTGTCATGTTTTGACAAATCCCATTTGATGTCAAAACCTCCGGCTTCCTCCTAGTAAAATTTGGTGACTTGAGTGCTTAGATCCAGGAGCCAGTTGTGGTCCTGAACAGCCAAGCTTGGGCAGACTCTGGACAGGGAGGAGAGAACGCTTCCCTGCAGGTCCTTGAGCAGCTGTAAGGCTTTTTTTACCCAACAATAAGAACAGTTTGTACAAACACTTGTGGATCTCTTCTACAGAAGTATGTTAACTTTAGGGTAACCCTTACAACTGACTGAGCCACAGTGCAGTAAAGGTTGTTTTATGTGAAAGCAAAAGCTTAAGGGAGCATCCCTGTGGCAGCTGTCTTTCTGAGGCACTGTGTCATAATCCTAGTGGTGCTGGCTAAATTCTAACTCTTGTCCTTGCATCCATCGTGCTTGTTTTCCACTAGAGTTTTGGTTGGATATGTTGTTTTTAACTTGCTACATGGTGCTGCTGCTCTTTGTTAAGCAGTTACTGACTTCCATTGCAAATTGGCCTGCTTCTACCAGTGGTGAAATGGCTGTGCCTCTAGTGTGTAAAGTGCTTTGGAAGGAAAGGTCCTATATAGAGTGATGATGAAAATAAGTTTATATTAGTACCTTTCATTTGCTTGAAGGCTAATGATAATTATGAAATCTAGACTTTTTTTAAAAGGCTAAGTCAAATCAACTTGGTCTTAGAGTTGATTAACTTGCTTTTTAACTTCTTTACATTTTACCATGGTTAATCACATTTATGTGAGCTATCTGTCTGTGGTATTTGCATATGAGAAGCTTCATGTGCAATTTCACTTACTGTTAACTGGACAACCTCATGTAAATCCCATAAAACTAATTATATTCTCATTACAGAGTGCAGACCACTCTTTTTAGAGAAGGGAATATGAGCTGTTAATGGCAAAAATTGCTGGATGTGAGTTTCCTTTGGTAATTGCCATTTACATTGAGCCTTGAGGGCTATGCCAGAACCTCAACACCTTCCTGTCAAGTATATAATTTTTTTTCATGCTGCCCACAGTACAACAAATCAGTTGTGCTGAGAAATTCCCAGCTTCCTGCTCTATATGCATTATATTCAGCATCAATTCAAACTCCTTAAACAGTGAGACAAATATAGTTATATTTACACTAGTTTTTCTTCTTCAATCCTATTGACTTTTCCTCCAGTGAAGATCCTTAATTTACAATTTTTCCACTTCTTCCTGATAGTTAGAATGTAAGGAATCAGGATTGTTAGACCTGGAACAACATATAAAATTGCAAGATCAAATTAGTGCATTGCATGATAGAAACTCCATCCTTCACTTCATCAGTGTTGGATGTAAGTTAATCTTAAAACATTTAAACCAGACAGAAAATTGACTATGTATTGTTAAAAGAAAACAGTTTTGTGCAAGTTCCCAAGCCTGTTTTTATATTTGCTAGCACAGAAATCTCTCTCCCTGCAGTTCTTACTCAAATTCCTTACCTCCATCATCAAACAGCCACCAAATGTCAATTGTACCTTTTCCTTGCTTCTTTTTAAATTGAGTGCTGGCTTCTAGCAGCTTCTGATTGAATTCACCCACATGCATTGACTGTATTGTGTTAATGGTACTCTCTGTAATGAGAAAGAAATATGGAAGGATTTCTGACAAGTGAGGCAACAAGTAGCTTTAGGGAGTCAAGTGGAGAGAAAGCTTCAGGAAAATGAACTTTTCTGACATAATTTCTATGCTTTAAATCTGAAAAAATTTACAGTGCAGATGCTACGGACTTTTAATATACAAATACACACAGAAACCAAAGCTTGTGTAGTACTTTGTCACTAGATTATAACATCTTGAAAAGGGTTATCTCATTATTTGTTCTCTGGATCTTTTTAGTTAACCTAAAATTCACTGGGACCTTAAAAAGCAATTGGGAAATATCTGATAGATTTTGGAAGTAAATGGCATTATTTTGCATTATTTACAAGCTCAGCTGTCTGTTGTAAAATACAGAGCTGCCTGAAATGCACAGTAATGGTGGACAAAGAGAGCTAACAGGGTACATCGAGAGCACGGGTGAAGCTAAGCCTAGAAGGCAGAAAACATAAGCGTACATGGCAGCTTCCCTATGCTTGAGAGGATGATTGTTAATTGAAAATAAACTTTGATTCTTGCTGTTTGCTTGGCTGGCTTTAAAAGGTACAGTCTTGCCTGTGTACTAACAATATCTTCTCTCATTCTATCTTTTGAAGCCTGTGGCTTTATTACTGCTTCTCTCTCAATGATTTCAAAGAGGTGGTGTCAGAGCAGTATTTTAAATGGAGCAAACAGGCTTCTTCAGAGGTTTTACTCTGATCTGCTAGGTTCTGAAAATGCTTTGTTTAGTTTTCCTGTATTTCTAGAGTGTGGACAGGATAGTTCTAAAGCAGTTATTGGCTTTCCTCTACATCTATGCTGGAAGATGCAACAACTCTGGGGAGGATGAATGTATAAGCAAAACAGAGAGGCAGGGATATTTATTAACATCATCTGTCTCATATATAGAGCCAAAGTGTGTAATACATATTTCCTTTATGCCTTTCTGAACTAAATCGAAAAGGGTAGTTGAAAAAGGGGTGCACATTCTTGTGGTATTTGTTATAAAAATATATTCTACTGAAGCTTGCAAAATGAACTGAAGTCTGCTAAGTAAAGAATAATGACATTTTATGTTTTCAGTCTGTAGATCTTCTTGATACCTGTGGGAGTTGCATGCACAGCCAGATGTAATAGTCTCTGCAGGTGAAAATTCTGAAAATACTTGTCTGCGTACAAGCATGGCTTCAGGTGGGTCATTATCATTACAGCCTAGCAACTGTGAAATAATACCTTTAATTCTGTCTGTATTTCTGCATCATTTTACTATATTTGAAATGTAATTTCGATTTCATCACCTATACATTTAAGTTATGTGTTAATTAGTTACTTGACAGCATTCTGTATATGTACTTTCAGTACTTTTACCACCTTCATTTGTGCATTTTTATGAAATTATGCTTAGAATATAGAGCAGTAGTGCTGTTTTTACCTGTTTTTCAGCTGGGTATTGAGTTTGTGCGTGTGTGTGTATATACTGAGTAAAGTGAGATTGCTTGTTCCCTGAATATTGTGCATATGTTCCTGTTTTCTTTTAAAGAGGAGGAAAAAAGGCCTCTGTTTAAAAATTGAAAACACCTTATTAAAAAAAAAAAAAACAACAAACAAAACCAAACCCAACTTGTCCTGTATTCCTCAAACTTTAATAACCATGTGCTATTTTTGACAAATAGAATTCAACAGAAGCTGAGCTCATCTAGCAAATGACCGGGGGGTGTGTGTGGGGGGGGTGTGTGTGCAAATTGGTTGTGTTGTATGAGGTAGCGTGTCCTACCAGCAATGGATGCTCACTCTATTTTGCATTACATGGTTGTGGCCACCCAAACAGCTTTGCATAGGGTAGGTCCTGCTACAGGGGCTTCTGTGTTTTTTGGCTTAGAGTCAAAGTCCAGTTTGCACATTGGTGAAAATGTGATGCATTGAAGGGTCAGGAAGAAGTTGTCATTTTGGAACTTACCCTTTTTTGTTTCATGTTTTGAGAAATTGAATGAGCTGGCTTTTCTGAAGAATCCACAGATGCCACTTTTTCCTTCTTCAAAATCATTTTCTTTAATGGTAGCTTCCAGTGCCAATCTTTCCTGCTCCAGCTTCTCGAATTCCTCTGTATATTGCAAAAAGTAAGGGAACTGTTAACACATCACTTTCTATTTTAAATTAAATCACTTACTGAAATAATGGCAGTGATGTAGTTGCTGTTGTAGTACTTTATACATGATGTAAAGCTGCCGGGAGGAAAAACCTCTTTTAAAATGTTTTTTCCTTGCAAACCAATAGGGAGAAGGAAGCTGAGTTCATATCTGGAAGCCCTAACTTAGGGTGTCCATGCCTACAGCAGTGGTGTGTACTAAAGTGCTATTCAGCTGCCCTCAGATTTCCTTTTCCAGATCAAATTCGGTATTACTGTATTTTAATAGATACATGAGATACTATTTATTGAGTTATGTTTGTGGGTTTGTTTGGTTGGTTTCTTTCCCCAAAAGCTGTTTTCCTAAAGTGAGAAAGCTGAGGTATTGAGTTCTAGCCCTTGGGTCCCTATTCTAAGAACAAGGTCACATGGCTTTGGACTTTGAGATTCTCAGAAATATGTAAGGATCCTGAACATGCGATCAGTTTCCATGCTGAAATATTTTTAATGTTTTAATTTTTTCAGCATTTGCTGCAAAGATGTAAGATTTAGCTGACCAATTCTGTAAATTCAGTAATGTAAAAGAACAATTTCATCTTAGCAATATTGGACTTTTGCTAAGAAGAAGGTACCACGTGTTATTGTGTAATATATTATGGTGAGGCACTAATTAATATGATCCAGGCATTTGCCTGCAGAAAGCTTTTTTCATAAGGAAACTTCTATTTGAGTAATACATGAACTAAGAGTGAGGTAAATTTATTTAAGACATATTTAAAAAAAACACCCCAAACTCTCACTATCTAGACATTGTTAGCTCTGTTGGCACACTCAGTTGCCAACAGAAAAGAATATAATTTCTTTTACTTTAGAATCCATGACAGCCATGTGCTTCTGATTATTAGACATGATGATAGTCACTAATTTAATGGTTTCTCAAAACGAAAATTTCCGTTTTTCCAGTACAGAGACTTTGTATCTGCTTCAAAACATTTCCACGTATTTGAGGGTTGTGCCCCCCCCCCCCCCCCCCGGCGTTCCTAATTCTTTCTGATTCCTTATGTTTTAACACTTGGAGAACATTTGCTAGTTTGTAAGAATGCAAAGTTGGTATTTGCCGTAATTTCACTGGTGTTCTAATGACTGCTTGATGTAAGTCAGAAACTGACTGCTCAGAAGATGCAAAGAGGCAGATCTCTTTCAGGTATCAATAGGGGAGAGAAAAAAAAGCATGATTAGTTTGGAATTTTTTCTTATGTCCCCATGGTTTTGCCCTGTAGCTCTCCATGCACATCAAGTTGCCAGTCTGCTAGGTGAATATTCATCTACCCTTGTTTCTTTAAAGGAGTCCCTGGCGCCTTTCAATTCTGAGAGATGATCTGCTTTTGAAGGTTGCCTCATCCTAGAATTCGTCCTTTTTAATGGGGAGTTAATTTTGGTTTTAATTAGCTAAGGGACTTATGTCCTTTCTGGGTGTTCTCCCCAGCAGTTCTGAGCGTGGTCTGCGTTTCTCTGGGAAACTGGGTAGAAGCTGGAGGCAGATTTACAGCAGGCGGCAGCAAAGAGTCGCCATTCTTTTTATGCCTGCCTATGTTCCTTGTCTATAGATTTTATCTAATTCATTTATAACACAAAACATTTGTCTGGTGGGGACGACAAGGGATGCTAGGAGTAATGTCCAGGTTTAGGCTGCATCTGTCTGCTCAAGTGGACAAGCTTATGAGAAGTGGGAAAATTATTGTACTGAAAACGTAGAGAATTGTTCTGATGGGATTTTTATATGGAATCATTCCCTCCCCAGGGTACCTGAGGAACCAGTAAGACCTCTGTGTCCTAAAGAGGAAAAGGAAAAATGAAGGCCACCATTGTACATGGCTTTTGGAAGCCCTTCATTTAGGTTTAGCTTGACTGCACGCTCTGTTTCCCTCTACCTTTTCCACCCACATGGTATGTCTCCCTGAATGGTTGTGGCATGGTGGAAGATTTTCCCTCTGCCCCCGAGAAAGGCACTGCTAACCTAAGGAAGAATGAACAAAAAAGTGAAAAAGAGAACTATGTTTCCCGTGGGTTCCAGAGTTTTGCGTGGGTGGGAACATTCTGGGCCCCAACGTTCCATAGAGGTGGTACCAAAAGTGCAGCTTCCTGATTCCTGCCAGTCCCAGAGATCTCGGGTAGGCAGAGGGAGGAAGATGTGCCAAGAGCAGGAAGGAAACATGCTGCAGAGTGACTGGTTGCTGTGGCACAGCATGATTTTACTGCTTTAGTCTGTGCCTGTGCTGGAAGTGCTTTGGGAGTGGAGTTCTCTGGTGTGCAGAGCCCCTTAATGTGTGAGGCTTGGCCTCCTGTCACTGCCAGTGCTTCGACAAGTATTTTGGGCAGTACTGAAACTGCAGAAGCAAGGAAGAACTGTAGAAGTTATGGGTGTAGGAACTATTCTAGAAACCGGACGATGACTCTAAAAGCATTGGTCAGATTCCTTCCCGTGCTGAGCACGTAACCAGCATAGATATTCAGCTATTGAGTTGCCACATACCTTGAACCTGGAGGACCTGAGATATATCAAATCCTTGGCTAATTCTGACTATAATCATGCCAAGCTCAAAATCAAAGGCATCGCTGAAAAGAAAGAAAAAGAATAAATATCCTTTCATATCTTGCATGTTGATGAGGAAGGCTACTTTAAGCAGATCAGTAAAAGTGTTAGTGCTCACAGGGAGGTATTACTGCCATGTACTTGGCTGCTCTGGGTAAAATTGCAGAAGGAATTGCCCAAGATTAAGTAAAGTACTACCAACTTTCTTCCCTGCTTTAAAAAAAGGGTATCATTTGGCATGGGAACAGATAGGCTATTCCTGAAATGAGTGTTTCTCACAATACTTTTTATGAACTAGGCTGCCATTGGGTAATTTTTTTTCTCCTTTTTCTGAGGAAATAACAAAGCTGGGGTGGGTTTTGTTGTTCTTTAACTTGCTTCAGCTTTACAGGTGAATTTTGAGCAAGAATCTATGAGAAGCCTGTTTCTGAATGACTGTTTCCTAGCTAAATCCCAACCCACAGAGCTGCTGAGCCTTAGGCACACATGAGATTTGAAGCAAGGCTCTTCCTCTGTCTCCTAGGCTTAAAAGAAGAATTCCATGATGTTCTCTTATTCCCTAAGTATGTACATCAGGGTTGTTTTTCTCTGAGCTCCTGCCCACTAAAAATGGGAAAATGCAGTTCTGCAAAAGCACTGCTGACAGCAGTGCAGCTTCTTTATGAAGCATTGTCAAGCCACATCAGCTCTGACGGTGCCAGGTGTTTGCTAAGCAGGTCTTGCTAGGTGTGTGAAGCCAAGGAGCCTTTTTTAATGGGCAGAAGCTTCTGTTACAGAGCTCGCCATGTGTGAACCCAGATTTGTAGGTATTTTCTTACCTTGTTTCTACATGTCAAATTCTGTATGGAAATGCTGTATAAATCTGGTCTAAGAGGAGTAAAAAAGGAGATGCTGAACTGTGACTTACTGTATAATGCCCACATAGTTTTCAACTTGCGTGGCAGTGGCATTTCTCCAGTCCTTCTTAAATCCAATCACCAAGGTATTTGGTTTCATTCGACCCAAGCCTGAGGCCTAACAATATTAAAACACTGCTTCAGAAGGTACACACACATGCTTTTACTGTAAATGAAAAGTAATGGCAAAAGATAACTGAAATAATGTTCTGGAGACACATATAACTAGATTGCATTTCATGAATGTCCTTCATGCTCATACCCTTGCAGAAAGCAGAAAGATTAGCTCTAAATCATTCCAACTATAAATAATTTTAGATGACAGAAGTGTAGTTTTGCTAAATTAGCATTCATTTGCATTTCTTCTGACATGCTCTCATTAAAACGGTTCAATAACTTGGAATCAAGAGAGAGTTCAAGCACTTTATGTATGCTTATTCTAACATAATGGCATAAAGCTTTTATCAACAGATGAACTGGGTCTGAAGTCTCTTAAAACAGCCCAGATACACAGAGAAGGCACATCCTGTTAAGAATAATTTTTTTGCCTTGCACTTAGAAACTGTTGCTGTTTGCTGGTTTCTTTCCAAAAAGATTTTCCAAAATTAGGTGTCATGCTTTATAGATAGAATTACATTTTATAAACAGGAAGAATAAATGGTTTGTCAAGATATTAGATTGCCTTCAAAACTGGGCCTGGATGCTAAAACCTGAACAAGTAAGGGTTGTCAGATCTGGATTCAGCTAACCTAATTTTTATAGATAATAAATGTATTGGGAACCTTCAGGAGGAGACCCACAAATACACCAGCTCATCACATTGTTACACTTGCTAATTTCTACTACTAGCAAAAAGAAAATAGGTAAAAACTGTTGGAACCTTGGTGGGGTTTTTTTTTGAGTAGCACTGATACATCTGCACTATTTACATTGAAATGGATGATTGGTTGGCAAAGGAATGCAGGTGTCCTTAGGTTACAATAATGATAATATGGTTATCCTTCTGTTTGCTGGAAGGGAATTATTTGTGGTCCAGTAGCTGACTTTGGCAATAGTGTTTAAGTTGTAATGGAAAGGAAGAGATCATTAGATGGTAACAGTTCTCAAAAACATCAAAAGGATCTCCTGCTGAGACAATGTATAAACCCAAGATGAAGTGTCCTTGTGAGGCTTTGATAGAACAAAGGGATCTTTATTAATAATATTTCATCTTGCTCAATTGTACTGCCCATTCAGTAAGTGTACAAAGAGTCCTGGTAGGCTACCTTGAACCTGGAGGACCTGACTTACCCAGGTATTTCAGTCAATCTCCTACTGTCTCAGTTTGCACTTATGTCTTTTCAGCAGTGTATTTTGTGCAAAGGATGGGAGTTTTCTCTACATTTTGCCTCAGTACCTGTATGTTTAAATATTCGTATAAGTGAGAGAGAGAGGGAGATGGGGAAATATGAAAATAGAGCCTCTGTGCCTTCATTAAGGCCGTTTTAAATGGACTGTTGGAAATGATCTGCTGTATTCTTGGAATAATATAAAAATATTGCAGACTCTTTTATTTAGATGGCCTTCTATCTGTTTGCAGAAAATGTATATTACACATTTTCAGTTTTCAATTAATGCAAAAATATTCTCAGATATTTAATATGCTGCATAATACTAAACAATAGAATTGCTTTGAAGTGTATCAAGTGTTGGCTGCAGAGACATTCATATGTTGCCCTGTAGATGCCTCTCTTTTTTAATAATAGTATCTTGTTCATTTAGGAGAGAATCAGTCTGCCTTGTGTCATAATTCCATAGCCCAGAACTAGATCTCTTTATGAAATAACCTGTAAAATAATATACATGTACCCCCAGAATGCCCTTTCTGTTTATAACATTATCCATATATACATAGGACGTCTTAAGGAGTAAACAGTAATGCTTTACATAAAGGGATGCTTTGATGTAATGCTCTTCTGTGTGTTCTGTAAACAAAAAGCTTACCTGAAGTAGACTTCTGACTCCATCTCTGAAGCTGTCAGCTGCTACTGCCGCATAAAAGGCTTTTCTTTTGTTCTTTGTGAGCCAGGCCTGCTTTTTTGCCATGCCACTGTTCATCTCCTTAACACACAGCTTGCGTGGTCCCTGCATGATACAATAAAATATTATTAAGAAGGCTTTGTATTATACATCACACAGTGATTTTGAAGGAGTTACCTAGTCTGCTGTGGGAGCGAATAGAGAGAGTCAGAAAAATACATTTCCAATAAGGGTCCACAGAGATTCAGCATTTTTGAAAAGAACTGTGCTGCTAACATAATTCACATTCTGTTTGAGAGGGCTGAGGCTGTTAATGCCACTTAAATATAGTGATTCTGACAGAAAGAAGGACTACTATGGATTGTAACATCTTAGAAAAATATCTAAGGTATGATGAAGCATCTCAGAGTGAATAAAGTCCCTCCCTGACTTGACTACGTAAACAAGTCTCAGCAGATCTAAATATATATGGTTAAGCTCCTATCTACTATTAGTAAGAGAAAAGGGTTGTTGCCATACAATTGAAGATGCAAATGGCTTTGTCATCAGGTTCTTCCAGTGGTCATCTGGTAATTTAATGAGACAAAAATCCATGTGTGTATCTAAGTCACAAGACATGACACACTGACTTGACAGTAGAGAATGGGCTGGCAGTGGGTCCCCAAAAGATTAGGCCCAGGGAAAATGTCAAGTCTGCAAGCATGGCTTTTAGAAAGATTGAGATAACTTTGGGAAGCATGTATCTGGAATTTAATTGATTTAAAAAAAAAAAAAATCTGTGCTCCTTAGTTTGAGTTTAAGGTTTGCTAGGCTTTGTTTATTCCCTTTCATGTTGTCTTTAGGAAGCTGAATCAGTCCAGAGCTTCTGCAGTGAAGATGAAACTCTGAGAGGGACACTCAAGAGTCTCAAATACTGGTTTTAGTGTTACTGGACTGGACAGGTAGTCTTTGCTTTCCAAGGCAGGATAGAAGAGCAGAATTATAAACTGTGGGAGCATGTCCAGCAACATCAGAGACAGAAGCAGTAACTGGACGTGCCAGAAGAATAGAGCTGGCTTGGAAGTGCTTGGAATCCAGTGAGTATTTCTGTGTGCCAAACATGGGAAGTGCTACCAGTTTGGTTTGTTATAAACAGATAGTTTTGAACTTTAGTTTGCTGCAGAGTTTCATTTTGCGCTTTTTAGAATTTCTAATGTTTTTGAGGATGCTGGCAAGTTGCAATTTTCATTCTAATGGAACAGATAACTAGAGAAATTGGTAGAAGTTTCCTATAATATAAAACTAGGAAGGCTTGGTAAACTCCTGCTCAGGAAACTATTTCAAAATCCATATTTATATCTTTTGCATTTAAAGTAAGTTAGTATATGGTAGCTTCTTCTGTTAAGCTGGGAAACTGGTTAAAATAGAGCTGAGGGAGATTTAGATTTTTTTTCTTCATAGTAAATACTGTAAGCTCAAAATTTATTTCCCATTGAAGAACAGTGTAAGACCCAAACTGAAAGAAATTCTCTCCAAAATGAAATGTGTGGAAAGGATCACTTAATTCAAAATCAATTTCTAAACGGTGATTTTGAATGTAAAACCAGTGTCCTTCTTTCAAAACTTTTCAGCCTTACTGAAACTTTTTTTTTTTTTGCTTTCCTGGAAGAAAATGGGATGTACTCTACATTTATATAGATGTAGAAATAACTGCAATACATTTACTTTCAGTGAATTAGCATTGGCTGCTAGAAAAAGAGGCAAGGCTGTCAAAATAGATTTTCCAGCTAGTTCCATCTAAAATCCAGAAAAATACCATTGAGAAGGAAGCTGTGAAATGACCTGGCAGATTTCATATGTCATGTTTTTATCCTTGCCTTTTTCATTAGTATTATATATTAAAAAAGTGAGTTTTGACCTGATAAAAGTAGGCTGGGTTGATGCTCACTCAGGTGTTGTGCCTCTTGTATGTTTCTGAACTCCTTATGGCTATTTGGGAAGTATATGGGGAAGGATGGGAGAGTCCATGTGATCTTCTCTAATGAGATCATGCTACATTCTTTGGTGATAGTAAATTTACTGGAGTTTGTTTGGATTTAATGGGCATAACTTCAGAAGAGTTTGATCCTGGGTGTTGGAAGAGTAGTGTGAAGAGCTGGGAATAGTAAGTCAAATAATAAGATTGAAGTTCCCTTGTGGGAAAGGAGAGGAGAAAAAAGTCTTACGCTTCTTCCCAGTCTCTCTAAGGAGAGTGCCTGAAGATAGTTTCACAACTGGCTTGCACAGTATGTTTCTGCTGTCCAAGGAGACAGTCCCAACCTTCTATCAGATAATAGCCTGTGTCCTTCACTGCTGCTCCCTTGTATCAGTGTTAGTGTTTGTGCAATTGTACAAGGAGTCCAGTGAATTTGCAGACTGAAGACTAACCTTGCAAAAATATTTACGTGAAGGTAGGGAGTAAAAGCAGAATAGCCCTTTTTACTAGAAACTCAGAGTGTTCAAGCCAACAGAGACAAATAACTTCAAAATCATCTTTATGTTCATATTTATTTTACCTATCTCTGAACTATCTATCACCATGTTCCTGGAAAGTTTCTTGCTGCCCTTTGGGAAAAAGGAATGGAAGATATTCTGTCTGGCACAGTGTCTCAAAACTTTATGCATAGCTAGCAGCATGTGAGCTTTTGAGGCAAAATATGCTGGGCATTACATTTATTGCTAAATAGTCTTGCTGTATTTGTTATGATATATGTTGTAGGCTGCTCTTCAACATGGTCCCTAGGAATTTTATCATCCACTTTTTGCCACAATTTTGCAAATCACAAGGGTTCATTGTGTCACGCTTTTATTACCAACCAAATTAAATCTAGCTTAAGTTGCTGAAGAAATAATAATTAAAAAAAAAATTAAAATGCTTGCTCTAACAAAATAGACTTAGGTATTTGTATAGACAGGAAAGAAATCTCAGTTCACCATAAAAAGTACTAATATTAGAGAGACATGCCTAAGAATTCAGAAAACTTGCTGAAACTCAACTTTAGGAAGCTGCATAGTCTTAGGATCTTGTTGGGATTGATTCTATGCTTACTGAATGCAGTGGGAAAGCTAACAATAATTACAGTAGAGAAGAATTAGGACCTTTCGCTCTTCATAGATTCATTTGATTTGGGAAGAATCATACATAGATATTCTGTACTGCCTTTCTGCAATGTGGCAGCATCGAATTAATTAATCCTACGCTCCTGTAGAGGAGTGCGTTATCTTGCCTGGACTGACTCCATTAGTTAGATTCTGTAGCCCCATTTGGTGCCATGAGCTGGTTTTTTTCCTCTCAAAATTAAAAAGTTGTTGTAATATTTAAAATACATTTTCTCTTCCACACTACAAACCCATCTATTTTTGTTCTGTCCTAATGAAAGACTAGATCTTCATCCTTTAAGATACATAATTTCTTATGTATTTATAACTAGAAATATACTTTGCTCCTCTCTCTAGATCTCAGAAGGGCATGTTTATCCTCAAAATTAGCATTGTTACAGTTTTGGAGAAACCACTGCAGAGAGAGCTGAATTACTTGCCAAACCCCAACACTGCAAATCAGTGACAAAGCTGAAAATAGAACCTGGGTAATTTGACTCTTGCACTATAATACTTCAAGTTTTGTTTTTTGTTGGTTTTGGGGTGGTTTTTTTTTAAGCCTTGCTGTGTCCGTTTAAAAAAAATCTTTCCTTGTAATGCTTTATTTTTATCAAACCATTTTTTGGTCCGTCTACTATGAACTCTGAAATGCATCTCAATGAGGCATTTACCAGCAGGCTCTGTATCAGCCGATAGCTTTCTTGTCAAGACTTATGACAAAATTCATTCTCAGTGCAAACCTCTTTCATGGTCTGCACAGACACCCGTCAGCACCAGTGGGAACATTGTGTGCCAAGTGAGAGTGGAATGTGTAATGGAGATCTTCAGCACCCACTGGTGCTGAATTTTCAGATTTATATGAGTTGACCTTACCGTGTACACTTCACAACAGATGCACAGCCCGTTGTTCTTTGTGAAAGTATGTGTGATGTCTAGCAGAGCAGGCCTGATCATAGGAGCTCCTGTTAATGCTATGCACTGTGGTCTGTTAGGAGGAAGAAAGAGGTTGTATTTAATTGGGTGATGTACTTATTCAGAATAAGCTATTCTACTGTTCACTGGAAATCTTACCTGAAGTTTTTCACATGGTCTTCCACTGTAGTTAATGCCAGAGCGCTGTCTAAGGCATTAATATAGTAAAGAGCCTGTGTAGAAGAGCCCCAATTTACTTCTGTATATAATAAAGATAAATAATGCATGTTAAATCATGGGCTTTTCCCTATGTTCTATTGCAAAGGTCAGCAATCATGTTATCCATGAGTCAAAGCAGGGTATATCTCTCATGCTTCATAGATACAGAGCTATTGTTCTTTGTGCTTCATAATAGAATAGATTTTGCTTGTGTAATGCAAAAACAAACATGCTAATAAATAGTATAATTCTTTATATAAAAATTGTAGGGAATGTTCTTCCTCTGCTTCAAAACTGCATTCTTCTCTGTTCCATTAACTTTGTATCCTTCTCCCACGTATAAAATGGACAGCCCTGAGTCATGTATTTGATGTGGAATTTCAGGAAGTTCCAATTAAACCACTAGGAAGGAACATTGCTAGCTCCAATTAGCTCTGTTCTACTATATAGGTCAAAAATTGTTCTCCAAAACCAATTTTGGCATATACATCTTTTCTCATTATTGTGCAGCTGTTTGGTGGGTGGAGACAGATAAGAAACAGCTTTCTACACTTTGAGATATACATGAATGCAGGTCAAGTCCTGTTATGCCAAGATACAAAGCTAATAGTGCAACTATGTGGAGGTTTGTGTAGAGGCCTTCTTTTCTAAGGAATATTAGTCTTTTCTGAACCCTTCAGCTGCTGGTAAATAAGTGCTGAACAAAAGTCACTCTCTTTAGGCAGCAAGAGATGGATAGCTTTTGTACACTGTCTTCAGTGAATTTAACCAAGCTTTAAGCTGCTACTTTGCAGCAAGGACACTGACAATATACTAGGAAAGGGCAGAAATCCTCAAATTCTTTTGACAACTGTCTCGTGACAGTTGTGTTCTCCTACAGCTGATTATATTTACAGGAAAAGAACCACAGACCATCCCAGTGGGTATGATGGCACAGATAGGGAGGACACAGAGCAGTGCAGCAGTATACACAGTAAAGAATAACACAGGCTCAGACCAGGTGTTGGTATCCCAAGCTAGCTGCAATGAAAGCACATCTTCTGCTGGGAAACTTGCCTCTTTTATTTGTATTGGGTTTTTTTCTACTGCAGAAGTAATTCAGATGGTTAGCACTGAGATCTGAACCTGGGTTAGTTTTGTCCTTGGATATGAATAACCAAACTGTCTAGTCTCGTACTGATGCTTTATTCTATTAGTGCACAGATTTCTGAGGACAGCTGCTGTGATTTGCTGAGCTACTAAGCAGTTTTTTCCAGCAGTAAAGTGTGCCCATCTTTCTTGATTTACTGAGGAATTGTAGGGAGGTGCTGGAGGATGATCAGTTCATGAGTAATTCAGCTTGCGTTTTTGTTGTGTAACAGGCAGCAGGCTTATATTTTGAGTGAGGACCCCAGATGACTCGGCTAAGAGCACAGCAAAATTCAGGTGAGGTTTTGTGTGGATGGAAAAAAATTGAGTGATGCTCAAGTGAAAGCCCAAATGTAGTAAAGACATGATGGGAATAAACCATTGTGCTGGAATGCTTACACAAAGCCTTGAATCATACTTGAAGTGCTTGTTAAACAGGCAAAAATTCACTAGACTATCATCTTAACCTATATTATACAAAGTGGGATTTAATGGGATGCGCCAGACTTCCCTCTAAAGAAAGGTATTGGAGAAAAAGTAATGTCCAATTCTGTAAGGAGAATTAATTCCTGTAAAATCCAGTCTGGATGCATAACATATGCGCAAAATAATAGTGTTTTGTGGCCTTACCTGGTTTCTTATATGTTACATAAATATATAGAAAGAGCTCAATGGCATAAGTGATGAGAGCTGCCCACCAGTTGATGACAAACATGACACCACAGCACAACAGGGCTCCAAAAAGTGACACCCACATGTTATAATATCTGAATGCAGGTCTCCAACCTATTTAAAGAGAATTGAGGAAATTGGAAGAGCATAAAATATATTGATCAAATAGTGATCCACTGATTTTGCACATACAAACCCACACACATTTTGTTTCAGGCTTTGTCAGAAGGGGTGGGAGTGATATGTGCAAATTCTCAAGTACCACGAGTATCAACAGATACTTTCAGGTGTTGGCTGATGTAGATTTCTATATGTATAGAGTACTGGGTCTTACAAGCCTTTTACTATAAACCCTTTCCTACTGCTTTGTCCAGTCTGGCTTTGAGTAGCCATTCTGTTTCTATGTATTTTTGCAAAATTAAAGCTCACTCGTTCAGAACTGAACACAGATTTTCCTGTAACTCCAGGTAATTGGCTACTGTGTCCTTTTGATGTATATACATAGAACTTATTAATGGGAGCTAAACACTTGCTGAGAGGAGAGTTTATCCCAATACTGTAAGCGTACCTGTCTTAACCTTGGAAATCGCCTGGCCTCACTGCAGAAAAATAAAATCATTTGCAATTGACTTTGAGAAGATGTTATTCCTGCTGCTCTTCAGCTGCAGTACTGAATCCATCCCCTGCTAGCAATTAAAATGATGAAGGAAGCAGTGAGCCTCCATGGTTTGCAGGTCTCTGCCAGGTGTTCTACAGATCAGACTCTTTGGAGAGGGAAAAAACACAGAAGATAAAAGAAGGGGCTGAGCAACCCTATCTTGGATCATCTTTGTAATGAGGGAATGGGAAGGTCCTGCTGTGAAGAAATTTGCTGTCCTGCAGCCTTGCAATTATTATAATTATCGCTATGAATTGGCAGAAATTAACTGGAGGAAATGAGAAAAGAAAAATGGCTGCAGTATTGTCTGAAATGTAACTAGTGGCAGAGTAGAGTCAGATGCACGCACATGAAGTCTATAGAGGTAATTTTTACTCGGCTCCAAGGCTGTGTAGAGCAGATCTGCGTTTGTTCAGCTGTGCAGGTAATTAGCAGAAGTGCTCATCTCTTCTACCCTCTGAACAAATGGCACCATGCAGATCTATAGGAAGGAAGTTGATGTAGGCATTTATGTCACTACTACAGTTTTGTCACACTAGAAATCAAAAATGTATTCCTTGCTCCTTGAATTGAATAATTGATTCACAGCGGCAGGAAATTGTCTTTTCTGTGTGCCAAAACCAGTGTTGCTCAGCTGATTGACTTTAGTCCTTAAGGTGTCAACCCTTCATTCATGAAAATGATGAGAATTATTCTGCCGTGGTGATGCACAAACCTGAAAGCCACTATGTTCCTTTACTGTACAAATGTAGAGAGGGGCTCTCAAGTTACCCCTGAACAGGACCTCGTTGTGCTTCACCTTAAAATTCTGCTACTAGCCACTGCAGAGCTGTGCTGATGCTATTTGGTGGACCTGTTCTTGTTCTACGTGTTCCCTTCCAAGCAGTATCGCTTCTGGTGCAATTACTGTTCTTATGAACTTTCCTGTGAATTTCACTGTAGATTTAGAGAAGGGCATAACTGCTCCCCACTATACCCTGCTTACTTTATGTGGCTAGAGTTGGCATAGGTTTTTATCCACCCACGTTGTGTGATAGTGAGGGGGAAAAAACCACCCTGAGGAGGAGCCTTTCGGCTCCAGTGGGATCAACCAAAGTCTTTTTCATACTGTATAACTGTAGGGAATGTAAGGACCAGAGCCATTATTTTTATCTTTTAGAGGGAAATAAAATGTCATCATATTCAATGAGAGCAGTAAAACCTCAGATGACATAGCTTAGATATTTTACAGGTACTGCAGCTTTCTCTAATATACAGTCAAAAACTTGCAGAGATCAGACTATGAAGCCCCCATTTAAATCACTGGCGAATGCAGACTCACCTGGAGATTTTGCGTATGAGGCATGAAAGCAGGAGAAATTAATCAAAGCATACGAAGCCAGGAAGAAATTTGAGATGATAGGAGCAATGGTATTCAGTTCAGCTGCAAGACACACACACACACACACACACAAAGTCAGACATAGGCACCAGTTTCCTAGATTGTTGGATAGCTTTTTCCTGACGATGCATTAAGTCTGGACACTGTCTGAAACTGTCATCCGGGAAGAGCTTGGGTATTTTCCTTGTGGTACTAATTTAAGGCCACCTTGATACACCTTCATTCATATTAAGTAGTGTCTGCTGATGCTCATTTTAATACCATTTTGTGCTATGCAAGGTTATGCTTGATACTCTGATTCTACAGTCTGGCTCTTAATGATGTAGCTCTCGTGTAAATTTCAGAATTTTAAATACATAATTGAGAGGACTTATAGTTAAAACTTACTGGTTTGCTATTGAAATGGCAATCTGAATTATCTCTACTAAACTTCCCATTTATTTAGTGTCACATAGTTTGAATTTCCAATCTTGGAAAAAATAATGTAAAAATCCCCACACCGCTAAATATGGTAGCTGGGATTTTCTACCACCGAGGCTGGCAAAGTGGGATGTGCTTTGGAGCCGACTGTGGGGAAGGCTTGGCAGAGTAGGCTTCCTAATTATCTCAGAATTACCTCAGAGCTATGTGCAATATAAACTGGAAAACAATTTTCAAAGTTGGTGACTTTGCCTTATTTTACATAGTTCTAAGCACTGCCCTCTTCCAGTGAACAAGAATTGCACTTACTCTGCATCTTTGAAAATGCGGCTGTGGTGGTGTTGAGATGTTACTAGAGTCCCTGTTGGTTTCTTTTTGCCGCCTTTAAGAATAATGGAATTGCTACCAGGGCTTTGAGTGTGCTTAGGCTTATGTCAGAGCTTACCTGACTGGAATTTTTTCTAACCATAGCTAATCATTGTATTAAAATATTGGTTTATATAATTTCAGAACATGAGATTATAACAGTTGTGTAATGATATACAAACCAATCAAAATGAATGCCATAGCAATCACGAAAGTGAGAACGTATCCCCTGATGGGCTCGTTGTTTTTTCCGTATCCTTTGGCAAAGAAGTGGAGCCCTTTGTAGACGTTGTCCTTGCAAAGAGCCTGGTAGACAAATCAGAACATAATTCTGTTAAGCAGTGCTTTCTTGCATCAGAAGAAGTTCACTGCCTGTGAGTGACAGCTTGCTAGGCTTTTGCTAAACAAAAATTAAATCTATCTAGTACTTCAAGTACATCTACTGTTATGGCACATAATCATTCAAATAAGGTGATAAGCAAATATCCTACTATATTATTGTATAGCGGGAAAACAGAATCACAGACATCTAATGCTTATTCAGTGCTTTAAAAAAAAGATTAACTGAATAGCTAAACAAAGTGTAAATTGGAGGAAACTGAAGCACATATCAGTGGCTTGGTCTAAGTTGTACAAGTTATCTTTCTGTCCTGTGCCCTCTGTTCCCATTCTGTCCACACTGCTGCTGCCCAGATGGCTTCTGGACAGCCTGTTTGAGCACACCTGCGAGCACATGAATCTTACAGTCCTGAGGGCTCCTGCATATTCCTGGCACTCCTGTGCTTACAGGATGGCTTTCTGTAAGAAGATAGAAGTGGTCCTGAAAGTAGCCTTGAAGCTGTCTATAACAAGCACACATGTATCCCTTGCTCCTGCAGCAAAGCTGAGTTCTGACCAAAGGAACATTATCACCCTTGTATGAGGGTGGTAAGACCTGGCTGTTTCTGTTGAAAAACATTCTACGTACTGTTTTCCCTGCCTCTTCCTCCCACATGTGTCAGTGTTTATATATATATATCATTGGGCACATAGAGTTCAACTAAATTTTATGTCTTTGAAGTAAGATAGAGTATAAGGAAATGAATTGTTCAGTTTTACCTGGAAAACTTTGGGTGCGCTGACAAGAGATGCTAGAGCTGATGACAGAGTAGCAGAAAAGATGCCAGCTGTGATGAGAGGACCAAAGCCAGACACCATGCTCATCACCTTCAGGAAAAAAAGAAGGGAAAAAGAATAGTCAGGCTTGCATTTGGATATACTTTTGATCACAGACCCATTTAAATACTCTGTTTCTACATGTCTCTGCTTTTCATGGTTTTAAACTCAATATACTACAAACCAACTGTGAAGTAGGGAAATACTGTTATTCCTGTTTTAGTAAAAAGCAGTGGAGGTGTAGCCAAATTTTTATACAAGAGTGCAGCTGTCTGCTGAGGCAGAGGAGTACTCTGTGAGATTTTCTCACCTCCTTTACTAACTGGTTGCTGTAAGTAACAGCCACTACTTGATGAGTAAATAGTCAACTTGTAGCAAGAAGGGAAAATGGAAATGGCATGAAAAAGCACCAAAGTATGAAATGTGGTTGGAGGCATTTTCTTTGGTTTAGTTTGGTTTAGAGTTTTTTTTTCTTGATTATTTAATATGGCTAAAAAGAGAGAAAATGCCCGATTGTGCTGCCATAACAGCAGTGCTGCAAACGGTAATGATGGTCACTGTCAGGCCTCCCTCAGCCCTCCCAGAGGGGCTGCACTGGCCTCTGCAACCACTGAAGCAAAAGGGTTGTTGAGGAGCACCAGACAAGGAAGCTAAAAGATGAAGTGGACAGATGTGAGTGCCAGATACTTCTTGGTGTGTAGGAAGTACTCTAGGAAAAAAGCAGTTGATCCTGGAGATTTGTCAGATGAAGACATATTTTTTTCTGACTATAGTCTGGCAAAGATAAATGCAAGAAGTGAAATTCTGTTTATGGCTGTAGGGAGGTCACTGATTTTAAGGGTTGCCCTGAGTCTGGGCAGCTGAACTGAGGTGGGAGAGAGGATGGCAGATGACCAAGAAAGGAAGGAAAAGTAGTCTATGACAGGGGCAGCATATCCCTTTTAAGGTGGTTACCCAGCCCTGTCATTTATCAGAACCAGCAGAGAAAAAAGCAAGTGACTTTAAAAGCTACAAATGACTAGTTGAAAAGCAAGTGCAGGCGAGTGGTGAGCTCCTCTCGTGGGCTGTGAAGCACAGGGGCTGAACAGACATCTGGGAGCCGTGGTTGTCAGGCTGCAGAAGAACTGCTTTACTTTGATGCTTTGCCTAAGCTTTATTTTGAAGAATAGAAATGGCAGTCTTTCTCTGGCCTAGGAGAAAGACCCTGCTACTTCTCACTTGATTTTCCACTTGACTATTTTTGGATACTTTTTTTTAAGAAGTCAGAACTCCAGTTTTTGCACCGTGGCACAAACCTTTAACAGTGACCACAGCACCCCTGAGGTAAAATCACATCCATGTGTAAAGAGCAGTGAGATGAGTTGCTCTTTTAACAGGAGTTCCTGAGGTCTCTGTTAAGTCTAGATTTTGAGTTTGAAGATGTTACAACATATACTGCTTCATGGTACTTGTTGAAAGAGGAGGTAAAGACCTTACCGGAGTGCTGGGAAGGCTAGTGATGGGCAGTATGAAGGTACTGTGGGATGCGGGGGACTTTTCCCTTTGATTGTTCTTATAGTTTTTTACTTTTTTAGATAAAAGTGGATGTCCTGTTGCAGTTACTTGTTAGCAAATAATGAGTTTGCATGTTTGTACTTATGTATTCATGTATAGCTTATGATTATATGTATTATCTCATTAAAACCTGAAAATTATTCATCAGCCCATAATCACATGGCTGACTTGCACATCTGGAAAAATCATAGCCTAGGCTGCAGGCAGATGATCCATTGCAGCTCATTCCCGGTACAACTGTATCATTGATGTTCCCAGTAGCATCTCGTACAACACAGGAGGCTGTGGAAACAATGATAGATTATTATTTTCCTTCCACGTGACATCAGAAGAATGTTCTTGCCACGCTTTGACTCTTAGTCTGCGCACATTTTGTACAACTGCTGCCTTAGTCTCATCCTAAAGAGGAAGGTTTCACGCTGGGCAGAGATTTCTTCCCTGTAGCGTGGCTTAGTTTCTCATGTTGTCTGTAAGCAAATATTTACTTCTGTTACTTTTAAAATAATCAGCCAGTTTACTAATGAGGACTAGCATATTTCTGAGAGCAGAGAACCAGACAGAGATCAACAATGACTTAACTCACTCAGAAGTATATTGTCTGCCTATGACCACTTCTACAAGTGCCAGTATTCAAAGGAACCTGGTCAGTGAGGGTCTAAGTTCTAGGCATACACTTGGGTTTTTTTTGTTTAACAAGGACACTCAATTGCTTTAGAGACCCAGATCCTCAGCTGCTCAAATTGTCGTAGCCCTACTGATACCAATATGGTGAAAAAAACTTTAAACAGGAGAAATGGCCTATATTTTTTTTGCTTTTATTAATATTTATGCTGTCTTTGCTTGCTTGCCACCAGAAATGGGAAGAAATATATGGAGTTAACTTAGAGTGCTGATCTTAACATCTTTACCTGCCAAAATGTAAGTTTATATGGTATCTTCAAATATGTCAAAAACATTGTTATTGAGAATCCCAAAGTAACCATTATCTATTTAGCAAACCAATATGCAAACAGAAAGAAAAAAAAATATTGCACTGAAAAATAGACAGGTCTGAAGCTGAAATACAGCTATTGCTTGTGAGAACAGAACAATGCATTAACACAGATTTATAATAGAAAGTGAAGAATGACTACTTCAAGTTTAATTGCAGGGGAAATCTCGATCCAAATAATGCAATAACCTGAGCTGCAGCTTGACTCCAGTATTCTGCCTTTTGCATAAAGCAGAAGAACCACAGAATTCTGGAGGACTTGAGATTCATCTCCAAGAAAAGGGAGCACCCCACAGGGCTTTATGCAATATTGAGGTATTCGCTCATAAGGAAGAGTGTCATTTACAACACTCTTTCTTACAGTACTATTAAAATAGAAGAAGTAAAATATTTTTCTTGAATGGAGATTTATTGTACCCTTGTAATGAGAATTTAATTGCATATTCCTTCAACACAGTTCATGGCTTCAGTACAGGTTTCCCTTTTACTCTTGTGCCCATTTTGTTACCTCACATTCCAGTATTGTAGAGCACCTTGTCATGTAGTGCATCTTCTTTAAGACAGGCAATTGATTTCTGTCTTTGACATATAACATATAAAATGTGTGTGTTACTCATGAGTGCTCAGTAAGGCTAGTGAGAGCAAGTAGAAGCCATGTGAAATTTCAATGTGAATGAGGAACAAAAGATCAGCAGATTGATCAGAGGTTCCTTTAATCTTTACTATGCTCATGGATACTATATGCTAGTGGTCTTTGTCACTGAATCAAATGCAAAAGTAACCATACAAGTTATATGAAAGTCCAGCTGCCAAATAGGGACTTTTGTTTCTGCTGGTTGCTGCTTTTTTCCCCCACTGTTTTTACATACAGTAAAATCAAAACAGCTATCTCTCTACATAATAAATCCACAGGATGAAAAAGCAGTGAGGTTCATTTGTGTACCAGGCTTTCAAACTTTTTTAACTGTATAAATTAAGACATGAAGCAGAGGTTCTGTACTTACCTGCACATATTGCAACGCCAATGTAAGCAACTGTTGTAATCAGAATGGCCAGCATTGTTCCTCTGGGTATTGCATCTTGTGGATCCTTAAAACAAAGCAGTGACCCGAAAAACACCGTGAGTTTGTGTGCTGCAGTCTGATTGCATTTGCATGCTAGGGAGCCCTGCCACATTGTGATATGAAGATACCTTTAGAGGGTAGATTTTTATCACTTAGACCTGCACCAACTTTTGCTGTCCCAGCACGTAGATAGTGAAGCAGTCCTGTGGTACAGCACTCGTATCCTGGACATAGTGAAGTATATTCTGCAGGAGCAGAGGTCACATTTATAGCATCAGGAGAGTCCTGAGCTCTGCATTTCTGGGAGCTCCAAACTCTCTTTATGTTGCAATGGGCTTTATTTTAATGTTTAATGATATAATGGGTAAATAGTTACTAAACTAACCATCAAACTCCTGTGGATGACAAGACAGGCCCATTTTTGGTTAATCGGTAAGATAGATGCAGACAGTCGCCCTGTCCAGAATACAGTACTTTTGTGATTAGCAACTAGTAATTGTTAGTTGTGTCTTGACAACAGGCTACTTCCTTTCACTGCTTTGACTTTTAATTTAGGTAATTTAATAAGGCTGGGTTATAATGCTTACAGACTGGATCACAACAGTATTGGCTTCGATCATGCAACAGTAAGTAACAGTCCAAAGATCTGCTTTATACATTGTAATTTTAAAGGGGATTTTAATACTAGCCAACCTTACAATTTAGCATGTGCTTGTTTATGCTAGGAAGCACTTTTTATGAATTGTTGTCTTATGTTGGTTTAGTGAGGTTTTTTCAGTCAAAGATGCATGGAATGCATTTTAAGCCACAGAATTTTGTACTTTTATAACTATGCTTGTTGCATGGGAAAAAAAACCCAAAATACAAATTCGGAGTGTCGTGTGAAACATGGATGAAAAACTTAAGTGTGTTAATAATTAATGTAATTTTTAAATGAGGTAAGGATTTATTGAGCTGAAAAATAATTGCAAAGTCACTTCAGCTGCATAAGACCTTTTGCCCTCAGATCATAGTAACTTTAATTTATACAGTTCTGGTATACATGTCTTAGGTCATTGTTTTTGTGGAGTCTCATGCTGCAATCTTTAACACTGTAACATTAAATCTTAGGGTTAAATCTTCTTACAGCTTTTCAATTTTTTAATTTCATCAATAATTAAACACATACTTAATATGCTGTTAGCACTTTAGGGCCTGCTCCAAAATGCACTGAAGTCACTAGGATGACAAGCTGGTTCTGTAAGTAAGCTTTGGACTAGGCCTCTACTTGAGTGTGTAGCAGCTACAGAAGCATGTACGCAGGTATTTGCAACAAATTCTAAAGAAAGTTTGGTCAATTTTACACTTTTAAAATACTTCTTAGCTTGTCTTTTAGATTTCTGGAGAGGCTGGTTAATTTAATTAGACCTGTTTAATGCATCTAAACACACTCAGCAGGGAGTCTGCAGCCTGGAGGACTTGGTTATAGAAATCCACTTATTGCCAGACTGGAGCAACTGCAGAGAGCCAACGGGACAACTGCTTCCTTGGTCTGCTTAGACTCTTTCAAATACCTTATGAAAGAAGTGCTGCTGCTTTGGGAGCTTGCCATGTATAGCAAGCACCATATATGGCAAAATAATTATTTTTATTTGATAAAAGGATGGAGATTGTGTGAGGCTGATTCAGTCTTGCTGGACAGAAGTACAGTTATTTTTGTTTTTTTAATTAGAAATGGAATCTTATAGACACTATTAGTGGCTCAGTTTCTACATATTTCTCTCTGTGCTTGGCTTCAAAAGCAGTCCTCTGAAAACAAAGGAGATGAGGCATGCAACTCAGTGTGAGGAAGCTGTCAGGGTTGGTAGGATCTGGTGAACTTGTAACCACTGTGCCAATACAGAAATAACAGACCTTTGGTTGAATCCTTAAGGTGTACATGACAATGGGTCTATATGATAATGCCAAATAACTCATTTGACATGCTGGGGTTATCAAGGTGTGAGCCACATCTTTTTTGTGACTTTTTTTTCTTTTGGGGGTGGGTTTTTGTTTGTTTGGGGTTTTTTGTTTTGTTTTGTTGTTTTTTAGTATTAGATTGTAAAACTTGAGTTATGGATACCCCTGGTGCATTTCTGAATTTCTTGTAAAATTATGAAGTATTGCATTGCTCCACATTTACTAGGGATGTTTTACCAAATGCTCTGCTGAGCTTTGAATTACTTCAGCTTTGTGTTTGGCTTTAAACACTCTTTGCATTAAATACACTGTGCAAAGCCATGAAAACTAGAGGGCACTCACAGTTAAAACTAAATTCCTTTCGCTAATTTACCGGTATGTTTAGATACTGGAAATACCATCTTTTACAACTGCTATACTGCAAGAGGAGAGTGGGGACCTGACAGAATGGCTGCAGCAAGACAGTTGGGCAGCCTTGGACCTCCTTTCCCTTTCTCTGCAGACTCCTTTCTTTTGTCACAGCTGCAAACCTGCAGCTTTTCCTTTGAGCAGCAGTAGTGACATGGGATTGGGACATACTTGCTTTCATTAAATGGTCTGTTTGCTCTGCCCTTGCTATGACCCTGAATAGAAAAAGCTGGTCTCTGCTGATTCTTGTGAGTACAAACATGAGCTTTACAGGTACGCTTTTTGGGATGATGTTTTAGGAGATTTTGCAAAATAAGAGTGCCAAGAGACACACATGTAATTTCTTTTATGTCATGTGCTGCTAATGGGCCATTAATGATATATTATTACAGGTTATTGAAACATGCTTTTAAATGATATAGCAACCCAAATCTAAATGCAGTAATTTCTGTAAATAGCATTATGAGACAAAATGTGAACAGATGTTTTTAAATAATAAAGCAGGTACTTAAAAGTGAGAGTTTTGCTTCCCAAAATAAGACATGATTTAAAACTGAATACAGTGTTGATTCATAATTTGTTTTCTTGTTCTTTTTCAGCCTACAGCTAGTATTATGAAGTTAATGCAATACATACTTTCAGATCTCCTGAGATATTGGCTCCTGCAAGAATGCCAGTGGCAGCTGGGAAAAAAATGGCAAACACCGAGAAAAATCCTTCTCCACTTCTGAAATCTGGTCCAAAGTTTTCTGCAAATATTGATGCTGCAAATATAGGTGAAAATGAAATACACTACCAGGACTTGATTCCAAAGTTACTTAATGAAGGAGGTAAATAAGCTAGTCTTTCACGTCTGGACAACTGGGTTTGAAGCTGTCTCATATCATAAGCAAAGTGAATTTGATTTTCTTAGTCTGGTCCCCAGTAGGATGTGCTTGTCTGCATCTCAGAGCTACAGGTCCATATTGAAGTGACAGGAGTGTCACTACAGCACTTGCACTTAGCTCTGTGTAAAAGTTTGTCTGTGCTCTGCTGATATATAAATGACTCAAGCTGCAGCTAACTGTGCTGTCAGCTTCAGCAGCAGAGAGACAGACTCAAAATTAAAGATGAAATAAATTCCCTTGGTTTGCAAGCTTACTTAAACTCAGGCAGAAGATCCTGATCTTGTGACCTTTTTCAGTGGAATCCTTAACTCAGTATGAAGCCAAAAAGAATGCAAACTTACTATTTTATGACAGATAGCAAGGTTACTTGCCTTGGTAATTAAAAAAGCCTCTTGCCTTCTTTTCATTGTTGGTAGGAATGACTGTCCCAATAAAGAAGTTTGCAATGGCAACAAGGAGAACAACTAGAAGAATAACTTGTGCCTATTAATAGAAACAAAAAGAGTTTCCTGATGATTTTAATTTGCAGTGACTGTGGAGATGGCTATATAGTAAGTTATCTGTATGTGTTCCCTATGACAGATTACTAATTTCTGTAGTTTTTGAAAATACCAGGAATCAAGATAGTTGAATCAGCTAATGATAACAGCAGATAGTTTTTACTAAGGACGTTATGAAATATATAGTTCTAATTTAATTTTATGTTAGTTTCTTTACAAGAAAAAGCAAAACGAACAGCTAATGCATTAATATCAAGTATAAGACATTTTTATATTGTTATAAAATTTGTTTAGTTGCAGTGGGTTGTCACTTCAAGGGTTATAATATCTAATTATTTTTCTGATCTCTTTTACAAGTAGTTCTAGTCTCCATCACAGCAAAATGTAAAAATAAGAGTGCTATTCTGGACCTGATTTCAATAGCTGTATTCCACCCTCTAAAGTATTTCAATTTGAATTTCCATTTTGAACTTTTTTTTTACGGGGGAAGGAATAGCAGAAATCATTAGAGATTAAGGAATGGATAGCAAATAGAGCTCTTCTGCTGAGTGGGGCTTGAGAGAGTACAGCGATAAAACCATATATTGTTTTTACTACTGTTTATTCTGTCAAGCTGCATCAAAAACAAGGGCAAAAGGGGCACTTACCCAAGGCTCTAAATGATGCCATGAATTATAAAAATCAATATAATCAAGCTGTCTGCAGAACACAAACTTCCTCTTCCCTTTTAAATGTATGTTCAAGGAAGAGCATGGAGTAATTGTGCTTTCATTGAATGTAATGATTAAACTGCTATTGCTTTTAGAAAGATTAAGCATAAACTGAAACTGAGTGCTTTTAAAAATTCCACCTCCTGTATAGCATTCCTCACACACAAATTCTGTACAGTAGTCTAATATACTGCTTGCTTTTATGTTCTTTTAAAGGTTTACCTTTGCTTCCCATTCCATGCCAGCAACAGAGATGCCGAGAAGACATACAACAGTTATGGTACCTATTATTCTGATGTCGTTGGACTCATCTACCATCAGTGTATCACTCTCCTGAAAGCAGTAGGAAATGTTTGTTATTAGAATCGGTCTTTCTCTGCCCAACTGGAGAGATCAGGTAACAAGGTGAGAGAAAGCAGTGAGCTGTCAAAGTTTCAGAGATTTGCAAGACCGAGTGTTTGTATTTCATGTTCCACCTGGCTCTTCATAGTTGGGGTTATTTGGCTGTCTAATTAGATGTCTGTTCCTTTTCTGATTTTAAGATTCTTGTTGAGAAATGTATGAGATATTTCCATAAGGCAGAAATAATGGAGAAGCACTCTATGGCATGTTCAGGCAAACCAGCTTCTTCTCTGCTAAAGATGTCCCTCAAGCCTTAGCTAAAAAGGTGTCACCACTTAAACAAATACATTATATTAAAAAACCTCCAAACAACCAAAACCGAAACAAACAAACAAAAGCCCCACAGAACAAAAAAAGCTCCACAGAACAAAAAACCAAACCAATTTAATCATATACATGAAACATCTACATTTACCTTAAGAAGTTCTACAACTGTTTCAGCAAATCCAACTACATACATAGCAACTGCCACTGCGTTCGCAAAAGCAAAGATAAGTCCAATAGATCCACCAAACTCTGGGCCTAGACTTCTTGAGATAAGATAGTATGCTCCACCTGCAGACAAAAATTATTGTTATTTCAGCACAGCTAAATGCTCAGGTTTTGCTCATTTTTCTCACATAAGTAATATTACAGGAATCTCTGCTTTTAGCCTAACAAACATAATCAATATTTGCCCTATATTAATAGAGGACACTGATAAAAAAAGGAATGTGCTTTGAACTGGTTCTGCCTTCAGACTTTTCTGTATGCCTTTCTATTGCAGAAATCTTTTTAGTGCATATTAGCATGCAAAACCGGACCTTCAAATAATTTTTCATGATACATAATATAGTAACACAGAGCAGAGAGAACGTCACTTCCAGACAGGTTCTAATTTACTTGGAACTATCCCAATGTTAGCATGAAAGATCATATTCTGTGGTACATTGTTAAAGCTCCTTCATAGTGATGCAGTGATTCTTTAATCTTTTTTGCACATCACCATAAATGGAGCATATTACTTTGTCGGTTAATTATTTCATCTCATCCCTCCAACACTCAATATTTATGTCAGGAAGTGTTTAAGATTATATACATTTTAATTTATTGTTGATCCATTGAGAGAGATTACTCTAAATACATTTATTATTGCTTTGCTTATAACACAGTTATCTCAATTCCATTTTTTTTTCCTAATCCAAATCTGCAGATTTTAGTATTTTTCATGAGATCATATTCACTTACCTCCTCTTACTACTCCATTAGTGCAAATGGCAGACATGGAGATACCTGTTAATGTTGTTACTACTACACTCAGAGCAATAACTGTGATTCCAAGACCTGAAAGATCCGAAAAGAAAGTATATTCAAGTGTATTCAAATACCTGTTCTGCTTAAATGATGTAGTAAGAACTTGCCATTTTCCACAGAGGTTAGTGCAGACCAGTTATAACTTTAAGGCTCTGAAATGTACTAAAACTTTCATAAAATACCTGACATGCGCTTTTCGAGCAAAATTATTTACTTATCTTCCAAGGAGCGGCTGAAATGTAAGGAGTTGTATAAAGAAGGTATTAAATTGAAGATAATCCACTGATATGCATCAGTCTTTAAAATGAGAGGAAGAGATGCCTCATGCTCAGTTTGTCCAAGGATGCCCAACCTGGAATGCTCTGAATAAGAAAGACCTGCTGAAAGGTAACAGAACTCCATGAAAAGCCAGAAGCCATCCTTCACTCAGCAGTAGGCAGGAACATCTGAAACGTACTTCACAGACTGAACTGAAATCTAGGATTTATTAAAAGTGACAACTCAAACATGCCATAAATTGTGATTAGAAGTAGCTAGAATTGTTACCTTCCAGTTCCTTTAGATGTACCATTTGGTTTATCGTCCCTCTGGTTTGCCTCATATGAAAATAATACATAAAGACCTTTTTGGGCTTGAAAGCATTAGTAACCCTAAGATTTTTACCTCCACGGACAAACCCATTAGTTGCTATTGCAGAAGTTGACAACCCAGTAATTGAGGTTACCATCGTGGCGAGAAGAATTATGATTACTCCAAGACCTGTCAGTAATAAGAAGATAAAATATTTTACTCGTGTTCCATGATTCCTACAAATCATTCTCTCTTTAAATTGAATTTTCAGGCCAGAATCAGAGCAATAAACTGAAAAGATGGTTTGTTGACCACTTGCAGTTTGCAGAACATTTCCAAGGAGTCCATGTCATGGTAGTAAATTACTCCCATCAGTCTTCAAGCAGTGATTATTTCTGATAGAGTACCCTAACCACAAGTTCTCATGATTTTCAAAGGCTGGAGGAAATGGGCAAACAAGTGTCCCTTGGCATGGATGCTTATATCTGCCTTTAATATACATCCTGTCTGTAACTGAAGAGATTGACACATGAACCAGTGCTCTTGTACAAATGCTGCTGTCCTTCATCAGTTAATTAAATACTGAATCAGAGAAAGACTGACTGTATAGTTTCATAGTGCACCAGGACAAAGAGTCTATTGGGTAGAGAGACAAGACTTGAGTGTGAGCCTTCTATATCCTTACTTGCCAAGCTATCAAGTGCTGTGCTTCCCCACCCTCTCCTCATCTCCCTCTTTCCCTGAAAAAAGTAGTTTTACTCTAATACAAGACAAACATTTGAAAATGGAAATACTCCTTTCTAGATGCCATTTACTTTAACAGGGCACCTGTAATGTATAGTCTTAGAAAACTTAGAATTTTTTTTTTAGCTGATTTCAAAACATTATATAATTAAACAGAAATAATCAAACATATGAAGATCAGTGATAGGTGATTAGTTATAGGTAAACTGGGTTTCAGTTTGAGTAAGACTGAAATCTGAGTATGTTTCCAGTCTTTGGCTATATGGTCAGGTTTCTGTTAACTTTGTGAAACTGCTAGAAACTAGAAACTGTATGAGTAGGAGGTGCCTAGTATGATTTAGAATCGTAGAAACACTGGTTGGAACTGACTTCTGAAGGTCTGTAGCTCAGCCTCCCAGTCATAGCAGAACTATTGCCAACACACAATTACATCAGTGATAGCTTTGGCTAGCTAGGTCTTGAAAACCTCCATGGATAAAGATCCCACAACCTCTTTGGATTACATGTTCCAGGGCTAGACTACCTGCTCAATGAAAAAGTTTTTCTTTGTGTACAAGCTGGACCTCCCAGTCTACAATTGCAGCCATTGCTTCTGTTATATTTTCTGGCACTACCAAGAAGAGTTTGGCTTTGTAGTTCCAGAATACTTTCTTGTTTCAAGTCAGGTGAAGAAATAATATGACATTTTTCTCTCAATTTTATTGCTTCTATTCTCACTTCTATCTATGAGAGGAGAGGAGAAAAAAAAATTGAAAAAGAAATGAAACAATTACAGTTTGGTGCCAAACATGGAATCACTTCTTAGTTTTATCTGAACTTGCTAACGCTTATGCAATAGCTCTCTTGTTTCTGTAAGGTACATAGGTCTTCACTGTGGAACTGAAGATTATACATTGCTTGTAGCAATATTTATTGACCAGGTCTCGTCCAAATTGAAACTTGGATCCTACAACTGACATCCAGCTAGAAGTACTACAAACATATTGATTTATCTGCTGTATTTCTACCTTCTGGCTTCCAGATCAGATTCCTGACTTCAGTTCATACTGTATGGTTATAGACATCCAATCCTCAAATGAATGTTCTTTGCTGCTTAAATTATAGCCATGTTATCACAATCCTTTAAGATAGAGCAGTGTAATCTGTGAGATATAAAAGATATATAACAGTGTAGGATATTTAAAGTGATTTGAGCCTCTAATAAATCATGTTTATCCTATTGATTTCTGAACTCTTACTATAGCTGGTCATGCACCTATTTTGTATGCAGGTCTGTATAAAAAAATCCAAATGGTGATTCCTTTTGGTCAGCTACCATTACATAGAAGGATATTGTTAAACCATGCAAATTTTGTGCCTGAGAAGTGGCTGAATATGACTTTTAATCAGCTGTTAACTCTTAAATTGCATAAGTTAGACACATTATTCTTAATGTAGTTTTAAAAATGTTTGGTAAGTGCATGTGCATCCTAAGGAGTATTTTTCCAGGATTTTCTATTGCATTTCACAATTCATATTAACACGTGTATGATAAATAGGGTCAGATATTTTGCTAATTCGATGAGTAATATCTGCTTTGGAAGGCTTTAATGTTAATTTAAAAAAATATTTTAACATTTAAGAAGAAAAGTGCATAAAATAAAGTGGCCCAACCAAAATATCAGTGTAATATATCATGATATAACATAATTGTGATGCTCAGGGCCAGATTTTCAGTTAACATAAACTTGGTGGTTTTCCCCACCTTTGGCTAACCTTTCCATGTATAGGTACAAATATGGACTTTGGAGGGTCCCCACATGTTCCATTCCCCACATGGAAATACCAGGCTAGTTTTGCACCTGGACCCTTGTCAGGACCGTACTGTCCCTTTTTTCCCAGCTGATGATAAACAGAGAACCTTGTTGGAATGTTATTTTTTTCCCCTGTAAGAGGTTTTGTCCAAGACAGCCTATCAGGATATGGAAATAATTGAGTTTTCTCTCTTTGGCCCTCTAATGATGGGCATATAAATGGTGCCCAGATGGTGGTTTAACTGACTCATTTAATTTCCATGTTAGTAGCTGTATCCAGTGAAATCCCTGAGCCTTGGTGATGATGAGCTTCCATCACTGTTCTCCTTAAGCAACTTGGCCAGGGACTTAAAGCTCATTGCTTATAAGACATTCAGAAAATGCATTGAGAAATTATTCAAATGGAATTTGATGTCTCATTTTCAGAAGTAGAACTAACCTCCTTACATAAGGCATGCAATTTTAAAAAGCAACAGCAGAGCAATAAACCATAAGAAAGGAGAGTCTGCTTATCAATGAATTAAAATGGTAAAATTAAATGTGAAAGCAGAAAGGCTGTAACTGATGTTGGTGCAAATTAATGTTAAAATCTGATTAAAGTTTAGATTGAAAACCAGACATATGGCTGCTAAGTTAAGTTGTTCTAAAATGAATTACTCTTGCCTATGGCTATTCTCACACCTCCAAACAAAGTAATACTTCTTGATGATCTCAATAAGTTACTAAACTGCCCTTAAAAACTAATTTTGCATGAAACCCCAGAGCAAAGTCTTGGCAATATTAAGATGCAGAATTTTCATGGCAAGGCATATACTTATGAGTGCCCTGGGCTGTACGCTCTCATTTGGTATGCATCATAAAATCAGCAAGCACCCCTTTGTCAGGCACAGTGCTAGAGCCACGCTGCAAAAGTAGTAAAGTTTTTCCGCTTAGTTCTGGATCTTTTATTGTTTTGTTTTGGTTTGGTTTGGGTTTTTTTTTTCTATTTGTGTCTCTGTAAGTTTGTGGCTGGATTTTTTTCTTAATAAACATTTCAATTTTTTCTCTTTTTTTTTTTAAAAGCTCAGTCTTGCTCAAGTGAAACTTCTGTGAAGTTAATGTATTTTGTTGGAAATAAGACTTCAACCATGCAAAATTTTGGAGAAGTTTCGATTCAGTGTTTCATTTCACTTCCATTAACAAGGAAGTGAATGCTATTTATATTCAGTCTGAATTTGAGCACTGAGTTTTATCCAAGACCAAGAGAGTTGACGCCCCAGGGCCAGAGTTTGGACTCCAGCTCGTGTCTACTTACTATTTCCATTCTGTGAGAATCCAAACTGGAATACTTGCCACCCACCCTTTGGACTGCTGTTTTTCATGAGATTTGGGTGTCAGTCAACAGTTAGGGCCCCACTATTCTAGACTGTATGATCACGTAACAGAGTGACACTGCCATCGCAGTTCACATTTCTGTGCTTCACCAGAGCAGCAGCTCTAAAGAGGAAGTTGTACCACACAACTACTGATAAGTTGCACCTTACTGAGCTGCTCTTTAAGTTGATTCTTGCAGTGTTGTGAGCACTTTCCTCGCTCACTGGTTTCATTGAACACTCAACAACATGCTGGATGGAGGCCTCGGGGCCCAGTCTCCCAGGGACTGGGATCTGTGATTTGGATTAATTAAATTGCACAATAAAGAAGCAAAGATACAGCACACAATGAAGTGTACTTAGTTAATTTATATGAAAGCTGTAGCAGAGTTTTTAAAATTCAGTGTTTTATAGTACACTAGTATCTAGTGCTGTGCTGTAGTTAAAAATAACAAAATCCTGATGAGATGAGATGAGACCTCCTTCCAGTTCTGTTTTCATCTTTGCAGAGAAGTGTGAAGAAGCGTTGTTTTTAATATGTAGATGACAAGGTTTGGGATTCACAGATAAGCAAAGTGTGAACTCTTAAAGGTTAACTCTGTATGCACATATTAGAAATTGGCACAAGTCGTGAAGTTTACATCTGTTACAGGATCTAAATACAAATTTCACTAAAGCTTAGAAATATTCAAATGTGATGATCATATGCATAGTTAACAGATCTATGCCTCTAAGCAGTAATTTGGCTGTGAGTCTGGAAAATTCCAATAGTTTGGAGGATTAACATCTTTTGCCCTGGCAAGCATTTGAAAACATTATTTAGCTCAACATGCAAATGCACATCTCAGATTATATATTAATCATGATCATGCATAGTTTATCCTCTTTATCCCTTTCACTGTTGAAAATGATATTTAATAAGATACGTACCAATTCCTGCTTGACCTACAATCCAGGAAAGTCGAATAAAAAGCATCACACCCCAAATATTAAGCATACATCTTACCTAGGTTTTAAACAAAAAATACTGAATTAGTGCAACGTTGAAAGTAGTGTTAACATCTGGAAGAGTGATAGTGTGCATTGCAGACTTTTTAAAAGCACCCCAAACATCCCTCAAGTCCACCTCCCTCTCTTACTTCTTGGAAGACCTTAGTGTTGCAGAACTAATCTTAAAGTTTATTTTCTTTTATTTTTTTTAGAAATGCAGATAAGTTTCTCACCAGCACGCCCTTCACCCATCCGAACTTGACAAATCCTGTTTTGTTTTCTTCTTCCTTGCTGACTGCTGTCTCATCTCCAGCGGTGCTTTCTCCGTTAGCCACTCTCTCAACCGAGCCAGTGCTCACAGCTATGTTCTGAAGGATCACACAGAAAACAAATACATTTTTGTGCCAAGCAGTGGACACCTGGCTGCATAAGAGAGACATGAAATAAAGGAATTCCAAAGAACATCAGGTTTTACTGTCTCTGGAGTAGAGTGAAATATTCTGCTCACAACAGGCATCAGCAGGTGGGCTTGCTAACAGTAAGAAAAGATGAAAGAAACGCTTAAGCGAAGTAAATACATTATTAGATGATACTAAATTGTTTTTATTGTAAACTATATTCAACATATATATTGTGTTGATATGTTAGTAGAGCATCTAACATAATGAGGGTCTCATGGTTGGCCTCTACATGCTGCTGCAACAATTTATGAATAATGCTAAGTGTAGAAACAGGGATAATTGCTCACTAGTGAAAAGAGACCTAGCTGAGTGCGGCATGGCAAAGTTATGTGATGAACTCTGGTGTTTCCTGTTGGATAAAGTACAAACATAATTGCAGCAGCAAATGGGTAACATATTCTTTAAAACAGTCAGAGAAATGCTAGTGAAATTAGTAAATAATACAGTAAATGAATAATCCTTTCTGTGGTTTAGCCACCTCTGGTATAACCACAGTAGATAGGATTAGGAATTGCTGTATTTGTGGTGTAAACAGAATAAATAGCTCAGATCTTTAGATTGTTCACATCCAGTTGCAGACATAAATCTGTATTTTATCTCTTCAGCTCTTCTGCCCCAGAATCTTTGGGGCAATTTAGCATCATGCTGTTTCTTGTGGCTTGAATGGGAATTAATCATGGTACTGAGGCTGATACTCAACATCATTGCTGCTTTGTTTCTTTTAAATTTTTTTTTATACAAAATTCTGACTGGTTTTGCAGCGAGTTGGTATTAGGTTAACTATTGCCAGGTATTGTCTGGGTCCTCTGCAAAGACCTTCAGGAAGGACCATGTACCTTGCCATGGTCTGGTAGAGGGTCACGAGCATGTGTCACTTCTGGAGACGTGCTTTTGGGGTTTGGAGGGGCGTGAAGATATTTCCAGATTAACTAAACAGGTCGATCTGTGATTCTGTGAAACATATGAGTTTTTTTCATCTTGCTTAAGCTTCAAGGTTGTTTCTGTATTTTGTCCCTGGACTTAAAAAACCCCAACAAACAAAAACAAAACAGACATAAGACCAACTGTATATGATGCTTATGCTAATGTTTGGACTCCCCTCTCATGCATTGGGGCTCTAGCCGCTATGATGCAAGGTTGTAAGACTGCCTTTGACACAGTAAATCCAGGATTGTGC
Source organism: Buteo buteo (assembly GCF_964188355.1). Classification (NCBI taxonomy): domain Eukaryota; kingdom Metazoa; phylum Chordata; class Aves; order Accipitriformes; family Accipitridae; genus Buteo; species Buteo buteo. The sequence continues at coordinate 27,503,036 of NC_134183.1, forward strand.
TCACAAATGAGAAATAAGTGACTGGATAATACATTTTGACATGGATTAAACTTGGTGCCTATGGCCCTTTTGGCCCTAAGTGAAATGGGTATACAAGATCTATTGAAAGCCTGTGACTTTGACCTCCTGAGTTACTTAGATAATTTTGACAATTCTTACCCTAAAATAATAACGGCTGTGTTTGCTCAAAATACAGTAAATTATTAAAGTGAGTTAAGGAAGATTAGCCAAATAATATGAGGGATTTTTTGCTACAGTGGTTAGAATTTCAAAGACAAAAAAAATAAAAGGGTTTGGTCTTTGTACTTGAAACAAGTTGTTTCCTATGTACTTTGAATTAACTTGTGCTCACTATGCCATTATCATAAATTATGGCCTTAAACCTTCCATAAATGCATTTTAAATTGGTGTGCTTTAGTGAATGATTGGTTATTTACCAAGCAGCTGTACCTGTGCTACTCATGCATTAAGGATGTGGAATAAAAGTGACAGAATATTTTGAAAAGCTACCAAAATAAAAAGTTAACTGCTTTTTAAAAAAAAAAAACCCAAACATTTTCCTTTCCTTTTTTCAGAACAGTTTAGACTTCATCTCTCCTGGGGCTAAAGATGATGAGCTCATCAAGTCTCCATAACAAGTGTGGAGAATAGCCAAGATGAAAAAAGGTTAGATGATTTCTTATGTAGGGTAAATATTAAGCCCAAGTAATTATCACCAGCCATCATCTGTGAAATAGCACTTAGACTATTTTTTAGGGGTTTAATTGGTGATTTGTGGCTTAATGTGCGCAAAAACTGACACATCTTGCTAAAAAATGACACACATTTGACTCCAGCAGTGTGGGAACTAGATATTTGAAGTTCCTTTCAGCCTGCCTTACATTCTGATACTTGAAAAATTACATATTAAAAAACATATTAAATATTAATATTTATCTTCTGATGTTAAGCCCAGCGTCAAAGCACAATTGGAATGCTTATGTGATGTTTAGCAATCTGAAGTCAAACATATGTCACTTCTTATCAGAATCTGGCAATGGGCTTTGACAGGACAGTTGTCTTCAACAATTTGAGTTTCAAAAAAGCTGGGGGTGAGGGGGGCGGGATTGCCTTAGGGTATGGTGCAGTAAGCCCAGTTTTTAGTGTTAAAGTAAAAAGGAATAAAGCATCTTCTCCAGGACTGCATCTTGGGCTATTAGTCTAACGCCCGTACACACTCAGTGTGGCATTTCATCCCCTCCTTAGTGGTGGCTAGAGAGCCTGCTGCATGCTGGGGCTGGTGGATAGGCATCCCATCCAGCTGCACATACTGCTTTTGCCTCCTGATAGGAGCTCAGCCTTTTCATACCATCTTAGTTCCCTTCCCTACTAATCTACTATTTGGTGACCTTGTGTTTGTTTATCCTTCCGAATAAGCTCTGTAGACCGAAATGGTTTGTCCAAGGTCACAAAGTGAGTCCATGGGACAGCCAGGAATAGACTCCAGCCATGCTAATGGCGGGTCGTTTGTTCCAGTGCTGTGGTTAGTGGCTCCCAGACCAGGGCCACAACTCACATAAGGGCACAGTGGGTTGCCAGTGTAACAAAAATCCCATTACCTCTGTCATTCACCTCCCATTTTGAGGGGTGTAAGATTATCCTTCTGTAAACTGGTTACTGGAAAAAATCTGGGAACAACCAAACTAGACGGTGCTCTTTTCTCTTCCCTAACGATCACAACCTGTGAAGCAATTTTCTCTTAATTTTATTCTCGAATGGAATCTGCCTTCTTTTTAATCTTCTTTATGTGAAAGCCTTAAAAAACCCTAAACAAATTTATCTAATTTTGTTTAAAATAAACAAACCATTGACAGATGCAATGGCAAAAAATGTGAATTTTCTGGTAATGGTCAAAACTGAAAATCCCTTAATGTGCTAATGTACATTCAGCATTACGTTCAAAGCCAATACATAATTTTTCTCCTCTCTGCCCACTACTGAAGTAAATTATTTCTGTAAGAGAAAGTTTCTTCTGGGCATGCAAATGTGTTTAGTCCCTTGAGTAGCAGCTTATACATCTGCAAATGAGTAGGGATACCAAATTCATATTCTTCCCTTTTCACATCCACTTCGCATTCATTTTTGGAAATAAATGATGACCCAGGTAACCTGTTTCTCCTTTCTATGTAAGCCATTTTATGCAGGTCTGTGGAGACCTTAATTTAAATAAGTCAGGCCAAAACTAGGAAGCTGTCCTAATAACATCCTAAAGAATCAGGTCCTAATTTCCTAATGGCTATTTTTTTGCTTAATTTCATTACTTTATATTAATCCTCCTTAGGACAGGTGAATCTCCAGAGAACTGGAGTTTGAACAAGATCTGGACCAGCATCCAAAAATCAGATGCTTGTCCAAATTATTCAGACCTCAGAAGTATGGAAAACTGAGTGGAATGGTGATGACAGCATTTTTTCTCTGGAGATTTCTCATTTCACTATTGCCCAACACAGAAAAAGAATAGGTTTTTTTGCTGCATATTGACACTTTTAGTCTGAATCTGACTATAGAGGTGATCTCTCTCTTTCCTGCCCTTGCCCTGCCAAGTGCACAAATAAGAACTTCAAAAAAGGTTTGATTTTCATTCTGTAAGTAGGTGTATCCTGTGTCTCTTCTCTGCTTTTTTACAGAGAACTTGGTATTGTGGCTTAAGCGGGAAGAGTCTAATTTTACCAAAGTCAGTAGAGTATCATATTATTCTGCTGTTTTGCAGTAGGTTTTTTAATAGTTTAACTGTTTCAAAGTGCTTAATCTAGTTGCTCTTGTCCCCGGAAGTTCTCATTACAGCTTTCCATGCTATTTATTTTGCATGGAGGTGATTCTTCAACAAAGGGAAGTCAAGCCTTAAAAGATCTAGGTATCTACCTACCTAAGGCAGTAACACAGAAGTTAGAGAAAATCTGGTATTTGAGACTTAATATTACCAACTTCTCAAATTCTTTCCTGTGGAAGTTTTGAATGTGCAAACCCTGAAGGGTTATACCTGACCAATGTATATTCATCTGGCAAGTAGCCATAGATGGTGACAAAAGTGAGGATTATTGCAATAAAGGGTGTGTTTTGGTATTTCATTATTCATTTACTGTAGTGCATATATGGAAAAAAAATGGAGCAAATGTGAAGAGTCTTCTAAGGGGAATTTTTTTACATAAAATCCATTGGTCATATGTATCAATAATAAAATCCTACATTGTGTTAACCAAAAGTAGGTCTACTGAGAAGGGGAGATGAGAAACAGCCCTAGAAGATCCTTCAAAGGCAGGTTAGCCAGTTGTATCCTATTTGGTACTTGTCTCTGTAAGTGTATTTTACATGGATATAGTCCCATGTATTACATGAGAAAAGTCTAAACAACTCTTCTATGTGATAGATTAGGAGGAATTTAGCCAAATTATTCTTCTTTAATTGCTTTGTGTGTAGTCATTCAAGAGGCTCTTCAGATTCTCTCCAAACTCATTGGTATAATGAGCATGAAAGCCTAAATTCATTCACTGAATCAGTACCTGAAAACTGCTGCCTGTTATCCCTCTTCTGAGCAGTTTCAACCTCAACCCTTGTTCTGGTTTCTTTCTTCCCATTTAAATGGTTTGTTACAGCAATAAACAGGTAGTGCTTTAGATTTCTGATTAGCTGAAATTGCATTTATTGCACATGATGTTTTTTATAATACTTATAGATACATTTATTAATGAATACAACAGAGGAATCTGTGAAACTTAGTTATGCATTGATGTTAAATTCAAGTTTAGAATAAGCGTGAATTGTGTAGCTTGGTTAAATTATGAATTGATATTCATCATCTGCCATGCTAACACTTAAGTGAAACAGAAGAGATTCAGTAATCCTATACTTTTATACAAGATTAAGCTATGTTTTTCTGCTGATCAAGTACATTACTATCACCTTTCAATAAAAATCTTTGCTTTGAGCAGGGTACAGGGCAGAAAACATACTGCAGCTACCAAAGGAAATACGGTAAGTGATTACTTGTACTTTTTTTTCTTGGGCAAGGTGCATGAATTTAAGGACTTTCTCACATTAATAAACAGAATTAACAGCCTGGAAATGGAATAGAGAAAATTTGTATCTTTCCTTTCCACTTACCTTTGCCAGTTGTTCATGAATTTCTAATAAGCTTGGTCTGCTGACCTTATTCCCACTGACACTGCCAGTGTTTCTATAATAATCGATTTTGGGAACTGGGTCCACTGTGTTATGGCCAAAAGTCTGTAGATAATACATTTTAGTATGAGTATCATAGGGATGTAAACTAGCTTCTGTCTTCTCCCCATTTTGAAGGAAATTGTCATATAATTCTCTTTTTCCTGGTCTGTAACTGATTCTCAGTCTGTTATGTGCTTCATCAGTAAAAGATGTTTCTTCATAATGTGGTGGGTCAGAGCCCACATCCTCTTGGGATGTTTCATTGTTGTCATGGCTCTCGTTAATTATGTTAACTTGAAACCGATTTGCATTTGGATCCAAGAATACATTTGGCGAATTATTCATTGACATCTTCAGGGATGATCTTAGGTCACTGATTCGTTTACTCTTCTGTGGCTGCAGCTAGTTAGTTGCAGCTACAACAAAGGGTTTAGTGCTGTTGCATGTGAAATCTTTGCTCTTCAAGTAACAGAGTTCTGAGAAATTTTTCTTGAAATCTCCAAGCAGTCTTCTTAATGTTATCTGCTGTGTTTCTGCCATAAAAAAAATATAAATAAAACATTTCTATTAACTTTCATGGTTAGATAAATTTTCCACCATAGGCTCTCCCCCACCACACCAATTTTCCATGAGACTGTCATCCTACGACTTGTTGAGTAAAAAAAATAGTTGATTCAGAGAATGAGTTTGTGGGGATGTTTCTTTCCATACGTGATGGATGCACTCAGCCCCTTGACCAAACTAGCAGTAGTTTGGTACAGGCTCCAAAGGAGGTAGAGACCTAAGCCATAAATGGGCTAACAACTCCTCTGTTTTCAATCTGTTCTCTGAAAACCGACAAAGGAGCAGAGTGACACAGTGAGCATCGATGCATTTGAGCTTGGAACACCGATCATGCGATTAACACATGAATAGCCGGTGGCTTTTCCAAGACTCATTTATCAAGGAACAAAGAAAGTTGTGGGTACAAGGAGTCTCATGCATACCTTTTCCATCGCATGTAATTTGACTACAAGCCAACCACTTTATTCCATAAATATGACAGCCTAAGTGAGCCTTCTTTGAGCTCTCCTGGCTAGGTAGCCTGGCTGCATGGTGTTGATCTCCCCTTGAGCCGGGACACCTCTCAAGGTTGCTCCTCGAGGCAGAGACCTTTTACCAGCAGCAGATCTTTGGTAAGCGACCAATATCATGCATAACCCTGTAGTATGTTAACTTTGATTTGTGCCTTGGTAACTTTGATTTGTGCCTTGGTAGTTTTTAATCATTGTTCAAATGATTGTGCTGCACAGTAATAGAGTGCACCTTGCCGTCGAACTTTGTTAAGTTGCACTTTTATATGTTAAAACCACTTTTACTAATACCTTTGACAGTGATTCTTTAAGTGATCTAAATCACACATTCACGACAAATTGGCGTAGTCGGTAGGATCCTAATTCAGGATTCACGACACCGTCTATATAAAATGGACTTTGGATCAGATTCTAAGTATCTAAAATTGGTTTTCAAATATAGTATTTCTCTTAATAATTCAATGTTTAATTGAAGCCAGTGAATGTGTAGGCAGTACAAGGGATATGACACAAGATTCCATGAAGTCCATTTACTGTTTATGTTCCACTTAAGTATTATGATACCATGTATATTTCTCTCATAGTCTAGAATTAAATTTGCATTAAAAGCTTGAGTCAAATACATTTTCTTTTAATAACTACAAAAGCTAGGCTTTAAATTTTCAGTAGTTCCAGGACGGCAACAATTTATGAGCAGGCAATTAAGATACAGCAAATTATTCATTTTTTTATGTAAATAAAATTTATGTAATATGAAGGAATAAATAGACAACTGAAACAGATCCAAAAATAGCATTGGGTTTCCTAAATTATAATGGAGGACATAAATGACTATGGTAAAGTAGTAATTATTGAGAAATATTAACAATAGTCCTAGGCATTGGAAGGTTCATAGAATTTTACTCTCAATTTTACATTTGTGCACTCAAAACACACTTTAAGATGATTTGAAAGAAATTGTTGTAAGTCATAGAATCACGCAGGTTGGAAGGGACCTTAGGAGCTTATCTAGTCCAACCTCCCACTCAAAGCAGAGCGAACATTGAATGTAAATCAGGTTACATAGGGCTCTTACCAGTCAGGTCTTGACATCCTTCAAGGGCAGATTCCACAGCCTGCCTTGTCAGCCTATTCTAATACTTATTTGTCCTCAGAGTGGTTTTTTTCCTGCATATCCAGTTGGAACCTTCTGTGTGTCACTCTGTGACCATCACCTCTCACTCTCCTGCTGTGTACCTCAGTAAAGAGCGTGGCTCTGCCTTGTCAGTAACCTCCTCGTAAGTATTGGGGGGCTGCTTAGGTTCCTCTAATGCCTTTTCTTCTTCTCGTTAAACAAGCCCCGTTTCCTTATAGGGCAAATGGTCCTACCCTTCACCATCTCGGTGGCCCTCCATCAGACACACAAGTTTATCAACATCTTTCTTACATGGGCAGGTGTGGGGGGGACCAGTAGACAAACTTAGAAACTGGGTTCCAGGTGCAGTCTGATGAGTGCTGAATAGAGGGGAATGGTCACTTTGCTTGATCTACTGGCTATGGTCCTGTTAACACAGCCCAGGACACTGTTCACCTTCATTGCTCCTAGGGTATGGTGCTGACTCCTCTGTGGCCTGCTATTCACCAGGTCCCTTCCAGGAGAGTTGCTCCCTGCCAGTGATGCCCCAGCCTGTATGGTGCAGGGTTTTATTCTGTCCGAGCTACAGGATTTGCATTTGTCCTTGTTGAATGTCATGAGATTCCTGTTGGCCTGTTACTCTAGCATGTCTAGGTCCCTCTGAATGGCAGCCCATAGAGAGATGAACAGATGATAGCTGTACAATCTGCTTCCAACCTCCACTTTCCCACACAGACTCCCTCGAAAAAAACAAACAAGCAGACAAAAACCCCAAGAGCAAAAGGGGTACTTATATTTAAGGCCTTTAGTGGGTTAAGCACCTTTGCAGCAACTTACAGGATAGCCTATATGGCCCTGAAATGAGCTATTGACACAACGGCAATCCATATGCCTTGAAACATACTTCTAAGGAGGTAAGGGAGTGTGATTGTATAGACCTGTATAATTCAGTAGGAGTCCAGGTCTTTTCAAACTGACTAAAACAGAGCGTGCTTAGACATTGAAACTCTGCAAGTGTATGTAAAAGCAGAAAGTTTTAGAAACAAAATATATCTCTATAAAGAAATATATGAACTGAAAATCTGTGTAAATAAGCCCATTAGAGGCATTTTTTAAAGTTTTGTGCTTTCATAAGAAGTTGCACTAGATGATCTCCAGAGATTTTTTTCCAATTTAAATTTCTCAATGATTTTGTGAAATGCATTTGGCCCTTTGGCACTGAAAGATAAAATACTGCGTCAATATTTATACCTCAGCAATGTAAATTTTCTCTAAAATCACTTATCAAAATTATAATTTGAAGAGCTAATAATCAAATGTCCTCCATCTTCAGTATGAGATATAGCTAAAGCTATTTTCTTGCTTCTTTCATCAGCTATAGATTATACTCTGCTATCACCTCTCTTCTATGATACCACTTTATAACCCTCTTATATTTATGTTGGTTTTCCTGCTTAATGTTTTCTAAGCCTCACAGCAACATGTTATATTTACTCAGTTCATTTTACTTCTGCTGGGTTTGGATGATCAATATTATTATTATTATTACTAATACTACACATTTCTGATCATAGATAGTGTTCTGCTTCCTTCAGCCTTTTAAAGTTCTAAGGAAGTGTTTCATCTTCAGGCATGAAGGAGCAAAAATCTTTTGTCATTAAGGTCAGTGAAACTAGGGTTGTTTCCATCTCTGTGACTGAGTGAAATCCCAATTCTTTGATGGCAATGAGACTTTTGCTACCAAGTAAAATGATTCTGTAATTTCACTGTCTTATTTCCATAACATTACTATTTTGCTATGAAAAGAAAAGTCTCTTACCTTTCTGCTGTTCTTCAAAATAATACTTTGATTTTCACAGTGTATTTCCAGAAGTCTCTCCACTGTTATTTCCTATTAATTTTGTGTTTAGTATTCAAGCATTACATATAAATGATCAAGTTTACCTTATTCAGGATAATTTAACTTACCATTCAGTCCTGTGTTTTTAGGGAAGGACAATCTGCCTCTTTTATTCATGCATATAGTGTGTCCCTCTCTTTGAGGCATTACAGACTCTACCTTATTGGCCAGATTTTTCTCCTGCTTAATATACCGAATAGGCCATCCAATCCCTCTCTTTCAAAACATTTCTAGATGGTGATTTAGAAAGGCATTCTAGCTTGTTAACTATTAACCAGCAAATGTACCTATCCATTACAATTACTGGGTTTATGGCATTGCAAAATTTCTAAAGGGGCCTGAAAATACTTTTGTTATCTCCATTTCCCTCCCAGCTATGCCTCTGTGCATGGATCATGATCTCCCTATTTTTCAGTTCTGCATATATGGTAACAGAGATAACGAGAGTTTAGGCTTCTGCTCAGTGCATTTTATGCAGAAGAGATTCCAGTGAAGTCAGCGGCATCAGTCATTGGTGGGTCCTCTTGTCCCACCTGTGTTTTTGAATCATTTGCTCCTAACCCCGTTCAAAGTTTTACTCTGTACATGTAAGGAAAACCTTTGAAAAATTCTGTGTATTCTTTCTGGGAAGGCTGACTCCCTTGTCTTTTGGAGGCGCAGAGAAGGGCAGGCAGGAAATGATAAAGATTTGTAATCATAAGGGAATTTGATAATTGCTTCCAGCAATAGATTGGGTCAAGAATAAAAGTTGTAAGACAGTATTGGAGTTCTTTGGGTATGTTTGCTGTGTTTGCTGTGTAGTTTAGAGATAACTGAACTATATTTAACTCAGATAACTTAAGTACCTTCAGCACTCTAACCTGACAGCACAGAGCTCAGCTGTGCTGATTAGGTGTACATAAAAAGAATGGCAGTGTCAGATCTCTGCACTGGATGATCCTATACAGCAATAACAGATCACATGAATCAGCGTACTGATAATCTACCTTTGATTTTGTGGCTAAATTAACTAGGATAAATGCAATATAATGAATCTCTGAGGGTCTGGCATCTTTTATTATGCAGAATCTGAAGCAGTTTGAAAGCTCTTACATTCACAAAATTGTTTATGTTTTATCATTCAAATGGACCAGTGTAGATTAGTGTTGGCTGTTCCTCGCTTATATTCTTCAGACAGGAGATTCATGTCCTTCCCTGTACAATCAAGTATTTCATGTTCCAAATGGTACTTGAGTTCTGCTGTTCCACTGGCTGCTTATGCCTAGTATGTAGGGCAAAAGGGACAATATGTATTTTTCAGAATACATGCAAAAGAAACCAACTGCTGTAACTGATCTCCTTGTCTTTGCTCCTTGTTGCAAACAGAGCTGTTTAGCAAAAGTGACAGTGCTTAAAATTCTAATGCCAACCTTCTTAAAAACTGAATTGAATTTCTGTCAAGTACTGTCACACTTGCTAAACAGCTGTGTATATGAAGGTCACCTTGAATACCCAGATTTGAGTCTCTGCTTTAACTGTTCTTCTGCCTTGATAGGATCTCCTATGACCAATTCTTCAGTTTGACAGTCCGGATCATACACTGTGCAGAGTTGTAGGAGCACAAACAGAAGAACCAGCTATGGAGAAGGGCTGGAGAGTACAGAGATCTCCAGTCAGCTCTGGCCCTGTGTCCCTTTCAGGGGCTGGGTACAAATGGGTATGCAGCATGACTGTCTCTGCTTTGGCCTTGCCAAGCTGGTGTAATTACTGCAGGGAGCTGTTAATCAGACAGTTTAAGTTCCAGTTTAAACTGAATCATCTTCCCTAACCAAGTGGAGTGAAAAATTGACATGCCTTGACCAATTCAGCTAGACTGTAAGATTGGTTACTTAACATTCACTTTTTCTCTTTCACCTAAAATCTTTAATGATATGGGAGACATTGGTGGACTGGGACTGTGGTGGTGTTGGTTCAGGCTGGAGTTCTGAGCAGGTAATATATTTTGTATTGCTGAATGTTTGTAGAATCAAAAATTTCCTTAATGATGTTTGTTTCCCTTCCACTAATTCTGTTTGACTTTCTGTCACTGTAGAGCAGGAGAAGGGAGACCTATCAAAAAAATACTCTCATATGAGCTACACCCTGTTTGCAGAGGACCACATCAAGTTTCACACAGGAGAAGCAATGTACACTTTTCTTGTAAACAGCCAGTAGTACAGCACTTGCTCTTCTTGGAAGGTGAGAGCCGAGTCAGCAATTGATGTGATCTTTAGCTTTCCTGTTATTTATTATTGGTAGTGCATGGACCAACACTTGTTCCTCTCATCTCAGCAACATGGACACACACCTCTTGTAGGCACCTCCTCTGAGCCACAACCATTTGTTGTCCTCCACTTTTGCATTCTCAGTATACAAGTACAGTCTCTGATCTTCAGAAAATGGTGTCAGAGGAGGGAGGGAGGGAGCTACCACTTAAGCATTCACCACCATTCATGAGCCTATCTTTTGTCCTTCACTTTTCTCTCCAGCCTATCATGAGACACAGTAGAAATGAGATCCTCCTCTGAAGAGGCGGATATCATCTGATTCTTAAAATACTTTTTGGCTATGATAACTTTCTAGTGAATTGTTTATTGTAGTATTTCTTTGCTGTTAACCATTTCTTATCTACCATTCCACTGTTCCTCAAATAAAAGCAACATGAAGTACCTTTTGAGTTTGCAACAAATATTTATTTAACAAAATGGATGCCACCAACATATCTCCAAAATGCAAGTATGTATAACAAATGTAACAACAGTTGGTTTCCAAAATGAAATCAACATCAAATTTAAGGCAGGATATTCTGTGAATTTTCATGCAAGAGCATATTCAAATGTTCCTTTATCCAACCCCTCAACTTCATCTTCCCACGTAGAAGAAGGCATACTACTGTAGGGGTCTAGCAAGATTTTGAAGCATCTGATAATTAGAAGTCCCAAGAAAACACACAAAATCCCCACAAAGGCAAAGCCAGTTTTTTGCTCTAAAGTCAGAGGGAAGGCAGACATTTCGTTGACACTCATGCTGGCTGAAGTGTTGCTGCAGTAATTACTGCTCATCATTGGGTATCACATCCTGATGACTCTGTGGGATTTTCACCTCTATTGCTTCTTTGCCTGCATAGAAAAGTAGAATCAGGTTGGTTAGGTCTAAATAGGGTGTGTATATCTGAGCTGCAGCACACGAAGGTTTGGAAATGAAAACCAGCTTGGATTTTAGTAGCACCCTGTTGTTTTTTCACATGTAAATTAATGTCATAAAATCGCGACTTTTAGCCTCTACACACCATCCACTTACTGGCATCTGTGATGAGACAGCAAAGTCATAATTTTCTGGCTTTCTGTCTCCTCAAAACAGAGCAATTTCAGCACATGGCTGTCGCAAACAGTGCTTTGTCAGACTGGCCACAATCCTACAGATTCTGATTTGGCAATACTCACCAAGGTCTCCAACTGGAGAAACCAGTATGTTTTGTGAAATGGCTTTACACCTCAGTCCTTAAACTAGTTAAACTCACACTGACCTCAAAGGGAGTTTCAGCCAAATAATGTGGATTTTGCTTATGTAATTTAGCTTATAAATCTAAATAAATAGATACAACTTGTAAAATAAAACATTGTGTGTGCAATTTTATTGAAGTCTTGGGCTCCGTTTTCAGAAAAATGCTGTGTGCATTTTGAGCTTGTAAGAAAGTGAGCATATTGGTAAAATTGTCCCTTCACCTTCCTCTATACACATCCACTCTTGTGTACTTGAGGAAGGATTGGTGGGAGAAGAGATGTAACAGAAGTAAATTCCCTTCCCTAAAGCTTGCTCTCATTTGTTTCTTCTACGTGGTCTTCCCCATTGAATACATACACATCCTGCCATTTTTACAGGCCTAGCATACACCAGGACTGACCATGCTCCTCGTGGAGCTCAGGGGACTGACCCTGATCTGTGTCCTATGGAGGCAGGATGCTTGAGCATCTCCAGCCCGCCATTGCCACCAGGAGAGCTCTGTGTGTTTCCAGCCAGGAGAGACTTTTATTTTTGTCATTTTAAGATCTTATGTATGGATTTATAGTTGGGGGTGGGAATCGTTTTGCTTTATTTTAGGTTTTCCATCAGATATTGAAATCGCATCTTTCTTTTGTCTTTATAGACAACAGGAGAATTGGAAGGACTGGGACATCAGAAGTGCCAAAGGACAAAGGCATTTTTATTCTAAGGTTGCAGCCTGAGGTTTTTTGGCTCTTGCTAACACCTATTTCACTAAGGCGCCTTGGGAAAACTCTTTGTTAACAATTCAACCGTCTTTCCCCCCAGGGAATTCCCAGTATCCATTTATTTCTTGGCAGAGTAATTAGGCCACTCAGAGCTCTGTGCTGCCATGGCTACACTGCTTCAGGTACCTGCACTGCTAGCCAGTTTAAAGGGAGCTCCAGTATCTCTACTCTATACTGCAGTCATGGCTGAAACTAGCTGTATCCTGACTTAGCCTACAATTAATAACAACAGGGAAAGTAAAAATAAGATTTGGTATTCCTGAGAAGGCAGAAATGGACAGAACTTTTATCCTGCTCAGTGTCTCCTTTCTCACTTCAGAATTTGTGGGATTTTTGAATACTATCCTAAAGAATGAGAATTTTAAAACAGGGATTAAAAGAGCAAGGCACAAGTCGCTTTCTTTTTGCAATAACCCTCAATATAGTAGGTATTAAATAATATGGTTTCTTATCACAGTCTTTACACGTTTGCCAGAGCATAACAACCAACATTCTGTTTATTCTATAGAGCTGTGTATGAGATCCTTCCTTGTTTTGAATGATATTCTGCTCTTTGGGTCATGCTGTTTTAATACCTGTTAAGTTGGAGAAAAGATCAAGATACGGCCTATGGGAATTAGACGTAATGTCAACAACAATCAATATTTATTTTCTGAAAATATATCATAGATAAAGCCCACCTGCTGTACAGATTTTCATTGGGCATACTTCCAATTTTTCTATTAAGTTTGACCTTCTGTAGGAAAAAAAAAAATCACAGAAAGTTCAATATCACAAATTTATGTCACAAATCAGTTGATTTGAACAAGAGCCAGTCAAGCAAAAAAAACTACCTTCCAAAAGTCCTAGGACACTGGGTTATAAAAATTAAATTAAAGGCTTATACTAGAAAATGATATCTTGACACTACCTGGGAAAGCCAGACCCAAACTCCCAGCTGCTATCTTGAAAGACACAGAGAGAAATCATAGGGATAGGCTAGCCATGGAGAACCCTGCATTTGAGCTGAGTCCAGCACAATATGTATGTGTTTGAGGTGACGTTTCTTCATGATAGATAGTCATATTCTAAGAATATGACTTCCAGTCTTACTAATTTTGCAGGTTACACACTGGAATTAGTGGGATTTGTTTGTAGAATTTGTGCTTGTCAGGAGACGTTATGGGACAGATCTCTGTGCAAGGCTTGACTGATGCTGAAACAGGGAGTGGTAAGAAATGGATATCTTAGTCTTATTTGGCAAGAGTCTGGCTGAAAGAGCTGCATGAGAAAACAGTGGGCATTTTGCTGGGGGGGAATTAATTCTGGGAAACTCTAATATGCAGCTTTGTGTTCTCTTCCTTGTCCTGAATTTCAGAAATTGTAACTGAAGCCTTAAAGTTCACAGAACATTTGCTCTAATTATGTATTACCAAAACTGTGGTACCAAGACTGACCTTGAGTGCCTTTTTATTGTTTTCACATTTTAGTGCTGCATACCGGTTAGATGTCCTCTCCCAGTTAGTCAGATATCCTTTCATCTGCTGCAGTGTATGTGTCAAGTCATGAGTCAGAAGACTATGAATACTAATGAGCATGGCCTGGATCCAAAAATCCTTGAAAATAACCTTTAGGGCAGTATGATGGGGACAGGCATTATATCAGTTAGAATCTGCAGAGTCATTTTATAGGGGCTGGCCTCAGACTGATCTCTCCTGACTTTTCTTATAGGTTAAGACTCTACCCATCCTTTGATTCATTGCCCATATAAAAACACTGGCATAAAGAAAGGCTCCTTCACATCCTGCTGTGAAGTGAAAGGCCATTGGAGGCCCTTGTGAGGCCAAAAGAAACAATTGGAGTCCTAGAGAAAATAAAAATGGGGAAAATTGCTTAGCACAGAGACCACTGAGGTAAGGAAAATGGACATACGAGCTGGGGGTGCTGGCTGCACCTATGGAGGGTGAAGGGGAACACCATGGCCACTAAGTATTGTGGGGCAGCTGGAAAAAAGATGTTGAAATTCTTAGTCTAGCAGCATCATCAGGCCAACTCTGCTAATGTTTGGTGTGGATTGAAGATCCCAGCCCCAACTCTTTGGTGCTTTGGATGTCACTTTTTTCAGACCTAGCCTTTACCCTCATGTTTTCAGAGATACTGAGAAGATTAAGAAAGTAGCCAGTAAGTGTTAAATAAAGACTTACTCAATAATCTTCCTTGCATTTTGGGTTTCAGTCCTTCCCTCACTGAACCCCCTGTAGTTTTGCGGGTTTTTTGTAATGGCTCAGTACTGGAAATGAGTACCTTCAACGTCTGCTCAAGCTGGGAGCATTCATCCTCTTGACATGATTAAGTCTCAGGTGCCTGAAAACTCACTTCGTAAACGATGGTGTGTAACAAAATGGACTAAATCAGTTGCCATCTGTTCTCCCCTTGGATGTCTGCAGCCCAACTGCTGGCTCGTGGATCTAGTCATTCTGAAGGTACTTCAAATAGCTTCAGTCCTGAGCTTGTGTTTGAGTGACAGCAAACCTGACTTGAAAAGGTGTTAGTGTGGTTAGGGACATAAACAGGCATCCTCTGTGAGTTTCAGAAGCACCTCATTTGCACTTAACTATCTGCTCAAGGAAACCGAACTGTATTCCAGGAATGCTATCGCAGGAATTGGGCATAGGAGGTGGTAGGGTGAAAGGATTAGCAATGGAGAAGACCTAATGAAATAGCAATCAGCATGAATTTGGAATTCTCCAAAGGGTCTGAGCTATCTGAGTTAACAACACATGGCCGGAAATGCTGCAAAACCAGCTCTATGATCACACAGCCAACCTGTCATGCTCATGTGCACACTGCATGCCTGTATTTTCTAAATTGCTGGGGAGAAGACTGTCTCTTCAGGGTACGGTTTATAAAACAACATACAGGGAGGTGTAAGGTAGGCAGGTCAGGGCATGGATGCCCAGCAAACGAAGGCGCTGCTAACTGTTCCGCAAGGAGAGCAAAGCCCCACGACACCAGGCAGTGTTTTTGCAGCACAGTTACTCAGGGTGCAGGCAACACTTTTTCACATAAACGGCACTCCCCTGCAAAGAAGCTGCAGCCGGGCAGCGACACTTCCAGCCTTCAGAGAAGCAATGAATTGCAAAAATGAGATTTTCTGCTTAGTAAATACACAAGCCTGGAGTCTGCATTGGATAAGCGCTCCTGTGCCGTGAATTCACATGTGTGGTCTAGATTTGGATACTATAGGGAGGCAGGAAAATAAAACGTTCACTGGCATCATCCTTAACTTGTGGACGTGGGAAAGCGTTGCCTGCTTCCCCGGGGATGGAGGCTGCGAGAGACCGAGCACCTGCAAAGCAATTGTTGCTGTAGGATTGCGCGCACAGCCTTCGCTTGCATCGGCCCCGCTCTCCCTGGGAGGGCAGATTTACGCGCTTACCCTCCCTCTGCCCCTCGGCCGACCGCCCCCCGCCCGTCCCCGTCCCCCGCCGCCGCGCCAGGGGTGCCCCTCGCCCGCAGGTAGGTGCGGGCCGGGCGGTGCCGCAAGATCAGCCCCGCCGCGCCTCCCCCCCGCCCGGCCCGGCCCGGCCCGGCCCGGCCCGGCCCGGCCCGGCTCGGCCCTCCGCGCCGCCCGCGCTACGAACCCTTCTCCTCCGCGCCCGCGCTGCCCATGGTGGCGGGGCGCGGAGCCTTCCGCGGCTCCGGGCCCGCTTCGCCGGCTGTCGACAGCCCGGGCTGGAGCCCCGACGGCTCGCACGGCTCCGGCTCCGGCCCCGGGGGACGGGCGGTGGTCCCGGGCGGCGGGGGCGGCTCGCCCGGGCCCCCCTCGCCGCCCGGCGATGCGACCCCGCCGGGAGAGGCTCAGAGCGCCCTAATTAAAAAATTAAACACGGGCGCTGCTGCCACCGCCTCCTCCTCCTCCTCCCCGCCCGCCCCCTTCCACCGCTATTCAGCCGCGCTCCTCTCCAGCCCCCCTTTGCACGGATTAAACTGAGGAGCGTGGAAACTTCCTGCAAAACACTACGTGCGGCGCATCGGTAAGGGCCCGGCCCCGGGCCGCTGCGGAGCGGTGCGGGAGCAGCCCTCCTCCCCCCCGCTCCCCCGCCGCCCAGGCCGGGTATCGGGGCCTCGGAGGCTGGGTGGTCCCTGCAGCCATGGAGGACCGGGCTGCGGTACCCGCAGGAGCGGGGCTGCCGCCCTCCCGGAGCCGGGAGCCCCGGTACCGGCGGGCGGCGGGGCGCCGTTGACCGAGCGGCGCAAGCCCTGCCGCCGGTGCGGAGCGGGACCTGTAGAGCCGCGCTGGGCGCAGCGGGGCTGTTCTGCTCGCCCGGGAAGAGCCACCGTGCCATCGGCCGGCAGGGCTTTACGCGCTGCTGCCCGGTTGCTTTGCGTGGTGAGCTGAAAGCCTCTTGGGCTGCAGTTGCAGCGTGGCCTCGGGTCCTCCCAGTAGCTTTAAGAGTAATCATGGTTAACGGAGAGAACATGTGGCGACATATAGCTGGGAGGTGCTGCTGGTGCAGAAGCCTAGACCTCGCTCGGTACCCTTTCATTAGCTATGTTTAGCTGATGCTCGTTGTATATTAGAGAGGCTTCCGTTTGCCACAACAGCAGGTGTTTAAGGCGGAGAAGGAAAGAGGATTTCTTTTCCCAAAGCTGGATCTGTATATTGCACTAATAAACAGCAAATCTGTTTCAAATGATAGTGATTCCATACTTGTATGCCACCCCGGTGAACATGCCCCTGCAGGGATGCACGGGGGTCAGTGGAACAGGACTCTATCATAGCGCCATGCATCACGAGATTTTTGAGGCTACTGTAGAGCTACTAGCAGAATTTGTTCTCTACAAAATAATTTTCAAACTCCACTTGTTTGTTGCTGCATGCAATAACACTAGGATAGGTTAAACCTTTTTCTTCCTAATGCGAGCTGGGGTTTTGCACTGCCTGCCATTTTAATGCCTGATTCCTCTGCTGTGTCTGCAGTGGGCTTCTGAGCACTGGGTAGTCTCAAAAAAAAGCTTTCTCCTGCTAATAGAACTAATGGTTAAACTGATGGTTAACTGTGCACTCGCTAATGGTTAGTAGTTTGATCTTCTAATGTTGCAGCATCAGGCATGTGGTAAACAATGTCTGTTGCTGAAATTACAAGTCAAGCTAATTTTTGAAGTGCCTCTCATACTTAAAGATCCCTGAAAACTTTATAAATAGATTGTTTTAAATAGTATAAGATTGTGCTTTCAGAATATGTATTTAAAGAGCCTCTTCTGTTCCTAAGGAGCTCTAGTTTTCTTTTTTAGCCCTGTCCCTGATTTACTTGGGGTCCCATGAAGGTCTCTCGTGAGAGGGAAACAGCTATGGCTTGGGATTTTGGGATGAGCAAACACACAAGGGCTCAGAATTACATGGTGCCCCCTCAACATAGCACAACTGTTTTGGGAGAGTGACATAAATTCAGACTTTTCTGATAATTGTTGAGCATTGCTATACTTGGAGAACCTTACTGTAAGTAGGTCTTTGGAGTAGCCAGAACCACTATGTCTGCTCTGGCTGGGAACGAGGGGCAATATTAACAGTAGAAACTCATAACCTCTGAGTGCATGCGTCTTGCCTCTTTTGTCAGATTTTGGGCATGGACGCTGGGTCTTTCACTACCATTTCTCCTGGAAAAGGTTTACTTGTGGGATCTTCCTCTCCATAGATATGATATCCTTTCCTCTCGTTATTCTTGTAGGAGTGAATGTTAAGAGGGGTTTTTTTCAGTCATGAAATAATTGCCCCTCTTCTACTATGGTGTGGCAGATGTTGCTGAAATCAAGAGATTATTTCTAGGAATCTGACACTCATGTTCTGTTTTAAAGACTTTACTTCTGGTTTTATGTGTTGGAGATCCACTTTTCATGGAAATGAAACTGGAAAAGAAACTGGCACCAGCAACAGGGAATGAGCCTCCTTCTTCAGCTACCAGTAGTCAGCAGACAAGTAACACTGTTTGTTTCTGTTCAAGAGGTTATATTTTAAAATGGAAAAGTGATGGAATGAATTAATCTTTTCCTGTATTTCATTGCTTTTTCACTTGAAAGTCACTAGTTTTGCTCTTGCACAGGAACAGTGATTTTCTGTAAGGCAAATGGGATAGCAGTGTATATACAACGGTTCTGGATAAATGGAAAATGGAGCATTCACTACTCTTTCAGTTTCTTTATCAGGCTCCATCTTTGTATTCAACAGAACAATAACTGTTACTTCCATCTGACTTCAATCATATTTGCTATTGGTTCAATCCTTATTTTGAGGAGTGCTGTGTGTCCTCAAAGGAGAGCCCATGAACAGAAACAGAGATTTTATAATCATCTAGTAATTCGGTACATTGACCTTGCAAATTCAACTGGCCTAATTTAAGGTTGGGCAATGCACTTAAAGCCAAGTGGGGGCCAATGAGTGAAAGGTAATAGGGAACTCTTAGAGCTATTAGCTGGTTAATAGTTTTCGATGTTTAAGGATCATTTGAGTGGTGTAAGTGTCAAGAAATTGTAACTATTGTAAGGGATAACCACCTCCATTGTAACTTGCTTTTCAGTTTAGCTTTAAACAGCTCTTTGATTGCTCCTTCACAAGCAAACTCTCCCTTCCTTTAGTTCCTAGAAATTTCAAATAGGCTGATGAGGGTAGAGTCAGTGAAGAATAGTGTGCACAGAAGAAACAGGTCAAGTTGAAACTCCCCTCCTAAGCAAATTTAAGCAAGTCTAAGCAAGTTCATGAGAACATGCATCATTAGAAGGCAGTAGTATATGGGGGAGGTAAAAGCAGTAATAGAGGGGGCACAGTGAAAGAGGGAGGCTTGTATATTAATTTATGTATTGATCAGAATAGCAAGTAGGAATTATTTTGTGTAGTTTAAGTCAGTATTTAACGTTTAAAAAAGGAGAAACACCTCTGTTCTACCATGTTTTTTTCTGTAGTCTTGAAAGATCTAAATCTCTCTTTGTGCTTGTCCAAAGGCCATGCTTTTACTAGCTGTTGCCTTCACTGGTGGCTTAAACGTGTGGTCTACAGTCCCAGAGGTCCATAGGGTACTCCTCTGATGACTGCCAGGAACGAGACAGAAAAACAAGTTCTACAAATCAATCTCCCCATGGTAATAACTGAACAGGCCCACTCTTCACATAGGAAAAGCTTAGGGATTCAGAAACTGAAGAAGGTTGAAAATCATGGCTTTTAAGTCTGGCACACCTCAGTGTTAGGGTTGGGGAAGGTGGAAGAGTGCATGCACGCAGTGAAAACCAACAGTGCCACCTGGTGTGAGTGGGACAGGAGAGTTGGTCCGTGAGGAGGGCAAATGTCCCCAGGTGTGTCCCCAGCTTCTCCACCTCGGGGTTGGGGCAAGCCCCTGGCCAACAGGGAGAGGGCAAGGGGCTTCTTAAGGCCTTAGAGGGGATGGGTTCTCTTTAGATCTGCAGGAGGGAGGTGTTTACTGCCTCACTGTGAAAGGGGAGGTGGTGGGCGTGTTAGGGGCACTCAGCCTGTCTTTAGAGACCACATGTGTCGTGGAAGGAAGGACCAAAATGCAAGCAGGTTGCTTGGTTTTTTTCTTTTGTAACTTCAGCAGCTAGAGTAATGATTTGGGAGAAGAGGGGACAACGTGAATTGTTTCCATAGAGGACCAGTAAAAGTGCTACCAAAAGTCTGGTGTTATGCAGCCTTTTAGGGGTAAAAAATATATGATTAAGTTTTAGGCTCTTAAGCTGTGGTCAAGAGTTGCATGACACCGGAAAAAAAAATTTTAATGAGAATTAGGGCGATTTAAGTCTTCAGTAGGGGAAAGAGGTTAGATGCCTGCAGATAAAGTAGAGCAGGTCTCCTGTATGACTGATCCTACGCTGTGGGTATAGGATGCTGCACAGTTTTTTCTGGTTATAGATATACAACGCACAGAACAAAAGCCTCAGCACAAAGTTTCATTGCTGTAGCAGGCATCTGTACTATCTTTTGTCTGGAGCGGGGGGGGGGTGGGGGTGTCTGAGCCAGTTAGTGTTATTGAAGACTTATTCGGGGTGGGGGAGGGGGAACAAGAAGGTCAGAGAAGGCAGACTGGAAAGGTGTCGGAAGGACATTGGGAGCGATGGAAGAAGCAATCAGCACCGCAGCTGCAGGTGTGAAGGTCTGTGCACTAGGTGGGCTCTAGCTGCGAAATGGCTGTGCTCTGCTGCAGCGAGTCGGGAAGATGCCTGCCGGCAGACAGGCTGTTGCATTTGATAGTTTGCCCTTCTGAAGTGTCAAATGTTTTGTCTTCCAAAGTAAAAAAAACCCAACAACGCGTTTCTCAGACTGGAAAGATCATGTTTAATTGTAAAAAGAGCGTTTGGGGAAGATAATATTTGCTTTACTTCAGGTCCATTATAGCTATGCAAAAGAGGGTGTCGGTTGCAGAGTAGGGTTAATTTTTTTTTTAGCACAAAGTAAAGCAGTGTAGGTTGGGTGCAGCCGTAGGCAATGCAGACTGGTTTGGAAATACTTGTGGCTGTGCAAAAAGCAATCTTTTAATGAGCTGCAAAAGTCAAATGACTTTCAAAACAAATCTGTTGTTAAAGCAACACTTCTCCAGCTGTACTTAGGGCTTTCTGGAGCAGGGACAGGGTCTAGAAAATGCTAATCATGCTTAGGTGCCATAGCAAACAAAACAAGAAAAAAATATTTGCAACACATTCACTGTGCAGGCATCATACAGGCAAGAACAATGTCTGACTGAAAACAGTCATTTACAAAAAAAAGTCAAAGGATTTAAAATGTATGAGGCTCAGAAGTCCCATTCTCTGAAGTTCCATGCAAACTGACTTTCAGGAATATAGAACTTTTTCACAAGTCCTACCTGATGAAAGTGTTCATGAACTGCTTTTGATCATGACTTAACTGGAAACAAAATTAACACTAATATTGAGATAAACCAAAGACCAATTAAAATGATCCTTTCAAAAAGGATGGTGATACATGTTTGGTCATTAGCAAGTTGAGAGCAATGACTTGTTTGTCAGTGAGGACTTGAGACTCGAATTTACTGGAGAGTTACTGTATTGAAAAGAATGCTGAGACTTAGAACACGTGTAATTATTTTAGCTCCGTAACTACTACTTGTACAACAGACTTCCAAGAGTAGTTCCTTTACAGTTGCTTATATTTAGATATATATGCAAGAACACTAATAATATTCCATTATCCTCAGCTCCCTGTGTAAATTAGTGCTGTCAACTCTCTGCTTGCCAAGAATATACAGCCATAATGCCTTACACCCTACCCATAACTGAGAAACACTATTTACATTAGGAAACAATGAGAGGAATTTGTTAGGACAGCAGATCAAGAACACTTTTAACAGTTTTGTACTAAATGAGGGATCCCCTTGTAACAGGAACATTCCTCAGAGACCACGCCTGTCTTCTGTAAGGACATGAACAGGTTGTTCATGTTCCTGTCATGAAAAGAGGGGGAAGAGATGGTGGAAGCCCATGTATCAAAAGATAATTTTAAAATATTCTCAGGAGGGATCAGTAGTGTGTAACAAAGGAGACTTTCTCAGCACAAATACAAGCATAGAAAGATACTGTTTTTCCTTTTTTCACTTACTATGCCAAACAGCTTTTTACATTTTTATTTCAATCATTTTATATGCAGAAATCTTCCTAGGGAAAAACTTCAACTCTTTTCAACACAGTTTTGTAGACCAGAGAAATCCCACTTTTTAATCCCAATTCACCCATCAGCTCCCTAACAGCTCTTTGTGGCATTGTTCTCCCATTCTTATTATTGTTCTTTGAAGACAGAAATACTGAGTGATTACATGTGAGACTTCTAGAAAAGGATGCAAGACTCCCATAAAAATCCTGAAACAGGCAACTGAGGTAAACAGAATGCTATAAATAGGAGTTCTGGTGTGAGGGGGATAGGGCAAAGCTAGTAGCACTCCCCCAGGCTTTAAGTTAAACTGTGCCCCTATGCAAATCTAACACAAAACACCTCTACATTTAGAGGTGTGTATCACTGTATGGATTGTACAGTTATCAGTATTTATTACAAAACACATTAAGTGACAACTAATTTTACTGGTACAAAACTGTGTGTGTGCTGGGTGAAAAAGGCATACAAACTTGAGAAGGTAGCAGCTGAAATAGCCAGCAGATGATTCGGAACAAGTAGGCAAATGGTGTGTAAGAAAGTTGATAATTCTTCCTGTTACTCGCAACCACGGGCCCATGAGCATAGGAATTCAGCGTCAGCTGCTTGGTGCCATAATGCTGGGTTAGGGTGTATAGGATTCCAACACCTGAGATGCTCTGTGCAAAACACAATCAAGCAGAGGTCTGGTAACAGGGTTTAGTAACCTGAACATGGGAATTACTTCCTTTCATCCTGTAGAAGTGAGAGCTGTAAAATGTAATGACAGCAATTTTGAGTAAACATTAACTATTTCAGTGATTATTATTATCACAAATATCAAGTTATTTATCTAATTAAGGTTAACATGTGAACAGAATTATACTTCTTATCAATCCTCTAGACATGCCTTTCTACTTTCATCTGGGATGTAGGTTATTAGAGTGTTTCATAGTATCTTTGAGCTTCCTCCAAAATCTCAGGTGTTACTAACACCTGGTGTGACAGTCATGAGGGCAAACAGACAAAAGAGTCCCAGCAGCTCATAAGGAGTTTACTTCCAAAACTTAACATTTGTCCAGGTCAGTGATTCTTGCCAGAAACACACTCCAATAAAGATGTGTAACCTCTGTACTGCTCAGCTTTTCTTAACCTTCATTTATGGTTTCCTTGAAAGAAGTGCATGGATTCTGGTGGGTCAGGAACTAGAAGCCCCTAATCTTAAATTCACTGCAGAGGACTGAATGGTTTTCCTTATATAGTAGGTGTTGATATACCATTTGGGGACCCCTTTAGAAATACTTTGGTACTTGTGGTTAGTGAAAGGATTAAACTTTGTCCAAATGATAGAAATTCTTTTTTTCCTTTAAAAATATTGTTTAAAAACCTATTTTTTCCGCCAAGTGATAGAGAGAAATTGGGATTGAAGAACCCAAGGCAAGCTGAGAGGACTACGTTGCAGATTCTACCTCGTAAATAAATGAATGTCTTCCAGGATGAGAGAATGCAAAATGTTTAGTAGTGTGTGTGTGTGTGTGTGGCATGGACCTATGTAATGTTGAAATTTTATATTGGAATTACAACTATTCTGATTTAATTTATTTATATTTAAGAATAAAACAAGTGTCCATCTAGAAGCTTCCAATGCTCTAATTATAATTGGACTTGCAGCTTAACCGGTAGCCCAGTAGTTTTATATGTTTATAAATAATCAGACATCCACAGCTGGAGTAGAATTTAGGTGCAAGCTGATAGCTTCTTAGCCAATACTAGAAGAGTGTCCCAGCACCCCTAAGCAGGCTAGGGATAAGGGTCGTCCGTATATTTGGTCTGCAAATTGTCTCAACACAGGTTAAGGGGTGATTCAGGAGCCTTCATTTCCTCAGGAATGTGGGGATCTTCTTAACACGGGAAGTACTGAAATGTTTGGAAAAAGACCATACAACATCTTGTAGGCAGGAGTGCTTTACTTGTGCCTACGCTGATTTTTGAAGGAACAAGGAGACTATAAATGTAGGAAACATGCAAGGCAAATTTTGTTTTAAGAGATCATGACTTCAATTCGTTGAGTATTCCTAGCATAAAATTTGAATAAGAAGTTACGGTCTATTTTCTGAAGTAGAGAGAAAGCAGTGACCGTGGTGACTGGCTTTGGAACGCAGATGGTCCCCAAACAACGGGCACGACGCTCCTCGGTTAAATTAAGGGTCAAGCAGGCATTTGCCGGGGTGGACGGCATTATTGGATACGTGAAGGTGAAGAGCTGAAAGTGCGCAATAGCTTCTTTATTGTCAGCGCTCTGCAGATATTCCTGAGCTTTACGAAACTGGCTTTTGAGAGGTGCCTGCGCTCCCGCCAAGCGCTTGTCTGGGGGCTCAGTTAGCCCGCGGTCATCCCGGGCGGGGGTCACGGGCCACTGCGAGAGGGGGCTGGTTTCAAATGAGGGGAATTTGCACGTGGCGGGGAGCGCCGTTTAGGGAGATGGCCCGGTCTGGGGTGGGAATGACTAAATACCGGGGAGCTTCGGGCGGAGCTGCCCGGCGGTGAGCGGTCCGCGGCGGCACCCGAGGCTCAGTCACGGCTCGGGGCCGCTGGGTCACGCACCCGAGGGGCGGCTCCCGTGGGACGCGGCCGCGCTGTGCCGCTCCTGAGGGGGAGGCGCCCGCCGCGGCGGCGGGGCGGCCATGGCGCCCGCGGGCCCGGCAGCCCAGCGGCGTCGCCATGGCAACCCGTAAAGCCTCCTGGCGCGTCCCCGCGTCCCCTCCTCCCCCCGCCCGCCCGCCCGCCGCCGCAAGCCCCGTTCTCGCGAGACTTGGCCGGCCCGGCGCGGCGAGGCCGAGGCGCTCCGGGCCCTTTTCAAACCCAGCGGTAGCGGGGCCGCGGCCCGGCTACGAAATGGCGGAGAACGACAAGCCGGAGGCTGCGGCCGCCGCGCCGCAGCGCGGAGCCGAGGAGGCCGCCGCCGCCGCCGCCGGCGGCAGCCAGCCGCCGGCACAACAACAGCAACCACAGCAGCAACAGCCGCCGCCGCAACAGCAGCCGCCGCAACAGCCTCCGCGGGACGAGGAGGCGGCGGCAGCGACAGCAACCGAGAGCGGCGGGGGCAGCGCTAATGGCGTCAAAATGTGTGTGCAGGGCCGGGCCGGGCGGAGGCGGGGGGTCAGCGCGGCCGGGGAAGCGCGGGGCTGCGGCGGGCCCGCCTAGGCCGCGGCGGGGGGAAAGGCGGCCGGCCCCCTCCTCCCCCGCGCCCCGCCGGGCTCCTCCCCCGCCGGGGAACGGAGTCGCCCCGGCGCTGCGCCGCCCGAGCGCGGAGCCGGCGGTGGGTGTGCGGTGAGAGGCGGCCGCGGCCGGGGCCGAAGCGGTGGGGCGGCGAGGGAGGCATCTCCCGCCGCGGTGAGCTCCGGCGGGGTGCGCGGAGGAAGCCTGGCTTGGGTGCGGGGGAAGGTGAAGTTTCGTGGTGGACCCGCCGAGGGCTGGGCGTCTGCCTGGGGAGCTGCAGGTGCCGGCGGGCGGGAGGCTGAGCCCCAGCCGCCCCGCCGGCGTGAGCCTCCGGGCCGCTCTCACGGGCTCTGCTCGGGCCGGTTCTCACAGGACGCCGTTTCTAGGGGCGTTCTGGATCGCTTCTGGTTTTGTTTACGTTTCCACTTCTTACCGTAGTGGTGTGTTTTGCCAAGCCTTTGAACTAATCTTTGTTCACGTGGGAGAGGTAAGGCAGCCCTGTATTGATTTAATTTTTAAATACAAACAAAGCCCCCCACATATGTGCACACGCTTTTCTTGGCCTGAAAGGAACACAGTGTAAGGGAGCCAGAAGTACCGGCTCTCTAGAACAATACCGTGAATAACCTTTTACGGGTTTGGTTGTTCTTGATGTCAGGCTTCGAGGGTCGTCATTCTTTACGTGGACTAGGTTTTGGCCTCATATCATTGGAATTTCAATATCTCTTCTGATCTCATTCACATCTTGGAGGGAAGATAAATTGATAGGAGTCTCACCGTTGCAGTACATCAAAGCTGTTGAGATCTGTGAAGTTTTGACATGTTCTAAGCAGCCCAGGTCTGATACTGTTGTGTTTAAAAAATGCACGTGGGCTCAAGTTCAGTATAAAGCTGGTGGAATAAAGGCATACTTCATGCCTCTGCTTGACTCCCTGTGAAATAGTTATAAATTTCACATTACCATAAAACAGCAGTTTGTTTTGGTGGTGTGGTTTTTTTGTTCCCCCCCCCCCCCCCCCCCCCCCCGAGCCTGGCCCTCAGCTTCTAAACTACAGAAATTGTGTTTGAATTTTCGCAGGAAGATTGTGACCCTTTTGCACCTTTGAGGTATATAACATTTTATTGCCTTTTGGGGTTGCTACTGTTAAAATAATGACTTAATTTCTCTGTATCCCACCTTATGTCAGCAATTTTCTTCTTTTCCCTCCAAAAGTAATTAGAAGCAAATGAAAAATCCCAGTCATTCTGCAAGGTAGAAATCACAACTTCAAGTTCACTTTTCAAGTGAAAATAATGCAGAGTTCTTGGTAACAGAGTTTCAAATCTTCTTCTTTCACATACAGTTTCCAGTCTTCCCCAAAACACGTGTACAAGGGATTAAGCAGTCAGTGTGCAGGTGAAACGTACTACTTAAAGTATTTTGGTAACCAGGTTTGCTTAGCACTCAGATTAAATTGGAGAGGAAACCTGGTCTCAACTTCCACACTTCCCTACGTTTATTGTGTTGAGCAGTGGAACCGTTCAGTGCAATCAAGTTAAACTGATCTATGTGCTTTAGAATTGCACGTTGTGGACTTCTTGCATTTCTGTCTCTGCTGATCATCTTATTTGTATGGACACTTGTGAGCAGAGGAGTAGAAGTTTGTTTAAAAAAAATCAGCTTGTAGGGCTTTCATGTTGATTTATCTTGTGCTTATTTTTTAGGCTTCTAGTTTTGTATATGGAAAACTTGTCTTTTGTTTCCAAAACTTTACAGAAGTTCAAAGGCATTATTTTTCAAAAGGTAAAAATTGCTCTTTCTAATCAATGAGGACGTGCTGTTTTTTAAGAAATTATTGCAGACACCTCTTTTTCAACCCTAGAAATCTGCTAGTGATTTCACATGCAAATATTAGTTAAATGTATCAAATGATCAGTTCATACAAAAGCTAAAGAGTAGAAATTACTATTGGTTTTACCCCAAGGAAATGTCGGTTCCTAATTTATGAGACTGTCTTTTCTGTGATCTGTAGGTGACTAATGTGGCATTGCTTTGAATGTATTATTTGACTGAAATGATTTTTAATATTGAAGGAGGGGGGTAAGAGCTACATCTACAAAAGGATCTCTGCCTCCAGCTTGTTCACTGGCCTGTGTTGGTTTTGGCAGATGAGTTTTGCAAGAAGGATGTTTTTTTAATTAATCCTCTATTTTCAGGAGACTGACTGTGATCCCCAGACTAAGTGAAGTGTCTTCTTGTTCCCAGATTTAAGAGTATGTCAGACTCACATCCTCTGTGCTCTTTACTGGTTTGTACAGCCAGGTCTTCTAGAGCCTGTGGATTCCATATGCGGAGACCTGGCTCTTCCTGTGCACTACACTGAGCACCCAGGGGCTGTTCCATAATCCTTTAAGCAGAAAAGAGCTTAAAAGGCTAAAGAGAATCCATTGCTCTAATCTTAAAACTTAAGGAAGAACTTGGATTTTTAGTGGGGGTCTCATTGGGCAGGAGTTTTGCATTCACAAATGGGACTGGATTGGAAGGAACTGATCTGACTGGAAAACCTGATACTCTGCTCTTTCCCTGCCCTCTCCCTCCAGTTCCCTACATTGTTCCCTCCATTTCACTTCATTACACAGCCACAGAAGAATGATATTGCCAGAACAGACAGGATGGTGTGGAGGAGGGATGATGCAGAGGGAAGCTGGAGGATGCTCAAACGAGATAACTCTAAATGTTTTAAATTTTACAAATACTTAGCCCAGAGGAGTGTCCAGTTGCTAATCTTCTTTTAATCCACTTGTAAACACAAGGACTGTGAAGTTCATATCATATCAGTACTTCAAAATTTGGGAAAAAGTCATGGGAGAAATATGGATGTATTTTAATTTATTCCTCCCTGAAGAGTGCCCATGCTTGAGTAGATAATACGTTTTGCTTCCTGAAAGGCTACTTGCACGTGCTCTTGAGTGTAAGACTGCCACTTACTCGCTGTTTTGTTAATAACTATGCAGAGAGCTGAAAATACTAATTTCAATTACTCAAAATCAGTGATCTTGACATATGTTGTGGTTGTAAAACTGAAATACCTGTTTTGGCCAATTTTACACCAGAAACCTTCCAAAGAGTCAAAATGAGATAAAAACTAAGCTTTCTGAAATGTAGGAAAAATTGTAAAGATAGCAAAGTAGTTTAAGAAGGAGGGTTCACTATCAATCACTTTTGACAGTCCTGTAGGATGTTTCCTTGTAATTGTTCTAACTAAAATAAACATTTGTGTAAAATACTTTTAAAGTTTCTCATTAACTGTGGTGAGATTTGAACTTGACATTGATGTGTATCTCTAAGTAGCATCTGTTCAGTGGATCACATTTGTGTGGGTTTATCACTTCAGTTGATTCTTCCAGTTCAGCGGTTCACCTTTTTTAAAGCAACAATTCAGGCACCTTAATCCTCTGTTAGCATGCTAAATCACCTTGTGATAGTAACACTATCAAGAGTGCTAAAGAGTTTTTGATATTTCATCTAATTCTGTTCAAAGTGTATAGTTTTATCAAAGTTGAGATTTGATCTGCTTTAAAAGAGAGGAAGCAAATTTTCCCCGCATTTTTATCTAAAAATAAAAGATTTTAAAAGGAGAGCAGCTGCTGTTGCTAAATTTTGGAAAGAGTGAGGGCCAGAAGTCTATTTTGTTGTTGTTTCTAGTGGATGATACCTGGTGACTTAATTAGTCTTAGATGCAGAGCATGTCTTAATGCAGCTATTTCCTATGCATTTAGCAAGTTTTCAGACTCTAGTAGTGTTAAGCAGTGAAAGAGCATTTGTTGTTCTTAATTGAATTTTAATTTCTGTCTAAAAGCAGTCTGGCATAAATTGTGAATAAAAATAATTTATGTGGTAAATAAAATGTAACTTGATTTACAACCTATTAGAGTTGATTTTTGTATATTATTATTACACTGAATGAAGTATACCAGGCTGTTCCATAAGTTAGACCATTTCAGCGCTCACTTCTGTGGTGAATATCATGTAACTTAGGCAAGTCTGATGTGAAAATTATTGAAGCACCAAAGCATGGATGCTGTAGCTTATTTTTCAGCTGAGTCGTCGTATTTTGATATTTGTAGTCGTTTCATAGTACCACCTTGCTGAATCTTAACAGACATAGTGGCAGTGGAGTGCAACTGGAGTAGCAATATGTGCTTTCTTTACTTACAGTAGTGAATAAATCTATTATAATATTATTTTTGTTCTAGATAAGACAACTTGTTTTGGCATTAGACTGGTAACATGAGTTTATTTTTCCTAATTTGAAAAGCAGCATTTGGGTTCTAATAGCATAGGAGGTATACAGTTATATATAGGAGGTATAATAGTCTAGTGATCCAACACAAGACTAATATTTTTTTGTTTGGTGTTTTTTTTGTTTGTTTGTTTTTTAATGTAGGGATAATGATGAGACAGCAAAAGATGAGAAAGCACTTGTGAAAGAGAAGTACGTTGCAAAACCGAAGGCAATCCCTTCTCTTGGAAACAAGAATAGATTCCACCCCTATTCAAAGGACAAGAATGCAGGCACTGGAGAGAAGAAGGCTATTAATCGTAATAGAGTTTTTATTAGCAACATCCCATATGACATGAAGTGGCAAGCTATTAAAGATCTTATGAGAGAGAAAGGTAACTTATTCCTTATAATACACTCCACATAGAAAGGGGTAGAACTTAAATGCAATGTATATGTCCTTTGAGCCACACAGATTTGATTTGACTTCTTTTTGGTTTTTTTGGCCTTTACTTGGTACATCTATCTCCCTTCCTCCTCTTTCATCTGAGACAATTGCATTGCAGGGTAGGATGGGTAAATGAAGTGCTTACAATCTTCTGCCATTCTAGTGTGACAGTAGAGAGTATATGCATGACCTCATGACTTCTTAAAGAGATTGTGTTTTGTCTAGTTGTAGTCTTTGTAGTTTTTTTTTAAGGGCTATTGTATTTAAGCAACACATTTAGTGTGTTAACATGAATAATAAAGGACGTCTTTCAAAAGTTGTTTTGTATTTCTTTGGTGGAATCTGGCTGTGGAATTAACTTTGTCTGCATTGTCACTACTGCCATGACTGTTTGTCTGGAGATTTGTATTAAAAGCTTGTTACTATTGTTGCAGTTCTGATAGAGTAATCTTACTACCCCAAATGTTTTATTTTAAGTTTGGGGTAAAATAATGCTAATACATGAATTCTGTAAAAAGTTAGTTTTGTGTTTTCTTTGAAAAAAATTGATTCTTCAAAAGTAATGCAAAGCACACTTGGCTTTTAGGCTGTGAAAAATGCCAAACCCCCCCTTCTGTAACTGCTGGTTTATCTGTTGTAAGGTGACGTGACTATTTGATTGGTTTATTTACTGAAACTTCCTACTTTAGAAAGTGAGTGGCTTGCTGTGAAATATTTGATGTGTAAATTTGGTTATTATTGAAGGCAAACTTATGATTGAAGACATTCAGGTAGAAAGTCACCTTAAAACAGGTGTTGTGAGTAGGATGATAAATGTAACACTTTCCAGTGAACGTTGACGTTTCATTTGTCAGGTTAAGGGACTGTGTATATCTGAATTTGTTCACCAACTATATCATACTGGCCAAAATATGATCTGTAGTATGAATTAGGTTAAATATAGTTGTTTGTTTTTAGCTTTTGAGAATGTGGCTGCTGCATATTTCTGAAAACTAGCTAAATTATATAGCCTTTGACAGGAGGTACGCTGGTCTGGTTTTGATTGTTGGTGAATAATAGGTGCTTCTCTGTAGAGTTGTGCACAGGGGCACAGTAAAGAAAGATACTGGTGTTTAAATGCATTGTCTCTTGGTATTTTCCCTTTGTATGTCTTATGTAGTTGGTGAGGTTACATACGTGGAGCTGTTTAAGGATGCTGAAGGAAAATCAAGGGTAAGTGCCGTGGGCAACAATCTGCTAGAGGTTTAAAAGTTCCTCAGCAGTTTTATTTTTGTATAATACCTGTACCAGTTATTGGAAAGTAAGTTTCATTTTTACACTGATTTTCATTAAGATGGCCTTGAGGATTTTGTATTAGAAGTAGTCTGACCCTTTCATGCAACTCAAACTAGCTGGCTGTAAAGGACAAAATACTTCTGTAAACGTTAACAAGTGGCATTTACTTAATTCTTCTTTTTAGCCAACATCTTTGTTTTGGTACAAATTTGTTTCATATAAAGGACGTTCAATAAACCACTGATTTTATTTAAATTTTGTTAGCATAGTATTCTCTGCTTAGGGCAAATGAGTATAAAACATTAGTTAAGAATATACTGTTTGAATTGCCTGATTTGACAGCTTTGCAGGGTTGGTACTCTAAACACTGGATTAATGTATTTGCTTTCTTAAAACTAAATGGATGGATATGGTTGGTAGCCAACAGAGTGCCAGCAATGAGGCACTAAGAGTGAAGATTGTTAAAGCTCCTTTGTCTTCTTAAAAGTAGTCAAAAGTTTGGCCAATAGTAGCTCTGAACCTGCAGTGAGAACATGAGAAATGCAGGTTTGAGTCTTAACTGAGGTTGTATTAATTGTTGTAAATTACTTTCTTTAACGCTTGTTAAAACTAAAACATGCTGTTAGCTTTGCTTTACTTAAAGCAATCCTCAACTCTTTGCTTTATTAGAAGGATTCTGGTGCAGTCAATAAGGTTATTTTCTTACAAAGTAATTTCTCAATTATGCTAGTAATACTGAAGAGGTATGTAGACTCCTTGTTCATTGTACTGGTATACTTGATGTAGGTAGATTTGAATTTTGTAGTCAGTGGGCAGCTTTTAATGACACGATGAGTGTCTTGATTGGTTTTTGGTTATGTTTTTGTTTTTTGGTTGGTTTTTTTTTTTTTCTTTCCACCCTTTCCGCCCCACCTCCTCTCCCCAGTTGTCCTTACATGGATCTGTGTGGCATTTTTCTAATTCTGGTTTGGCTCAAAGAGAATAAAAGATAATATATTCTCTTGCATTTGAAAGGTATGTATGTGGAGAAAGTAGGAGAAATTCAGCTTGCCTACCAGTAAAGAGCATATATTATGGATTTTGAAGCTGAAAATAACTTGAATAGTTATTTAACAGTGAGCTGGGATCTTTAACTGGAATCTTAAATGCTCTATCATATGTGCTGATTGACTTTTTTTTTATTTTTCTCTTTACATATGATGACAAATCATCATGGATGTAGGGTTGTGGGTAAGTTTCTTTTTCTATGTCTGTAGAAACACATTACTATCCAAACATTCTGTTAATTTTAACATTTTAAACTTTATTTTAATACTCTAAATGTTTTGTTCCCTCTAAGTGTCGTTGAATTCAAAGATGAAGAATTTGTTAAGAAAGCATTAGAAACTATGAACAAATATGATCTTAGTGGAAGACCCCTGAATATTAAAGAGGTATGGTTATTGCTGCTGTTTTTATTTTGAAATAGTGAAGATACTATAACTGCTGAGATGACAATACAGTGTTTAGAGCATCTTAGTTGTGTAATTTCCAGTTTAATTTTTTATGACACTTTCTCAATGGGCTAAAATGCCTGTTGGCTTGCAGAAGGTCTTGATACTATGCCAGCTGAACTCAGAAAGTGTGTCCTAACATCAAAATAATCTAATACTGTTTTTCTTTAAAAAACCTTTAACTTCATATTCTTACCTTAGTGTCATCAGGTCTTTTCCAACCTAAATGATTCTATGTTTACATTGCTTACCTGCTTCAAAATATGAGGCAGAATGAGCTGAGTATCAGACCACTACATATGTGCAAAAATGGGGCTGGAAGTAGAGAACTCTTGCTGACTGGAAAGTGAAATTAATGTCAACATTTCTGTTGTAGTTTTGTAGTATGTGACAGTGTCTGATGCAGTTCTTTTTGTCCTGTTACAACTTTAATAATGGTATTAATAAATAAGTAAAAAAATTAAATTAAATTAATTCAGTTCTTGGAAGAAGGTGCTAGACTGACAGTCCTTTAGATTGAAATCTTTTCTACTTGTCCATAGGCTAGGTACAGCATGTGAAGTGGCAGTGCACGCTTCCTCAACAAGTGCTTTGCCAATATGCCTCAACCCTCATCTGAAAGGACCCACCTCTAGAGGTGAGGGAATTAGGTCTCCATGCTAATTCAGTTCTTGATCCCTCTGACATGGACAAGGATATTAGTTGATAATTTTGATGGGTTTATGTAGAATTTCAAATAGTACCTTTTTGTTTGTTGCCAGTCCTCTTGATGATTAAGTTGGCTTTATTTTTGCCCGTGTTTCAGGACCCTGAAGGTGAACATGCTCGTAGGGCATTGCAGCGTGTAGGAGGACAATTTGCAGGAGGACATGGACCTGATGTGGCACCTGGAATAATGAATTTACCACCTTCTATTCTCAATAATCCAAACATTCCTCCTGAGGTTATCAGTAACTTGCAGGCAGGCAGGCTTGGGTCCACTATTTTTGTTGCTAATGTAAGTTTAAAACTGTATTTTGTAACTGTAATATTTGATCTTTGTAAAACATCTTGTATTACTGCATAATTCAGTTTTTATATAAAGAGGAAATAGGAAATGTTAGTTCACAGTATATTCAACTAAAAATGCTGGCTATGTATTCAGATTTTGGACATGAAAGATATGTTAAACTCTTGAAGCTGACAGGCACTTTTAATTATTGCACAGTCATCTGGTGATTCAAAAAAATAATACATCTTTTTGCTATCTATTTCCAATTGCATTTCTTTTTTTAATTAAATATACACTTCAGTTTATCTTGCTAGTTACTTTAGACTAAATTAAACTGTTAACATTTGTTGGAAGTACTTCATAAGTTCTGTATTTGCACAAAAGACTACTATGTCTGCAAGGGCATTTGTGGGAATACAGCTGCTCTTAACAAGAACCCATCCATTTCTCAATGTTAATATGTTAATTAAAGTAAAATATATATAAGCAGTATAAATTGTTGTTTTTAGTTGACATTTTTGTACTTGGTTGCAGTGTGTGTATATTACAAAATCCTGGCTATTTACATATATCAAGCTTTTTGTGAAGCTGAAGAGTTACAACAATCTAGAAAATCTCTTCCAAATGTAATGGCAGAACAGAAATGTGCACTGAAATCACTAATGTATTTCTGTGTGTAAGCTTGACTTTAAAGTTGGCTGGAAGAAACTGAAGGAGGTATTCAGCATTGCTGGAACCGTAAAGCGTGCAGACATCAAAGAAGATAAAGATGGCAAGAGTCGAGGAATGGGAACAGTTACCTTTGAACAAGCGATTGAAGCTGTTCAAGCAATATGTATCCTTGGTTTTGAAAAATAATTGATCAAATATAGTTCAGCCTTGAATGGCCTCTGATTGATAGCGTAGTTTTGCAAGTGGAGCTTATTTGTCTTGTAGCTAGTATATAGGGACTAGAGTGTAATACTGTGCAGATTACATTTTTAATAGTGACTGATTTTACTGCTAGAGTCTAAAAAGGTGTTCCTGATAATGTTGAACAAGCTTAAAATATGTGGGAATGTGATGTGTGAAACTAACTTTTATATACCTAACAGCTTGTATAGTTTCTTTTGGCCTTTGAATTGGCATTCTGAAGATTAGGTAAGGAAAGATAAGACTCCTAAAAATGATACAGAAATAAAATAAGTTATTACAGTGATTCTTCTGAAATAAATTGTCTTCTGTAGTTGGATTCCTTGACTTGCATCTCTTCAGCTATGTTCAATGGACAATTCCTGTTTGATAGGCCCATGCATGTAAAAATGGTAAGTTGCTTACATTCCTTTCTACCTTAAAAGTCTCTGCCAAAACATTGAAAGGATCATAGCATAACATCCTTGTTTTTTATCAGGATGACAAATCAATTCCTCATGAAGATTTCCGTGTTGCAGACAGCAAAACCTCACAATTACCTCGTGAGTGCACACTCTTGTTTTCTACTCCTTGCACTTAATATATGTTGATATAGAGTCTTGGAACAGCTTAGTAGTACTTTTGCTTACTGTAGTCTCTTCATGATAACAGGAGAAAATCTTCCTCCTGGTGATACTTCTTTTTGTTTTCAAGGTGGTCTTGGTGGCATTGGTATGGGACTTGGACCAGGTGGACAGCCCATCAGTGCAACACAATTGAGCATGGGTGGTGGAATGGGGAGCATGGGTCCAGGAGGTAAATCTCTGTTCTTCATTTGTAAGTTTTACAGAGCTTTAGGTTTAAAATTGTCATTTCTGTGTTTGGAAGATTGACATACTCTTGACAAAGCAAGCCTTGTGTAATGTGCTTTTGAGATGTTAACTGTCTTTGTGTTTCCTAAATCCCTTAGGATCTTACCTGTCTTCTAAATGGTGTTTGTCTTTTTGGTTTAAAGGTATGGGAATAGACGGTCCAGGATTTGGCGGAATGAATAGAATGGGAGGCGGTATGTGCAGTGAAGTTCTTTGCATTAAGTATTTTTTTTAATATTATATAGAAAACACTCTTCCTTATTTTACAGGACTTCCTGGATTTCGTGGAATGGAAGGAATGCCTAATATGGGAGGATTTGGAGTCAGCCGAATGGGAGGTAGGTAAACACTGTTCCCGTACACTTAGTAAGTTTGCTAATGCTTATTTATTAAAAGCTCTTACTTTAGGGATGGGTAATGTAGATGGGTTCAAAGGAAATACAGTCAGTGGCATGAATGAAGGCATAGGAACTGGTGTGGGAGTTAAGTATTTAATAGGTGTGTCTGATGTGTGCGTTAAACCTACTTCTATTTAAACAAGCATCTGTGAAACAAGTGTTGTATGAACATCAACCTAAATGTATATAACAGAATATTTCTGGTTTTTTGCTTTGTTCTCTGTAGAAATGTTCCGTGGTGGAATGGGAGGAAACATGGACAGAGATTTTGGTCGGGGTGATGTGGCATTGAACCGTGGTTTTGGAGATTCTTTTGGAAGGATGGGTATGGTAACTGTTAAATTTCCTGTGGCAAATTGCAACATAGTATTGGAAGACTTACACTAAAAGAAGAGGAGACCTGGTTTCATTTGGTCATCTTCCTTTGTCCCCTCTCCCCCAGTCATTACTATAAGGATGTATTCTGAGCATTTATTATAGCCAGTGCTTAGGACCGAGGTTAAAGTGTGGGTGTTTTTTTCCATCTGTAACATATAAACAAAATAGCAGTTTGAGGAAAGCTTTTAGCTTAATACTGTTAACTTTGTAAGGTATTAAGTCTTTTTGGTATTAAAGTATATGCTTCTGGTAATCCTGAACAAGCTGCCCAGGAGCCTGCTTTTGCAAATGCATGCTGGAAAACTGTTTTTACTGCAAATAAGGTAATGTTGGATAGGAACGGTGAATTTTGGTGCCCTCTGTTTTCTTCCTGCATTCTGAGCTCAGGCAGCTCAAAGGGATTTATTGGCCTTTTCTGTAACTGAGCCAGCTTTGTTTTATTTATAGATGATGTCTTGTTGACAAAGTTCATTTTATTACTTTCGGGTTCCCTCAAATGAAATAATCCTCTGTCTTAAGAGGCCTGGAGGTGCTTAGCAGTAGAGCCTTCTTGCACTTTGTTACCATACTGTTACTGGGATGAATGCATTACAGGAGACAGGTTTTCTTCCTCCTCCTCCCTGTTTTTCTCCCTTTCCCCCTCCCTTAATTCCCCACTGTGAAAGAGAAGAGCTGCTAAGAGCATAAGGTTCATCTGGTCTAAAAGTTGAATTTTTTTCTTTCCTTTTTTTTTTTCTTCAATTTGGGCAAGTCATAACAAAGGATAACTCTTGTGCTTCTCTTCGAGCACTGGTAGTTGTCTAGAAGTGATAAGAATGCAATAAGGTTGTCAGCTGAGTGAGTTAGTCTTAATGTCTTGGAATTAACATCTTGGAAATCAAGTGTATGCTTTCACTATGTCTACTTGCAACATAGGCTAAACATCTGTTTCTTGAGTGAAAATCCAAAGCCACTTCAGTTATAAATGTTCATGCAACCAATAGACTTCCAAGTCTTCTGGTAACACACATTGGTTTTGAAATACATGATCATGGCCACTGTGAGAAACTGATGTGGGAATCATTCAGTAGATCCAGCAAGCTTCAGCTTATAACCTGTTAGCAATCTTACAATTTTAATACTGTTCTGAGAACCAAGATAAGGGTTTCCCAACTTATCCTTAAATAATGGAAGGAAATTGTAGGGATTTACAAATATAGTAGTTAACAGATGTTGTGTTTAATCAGGGAAGACCTTGGTGTACTCCGATTACAATATTTAGGTTAATGGTATCTTAAAAGGAAATGCTGTGACTACATTTGGCTTTAGTACTCTGCCAGTTTCAAGGAGGGTAACTTGAGACAGTCTTTGAATGGGCTATGGCATCAATTAGTGAAAATGAGGATGTTTGATTTGCAGCAGAATTGTTGGAGTTGCCATTTAAATTGCCAAAATTTTGCAGTATCCAAAAAATCAAAGGTTGTGTCATAGAGCATCTCTGAGCATATAATTTTTTGTTGGTGAAAAGCCAGTGGGGGAAGAAGTACAGGTAAAGGATGTCTCTAAGGTCAGAAATAGCTGAAATCTTACTTATTAGGATTATTTGAGCTTTCAGGTTGTTTTTTTGGTCTTGTTTTGGGTGGTTTGGGGATTTTTTCTGTTTGTTTTGTTGTTTTGTTTTTGTTGGGTTTTTTTTTTTCCTTTTTTTGAAGTGCATGTTACGTTGTTGGGGAGACTTTTTTTTTCCCCCTTTTAGAAGAGAGTGGATGTAACTGGGATGCACTCACAAACAACTACGGTTTTCTAGCTCTGTGAAAGTGGGGATTTTTTTTTTCCCCTACAATCCTTTTTAAGGGTAAAAAGCCAGTCATGTTGACAGCAATCTCAAAATTTGACTTAGTGTTTCGCTGCAAGACCCTCTCTGGCCTAATGAATAAGTATTAAGATCTTCCTCGTATGCAAACTGTTGGCTGAAGTACCGGGAGTAATCCCGCTGGTATTGAAAATCAGTAGTTTTTTTTAAACAGGCTAGTCCATATGTTTTGAGGTCTTGGTATGGCTATGACAGTCTGTTGTCTAAGAGGAGACAAATATTTCCCACAAGAGACTGGCAGGGAACAATTGTTGCTGTTTTCAACCATGTGGAGAAAACACATCTAATGGAAGACTGAGCAGTGACCTTTTTTTAGATATTAAAACAATGGCATCTAGCCTAAAGACGACAGTTATTGATCTATTTTGCCATAAGTAAAAACTGAGCTGTTTCCTTTAGATATGAAAATCGAGCAAGAAAAATGCAGCTGACAGTTCCACTCTGTTCTGCAGTGACAGGAATGTAGTTCTTTTGAGCTTCTGCAATTCTAGAAGCTCCTTTGGGATTACTTTCCTGAATATTAGCACTTCAGTGAAAAGAATTCTTTTTACTGCACTCCAGAATCAGTCTCTGATACCATTCTGGAGATTCCATGGTTCTGGCAAATAGCTTTTATTAAGTATCAATTCCCTTTCTTTCTCACTAAATTCCATCAATTCACTCTTCATATGCAGTAAAGACAGACATTGGGAGAGCTGCTCCTAGCTTTTACATTGGTTTCTTAAAAATGGGAAAAACTAGGGCAAATAAGATGAACCCTTCAGTTTTGAGGCTGTTCTTCCCAATGTGAGAAATGGCTCATTTAGTTTTAAGATGTTTGTGCTGCTGGTAGACTGTCAGAGGGGAGAAGAGCTAGAAAGAAATCAGAGCAGCTTAAATCCCATAATAAAGAAGGAGGAACTAATGTTACTTACTGGATGTTTCCTATTTAGTTTGAATAATAAAGGCACATGTTAAAGTATTCTGTAGAAAAGAATTGCCAGGTAACAATGAGATCAGTGCACTTCATCAGTGTGTGCTTTGCTGCTGTTGTCACTAACTGGTGTTTTCAGTGTATGTCACTTTTTTTTTTCTGTTTAGGTGGTGCAATGATTGGTGTTTTTGCAGGAGGAATGGGAGCGCCTAGCATGGGCCCAGTAAGATCTGGAATGAGTAGGTTAACTTGTTTCAATAGAATGTAAATGCATAGGCAATGTAACGATACGGTGTACATGTAATTGTATCGGATGATTTTGTTGTAGTGTAGTGTCTTGCCAGTGTTGGAAGAAGTAGAAATCTTGTTGCATGTGACTGCGAGTCTAATAGTTTTTGAAGCTGTTTTGTTGAGATAAAAGTTCAGAGGAAAACTTGCTAATATGGTCTTTCCCTTAATCTTAGTTTTGAAATGGTTTTAACTCCTGGTTTGGAGGAAGAAGTGATTCAAGTAAACTTGTGTTCCAGAAAAAAGAGAAATAGGCACAGTTATTTGTGTGAACCTAATGAAGTTGAACTTCAGTAACCTCTCATCATTGAAATAAAAAATCAGCCTTGAATTTCAGATTATCACTCAGTTTAATTTTGTGCAAAGCTCCAATACTGAGTTTGTATTACAGCAAAAGTCTGAGTTCCTCAGGCTAGAGCAGATGAGAAACTAAAATCTTGCTGTTGGCAATCTTGAGAGGCATAAGGCTTAAAGAGAAGGTCCCTCATGAATGATCTCGGTAGTTTTGCTTTACATTAATTTTTTAATTATGAATCCAGAAAGATTATAATAGGATATTTGAATGTCATTGATCTTAGTTCTTTATATAATATACATTAATATATTTCATTGCATGTGTCGTAGGAAAGTCCATGCTCTTTACAGTACTTGCAGTAACATTTGTTCTCTGCAAAATATGCTTTCTTCAGAAGATTGTGTCATTAAGTGTGGCTGCATTAAGTAAAGCTGAATGTGAATGCAGGAAGCAAAATAAACAATAGTGTATACGGTCAAATTATCTGTATCTCAACATTGCTGCAGTTATTTACTTGATCTCTTTTTGGTACAGAGTATCAGATTTTTATTAATTAAACTGTACAGCCTTTAAATCTTAATTCTTTACTTGTGTTCAACATTTTCCTACATTAGATGGTGTGACTAAGCTTGATGCAGTTTGTTTTTTACTTTTAGAACTGACACTATGTATCTTCTAATACTTTGGCTTAAAATACTAGCCATGCTACTAGATAAATCACTGTGCATGTATGAAGTTATGTTTTGTATTACAGCAGTTTCATTAAAGCTATTTTTCTCCAGACACAAAAGAATTTTTTATTTTATTTTTCTTGTGCATCTATTACGAAAAAGAGATTTTTATTTTATCCTACTTTTCTTTTTCTGTGTAGGTGGTGGAATGGGTGGTATGAACAGTATGGCTGGAGGAATGGGAATGGGGATGGATCGGATGAGTTCTGGTTTTGATCGAATGGGACCAGCTATGGGTGGAGGCCTGGACAGGAACATCGATATCGATCGAGGATTTGTGCCTGGCCCAATGGGAAGTGGCATGAGAGAGAGATTAGGCTCTAAAGGCAACCAGATATTTGTGAGAAATGTAAGCATTTGAATACATAGAAACCATGAGCTTACTTTGTGTGCATGTTTGATGACATGCTCTTTTTCTCTCTGTACTATTTTGTTATTAATAATGCTTTTATATTCTAGCTTCCTTTTGACTTGACCTGGCAGAAGCTAAAGGAGAAATTCAGTCAATGTGGTATGTATATGAATCTTATCCCTGCTCAGCTCCATCGACTTCATGTTTTAAATGGTGTTCATTAGATAAGGAGAGGAAGACAAGGTTGTTGCGTAATCCTTAAGAAGAGTCTGGCTAGCCTAATCTTTCTTATTTACCCCACCTTTCCTGAGTTATATAAATAATTTTTAGGCATGACATAACACATGAGACCAAGGTACAGTATGGGTTATGTTGGCTCTCAGTGTTTATCTGCTATAAACTTTAACCCATTCCATTAATAAAATTACTTTTTGAGCTTTTTCTTTTTTGAAGCAGGTATTGTGTATCCTCTGACCAACACAGAGTATATAATGTAGCATTTATTTTGAGGCAAATGCATGCAGGGGCCTGGGCCTGTCCAGGTTGTGCATTACTTCCAGAAATGGTGCTGCATCAAATCAGAGTTAGTAATTTTGCCAAAGTGGCGATTTGTTTTTTTTGCAAATAGATGATCCTGATTAGCATATTTGCAGGCTGTAACGCTTCCACTTTTATGTTAAGAAATAAAGGCCCTTTTTATGTAAGATAAAGGATTGCTACAAATATCCAATAATTCTTTTTATCTAATTCAGAAAAGTTGTCTTCTCACAGAAGTGAATGAAAAATGAAGCTTGGGTGTAGAAATATGATTGTTTTGTTTTGAAAATGCACTTTCAGAACGGAAAGCTCTAACTGAATTACAGGATAGCTTTTCTTATTTTGGAGAGACAGAAAAGACAAATAATTTAAAACATACTACTGATACCTAAGACAGTCTTCATACAGCTATTAGCGGATTTGACATAAATTAGAACTCGCAGTACAGCAATGAAAAATTTTTAGGTGTTCAGATTTTTTTTTTTGCAGCTGGAGGATATAGCAAAACAGGTTCTCTCTCTCTTTTTTTTTTTTTTTTTTTTTTTTGTCTTAACTGCCTGGGCAACTTTCAGATAGTTGAGAATTTTTCCTTGGCAACTAACAGATGTAGGGATTATT
Organism: Buteo buteo; assembly: GCF_964188355.1. Lineage (NCBI taxonomy): Eukaryota > Metazoa > Chordata > Aves > Accipitriformes > Accipitridae > Buteo > Buteo buteo. Next base: position 27,545,050 of record NC_134183.1, read on the forward strand.
TTGAATTGTTTTTAAGAATTATAAGCACAAATATTAGCAACAGACTGTATTCATGCCCATATTGTAAGGAAATATAAAGACCATGTCTCCATGTGTTCAATTTCTTTCAATGAAAGTCCAGTCTCCTATTATATGGTATTTAAAAATAAAAACCTATGTATTTTAGGGAAAAGTTTCTTGTTCCTAGTGGCATTTGGGGGCTCAGGAGTGGTGTGCTACAACGTACCATAAGCAAAAACTCATTAGCTCCAGGCACTGAACATTCTCTGAGGTACCAAGATACTTAAATAAAAATGTTGCCTCATCAGTTGAGAACCTCAAGAAAACACTGCAGGAATTGAATAGTGCATGCTACTTTTCCACCACTCCTAACCTGGTAACTTTACTGTTTTAAAGGCTCTAAGTTTGCTCTGCAGCTTATTTACAAAATTGCTTGATTGTTGTGATTGCTTGATATGTTGCTGTGATGAACATGGTGGACTGGATTGAACTATAATACAGTTAATGCCTGTCAGTGGTCACACTTCTGGCAGCATTGGTAAATGAAACACAAAACTTTCCCTTAGCCTTATAGGGCATTTTGTTTCAAACCTGAGGTCAAATACAGGCACACTTCATTTTACACTAGTGTAAAGGAAAGATCTGAAACAGTGGATCTTAATTTGGATTCTTCACTGCTGTTTTGCCCTGTCACCTTTCCTGAATGAGTGAATATACCATCAGTCTGAAAGTGCTGATATTATCATATGTCCCCCTAGATCATATTTAAAAATGCTTTTTTATCACTTCTGATGAGTTCTTTAAGTTGTTAGTGCACTGAAGACTTGAAATAACTGCTGTTTAACTTATTTATTCAGGTCATGTAATGTTTGCAGAAATAAAAATGGAGAATGGAAAATCAAAGGGCTGTGGAACAGTCAGATTTGACTCACCAGAATCTGCTGAAAAGGCCTGTAGGATAATGAACGGCATAAAAATCAGTGGCAGAGAAATTGATGTACGCTTGGATCGCAATGCATAATTTAAAACTGTGTGTTCAGGAACATTCCTATGTCTGTTTAGCTTCTCTATCCTAGTAAGTCATTTTTAGTAACATTGTATGCTTACAAAAGCTGTAAAAAGGAACTTTTAAATCCCACCAGCCTTTAACAGTATAGTGTTTAATATACTGTGATACTTGTTAACTGAATCTTACTATGTTTGGTTTTTAAAGACAATTTGCCTGATTTTTGTTGTTTTTTTAGAGGCACTGAGCACCTGCAGGTCCCTGTAGACCATAGAAGCTTTGGATGCTCAGCGCCTTTGGAAAATTAGGCCAAGTGTCTCTAGTCATTCAGTTTAAATGAATGGTTATACTGTTTTTAATAAAATAAGCCATTTTCTCTGTTAATCTCAAGATTGCATAGTGGGATTTGTTTAGTGTTTTCTGATTTTCTCCCCCACCCCAGCGTGTATCAAAATTGTAATGTAAAAATTAGATGTCTTTTTTTCAGAATTTTGGTTTTATATGTGCGTTGTAGTCATACTGTAATTCTTGACTCTAAAAGGAAGGGCTCCAATTAGGCTGTGATGTTTTAGTTCTACTTAATATTACTTTAATGACATGACTTAGTTCTGTAAATAAGATTAGAGCCCAATGGGAGTTTTGAGTTTGTTTTTCTTTTTTTTTATTTTGACTAAATGAAGAAACTGATCTTTCTCTCCTCCTTTTATTTTCATCAGTATAATCACTGATTAAAACTAGTTACCACAGACCCTTGTAGGATTGTTCCCTATGATGCCAAGTTCATATAAAATCGATACTATAGTAAATACTAAGTACAGTACAAGACAAATTGCTCCCAATTTTTTATCTATTTTCCAGCCATTCAGGTGAACTGCCAGAAAAATAAAAACAACAGAACAGATAAGAGAAATGGCTGTGTATGTCAAACCACTGCTGTTCACTTCTGTGGGTCCTGATGTATTTATGAAGGCAGTTTTTATAAACCAGGGTATTCCCAAACAGAGCATGTCAAATACATTGGATCCTAAAATGTTAGACATAGCCATATCTCCATTTCCTGTAAAAGAAGAAATACAAATAAGTCTGCTTAATTGTATTGTATGAAATTGCCAAACTGTTTTGGAGGAACAGACTGTCAGCCCTCAATTTCTCACAGAGCACCCTTTTCAGACTTTTCATTGAAGGAACTATAGTCATGATTCTACAGAACATGGTTTTGGGTACCACAAGCATAAAAAAAAAAATTCTCCCTAAATCACCAGCATCTGCACAGTTGCACTTAAAATAAGCTAGACAGGCTACTGTAAAATCCAGTCATGTTTAAAATACCAAGACCTACAGCTGTGTTTTGCAGTAAAATGTAACACTTGATCAACAACAAATCAAACCAATCTAGAATACTTCTCTGAGATACTCTGAGAGGTTTTTAAATGTCTGAGCCACAGCTTCTTCAGGTAAGCTATTTATTTATTTTATTAGTAAACTTAAGCTCTAGAATCTGGAGCAAAAACTTTGAAGTTACTCCTTGAATTTCTGGAAATGTTGACTAGAATTCTTTTTTTCATAGTACCTTTTAAACACATCCATTGGAATGAGCCTGAATACTAAAATCTTTACCTTTTCGAGCCACCAGCACACTTGCAACTGTATCTGGTACACTTGTTCCTGCTGCTAGTAATGTGAGACCCATTACTGACTCTGGAATTCCCAGTGTTTCACCTGCAGTTGATAACGGTAGAAAATGCAAGCATGTTTTTAGTTTAAGTTTCATCCAAAGAAATTGCTTTGGACTTTGCTGGAGAAAGGATTCGTAATCATACAGTAATTTCAAAAGGAATCTGTCAGCTAACTTGACTAAATATGAAGTGATTGAACCATGAAGTAGTTAAGAACAACAACAAAGAAATATCATCCTGTCCTTGTTCTTCAATCCAATAAAAAAGGAATTGTAGTATAGTAACCATCTTAACAAGTTTCTCAAAGACCTGAGTGGATTGTCTCCAGTGGTCAAGACAATACCAATTATTATTTTTTTCTTTCAGATACAGTAGAAGTTTAAATATCTAACAATTTGCTCCTTTTTTTTTTTCTGAACGTCTGGAAAATGTAATAGTCTTCTATGTTGTTGGGCATCTCATTGTTAGTGCTCAAAAGTCTCATGAAGCAATAACTCTTACAATCACCCACTCTTTAAAGGGGAGGAAAAAAAGCACATGAATTTTCTTGGGGCGGAGGGTCATTAAGATCATTATTACAATACTATCTCAACTAAATGGCTTTAATATTTCACTCCAATTAGAAAGTTCTTGTGTTGGATTCAGAAGAATCAAAATGCAGAATTTTTATATGAGTTCTAAATGCAAGTAATCCTTTAGAAGTGTGAGTTTCTTTAGGTAAATACTGGTTTAAGTTAAGAAAAGTTTTAAATTGTTACTAAAGCAGCAGGTTATTTTCCCCACTTTTTTTTTTTTAGCCCCACATATCCTGTGAGCATATTAATTTCTCACTTAGAATACAGGGATTCAGGTCTTCAAAATGGTTTTAGCAGTTGTACTATTCACAAGCATCAATATACTGAAGTATTCAATACCTCTATTCAAACTATTAAGTAATTTGTTTTTCTTAAACTTTTTTGTTCACTAAAAAGTATCTTTTATTTTTATTGAAATCTGAATTCTTATTTGCAATATTTGGACACTAATAAGAACAGTTTTCTTAAAATAAGAGGCAGTACTCTGTAAGCTAGGTCAGCAGTGCTTGCCTAGTACATACCAGCTTAGTCTAGATCAGCCAGTACATTTATATTTGAAGCTATTTGTTGGTTCAGAGGGGCTAACATGATCCTGTTGCAGAATTTGTACTGGTATTTATTCTTCCATCACTCCTAATATGAGAGATGTGTAGGACGAGGGACCAACAAGATCAGCTTTTATAAACCATCCAGGCTGGAAAATAATGGTTCATGCCAAGCAAACTGAGGTGAAATACGAATGAACCATCCTTATGTATCCAACAGTAATTTCTAGCCCTCTGAAGGTTATAAGATAGAATACAAACTCAGGTGAATCTAATTTTTCTTTCTTTATTAGATAGATTTATCTTCTATTTAATGTGTAGGGTTTTTTTCTGGCAACTGACCATAATGAGAGAATGGTCTTATTTTTCTAGCTTTTAGTTAATTTTGCGTATCAGTAGCAATATCTTGCTATAAGTAGTCAAATTTTCTTTGCTAGTAACAAAAAGGTGTACTAAGTTAGGTTTGTTCTTGGCCATCAAAATTTAGACCCCAGCTATGATACCTTTGTGACATTCTGATAGGCTGTTTATGCAACAATAGAATCTGAGTCATCCTTCATGAAAGAACCTGGACTTGAATGTAATGTGTGTGTAATTTTTAGTGGTTTAATATGTAAATAGAACATATTTGACCTAGAAGTAGTGGGCTAAAGACCCCAATACTCTGTGATGACTCTTCAAAGTGGACTAACGCTAATACACTATTTGAATCTCTCTTGCTTTCATATGAATTAGTGCTTTGTCTAGTAGAACAGCAATAACTTTCATTTGAGTCCTGTTTCAAAGGCTTCTAGCGTTCAGACAGTAAACTCTTGGTCTTTAGATACAAGTGGAAAATTGTTTGACCAAGGAGTGAACCTGGTGGGTGTTATATCCAGTGATCTACTAGTAATTTCTCAAAGGTTTACCAAATGCGTAGGTCTGTTTCTGCACCTAACAAGGAGTTATTCATTGAACTTAAGTTGAAAACAAGTTTAGGATGCTGAACTAGCAGAATACTTGAGTAGGATTAGTGACCTATAATGTGGAAATGGCAAGCTTTGTAACATTTCTTTCTTGTTTAGAGATTTGTTTTCTGCTTGTTCTTAAAATTAAAAACTGGATTGTTCTCAAGCTGACTGGAGAAACCATGAAGTGAGGAGACCTTTAATACCTTAAGATACTTTTAAGAGAATATTTTTACACGCAAGTTCATACCCTTTCTCTTACTTCAATGCAATTAATTTACTGCTTCACTTTGATGCAGATTTGTAAGAGGTATGCATACACACCCCCCAAGAATATTTAATAAACACGTGATGCTATAGTTGAAATAAAATAGTACAAAAATTTGGGAGGTTTTTTTGACAGTTAATTTAATGCCAAATCCGTTACTATTTTGTGTTCAAGAAAAATACAGGTGTAGAAATAACGGATCTTTTGCAGAATGCTGAACCTTTAATTCCAGTCTTGGTGGATTCCAAGTTTATCAGGCTTCAGCTTGACAAGTTTATTGCTGTGTATCTAATTGTTTCACTTGATGAAGCAGTTTAATGAAACTGTCTCTTTTTAAATATAGGCTGGTTTTTGTAGGTGTGTAAACAAATTCTTCATCTGATGGCAAGCAGTCTGAAGCAGCTAAACTCTAAAGTGGTTTTCATTAGATGGAAGAAGGTGGCAAACTAAGTATTCAAACATGAGTTGGTTTTGTTTGTTGGTTTTTTTACAGCAAAGTACGTGTTGCTAAACTGACTGTTAGTTGTGGAAAGGAAAACTCTTCACAGGGAGAAAACTCTTTTTTCAGTGATTCTCAGTTGGTTGATTCTGTATAGCAGCAGCACTTTAGGTACCTACCTGCTATTGTTATCATCCATACAAGAACATAAGTTATTGCCGAAATCCATGCTGCTGAAATTAAAAATGTCACCATGAACCAGTTCCTCCAAAACTGTCTTCTGCAATCCGGTATAGTCAAATAGAGTAGTGTAATAATAGGAAGGGATAACACCCACAAAATTCTCTTTATATCTGCTTCAGGCATGGTGAAGACGCTTGGATGATCTGTGGAAGAAAAAGTAACTATTTTAAATTGTAGCTTTTAAGTTTGAATCAGTAGCATACAGTCATTACTGGCCTCTACTTGTGAGAATACTGAAAAAAGTTTCAGAACTTCCTCAAGGTCTAAGTGTAGTCTTACCCAGTACCTACATCACACTGGACAAAACTCTGAAACCAAATGTTCTTTATTACCATGTCACTAGGAGAGAACCTAAGGTGGATGAAAAATGAACTTTTCTATAAAGGTTTACACAAAATGTTTACCAAGAGTAAGTACCAACTGCTGGTTTTTGCCTAAGTAAAGAGGAAATTGATGATCTGTGGCCACATCATAGCTATTTCTTCTGATATCATGCATATATTGGGCTGTGAACCTGCCACTGTCGTAAGAAAACAGTATATATTAGTACAGTACCAGTGTGTCTTTCAGCTGATACTGCATTTTACAAGCAGTGTTGATGGGAAGTTTCAAATGTGAACAGCAAAGACTGATGGAAGTCTGCTGTTCTAATATGACACAAATGAGCAACTTTCTTAGCATTCCTCTAGCAACTAACTTCATATAAATACCACCACTCTGATTTTGCTGAATGTTATATTCCAGGGAAGAATAATGATTTACTTAAATACTATGCTGGAGTTCTTTTGTGAACAAAATCTTAATAATATCTCAGAATCTACTCTTTATTAGAACTGATGCAGACAGGCATGCAGAGTGCTAGAGACAACTGTAATAATACTTGTACCTTCAGAGATCTCATCAAGCCCATGCAAGCTTGTTGAAAGTTGAGTGTAGTCCAGCTCATCTTGAAAAATTCCACTATCTGTTCTTGACTGTTGATGAATTAGAGGTCTGCTCTCTTCCCTCCATCCAACCAGTGGCTGCTGCTCAGCATTCTCTTCCATAACTTTTGTGAAACACGTACAGCAGGGACTGAACTTTTTCATGAGGTATTGGTTGATTTTAATGTCAAAACATAGTACCAGAATATAACACCCGTATATCAATAATAAGGATGCACTTTCATACCTAGAATGAAAAATAGATTTTATATAACGTGTAATATAAAACCCCCCAACTCTTTAACTCATTAAAATGGCTGGGGTAAAGAGAGCAAGAGAGAGAAGATTTGCATGAATAGCGAAAGGAAAACACACAAAAGCACCTATTTGCAGTTGTATGGCCAGTGTCATGGAAGTTTGAGTGTCCCCGTGTCTTTCAGCAGTTTGATTAATTCCCCTCCCCTACAGAATCTTGTTTGTGTATTGTATAGCTGCATGTTTTCCAGGGGATCTTACTGATTGAACATCTTGCTGATGTTTGCAAAATTGAGTCTTCATGTGATGGTTAAAGAGAGGGATAGTGTGTGCTGTTTTGAGTTAGAAACTTCAGAGACTTAGTGCTGGACCTGACTGACTTGTTGAGGCAACAGGAGTTTCAGCCTTGACAGAAGAGAGTTAAAACATCAGAAGCTCATGATCTGCTTCTGGCAGACAAATGTTTAATCAGTGACGCTATCAAAGGAAAGTCTCAGGAGGAGGAAACTATATGAAGACTAATTGCTATGCCAAAACAGTTATAGAAATTGTGAAGTCTGTACAGACAAACCTATGCAGATCAAACTTTATAAATATGCAGGGTTTGTATGTTTAGGTAATAATCTTTGCAAGCATTGTGACTTTCTACGTTTTTTAAAGCCAACAGAATGTTTATTTCTGTTAGTGAATGGCAGTTCGGGCTACTTGAAGTTTGGGGTTTGGGTTTGTTTTTCAAAACACTGTCTCACTAATCTCCAGTCAACATGAATTCAACACTACTTGTGCTCTTACCAGTAAATTCTGTTGTCAGATATCATCGCAAGGACCGCCGCTACACTAATTGTATATGCCAGACAGTCTCTAAACAGCGGCCAACAGGATAGCCTCGAAACCTGCAGATCACAGATTCATTTACTTTTCTTAAACTTGTCTGTAATACTTTCACCAAGTGCTGTAAATGCTGCATCAATATGTTGTTTCTATACTATGTAAAAATTTAAGATTCTTAGGAATGACTTAAGTATGATATTTAACAAGTTAGTGTTTTTAAGAACTTTCATAGCAAGTTATCTTAAAACTGATTACATGCTGGTTTTGCTACTAAATAATAAACTTGGCAGTTGTCATAGTAAGTCTCTCTTGGCTTTTGTTGGCAAATCAGAAAGGATAACCATTTGGCTCTTAGGAGCAGAACTATCAAAGTTGACACATACCACGCTGGAAAACAGCCCACAAGCTGCAGAAATACCAAGAAGATTATAGATTGCTGATCCAAGGATGGTGCTGACGCCGATATCACCCTTTGTCACGAAGACTCCTATAAGGAAAATGACTCTCTGGTATGTTTCAGTTTGGCATGCAACGAAAAGAATTCTAGATTCAAAGTGTATGTGTCTCTTACCTAGAAAAGCAGTGACAAGCTCTGGAGCAGAACTTCCAGCAGCCATAAAAGTTGCTCCAGCAACATCCTGAGAGAGGCCAAGGCCTGAGGATAGAGCAAAAGAATTGCTTAAAAAAATAAATACTTCAGTAGTCTGTACCCTTTACTTTCATTAGTATATAATGTTAGAAGCTACTACAGTTTAATAGAATGAACTTTGCTTGCTTTCATACAGTTAATGCATGTATTTGAAACTGGTAAAATAATATATTGAAAACATAGCCTCATTTATTGGGCTAATTTATTTCTAACTTTATTACAGAAATTAGTTTAAATACCAGAAAATTATTGATAATACAAGAGATTTGGGCATGATCTTAAAATGTAAAATAGGCATATGTATGTGGGCTTTAACTCTGTTTCATACAGGTAATTGTGGGGAATTCCTTGGACTCTAGTGTGATATTGCTACATGATCCATGTCAAGTCTATCTATCTTCCAGGGAAATCCATGCTACTGTGTCTTCACATACCAGAAATACTAGTTAAATTCAAACCAGTGCTGCAATCTTAAAAAATTTTCACTTCGTACGGACAGTATAAGAGCCTGTGTCTTGCTTGAATGAAATGAGATTTTGTTCTGGTAAGTTGACTGTTTCTGAAATGTAACTCACTCCGTGCATCAAGTTCTGCACACTAAGAACAGGGACGTATGGCTAACTATGGAAAAAGTCTGACAAATGCTTATTTATCATCAATAAAAAAATATCAGCTCTACAGCAATGTTTAAGGTTACATCTTCTGTAAGTGTTCTGGTTTGGAGAACGTTTTCCAGTGCTCAGGGATGAGTTTCCCTAGGGAATTTTTTTAATTCTTGGCAATGAAATTTGGCTGAACTCTCGGCCAAGACCATCTCTTTAATTCAGTGGTCGTGTGAAGCCAGAGGAATTATTACAGGTTGATTAGATTTCATAGAACAGTTGTAACTGTGGTATTCCTTTCCCCCCTGTGTCATACTATTAATATATAAATGGTAGCTCACCCTGATACTTGTTCACTATGAGAGAAATACAGAAACTTGAGCAAGATTCTTAATTCCCATGTTTTAGTATAGAGAGGGTTTGGGGTTTTTTTGGTTTCTTAGTTTGGTGTCATCCTCCTGTCCCACCCCCCCTGCCCCCTTTATTTCTTTTACTCGGAACCTGGACATATTACTGCTCACCCCAAAGTTACATCGTCAAGTTTAGTTAATACTGAGGAAGTTTTAGGATTTTTCTCTAGGCGCAAGGAAAGTGAATTTTAAAGGAATGCCTGTGCAGAGTGTACTCAGAGTATGTTTTTTTCAATATAATACTGATCCATTGTATCAGATTAAATATTGTATTGAAAAGTCCTAACTATGCATAGAGACTCTGAAATTTCTTTAGTTTTGTCTCCAGAGCACTCTAACGTTGAAGCTTTTTTTAAAGAGAACGCTCTACGCCAAGCTGCTTAGTTCTACAGGAAAGAGATCAGGATGTTCACTTACATTCACTGATGATCTCTAGAGAAGGTAGGAAATAATCATCGCAGACAATGGACACTGCCAGAAACATGTAAAGTATAATTATGAAATAGATAACGATTCCTCCATCCTTTCTCTCCTGCGGTGTAAAAAATCCTTCAGGAAACTCCGATGAAGAAGAAAGGACGCAACCTGTCCTGTTTTCTGAAAATTGAGTACAAGGGTGTTACACATCCTAATACCTTCCAAATTTTCAGGCTGCAGCGGTCCTCCGGCTTAGAACTATAAATGGAGGACGGCTGCCCTGGATTTCCGTCTTTCAAATAGAGCTCTTTTTCGTTCAGGGACAAGGACAGCCGCAGCAGCGCGGCTGAAGCCGCAGCACCCTCAGCCGAACGCTGCGCACCTGGGCGGGGGGGCGGCTAAGAGGGGTCGCGGAGGCGCTGGCCGCAGGTGCGGGGGCAGAGCCGACGGCGGACGGGCCGTACCGCTGTGCCAGCAGCCCCGCCGCGGCGCGGCCCGGCCCGGCCCCGTCCCGTCCCCCACCCCGGCCCCGGCCCGGCGGGACGGCTCCCTACCTGCGTCTGCGGGCGGGCGCTGGGCCCGCGCTCCCCGCTGCCAGGCCGCCACCCACAGCAGTAGCAGCAGCAGCAGCAGCAGCGTCCGCCGCCGCGCGCCCTCCCGCATCTCTCCGGCTCTGGGCGCGGGCGGGAGGCGGCCGGCGCTAGGGACGGCAGGGTCACGTGAGGGCCGCCGCCCCCGCCCCGCCTCGTGCTGCTCCCCCCCAGGGGCGATCGGCGGGGCCTCCCGCCAGCCCGGCTTGAGCTCCGCCGGGCAGCGGGAGGGGCCGGGGCTCGCCTCGGGGCTCCCGGGGGGGGCTTCTTGCGGCCCAGGACCTCCCGTGGCTGGGCCCGTGTGCGAGGAGCCAGGCGGGGTGCCGCTCTCCGGGTCCCGCTTGGCGTTTGCGGGGGGGGACGCAAGGCTTGGGCCGTCAGGAGGGCGCTGTCGGTGCGAGCGGCTGACCGCGTGACCCAGCGTTTGCACAGGTGGAAGGTGAATTCGAGGCTGCTCCCCGGTGTCTTTCTTTTTCTGTCGCGACAGCCTCTGTTCATTCCCACCGATCTACCGAAATTCCCGTGCTGGGCTGCGCGAGCACCGTGCTCGCTCGTCCTTCGCTGGGGCAGGAGATGTTCACGCTGTTTAGGTGAACGTACTCGGCGAGGGCGAAGCCGAGACCTGCCACACAATCCCTTCCTTCAGACCCGGCTCACTGAACTTCTTTGTCTGGTGACCTTTCCACAACGAAGTCATGTGTGTAATTGAGGATTAAATAGCAAAATACAGTCTTATAGCAAGATGGCTTTGTGAAGTTGTACCCCCCCCCCCCCCTCCTCCCCGGTCACTGGTTTCTCAGAAATAAAGAGAGTTGTGTTTCTATCAAATCACTTACAGACGTGTTTCCATAAACATTTTCAACCCCATTATGCCAAACGACATTTTGAGGTGCCCGTGTTATTGCTAATCGTTTGTTAGGTGCAGGGCCGATGCTTACATTCGCGAGAAACAAGAGCAAATTGGAAAATGTTGTTTTGCTTCATTGCATCTAATCCCTCCAAACTCTTCTTGTTCCTTTTATCCATGGTGTTTGGCTAATATGTGATCAGCCTTTCTCTAGGCTACAGGAGATGAGATAAGGTAAAAAAAGTGGCTATTTTTCTTCTGGATTGAATCAAACAGAATCACATGGCCACCTTTAGAATATGAACACTGGCTCTCAGAGAAAAATTTTCTGGAACAACAAATTCTGCAGCAATTGCTGTTCCCTATTTCTGACCCCTCTGTGGCACAGAATGCTTTTCACCAGAGCAAGAATGATATAAATGACCAAGATTTTTAGGGGTGACAACTAACTTTCAGAAATGAGTTGTCCATGCTCTCTGAAAAGCAGACTGCAGCAGAGTTATGGCAGCTGCTGCTTCAGCTTTAACGGAGAAAATAAATCATTTTGGTCTTGAAAGATTTAAGGATTTTCTTCCGAATCCCACTTTACACCAGAGTAAAACAGTACGAATTTTCCTGTCTAAATTACTAGTGGCTCTTTCCTTACATAGGTCAACAGAAAGGGTTTCGTTATCAAGGTAAGTGGCTTTCTTGCCACTGCCTCTCTTCCTTACAGCTTATCATTTGCCAACTCTTAAAACCTCAGCACAGTTTTCTAATATCAGCTGCTTCATTTCCATTTAGATGTTTTTTGATGGTGTGCTCTTTTTTTATTGCTTTAAATTACTTACAAGCCTGCCGTTCTGATGGGAATGAGTTCTCTGGTACAGCAACGTGCTTGCTGTGTAGTTAGGAAAGCTCAGTCATGCGATTTCAGGATTTGAAGGTTTTGCTATGCTCTGGTTTTGCTCTGTGTTCAAGCTCTAATTCCTTTCTATAGGCACCCCCTCTCCACGCATAGCTGAAGCAAAGCCAGAGCTTTGATCTTACTGAAGACTGAAGCCCACTTAGTTTGCCGAGAAGTCGAGTAAGGTTGCTGTGCTCACGCCCTCCTTGCTAAGCCCACCCCTGGAGAGAACGACAAACAGAAAAAAACCCATAGTCTCCCAGCATGAGGAACCACGCGCTACATATCTGCATGCTTGACCCAGCGCAAAAATACAGCCAGCCAGCGTGTGTTTTGGTCTCAGTGTGGCTGGCTGCCTGGTCTGGGCTATTTCAGTCAGGAGAGCATTCTGTAAAGCTGAGGTGGGTCAACTAATAGTACAGATTTAATGTGTGCTGCTGCATTTAGTGGCTGCTGTCAAGATAAAGGCCTACTCTCCTTAGTAGTAAAAATAGTAGATAAATTTTTCAGAGCTTCTGGAGGAGAGAGAAGGGCAGGTGTTTGCTCATCAGGTTGCTAACACTAATGCTCTACCACCCACAGGGATGTGTTGGAAAGCTCCTACGGCTGCCCTAGCACAAGCCTCTTAAAGGATGAGGTACCATCAAACTACAGCAGCTGCAGCTCCTTTCCCAGTGACCGTATTCTGGTGTGAACTGGCTGCTGTACATCTGAATGCCCCATTCAATTGAGGACAGGGAGTTGTTTTGCTGCCCCTTAAAGCAAAAGGAGGCTGGACTGTCTAGAGGTCTGACTCTAGCTGTGTGCTATTTAGGGGGGAGGTGGGAGAAAACCTGCATTGGGACCAGCTGTTATGTCTCCACACAGCAGGTACTCATTTTCTTGCGAGTGGGATAGGACTTCAGTACTTCCATACAAGTCCAAGAAGGAGTTTTTCTATAAGCAGTGAATTTGCTTAGTATTGTTTGAGGTTTTTCTCTCCCACCTTCTTCATAACGTCAGCAGGCAGGACATGGATAGTGAGGAAAAAAGCAGGTGAGTTTATCAGAACTTAAGGGGAGCGTAAGTCCTTGTTGGTAGGATCCAGTCCTCAGATAGAAAAGATATGGGGATGGCATGATGAACCCATGACTAGCTTAAAAACACCAACAAAAATATTTTTGCGCGGGCTGGCTTCCAGTCTTGCTGGGGTAAGAAAAAGGAGGTAGAGATCCTAGTAAGTGATATGTAGCTAGCTTAGGTATAGATGATCATATGTACCTGTGCAGGAATGCTGAGTTTCTCTGGCTTCCTTAATTGCAAATGCACTTGCAATTTTTCTTCTAACTCAAGCTGTGACCTATTGTTTCAATCACAGTTCAGTGTCTGTGTCATCCTTTCCTTGTGGTTTTGGGTTTCTTTTTTTTTGTAGTGGTCTGTAGAAAATTAGCCCAGTCTGGGTTTGGATGAGTGCGCTCGGACAGCCCCAGGGCTGATAGGAGTGCAGCTTGGTGTTAGCTGTACCCTAGTGTTATGGCTCCTGTCCCTTTATGTGGACCCTGTGTGCAGCTGTGCTTTTCTCATGTGACGGTCTGTGCATGTATACATCATTTATGCTCCCAGTCACAGCACCTAATGTACTGGGAATCAAAATAAGTGAAGAGGTTTTCATCCTCAAAAAAACCAAACCCAAACTCCAACATTCTTGTGATAATCTGGTGTTATCCCTATTTAGCAGAAAAAAAGCTGAGGGTGAAGAGGGAACTATCTGGCCTACTGCTGTGACAGGAGGCTGTGCTAGTGCTGTTCAGAAGGTTGGTTTCCTCACTCCCTTTCTTCTGTTTGTGCTGCTCGTGTGGCTTCTTTGGAGGCTAGAGTAACTATCTGTGTAAAATGGTGGTCTTTAAAAGAGCTGATAGAATAAATTCTCTTACCCTGAGGTGCTCAGATATCACCCTAAGGTGATGAGATAGATACTTTACTGTTGCAAAGTTAAAATGAGTCTCTTCAGTGTAACGCCATTACTCTTCATTTAAAAGATAAATATACCGTCATTGTCAGACCAGATATTCCCCTTTGTCAGCATTTCATGGCTCACTTCCTGGATCTAGATAGATTGATGATAGCTGTTTAATATTCTTCCCTCCATAACCAGCGATTTGAGAGTTGCCAATTCTCATGATGGCTGCTGTTTTTCTTAAAGCATCAGCTTGATGTACATTAGCCATACAAGAATCCTAGCTTGCTTTCTCTGTCTTTCAAATAAATAGTTGTAGAGAAAGCTTGAAATTGGGAATCTGAACATCTGATGCTGGAGGCAAATAAACACATGATAATATTATTTTCAAGCTCATGACTTGAGGAAGGGGTGATAGGTTAATTCAGGGCTTTAGAACAGCGTCAAAGGGAAGGATTTGATTTCTGACCCTTAGCTCCCTGAAGTACACAAGAGCCAAATGCTCTTGCTGTGAATAACTCTGAAGATCACTGGAAGATACAACACAACTGCAATCCCTGGTGATGACGAGGAAAGCTGCTGAGCTGTGAAAGAATGGTGTGTGGTAGCCAGCACAAGCTTGTGAGAGTCATATTTTTTCTAGGACTCTTGGCCTTCATGTTCTGACCTTGCACATGTGGTGGATGGTTTTTATTGACTCTAAGCTGTGAAGTTGTAAACAGTGTACATTTTTAGGTGGTCTGTAATTAGACTTCAGTGCTCGTGCATCTGTGAGCTAAATGCAGGAAGCTTCCACCTTTTCAGTTGTGCTGTCAGGCTGCCTCCAGCTGTATTTCAGTCACTAAGAGTGAGCGACAAGGTTATTTTTGGCAGGCAGACCATGGAAGCATTCAGGTTGTGTAGTCAAGGGGAGGTAGGTGCAGGTGGGAAGTTGTTGAGGCTGTTCTCTTCTGGGGGGGTTGCAGTTGTAGAATATTTTTCATGTAAGCTGTGTATTAAAGTCACTCTCTGTGATAGTGTGGATTGTAGCCTGACAAAGGCATAGCTTGACTTAGGGCTACACAGTGTCAAAAAAGCTAGAAACGCCTTGGCAGGATTTTTTTGCTTTCTTGTTCTCAAGTGAATGCCTGCTGAAAGGACAGTGTACTATTGTTAGTTGGAGAAGATTGAATCTGTTCATTTTGGCGCCTGGGGATTTCTATTTTCCCAGCAATTCAAGTGGACAAAATTGTACCTCCCATCTTTGGGCCCAAAGACCTCTCCCACTTCATCTGCTGTCTCTTTGGTGAAGCTCTACGGTAGTTCTCATGGTCTTAGCCGGGTGGTTTGATTCTCTGTTCAGGACATTGAAGGAATCTTTCAAACTGAACATGAAACATGTCCCAGATTAAATGTTTTTAAGATTTAAGTCAGTAAGAACTTCTCCAGTAGTATTTGAATGCTCCTCCATGTTAACTGCTTTCCTTTGGTCAAAAGTCCTCATTAAGGCAATTGGAATGTATCGTAAATGTTGGTGCTTGTGGTTATCACTAAACTGAATGTCTGATGGTGGTTCACTAGACTGATCACGTCAGAAAATCTTGCTGCAAAGGCTAGATACACCTATATATATTGCCTATACAAAAATACATCTATATATACAGGGAGAGCAGGGCTGTTGCTAGCCAGTAACAATGCTGTAGAGAAACTTCTTTGTCTAGTTCTTGTTTGGTATCTCAATATACCCAGTGCCTTTAGAACATCTTAAGGCTGTGAAGCTCAGAAGGCTGCACAGAGTCTAAAAACGATGGAAAACTGTGGATGCTCTGCAAATAGACCCAGCATGCTTCAAGCATGTAAGTCAAGTGTTTGCATGCAGGATGGTGAAAGAATGGAGCAAAATGTTGAGGTTTGTGAGGGGAGTCCTATGGATAATAGTAACATTGCACCATGATCACCTGAGGTTGCTCTGTTCCATCCCTCCAGCAGTTTGTGTACAGACCAAATACACATCCACCTCTTCTATTTCTAATATGCTGTTATGTCGATGGGGCAGGTAAATACACCACAAAACACATGGGAGAGTAGATACTGTCAATGAGTGAGTCACATTTTTCTTTGATAAAAGCTCATTAGTGTGGGGGTTTTTTTGTTGGTTTTGTTGTGGGTTGTTTTATTTGTTTTGGTTTTTTTTCTCCTCCCCTCTCAACTATGCAAGGTCTTGTTTTGTGGACAAAGGAGAACCAAAGAGCAGAAAACTGCTTCCTTGCCTGCAATTTCTAAGCTTGTCTTTTCCTGCCAGTTTTGTGCACCAAGGAGTTTGGTCCTTCTCAGTAACTTTTGCTTCCCCTTGTTTTCTTTATTCTTCCTGTTGGCACAGACACTTGAACAAACAGTTGTGCTTGTACTTACACTGAAGTATACCCTTGTTTTTCCCACTCTTTCAAGTCTGTGTTTTCTATTACTTTTTTTACTTTAGCTCTCACTCTGGCAGTCTTGAGGCTTGGCTTCATCCACTGCCTGCCATCCTTTCAGCGTACTACTCTTGAATCATTTCAGAGATCAAGATGTGTGTTAAAGGCTGTGTGTCACAGCCTCTGTGGTTTCAGTGAGTCTGCTGGGTTTGTTAAAGTTTTGCTGGTTTTTTTCATTGTCTTGCTAATGAAACAGTCCAGCTGCTCTGGCAACTTTCAGCTGACCTTGAGTTTGCAAGTACTTAGGAATTTACATTCTACATAAATAAAATTGAAATTATTATTCTAATGATTATAATATTATTCTTATGGTTATTGCCTGCAAGTTCTGTAACCTCAGTGATATCTCATGAGATAAAACAAACTCTTAGTACATAACTGTCTGTATATAAACAGCATCAAATCATGTTTTCTCCAAAGCAATTGCTTCTTTTCATGTATTTCCATAACTGAACAAGCATTAGAAAAATAATTATTATTGACATACTAGAGAAAAGACACATTTAATTCTATCTTATAGGCTACCAAGTTGTTTCACTAGATAACATCAGCATGTACTAACGTTATTTACAATGTAATAGGTGTTGTTGATTTAAGGATGTTTCTCTGTTTCAGAAATTGATCGCTAAAAGACAGTGTGTTGCAAAATACTACTTGTGTATGTTGGATCATGTTACTGTGCATCAGCCTAGAGGAGGCTCCTTGCATTTTAAAGTACCTTCAGGTTTTGGTGCAATATCTGTGATGCTAACCTTTTGTTACTTTGGCATGTTGTGATATGCTCCTGGAAATTCTCTCTTCCTCCCTGCACCCCTGTGCAGTCTTAGGGGTGAGACCAGCAGGGAAAAAAAGCAGCTTGCTTTTTGGCTGTGCTTTTGCTGAGGAGGGGAAAAGGGTGGAGTGGAGAACAATTTTCTCAGGAGCTGGAGCATGGGCCTTTGTGTCAGCCTGGCTAGACAGTGAAGCATAAGCCTGTTGTGTTTTCTGCAGTGAAGAGGGAGGGCAACAAATTGAAGAGAGGAAACTTCTAGTAAAACATAGCTGAGTAGCTGTATGCCAAAAAGATGGTCTAGATAGATAGCTCTGTGAACTTGGGGTTTATGAAAACTGGCTGAAATTCAGCTGGAACTTCTTGATAAATTGGTTCTCCCAGTTTATACTTTGGGTAGAGTCCATGTAAGTTATATCCACACTAATATACAAGTTATACATGTGTGCAAATGCCTGCCTTTCCTCTGGAAACACTGTAAGCTTTACAGGAGGATGAAGGCACAAAATCAATTCTGTGCTTCTGCTGAGGAGATGACAGAACTATTACTGCTCAAACTGAGCAGTGCAGACAACTGAAGCATAAAATTCTTGCAAACTCTGAGAATGTGTCTCTTTAGAGAGCTTTGGTGCAGTCCCCCACTGCTTCCTCGTGAGATATCTCATCACCAGAAATGCAGTTTGTGTTTTTTCAGAGGACTCAGCTTCTCCCAAGCTCGCATGAACTGCTGGTGAGTTACTACTGATTATTCCTTCACAATGCTAACTTTAAAAATCTCTGCTGTGAAATGGAGAATATTTAAAACCTCACACATTTAATAGTAATTCTCTCATTGCTATATATTCTGGAGCACAACGTTTTTAATATTCTAAGGCAACTTTAAAGTTTCTATCAGACCTTAAAAAATGAACATATTGATGTCTTAATTGCTGGCACAGAATATATAGATAATACTGTATATTTCACAAGAAGCATGTTGTGCTGACAGAGGAACCGATGTGATAGAGCTGAAACTTTTTCCCCTCAGGGTAGAACAATTATTATATCCTTATGTCACTAAAATTGGTTTCTCATATTCTCACATATCATGAACTCTCTATGATTTAGGGTTTTCTCATCCATTTTAAAAGCTTCTAGCTTATGCATCTGTTCCCTGGCCACTAGAAGCACCATTTCATTGTGGTCAGTTGTCACTAACAAACATAATCAGCAACCATGGAGATGATGTGCATAGTATATGCAAGTTTACATGACTTCTTCCATGGGCCATTCTCCTTGTAAGCAGGGGATGGAAATGGCAGCCAGGTCTCCAGCTGCTGTCCTGTTCCTGCTTTCCAAGAAAGCTGTTTCAGTACTGACTGGTTTACTGATAAACATTTTTTACAAACAATTCCTGGCTTACCTTTTCCTGGATCATTTTTAGATGTTCCCATCCATTGCCAAAGATTTCTCAGCTAGAGCTTGACTGTATGAATAGCTGATTCAGCATAACAGGCTGGAAGGCACCAGCAGGGATTAAAAAACGGTGGGGAAATACGGAAGTGCATCAGCTAGAAATGGAATAGACACTCTGTTGATGACAACTGGTGAATCCAGTGGATCTGTTTTCAGATGCTTTGTCTCTAATCTGTTATGGCCCCCTGTGAGCCTCTGCACTCTCAACTTGAATGAGAACAGCTGGTTCAGAGGTCATTATAAATGTAAAGCTAGTGTTTTCCTTTCTCAAGTCTGGTGCTGCTGAACTTCATCTGCCACACTGAGAAATTTGTAGTTAAATGGACAGAGTTTTTTCACCATATTTTCCCATCTGTTTGAGGAGAAGCAGTGGTGACAGCTTCAGCTTTGTGAACTATTTCTACAATTTCACCAACTATATAATTTCCATTAGCTGGAAATACATCTTTATTTGTTGCTGTTTGAAGAGCTTGGGCTGGGCTGGGCTAAGACTGTGTGGAGCCTCTCATTGTGCTTTTCTGGTGTTTATGCCCACTGAAGCCAAGGCAAAATCACTTGGAATCAAGGAATGGCTTTAGGTGGGTTCTTGTGTTTTCCTGTGAAAACTGTGAGAGATCAAATACAGTCCTCTGGTCAACATGAAGGAGGAAACAGTGTCTCCTAGAGAAGAGTTGAATGTGTACATCTGTGCTCCCTTGGAATTTAGGGACACTGACCTGAATTCTGCTAAAGAATGAAGGGTGTAGAAGAGTATTTGGCAATATTCAGCTGTCCCGGAACTGGCCATTTTCTAGGTAGTGCAAATTACTACTTTTTTTTTTTTTTTTTTTTTTTTTAATTTCCTACTATGCTTATTTTGATTCTGTGGAGGAGTGATGTATTTATGTATGTTTTACATAAATAATGTGTCTGGTGTTTTGTCGTCCCCCCCGTCCCCCCCCTTTTTCTCTTGAAGTGACCAATGAGTGTGCCCACTCTGATTCTTCTACTCAGTTTAACAGTACCTAGTTTTGAAGACCCCTCTAATTCAAGGTGAGGGACTCTGTCCTTACAGCCCAAACTGTGCATTCTTCAGTTCCTTTCTGGGATCTTTTTAAAGGTGGATCCTCCTGAAGGACTTCCTTGAACATTTTTTTCTCGTTTAATCTCCTGCCTGTCTAATGATTTGATGCTCTTGGTAAGATACCTTGCACAATCTCTAACCTTCAAGACAGGACAAACAATTGGCAATATAACACTCAAGGCTTTTAAAAGCCCTGCTTGGAAATGCTTTTTTTCATATGCTTTCCGATTTAAGTATTATTTCTTTCAATTTTACAGAAGCAATAGAGAACATTATGCAAATTTAAACAGGCTTTAAAAATGTTCAGTTTAGTTGTCCTTGAGATCTTGAGTACTGGATCTGCTTAATGGGATATCTGCTGTCCAAGAATTTGAATGTGTTATAGACTCCAGTCCAGTTCCATAACTGTGGGTGTTTGACCTTTGGATAGTCGAGGGTATCCTACCTGCTTTCTATCTGCTGCCCTGAAATAGGTCCTGCTATGTCTGCTAGCCTGACGTGAGTGTCTTGGGTACTCTGAGGTTTCAATGCTAATCAAGATAACTAATGTTTAGGTATCCGAGTTGAGCACTTAAGTTATTGTCATTATTTGAGGTGGTTTGTTTTGTTTGTGTTTTTTTTTTTTTTTAAAGATAATCTGGTTTTAGTCTCTTCCCTGTACTGATGTGCAAAACAGTGCTACAGATAGGACCTTGTTTGCAGCAAAATTTGTTCTTATGAACTGCTATCATCTGTTGGAGCCAGGAGCCCGTTTCTGTGCAAATCAGTTTATTGCTATGAAGTTGTGCCAGCTCTGACCAAACCACAAAGGGATTACTAAATATTACAAAATTTTTCAGTGAATTCCTGCATCCCTCTTTACCCAGCTCCCAGCTTCCCAGGTTCTAAATGTTAAAAGCCAGCCACAGGTTGGATCCAGTAGCAATAAACTACTTTGGCAGTTCTCTTGGAGCAGATGCAGAGCAGTGAGGCTTAGGGAAGAGAAAGAGTATTGTTGCAAACTTGCACAAACAAAAATGTTTTTGCTTTTGACTTCCAGCACAGTTTAGAACGATTTCCCCCCCTCTCTCTGTTAAAGTTCTGAATTTGGGAATGTTACACATTTTTCTGACTGAACTAGCAAATAGAAATATGCTTGTGCCTGCACCCAAATCTGGGGCCAAGCAGACTGTGACTCTTGGCTGATTGAAATATAAATCCTGGTGTCTGGAAAATCCAGATCTAAATACAGCCCTAAAGACCTATCAGTGCAGTATTCATAGCACCAGACTGCTTGTGGGGAGGGAGAAAAAATATCATTGTTGTTTCCATAGTCACTAAAAACTAATGGAAAATGCTGTAGAAAGAATTTTTTTTAAAAACTCAGACGATGCTCTTACTAAGGTATTTCCTGAACCTATAGTGAAACAAAATAGTTTAAAGCTTAGTCTATCAGCCTTCTTGTGTTGGCAGGCCAGTGAAGACAGCAAAGTAAATCCATATGCTCAGTATTTGTAATGAACAAGCAGGGGCACAAAAAAAGATGTGGTGACCACTTACTGACTTGCTATCTTGCATGCATTTGACTTTGATTTTAATAAGAATGTGGTTGCCTCTTACTGTCTTTGTTATATATCAAGAGGAGACATTAGTGTGTTTCTATTAGCACCCTCTATTCACATGCTTACCTCTTGTTAGTGCTAATGTTATATACTATAAATGCATCTCATGCATTTCACTTATGTGGTTATGTAGTGCTTTGCTTGGGCAGTATATTTAGCAAATTGTGTAGTCAAATGATTATGTTAGACTGAATGGTTGACGTCTAGTACACAAATAATTATGACACTAAACTTACTATGTATGAGCTGGAGCCATAGCTGATTTCAGTGACAGATGGAAAACTCCACTGAACCTTTATTGGCCATATGCCATTTCTGAGTGTTGGCCAACAACAAGATTTGTTGCTAATATATAATGATTTAAACAGTAAAAAGAGCAGCTGCACTTTGATTTTTGGTGCCTTTACTACAGGTTTTTCTGGAGCTTTTGAATATCTACTGCTGCTTTCTAATGCAAAGCTGTCATTTCTAGTCTGTGAGAGGAGACTTTATCTTCCCAGCACTATCTGTGGTAGAATTTTTATATTTTGATACTTATAACTAAAGCTCTCCTCTGCCTTTTATTGCATTATTAAGTTGACAGCATAAAAATCTCCCTGCAACATGGGGCTGGCAATGGTTTGTAAGAAGCTGGCTCTCTTGTGTAGTACCGTAACAGAGTTTTTTTAAGGCTGTCAGTAAATCTTATGTTTTATGGCCTGCCTGAGGACTGGGAGACCAGCATTCCTCCAGCTGTTCAGAGAAGACAACTTTCAAAGCATAGTTCATTGAGAGGAACCGCATGTGTCATTCATCATATTACCAGGACAGTATTTGCAAATGTGAATATGTCAATATAAACTGCAATCATTATCTATGCAGAACATGTCATAGTGTTTCTATTACTGCTGGCAGAGCAGAGAACTTGCTGCCATGCAACGCTTTGACCTTCATTCCTCCTGAAGAGGGTTTCACTGTATTGTCCTTTGTCAATCTGCTCGCTCCGATATTCATCCAGAGAAAAACAAGATTGGAATCTGGAAAGCAGAACCATTCTGGCCCTGGGCTCAGCAGCAAAGAGCATGGTAAGGAAGGTACATGACAAGGAAGCACATTCCAATAGAACTTCATACATATATTTTTGGGGAAAAAGAACAGTTCATTTTATAAAATTTGTATTATGCAATCTTGAATACAAATAAAACTGGCTAAACATTTGACTGTCCTGGGCAGCATCAATCTGCACTGCATTGAGAAGTACTCTAGAGGTTTCTAGGATGTGTTTGACTAATTTTGTTGGTTAGATAACAGTCATCATGTTGCTTCTGTGCCAAGGGAGGCATGAAGTGGTCATTGCATAAAGTGTTTTTTATTGCAGAAGGCAAGCAGGTAGGGAAGAGAGCAGTTAGGACCTGTATGCTTCTTGCACCTCCTTGGAAATGGGTAAGAAATGAGATTAATGTTGCTTTCCCCTTTCTGTGACAGCTTGTATGGAGAGAGTTACAAACACTCAGCCGGGTGCCTACAACCATGGTTTGGTTCCTAACCAGCTCATGGGACATGCTGTGTGTTGGACTGGCTTGCACAGCCTTGGTGCATGAGGGCAGTATTTCACATCAGCTGGCTGTGGCTGAGCTCTGCTCTGCATGGCTGGACAGCCTCTGAGTCTCAAGCCTGGTTGCTAATATTCTGTTACGATGCTGTCTGTAGTGCTAATATGCTCTTGCATTGTATCGAAGACTACCTTTCTCATCTGCCTAGGTGTCTTGCCACCTGTTGCTAGAGTAGTTGTTTCCAGTAGAGTAAGCAAAGCGATTTATCCATCCAAAGCCTAAAACATTAATTTATTTCTTCACCCAATAGTAGAAGGTAACCAAAGGAAGGACCTCTGTGCATTTATTGCATCTTTGACCTTTCTTTGTAGTGTTTGCATGCCAGCTGACTCCAGGTCTTGCAGGTTGGATTGGTTGCTGAGTGCTGCATGCTCCGAAAGTGTCAGTGTGTTGGCCCTGCTCATCCCTTCCTTTAACAGACCAATGTTTTGTTATGTTTGTTTGTTTATTTATCTTGTATCTCTTCCTTTAGCTTTGGAAAAGCAGCTATGTAACTGTTGGCTGCAGGCAGGTTGTTTCTTCACAACTAATAGCCTGTCTGTTGTAGTCTGAATGTTTGTTGGGATGCTCCTTATCTAGGTCATAGTTTTTCTTTCCTGTCAGATTCCTCCTGCACCCCTCTTTGATCTTACCTACAGCAAGCTATCTGTCTCACAGTCAAGCAGAGCTATGCAGAATATTTGTAAAGTGATACAGATATTTCCCACTTTGTCACATCCCATAGAGCATTGGACCCATGTGAAACCCACATCAGTCATAGGGATAGAAAACAGTGTAATTTTTATTTGTATTGGAAATGAGAAGTAACAGATAGATCTAATTCCAAGAAAGGTTTATAGCTGGCTGTGTTACCAATCTGAAATTGTACCTACTGGGGAATAATTCTCCCAGTGATGTGGATGTCCTTAGTGTATCATCTGTGAGCTGCACGCTCTTTCAGAATGTCCTGTGCGTGTTTTTATCTTGCATAGCTGGTGCATGACACCTTGTGCACCTGTGCAGCACAGGCCAATCACCCTCTTCCATTTCTGACTATATTTTTACGCATTTTTGATGCCACCTTCCTCTAGTGTCTTGTGATAAATCAAGCTGAGTCCAATTCATATATGGAACAGCTGCCCTGTTCTTTACTGGTGTCATGGTTTAAGCCCAGCCATCAACAAAGCACCATGAGGCCACTCGCTCACTCCCACCCCCCCACTTCCCCCCACAGTGGGATGATGAGGAGAAAATATAATGTAAATCTCATGGGTCAAGACAAGGACAGGGAGGTATCACTCCCCACTTATGGTCACAGGCAAAAGACAGGCTTAACTTGGGTAAAAACCAAAATCAATTTAATTTACTCCCAATCAAATGAAAACAAGGTTAATGAGAAGTAAAACCAAACCTTAGAACACCTTCCCCCCACTCCTCCCTCCTTCTCAGGCTCAACTCCACTCCCCATTTTCTCTACCTCCTTCCCCTCAGCAACACAGGGGGATGGGGAGTGGGGGTTTTGGTCAGTTCATCACATGTTGTTTCTGCCGCTCCTTCCTCCTCAGAGGGAGGACTCCTCACTCTCTTCCCTTGCTCCAGCGTGGGGTCCCTCCCACAGGAGACAGTCCTTCATGAACTTCTCCAATGTGAGTCCTTCCCACAGGCTGCAGTTCTTCATGAACTGCTCCAGCATGGGTCCCTTCCACAGGCTGCAGTCCTTCAGGCACAGACTGCTCCAGCATGGGCTTTCCCATGGAGTCACGGCCTTCTTTGGGGGCATCCACCTGCTCTGGCGTGGGCTTCTCCACGGGCTGCAGGTGGGCATCTGCTCCACTGTTCGCCTCCATGGGCTGCAGGGGGACAGCCTGTCGTCCCACCACGGGCTGCAGGGGCATCCCCCCCCTCTGGCGCATCTCCTCCCCCTCCTTCTTCAGGGACCTTGGTGTCTGCACAGGTGTTTCTCTCACATCCTGCTCCTCTCTCTGCTGCAGGTTCCCCTTAAATCTGTTCTCCCAGAGGTGCTACCACTGTCACTGATTCAGTTGGCCTTGGCTAGAGGTGGGTCCGACTTGGAGACAGTGGAGCTTCTAGCAGCGTCTCACAGGAGCCACCCCTGTAGCCCCCTCCCCTGCTACCAAAACCCCAGCCACACAAACCCAAACCAACTGTTCTTTTGGTTTCATGGTGGGTTTTTTTGTTTTGTTTTGTTTTGTTTTTTGTTGTGACCTTTATTCCCCAGGGTTGAAAGAATCTCTTATCCAGGTGTTTGTGGTTAGGCACAAACTGTTGATCGTAGAGCACTTGTGCTTTCCTTATGTTGTACAGTTCCCTAATGTCCATTAATGTCACTGACTACATCATCTGCCCTCTTTGTAACATTTGCTGGCATCAGTGTATGTTGGTCTAAAAACTAGTTAAATGAGGTAGTATGCTTTGCTATAAGGAAATACATACCAGCTTACACTTTGAGAGTTTAAAGGCTACAGCTATTTTTCAGATAATTTGTGTCCACATAGATTATCCAAAACTAAGGGAAAAAAGGGTTCTTTTAAAAGCTGTTGGGAAGATTAGTGAAGGTTGTTCCCCCCTTTTCCCCAAGTCATTGTCATGTACTTCCCATTGATGTTTATAGGCAGTTGTGCGTGCCGTCAAACAGGAAAGGATCAGATTACAGGAAATTATTAGGGAAGCTATAAAGTTCTACAGTTTCCTTTTTTCTCAACAAATTTGTTCTTGTTTCATATAAAAAATTGAAATTATTTTTCTGTCTGGCAAGGTGTACTGTGGGTAGTGTTTAGCCATGGTTAGCAACATCTCTTTGTGATGTTATTGCATAGCAAGACCAGTGATTTACAAGTTCAAGATAAGGGTCCTTGGCACCATCACTGCTGTGTATGAAGCAATTAAAAATGTGATGATTCTTGAGATGACATGTACAAAAATGAAAGCACTTTGCTAGAAAGCAGGACTTGCTGGTGTCAGCTGGTGATTAGTATTTGTTGTCTTTAAAGGCCCAAAGTTATTGCAGTCTTGCCTTTTTGAACACAGCAACCTCTCAGTGTGATGGGCACGACTCATGCTTGGTTGAGTGCTGTGGCTGCAATTTCTGTTCAGCTGGTACTCATGCAGAATGAGTGTGTTAAGATCTTCAGCCAGATCTTGTTGAGCAGTCATGCCAAGCATGTCTTTAAAATCCAGTGGTGGGAGTAGAGACTTATGACAGGTAAAGAAACAGTGTATGGCGAATGTTTCTCTAACTGTAATTAGTGTACTTTGACCTTCATAAGATGGGAAGAGTTTTCTGTATTGAAGATTTGTGATGACTTGGAGGGGGATGAAAAATAATTTTTACTATTCTTTGTGACCCTTCTGCACCCACTGTGATTTCTAGGGTTTGTGCTATTAGCAGCCTTCACTTGGCAGATGAATGGTGGGAAGGGGGTCTCTGGAGTGGTGCTGTGTAGTAGTCATTTGGTGTTTGCTCCAGGCACATGTGTATTATCTCGTTTATTCCTGAGCAGATATGTTTTCTCCTTGCCTTTTGGCAGCTCACCCCACGATTTCCTTCTGTGTTTTGTTATACAACTCCTACACAGGTATGTGCTGTGTGAGTCTGTACGTGTGTGCAGGTGGATACCTCACAGCTATCTGGAGAGAGCGACCACGCAAAGCACGGAGAGCAGTGTGATAAACAAATGCACCATTCCTGGATGGGACCCAGGAGCATAGTTAGTTGGCTCTGCTAATGCCTGGCTGAATGAGTGTAGCAATTCCCTCCCATATCCACGGCCTTTAAAACAAGGACAGTGTCAATGTTCTGTGTAGGGGTAAAAAATTGTAATGTCTAAAGGTAAGTGTTACTTGAGAAGTCATTTTCTTGATTATGCTGTACATGGCAAACAAAACAGGAACAAATGATCAAGTGTTTTCTAACAGCTTTGACAGGAGATGGCATCTGTTGAAGTCCAGGTGGATTTATTAGTGGAGTAACCCTGTCTCCCCGGAGCTTGCTGCTGCCACATGCTGCCTCATTCTGCATTCCCTATTGGAGTGCATACAAGTGCAGTGTGCAAATGACATTTAATTATTGTTAGCAGTTTTAAGGAAAAAATTAAGTTCTTAGTTCCATACCAATCTTGACAATAGATACACCTATATAGATACAGACACTTATACATGTATATTTTTATAGAGATAGACTATACATAGTGAATAAAAAAGATGATCAGATGATCAGATTTGTGCATTTGAGTACCTTACTTTGATTTCCTTCTCCTGCACTGAATGGGATATGCTATATAATGAAAATATTTCATGAGAGAAAATTTTACAAACCAAATCCTGGCGACCTTTAGTTCCTAATCTCAAAGCTGCCAATAGAGATCCAGATGCTTAGGAGCTGTATACAACCACAGACAAATCTCAGGTGCAAGCAGAGTGGTTATTAATCAGCAGCTGTGCTTATGAACATTTGTAGTTATTTCCCCCCCGCCTTTTTTTTTTCTTAAGTAGTAAAAAATTCATACTTTTTAACCACATTGGATTAATAGAGATAGGAAAGCTTGTTTGGGGTGGTTTGTTGTTGGTTGTTTTTGTTGTTTTTTTTTATTTTATTTTTATTTTTATTTTGGACAATAATATGATTTATAAGCTGACCAGTGTGGGAATAGTGCTGTCCTCTGTTGCCTAGAATCTTATGCTACATGCATATATCAGACTCTGACATTATGAGAACACCTACCTTTAACTGAAGTGATAGGTCCTGTGCTTTTACAGTAGAAAGAACTATGCTCTGATGTTGTATCAAGTTCTGAAGGGACATAATCTACTCTGTTAATAAAATACTTAAGCTTCTAGGTCATTGTGAATCTAGCTATTTATCTATGTATGTAAATGATACTTGCTACCATAGCACTCTGTTTGAAATAGAAACAATCACAGCCAGATACTCTTAAATATTTTGTTCTCAGGTAACTAGCTTGTTTGAATAGACAGTAAGGTTGTGCATGTAAAACAGATGATGTTTTTTCTGAGGTTTCTGTTTGCTTTAGGTATATCTCTACCATTGCATACCCAAACACACAGTGAGGACATTTGGGGAATTTAAGAGCTCTCAGAAAGCAAATGTTCCATCACAACTAATGTTCTCCTCCTGCTGGTGACAATACCTTAGGATATCAAAATGAATAGCAGCAATGAAAGCAAAGCAGCATTTATTTGCCCAATAGTGTTGAGCATCAATGTGAAATAACTTAGAACTTGTTCTTGCTTAAGACTTTTTAAAATATTTTTTATTTGTACAATTTTTTGATCCCTTTCCTCTGTTGACCTTGAAAGCACTGCTTATTTATTAGCATAATATGATTACATGCCTATCTGCAGGGTTTAAGTTGAAAATTGAAACCTTGCAATAATTTGGCTAAAAACTACTAGAGCGTTCAGCCAGCTGTCAAAATTTTAAGAAACCATATTAAGCGAAAACAAGCTGTAGCTGTTGAACTGATATCTAAACACAGTCAGCATAGCTACCTGGGTAGGTGGCACTTTGGCTGGCTTAATTTGCTGGCTACAGATATGAATTATTAGCAAAATGCAATTTTGTGACAGCTTACACACTGTGGGCCGTGGATGCTTCTCAGTCCACATGTGCAGCTTGTATTGTAGCCAAATTAGATGCATTTATAATTCATTCTCTCTCCCTCCCTCCCTCCCTCTCTCCCTCACACACTTTCACTCTCTATTCTGTACAATCTGTATTTGTAACTTAGATGGACCAGGGCTTTGTTAATTACATGTCCAGGAAAGCATTGCTTGCTATCACCTTATGGATTCCTTATAGATGTAAGTGGCTAAGAACTGATTAAAAACTCACAGCAGAAATAGCAGCAGCAGTACTGTTACCTAAAAAGTGATTGTAGTTTGTTTAAATGGTGGGTTTTACCTTTGCAAAAAAACCC
Organism: Buteo buteo; assembly: GCF_964188355.1. Lineage (NCBI taxonomy): Eukaryota > Metazoa > Chordata > Aves > Accipitriformes > Accipitridae > Buteo > Buteo buteo. The sequence continues at coordinate 27,573,964 of NC_134183.1, forward strand.
CTCCAAAACCGAAACCATTCTGCTTTTTATGTGGATGACTAAGTGTTGCTAATTCCCAGCTGGCCAGCACAGCGGATACATGCCAGAACTTGCCTAATACCCTCTCTGGGTCCTAAAGGTAATTCATTTTAAAGGCAGAAGCAGTCAGTAGTACTGGTAAGTAATTCTTTTGCTTTATTTGCATTTCTTTTCCCTTGTAATATAAATTGTAATAGTTGAATGGCTGTTGATATCTTTAAATCTATCAAAAACATTGTATTATCAGAATCTTGCTTGGAAAGTGTGTGCAGCCTTGGTGAGTTGCATATTACAGAATTATCTTGTTTGATTTCTGTTGCCTGCAGAATGTGCATCTTATGTAAATATTTACAGTAGACATATGGACAAGTTTCCTTCTTCTGTAAAGTTGAACAAAGGCCAAAGTGGTACCAGTGCACTTAGTTACCTAGAAGTAGTTGTGTATGTTTGAGGAAACAGTCTCACTCTGTTACAAGGTCTTACCTGAGTTTGGAAAACCCTGAACTGCTCTGTGATCAGGGAGACTTGAGTATCCAAGCAGGTGAAAGTAGCTCTAAAGCTTTTGTGTTGCGTGTGTGGGTTTGTTTTTTTTTTGTGGGTTTTTTTGTGTTTTTTTTTTTTTTTTTAATTTTTGTTTTTCTAAATGGAAAACCCATGCATCCTTGGTATTGAGCTTAGCAACTAGCAATGTAAATACTGGTCTGTTTTCTCTTGCATGTTTCAAATTGTCCCTCTGAAATGCTACATACTGAGTGCTATAAACACATGGTAATTTACTTAGAAGCACTTACTGTATTTTGTTTCAAAACATGAGGTGATTCTGCAATGTTTCATAAACATCTTTGTCTTTTTCTCAAGTAATCTCTAATGCTGTATCAAATATTTTAATATTTGGTAATTAATTCAGAACTGGACAGAGTCTTGTAGCAATAGACCATAAACATCCTTTTTCTGTTGCACAACGCTTCTTTTTAAGTTCTTGACACACCACTATTTTAATGTGATGTGGGGAAAACAGCACTGAAGCCTGTTAAATCACTCATTTGCATCCTCTGAAGCCCAAATTTGACGGAGAGAGGGGTTTCTTCATCTTGTCTGTGGCTGGCAAGAATCTCATATTTTCATTGCTTCTGGATCTTCCACCCAAGATCAGTGAAAGTGGGGTCCTTGACTGATGGGTTGATGCCAAATGCTTCAGTTTTCAAGGTGTGTAGTGTTGACAGTGGTCATGCCTGACTGCTGTCAGTGTTGAAGCTGAGCCTCATCTTGCTTAGCTTGGTCTCTCTGTTGTGGTTTTGGCTTGGTGATTTTTGGCTTGATTTCTTTTGTTTTGTTTTCTTCCACTTATTCCAGAGAGGATCTGTATTTGTTCAGTCTTTTGCTCAGCTTTTGTCAACGTTGACTCAAGTTTTGAGGTGGAAGGGGGCTATTTTAATTCAAGTCCTGACAGCTGAGAGTCACTGCGGTGACTGTTTTCTGGTGACCCTCCTTGATGACTTAAGACTTATTGCCCTGTCAGGAAGACAGTAGGGGCTTTCACTGCATTTGCAGTTTTATTAAGCAAGACTTTCTTGGAGGATGTTTCTGGCATGGGAAAAAGGTTTTGTGTTTGTAAAAGGAAGGAAGTTTGTATTTGTTCCGCTGAACCACCTGCTACCCTCTCATGGTAGGTAGCCAGAAGACCAGTACTGCCTTTCTTGCATATCATGTTCTTTCTTCTACCTACCTTCAAGCCTCCTTTCTGGCAGAGGATTTTGCTCAGCTTTTAACAAGATAGTCTTAATTAAGTTGCCTGCAATTTCACCAGCAGTGAGAAAAGTATTATAAACATTGATTTAAAGTTTTACTCCTTGGTTTGTTGCAAACAATTTCTTACTGAGATGCCTTCTTTCTGGATTTGACTAGTGTACAATTGATTGCTGAGGTGCTATGTAATTAGCAAGAACTAAACTAAGTATATCAAGCTTATGCCAGACTGTCAAGTACTTTGTGAAAATGAATTCAGATAGATAAGGGGAAAACATTCCTTAAAGATGTGGAAAATAAAGATGGGAAGTGGTCCATATGTTCCCAGCAGCAAGCCTCTTCCATGTCTAAGAAGGCAACCTTGGAGGATGTTTAAGTCCTTTTACTAATGGCAGACTTGTAGGTTACTGCCTTGGACTAAATCTCCTCCTCTCATCCAAGCTGCTTCTTGGACACTAAATTTCCCTGATTTTCTTTAATACTTCACTTTCTTGGAGTGGCTGGATTCAGTCTCCCTCTGTGGCCTGAAGTGCCCACTACTGAGTCATCACAAGGCTGATTGCTGTGGCTCCTGTGTGCTGGAACAAACAGTTGTAGCAATTTAGATGTCATTGCCCTGCAGTGATTTGCTGCGCTCCCTCTGCTAGTGGTTTCCTTCCTGCAGGAGAGTTTGTGTAAGAGAATGCAGCTACTCCATTTCACAGTCCAGCACCTTAGATCACTTTTAGATCAAACTAATCCATGTCCATGTGTTTCACGCAGGGGTGTATGTGGTGTTCTGTGAACTGTAGTATAAGGACAAAGTGTTGGAACAGCGAGGTCCACCTTAAAGCAGCTCCAGCCCATACCAAATCAGATGATGCCCATAGGCTCTGTGGTTGTAGAGAAACAGGATCACTACCATAGTATGGCACTTGGGAGGCACTAGTAGTACAGCTGTGCTGCTTCGGATACTTGGTACCCAGAGAAAGCACAACTTTGCATCGCAGTCAAATTATAGTCCTTCCTGCATGATATTCAAAGGATGCTTCCGGAAACAAACACTGAAGTGCATGGCTGACAGAATTCTGGCTCCCCAGGAGCTTGTTGAGTGAACAGTAATCTCAGCCCCCATCAAGTGTGTATTGTGTGGTCCCTTGGCTTCTCTTACCTGGCAGGATTTGAGATTCACAAGGATTCCATTTCTGCACCTTGTGAAAGCAGGATTCCTGCTGGTTTCAATACCTTACTCATTCATAAAAAGTGGACCTGGCAGGGAGATTTGAAGTATGGTGGGAAATGCATACATGTGTCTGTGATTAAAACAGGCTTTGTATTCTGGAAGTCATCCAGCCAGCAGGCTAGGTTCTGGTGAATTTTGTAATTCCCCTCCTACAGCTCTGCACTCCCCTTCCAACAGCATTCTGCTAACATGGTGCAATAGGCTGCATCCTCAACTAGTACAACTCAAAATATAGCAGCTGAATGAAGGTAGAGTTGTGCAGCATTGGTTTTCAAGCCTGGCACCTTTGACAATGCTTTCAAGAGAGAGAGTTTCATAATTCAAGTCAGTTTTTCAAGGCCCGGGTTGCTTACCCATGGGCTGTGTGTGGTCTACCAGGGTAATTAATCTGGCCAGCTTCCTGGGATAATTTGGAAGAGGTCTGTAGGCAAAAGAAGTGGTTCTTTAGCTGGGGTAGCCTGCTCCTAGCTATCTCCTTTCTGCTGTCTTTCCCACTTATCATGTTATCGTGTGTGAACAGTGTATTTGTTTGTGATGGGGGATGGAAGGCTGAAGCATGTGGCCCTGCATTTAATTAGTGTCAGGTAATAGCTGGACAAAACTGGACTTGCATTAGTCAGGAGACTTCTGATGTTCTTTTGACTACCTGTGAGCAATGGGGCTTAAACAAGGGTATGCATCAAATCTTTACTGCTCTTCCAGAACTGCAGGAAAACAGTGCAAATATAACTGGGGTAAATACATTTTATCTGCCAATGAGGAGCAGGAACTTTATGCAGATGAGTGCTATTTACCTGCACAGGATGTGTGTTTTCTCTAACGGCAACACATCTGCTCCTTAGACATGCAGAAACACCTTCCAGGTGTGGGCAGAATCCAAACCTGAGCCAGTGGTGTCTTCCCACTGTATCTCTGCTGATATTTCCCTAGGTGTGACAGTTTTCGAACCAAAGAATAGTTTTAGGTTATCTCCTTAACTTTCTAGACTCTCTAGACAACAAAGACTGTTACCTTTCTGCTTGGGAAAGGTGTTAAGCTACTCGGCTCTCAGAAGGCAGAAAGGTGAGCTGAGGTAGGAGCAGTATAGATGATGTATTCCTGTTGGAGTAGTGGGAGTCCAAGGAAAGAATCTTCCCTTTTTTTCTCTCCAGTTCTTGATATTGTCAAGTATTCAGTGCAGTTTCTTCCTGTGTGCAGATGGGAGCACAGGTTCTTTGATACCGCTGAGACTTCATGCTTCCCCAGGTATTGGTGTTCTGTCTTCTGCAAAGTCTGGAAAATAATAAACCCTTGAGTTGGACAAAACAAACTCCAGCAAAGAAATTGTGTCTGCTGTATCAATAGAGGGGGAATTGTGCAGCTAAGGAAGAGGTCACACTTAATCAGAGATCTGGTCTTAAATTACTTGTTTACTTGTTCCTAACTGTCATGAAGGTCTGCAAACTCTCTCTCTTTCTAAATCGCCTGAAGTGGAGGCTACAGCCAGCTTGTGTTCCTTGAAGACTGGATCACAAATCTGTAATGTTGGCTGGCATAACCCATCTGATTCCCCCCACCACACCCCATACCTGGATGAAATGATGCCTACTCCCTGTTTCAGACCAAGCCACCAGCTACCAGAGCCTTAGGGGACAGTTTGCAGTCGACATCTGCTCTGTTCTCTCTAGAGGCATATGGCTGTGATTCTAAAGCTGCCAGGTTCCTCTGGGCAGGTTCTGAGTGGTGCAGACCCCTTGCATGTGGATCCATACCATGTCCTAAACAAAGTCTCCCTCCCTGTGTGTAGAAGCAGCCTCTCCCACTTCCTCTGGATGCCCTCTCACCAGCTTGCCTACTGGTAGTTATGGACTGTTCAGCTCATGTAAATCTAGTTAATTACTTTTTCAGAATTAAAGTGGTTATAATTTGATCAACTTTCCTTTGCAAGTACATTAATACTTTACTTTTGATTGAGAGTCTTTGCAGAGGGGGGGTCTGCATTTAATGATTCAATTTTGAAAGCTAATTCAGGTTAATGTTCTTCAGCATGTGTTGTTCGTCCTGTCCTGTCCTGTATACTTCCTCAGGATTTTAATTCTTGCAATATGGGAAAAGCCTGAAATCATGAAGCTTAGCCTGGGATAGCAAAAGCAAAAAAGGCTTAAGAGAGTAGTGAGAAAATGGTTTTACTAACCCCATATTCACCTCCTGATATTGGATAAATTGCATGTCTGTGGACCCATCTGGCACTGCAGGAGAGTAATATCCTTTATGACAAAGACATTTTACTTAAGGTTTTCTTCCAGCTCTGGTCCAGAAAGGGGAAATTGATTTAGCCTGTGATGCTAGAAACAAAAATCAAGGAGTGTTGAGACAGAGGGCAAGCTGCACTGTGACACGTTCTGTGCATTCAGACTAGGAACAGGATCCTTTCCCTATTGCAGTGATCTCCTCTTCACATCTGTTGCTCCCTTCTTACTTGAACACATGCAAAGTCACATGTGCTGTGCTGACAGCACTGCAGTTGTTCTCCTAGAATCAAAGGACTCCTCATATGAGCTCCTCTGCTCTTGCTGTAAATGCCAGTGCACATGGGACAAAGCTCTAGACTCATTTCATCCCAAGAGGAAGCCTTTGGAAGAAAAAGGTTTTTGCTGGGAGTGTTTGGTAACAGTATCCTAAGGGGAAATAATTTTTTCTTCTGTTGATGCCAGTCTGACTTGCTTTTGTAGCTGGCAGCAGTTTCTATAAAACTGGTATTTCTGAGTGAAAAGACAAGGACCTTTGTGAAGTTTGTTTTAGACCCTTTGCATCACATGGGGAAGTGGGACACAGTAACTAGGTTGTGCCTGTTGTATATCTGATGTGTAAAATGATAACAGCTTGTTCATAAAGTGCCAGAGGCTGTAGTCCTTTCCTAAGTAGAAGGTTAGGACTTAAAAATACTAGGTTTTGAGGTTGCACTTAGTGGTTTTTCCTTTGAGAGACACCCTCGTGCTACAGCATTCGTGAATACTGAGTAGCTCCCTGGCCAACAACTTCTCTTTTCCTCTGATTTCGGGGGTTGGAAGCTCCCTGTGGAGCAGGAGGGCTGCACAGCCAATGATCATGTCTGGACCGAACTTGTAGTTGGAGGGTCTTGTTTTAATTTCTTTTTGCTCATTTGGGCTTATGTAGCTCACGTGATTTCTTCTCTCCAGTGACCAACAGCCACAGTGTTCATGACAGTAGTGTATCAGCCATTCTTTCTGGGGAGTAGTAGGCCTGCCAAAGGTAGTCCAAAACTCTGACAGAAACATGTTTTCCTGGCGTAAGTGGTTCATATGAATCAAAATGTCTTGTCAAATTAGGGACATTGATTAGGGACATTGTTTTGGAAGAAAATTAGAAAAAATTCTGGTGATGTCATTCTCATTTCACCTTTCGGGAATTGAAAGTTACTCTCTCTCTCAAATTTTTCTTCTAAATTGGAAGCAGCTTTTCATTCTAAAGCTTTTTTGTGCTTGTACAACATATAACTGAAGTGAGAAACAGACATTTAGATTGGGTTGTAATAATTTTACGGGAAACTGTTTCATAAATTTCCATTTAAGTTTGGCAGAAAGCCGAAGGCTTGAAAGCTCAGAACCTTTCATGAAATCAAACCTCTGATCTTCACACAGCTTTCATGCTTGTCCCTGCAGTGGCTTCCACCTAGATTATTGCAGTATACTGCAGCGAGGAATGCACATGCAGATCAGCAAAAGCTTCAGCCTAGTGTGAGGTGTCTGCTCCTCTCCATATGAACACCTGTGTTTTCACTTTTGTGATGCTGAAGTTTGGCAGTGACAATTAGCTGATAATGTGATCCTGTTGCTTGCTGATGACTCTGTCAAAATTATTGACTGTCATGCTTGGAGCATGAATGAAGAATTTAGTGATTATTCTGAGCAATTGTATGAAATGAAGTTTGAGAAATCCCAAATCTCTACGATATAGTCTCATTCAAATAATCTGTCAGTGCAGTGCTACAGGTGCACCACAGGAGAACTCATCTAAAAGAGGAACTGAAGTTGACTTTCTGTACTATTGAAGTCTGAAATTTTGTCTCTTGAAGCTCGGACTTAGCTTGTGGAAATTGTTTCACATGGTATGCAAGTGGAACTCGTTCCATGACTATTATGGGAGCTACATTGATGGGTAACTTTTAATACTCATATTTCTCTCTTCTTATCTGAAGAAGAAATCTCACATTTTTTTCTTCACGTATTGTAACTTCTCCCAGAGCTTTGAGGGAACCAAATACACACAAAATGTAATTACACAGGGGTAATTCTTCATGCCTGCTGTCACAAATACTCCCCTGAAAAATCATAATAGGAAGAATGAAGATTGGTGCATTCATTAGGAGAAGCAACTTGCTAGCACCAAAACATGATGTGGAACCTCCTTCTTCCTGAGGCTGCTAGTTCACATGCAATTGCACATTTATACTCTCTGAGGGATTGAAAAAAAGACTCGTGAAATGCCAGGATGCCCATTATGAAGCTATCAGGCTGGAAAGCTGCCATTTATTAGATTAATGAGAGTCTGGCCAATTTTTCAAAACATACTATATAAAAAGAACAATGCTTAGTGTTTTATGTTTTTAAGGTGCTTTCAGCCATTCATGAAATCATCCTCAGAGATACAGAAGATATTCTTAAGCAGAATTTGGAAAGCATTCAATTCAGGATTTATTTAGTCATTGTAGAAGCCAGTGAGACTCTGGTTCTCAAACATTATTAACATTCTTTCTTTCTCTTTGCCTCTACTGTCATCTTTATTTGAGACTTGTAAACACAGTGGGAGATATCCAACTGACCCACTGCTGCAGAGGCACTAGGAGAAGGTGGCAGGGCAGACCTTGCTGTGGTTGGTAGGACTGGCCGGGAGAGAAGGTGCCCTGCAGAATAGGGATGTTACATGCTCGTGCTGAGCGTTGCTCCTCATTCAGCTTGACCCGATCCCCCGTCTCTGGGGGGTCTGGAGTGGCCTCCCAGGCTTGCCTGAGCCAAAAGTACTCTGCTGTTGCTCTTGCTTTAGACTCACTCACTTTCTTAATTTTCCAGTTTTTCTTCCACCTAGGACTAAGGAGCAGGGGCAGGTGGCGGGACAGGCAGCTACTCTGTCACATGAGGTCAGGAGGGACTTAGAGTGCCACCAAACCAGGAGGTACATGGGTAGAAAAAGCAGTAATGGGGCTTGAGGTGGTGCCTTCCGCTCTAGATGTTCCCTGTACTTTCTGCTGCCTTTCGCCTTTTTGGCTACTTCATCTCCTGGCTTAGCTCTGCTGCCTCCTTCCAGATACAGCCTAGGTCTGCTGCTGCTGTTGTTTCAGCATAATGATTTGTGCTGAGAACAAAAACTGCGTGTGAACTGTGCTTTGTCCGTAGGTGTACGAGTGCAGGAGTGTCCAGCAGGGAGCAGAGCTGTAGAGACGGGCTGACCTTCCCTTGCACCTTCCCTGCAGCACACAGGGCAATGAGAAATAACCCAACTACATCAAATGGCGTCCAGTACAAAACATGCTTTGCTTTAACAATTGCCCTTATTTTGGCGTTAATGGATTAGGAGAAAAACTGTCAGGATATTGGAATAGGAGGTTAAAGACCTGAAAAGTGGAAAATGATGCTTCAGGTGACAATGAGAAAAGGCATTCAGAGCCTTAACAAAACTTTTAGGCTGGTTGGTGAGTTGCTTCATTCTTTGTATTCTTTTCAGCTTATAAAATGAATCAGAGATTAAAGATTATCACATTCCTTTCTCACAGTTTTAGCCATTTAATATAAACACTTTACAGATGAATCAGGAGTGTTGCTTTGCCTAAGAAAGTTGGCAACATGAGAAGTTTTTATGAAATTTTCCTTACAAGTTTAGAATAGCAATAAGCATGCAGTATTTCATCCTGGTTTAATGGTCTGGATGTGGCTGCCTGGACATACAATGCCCTGGGAAAATCTCACACTGCTAAATGTGTTTTCATTCTATATCAGACCCTTCTTCTCTCCAGCCCTCTCCCCCCAGTTCTAAGGCTTTTCATTGAATGGAAAGGTAATTTTTGAGACATTCAGTATTTTTATTTTACTAATGTAAAATCATAAATATAATCTTACAGTTTTGGTACAACTGAAAATCAAATCACTAGAACAAAATAACGTAAATTTTCTTGCTTCAGTACTCGTCAATGGAGTTCAGCAATTGAACTATTCTTGCAAAATGTTTGGACACTTGATAAAACTACATTTCCCACAGACAATGTAGTTCTGGCTCACTTTGGCTTTCTAAGACTAGTGCTAGCCAGCAGCAATCCTATTGACTTTACCTAAGATCTGGGGTACCGTTTAAAGCAAAAGCTTCAGTGTGTTTGCATGTTTGTGCATTTCTGAGAATGATGCTTTATATAACTTCAGGGACCTTATCAGCAAGAAGGAATAGAGAAACAGAAGCAAATTTGGGCTGCTGACTGGAGTGCTATACAAAACAATGATAACAACAAAATTACATATTGATAGCATTGGCAAGTGTGATTTTTTTTTTTTTAATTATTTTATTCTTCTAGTAGCCAAAATTCATGGGTTTATGCATTATGATGGTTGAAACCAGTTATTAAATTGGCACTCTGAGTGATAAGGAGAAAGAAGATTGATCTGTAATAGCAAAAATGAGCAGTCTTGGATCTTAGCTGGTGGTAGTATTTTTTATCCCTAGTGTAGGTTACAGATTCTGGTCCATTCATTCTGTAAGCTTATTTTTTATTGCTAGCATATGTTTATGCCTTCTTTTTCTTTTAATTTGAAGACTTAGAGCAGTATTTTTACTGTCTATAAATGAGCGTTTCTTTCAAATACGCCCTGATGTAAAATGCTGAGAGGGTTAGCTTTGGCTTTTTTCTTTACCTACTGTATACTTTTTCTGACATGTTAGATTAACTTTCAGCCGCCGGCCAATCTGTCAAAGAAACAGGGAATGTCTCCTGCTATGACAGATTTGCCAGAGGCTGAGGTTTGAAACAAGCTGGGTATTGCTTCTTACACAAAAGTAATTTCTCCCTACTGAAGAGAGCTATCACTGAATCAGATGAACAGAAGCCTCTGACTTGCATTACTAGGTTCTGATCAGAAAATCTGCAACAGGCATTTTTTTTAATAAACTTACATGCCACAAAGGAGCTTTGGCAGTATAACTGTGGGAGAACTTTCAGCAATATAAGGTCAAAATAATTTCCTCAAGGATATCAGGAATCCAATATATATTTAAAAAACTTTCCTTGGTTGACTTCAGTATTGTTATCATGTCGGATGAATATAGTGCTGCAAAGATAGACCCATAGGTCAGACTTCAACACACAGGCAGGACCTGCACTATCATCCTAGCATCTGCTCCAAAAATAACCACCCCACTCCTTAAAACTGACTCAATTTACTGTATGAGCTGAATGAAATTGTGCCCTCCACACCCCAGTTGTTCTGCCTTGGCTGTAGTGCTGAGGGGCTAGAAGACTCTGTGCATCCTGAGCTTCCCTTTGCAGCACAGCCTCTTCCAAGGGCATATCAGTAGCCAGCTCTCAGAGCAAGTCCAACTGTGTAACAAAGCCTGGGATCTTTGCAGAAGTGGCTAAACAGGAATATCTATTACAGGCGTCCCCTAAGAAGCAATCTAGACAATCGCACAACCGCTACAGTGCTGCTGGGCAGCTCGTGGTGTGAAATGAAGTCACAGTGCGTTCAGCTGGGGCTCCTTTTGTGGCGGACTGCTGTTTTCTCTCTTCAGGACTGGCTGGCAGAGGGTGTGTGAATTGCACAGGGAGCATTATGAGAGAAAAGGGGGAGGATTAGGCCGGGAGCCCTTGCTGACTCTTTTGCCTTCCGTGACAGGAGTGTTCGACTCTCCAAGCAGTGCACGGTATAGACTGGAGAAGTGGCATCAGTCTTTTGTTTTACCAGACTTTGGTACCCCTTACATGCAAGCCATACTCTAGGATAGTATAAGAAGAATATTTTATTGAGCTTGATGAAGGAATTAATAGGTATCCTCCTCAGGCATGTGTCATAAAAAAGAGCTGACATAGACACATGTAATGGACCCCTTCTGGCACTGGAATAACTGAACCTATGCCCATTTCCACAGACTAATTTAGGTCAGTACAGCTGTATTAGGTTATGCCAGCCAAGGATCTGGCCCAATTAAATTGGAATGACAAACCATGCTGATTTTAAGACTTTCTCCAGAAATGCATGTCTCTGCTGTATTACCTACAGATCACAAAGTTCATTAAGCGGCTGGTTATAATTTAAATTCCCCTTTATAAAGTGGAATCCCTATTTTCATTTTACTTAAAAATATATATATCTATTTGTAAATGTTGTGAACAGTAAATAGATGATGATACTAATTTATATTATCATAGCTCTCAGATGTTCCAGTTTCCCTTTACAGCTGCATGAAAACACAACGTAATTCAAAGGGATGTGGGGAGGTAGGAAGTACAGCACAATACTATTTCTTTACTAAAGTCCTTGCTGCCAGGTGGAGTCCCTGGGTGTGTTTTAAGAAGAAAACACTGTTCATCTTTTGACATGTGGTGGGCTTCTGAGGAATAAGAAAGCCCAGAAGCTTGCAGGTTTAAAAGTTCTAGGAACACCAAGAAAAGGTTTCACATCTACTTGAAGTTGCAGAGAATGAAGTGTCAATGTGGGCTAGGGATCTCCTTCTGCTGGCTCCCCACGTGGGCCCCTGCAGTGTGACTGGATGTCATAGAAAAGGTGCAGGAAAAGAGGATATCTCTTGCTTTTTCATTTTGAGGTGACCAAAACATAAGCAACAGAAATAAGCAAGAGAGTGTTTTCACCCTGAAAGCTGGGTTCAGCTTTGGTATCTTGTGGTATTGCTGGTGATGTAAAAATACAGTGAATTGCAGGACAAAAAAACCCAAACCCAAAACGGGAGAGGGAACACAGAATTTTTTTCAACCTACAGGAAACAGCTGCTGGAAGATCATAGCAAGACACTTTATTTGACAGAATCATATAGGACTGTTTCATTTTGAAAGTGTGCAGGGCTTTAGTGACAATTGTATAGGAATGTGTTTGTAAAAGAGATGTCATAGGAAATGTGTGGCAGCTTGTTTTAAGTATATGCCACCAGATACTGAGGGATAGGCATTTCACTCTGAAATGGCTTTGAAGGCAGATGACTTTGGGCACAGAGGGCCCCTAAAAAGGCTTAGAAGGTACAGGATTTGACCTTTGCTTTTAAAATTTTTTTTTTACAGCTATTTTGCAAGTCCTGAGAAAGAAAACTGAATTTTAAAGCATATTCAGGACAATTTTATTTTAATATTAAAAAATAATAAAAAAAATCTGTAAGCATATAAACAGTGAGGATCTGCTGCAGAATCTCTCAGAAAGGATGCTGAAGTTGAGTTTGACAGAACTAGGAGAGTTTTTCGTTCAAGTAACACTAATATTTTACACTTATTGGAATGTGTTCAATTCTGCTTTGGTGTAAGTTACTTCAGATTAGGGGAAAAGTGATCAAACTTCATGGATAATGAGATTAGAGAAGAGCTTTTCCAGCTACAAACAGCCCACTCTGATCCAGCAGTAAAGTTACTTTAGACTAGGACCCAAAGGAGAAAATAAATAAAGTCTTTCTGGGTTGCAGTTTTGCTTGGGATTTCTAGTGTCATAGCAGTCATTTGCATCCTAGCCATACTATCAGTTTGGAAAAGAGAGAGTTTTAGAGTAGTTCACTGGATTGGGTTGATGGAGGGATTAATGTCTAACCCTCCTTTAACTCAGCTCAGGCAATGCCTAATTCTGTTTTGTGGACCTCAGATCAGGTCCTACAAATTCTAGATATATTTGTTTTGTGGGCACAGGGTGGCAGGTTACAGGTGCTATTTTTTGCTGGAGGTGGTAAAAGTCAGTGTTAAAATGCTTTAATTTGAATCTTAATGCTACATGCTCCAAACGCCGTGGAGTATCTAAGGAGGAGGAAAAGGGAGACACAAAGGAAACAGTTATCATAGAAATTTGTTTTCTGAAAATAGATGTTAAAGCACATTTAGCATCTGTGCAGTAGACTCGTAGAGGATTGCAGCATGTGTCGAGAAGGACCAGGAAATCTGAGGCTCACAAGTCATCGTGATGGCTCCCTTGAGTTTAAAAAGTTAAGTCAAACAGTAGGAAGATGACTGAAAGGAGACAGCTACCTGTTCTGATAGGGACTACAGAGAGCAGGCAAGGCTGAGTTGCAGGGGTGTTGTGAAAGCTCTAAGAGGGCAGAATAACTCTTGTTTTACACTGGGAAGGTCAAAAGAGAGGAATAGGCAAAAGATGGTCAAAAAAGGGAAAAATGCATGTTGAGAATGCAATGAGGGAAAAAAAAGCGCCCTAAATAAATGAGGGAGACAGCAAAGAATGGTGTAAATGGAGTTTGGCTTCAGTTATTTTTGTTCCCTTTCCTGAAGCTGGAACACAGATGAGAAAGCTCCTCACCTGCCTAGGAGGGGCTAAGAAATTGTAAACCAGCCAGGGTCTTGGTCTGGGCCCCTGAAAGGAAAGGAAAGGAAAGGAAAAGTGTGCACTGTAAGATTCTTCAAGTGAGGTGCTCCATGCTGGAAGTGAACAGCAGAAAGGTTAATGTGGCCCTTTCATAAAGAAGATGTGTGTAGAATAGTAATTTGCTGTGGAACAAATTAGCTGCAAAAGGCAGGACAGGGGAGAGGCTGAGCCCTGGGCTCTAACACAAGTTGAGGGAGGTGCCTCTAAAGAGCCAGCTGTCAACTTGCAATTCAGAGGTCCCTCAGCGCAAAGCACCTTTTTGCTCCTTGCTGGGCTGATCTATACCAGCCTGGTTTCCAGGGTGCAGGTGTGGAATAGATGTCTAAAGGGGCTACTGTAGCCATTAGGTTTACCAAAAGAGAGGAAAACTCACTCTTTCTTCCTACAGGAGAGCTGGCAGAAGATTTCACATTTGACCTGGGGTGGCACAGCAGTGCCTTAATGCAGCTAAAATTTTTAGCCCACTGCCAGTATATATGTGCCTGCAGTCAGAGCTGAGCAGTACAAGCCATCTTGCTGACAAACACACCAACCTGGAAATTGTACCATATGTCATAGCTTCTTATTATTAAAAAAAACAGCAGAGAGCTGGGAGGAGAAATAAGAACAAAACTACCTGAATTAAATGTGCAGATTAAATCCTTGATGCAAAATGCATACTGTGAAAATGTCTCCAGCCTTGCAAAACTGCGAACTTGATAGGTCTCACACCCCTCCTTGTTTGTATTGCCCCAATTCTCTGCAGTTTTAGTAACTGCATGAAGAAGAGCGTTCATAGTTACCTTCATGGTTATGCTGCCATCAGAACAGGAGAGATGCAGCTAGCCATTGATACTGTGAGTCTACCACGTTCATCCTGCTGCAGATTATCGACAAATGGCCTTTTAATATTTTTATACATTTAGTCACCATCAGAATTAATCATCAGATAAGTTATACTGACATGGTGTACTCTAAACTCTTTGTTGTGACTTCTACTTTACAAATGAATAATTGCTTCTGGCAAATATTGATTGCTGTTGGTTGAACAGGGCACCTGATGTCTGCTTGTGGACTGGAAGGCACCTTATTCATCTGCAGACATTCAGTGTGGCTGCACCACTTAGGCGCAGATTCTAGCACACAGTAGTGGTGCCATCGTGATTTTTATTCTTCTGAATGTATCTAGGACCACAGCCTTATCTCTTCAAACAGGCTAAGTGGACAAGATTGTAAACCCCAATAAACAGATGTTGATGGTGGGGGCTTTTGTGCTTGTTCTGCCTGCTGCTCTCACTGGTATGCTGTGGAATGTTAGGAGACTAAATTACACTTTTGAAAAATAAATGAACAAAGTAAATGATGTGCTGTGATACCCTTGACTGGGCTCTTTAATAGCGTTTGTTTGCTTACTTGTTAATTTGCAAGGTCTGGTAATTTGTGATCGGCCTCCCAGTCGTTAGCGTGAATTAGTGCGGTTCTATTATATCAGAGGGACAAGAAAGTCAATAAGAAAGAGAGAAGCATCCCACGCTACTGAAGCTGTAGGAAAAT
Organism: Buteo buteo; assembly: GCF_964188355.1. Classification (NCBI taxonomy): domain Eukaryota; kingdom Metazoa; phylum Chordata; class Aves; order Accipitriformes; family Accipitridae; genus Buteo; species Buteo buteo. The sequence goes on from NC_134183.1 coordinate 27,589,048, forward strand.
GGCTTGAATGTCTTTGCACTGTTTAGTGTGGTACTTATCACAAAACTATTTCATATTAGTTTAGTTCTTAGTTCATTCCCTTGCATGTAAATAACTGTCCAAAAAAGAAGTCTCTCCTAGTCTTTAGTGAAGGTGATCTCTTCTTATTGTTTGTTTGAATACCTCCATTGTGGGCCTTTTATCATTTTTATGATGGTGTAAGAAATGTCATCTATGTAGCATCTGTACAAGGTTTGCTGAAAATTAAGCTGGTTTAGAGCATTATATTTCAAATCTGTCATAGTGATTTCAGTGGTGATGTTCTTTCATTTTAACAAAATTATTCTGAGGTTTTTATGTGTTCAGTTTTTTTTTGTTTTTTGAGAGAGGAGAGGGGGGAATGCTATCTCCTGACAAAGTCCTTAAAACATCCAGTTTGAAACTCAGTAAAGTTATTGTCTTACAAAACTTATCTGGCTTTTTAAAAACTCTAGTGGACAACACTTCATGTGGCCCATCATCAAGCCATTCCTATCTGACACTTTGCACAAAAGGATGATCTCTCAGTCATAAACGTAGTGATGAGAGCTCTCAGAAATGTCTTTTCTAGCATTTCCCAGTTTTTCTTGGACATTCTGGAAAGGTCATTTGTTATCATAACCTTAAAAGGAAAGTGTTGTTTAAAAGCAAGACATTAAGTAATAATTCTTTATGATATTTAACCAGTTTACAAAATAGAGATCTCAAAGTTTCAATCCATGAATGCATACTGAATAAACTAGACACAGCCACGTATGTTAAGAAGTCAGTCCTCTATTGCTGGAAGTCAAGAGAAAAGTTGCTGTTTTCTCTCTCAAGAACAAAAGTAATTTATGGGGTGATTCTCTGGACTGTATTCTGTAAGAAAAGAGAAGGAATAGAATAATGCATCTGAAGAACAGGACCAGTAAAATTAGATGTTGTCCTTGTCTTGGAATTATTGCTGCCAATGAAACTGTATTTGTTAGTGCAATTTTTTTTTGCTGCTCAGAGCCCTCTAATTGCAGGTTTTGCTTCTGAGGCAAGTGACAGACAAGGTTATCCAGTGTTTGCAGTTGATTCCCCTTTCCATCTGTCACTCGATCCTCTGTTCCTATAGATGCCAGATGAATATTTCTTCCTCATTTTCTAGCTCCTTTTCTTCTGTAATATGCTGATGCATAGTTTCATATTTAAAATTCCTAATATAACATAAAGCAGCTTGAATACAGAACACACTTTATTGAGGGGCAACTTTATTTTCCTTTATTGTTCAGCTGACTAAGGAAGAAAACAGTAAGGTGAATTTCTCCAGGGACACATTGGGATTAGCTGGAGATTCAGGCAAGTTCCTTCCCTTCCCCTCTAAGGTTGGTTGCGGGCTGGTTTACACAAGTTTTACTGGCCTGATTTTTGTTTTTTACAGTTTAAGGTTCCCCTTTATTCATGGTTCGTGGACAGAGTTAGAATCAGTTATACTGATACAGTAATTTTGTGCCAGTTTAAAACTGTGAACACCTGGGAATGGAAGGGGATGAGTTGTAATCTACTGTTAAAATTGCACTGGAAAATGTTTTAGTTTTAGTGAGAGTGATCTGATATACTTAGCTGAGAGATTTTTCTGTTTCTGAATGAGGTAGACGGTTTCATTGCTGCCATATGTCTTAGCCTCTTCTTATCTTAGCTTTATTATACAACCTCCATTATCACAGAATCTAAATGATGCACACTTACTAATGGGCTGTTTTTACCATTTGTCTGTGAGGCCACTATAAAGATGGAAAACAGGATCACTTGACTAGTTAAGGGCCAAGTTTGGATCACCTAATAGCTGTGTCTAGTTTAGGTATGCCAGTTAATACTGAATTTAAATGCAGGAAAGCAGTTGGTGATTGAAACTGCCAGACCTAGACTGTCTGCAGGCAAGTAACAAACTGGGGAGCCAAGGTCTGGTGGTCACAGGTAGAAGGTTGCTTTGACTTCTCAAAGCTTTCTGTAGTTACACTTCAGTAAGAAACCCTCAGTCCGAGCCACCTGATCTCTTGATGGAGCAGAGGCTTGAACCTGAGCACACATCTGTGAATGCCAGAACATCCATCTTGTCTGGTAAGGACCCTTCATGTCTAGCTTTGTTTTGTAATAACAAACAGGAGGATGGGGTTGTCTGGTTACATTGCCTTTACAAGGTGCAGGGTATTTCTTGTTGTAGTGACATGCATTCATTATGTTTTGGTTTTCCATATCATGACCGAAACTTCATGCTGAGGTTTTTCTCTGGGTGTCCCCAAAACTGCAGGTTGATCTATTAGGATTACAAAGAATTGCCAATTTTATTAATTTATTTTTTTATTATAGAAAAAATAATCAATGTGGCCCATGCTAGTCAGAGGAGATGTTTCACAACAGCCTGCCAGAAATGACCAGGCTTTCACTAAGCTTAAGAGGAAAAGACTGGATTACAGTGGATGTCACAGAGCTTTTGATTCCTCACTGCTAAGGCAATCAAGGCAGTCCAGGGCACTGGGGAACAGAAATGCTCAGTGAATGCAGATTTCTGAATTAAACTGTTTTACATATGACTTCAAGAAGAAGATGGGTGAAAATTCACCTTCACAATGGCAGTCTGATGTAGAATGAGGCATGCTGAAATGCTAGACTGTGTGTTTGCAGCCTGTCTTTGGAGAATCATCTTTTTGTGCTTTTTTGGGGGGAGGTCAAGTGGGTGGAAGGGATGAGAAGCATTGTTAGATTCAATCAGCTCTTAACCTAACTAAGCTGGAAAAGTATATATATAGGGGGGTGTGTGTGTGTGAATGTATATATAAAACATATGCATGCATATAATTGTTGTTCCACTCCTGTTTGTAGACATCATAGTGCTTCCTGCTGTACCACTTCAACGTAACTACTATGTTGTTTACCCAAGTACATATATTATCAGTTTTATTCTTCTCCTTGTGTGACTTCTCTGTAAACCTTTCTAGTCTGGATGTCTGTTGCTTTTTTCCATCAGTCTACACCCATCCTGGTACTTTCTTTGTCCTTTAAAAAAATATGTTGGAAACCATTTCATTAAACTGTAATCCTGTCCAGTCTGTAAATGCCATGTCTGTTCTTCTAATGTCCTGGTATCTCACAGATTGTTCTGAACAGGCTTAGTACACAGCATATCTGCTGCTGTTTAGTGTGTTCAGGGCACAGTGCTGCTTTGACTGCACCACAGCCAGGCTTGGAAGAGTTTTCTCTATTCAGACCAAATATATTAACATTTGAAAAATTATTCTGCACGACTCACCTAAAAAGATGAGAGAAAAACCCATCATTAGTGAAATAGTGTGAAACTCCTGTGCAACATCTGTGCCAACTTTTGGTTTCTTCTTAGTTTAACTCTGATTTGCCAGCCATTGTAGGTATGTTGTTTGGCTAATGCCTGAGGCAAGGTTTGATGGTGTGGGGAGGATTAGGGGAATATATGCTTCCCTGTTCTGTGTCTTGAAAAGGTAGCATCTCTCCTGCAGGGTTCTTCAGGCAACATTTGTGCAAGCAAAGCTACTTTTGTTTTTTTATGACTTTATTTTTAATTCAAAGGTGAACTGCAGTAATGGCTTTAGCAGAGAGTTTCTCTTTTTTTCCAAAATATATACCTACGCTTTTTTTCAAACTCTACATTATACCTGGTAGTTTTGTTGAGTGATATTTTAACTATTCAAAAGCTATTTTTACTATTCAAGTATTGTGATACTGACTTATGTGATATGTTATGCCAGTCTTATCACCTGTAGTCACAAATGTAATGCACTTCTCAAATTTGTCTCGTAGTGGCCTTGCTCCCAAGGGTATTCCAAGTTCTAGTTAATATTTGCAGAATACTTCCAGGTTCTGAATTTCAGGATGGCAATGTAAATACCTCCTGAACAGGATGTCTGTGACCTTTAACTCCCTGGACCATTTTAGAAAGATTTGAGAAGACTCTTCAGAGCTTGTGAATCCATGTATATATTAAACCATGCAGACTGAAGAAGCTGTTGTGAAGGAACAAAACTAAAACTTTGTTCCCCAGCCAAGGACAGTTTAACGTTCATATTAGCACGTTTTGGACGATGGATAGCTTGATGTCTGAGGTCATATATTTTTTAAAGTAGCCATAGTGTGTCACATTTCTTTTTGATCTGTGCTTAAATTTTCATTTTCTTTTATATGTTGCTGGCTGAGGGCCACTAGTTTTCTATCATGAGAAATGGTTGCTGAATCAGATTTGCTATTTTTCCCCAGCTCTGAAGAGATGTGCATTATCAAAGCAGGTGTTTTGTTTAGAATAAGAGAGGAGATGGTTCTGTAGGGAATACACTTAGCAAAGCAATGCCATAAATAGGTCTTGCATCAGTGTTTGCTGTAATGTCTTGATGTGTCATCATGAATTATATATTATTTCAGATTTATCATTTCTTCCACTGATAAGGGACATTGCTTCTTTGAGTGAGTTTTCTTCATGGCTTAAAAGATTTACTGATACATTGAAATTTCCTGTATTGGAGATTCAGATGAACTTTGGAAACTTGAGATAAGAACTATAAATCTACTATAAAATAGGAAGTCATTTCTCAAAGTGTGTATTTATTGACAGAGTTTGTACTAGCTTATTCTTCTGCTTCTCATTTGTGTCCATCAGAAGAGGTTTTCTTTTCAACAGTATGAACAAAAAGTGAAAAATATAATGTGGGTTGTACAATATATAGGTAATTTGTCAAGAAAGTAGTAGTCTTCACCAAAGCATCACCAGGTGTTGCCTCAAAGGGGTAATTGCGAAAAGGGTATTCTCCTGTAAGACTCTCGAGTACTGCTCTCAGGTTTTGTTCTTTTGAAATGCTATGCAATTGGGGGTGTTTTTAAATACCTGTCTAGATGTAAGCCCTTATTTTGGAGTCTTTACACTAATGTTCTTAAAAACTCCAGGCTAGAGAGCTTCATTTAATTTAAGTTCTTTATGCAAAGTTGGCTTCACTTAGGCACATTTGAAAATAAGATCACTTAGTGGGTGGCATTAAGGGCAGCAGCCAGAGAAGCCACTATAGAGCTTTCATCAAAAAACGCCAACTCTACCTTTTAGATGGAAGGAGACGTAGAATATCCTTCATCTAACCTGCCAAGACCTAATCTCTAAGATCTAGCCAAGATCTAACTTGCATGGGAGAGCAACAGGGACAGTATTAGACCATGCAATGTGCCACTGGATCCCCAACAGGAAAATTGTACCTGAGGATATACACATATAAGCAAGACGCTAAACTCCAGACCATGAGCAGATTCATGCAAGGACATTCTGAAAGTTGTGTAAAGTCATTTTTCTTTCCTGGCATTAGTAGGATTTTAATCAGTGTAAAGCTACTGGTAATGATATACCTGAACTTGATTTTTGAAATTGTTGTGGTGTAACCCCAGCCAGCAACTAAGCACCCTGCAGCCACTCACTCACTTCCCTCCCACCCAGTGCGATGGGGGAGAGAATCAGAAAAAAAGTAAAACTTGTGGGTTGAGATAAGAACAGTTTAATAGAACAGAAAGGAAGAAACTAATAATGATAATAATAACACTAATAAAATGACAATAATAATTATAAAAGAATTGGAATATACAAAACAAGTGATGCACAATGCAATTGCTCACCACCTGTTGACCGATGCCCAGTTAGTCCTGGAGCGGCCATCCCCCCAGCCCCACTCCCCCCAGTTTATATACGAGACATGACATCACATGGTATGGAATACCCTGTTGGCCAGTTTGGGTCAGCTGCCCTGGCTGTGTCCCCTCCCAACTTCTTGTGCCCCTCCAGCCTTCTTGCTGGCTGGGCATAAGAAGCTGAAAAATCCTTGACTTTAGACTAAACACTACTTAGCAACAACTGAAAACATCAATTTGTTATCAACATTCTTCCCTACTGAACCCAAAACATAGCACTATACCAGCTACTAGGAAGAAAGTTAACTCTATCCCAGCTGAAACCAGGGCATAAATGTTAAACTTTTAAAAAATGTTTAATGAAGGTTGGGCTGTGGAAATGAATGAGTGAAGAACATCTCATTTCTAGCAGCTGTTTTTCTCTGATCCCAATTGAGATGCATTTTTTTGCTGCCTTCTAGCTCCTTTTATTTTGTAAAATATTGACACAGAAATTGATATTGAAATTTTGTAATAGAATTTCATAACAAGCAGCTTACATACAGAATCTGTCTTCTGTTCAGGTCTGCTTTCATCCCATTTTATGGTTCAACTGAGTTAAAGATAAGACTCAGATGACTTCCCCTGGGGACCTATTAGATCCAACTGGAGACTTCTCAGTATCACTTCCCTGCCTTTTACCCAAGGGCAGATTAGGGGCTGTTTTACCCCATTTTACTGATATAGCTATGATAACCCTGCCAAGGTGCTTTGTATTGCTGTGACTTCATCTGCTGTGTTAGTTCTGGCCACTGAAAAATGTGGCAATGTGTTTTAACTTTGTTCATATTGCCGAAAAGAAAGCTCTTTCAGACAATATAAGCCTCAAGACACAATGCCAGTATTAAAGCAGTAAGTCTCCCTCTTTATGCCACACCCTCTCCCCCAAGCACTCAATCATCTGTCAGCTGACATGGGCATTATGGCCAAATCTATTGAAACTCAGAGTCACATTGCAAAATGCACATACCGAACAGAGAGTTTCCCCATTACAGTTGTGGGGTAATTCAGATAAGTCATCTTTGATCCAGTGGTACAGTGGGGGTACGAGTAGAAACATGTTGTGTGTGAGTGGCAAGGAATGCTCAAATTTAGCAGCTGATAGTATGAAGAAAAGGAATGTAGGAATACTTCCCCCACCCCCCAGCTCCATCCAGAGCTTAAAATCCAAACCTTTCAGATTCGGCTATTTATCTGTGAGATTTTTAAGGACAATCGGTACTGATTAAATATTGAAGCAATCTAAATCAAGATAGCATCACTTCCTATGCTTTCTAGTTACTAAAGACCTTGCTTTTCAGCAGCAGCAGGTTCCTTGGCATCTGTGCAAACTGTCCAAGGTAAGCACCAGTAGCTCTAAGCTGCTGCTGTTTAGCTTGGGTGCAGCCTCGCTGGATGCATCTTGATAATTTTCAGAGCCAAGCTAGCTCCTGCCTGGCCAGTTTGACACATGTGCATCTGTGCATCTCCCCACAGATGCAAGGTTAATGCTGTGCGTTGGTGTGTGTTGTGGGCTGTTGCAGTGCTTGTGAAGTCCAGGGCTGTCTCTGCATGTAGATCTCCCCCAACTACAGAAGCCTCTTACTTCCATAAAGTTTATGGTTGGATTGGATTTTGCTTCTCAAAATAAATTCACTCTGCTGAGATTTCCTTACTGCACTTCTAAAGTTTGTACGAATGGAGGTTTTCTGATTTTAAGTGTCAGTCTTGTACTTCAGAAGGTGCCAAACTGTAAGGGGGAGACTGAATCTTGGACAGTCATGATCAAGCATTCAGTTTGCTGCTCAGCTGGGGATGAGTGGTAAACTTTTAGTGATGGGACATCACTACATGGAAAAATGCTGATGCCATCTTTTAGTACAATAACGACACTTAGATGGTCCTATGTTATTAAATGGTACTAAATGATAGACAGAATAAAGAAGTTTTGATATTTTAGTGTCTCTTACTGAACTTACAAAGCAGGAATTGTTAAGCTCTTTGGAGCTTTAGATCACACACTGACTGGCTGCTGGGATCAAGAGGAATTGATTTTTGGCTACACTAGGTGCCATAAGAAGAAAACAAGGATGTTTTCTTTCTACAATTGGTTATAAAGGATGAAAGCACTCAGTGATGTACAGCAATGAATTGGACCAGTGATGAATTCTTATGTCTGTCTGAATATGTGGTGTGTGTAGAAATGGGAGCAGAAGAAAATCTCTTTCTTAGGGGGAGTCGGGAGGGGCTGTGGTTTTGCGGGGGTGGCAGGGGGGGAGGGGTTGTTTTGTTTTGCTGCAGATCTAAACCTAGGTGAATTTACAGGGATGTCTTTTGAGATGGTCTTGTCCCAGGCATCCCAGCTCAGACTAGGTCAAAGCTGATTTTACTCTTTCTGTCAGACTTTTTGACTGTGATTCTGGCAGGAGACTCATGCAGACACAGGTCTGTCTGCATAGAGCTGCTTGCAGTAACAGGACCTGTATTTTTTCATTTTGTCTTCCGTAATTGGAAATAAATCCTCTAGATTGAAAATAGAATGTATTGCTTGTTGCATATAGGGGAAAGTCTGACCAATGTAATAGTGTTGTATTTTTATATTTGCTGAGATGAATTGATTCACTTTCTTGCATTTCATTTGCAGAGCTACTTTCCAGCTCTGCTCAGCTGGACAAGATGAGGAGAATGGCATCCAAGTAGGAATTTTCTTACCCAAATCCGTAAGCTGTTTTCAGCATTGCTGATGTGCAAGTTGCTGTTTTGTTCCAACACAGTATAGGTGAGTTTAAATTAAGAAAACTATTGCTGAATTTTTAAAGACAGAATTTGTTATCCTAAATTTTAGTGTGTTACATTTCCATTCGTCAAGCCTGATTCTTCTTTGACTTCATGCTAATATAACTGGCAGCTTCACTCAATCCAGGGTTCACCCATCAGTAATTAGTTTGATGAGAATCAGCAAAGTATCTGTTTTTCCTCTACTACAATGCATACATTCACCTTGCTAGTGTATTAATAGCACTGACGTATTTGTCTGGATCTTGATAAATGCAGTGAGATAAAGGTTGTGTATGAATATAAAACACCCACAGCTGCTGTAGGCTTAATCTCTTTGCCCAGCAAGGTATAATTTGCATGTGTAGCCCACTGGCATGAATGTATTTTAGGTACTCTTCTGTGTCTGATACAGAAGGTGTGAATTATTATAGCCACTAGAAACAAACCTTAGTGCTCTATTCAAGTTGGTGCATGACGTGCTTTTAGCTATGGAGATCCCTAGTGTGCTGCACGTGGGTGGCAGTTGTCTATTGGTGTCAGATATTTTCATAAGCAGTGTACAGAGGAGTACACTGAAGTGTGGGACAAGAAATGTATTTTATTGAATGTTACTTCAGCTTTTGCAGTAGTGAACTGAAACCAGTAAACAAAAAGTGAGCATGTTGCAAACTGATACACAACTGATGTCCTGGCATTTGTGCAGACTGTCCTGGGGATTCACCAGTGGGGAGCATCTGCAAGATGCTCTAAGCATCTGCAGGATTCGGAGTAGAGCTGGCTGCTGCTTGCCCAGCTCAGCATGCAGGCAAACAAGCTGTTCCACATGTCCATCTCCCTGCAGGAGTGCTGTTAATGCTGTTAGTCTCTGTAGTGCTTGTAAAGTCCAGGTCGCCTTTGCAGATAGGTCTCATTCAACCTTAGGAGTCTCTCTGTCCCCATAAAAATTAGGACTAGGGCTAGGTTTGTTTGCATCTTAAAATGAAGGTTTGGAGCACAAGATGTGGCTGTTGTAGCAGACCAAGCTCCAGTGGCTGTCCTAGCTCAATCACTATTTACACAGAATGGAATAATTTGGCTGTGTTAATTCGAAACAGGCAGTGTGGGAAAAAGGTGCCCTCTGCATTTGTAGATTACTTGTTTTATTTTCTTTCACTGTGGTGATGGTTGCTAATGTTATGTAAAATATCAATTAATCAGACAGAACCCATGGGAATCAGGGAAGTTCAAAGCCCAGCTACCTTCAAGAGACCCCGTAACCCCTTAAGGGAGTAAAGTTTGGCAGACATTGCAGGCTTACTGTGTCCCTAGTCAAAAAGTTGTGCTGGTTGGGATGCTGATGGGAGTATAATTGAATAAATATGACACAGTATTTTCAATCACCTGATTAAAAAAAAAAGTCAAATACACTGTTCAGAGAAAAAGGATCTGATAAAAGGAATTGTTTTTTTCCCTAAGACTTCCTGTTTTGTTTGGTTTTGTATTTACTACTAGTATTGTATGTCCATGGGAGTATAAACTTGTAAACTATCTGGACCCAAGAGGTGAGACTTTCCGTATTTCACTGAGAGCTCTGTAAAATAGAGTCCTTCCAAAAATGTTGCTTGAGCATGGTAGCTACATGCCAAACCCCTGATTCTGTGTGAACCGTGATTATGGACTACTTTTCTCCTCCACTGTGCCAAGCTTTATTGTATTGTTTCAAGTCTCTTCTAAAATATTTTCTCAGTTTACCCTTTCTTGAGCTCTTGTTATAAAGAACTAGTTATAAAGCCACCATGGAACTAAGAATAAGCATCGTACAGCTAAACCCGCAGATTTCCCTAACTTACAAGCCAAAAGCACAGCTGTGTGAGGTATTTTGACCTCTCTGAATGTCGACATGATGGTCTTGGATCAGGATTCATGGACTTGTTTACAGGAATAACTTTAATCTTTGCATTATGGGAGTGGAAGTGTTATACAGTGAGGATTCAAAGAGGTCTTCTATTTCCTGCAGTGGATCCTTGCGCTCTCAAGGCTACAAAGCGAGACCTCTTATTTTTTTTCTCTGCGCAAGGCGCTGGTTTATGTGCCTGTATTACTCTCTGAACAATAGGAATAATGAACGAAGGTTAAGAAACAGGATGAAGTGTCACTCTGGCAAGCACCACGTAACTGTGGGTTTCTGGCCCCTTGGACTGCGGTGTTGTTTTCTGCCCGTAGTGGGGACCCAGCGGCTGTGATTTAGTGCCTTCCTGGCACTCACACCTGTAGGTGGCAGCACCTTCCTGTTCTATGGGTTGTGGTGGCCAGTTCCCGGGTTTCCAGTGTGATTGGGAAACTGAAAATCAAAAGCAAGATCTTCCCACCCCCTTTTTAAGGTAAACGTTCTCTTTTTCTGCGACGTAAATGTGAGGCAGGGCTTGTTCGACACCTGTCAGACTGGCTTGTTCTTTCTCCATTCGCTTTAAACAAGGCTTTTCCTTTTGGTTCTGGGTCAGTTTTTCTCCTTGTATTTTAATCCACTCTGTTCTCAGACTTCCAAAGTCTAATGTCTGTTTGAAGGTAGAAGCAGGGACTTGGGGAAGGGCTCTCTGAAATGTCAGCAGTACATGGGTATTGAGAAGACTATGCATCATTTCTACTTCTGTTCAAATACATGTAATGTTGTTGGACCCTGAAAAAGTCCAAAATAGCTGGAAACAAATCGAGTAATGTTTTGACTTTTAACAATGTCATTCTGATTTCCTTAGGATCTTCATTCTCTGAATTAAGGCAGTTAGAGAGACATTGTTATCAACTTGAATAATAAATGTGTTGCATTAATATGTGAATATTAATAAGAGCAATTAAGTAAAAAAAGTCTTAAATTTGTTCCAGCAAGATAAAAAGCCAACAGAGCAATAACAAAACAGTGGCAGAAATCAGAATAGTAAAAGAACTAGTTCTAGAAAATACTGAGAGAAGACCAAGGAATTTTTGGGGTTTTTTAATTTAACTACATTAACTGCTATTAAACTTGGGCTGCCTTTTCATTAAAACATCAAATTGGATCTCTAGCTTGTCTCAAGGGACAGTCTGTAACACTTGTACCATCAGGGCACACTCTCATAAGGATCATCTTCCAGCAAAGACACAGGGCAACTGCTGCTGCACCTCATCGATGGGTGTTTAAATCAGAGTCTGCAAGAGGACCGAGTGTAGGCAATGCCCAGAGACAGAGGGGAAGGAAAGATGCTCATATGACCACTCACAATAAGCCTGATCAGCCAAGGAAGAGATGGAAGCAGGTGTCCAATGTCTCTTGTATTGGTTTTCTCTGCTCAGGGATTGCCTTTTCATGGAGGATTCACAGCTACACAATTAGAGCAGCCTTCCAGTGCATGATGCAGCTAGAGAGGTATTCAGTCTACTGTGTTTCTCTACTGGTGGTAGGTAAAGTCACTGTTCCAGAAGGACACTACCAATATTACTTTGGATAATACTGTAGCTTTATCTGCCTGGCTGCTGTCCAGTAACTGCTGCTTATCTTGGCAATGATATCAGACTGCATCTTTAGATTTGCCCGTTGCATTGGAAAATGAGGTGTGTTCTCTATACCTGTATCAGGGATTGCATCATACATACTAAATCTTTTCTTAAAAGAAATGTGAACAGTACCTTTTTCTTGTGCAAAGGATCCATAATAATCCTCTACAGCTTTTCTTCTGGTAGATGAGACTAAGAAATGCCACGATTTTGGATGTCTAACTCCTCTTCCTTCGTAACAGTGTGGAAGATCAAAATTCAAAATACATTGTTCATGCTGTCAGGAAATAGCAGTACATTTGTGACAATGACACAGGTTCAGCCCACAGAATTCAAGTGCCATGTCTGCCAGGAAGCTGAATGGTACGCAACAAAACACTGGTTGTGGATACAAGGCATTTTTGCCTAATGCAGCTCAATCTAGGCTGTAACAGATTTGAAATTGGGCTTCAGACATGGACTGTAGAATCCTTGGGAGGGTGATTAAAATGGGAGGTCCCTCACCATCCATGTATTTAAAGCCTCTTATTCTAATGTCTTCAAACACACTACAAAAATGTTCTGCTGTAGTCTTCATGTTCAATTACCATCATCTCCCCAGTTCCATGCCTCTTGTGCATGTAACTTTGATGTGAATTACCAGAATTATCCTGCATGTGCACATATCCTTGTTAAAATGTATGGGTCAGTGCTGCTCTCCTGCTAATAGTACTGACTCTCATCTATATCCACTGCTCTCTCTAGAAATTTAAATAATACCCCTGGCCAGTTTTACTGTTGTGCCTAGAAAGTAGAGTACCTATGGGGATGTGTCCTGCCACAAAGAACTGACACTGAAGTTAACACAATACCATGTGCAGCATTCGAGGGTTTGCTTTGGTCTGTGTTTGCAAGGTATTTTTTTCCTCATACATAGGTTGATTGTTGGTATGTCTTCCAGAATAGAAAAGAAACTGAGAAGTATTCATTTTCCTGTTTGGTGGTGAGGTGAGTGTAAAGGTGTTGACAAGATGAAACTCTCTCCTGTCATATTAGTACAGTTGTCAAAAGCTAACCCCTCTAGGCACCTTAATGACTCCCTAGCGAAAATGGAGCTGAAGAGCCTGGTCTCCTTCTTGGTCTTATAGTAATATTGCAATGATGCATCTGCTCAGTGTGTAATTGTGTGAAGATGTCCAATAGTGGGACTCCATAGGGTCAGCTGCAGTTCGTCATGATCTGATTCAGGCTAGAAAGCAGGAACAAACATTACTATGGATTAACTCCTAGTTATCTTTAACATTGTCCCAGTATGGGATTTCCCATACTTAGGAAGTACTACTATTTTATGTTTTGTTTCCTATTTCAGAGCAGTTTTAACATGAACTGAGATTTCAAAATAAACTTTTATTATGAGTTGAGACAAAACATTTAATCTGCATAACATCAGAGTATTCATTCCCACAATTCCCTTCATTATTTGTCTGCTAGATTTGGAGAATCTGCAAAACTTATCTTCAACCTCTCTTGATTCTTCAAAGCTCCTAGTATCCACCTGGAACAGCAGGATGTGTGCATGCAAATAAGTCTTGAAGGATGAATATAGTTATTAGCTGTGGTTATTTGAACATCACTGTTCACATCTAGTTCCTTTGTATCACACACACTGAGTAGAGAGCAAAAGATTCAACTGTTTGTTGATGAAAAGAATAAAGGTTTGGGGAGAATAATACTTAAGTGTCCTGTAGTCTTCCCCTCCCAGCCCTTCTCAGTCCCCTTCTGTAATTTGTTGTTTTACCACAGGGATGTAAAGTAGGAACAAGGAGACCAGACTTGTTGATGAAATCTTGTCCTTTGCTGCCATAGGCCACTGTATCATGTAATCCTGTCAATGAAGCTATCAAGTTCTGTCTTGCCCATCTTGCTACCTTTGACTCTTCTGCTTTTCTTTTGGTGCCTAGAATTCACCTAGGTGTCCTTTGCTAATTATGCAAAGCAACATCTCTGCACATACAAACAAAGTGAATACACAAACCACAGGTTTTAGTGCGGGAGTGCCCAATTTTGAAAAGGCCTGTCTTCAACAAATTAAAGGGGAAAAAAGCTGTTCTTTCTATGACTATTAAGATGTGAGGTTGGGGCAGACCCTTTGATGGAGCTGAGGCTACCCTGCTTTTACTGTGTTTTTGTCTCAGAGTTGCTACTACAAACGTGGTGAATATATTTGAAATAGAAGCATCTTGTGGAAAAATCTCGTATTATTTGCTTCTTATCTAATTATACTTAATGCTTTTTTTGAACACCGTGTGACGCAATATTCAGTTATTTAGTTATTCTTATCTATCAACTGTCATGTGAATTAATTCTGAATTATGGTTTCTTGATAAAATCCAGATGAACATACAACTCCTTTTCACTTAGATTTAGGTATGTAACACATGACACTAATTTATCTGTCCAGCTACAGAACTGGTACAATGAAAGTCCCTTTTGGTGCCTCTTCAGTTTGTTGCAGAGAGCAGAACTGGGATGTGGAGACCCATTTCTTGTGAATTGTTTTCCTCCAGAAGGTAAAAATCTCAAAATGGTCTTGACTGAAGAATTTTTCACCAGAAAATCCCAACTTGGCAACGGTAATCATGGAAACATGGTGGTTCCATCAGTGTTTGACAGGAAGTCATGCTTTGTTGATAGGGAAACATTTCTGTCTTTCACAATTTAGAGTGTAGTTAACATGAAACCAATAACAAAACATTTTGGGATAAGTCCCAGGTTGTGACTCCTGGGAGTCAGAAGTGGAATTTTGGCAGATTCGTCTTCAACAATTTCTCCTTAGATGACTCTGCTAAATGTGAAGCAGGACCAAACTGGCATTCAATTAATTATGCAGAGCCTGTTTTACTGTAGAAATTTTTTTCGGGTTGTATGCAGTTAATTTTATACGACTCAAAAATGTTCAGTTGCAAGTGAGTCCAAGATGGTGCTGAACACTTTTGCTCTTTCTGGCTTCTGTGATTAGTGAAGTTAACACAGCATCTTTTAGGTTTAGGACCTTATGATTTCTGATAGAGATATAAAAATATTTTTTCATACAATACTTTCCCCAAGTTTCTTTGGTACTCATGGTGTTAGTGATGAAAGCTGGGATTTTTCAAAGAATGCAAAACCTGAAAAAGCAACCCACCAAAACAAAAACAATCCCAAAATTTTCCAACACCATTGACCTTTCAGGGAAACCAGGAACTAGGAAGTATTTCCACAGATTAAATAATGGACCATAGTACAGTCTGTAATACTTACATAGTGAATACATACATTATTATTTTTCTTGGGAGAATTGTTCTGATTTCAAGAAGTTGATGCCTTATCTAAATGACAGGATCGCACATTCAAGGCTGCATGAGAAAATACTGAACAGTGACATGTGTCTTTATTTTTGCATTCAGCTGACTTTTTAACCATGATCAAAACTGATCAATAAGTTGAAATATTGCTGCAAAGTCACAGCAGAGTCAAAATGGAGTGTTAATTTGACTATTCAGAAGCCTGCTTTTTTAACAGTGTGCTATGATGGTAAAAGAATTTGTGGGATCTAAATATTTAAACAGCATTTCACCAAACAAAAGCTGGGAAAGCTACAGTGATAGTTTCTGCATCTTTCATTGCTATTCTTTTTAGATTGAAAGAGCAGGTCACTTAATGGTATAATGTAATATCAGACACCCTGTTTCCTCAATAATAAAATGGGGATAATAACTGCAAAGGACTGTGTTGTGGTGATTCATCTTTATAAAGTTCTACCAAAATGGTAGGCGTTATTAGCATCCCATGTGATTACAGTGACAGGATGATATGGTAGTTTGTCTGAATTGCTATTAAGTGGTACTGAAAGTCTCTCAAACCCCCCTGTTCCTTCTGGATTTCCAGACACCAGAGATTTAGAAGAGTTTGGATAAACATCTGGACTGAACTGAACTCTGTCTCTTTTAAACGTTACCTTAAATGACAGATGAAGGAACCTTATATTGAGATAACCTTCTATCTGAAGAATCTCAAAGTATTACAGGAATCAATATGCAAACTATATATATTATAGCAGCTCTGTCAAGTTAGGGCACTGTTTGGCAAAACACAAACATACATTATGTGATAGAAATCAAAATGGGAAAACACAATGTTAAACTCAAAATACTGGGAGAATGTAGTCAGAGAGAAAGTAATCATCAACTGGGACCTGGCAGGAAATTGGGAGGTGTAGCTTCTTTTCCCACACAATGTACCATGTGAATTGGGGTCTGAACTTAGAGTCTCAGAAATGCCTTTATGGCTTGTGTGAAAAATTGCAACTCCAGGGACAAGCAGTTTGCTGGGATGCAGGTTAAATAATGTTTCGTATAGAAGAATCACAACTGCCTGTTTGTCAGCATAACATCACAAACCCCATGCATTTTAAACTGTTACATCGTTGACAAAAAGTGCTGCTTACCAGATTGTTTGGAGCACTTACAGCAGCAATGTCTTTGGAAGGTGATCCCTTCTTTAACCTTGCTCATTTTGACTGAGCTGAGATTGCAGTACATGTCTGAGAGCACTTACATTTAAAACAATAAAAATAAATGTTTTACAAATATATTTAATCTTTAAAAAAAGTCAAGCATGGAGAAATGTTGACTAGTTTTTAAGAAATTGCTTCTTTTACTTTTGACTTTGTGCAACTGCCTGGTTTTGACTATGCTCTCTGCTGCAGAGACTTGATGCAGCTAATCTGAACCAGCAAAAGGTGTGTCTCATCCTGCCTTGTTGCTCTGATAAAGACACTGGTAAGAGTGGTCTTAACCAGACTATTGCTTCTAATTTTCTCATCTTCTAGCTAAACAATGAAGCTTGAGAAATTATGCTTTCTGCTTTTCAACTACACAAACCTATCAGTGCTCAACAATACGTCAGAGGATTTGCTGTAAATCTTAACTATCTAAAATATTGTCCAGGGTTTAATATTTTATAAACAGTGGAGCTGCTCACAGAGATGAAAATGATAGAAGTTCTGTGTTCGTTTGCATGATATTTATCTAATTATCATAGCCAGGCTGTCACCAGACAGTTTGTATCTTAGTTCTCTGTCTGGTACAAAAGGCACATGACTAACTAGTGATTTACACTGTGCTATGCTAAAATTCTTGCAAGTGGCAATTTAGAAATAGCAATTTAGAAGCTGATCAGTGAAAGCTGGTTGTGCTGAATCAGTCAAAATGTTACACTCATTCCCATTTAATGGATTTGCTGAAATTAATTATTTAAATGTCCAATGATTCTCTTTCCATCTTCAGAACAATCTGTTTTCAAGTGGTCCTAAATGAACATAAACACATGTTTTCCTTCCTCCCCTTTTTAAATATTTCACCAAGTTTTCTTGTCACTGTGATAATTAAAGAAATTGATAATATGTCTTTAGAGGAAGGCCAAAGGGCCCTAAAGGGCGGTATCTGTTCTTTTCAATCACTGCTTAGCATTTGCCAATAAATAAAGAAATGCTGCTTAAAGTCAGGAAAAGGATTAATCTCCATATACTACCCATTGTGTGAATGCCTATCATCTGGCATAGGATCTTGTGCTTAGCCTTCCTTAAGGCCATGGCCCACTTCCAAAAGTTTGAAGTCCTGTGGATTTATCTGGAACTTGGTTCCTAAAAACTTTATGAATCTAAGATTTTGTTAGTGAGTAGGAAGGCATCATCAGAGAAGTGGTTAATGAATTTAGGTGATTAAAGAATGCTCAATAGTCCAGGTTTGTAAATAAGTGAATGCAAATGCAGAAACATCCCCAGAACTCTAAAGACAATTGTTAAGACCTGTAGTGCTCAAGGAAGTAAACCTGGGATGATATTCCTATAACTATTAACCTGAATTTGCAAGCCTGACCCACATTTTTATGTATGCCTCCTCCAGAGCAGAGATAAGTGATGTTGTTTGATAGTATTTAACTCCAGCGAGACTATGTAGGACTTGTCTGATGGCTTGAGAAGAAACTTCAGTTGTAACTGAAGGATTTCTTCTTGTTTCATTGGTGTCAAGGTCAAGCATGAGCCTCAAAGGAGGCTGAACACTGCTTTTTCAGGAGGTAACAAATAGAAACACATTGATTTCATAAGACTTAAAAAGAAGAACTCTAAGCATGCCTGCTGCTAATGGTAATGGCTCCTTCTCTGATGGTTTGAAGACAACCAGGAGCCTTTGATATGAGAACCATAACTGATTACAAATCATCTTACATTAGAAGAACAAAAGACAATTTGCAGACTCACAAGTCAGAGTGTGTCCTATTGCTGCAACATAACCTCAAAACAATATTCTGTATGTTAGTTTTCTCTAGGGATATTACAAAAAGGATAAGCTTCAGAGAACTCTGTGCTTGAAGGGTGCAACAATGACCTAAAGAAGTGTTTGTATTCAGCCAAGACAAAAAGGAGGTAAGCATGGCCTCATAATCCTATCTTCATAGTAGTAAAGCAAAGAAGTGTATTGCTAAAAGTATCCAATAACATGGTTTTTTGTAAAAATTCCTTTATAGTAATATTTCTCAATATAGGCTGTAGTCATTGTGTCCCCCTTTTTTCACTCCCATATATTGCTTTAACTCAAAGCATGTAGTATTAAATTTTCTTCTAAAAAATCAAGGTTGTGACGTGGGTTTTGTTCCCCTTCCTCACTTGTAGAAAACAACTGCTTTAAGAGTTAGAGACTACTTGACCAATTTGTTATGCTTTTTTTGAAAAGCTTCAGTGGAGTTTTGAAATTTTTACTTTTAAAAATATGCTCAGTTTGTTTACTAGCAGGAACATGTTACAGACTAGACCTACTCTGATCAGTTTTACATGAGTTACAGCATCAATGGGTGTGCCGGGCTTTTTCTAACCTGGGTAAAAGTTTGCTGCCCTGCTGTGTCACGTCCTGTTCATTGTGTTCAGGTCTTCCCCCTGTGCCCAGCCTAACTTTATATAACTGTTCACAGGCCTCTTTCCAGATTATCTATTTGGAACTGTATACTGTGTAATTTGGGTGAATGAACTTAAAATCAGATGAGGTGAGGTGAATTTATTTGAAAACCTGGACATATGAAGAATCCCAGTTGATGGGCCTTAGTTATTTTCTGTTAAACCTTCTAAAACTGTCAATATGTTTAGTTAATCTTTGGAATTACCTACCAAAGAGACTTTGAATGAATACAGGTAATAAAATGATTTTTTTGTGAATACAAATATCTATCTCAATCAAGCAAGCCCGACTATCTTTCGGTATGACCATCTTTAACTGTAAAGATTTTCCTAAGAACTAGTGGGCCACTCCTGAGCTGGATCATGCCAGCCGATCACTTCAGTGTTTAGTTTGCAAGGTCCAGATGGTGGCAAGCTGCAAACGGATATTTCTGCAGCTGAAATATCTATCCCCTTGGCAGACTCAAGAGACACTGGTTCTGGCAGATTTAGACTTGTCTCTGGGTATTTAGCACAGTTGTACAGTTAATGGGCTGTTGGACAATTTTGTCAAACTTGCTATTTTCTGGTGACTCGATTATGATTCTGGGAAAGGACCGCACAGTTAGCCATTTGTGAATAATTGGAAATCCTCTTGAGATCTCAAGAAAAACACTTTCATTGTTAAATAGGGTTGATTTGCCTGTTTATTTAGGTATCCTAGATAGAATCTCAATACCGACCTTTGAATGCTTCATATATTTCTCCAAATTGGATTTTGCCTTTGTGTGTGTGTGTCTGATGTGTTTTAGGAGGGCAAGGTCTTAATTACTGTTATTATGCCTAGTTTACCATATGATTATAGCTGATGTAATTAAAATGGGGACTTTACAAATGCAAAAGGCAAATCTACAGGTTTTATGTGCTCACATGTATGTTTTTTGTGCACATCCACAGGTATATAAATAGATCTGCTTACTGATCTCTTGGACATCAAAATTCTTGACTAGCCTCAAACCAAAGTAAAACCTAACTTATCCTCCAATTACTGTCCTAAATACAAATCTTCCATGAGAAACCTATTTTCAGTAGCTATCAGGCTTGTAGATGAGAGCAGTGTCATTGAAAAGAGACCTGATCTAGCTACCCAGTAGGACAGACCTCACCTCTTTTCACACTGCAATATCCTGATACAATCACAGTCATTCTGTCTGGAGTGTTTTGGAGTTGTTTTGGACAGTCCTGCCATGAGCTAGGAAGTTAAAACCTTCATATTCCTCTAAGACTTGCATTATGATTGCCCAGCTTCACAAATAGAAATGCATACAAATAGCACTGATAACAGTTTTAAGACACATGGCCCATGTTGAATGCACAACAATGTAACATTAAAGATATGTGTTGTCTCTGGATGAAGATGGTATGAATGACTTGCTTGTGTCTTCCTAAGCCTGTGTAATGGGGGTCTGAAATACGGATAACATCAGGTAAAAAGATAGATGTAATACATAGCCACACAGAAAAACATTTGCTTGAGATAGATTGTCCAATGGTTGGGAAAACACAACTTATATTTTCAGACTGAATTGTTTTAAAAATCTAGATGATCCTGGGATTGGTATTCTGTCTAGCACACTGGCATTTTGCTGTATTTTCCTCTCTCAATATAGTTTAATCTGTATTAAAGCACTGTGCTGTCACAACGTTCATAAATTATTACACAGCCAGCCAATAGAAATTACATAAATACTGCAAATATAATCGTCTGTTCTTAGCAGAAAGTCTTAAAGGACTTTTAAACTAGTTACAACAGAAAGTGGTAATCCTTCTATTAAAACTTTCTTACCATGTTATAAGTTTGCTGTTATGCAACATTTTTCACTTTGTCAGCTGAAAACTGTTTTTCCAAAAGTAATCTAGACCTTGCTTTGCTGAGATGGAAATAAAGGGAAGTTTGTCTTGACTAAGTGCTCTGTTTTCCTGTGACTCTGAGCAAGTAGTAGTTAGAATGAAACATTGGAAACAACAGTAATTTACTAATCAGGAGAAAAATGGTTGTTACTGAAACATACCCCATGTTTACTGCAAAATTGATTTAAAGCACATTTTAAAATAACAGCTCAAGAAAAATAGGCTCACAGTGGGCTCCAAACTCTAAATGCAACATTTGCATATATATAATTAAGTGCTGCAGAATGGACTTTGCTCATTGAGGTCTTTTAAGGGCAGAGAAGATAGCAAGGAATGTGTTGCTGAATTAAACTGCCTTTCGAAGTCTGAGGAGCACTGAGCTCCTGATCAGGCTTTTCATTGCCCTTGTGGAAGGCACTGAAGCAAAGAAAATGATGGAAATAAACCTAAATTCTATGATACCTTCACCCAAGCCCTAGACTGTGCTTTTACTGGATTTTTAATGACCACAGTACTAAAACATAATTAGCTTAAATTACCACTGGTACCCTCACAAAATAAAGATGAGAAGGGAAGAATTATCCAGTGCTAGTGCTTTTCTTGGAACAAACGGGATTAAACACAGCTGTTAATCAGAAGTACACAGAGGTACACAGTCCACTATCCAGGAGAATGAATAGCTGAAGAAATGAGATCAAGCAAAAACCAAAGCAAAGAGAAGTAGTTCGGTATACACTCCTCTGCAAAGCTCGTGGAGAAGGAAGCAGGGGGAGCTTTAAAGAGCCTTGGCAGAGCGGAGCCTAAAGCAGTGTGCCACATGAGATATGGGGGTGAGATAAGGACAGAGCTTGATTAATCCATAGCATGAATTATCCACTCCTAGATCATCAACAGTTGACAAAATTTGAGCACAGGAGTAACAGAAAGGGGAGATATGTTAATTGTCACTTGTGACATAAGTTATATACAGGGATGAGCTCCACTCTGACAGGCCTGGTGGTAGAGAAAAAAGAACTGAAAGTTGTTGCCAGGAGCCAGTTTCCAAAGAAAATGAATTTCAAAAGCTTGTGTGGCAAACAGCAAAAGTTATCATGAGTAGTCTTCTCCCTTTTTGCATTTATGTACACCCTGCTTTTATACCTGTATGTACTTCATGTGGTAATAAATATTCAAAGATTGCTTTACAGTGGTTGCAGCCAAGTTGATGCTGGTTATTCCAGATGGAAAGATCATTGCATCTCAAGGTACTGTAACAAAAGACTTGGCAGTTCATAAGTAGTGTTCCTGCTGGGAGCAGGTGTCTTCAGTTTGACAAGATTGCACTTTATCCATGAGTGCTTGAAAAGCACTATAGCTGGTAGCAGGTCAAACAGGTCTGAATTTTTAAAGAGAGTGTTGTAAGACTTCGGTAATGAGCTTGAGGTGGTGAACAATGACATGCAAAACTAATTACCTGTTTACTAACGTCACAATAATTCAGCCATTTGTCTTGACTGGAGCCATGCTGAGCTTCAGCTCCTTCTGCCAAGCCTACTTTCCAGCCATTGAGTGATTGTATGTGAACTGTTTTGCTAGAAAGTGCCAAAAAAGAAGAAAAAAAAGAGGGAAAAGGGAATTCATTTAACTGCTACAACCTAGATTTTAATTTACTGACCACATAAGAGATTTAGGGATTAGATTTGCTTATATGCAAGACATGTCTCTGTGGGAGCAGTGTGTTTTCATGGAAGAGCATAAACCGGACACCCAGCAGAAGAGTTAATTATCTGAGTGCTAATGTTCTCAGACAAATACGTAATGCATCATAAGTATTAGCAATGAAGTGCTGGCTGGCAGCGTAAAATCAAATTACCTCTAGAAGTTTTATTGTTGAAATGTGATTACTACACTTTGCAAAGATCCAGGTTACAAACAGACACCCAAGAGCAGTGGGCCTGTGAAGCTGTGGTGAATTTCTCACCAGGAATTGCACGTGAACTGCTTTCAGTTGCTGAAAATATGTGTTTGTGACTGTGGGCTGCAGTAGTTAGGGTTAGATTGGCAACTTCATATGGTTCTCTGACCTGGTGAACTCAATAGTTATCCCACTATAAAACAACAAAAAGTAATTTTAAAGAAGAGTGTAAAAGGCTGGCATTTTTGTCTTTGTTCAGCAAACTCTTTGGCCACACTGGTTTATAGTTCATAAATCAGAACTTTTGTGTGATTTGGTTGATCTGGATATGCTGCCTTTCTTTGTGTCAAGGGTTTAACCTTCTATAATTCAGTATAAAATTAACCTCTGAAGTAAACTGTATGTATTTCAAACTGCTGGGATTTAGTCAGCAAATAGGTGCACAGCACTTTGCTATCTGCTCGGTTCCCCACCCCACTGAAATTGGAGGATCTCTTTCTTGTGGTTTCAGCGGACATTAGGTCAGATGTTAATTTTACTATGAGTAGGAATGCTGCATTATGACCACTGAAAGTAATATGATGGATTACACTTAGGGCTAGCAAC
Source organism: Buteo buteo (assembly GCF_964188355.1). Lineage (NCBI taxonomy): Eukaryota > Metazoa > Chordata > Aves > Accipitriformes > Accipitridae > Buteo > Buteo buteo. The sequence goes on from NC_134183.1 coordinate 27,612,384, forward strand.
TGAGCAAAAATCACCAACTAAAGGCAAGGAAAATGTGCCATAGATCGAAAAAATTGAGCTTCTTTGCTTAATGGTGTACTGAGGTGTGTGTGTCCAAAGGATGTGTTCTGAAAGATTAGTACCTGTCTCAGAAATGAAAATCCCTTTCTTCCTTGAATAGTAATAATTTAAAAAGAGTACTTGAGGCTCAACAGCAGAAGAACTAGGGGACTCTGGAGTGTTTTCCATGAATTCTATTTCTATCCATTCTTATTTTTAAATAGTTCATCTTCTACAAATCAGTCTCCTGAATTATTTAGCATGTATTTTATGCAAATAGCTTAGGAATACTGAACAAGGAAGCATTCTCTCACCTTACCCAAGTATAGCAGATAAGGTGTGTGATTTGGAACTAGATTTTATAACAGGTGTCAGTGCCTAAAGTTGGATTTAAATAAAAAGAAAAGCTCTGATCCAGCTCAGTTGCCACCTGGCCCCACAGCTGCCTCGGTTCCAGGAATATATTTTTAGTACTGACATTCCTGAGCTTCTTGAAGTGCACTGTAAACATCTAGAAAGCTCCAAATCAGAGCATTCCACTGCCCAGGACTTATCCAAATGTGATCAGGAGCAGACAGCGGAATTCCTCCATCTGTCTCCCCTGAGCAGCCGACTTTGGCTGATGTTTGTAGCACATGTAGCGTGCAGTGAGAGTGGTGGGCTCTCTGCTGAGCTTGCTGTCTGTGCGCTAAGAAAGCCAGTAAAGTTCTTGACCAGGGTAAGAGAGCTGTTCCTGGGAGTGTTTTCCAATTGGCCTCAGGTATCATCTGCAATGTTAGCTGAACCAAGGTGGTGATAGTTGGGAGGGCAGTAATGACAGCTGCAAGCAGTAACCTCACCCCTGATGCAGCTAGATGCAGAAAAGGATGTCTGTGTATGGTCTAATTTGTGAGGCAAAGTATCAGAGCATGAGGGGATGGATAGCGTCTTGGTATTAAGATTGGGGAAACTTGAGTTGTGGTTACTACTTGGGGATTTTATGTAATGACCCATTTTAATGTTGGTGGTCTTTTTTTCTTTTTTTTAGTTAGGTGTTGTTGAGATGGAAGATGGTTTTCTGGTGTTGCAAGAGCATTCTGAGCTGTGGATCACAAGCAGGGACACATAATTAACTTCAGTTTCAGTCCTGAGGAAAGCTTTCCTGGATTTCAGGTGGCTTCCTGTCCTTCCCATTTCCTTTTTGCTAGTACTATGGAGTTTCTGGTTGAGTATGCTGAAGTGCTCCCTGTTTAGCGTGGTGGTTCTTCTGAGACCCTTGTTTGTCCCCATACACAGTCTCAGGAGACATGCCTTCTTCCTAGCGCAGCAGCTAATTAGGTTAATGGTGTTGCTAAAGAAACATTCATGGAACCACAGACTTGGGCCCAAGCAGAACAACCAGTTTGTGCTACACCCACAAAGACCTGGGTCCTATGCCCAGGAATATAAGGGAAGGAGAAACAGTAAAGGCTTTTCTTCCTCTCATTTTCTTTACATTCCACACGAGCGATCTGCAGCTCTCTGTAGAACTCAAACCAAATTCACTATTTTAGATTAAGTTTTGGTTATGACTGTGCTGCTCAGACTGGAAATGACATTTTCACATCCAAGCGGGGTCTGAGAAATGAGACTATTAAGAGCAACTTTCAGGAAGTGATCACTGTTGCTGTTGGAGATATCACAGGTATTGTCTCCCCAGTTTGGAGAAATTTACTTGTACGTCTTGAGTCTGCAGAATTTTCCTGGAAATGAACCAACAACAGAATTTCTCATGAGATTTCTCTTATGTCCTGGCAAGCTTCTTTCCTGGAGTGTGTTTGCAGGCCCCACAGGAAGAAGCTGATGAGAACAGTAAGAAAATCTCAGGAAAAATAGACATGTAAACTCTGAGATTAATTCTGGGGAAGACGTGGGTTGGGGTTAGTTTTTTAACCCAGTTCAGTCATTTGTACACTTACAATTCTATCTAGAAAAGGGCCAAATAGGAGTCAGTTATCTGAAACTGCAGAGGGTATTCTGCCTAGGTTCAATGGACTTCAGATCTGTTTTAGTCTGCAGAATCACAGCTTAGCTGATAAGCTTTTTGCAAAATCTGAATGGTTTGCCTCTACCAGCTGTACTCCTCATCTTGGGCTTCTCAAAGACATTTGAAATTTTCCGTGTGCTGCAAATCTGGTAAAAAATAGTTTTTGATTTGAGTGGGAGACAGGAACTGAATGGTACACTAAAACACAATACGTAATTTTCATCAGTGAAAAGTAGTGAGTCCTTCAGTTCTAGTGGATAGTTAATAAGAGACCTAAGGAAATAAGGTATATGGATTGCTAGAATGGGTGACTAAATAAATATTCATAGCAGTCTGATGTGAAACACATGCATGATTCTTATTTATTCTATGCCTACAGACATGCAAAACACAAATTTCCTTTTGTTCCAAATGAAAATGTTTCAAAGGAAACAAAAATATAAGAAGTGAGCTATAACATTTAAGAAAGACAAGATAGGTGGGGAAACGAGATGCAGAAAGGTGGTCTTAAGGTAAGTTTAGTAGCTATTTGAAAAAATTAGAGTTGGGGAGGAGACAGAAAAAAAATGAAACATCAATTATGCCATTTATGCTTTAGTACCTGTGGTAGATACCACAAGTACAATAGAGAGATGAGATTCAGATGAGCCAAAGGTAATTAGCATTCAGCCCATTGGTAAGGAGGTGAGCACTAGCTATGGGATCAGCCCAACAGAAGCCAATGTTATACTGGTGATTAGGTGGGGGAAAGCACCAGGGCTGAAATCACCTGCAATTCTTAAACAGAAAATGGCGTGGCTCAGTGCCTGCCATGTGAGAGCACGGAGCAATTACAGTAATGGTGCTCAGTCCCATTAATTGGAATTCATTTGGGGCTCAGCCATACAAGGAAAACATTGACAGACTTCAGAACGAATGCAGCGGTGCTGGGAATCCTGTGATCATGTACAGTGCACGAGCTAAGGAAATCCGGCATGGAGACTAAATGATGGATGTGGTTTAGGAGCACTTGGGAGCTGCAGAATGTCATGCTGAGAAGCAGCGATGTGGTGATAATCTCACCCTATGAAACCAGCTACTGCAGAACCCTTAGTAGAGGGGTAAGGGACTAAGGGCTTACCTGAAATGATTGAATCTTGGTAAGGCTGATTCTTATAAGCAGAATGCAGAGTTAGGAGGGTAAAATATTCATAAATGGGACCTTATGGAGTGGTGGTGTTACGATTCAGAAACATTTGCAGTACTTTTGCAATGCAGTTCAGAGGTGAGATGTGTGACAGATTGTACCATAGGAATGGCTGTTTTTACAGCTAAACAAAAAACCTACCCAAAGAAAGGTTCAGGTCTAAGGTGTGTGCTGTAGTTAAGCTATATATCTTCTTAGTGATATGACAGGAAGTAATACTGTGTCTGCTTCACAGTTGTTGAACACCAGGCTCCCAGTTTGCATGGAGAATTATCTCCTGAAACTTCTTCTTAGGTCGTCTGCACCAAGGTTCAGGTATGACCCAGAAGAAAAATACTAGATCCTGATACTTATCTGGAGCCAATTCAAGTAAAAATCGCACATCTTTCCATTGTTATACTTCTGGGTTTGGATCAGACCCAAGCGTAAGGAAGTTGAGGGCATGAAACAAAACCAGCATGATGATGTGGATCCCATTTTGTAGATCGCTACAAGCTGAAGAAAATTCAGTTCAAAAATAGACCTACAGTGTGTACATACAAGTCTAAATTCCTACTCAAGCGACTTATTTAAGCAAATGCATTTTCTTTGAGCAGAAAAGGCAGTGGGTTAGCTTCATTTTAGGTGGGTCCAGATGAACCAATACTCAAGGCTTGTCTTTGGTAGCTTTTGTAACTTGACCCTGAATGATACTTGTGAAAATTGTCCTCTTTTTTGTTCAAGTGCATTAAAACTAACCCCTTACCTTTGGGATGTTTGAAACATGGAATAGGATCAAGTTGAGTGTAGCTCCATCAACAGCTGGTGACTGTAGCAAAGAGGTTTTGACTGATTTGTGTAGTCCAGTGTTAGATACTCTATAAATGTGCCTAGTGTTTACAGGGTGGTGGGTTGGTGGGATACAGCTATGGATTTGATCTGGATTTGGTGGAAGAATCTGACCACCATCCCTCGTGTGTCGAAGGAAGCACTACAAGGCAATAGACAAATCACTTTTAGCTGCTCCAGTTTCTTTTTTTCTGGTCTTATTCCTAATGTATATTAAAATTATATCAGATCTGAGGAATGGAAATGGTAGTCAGAGTATGATTTGAATGTTAATAGAATTTTAGTTTTCTCTGCACTTTCCTTGCATAAGTGTTCTTTGCAAGGATTGCAGATGAGGGAAGTGTGACCCTGCCGTTTGTTGTGTGTGTGTATTTTAAGACTTCTAACACATAACAAAACAAAAGAAGGTAGCTTTACTTTAGGTGTGAACATGAATTGTATTTACTAAATATTCTGAAGAGACAAGTTCAAACAGTAGGAAAAGGCATAAGGACCCTTGAGACATTCTGATCAAGAAAGATAGGCTTAAGCAGAGATCTGCACTTGTACTCAGAGAACAGTGAGAAAGCAGTCTTGATTTTTCTTACCATCACAATATATCAAGGGCAGTGAGCACACTTTGCCTCTTGATTTTTACAGGCAATGCTGACATGAGCAGAATCTTATTAGAGAGAACTGGAATATTATTAGCATATATATATATATATATTTCCAAATCTTATGTTTGATTTCTGTTTGGAAATCCAGTGCAGAATGCTATATGTTTATTAGTAGCACAAGCTTATTGAGACCCACAACATAATGGACAGATCCTGCTTCTCAGAGGCTTTGCACACTAGAGGCAGAGACAATCCTTCACGAAGGAGGAAAGATGATGCAAAGCTGTCAGCTGTACATAAAAATTACCCCCAAATTGCAGAGAGCAGATGGCTGTTAATGGCAAGTGTTTTTAACATAGCTTTATTGTCCCATATTGGGACATTAACTTGTCTCTCTGGTTTTTTAAAAAAGTCACTTTGTAAGGATGACACCTTGGCATGACTTGTATTTTTCCTGTTTGGTTTCCATGTCATGTTTTGCTCAGATATGCTTGCCCAATTTTCAGCAGTCGATGTGCTCAGTAAACCATTAGTATATATTCTTTGTGTTTCATACATTCTCAGTGATTAGTAACAAAAAACAACTGTTTTTTGAAGGACTGCAATGAGTAATTGTTTTTCTTTATTGGACTGATTCTGACTGCAAAGTCAGAATAAATACTGCCTGTTTCTGCATGCTAAGCTGATACTTACAGGACTAAATACACACCACCGAACTTGCTTGGACTAGCAAATGTGATAACAGGAGAAATAGAGAGAAGAATGCATATGGAACATCCTTAGCTTTTCTGTTTTGTTAACTGCAGGTTGAAAGCTAGCTTTTGGGTGATTAAACTTTTCATTTGGTTATTAAGTGATAGACATCTTGCTGAACCCAAGCATGCTGCTACAAGCACAGGAAGAGTGTTTATTTAAAGCAGACACAAAAGATTGCACAAAGAGACCCTTAAACAAAACACAAATGTCAGCAAAACTAAACAAAGTAATCATGCACAATTTAAGACAGATAGAGGCAGGCAGTAAATTGATGACAGTTCCTGAATAATCCTTTAGAAAAGAATCACCCTGGTGAGTTGGGAAATCTGTTTGTTTGTTGCAGTTTTCTTATCTTTTCCTGACAGGAAACCTAGGAAACCTCCATATTAGAGCCAGTGCGTTCACCAGGATGGGCCTGAAACTGGTTAGTTGATGTGTGGGCAGCAGCGTCAGCCCAGCAGTGCAGTGCTTAGGTGTGTTTTAGACTAATGAGGTGCAGCCCAGCTGGGGTGCTGGAGTCGGTGCAGCGAGGAGCCTGGCTAGCTTTGCCTTCTTCACTGTTGATTTGTGCTGCCAGTGTCCGAGCTGGCTCGTGCATTTCAGTGCTATGTTACAGGCTGCCCATCAGGAAGGGCTGCCAGTCCCACCAAGAAGTGGGTTGATGGCTAAGACACTTAGCTTTTGCTGGAGCTTTATGCTACCGTGGTTATGCTACAGAAGTTTTTGTTCTGAGCTGTCATGTGCAGAGGAGCCTTGCAGGGACCTTGTGGGGTCACTGTGACACTGGGAACCAGAAGACCTTAGCCAGGGCTCTGCCCTTCCCTTACTGAATGGGAAAATCATCTAACCTTTCTATGACTTGCTTTTCCTCTAAGTGAAGGGGTGATGGTATTTGTTATGAGACCTGTGGATTAGAAACACTATGCAAATATCCAGTTCTATTTTTTGTGGGGTTTTGGACCTGGGAAAAGCCACATAGCTGGTGATTACTCTGTAATCAATTCTTTTTTGTTATGAATAAAATGGTAGTCAGCTTCTTGAAAATCATCCAGCTTCCCTCTTCCTGCCAGTCTCAGCTTCTATTCTTCTATCCAGAGCCCTTGGCACAGCCATTAACCACACCAGAGTTTCACCAGTTGCAACATGCAGCTCCTCTTGACTCGGAGTGAGAGGAAGGCTCCAAGGAGGTGGCAGGGAGCGATAGAGTAGTCACTGCACAGGACAGAAAACTAATAAAACAGTACACAAATTTCCTCCCTTCCCTGTGGCACCCCCCCCCCTTTTTTTTTTTTTTTTTTTAAGAAGTGGAGGAGAATGAATGGAAGGAGGAGAGGTGAAGGAGTATGAGATTGAGAGAGATACTTTGGTAGTTGTTCTAAGAATTGGTGCAAAGCAATTCATGGGGAATAGGAAAGAGGCATTTCTTGGTCAAACAGTCTCTGAGGGGCATTACTGGTAAAGAGCTGGGAATCAGAAAATTAGTTGGAACGTTAAGAGCACTGAGAAATCTGAGGTCACATCAGCCTTTTCCAGAAAAGCAGCTCATCTTGAGCTCATTCTGCCTGGATGGAAAAAACCAAGTCTTTCAGATAATTAACAGGATTTTTGTGTGTGTATATTAACCTAAGGCCTATCTTTTGTGTTTTCATTGCCAAATTTCAGTTCCAGCAAGTAGCTGATGGGGAAGGATAGCAGCTATGTTGCATTGTATTGAAGCTAAATTTTATAAAGCAAGATGAAGGCACTAATCGGTGCTTTTCCTTGTTCTGCACTAGAAATAATTGTACAGCTGTCAAATTCTCACTCAGGAAAACAGATCCAGGACACAGCAGCAGTGAATATGTATTGGCCAGTATAACAGCTGTCAAATTCTCAGAAAGCAAACACATACAGTGCAGGAATAGATCTCAGTAAGCTAGGATAACTCAATTTCTATGTGTACCTTTGTATTTTCTGCTGCTTTGAAAACATCTGCTCCTATTTCATTGATCAGTAGAAGTGGCTGATTTGTGTTTTCCATGTATAGGCATGAAGTTGCTCCATGCAACCTGTTTAACAACAGGAAAGTGTCTGTAATGGCACCAATGACCCAAATAATGTAACTTTCAATGAACTGTTCTCGTACACTTTTAATATTGGCATTTTTAATTAAATGTCTTCTTTTTACAAGTCAGTGACTGGATTGCAATTGTGAAGTAGGTACTGTTGAAACAAGTGCTGAAAACTGATAAAAACAAAAGGTCGGAAATAGTTGCACACACAAATGCTTTGGTTCCAGAGCTTTAAATCAAATTAAATGGAGGATCAGATTTTCCAGTCACTAAATTCAGTGGAAAGCTCTGTGTGACCTATGCTGCTGTATAGGTTTTAGAATCATTAAGAAGCCTAATTCTTCTAACACAGTATAATCTTTTCCTTTCATTATGCGGTACCACAGCTAGCAGCATTTTTTACTGGCTTTACCTACAATGATTGGAGTTTTATTTTTTCCAATAGTGTTGTAGCTGCATGTTTTGTCTTACCCTTCAGAATTCTTGGTCAGTTTAAGTATTTGAAAAGTATGATTTTAAGTCAGTGGAGTGTTTATTTACACTATGACTATGATCTTTATGTACTTTACAAACACTGTTTTGATACAGCTCAGGATATGGCCAGGTTTCTTTTTATGGCTATGATTTGAAGGATCTCCTTACTTGTATCCATAGAAGTATTCTTGTCATACCAAATGGGATTCTGTTGTTTCTAATGAATAATCAACTCAGCATTTCATTGAGCTGTTCCTTCCTAAGAAGATTTTGCAGTTGACAAAAATTTTACCAACCAGTATAAAATGAAAATAGCAACAAATTATAAATCTTTTTCTGTATAAAGAAGCTTGTGCATCAACCTGATATCATGCATTTAGTTTTTTTGAAGTCTAGCAGTAGCGAAGAGGCCTGGTTCTTGACCATAACCTCCGGTCTCAGGTGGTGTACCAGCTCAAGTGAGGATGTGACAAGAGGCAGCCTCAAGGTACAGGTGTGGGAAGGGAAGGACTCAGGAAAACAGTGTCAGGCTGTACAACACGCAGTGATGGCAGCTTGTCAGTTGTTTAATCATGGTTAAAGTTGTGAATGTTTTGATATTAAGGCTAAAAGGACAGGAACTAATTCGTCCTTAAATATATAGGTAGTGTAATGCCATTGTGTGTAATAAATGGGTACTGCTTATCTTTTGAATATACTTACATCAGGGGTTGAAATGTAAAGTAGAAAGAAAATTCAATATCAGGTTGGAAGAGAAAAAAATATAAAGATGGTAGCTTTCTGCAGATGCCTATTGCCAGTCATTTAGGATGAACTCTGAAGCAGCTTTTGCTGTCTGTGGTAAAGCACACGGTGCATGTAATTTAAGGGTTCTCGTTAGTACGTTGTCAGTTCTTTACAGTAAATAATATAGAACCTACTCTGAACTCTAAAACAAGGAACAACACTTGTAGGTGTATGCCAAGCTAGAAGTTTCTGTCAGATGGTGACAAGAATGTGGCTGTTCAGGTCTTGCTGGAGACTTCAGCTAAATTCAGGCCACAGAGTATCTGAAACTGTTGGGATCCTGTTCTGCCAGAGCCAATTAGATTCCCTGTTGTCTTTTGTGTCCCAGTGGATTTAAAAAGATTTTTATCGAAATAAACCTTGGGAAACTGTATCCAGCTGCTAATGTGAAATTTAAAAAGAAGAGGAAGCTATGGTTATATATCAGTATCTTTACTGGGTCATTTACTGAGTCCACACCAAAGATTCTGGGAGTCAAATGAATTTTCTGCAACTCATTTCAGTGGATTTTAGCTCAGACTCTGCAGTATGTTTCAAACTCTGTCTGCTTTTATTAGCTCAGTCTTCTTGCCCATGAAGTAATTGTCTGAAGGAGGTGACAGGCTATAAAATACTAACTAATCTCACTTTTTGAACTGTGAATATTTTAGCATAACAAATTATGCTATGCCAGTTCAATTCAGCAGGAAGTTGGAAACACAAGGCAAATTTCAGGTAATGGGCATGAATAAGTTGCATACAAAAAAAGATCAGTAATTATGTACATGGATTTGAGTTTACGGCAAAGATTTCTTGTGTGCAATTTAGGTAAAGCAAGATAAATTATTCTAAAGTTCTAAAAATAGAATAATCCTAAAATTCTAAAAATGTAATTATTATTATTCTAAAATTCTAAGAATTCAAAAAATATGGGCCAAATTAATTATTACTGCAGTACATACTGCATATTGGATCACTCAAGACAAAAGTGATACTAGTTAATGCAGTTCCTATTTTCTCAAAGGAATAATTGCCAAACTCCTTTGTTGAGTTGTAACACCTGAGTATGCTTGATCCAGCTTAATTATCTCTTTAGACAAATTAAAAGCTTTACAGCTAGTTTATGTAGCTTGGGCTTGCTAGGTAAGCTTTGCAATAATACCCTGTGATGTTACTTAAAGCATTAGATGTTTTTTCTGTGGAAAAATCAGGGTTTAGAAAATATTGCTTAGACCTTTTATAAGGCTGTCATTGCAACAAAAGGGTAATGTTCTTCCCCGCTCATACTTAAACATTGAAGGGGGGAGTTTTCCTACCTGATGTTGCTTGAATGTCTGTGTCATTTATAGAAAAAATACAAAATATAGTCAATGACAGTGCAACGGTGACAACAGGAAACCATCCATTTAATGTCTAATGAACAACACTTTAGTTTAGGGTGAAATATTGTATTGGTGGAAATCTTTTTATAAAAACACCCTCTCTTGACTCCTATTCTAAGTGTACCTTAAAAGAGCCCAGAACCTTACATGAGAGAATTTTCTGTGTGAACCTTAAAAAAGAGTATTTTCTATGCAAAATACTCTTAAATTTACAGGCAGTGTTATTTTCTTGCAACTGCTTGGTACTGAAGGACAAAGTCACTCTGGAAACATGCTGCTGAGGTCATTCCTCCGAAACAGAAAATGCCAGGGTTGCTACTGATACGAACTTGTTGCTTACATGATTGCACAAGCTGCTTGTCAGGAACAAAGCAGGAAAAGGCTCCTGTCTCAAAGAACTTGTAGTCAGGACAAAGAAAAGGAAAACATTAGAGCACAGTGCAGCTACAGATAACACACGAATGTGATTGTGAAGTGGAGAATGAAACGCGGGTCCAGTCTAGCACCTCATTTACAAGGCAGTTGTGTCCTCTGAATGTTTCAACAGCAGTCTGATTTTTTTGCACAACTTTAATTCTCTATATTAGTTTTATACAATAACTTCAGACAGTAGTGTGGCAGCTCTACTGATTTTTAACCTGCCTAAGGGATCTACAGACTGGAGCTAGCTGGGAACTTTCTGACAAAACAGTTTTCCATCAGAAAAGGCAGATTCATTGATACCAAAATATTTTGCAAAAGTATCCATTTTAGTGACTTTCTGCAAAGACATGGGATGGGTTCTGACAGGCTTCATGCCTGATTTCATGGCTCCTGGCGAGCTGTGAGGTTTGTGGCTCTAGGATAGCCTTGACATGCTGGATGCCTCCAGAGATCCCTGAAGACCTGGCATATGCCACGGGTACTTTGAGGGCTTCTGGGCAGTGTGCCACACAACTGGAAGCGTAAGAGCCACGATTCCCAAGCTCTGTGATTTCTTGCTCTCTTATGGCTCCCAGGGCTTCGAGCTCTTCCTTGTCGGTTCATTTGGGCGGATGGGGAAGGGGGAACCCAGCAGCACTTGAAGTTATTGCTGAGCCAGGAGTCTTGGAGCTGGGGAGCCGGCGCTTTCAGGCTCAACTGTGTTCTGAAATTATGTAAATAAAGCACTGATTATTTCTAACAGATTGCTTAAAAAGTTCCCTTCTTAGGGAATATTGTTATCTGTATTGCACAGGGGAGCACACTGCCTGTCTTCCCTGCCACCTGCTTGGGGAATTACCTGTGGACAGGATGGCAACCGCCTTGTGACTCCTAGACCTTAGGCTGCACTGGGGCTGTACCACAGGTACTGGGGGCAATAGCTTGCTGCTCAGGGCAGCTGCAGGACAGCTGCAGGCAGTGCCTTGGACTAGATTCAGTGCATTACATATTGCAGGGAAGCAACTGGCTTTACTGATGTTGAAATGACAGTTATATTCATAATATTTTGGCTCCACAGGGAAGTCTTTATGTGGGAGTACAGTGCCTATATTACCTGTGTGTGTACAAACAAGTAAAACTTAAAGACATACATTTATCTATATAAATGTCACTTTCAGCACAATATAGGATCCACAGATCCTTCAGGCAGGTGTCAACATCAGACGAGTTGTGATGGTTTCTCTGTTATGTATTGCATGTGTTCCTGATACACTCACCTTGTCATGAGGAATGGTTATGATGTGGATTCTGAAGTGGTCTTCTAAAACCTCAGTATTTTAAGGAACCTAAATAGTTGTGTTGTCTTAGATGCTGTGGAGCGCTCTAAAACTACAGGCTTGAGTGCACTGAAGGACGAGGGTTAATTTCAGTAGTTGAAGACTGTTGAGACTCCTGGAGGGCAAAACCAGTCATTTGATCAATGTTGTGAGTCCGTGTAACGTGTGCGAGTATGTGCCTTTATATGAGTGTACACTTTAGAATGGCATTTTGTTTTACAATGCAAAATTGTAGACATGTGTAAGTGGCCACAGGGAGAGATTTTCAAAAATAAAAATGCCAGCAAAGTTATTGCATGCTTGCTGACTTCTGGATCATGGACCATCAGTGAAAGTTAAATTCCTGGCTGCCATTTGGTGCCATTGGCAGTCTCCCTATAGATTTCTAGCAGTTCACATTTTGATGTCTGCTGAGAGTGCTCAAGGGTTTGCCTATTTCTCCTGATGTGAAATCACTGGAGTCAGAGATGCAGAGGTAAAATAGGAAGAGAGTCAAATGAATGTTGATTGCTTCTGAGAATTAATTCCACACTGCCTTTCTGAAGGTTCAGTGCGTATTAGCTGCAGTGCAGTGGCATGACGGACTGGTAAATATCACTTACTGAGCCCATCATTCATTGCAGAAGAGGACCTAGACCATGCAAATTGGATGATGGTGTGTTTGAAAACCAGACAGCCCATAATTTTAATCTGTTAAAAAGGATTATGAATGACATCGATGAAATACAGTGTCAATTCTTTGCAAGATGCCTTTTCTCTGCAACAGCAGCTGGAAGCACAGCCCACCAGCAGGCATTGAACGCCTACTCCGAGGCTTTCACCAACTTTGATCTCCTTTCAGGACTGAGCCTAAAACAATGTCCCATTGGAAACCAAAGAGGCAGAACTACTTTGCCATGCAGAGAGTTAAACCTTCCCACACGCATGTTTATTAATGTGAACAACTAATACAGCTGTATTAACATCATAATGTTCAGGACCCTTTAAGCTGCTAACAAACTTGTTTGAAGGCAGTCCAGTGCACCCTGGACACACTTGACTCACTGTTCCTTTTTGTAGCAAAGTCACTGTTAGGATGTTAGAAGATGATCTTCAGTAGTTTCTACTTATTTGGTAGCTATTTTTAAATAATTAAAATATGATTTCTTATAAACCAGTAGGAAGAAAATTCAGTTCAAAGCCACCACTTTCTCCTTACCAAAGTGCGTTGTCTGCTGCTCAGGACTATGGAAGGATCACTCACTTTTCCTATTAAGCAGGCTTGGTAAGATGCGTTAGAGACTGCCTGCAAGCTGTCTAGTGTTAGATTTACTTCCTTTTGGAAAGAGCTGAATCTAAGTTGTGCATGCATGTGACTAGATTAATCAAAATCTGTTTTGTAGAATTCAAGGAAACATCTGAAGCGTAAGTATTAAGTGCATCTAGCAATAATGCCCCTTTCTTGGTTTCTTGTTATCTGTATGTTTAAAAATATCAGATACTTGTGTTCGAAGTCAGATTAAAAAGAAAAAAGAAGAAAAAAAGGGGGGGAAGCAAAAAGTGCCTTAATAAGATGCAGAGTTCCAGTTTGCTAGATTTCCCTTAATTAATCTTATATTCCCTAAACTGTACTCTGGGCTTGTAGGGGCACAATCCGAAAGTGGAGTGTTTCTAACACCAGTGATACCCAAGTCAGTGTCATAAAAACTGGATGTGAGCTCTGTATCACTGTGATACTCTCCTGTCCCTCGCAGGGATTTGGGGATAGACAGTTATTAAGTGTGACTAGGAACTGAAATTTAAGGAGTGATCAGTTCAATGGCTACTTTTTGCTAGAGGCATAGTATGTAGTTGGTTGACCTAGGCAAAGAAAAAGCAAAACCACCCTGACAGCATGCGATATATCAAAGTACAGAATTTCTACGGTTACTAAATCCTATCAAAAAGCTCCTTGATAATTAAAAGATATGCTTCCATTGCCAATCCGCTGTATTAATAATAGTCTAATCCTATCCATAAATATATCTTTCCAAATTAATTTAATTAGGTATGAAAATACTGATTGCTCCATCGCCACATTTAAGATCCTTTCTTGCAAACCTGAACTCACATAAATATGTCATTCAAATCAACGTGACTACTGAGCATAAGTAAGCCATATGTGCATGAGGAAAATTTTTCTGGGTAAGACCTGTAACTGTGTTTGACTGGGAGGTATTGCCAAGATTTCTAAGTGTGGAGTACTAGTAGAACACCAAAAACATACAGATAAATTGTTTCCAAAAATACCTGTTGTGGGTGGTTTATTTCAAGTGGGAACACTAGTAAATATGACCTGAGGGAACTTATATCTATTTTTATGTGGGTTACTCTAGAAGAAATCAAGCACTTGTTACATAGCACATAGAAACCTCTTCAGCCACATGCTTCTCTGATGCATAATTGTCCACTCATGTGCAGATCTGAGGTTTTTCATGCTTTTTTTACAACTCCATAATTTTCAACTTTTTCTTAACTTCTGGGTCATGTAACTTTAACCATACTCAGACTGAGAAACACTCGTTCAGCTTCTTCGGCTTCAAGGGCTGTTGGTGTCCTAGCTGCCTTTTAGTTTTGTTTATCCAGTTGACAGTCCTCAGGCTGGGACCTGGCTTAAACAGTCCAGGGGGCCTTCTCTGAAGGTGTTCGAGACCTAAACCAACACGGCAGAATAAGGGAACAAGCAGATCTGTTCATATGACCGGTTCTCGTGGAACAGGCAGTGGAACAGCTACATTGCACAATATTTGGGAAGGCTGATTAGCCATGCCCAGGCAGGAGCATTATGTTAACCTGCCTTGTATTTAGGATAGCTGTGAATGAGTTCTGCAGAGACTGAGTCATGTTTCTTTGCTTGGCTCCACCTTGTGCTGTGCAGACACGCCTGGTATTGCAAGGAAGATCTACCTATCCCACGTCATGCAGCGTGGCTCTACTTGCGAGAGCACCTGGCTGTCCTGTTCAGCCAGGTGCTGTACCTGCTCGACCTCTCGTCTCCACCAGTGCCTCACACTGCAGTTTATCACAACCAACTTGTGGTGAGCGCTTCACTGAACTTCTTGCCTTCTCTCAGAACCCTGAATGCTGTTTAAATGTTATGACAGTATTCTTTGTGCCAGAGACAAGTTCTTAAAACAGCTTGTGAAGGGGATTATCCAGGTTGTGTCTGTTTCTCTAGTCTACCTTACCATGCTGTTTGGGATGGCTCAGGATTTAATATTATTGCATAACTTCCAAGATTAATACAAAAACCCCAGCAAAATGCACCTTCAAACACAAGTTGCATTATTCCTGCATTTGACAAATCCCCTCTGTCCACACAGGATTCCCGCAATCAGTGATAAGACTAACTCAACATACAGATTTAAGAGCAGAGAACAAAAAAGGCATTGTGGCAAATATCTCAGTGAGAGACATAAAAGTTCAAGTAGTATCGGTACTGGCTTATCTGCAGTACGGCATGCAAGCATCCAATTGCTAGGTTATTGCTGACTGATACGTGTCATGTATTGCATCATTTTAATTGCTAACACTCAGGCGTCTGCACTTGCTTTTCAAGACGCAAACAGCAGAGCCAGCTCCGGGTCTTGGAAGAACAGGCCACTGCCTACTTCATGAGCCTGCAGCTGCCTGTCAGGTCTGCCTGGGGATGAGGAGATGATGACTGGCTGTTTTGGCTTGTGCAGCCCTTCCTGCCTGTGTGGGGAAGGGATGGAAGCCAGTGGCAAGGTGGGAAGCAGTTTTACTGCAGCAAGAGCAGCTCCTCTCTGTAGCAGTTGCCATCACCTTCCACCTCAGCAATGACAGGGAGAGTGAGCCCTTCCCTTTAGTGCTGCTCTGCAACCCCTGGCCCTTCCTCTTACACTTCTTCTGCGTTGTGAGATCAGGGGCCTCATTGCCTCCTCTCACCCCCAGTGACCCAAGAAAGGGGGTGGGGGCGCCTATGGAAATCTTACTCATCTGAGAACCCTTATCTAGACAGCCTGTCATCTGAACAAAAATATGTTTTTCATAATTGTGTTATTCCTTTCGAAGGTGTTTTCTGCTAGCTTGTCTCTAGCAGTTAAATTTGACTTGTAATTGCAAATGAACGTCTGTTGTCCAAGTTGCTCTGAGAGTAAAATTGCTTATTCAGGCAGTCTTCTGTCATAAAATCAGGGCTAAGATTACATTTGAAACAACTAGAGATACTGGTGAAAAAGCACACTATTAGCAATTAGAAATTAGAATAAGATGAACATTGAGTTCATTTTAGGTCCCTTAATATCAGAGCAAGGGATTTCCTTGCACATTTATCTTCTCACCATTTTTAGTTGAATTCTCTGCTTAGGAGTTCTTTTTGTTTTCTTTCAGCTTGGTATTTTACTTTTATCAAGAAGCATACAGATGCAGGGAGGTCACGTTTGCTGTAACACCACTGACAGAATTGGGTTTTCCAGGAATAACTAATTAGAATTAATTTTATTTCTGGGTGGGAAATAATGACACCTCCACATTTTTCTCTCAGGAATATAATAACTATTGCCCCTGGAATTACTAAACACAGTGTGGTGGGTTGACATGTCTGGCTGCCAGCCACCCGCCCAGCTGCTCTCTCACTCCCCTCCTCAATAATAAGATGGAAAACCTTGTGGGACGAGATAAAGTCAGGGACATCACTTACCAACTACCCTCACAGGCAGAACACACGACTCGGGGAAAATTAATTGCCAATTAAAATAGAGTTGGTTGGTGAGAAACCAACCTCCATGGGCTGCAGTCCCTCAGGATACACCTGCTCTGGCATGGGCTCTCAAGGGTCTGCAAGGGAATCCCTGCTCCGGTGCCTGGAGCTTCCCTGCTCTGCCCCTCATGCTGGCAAAGCCATTCCTCACCACCTGCAAGAGCAGGGGCTCTGCCTGCTCTTAAATAGGTTTCCACAGAGGCACCACCAGCTTTCCTGGTGGGCTCGGCTGTGGCCAGTGGTGCGGCCGTTGGGGAACCGGCTGGAACCGGCTGTGTCCGGCCTGGGGCAGCCTCACCCCCTCCTCACAGAGCCTGACCCTGCAGCCCCCCTGCTACCGAAACCTGGACACGGACACCCAATAGAGGAGAATGCTGGAGAAATACGGCCAAAATTGCTGAATGCCAGACTCTAGAGGTATGTGGTCATTAATGAAGTTTGGGCTGGGGACTCCTGCTTACATCTGTGGAAATCTGGCCTTCGTAACCATCTCCCGGAACACCTACTTGTAGCCAGCTCAGTGCAGTACTGGGGAGCTAAGGGAAAGCTGGACTGACTGAAGGGTGGAAGGGCAGCTGCAGGGACCCCATGTGCGGGGCACCCAGCCTGTGGGGGAATGTCCTTTCAGCAGAGAGGTTTCCACCACGCAGGCTTTTAGCAACTCTTCCTTGTCTCGGTGAGCGTGAACATGCTGATGTGAAAGTGTGTGATTCAGCTTTTTAGTCTTACTAAAGGCTTTTAAAAACACTCTGCAGAAAGTAAGGTGGCACAATTTCAATGACCTTCATGCTGAAGACAGGGTTTCCCAATTTTGAGGTAATTAGCCTGTTCTGGAAGTTCCTGAGGGGTTTATTGTATACTCTGATGGTGTTCAGAGTGTTTTTGCACACGCACTGCTGTTAATTCCTTCAAGATTTGAAGCAATACCTGGGGTGATCTGAACTTACACTTTCCTTTGGTCTATAGGTTCTTTCAAATAAATACCCACATCTTCTTCCACGTTATGCAGCCTTCGGTCCTACTTCTGGGTCCTCTTTTGCAGTTTTCAACCCTCCTGTCGACTGCAGGGCAGCAGTGATAGGAGATCTTTTACCTTTCTCTGCGGTTTGTGAAGCCCCTTAGTGTTACAGACCCACCACTGACAAACTGGGGCTCTGCAGAAAGCACACCAAAGAGGGCTTTGGGCTTTTCTGCCTTTTTATTAAAACCTGCAGGTTGGGATGCTGCAAAATCTCCAGTCAGAAGTGGAGAGGGTGGGAGTGAGCAACAGAGCAGCAGGCAGCTATCTGTCAAACGCATGTGGTTAGTCCAGCAATCAGATGTCACCGCTGAAGCAGGTGAAACAGCCCTCTCGGCAGCAAGTCCAACTTGACTTTGTTGAACTTGTGAGCGGGGGCTCAAACTGCTGGCAAGGTCAGCAGTAAATGTGTCACCACTAGGCATAGAGCTTACTCTGGGTGGGCCAGTGGTCGCTTCCTCACTGGAGATGAGCCACACTGACATGTGATTATTGCCCAATATTGCTTGGAGAAACAGCTACAAAGCAGCATAGTTATGAATGGTGCATCACTGCAAGGTGGTTATAAACTTCCTGAATGCAATGACAGTGAAGAATCTTTTGGTATGCTGGTTTCTGCTCTGGTTATGTTTCTGAAATACCTGCTGAGCAACCAGAGGGGTACTGAGGGGGTAATGCAGTCATGGTGCATTTTCCCTCCTGTTGGTGTGCCTGATTCTTTGTTCTTTTGCTGCCTTGGATTTATCAAAAAACTTGTTTTGTCAGGTGCAGCAAAGAAGTGCACATCTTCATGTACACAGTGGAGTTCAGTAGGAAAGTGCATGTACCATAGATCAGGGAGCCTGCTTTATACCACCCGAACCTAAAAAACAGACAGCATAAGAGAGTATTTGAACACTAAGGTGGCTGTGAAAGATTGCTTACTCATCTGTATACTTACTCTTTCTCTTGCCTCCCTATCTTATCAGAATTATCTCTTGCTTGCTCAGTCTTACTTTTATTATGTAATTTTCTTACCACCTCCTACCTCTCCCTTTTCCACCTCTGAATATATAATGTATTTTGTTTTCTATAAACTAAAGCATTGCCCTCACCTGAATTTGCATGCCCTCGCTTGACATTTTTCGACTAGGGTAAGGAACCTGTATCCTGCAGAGGTAAAATGCTGGGACATTACAAATTGTTATTGCTCTTCCCTACCTTACATGAGTTGTAAGTTGAGTTTTAAAGGTGGTCCTTTCCAATGGTGGGGGTGCATGGTCTGTTCTCAGTTCTGGCACAGACGTCCGTGAGGACAAGTCATTCACAGTCACACTCTTAAAAGGGCTCTCTCCTTTTTCTTTAGCCACTTAAATGTGGTAGCTGGCTGTGTCCAGCAACCACGACAGGAGCTTCGAATCCCTTTGAAAATTTTCCTTTTAATACTTCCCTTCTGCATGGAGGCATTATGAGGCAGTTGGAAGTGACAGCTACAATAATTATGAACTAATATAAATGATGGCATCTTCTAAGTCCTGAAATAAATTTATACAGTTCAGCAAGGTTCTCTCTTGTAGCCATTCATTGTGAGAGTATTAAAACTTAAATGACTTAAGAGGCTGTTATGAAGGCAGAGCAAAAAGCAGCATTTTTCAAAACAGGAAGTAGAGCAGAACAATTACTATTTAATGATACTGGAATTGGAAAATGTATGATGAAGCAGGAGTGTCAAGTTTACTGTGCAGATTGCTACTAGAGCAGGATGCTTTTTGGCAGAGTTTACCCAATTTCTGTTTTTCTGCTTATACATCTATCCTGGTGATATGAAAGGATTCCAGTAAAAGCTAATGCAATTCTTGGAATCCCCCATCTCTCCCCCCCTTCACCAATCTAAGGTTTGTTCACGGCACTGCTTCAGTTTTTCCGCTTCAAGGCCAGCAAGATGGTTCTCGCAACGTATCAGAATGCTCAAACCCTTTGCAGGCTAGTTACTGCTATGGGATGGTCCTCATTAGGTGAAATAACCCAGAGGTTGTCACTGCCTTGCAGCATATCCTCTGACAATGCTGCCTTCACTTAAGCAGCCTTGGTTAAGAATGTTTTTTACTGCTTTGAAGATCATTATATCAAATATCAGTCAAACCAATATCAAAATTCGTAGCACAATTAGTGACTTGAAAGACAGCACAGGACCCCAACCTCCACAAGACTAAAGTATCTTTATGTATTTGCCAATAACCTCATCCAAATTGACATCAAGGGTAGCTCCATCTGAATCACACATGATCTCTTATTTTTCTTGTATTTTCTCTCCCTATAACCTAAAAACCCAATTTGAAATTTTGCCTGCAGTGAGGTTTGTTATACCAAGCACTTTATTTAAAGATTGCTCGTTTTCCATGGTAGTTTTAAAAAACAAATCTATTTTGAAATCCTTCTGCATGTACTAGCTTATATGATCTGCATCTCTCTATACTTACTGTCCATTTGCCTGGGGCATTTACATGGAAAGAAATTTTCTGTTCCTTAAACACTTCTATACCATCTTCCAGTCTCCTACCTAAAGTTATAATTCATTGCATATGACATTGCAGTTTGGTGTGCAGATGACATCTCCAGCAGAGGCCTGGCTTCAATTGGGGAATCAATGCCATGAGCAGATGAGGTCTTGGAAGACAGCAATTCAACTTGAATGTGAATTTTTATAATGAAGATTGACAGATGAGAAAATACAGAGATTTAGGGTATGTGGTGTATGAGCCAAAAAATTCTATTTGCAGGCAAAGTTGGTTATTCATTCCTTTTTGAAACCTTCTGTAGGTTAAAAAATGCTCTTAATTCAAAGTGAAATGGATTTTGAATATTTTAAGTATGCTAAATTGTTCAGGCAGGCACTTAACAGTGGTGTTTCTGTTCACTTTCTGCACTGACACTGCCCTTCCTGATTAACAATGCAGGTAATAGGACCACTGGGATTTTTCCCTTTTGGATTGCCAGTGCTTTTGGCCCTCTTGCCTCTTTGTTGCAGCTTTTCCTTGCTGGATCTTTTTCCATTTACACTTTAATCTGAGTTCTTGTAGCTCTGTGGTTTTCCTGAACAGTATTATGTAGTCCAGATTTTTACAAAGCATTTCTAGAGGTTCAGTGTACTCTTTAAAAATCATAGCCTGCTTAGATCTGGTGGAAGCCTTGGGGGGAAAAAAAAAAAAAAAAAGTGTTTGTCAGGTTTATTTTCAAGAGAGCAAAGACTTGCAGTGAATATTATTGTGGGATTGAAATGTAAATGTCCATTTCCTCTCTCTAATCCCTTGCAAGAAATTGAACTGTCCTTTACATTAGCTTTTGCCTGGGTATATAGCACTTGGGAATTTACCAGCTCTTGGGAGAGAATTGCCTTTAGCTTAAATTAGAATACCTCACTGATACTGGATCTTCCATAATTCTGGCAGTGAAATACACTCACCTCTGCGAAGAAGCAGATTTTTTTTCATTGTCACCAAGCTCAGTGACTGTCTCTTGCTTACTGAAGAGAGAAGCCAGACTTGCTAAAAGAGCTGTGATATTTAGCAACATTAGTTATAGTCACTACATCACCCTGCTGCTTTGCTTTCTGCCGTTGCTCACTGACAACTGACAGAGTGGTACAAGCAAAATGTAACTTGGCTCTGTTTGTTTTGATAAGGGCAGGATCTAAGTGAAGATTATTTTTTTTTTTGGCACCTATACAAAGAAAAGGAGGGTCAGTGCAATCAGGTAATCTGGTAAAAACTCACCCCCTCATTTCTGAACCAAAGTTCAAATGTATTTGAATTGTTTCATATCTTGAACTAAGTGATGCAACCTTGTTTTAAAGATCAAGTGGTGGAGATTTGCCACTTCTGTAGTGACATCTGCCATCCTGGCTTATGCTGCTCTGCTATTCCTATTTCAGGAACATGTGCTATTTGTGAAAATAAACTGAGTTACCACTGTCAGGGCATGATCCAGGTTTTTGTTTACTTGTTTTCTGTAGAGGTGGATGCAATAGTATGTCCTAAACATAAGCTCTGTTTTGAATATCAGAACACAGGCAACAAAACAAAGCTCACAGCCATGGTAAGGTCCAAGAGGCTTGTCCACAGTCCTGCTAGTCAAGCCTGAATCCAGAACAATAACAAGCCATATTATGTTTGTTCAAAACCTTGGGCAGGTTTTCATAAGATCTGTTAGTTGAACAAAAAAAATTAGACATTTTTATCTTTGCTAGACTGCCTGTGTAAAAAGCCCACTGTGTAAAGAGCCACCCAGAGAGAGCTTGTAGAAGGAGGGGATGTGTTAAAAGGGCAGGTATGTTGGTATGCCTGATACGGTCTTTTGCAAAAGCAATAGGTGTGTTACCTGTATGAGGAGCTATGCTGAGGGTTAGGGTGGCAGAGCTCATTTTATCCTTCGAGGCACAGGTCACAGAATTCAGGAAAACTGATGTTAGTAGAGACCAGTGTCTCATCTTGACTTTTGTTGTATGGCCAATCCCACTTCTGAATTGAAAATTTTGGGATTTTTTAAATACTTTTGTTAAGAGACTTAGATATTGAAATGGTCAAGAATCCAATTCATTGCTTGCAGCATTAGAAGAGGCTGCTGTCAACAGGGGTCTAAACCTTCTGTTTTCTATACCAGTAGGTTGTTTTGATGTAATTATAGGGTTAGATTTAGGATTAAAGTTTGGTACTGTAGTGCTGAAGGTGTCTCAAAATAATGATCAGTGCCTTATGTTTTACTCCAAGGATTGATTTTTCTGGCCTGAATTAATGTTGCCTTTGGTTTTGGGTCAATTTTGACACAAACTGACCCAATTTTGGAAAATCAAGGTTCAAGATTCCATTTATTTGCTGGATTCTGGAGAGTACACAGAAATGGGAGGCGGCTGATGCAGATAAGTGCTGATGTCAGTATTCCCTGAGTTTGGGGAACAGCTCTCTGGGTACCACCTGAGGATACAGCTACGGGCTTTGGAGGTGGCCTTTTTGTGGTGTTTTTTTGTTTGGTTTTTTTTTTTTTTTTTTTTTTTTTTTTAACCATGCTAGCTGACTAGGTAAAAATATTAGCTTCTCCACATCCCTTCTAAGGACTCTGCCATGCTCATTCCTATCTCATCAGATGATCTTTACCCTGAGGAAAGAGCGAGGAACCAAATGACAGCTGTGGCTTTTCAAAGTCATAAAAGAGGGAAATACGTGTATATGTACTTATTTATTTATTTTCTCTCCCTGTTCTGTATTTTATGCTGAGGCTATGAAGCCTATTGAACTTTTTTTTTGAGCCCTTAAGGTATATCTAATGTCACTCAGACATCAAAGCTCCAGAGCTGAAATGGAAAGAGAACAACCAAATTGCATTTAAAGGTTAATAAAATAATGCTTGTGTTTTCTGTTGTCACAGAATACTAAAAAGAAAAACATTACCTTTATGTTTACAAAGGCGAACAGAAAATAGAGAAATATGAAGTCAGCTGAGATTAGCTTAGCCTTTGTTCTAAAAATGATACATCCTTGTGTTATATCACAGACAGGATGGGCTCTTGAAGCTCTACTTTTTTGTTTTGCCACATATTAAATGATCTCAGTGGCCACTGATAAGTCTATTGTAGTTTATGAGAGTTTATTACTTCTAATTTAAAACTAAAAGTTTAACCTAATATGAGAATTTCTTGTCTTTTTTCCCTGGGAATCTGGCTGGCTTTTGCCTGTGTAAAGCTGAATTCTACCATCCTTACGCTGCACATATTGGCTATGCTTATAGCAGGGACAAAGAATAAATCAGGGAGGTTATAGCCATACAGCAGAAGTGCATTAATATCACCAGCCCCTTTGACTCATATGGCTGAGTTTTACTTCGGTCTCGGTCTGTCCTTAAAGCACAGATGCAGTTCTGTGGGTGTAACTGAGGAGGGAACAGAGCTTGTAACTTGGAAGCTATACAGTGTGTGAAACCAAGTTAAGACTCCAGAAGACTTATTGGTTCTTTTAAAGTTGTATCCTTCTCAGACACATACTGAGCCCAGTACAGCAGCTAAACATTTCCCCTATGGCTTGTCACTATGCAGGCCAAACCCCCACATTGCTCAGTGGAATCAAGATCCTCTGGGACTTTCAATACTGTTGCTCACATTATTCATGAAACAGAGGTCACTGAAGTCTAGGAGAGCAGAAAGTATTAGTAGAGTGATCAGAGGTTGTGAAGTCCACTGAATTATTTGAAATTCCTCCTGTGGTAAGGTCCAAGTACCAATGTGACTGACTTGCCAAGCCTTGAGTCTTACTTTAAAAAAAAAAAAAAAAAAAAAAGAAGAAAAAAAGTAAAAGACATGTCATGGTGGCTTGGAGGTCCAGCTAAATCCAGTAAGGAGGATACAGGCAAAATTTGCAATGCATTTAATAATGATTCTTTTTCCCAGGAGTATTATGAAGTGATCTGTTATGTGCATCTGCTTGTTCTATTTCTGTTTCTTAGCCTGAGATTCCTAACACAGGAGGCAATAACCCCGCATCATGTTAGATCATATCATGTCACATTGAATGTTGACCTTGGCTGACATAACGTGACATGCTACAGTTGAAGTAATGTAATGCAAGCCAATGTATCACGTGCTTAATGTTAATCTGAAGTTACTATCTGAACATAGCAAAAGGTTTGGATAGTGTGTTGTATGGAACTTCCCTCTGTTCGTCAGGCAGTCTGAGCTGCGTGTGTTCAAGCTAACAACCAAAAACAGAGAGAAAGAAGAGGGGCAAATGCTAGACAAGTGTTTCTGTGGGAGTTAGTAATAAAGATACTAATCAGTTTAGTATGCAGCTAATCTAAATAAAAGACATTGTATCCCCCTTGACACCACAATAACCACAGGAGAAGTGTGACCATGCAATGGGAGCACTGGCTGTCAATTAATTGCACTCTTTGGAGGTTTTGGTATAGAAAGCTGTTCATATACATTTCTGAGTAGATTTGTTGTTGAAGGTATTGCTGAATATATTTATTGAGATTACTTTAGTTAAAACAGTTAATGTAAATGTTGGGCTTTATGAAGTTAATAAATTTTATAACATTTCCTTTGTTCATGTTTGTCATGGTTTAACCCCAGCCAGCAACTAAGCACTAAGTATGGAATACCCTGTTGGCCAGTTTGGGTCAGGTGTCCTGGCTCTGTCCCCTCCCAACTTCTTGTGCCCCTCCAGCCTTCTTGCCGGCTGGGCATGAGAAGCTGAAAAATCCTTGACTTAGTCTAAACACTACTTGGCAACAACTGAAAACATCAGTGTGTTATCAACATTATTCTCATATGAAATCCAAAACATAATACTATACCAGCTACTAGAAAGGAAATTAACTCTCTCCCAGCCAAAACCAGGGCAATGTTCTTGCTTGATCTTTTGATCCACTGCAAAATTGTGCCCAATACTACATGAGTTAATCTCTGTTGTTTTCCTAGGGAGGCTCAGAAAAAACCGTGCACGTCTTCTTGGAAGATATTTTGTAAGTTACATGTCAGATTAAAGCATGCCTGCAAAGTAATTGCTTGAATTTAAATATTTAAAAAAATAATATTCAGTGCTAGAATTGTCTATTGTTTCTTCAGTAGTTTAGCAGTGCTCAGAGCCTGTATCTGTTCCTCCCATCATGTGCTCCTGTAACAGGATCATGTTCTTTAATGTGATCACTGGCTGGCTGACTTTTTGTGCCAGCTTCATTCTTATTCAGCTAGCTCTAACTGACAGGGGATATTATTCTTGACTTTTTGTTAGGCCAATATTTTCAGTCCTTGGTGCTTAAAAATTAGCCTTATAAAGCCATAATTGTGCATCTGCTTTGGTGAAAGCACTAGGCAACCCAAGCTGGAAGCATTTTAAAAATGAGCTAACAGTGTACCTAGTGGCCTAATTTGATGAATGTTGGCATGTAGATTTGCTGGAGATGATAATCCAATACGTTTTATTTCAAATAGGGGAAAAAGAACAAAAAGGAAAAAAAAACCCAGGTACTTGAGTACACAGGATTTCTGAATGCTGTAAATCTTGAGTGCACAGGCTTTGGAGTACCTTAGAGCACCTAGTAAGAAAAATGGAAGCTATATCTTCTTCCTTTGAAGAAAATGCCTTTCCTTACTCAGAACTGCTCTCTTGACCATAGCTCAGTGCTGCATTTTTGGCTATGCTGAGCCTTATCATGCTCAAGTTGAAGATAAGTAAACATTCCCATTCTCTCCAGGAGCACAGATCTAGACTGCAGCTAGTACAGTAGCAGTGTTTGTGGGTGAAACTTTCTCCTATATAATCCGCAAATCCTCAAGACTTTCCTAATTAAAATTATTTCATGAAAGCTACTTTGTCTCTTATGTCCTTTTAGTTTTCTCTATTCCTGTTAATCTTTAAAACTATGGGCTGGTGATAAAAATATTTTCAAAAGTTTATAGTAAAAAGAGTAGCACTGCCATTACATAATAAGATGAAGTAAAGGATGATAATTTGTCCTTGTCACTGCCCATATTCTAGAAAAGTAATTAAAAAGAAAGAAAATTACATGTATTTTCTCTGACTCTGGACTAGACTTAGCTTTGTTGAAGACTTTCCCCCAACCAGGTTTAATTAGCAAGCAGCAGAGGTG
The DNA here is from genome assembly GCF_964188355.1 of Buteo buteo. NCBI lineage: Eukaryota > Metazoa > Chordata > Aves > Accipitriformes > Accipitridae > Buteo > Buteo buteo. The sequence goes on from NC_134183.1 coordinate 27,638,586, forward strand.
TGTAACGATCTGATCTGTGTGCTTTGCTGTAGATTATTGTGGGATCTTAATCAAAGAATGGGAGAAGAGATGAACTAGCATAGTAACAGGTTTGCAGAGAAAGTAAAGGCTTATTTCATGCAGATTTCCTGCCTTCTGTTTAAAACAATATCAGGAGCATGGGAAAATTCATTTATTTTGCCAGAATTAAGGAGACTTTGAGATTGTCCGTTGCCAGGCTCAGATGGGTCATCAAAACACGGAACTCAGAAAGCTTAATGCAAAACCTTAATGGTATTTAATGTAACTCAAAATTGGGAAACTATGGAGAAACCAGGTAATTTTGAACACTGATTTTCAGAGAGGAGCATCATCCCAGACCTGAATGCAGTCAGGAATAAAAAGACATTTTCTTCAAATGTCAAGCTGAAGCAACACACTGACAGCATTGCAAGGACAGAAGTATTGCGAATGAATTTTCAACTCTTTAGTATATAAATCAGCAGTTACACTAATTAAATATATATAGAGAAAAGGGCTCTAGCCCTTTCTAGGCAGCGTTGCTCAGCAAAAAGGATATGAGTTGAATAAAATACTGGAGGAAAGGCCATGAAATGGCAAGCAAAAGATTGTCGATGACACCTGGAGTTGCCAAAGAAGGATAGAGTGAGGGTGAGGAAGAAATTGCATTTCTGTGTACAGTAACCTCTGACCAGCCAGATAAATCATGGCTAGTCAGAAGTTATTCCAGGGCTGGAAACTCTAGGGCAGCATGCAAGGCAGAGCCATTTGAGCTGCTGTGAGAGGTTTTCTGTTTGGGTAAAAAAGACAAAAAGAAGCTTCCTGAGAGAAATAGGATGCTGGAGTTAAGGGAGCTTAAATAAAAACTCAAGGAAGAGGTGCAGGGAAATATAAAACTTGTGGCTTTTCCCTCATTACTTTATTCCCTCCTCTTTGAAGTTAGTAATACTGTGACCATACTGTAAGACTGAGAGCAGTAAGCATTGAGAGTTCAAGAAACAGTCCCTTTACAAGGGGAGTGTTAAAGGTCTAAGGAAATTAATGTCTCTACAATTGCAAATTCTTTGTGGATCAGAATGACTTGCATGAGTGATTTAGAAATTATTCTGTATAGTGTCCCAGAGCAAAGTCTAATAGCACACGTACCCCCCCATCCTTGACATGTCCCACTGAAGTCAGCACGACTTTGCAGACATCTGTCACAGGACTAGGTCTAGAACAGGAATAAAACCACATACCTCTGGAAGAATGTTCCAGAAATAACATGGGACTACATGTGGAAGAGGCTATGGAGAATGAGTTTCATTGCACTTCCAAAAAGGGTTGGACACACTTCCTCTCCTTTCCCCAAAACAACAAAACTGTCAAAAGACTCATTTGCCTTTTAAAATTTCTAATATTCGTAGGTAGTAATTCAACTGCCCAGAGATGCATGCCTTCGCAACCTGTAGCTTGCTGAGGCGTCTTGTATGCAGGGATCCATGCTTGATCCTGCTAGGGCACTGCTGCTGTGTTTCCCCACACTGCAAAGGTATCAAACGATGTTGGTTCCTTTCTCTATTAACACTCTTGCCCACTAACATTAAAAAAAGTACTTTCTAGCCAAAAGATGCTGAAAGCTAACCTCACCCCTCCTGCCCAGGCTTGCTTTTTTGTTCTGGCAGGAGGCGGTAGAGCATGCTGAGGACTGGCTGTGACAAGCTGTGCTTCAGAAGTGGATAGTGTCTGTCTTGCAGATAAGAGATCTTTTCTGTCAGGATTTTTGTTTGTGTGTGCATTGTGCAAACGATAAATGTTGTCCATTTGCAGAGCATCTTCTCTGCTGAAGGATCCCAAAGCTCTTCACAAAACAGTTCACACGTAGGGCTGCTGAAATTCAGTTAAGCTGTTCTTGAGAAGCTCTGAAATAGTTCTTCTAAAGCCCACATAAAAAACCAGGTTCTCAGTTTTTCAAGTCTGACTTGAACATGAAGGTGGAATTAAAAATCCACAGGCATTGCATTCCCTTTGCAAAGAAGGGAAAAAGCAGATGGAGTTGCTTTTTGTGTGCGCTTAAAAGCAATGAAAACTTGTCGATATTTTTCATTTGAATTTTCATGAAGAGCTAAGAAACTCTACTGATGCTGGAGGGGGCAGGAAAATGTTGTGACTTTTACTGGCAGAGAAATATTTGAACGGTTATTGACAAAGAGCACAGTGCATGGAATGTGCTTGGGCTAAGCAGAGTGAAGATGTTTGACGTATTGGCAATACAGCACAGGGTCAGAGGGTGACGGATTAATGTTGTGTTTCACAGTCCAAGCTAATATGCACTGCATGCCTTTGTATGCTCTTTGTTACCGCACACATTTAGAAGGACAAACCAGCCCTGGGTTAGTTAAACCTATGCACTGATTCTAGCATGAAGATGGCTTATTTTGGTTTGATCAATTAGGCACAAGTGTAAAGTAAATCTAAATAAGCTATTCTTGGACTAAATTTAGAGCATCATGCAGGAGTTTGCATTATTTTAATTAAAATCAATGAAGTTTCTTAACTGAATTCAGAGCAACAGTGAGTGCAGGAAGGAGGGAGTCATTCCCAGCTCAGTGATTCGCAGCAGCCTGTGACCATGACCACTGTGGCCAAACTATGAGTGCACGTCACAGACGGGCCCAGTGGCTCTGGGTATGGTTGGAAAATCTCAAGGCAGGAAGCAGAGATTACAAGAAGGAAAAAAACAACCACAAACCCCTTAAAACCCCACCTCTTGGCTTGATGCTCTCCCTGGATGGCTGCTTCTGGCCTGCTCCCTGGAACAAGTAACAAAAATGACTCTGCTTCCAGCAGCAGAGACCAGGAAGCCAGCAGATGCTTTTCAACCCTACAGATACTTTTAAAGAATGGGAGGTAAAGGAGTGAAATGGAAAACAGATGATGGAGAGCGGCTGGCGAGAACTGAAGGAATGCAGTGCAGGCAGCCTGTTTATCTCGGAGTAGCTGACATGCATGCCCATGGAAGTGGCCAAGCCTGTCGGCAGCAGTGTCTTACAATAATGGAATAGTAGTCTCTCCTCTGGAAGGTGCTGAGCACTTTGGCTTCATAGCATCACTGCACTATGTAGGACCCAGCCCACAGTAATAGGCATTTCACATAGCTGTGCAGCCAAGGACAAGTGTGGCCCATGGCAGAAGTTTGCATGGGAGGAACTTACAGAACATGGAATCACATGCCAGTCCCTGCAGTGTCTGGTGAGATGGGCACATGCATAAGAAACAGCTCTGGGGGTTTGTGAAAGCAGAACACAGTCAGAAAGCTCCACCTGCTGTGTTCTGTTTTCCAAACCCCTCTAGTACCTGGTTGAAGGATAGTTCTAAATGGATTTAATCTCTGTTTTGAAACATGTGCACAGACTTTTGTATGTTTGTATGTTTTGTATCCAGAGCTGTTAGTTTCAAGGCAAAGACCCCTTCTCCAGTGTGGTTCCCCATGCTGTACATATTTCATAGATGAGGAAGGAGCTGACAACAGCAGATTAATGAAGAGAAATTTTCTTCTTCTGGCCCCAGACCATATTCCTTAACAAGCACTCACAAATACTTGTGAAAAGACAGCAAAGGGAGAGCCCACAGTGGAAATGGCCATGGAATTCAGATATTGGCACATTCACTGGCACATTGGAAGTGGTGTGATGCCTCTGACAGAAATAAGGTGGGTGGGGACAGATCCCCTCTTTGAGGTCCAGGCAAGTACAGACATGAGGAAAACACAGGGAAGAGTTTGCCCAAGCTCCATTCAAAATGCAAAGCAGAATGAGCAATATTTTGTTACAGCCAGCTGAGAGTGTGACATGGATGGCTGGCTGAGTTAGGAAGGGTTTGCTTTGGAAAGACACCATGTGGTACTTGAGTAAGAATAGCTGGAGCATATTGCAGTAACTACATAGCTGTAAGTGTGCTAAGAGGCTTGTACCACCTTAATAACACTGTGTAGCTATGTGGTGATCCCACTCTTAAAGAGCTCACGTGAGGAGAATGAGCTGTGATGGCGGTTTAAGGCCATTTTTCTATCAATATAGTGCTGTTTCTGTGCTGGGAGATGTTATGCTGCTGCTTCAGATTGCATACCTAACTGCAATAGCTATGTTGGTAGAGAAGCTGTCTGCAGACCAAGCAAACATCAAGCATGAAAAGTGGGTCTGCACTGCAGTAGCGGTGAGCATCAGTTGCTGGGGTGGGCTGCTGGTCAGGGGGCTCCAACCCTCTGGCCTCAAATGTTGTGACTGCAAATCCAGCTTCTGCTGAAATCACAGGGACTTTGCCATTAATGCCAGTAAAGGTCACCCTGAATTGCTCAGATGGCCTCACCTACACAACTCTATCCATCCCCACTCCCCAAAGCCCCTTGGAGAAGTTTGAACGGTGGTTAGCAGTGGACTTCCCTTCTTGCGCTTTCTCCGCTCCATGGTATCTGAGCATGTCATGTGTGCATTATCATATATTATACCGTGTTTGAACAGAAACAATTAAAAATTGTTAAACAATATAGTTTTTATTAGAAGAAAAACAATGGATTTAGACAATAAAATTTTCTGTTTACTTTCAAGCTTTTGAGAAGTTATTGACAGACTACACAATTTAAAAAAAGAAATGAGCTTCTTCCCAGGACCTTTTATAAAGAGGCCTTGTCCAGCTCAGAATTTAGGAAATGTAGCCTATTTTCTGAGTCTTGCAGTTGAGGTCAGCCTGTCTGTGATTGCAAGTATCTCTAGACTTTGGCACTGTGCTGATTTAAGCCCTAGGGCATGCATTTAAATTGTCACATATAGTCTGTCTCCTACTGACATCTTCTTCTGTAGAAGTGAAGGATAATACAGCACTTGTGCCGCAGAATAAGACAGTGCTCTCTCCTCAAGCATGAAAATTGTCTGCAAATTTCAGACATGTTTTCCTTGATTGTGGCGGCTAATCAAGGCAAAACCCGAAGTTCATTTTACTAGGGGATGAACAATGCTTGGCAGTGTAGTGAATGTTAATGCAGTTAATTATTCCTAATGCTGTGTCTGTCCTCGGAAGAGTTCAATATCTCTAGACAAGATTGTAACGATCCACAGCTACCCTGTGGTTTTACCCAGGGCATATTGCCTCTTCAGGCCAGTTTGTAATAAGCTGTCCCTCAGTCGGCACTCTCCCCCTGTTTTGTGGCATGTCACATCTGTTATGGTGAAGTTGGGTGCGTGGTTTTAAATAGGCTTTGTTTTGTTACAGGACTGATGGTTATATTGTGCTTTCTATTGTCTCTGGTTTCTTCACACTCTCTCTCTATAAGCTTTTGACAGTGTTGAGTGGGAAACCTAAAAATAGAAAAAAAATCCCAAACGTTTATCTACATGGGGGAATCATAATAATGTTCCCGGTCCCCATGGTGCTCAGTATCAGTGCAGTCCCTGGGACATGCGTTAGGAAAGCAAGCCTTAACTAACTTGTACACTGACGGGAATAAATTATCTTTGATAACACCTGTTTGCTGATAGACTTCCGTTGTACCTTAGTAATAGTGAAATCTTTCTCTAAGTTGTGGCTTTTAATAGATCAACTTAGTCTAGAACTTTATGTTGTTTGTTAGGGTGTATGGGAAATCTTCATTTTAAAGTGGTATATCTCTACATATAAACAACTTCTCTGATACCTGAAACACAACAATTGATGAAAATACTATTTTTCAAAAGTTGTCAGAGAAATCAGCTACATAACTATTTTTCTGTACTTGAAAACTATGTTTTGGGTTTTTTTTTTTAAGTATGTCAGTTTTGGGACAGGTCCTGTAAATTGAGAAGATTTGTGTGGTTTACCCTGAATACACTGTCTTTGCTATCAGGAGATTATTGATAGACCATATTTCTTTATCAGAGAGTTTACAGGGTCATATCATGTACTAGTCCTTTGTGTCATAATTTTACAGCTGTGTTTTTATTGTTGTTTTTGTTTTGGAAAAGCAAGTGATTGGAATTGACTTAATTTTGGAAGTTGTCCCCCTGATGAATGTGTGGTAGGAGCTGCAAGCAAGGCACTGCAATGCAGGCGTGTAGAGCAACGATGCTGAAAATAAGCCGCTTTGAAGCAGAGCAGATGGGTGGAGTTCGGGTGACCGATTCTACCTCTGCCTTCTCTGTTCAACTCCCAGTGTTCTTTCATTGACTATTATCCTGAACTGAACTAGATACTCATTCCTAAGCTGATGTAACTGGGAATCCCGGTGTAGCGACGACTTGAGAAGTGAACCCTCTGGGCTGGGTCCAGCCTCTGTTAGAACACTCTGACTTTACTAGAATTGCACCCCACTATATTTAAAAAAATCTTTGGAAATGTTCTGTTAAAAAGTACTCATTTTTAAAAAAAGCATCTGAAAGGATCTCGGACATCCTAGAGGAGATGTTATTGAAAGTTCTCATACAAAACTTTAAAGTCAAAAAATGTTTTCTTCAGCAAGAAGCCATAGTTAAAAATTGGCTTCAAGGAATAGAGAATGATTAATGAAGCTCCTTCTATTTAGTGCACTAAGCCTTCTTGAGATTTAAATGTCTGCTATGGAAAATGTCCACAATTTGGAGTGAATTATTTAGAAAAGAAATTAGGCAACATACAGGGCTTGTGGTTTCTGTTCAGAGCAGAAGATGAAAAGCTTCTAGATTTTAAAATTATTATTATTTTATCTCTAAGTCTATTTTTCTTACTGAATTCTTGACATATGTACTGTTAATTAGGCAGTAATGATTTTCTTTCATTTGCACTGCAAATTACACCAATAATTATGCTTTTATTCACAGAATATATTTTGTTAACTGACCTTGGGTTTAGTGTGGAATACAAAATGAGAAAGAATTGTTAAGTTCCAGTTGATGCTTTGAGATTCCTAGGGATTTCTGCTTTTGTTAAGTTTTGAATTTTAATTTTGAAGAGACCAACAAAGATACACAACAGAAAGGTTTTAACTAAGTATATTACTTTGACAGAAGTCACTGGGTTCTACAATTAATTCTCACCAGTAGATCAATGCACTTCATAAGTTGCAAGTCATTCTGACAAGATGAATCAAATGCAATTGTTAGTGAAATCCTGATAATTTGGAACAACAGGCTGTGAAACTAGGTCAGTTTACATCTTCTTTGAAATATTTTTCCCTCCGTAGTATTTTATACTTGACTAATCTTGATAATGCACTTGACATCTTTGGTGACTGATGATATGCTAATTTAAACTCATATTGTATGTGTAAATTCAGAACAACATAGGGAGATGTTTCAGCGTCATGACAAAAAAATTTTAACAAGTGAATTTGACTGAAATATTTTTTTGTTAAAATTTTTTTTTTTTTTTTCTAGCCTGAAGAATGTAAAGGGAATCTGATTTTTGCTATTTGGAGATAGGTTTTTTAATGACCTAGAGCTTTTTTCCTGCACAAGTGAAGTACTGTATTTGACTTTTTAGGGCAGGTTACTTGGAAGAATAAGGTCTTCTTTCAGAGCTGCTCATCCAAACCACTACAGGCAATTGCTGGGAATGCTTCTCTCAGGAATGTCTGTGGTAATTTATTGCCAGTCCTGCTTCTACTGATGTCACCGGTAAAACTATTGTTGACTCAGTAAGAAAAGTATGAGTACCATTATCTTCATATGTTGCTATTTTGATTTTATGATATTTCTTGGAGCATATATGCAACTTCAGGTGTTTCCTACTAAGTTCTGTAGAACCCTTCCATTAGGAGAGTGTATAAAACTGCCATGCCCTTCTTCATATACTGCTTATCGTCCTTTGCCCTTATCATTTCTTCACCACAGACGGCTTACAGAGTTTTAGAGGTGAAGAAAATGTTTATAAAGGCTTATTGTGCAGGAAGGTTGCTGACAATTGCTAGTATGCTGTAAACAGTTTTGGAAAGTAAGAACTTTTTTTTTGTTTCTAGTAAAAGAAGTTTGATTCAAGTTTAGATAGCTGTTTTCCTCACTCACTGATATATTCTGTCTGCCTGGCTCTCTCTTTTTTTCTTTTTCTTTAAGGTGTGAATTCAGTGAATATTTGTTAGGATGGCTGTTTGTGAATAATAATAATAATGAAAGAGAGTGCCTGGGGTATACTGTATATTTAATAAGACACAAATAATATATAAATACAGTATTTGGAGAGTTTTGGACTTCAGTTCCTGTCTTATGTTTGCCTCTGTTTTGCGCTAATTATGCAATTATTAATTACCGCTTTGGGGGAATAGAAAAAAGTTTCATTTAAAGTTAGTACTGTCAGAAGAAGAAGAAGAGACTTATTGACACTTTCTTTTTTGGTAATAAGTCTGAAATATTAAACCTGTAGGGCTTGAACTAGCTTCTTCAGTTAGCTTTTCAGAGGTGCTTAGCACTGACATCTCTCTTTGCCCCACACATGAATATCTGCAGAACACTTGGCTGCTTATGTTACCCGCCCCTTGCAAACCCTGCATGGGGAGTAAAGTCAAACTAAAATCCATAGACTAGGTGTTTTATCTCTTCTTCTTTTTCCATCCTTTTTCTCGATGAGTGTTTTTCCATGTGGCATAAAATGGCACCCAAGAGACATAATAAGGATAAATCTAGGGCAATGTAACAATATTTATTGTCCTTTGTAACACAACAGGAAGAGTTGGTGGTTGCTCAGAGACAGGTTTCCAGATCACACGGTTTCTGGTAGGCTTACAGTCCAGGGAGACCAGAAACAATCCAGCTCAGTAGGTTATGGCCTTTCCAGAATAATTTCACTCTGTAGAGACTGAATGGTGCAATATCAGCAGTTATGAATGCCCTTGGGAGTACCTTGTTAAGGACAAGGTACTGTTAATATATTATCAGATTTGGAAATAGTAGTAAATAACATACTAAGTTGTAATTTTCTGGTGTTAAGATAATATAGCTGCAACCTGATCATGTCCCCTTTTGCAGATTTGCTTGCTTTCATGCTGAATTTTTGGTGAGTCTCCTGGGACTCTGGCTAGGTACAAATCCTCTCACTTGTCACCTGCATGGAAGTCCGCTTTGCTAACCAATTATGAGTTCAAAATAGGAACCACCTCTGGCTGTGTGTCCGCTTGGGATACTGGCATGCAAATAATAGATTATAATTAAAATTCCAAGAAACCAAGAGAAAGGGACTTGCTTTGATTGCTAGAAGCTGGTTTTTTTTTTTGTTTGGTTGGTTTTGTGGGCTTTTTTGGTTTTGTTCTTGGTTGTTTTTTTTAAGAGAGAAAAGAAAAAAAAAAAAGGCACTTTCCTAAGCAGGTATTTTAAGCCTTCCAAATTTTCCTGAAATGTTAATACCTGCTCACACTTCCAAGATTTTCCACTGTAGTGTGTTGTCCCACATAGTCACTGAACATTTGTAGTTCAGCCAAAGATGTATGTGTGCACTGAGTGGAGTGCAAAAGTGTTGTGAGCCCTTGTTTTGCACAAAGAGAAAAACCCAGATGCTGTGCTGTATTTTCAGATATAGCCCAAGCAACACAAGCTTAGGCAAAAATGGAAGTCTTTGAAAAGTAAATGGGTTTCTTTGGGTATCATTGTCCTGTCTGCAACTGAACTTCTGCTAGGCACAGATGTGTGGGGTGGGGGGGGCTGCACCGTGAGGACTTATCATGAGGGTTTCTTTTGGCAGGCTAGGAAAAATTACGATCTGAATAAAGGGAACTTGTTTAGTTCGGATGAAGACTGTATTAATGAGACCCATTATCCCTATTTTTGGAGAGTGTTAGATTTTTTTAAAATATGTACAATGCTGTATTATTTTTGATTACACCAGCATTCACTGGTCACTTTTATCTTTGTGTGTGAATTTCTAATTATACATGTTAGACGAGTGATCTTTACTGTAAATAGTAATGTGGTTTTCTTTCACTTCATCTGTCTGTACTAGATTCTGTTTCATTGTTCGCTTTCTTCATCACAGTATCTTGCTTATTTTATCTTTCAACAGACACTTCTTTAAATCCTCTTGCATGGTCCTCCCCTCCCCCTTGTAACTTTTTGAAAAGGGCTTTATCTGAGCAGGCAGTTTCATTTGTCTTTTGATCTATTTTTTGATGGATGTGCGTTCACTTCTGGTAGTAAGCCCAGTACTGAAATCTTTATTCAAGGCCCAAGCGTGGGGGCTTGACTGTGACTTCTGGGTAAGGCTCTTACCTAAGATTTCTGAGAGCTACTGGGGAACTTGGGGACCAGGGAGGTTGGTTACTTAATTGCCAGGCTTTCAAAGGTTTTTCAGGGTGGAGAGTAGCAATTTCCAAACTTTCAGGTGATTCCTCTTGAGAGCTGAACAATGGAATCATTGGTAAATGCCAGCCACTTCTGGAAACCTGGAGTTTTCACCCCTTGTGCACACTGCAAGAAGGAGCACCTGCCTTGCTCTGGCACGTGCCTTGCGGCATCGGATCTCTCTGCCCACACAGTGGCATGGTTAGTCTGCACATGAAAGTGAAGGGTGCTTGATGGTGTCTGATGGTCCCACTGTGCCCCATCATTGAGCTCTTCCTTGCATGTCCTTATTGAGGTCTTCTCAAGACCAGGGAACATGAATAAAGAAGGCAGAGGCTGGCCCAGATACATGAATTGAAAGGTTTGTAAAACCAAGTAGTACTGACACCAGCTTTAGAAGGAATAGAAATTCTGCAAGCAAACTGAAGCATCACCTACCTATCTGGAGATGATAAACAGGGAAAACCAACAGTCATTCAAACCTAAGCCCCTCCCTGCATCTCAAAACCAAAATAAAACTGATTTGCAGAGATGACCAGTGACTGGAAATTCAGGTATTTGTTTTGTTCAGACTATTTTTCTGTAGGTTCTCAGATGCAAAATCAAAGTCAGATCCAGTTCTCCTGTACAAATGTGAGTGACTTAAACCCAGCATTTGTATGTTAAACAACTTGTTCAATATAGTATTAGCATTCGGAGAGTCACAATGAGGCTTTGAGGTTAACATCCCATTAAGATGAATGGGAGATATTCATACCTCAGGCTGTAGATTCAACAAGACAGCAGAGCATTGATTTACATAGTGAAGGCTATATCTTGGCAAACCAGAAGAGCTGCAGACATCACTTTTCTAAAGGAAAGCTTCAATTCCAGTGAACACATTACAGTCTGCAAAAGGCCCCAGATCAGCAGAGCCGCTGGAGCTGGATAGCCGCTGGCTGTAACTTTAAACTGAAAGACATCAAACGGGCTTTTCACTATAAAAGTTGAGATCTCAGCCAGGTGCTCCCCACTCCTGTCTTCAGACTCCCTTTGCTTCCCCTCACCCCCCTTCTCCCAGAACTGATTTTCTGATAGGAAATGTAGGCCAAGGACTTGGTGACCTTTACTGACCTTAATGTTATGCACATTTTTTGTTGCCTTTTTTAACCAGTATGTCTTCCTATTTATGCTTAATCTTTAGGTTCTCCATTTCTTCCATATGTTTTTTATTCTCTCTTATGTTGATGTATTATCACATTAATTCCTTTCCTTCCTTAGCTCCACATTTTTTCCCACAGGACCTCTTCCGCTTGTCTGTTTTCTTGCTTGCTGTCCTTGCCGTCTGGCACGCTATAATTTTTTTCTTACTCGCTGTCCTCCTAAGGAGCTCCTCTTTGGACAGCCATATGTATGGATGTGGATTTTCTTTAGATCTCTCCTACATAAGCTCTCCCCTGCAGCAGAGTAAGGCCCTCCTGCAAGTCCCAGGATGCTTCTGCTGTGGGCACACAGAGGGGCAAGCAGCCTGGATTTTGCAGTAAGGTCAAACGGCAGTTATTGCACCTGTGTATTTTGCAGCTGAAAGGCTTCATATTCTTTCTAGCACACGCTGGCTTGATTTGGGCACCAATCTGGAGTACAAATGAGCGTGGCTGCATTTTAGTTCCAGTTGGTTACATTGCAAAACCAAAGAATTGCCGTTTGTCCTGGCTGGGGATTCAACAGCAACTGGGAAGGGAATAGCAGGGGCACTAATGCTGAAGTATATTTGGCAGGGATGAGGCTTCACCAGCAGCAGCTGCTTGTACTATGCTGCAGATATTGCTTATGTCTTTTGTCACTGAAGTCACTCAACTCTTCCGAGTCATTATTAGAATTATCAGCTTGTAGCAAGAGAGCCTAAACTGTTTGTGTTTTTTTTTCTAAAGGACTTCTAACTGCTTGTGGATTTTGCTTTGCAGTAATGCGTTCGTTTTTGCTAGTCCAGCTTGTGTAATTAATTAATCAGTCATGGATGAGACATAGAACTTGAAGCTTTTGTTTGTCTGACAGATATTGCTACATACCTTGATTTCTTAATTTTTTCTCTTTGTAGTACCTCAGTAGAGCTGGAATGAGGGTCACTTACTTTATTAATGACTCCCTGTTGCATTGCTTTCAACAGCTCAACCATCACTGTACGTCACACAGCCATGCATTTGAAACTCAATATAGTTACTGTCTAATAAGCTTCATTTTCTGTACCACTAGCTTGTGTTCTGTAGTGTTAGTTTCTAAGCAATTTTAGGAAATGCTGGTACAACTGTAGCAATTTTCCTCAATTTGTTCCTGACAAAGAACTCACTTCAAAATTGAGTTGGCTTCCTTTTTGTTCGTAACACTGGTAGACACAATTAGCCTCATTAACCCTGGTTTCTGTTTCATAACAGAAAATTAGCCTACAATCACTGGTTTGCTGGAAAGCACTGTTGTAATTAGTCCTCAACAGTCTGATATGAAAATCCATCTCGTTTTTAATTTCTCTGACATGTCAGTGTATACAGAAAACATGCCTGATTTCTCACTTATCTTGGGGATTGAGATAAACTCAAGGACCAAGTCCTTGGCTGGCTTAGAGCGCTGTTGAACAGATTGGACAAACATCTGTCAAGAGTGTCATAGGTGCATTGGGTCCTGCAATGTGGGAGTGCAGTATGTGATTTCTGGAGGTCCCCTCTGCCTCTGCAATTCTGTGGGGTTCTGACCCTTCAAAGAGCATGAGACCCAAACAAGGACCATTTAAATCACGGCCTCACCAACTGAATGCTTTTTGTTATTAGTCCTCCCAAAAAGCTGTATTATTCCAGATTTATGCCAGAGAAGAGCTCTGCCTTGTTCCAGCTCTAAGATGGCAGTGGCACTGAAGCCAGTGCCTTTCTACCAACACAGAAATGGACTGACTCAAAGGTGAATCTGGCTAATTATTCTTAAACCTCTGTAGATAATCTAAAATTGCTTAATCAGGAGAGATTTATCATCACCCGTAGGACCTGCGTTGCTCCAGTGAATATGTCAAGGGCTGTGATTATGTTCTCATGAAACAACTAAGTTTTTCAAGACTGTTATTCCAATCAGAGAGGAAAGCTGTAGTTCACGTGGGTTGCTAAGCCATTAGCTGGTACATGGTATATCACACTCTCAGAGGTTCACAGAACTAGTGCTGCTGCAGGGCGATACGTACTAGAGCGAACTACTGTGAACTGGTCTCCAAATTGTATCAGGCTCTTACGTAGCCACTGCAGAGCAAAAATAGAGGAGGTCTGCATACACCTGTGTGTGTAGAAGTGTACCCAAGAACTTCTCTGGGAATTTGGGTACGTCACTTAGGCCAAATTACATTCCCCTGTGAAATGGCTGAGATTTAAGTAAATGCAGACCTTTTTTGCATTAGGAATGAGAAGATGACCTTAATTATTTTGAATTCAGCATAAAAACTCTAAGGGTAACTCCTAATCTAGCTCTGTCCTTTCCATACCTCTTATCATCCGGGAAGGAGAGATGGTGATTGCCTACCTCTGGATGTTTCATGAGTGTCTTCAGTGAAGGATGTTGTATAAATGCTTAGTTAGTATTTTAGTGAAAGACAAGAGACTTGTATATTTTATACAGTGTCAATTTGTATAATTACAGCATTTTATTTCTTGCATGCGGGACGGGGCAGGTTAAAAATGCTTCTAGGGCTACTTTTACAATAGGGAGCTGAAGACTGAATCACGTCATTTGTGCAGGAAAGGGACTATGCCACAAATCTCTAGCGCCTAGAGAAATCTTTGCCTAAGGGACGTTTTTCTCCTGTCCTATAATGTTCCTCTTATTTCTCAATTGTTCTATCTAAATGCATATGGCACCTTGGGGGTATCTCCATTTGAATGATCTCAATTGCTTCTGTGTCCATTTGGGTGCCAGGCTAGAGGGCTGTGAAGTGAAGCTGAGCTGTTCTATCTTGATACCTGAACTGCAACTGAGGAATTCTGTAATTCAAGTTCAGGTCACTACATATGTTTGTTATTAAGTTCTTAAATAACCAAACAGTAACTAAATAAATGGTAATTTAATTTGTTAGGTGCCCAGAGCATTTATAGTCAAAATGGCAGGGAAATTAATATGAACTTGCTTATTCCACAAAGAAACTTAAAAGCATTGACAAAAAGCAAAGCCTTCAAACAGCCTCCTTCATTCATGCATGAGGCACCCTGTGTGCAAAATGATAGTGTTAGGAATGTCAGCCAATCAAGCAGTCTAATTGGCCGAACTACTTAAGTGCCTTGTCATATAGAAATGGGTTTTAACATTTTCTTTGCCACAGTTTACCTCCTCCAAAGCATGCCTGAGGTTTACTCTACTTCCAGCCTATTGAAGATTTTTCTTAGGCCTCTGCTTGAAGATCTGTGTGGTGGGTTGACTCTGGCTGGATGCCAGGTGCCCACCAAAGCCACTCTATCACTCTCCCCCACAGGTGGACAGGGGAGACAAAATATAATGAAAGGCTTGTGGATCGAGATAAGGACAGGGAGAGATCACTTGCCAATTACCATCACTGGCAAAACAGACTCAACTTGGGGAAAATTAGCTTAATTTACTACCAATCAAATCAGAGTAGGATAATGAGAAATAAAACCAAATCTTAAAAACACCTTCCCCCCACCCCTCCCTTCTTCTCAGGCTCAACTCCACTCCCGATTTTCTCTACCTCTTCCGCCTCAGCAGCACAGGGGGATGGGGAATGGGGGTTGCGGTCAGTTCATCACACGTTGTCTCTGCTGCTCCTTCCTCCTCAGGGGAAGGAATCCTCACACTCTTCCCCTGCTCCAGCGTGGGGTCCCTCCCATGGGAGACAATTCTCCATGAACTTCTCCAGTGTGAGTCCTTCCCACAGGCTGCAGTTCTTCACGAACTGCTCCAGCATGGGTCCCTTCCATGGGGTGCAGTCCTTCAGGAACAGACTGCTCCAGCATGAGTCCCTCGCGGGGTCACAAGTCCTGCCAACAAACCTGCTCCAGCATGGGCTCCTGTCTCCACAGGTCCACAGGTCCTGCCAGGAGCCTACTCCAGCGTGGGCTTCCCAAGGGGTCACAGCCTCCTTTGGGCATCCAGCTGCTTCAGTGTGGGGTCCTCCCCGGGCTGCAGGTGGATATCTGCTCCACCGTGGACCTCCCTGGGCTGCAGAGGGACAGCCTGCCTCACCAGGGTCTTCCCCATGGGCTGCAGGGAAGTCCCTGCTCCGGCACCTGGAGCACCTCGTCCCCCTCCTTCTTCACTGACCTTGGTGTCTGCAGGATTGTTTCCCTCATATTCTCATTCCTCTCTGGCTGCAGTTGCTGCTGTGCAGCAACTTTTCCCCCTCCTTAAATCTGTTATCCCAGGGGCACTGCCACTGTCACTGATGGGTTTGGCCGTGGCTGGCGGCAGGTCTATCTTGGAGCCGGCTGGCATTGGTGCTATCGGACATAGGGGAAGCTTCTAGCAGCTTCTCACAGAAGCCACCCCTGTAATCCCCCCGCTACCAAAACCTTGCCACGCGAACCCAGTACATTCTGCATGACATGTTGAGCTGTGACCTAACGCTTCATCTAGCTGCGAGCCCCAAGGCACATACCTGCCTCAGAAACCTCATCATGGGGGAGCTCTGGAAATAGCCCATGATGGGACATGGCAATGGCTCCTATTTCTCCTATTACGGTGTGGCATGAAGGCAGGTTGCGTCCAGCTGGGTTTCAGGGTACCTGCAGCCTCACTTCTTCCTGTAAGGATGGATTTGGAGCCCCATTTGCCCCTGCGCCAGCACAGCTAAATTGCCAGTCATGTGAAATAGCCTCATCATATGAGCAGTAGGTGAAATGCTCAAATACCAGAGGTCGGCTGAATGTGCCACAAATTACAGTTAGTGAAGTGAACAGGCAGTGCTTCAGTCCCTGCTAGCAAAGATGCATCCGTGAACATGTACTGTGAGCAGTGTTCAGGCGCTCCTGGTGAAGGGAGCACATCCTCCCCATGTGTGCAGCAGGGGAATTCCCACCACGCAGTGTTAGCAGTCTGTACGGGTGAAGACCGCAGAGCAGAGGTGATAATTAGAGTCTCATGAGTAGTGATTTCCGTGTTGTACTCCCACCTTCTTCACTGATTTTTTGTGATGAATGAGGATAAATCATCCAGACCATATGAACCAATTTACTTTTCTATAAGATTATTATACTGGTAGTTTCTGATTGCTACACTGTGCTGCGTGTGACTGTTTGAGGGATGCCTTGAGATGTTTGCATGAACATTGCTATATAAAGGCAAAGCACTATCGTCGACTGTCTGTTTCAGAATAGAGTCGATCTCTGCTGGGAAACAGCTTACTGTGCGTGCACACACAGACTCTTATCTCTTAGCTTGTATTTGTCAACATGTGTTTGTCCATCCTGCTTTCGCTTGTTTACTTTCTTTGGTTATTTCACACCATGTTCACCTTAAACTGAAAAAGAAGAGATTAGGTTAGATTATTTCAAACATCTGCAAATGTAGTAGAATGCACAAGGGGCATTTTTGGCATTAATGTTCTGTGTATTTTGTTCGGGTAATTAAGCATGGAAAGGTCACCTTGTGTTCTAGCAGGAAGCATGGAGAGATGGCAGAGAGAAAAGCCAAGTTTGAGCAAAAACATTTTAAGGAGAAAGCATCAGCATCTGACAATATTATTATTTCTTCAGTGTTCCCCAAGCTGCTGCAATACATTGATTCCAACCCTATGCCTATACATTTTGTTTTCAAATCTAATATAAAGTATGAGATTGAATACAAGGTAAGGGCTAGGCAGCTCAAGGAGTGCATACTGTTGACAGCCATTTGGCAATGTTTGTCCTTTGGGACAAGCATCCAGGTGAGGTTTGTTCAAAGCATATCAGCCGTAGCACTTAGCGTCCTCTCCTTGAGATAGTTACAAGGAGGTCCTTTTCTTGTCATGGGCTTATGTGCCTTGTGAATATCCTGTCCTTAAATCAATTTTTCTTTTTTTTTCTGAAGCCTTTCCTGTCTCAGAGATGCTACTCCCTTTCTCACTTTGGTCCTTGTGGTTTTCTGTTTGCAGCTTAACTCTGCTCATTATTCGTCTGGTGAATGCTTCCGGTGGAAGTCACTGACTATACTCATAGGTGAGCTTGGTCCACCTTGTAACATCCAGAAATCCCTTCCTGAATTACGATCACTGAGAAGGGATTCAGCTGTTGGTTGTTGTCCCCACAGCAGCTCTGGAGTCTGAATCAGGGCCAGCTGTGAGCTGTTGTGTGCACACACAAAACCTGTCTTTCCCTGTGAGACCCTTGCAACATCAGAGAGACTAAAATAGCATAAGGATGGTTTCTTGAGGATGATCTCTGCTCTCACAGTACCTAAGATTGGGAGGTTATATAGATTTCTGCCTCTTGTAGGACAAATGAGTGCAATGGATGAATGTAATAGGATCCCATTTTTCTTCTGCTCCTGGTTCTCAAAGAATATATTTCAAATTCACTCTTAGGAGACCTCCCTGCCTCATCTGTGACTGGGGAGTGGAGGGCACTGTCTCTACTATGCAGAGTTGTAACTTATTTATTCTTTCTACTTGTGACCTGGAGTTCTTTGAGTATTTTTACCCTCTTGTGGAAACAGTATTTCTCTCCTACCTCAGTCCTACATCCTTTCTTATGAAGACTTAGTAAAGATTTCATTTCAGTTTTCTGCAATCTTTTTCTTCTGTTGCTAAATAACCCTGGCACTCTTTTAGATACCCTGCTGACATTTTGCTTCTTAAATACTTGAAAAATTCTTATTTGTCTTTATTCCTTGAAAATCTTTTTCCACTCTTCCTTTCAGCCTTTCCTATCCAAGTTTTTTTCTTTTAGCTTTATCCCTGCCTTTCCTTGTCCACCTCGTCTCAAATATCAGTTTCATACCTTTTAGTTACACAGTCATTCATTTCTCTTTTTGTATCCTTTCTCCTGGTGATTTACTTCACTGGATTGCCTTCATTCTTCTAAATCTGCTGAATCACATAATATTCCAGTCCATTTTTGGCTTTTCCAAGGCCAAGTAACTATCCTAACAGAAAGGAAATAGTGAAGGCTTGGTGTGTGTTGCATATCTAAAGGGAACACCTTCAGAAGGATTGGCAGTGTTTCAGCTAGCAGTAGACCCTTGGTGGTGCTTGTCCTCAGTGAAACTGCTGTCATGTTTAAAGCTAAGCTACAGCACTTGCTCTTAAGGACATATGGTGGCCCTTGTTCCTAGGGGTTGGCTGCTCTATGAATGAAATAGAAGCAATGTAATTATCATCTGAGTCACTCCCTCAGATTCTTTCATGGCAAACCCACAATTTGCTTTTAGAGTTTTATTTCTCAAAAGCTGCTTTTCCCCCCCCGACCCTCCCCATGAGATGCTCTGCTTTGAGTCTGAGAGTGCACCTATTGACTATGGTAAGACACAGCTTCCATTTGGCCTCATTTCACCACTCTGTTTCAGCCTAAGCCTTATCCTTGTGATTTCTGCATCAGTTTCTGCTTGATATGCAGTGTCTTGCCTGAAGTTCTGAGCATCCCATTTCACTGTGCTGCTGGGTACTTCAGTGTGTCTCCTGATCAGGCCTCTGTATGTGCTTGCAGAGCCATCGTTTAACTGCACCGCTTTGCCCAAAAGCAAAGCTGGAAATTCCTGAGTTAAAAATGCTACTATGGCTTCTTTTTGTGACTCTATTCTCTTAAAAGCTGTCACAGTGGGCCACATGCACGCTTTCCAGCAATGCAGCTAATTAAGCATGGTTTGAGGACTTCAAAGGTGCTCCTGCTTGCCAGGTAGGAAAGACTAAAGGAGGATGATAGTACTTCCACAAGCCCTCTGAAAACCAGATTACCACCTCTCCTGGTTTTCAGTTTAACTTTTAGTGGCAGCAGCTGTACTCTTGGAAGAGGACAGGATGAAACAACACCCTGAAATTACAGGGGGGAAGAAGGAGCCTGCAGTAAGACACACTCCTCACTGAAAAATCCTTTACACCTAAGCCTCCGATGCTGCAAGTTCAGAGCAGGAGAGGAGACAGCAAGCCAGTGGTTCATGCTGACAGAATTTAGTTTTACAAGAAGGAAAATACTCCATTGTCTGTGATGACATAATCTTCTTGCATGGTGTGTAATGTTTATAAAGAACAGGGGGTCACATATGGCTGGCTGTCAGCAAGAAACAGCAAGCTTGAATTAGCATTAAAAAAGCTGAGTACTTAAAAAATAATATAACTACATGTAACAAAAGTACATGGTTTCAGCTGTGATAAAAGTCTTTCCTTCCTTCAGACTTGGCTTTATGTTTTATTCCTTAATTTCTTCTGTCTTGTTAAATTATTTATAAAATACATCCTGGTATTGAAAGCATAGGACCTAAAGCAGCCGGCTTCTTTACTACCCTTGTGGTCAACATTTAACAAATTAACTTAGATTTACAAATGAAAAATTTCTACAGCTCTTTTTAAGTATTGCCACATCTGAGGAGGTGTTCAGGTTAGGAACACAGAGAGCTGTTGTGCAAACAACTCATTTTGGGACAACTTTAGAAGCCCAAGTTATTCCCTTACTAGCCTAAACAGCCCCTGTACTCCAGTTGTGTGATATTAGGAATGGGAACAAGAGCTGGCTATAGATAACTAGGGCTGGCTTTAACTGTGTGGGATACTTGTATGTAGGAAAGAAAGAGCTAGTTCTCAAGGAAAGAAAATGAGGCCAGTGAGAACTGCAGGCTTCCCTCTTCATCTTCTGCTGTTTCCTGGGGGTTAGGGGTGTCAATGTACAATGCTGTATTTTAACACTGACTGCTGATTATTCAAGTGACTATCAAAAAAATTACACTGCTGCAAAGAATATACTGAAGATATAGTGCCCAGAAAATGCCACGCACTTCAATGGGGAGCTTTTGCCAGAGAACAAAAGGCCTGGGGCTGTAAGAAAAGACAGAAGGAAGTGTGGAGCCTGTGCTTCCCTGGGGGGCGGGGGGGGGGGGTGGGGTGGGAATCCATTAATTTATATTGATTATATCCCTACAGCATTTAGAAATATTTTTTCCCAAATATTGTTCAAATCTTGCTGCTTCTAAGTTATAGAGGAAAGGAGGGGGGGGGGAAATGATGAAGAGCAAGGCAATGGTAGCTTTAGAAGGAACAGAGGAGAGTAAATACAGCTTGCCCATCCCTTGCTGTTCTTTATCCTGCCTCCCACTTATCTTGTCGCTACTCATGGTAGCCCAGTACCAGAGGCTTGCGCAAGCTGAAGATGACAAAGGGAACTACAGAATGAAGTGTAGAAGGTGTGGGACAGCTGAGGGGTTGCTTTCTCATGGCTGGGGCTGGGTTCCTGAGCAGCCTGCCAATGATGGCCAAAGCCCATTCAGAGTAGAAAAAGGCTTTTTCCTCTCTTCACTGTATTTTCTTGATCATTCATTGTTAGATTTATTGATTAGAATAAACTGTCATTATAGGGAAAGTCATGAAAACAATGTTCTGTTCAGATAGCCGCTAGAGAAAGCAATCAAAGAAGGAGCTTGCTAGAGCCCAGTCTGACAACTGAAGTGAGGAGGTAGTTACCACATCAACAGGAGCCACAGAAAAATGTTGTTCTGTACCGCTGCTCCCAACCTTCTCACAGTTATCGCTCCCCGCCCTGTGTCCATCTCCTTCTCCCTGCTGCTCTTTCCCGGAGTGTCTGAGCCTGGAAGAGGCTGGGTTTCTGCTTATCCATTGGATCAGGGTGAATTCTGGGAGCCCTGGGAGGGAGGCCTCTGACAGCTTGTACTCTTTCTGCTGGTTTACCTTGTGGCTTTTTCTTCCTAACAGGGCAGAAAGGTGAAGAACAGGGACATAGAGAGACTCCTGCAGACTGCCTGGGGCAGTGTGATTGCAGCTGTCCCTTGCCATATCAGAATGGGCAAGTGGGTGACAGGCCTGATCTGCTCTGTTAGCACTGCTTGGCAGAGGGGAATTATGTTATCTTGAACAAGGCAATAACCCTTTGTTTAATTTTAACATTTTAAAAGTGCACTCTACCTATATTACACATTTGCAGGGAGCTAGCGTCTGCTCATGCAGAGCCCTACCTCCTCCAACTGTGATGATCAGGACACGTTATTCAAGTGCAGTGTGATGGTAGATGCAGCAGTTGCTACATATTTTCTTGTAGAAAACAAGAAAATGTGTTTTTTTTATGGGAAAAAACTTCATTTCAAACACAGTTCACTAGAATGTGAAATGGGCAATATTTTAAACCAATTTTCTGTTAACTTGGTAGTGACTTTAGTTACACGCTTCACTGGAGAAGTAAAAGGTTTTCATCTAGCTTGTGTACTGGCTGACCAGTGTGCCTCCAGTCCTGGCTCTTCCCTATAGAGACAGTCTGCAATGGCTTTGTCATCTGTCTCATCCCTCCTCCTCCTCCCTGCTTTTGTCTCTCGTTTCCGGCAGAGCTCTGGAAGTGCCTGCCAGCCCAGTGGTTAGCCTGCCCTCCGCAGCTCCCCCGGTTGCTCTGCTGCCCTACCTCCACATTTGGTTCACCCTCTTGAGACCAGGGCCTTGGCATGTGTTTTACCCTGGGGTGTGTACTTTTCCCCATGGTACTATTTATTGCATATTCTTTCTTTCCCAGTTCATTATTTATTCAAGCATGCAGTTCACATCCTCCCACAGTGGGGATTAGTGAAGGGTCCTGCTTGGTAAATGGGAGGGATTTTTCCCCATTTACTTTTTATCTGTGGTGGTTCTTTTACCAGTCGCTATTTCTGGCACTGCTGTGATTTCCATGCTGTGATCTCGTTCAAATGAGCTCCTTGACATTCTTCTGCCTCTTCTCCAAATGATAGACATTGTCCATAGCTTGATGTGTTGTTTTTCAGTCAGGTCCAGCTATGAGTTCCTTGCACCTTTCTGCTTCCAGTCTCTTTTTTCATGTTAGTTTATATTCTCTCTCCTGCCTGCAACAGAAGAGGACTGTCCTCTCCCCATCAGTTCTGGTCTGGACTGACTGACTTCCTCTGCTTGGCAGCCTCAAACGGCTTTCTCAGAAGCACCCCTTACAACTGAGACTGGTGCCTTGCTATTAGATTCGTCCAAAATTTCTCTCTGTTGCCAGAAGCCTCTTTTGCAGACTCTGTTTCTAAACATGTCTCTGAGATCTTTTAATCTTTTGTGGTTGCAGCTCTGCTCCTGTCTCTGTATTACCTCTTCCCACTCAGCCTTCTTTACCCAGATGATTAAATGAGAACTCTGAAAAATGTCATCTTCTTCAGGACTAGCCCTGGCCTGAAAAAAGTTCCCTGCTCTGACAGTTGCTCTTCTTTTGGCAGCCACATTACTGTCTGCAGCACTTTTTAAACCTTCTCCAGTTGTATCACACATTCCCAGAGGAATTCCAGCTCTGATGGCGCTTCTAATTGGTTTGTTTTTTTCACTTGATGTCTTATCTTGTTTTACTCCAAGCACTTTGTGTTGTCCTGAAGTCACCCTGAGCCAAAGAGGGTGGCATGGATTTGCCTCATTCAGTGTCCAAGCTCCAGCAGCCTGGCATAGTGTAACATGAGAAATGGCATAAATGGAAAATCAGTTTCAAATGGCTTAAGCTGGCACAAGTAAGAATGTGTTGACTGCAGACAGTGTGTTGTGTGGATTGCACAGATAAGCATGTTCTCTGCTATACCATCATTCGGTGCACAACCTGCTCTAAATGTGTGTATCTGCTTCTTTACAGATGGACTAGTTCTTAGTGCAGTTCTGTTTTCTGTAATGATCTATAATGTGTCCAACGTCTTTTTGATCTGTCCTTTTCTCGCTAAAGCTGTCTCAAATATAGCATGCACCACAGGCATGTAGAAAAGTCAGAAGGCTTTATAAGGGCTCCTCACCAATTAAAAACTATCCCCTGTGGATGAATACAGTCAAGTGCTGTAGTTTGACCCACCTATAATAGATTCTTTTCCTGCAGCACATCCACTTATTAAAGCTGCTGATTGTAAGAGAGGAATGCCTTTCTGTAGAAGTTAAACTACTGCTGAAGAGTCCTTTGGTGGGGGACATTCACGCCTCTCCACAAACAGCCCAAGTGATTGAGGAGGGCTGGAATTCACCTGCAGAAACTAAGAGCAGCTTCTCAATAGGTGTTGTTCCAATTTAGAGACTGAAGTAATGGCCTCTAGCCCCTGCCCTACATGGAAGGATAATGTGGGGGTTTTGGGCCAATGGATTTGCATAAATGTGGAGCCCTGGAGAAATATAATGCAGAGCATTTGTTAAGTACCTCCTTTACTTGACTGTAGCTCGACAGGCTGTACCTATTTACCACCACAGTTTGCATTTTCTCACTTGGTAACATCTGCAAGGCACCATGCTGTATTATGTTAGAAATCCCCAAGCTGGGTCTGAGAAGGCTTGTACCTACACACTGCTAAACTGCATGCATATCTGGAGTCAGTTCGGTGCTGACTGAACTGGGAGTCTCTGCAGCACCCTGCCTTGCAGGGGACATGCAAGCCTGCTGTGTCCCATGTTCTCTCTGCATCCCCTAGATGCCCTTAAAATGTAAGCAAATGTCATTGCATGGCAGTGAGACAGCAGACATTGGTGAACAAGTTAAATTTCACAGACCCAGCAATGATAATGCATGATCTGCTACCTGGCCCAGAGTGGTTCACAATTGGAGCTATTCTCCCTTGACAGTCCTGAAAGAGGACTAATGCCTACTGCTGATTGCCTGTGTTTTCTGACAGCAAAGTGAATCACTTTTTAAAGACAATGACTTGTTTACTTTTCATTGAAACTTGAATTGAAGATATTTCATAATAGAATTTGAGCAAATTTACCAGATGTTTCATCCCACTGTGCTTTTCTGGCAGGTTTACAAGACAGAATGCTGACTAAGGCTAATAAATCAGGCTGTGTATGAAAGGCTTGGGGAAGGAATACAATATATATGCCTGAAACCATAGGAATATCCCATAGGAATATCTTACCCCATGGATCCTTGGGAATTCCTGATGTTTCCTGTGCTTTTCTTAGAGACTGATCTCAAACACAGAGGGGAAGGGGGTCCTGTTTTGTTCTCGTAGCCTATGGTGAGACCTACTTTGTCTAACAGCACTCCTTGTGCTAGCATTGGAGATCATAGACATAAAAATGATTAATATAATTCTATAGTCAGACAATTATCTAGCCAGCTGGGAAAGAATGGGAAGTAAGAGTTGAAGGTGCATTCAGAGTCTGGCTGTGACCCAGCAAAGTACTGTATTGCTCTACAAAATAATACTCCCTTCCTCATCCATCTCCTTTTCTTCCCCCCCCCCCCCCTGCCTTTTTGCTTTGTTCAGTCTCTACTAATCTTGCTTCCTTGCTGCCCTATCCAGCAGAGCTCTGCTGGTTCCCTTGGAATTAGGAATTAAAGCCACCTGTAGAAGACTCTGTTCTTTTAGGGCCTTGCATTGCATGCGTTAACAACACAAAACTGTTTTAAAACACATTTCCAGTCCCCTTTTAGTGACTCTTACAGCACCTGATTCAGTTTACTGAATTGTCTTTGCAAGTGTGTGCCAGTCAGTCTTATTTTGCCCCGGACACCTGCTTTCTTTTCTCTAATCTTGCTTTTATTTTCTCTTACTGTACTTCTGCCAGCTCTCTAGATATTCCCCTCCTTGTCTATCTCCTCCTTACGTATCAGGAAAAAGCAGCTGAAGTTTCCACACCATCTTCCAAGCAGAGGAAGTGATACAGGAAATACTATTCCTGTTTGTCTGACTGCAGTAGGAAAACATATATCAAACTCTTCACTGAAGCCCACAGCAGACCAGCAGCACTTGTTCTAGGGATAACCTGGTTCACTAGGGTGGAAGAGGCTTTGGGTGACAGCACGGCATCACGTCACTCTACCCTTGCTTGGAGTGACTTAATTAACATGCCCCTGAAATCCCTCTGTGGCTAAAGGCCACGCTAGCTGCAGGGCTTGCAGTGCTGCTCCTCCTGTACAGCCATTTTTGACACTTCTTGCTCACACCTGGGTGACAGTGGTACCAGGCAGCCCCTCTTTCAGTCCAGGAGATGTGAAATCAGGATACTTATGCACAGCAAGGTATTTTTAAATTAAAAACATGGACACACACAAACCCACAAAGAACAAATTGCCTTTTAATAAAGTTTGTCCATCTGAATAGCAGTGTCAGGTGAAAAGAAGCTGCATTTTAAAATCACAATCATATTATTTAAGCAAGTTGTATTATTCCGTGTGTTGCCTTTATCTGAAGATTGCAGGCATTTATCATTATCTGTCATTTTACCTTTATACAGCTGTTTTCATCCTGATAGGTCACAGAAATTTGCCACGTGGCAGTAAGGGCAACCATCTCATCCAGTAGGTTACAAAGGAACAGAGAGAAGGGGAGTGTATAGCCCAGGACTGCTGTAGCAAATTGCTACACTTAGAAAAATGCTGTAAAGCCAATCCACTCCATTTTTAATGCTGTGTCTGAACAGCCTATGCTCAATGAATTGCATGCTGTTCAAGTTATCTGTCTGTACAAGATGAAGAGCTGAGCAGGCTGTACTAGGATTAAACCTTGTGGCAGTAGGTATTCCTCAGCCCACGCTTGGGACCATGAAACAATACTGAAATCAGGGCTCTGAGAATACAGCAGCATCTTGAGGGTTAAAGGGCTGGAAAAGGCAACATTGACCACCCTCCAACTCCCCGGGTCTTAAAACCATCAATACCCGAAGCTATTGTGACGTTCAGCCTGTGTCTGCTGAGTGAGTCTGCACAGTTGGCACCACTCCAGCTGCAGCTGCTCTTTAAAGTTGAAAAAAACTGCTTGGAAAGGTGGTGGTGGGGTTTTTTTTGCTGTTATTATTTTCTCAGCTTTGAGACTAGTTCAGTGTCCTCCATTGCGGTGTCCCATCCCCCCCGTCCCCCGCTTTAACAGCAGTTTCATTTTAGCTTGTGTCCCACCACTCTTACTCTCACGGCAGCCTTAAAGGAGCCCAGACGAAACCTCAGCAATTTTCAGCAAGGCCACAGAGTCGTTGGAAAGGTTCCCGCTGACTTCTTCAGTGAGCTCTAAAAGGCAGGCTCCAGCGCTTCCAGTGCTGCTGTAAATAATGTCTAGAAGGGGCCGGATAAGGAATAGGGGGTACACACGGCCTTGCTTCGAGCTCATCTTTCATTTCCTTTGTCTCTTTTAAGAGAAATAAGGGAGCTAATTTCATATAACTTGGCACATATTCTGATTGTTGGGCCTTTAGGGGTCTGTTTGGTGCTGCCTCTCCCACCGACAGGACTTCAGGCTCCAGGTTTTACTTGGAGGAGCCAGAGAGGCCTCTCGGGTGCCTGGAGGGGGGAGTGCAAAGTCTTGAATGCAGGAAGAGAGTTAGAAACAACGGCAATTTTCTGGCTTTGATCTGTCACTTCGCAGATGCTGGAGACAGGCTTGTCGGGGGCTATCTCTGTAGCAATGCCTTGCTCAGCCTGGAGGATCAAAAGTGCACCCAAGAGCAAAGGGGCACCACGTCCGCTGTTTGAAGCACAAATGCAGTGCTGCTCCCAGCTGGGAAGCCAACAGGGAGGATGTGTTTCCCTCCTTTCCCTCTTTCTGTGGATTTTTCAACAGGTTAGGTTGGATTTGGTTGTTAAGGATTTTAAGTACTGACAGAGACAAATGCAGCATCTGCAGATAGAAGGGAAGTAGTATTATTAGGGTGGGGTTAGTGGCAAATATTAAGTTATGGAAACCTTACTGTATCATTCCCTTAATTGAACAGAAGGTGACAAGGAGACGAATTAAATATAGAAACTAGACATGACAGAACTCAAAGAATGTCTGTGCTCTTGTTCAACACTAGGATACAGAATGCACAATTTCATGCAAATCAGACTTCATTTATTTTCTGTTTTGCTTCTTCAGTTAAATATGAGATGAATGAGAACAAGAGCTTTTTTCAGCATCCCATACCTAGTAAATTCATTCTGGGAATGGAGGAAATAGAGAGAATATGATTCTGGACAATGACATCGCCAATGATCCAAAAATATTTGCACTGGGTGACCTGAATAGTCTCTTGAATATAAATGAACTGCAGGGGAATATTTCTATTAAGAGCAAATGCAGTAGCTAAAAGGGTGATATTGCTGAATTGGAAACATGCAGAAGGATTAAAGCTTGCGGAATTGTACACAGGATTAAGTGAATTGACACATGTGGAAAAAATAATTTCAATAATAAACAGGTTTTTCTTCTTTGGGAATCTTTCTGTGAAATATAGTCATAATTTTCAGAGACATATGACTGAATTGTCATACTATACATAATAAGTTACTGCTATAATCTAGAATGATGGAATGTATTCATGTGGTAAAGTGGTGATCCATAATTGTATTGTTATCCTAGACAGTGAAAAAAGGTAAACATTTGAAACAAAATTAAACTTTGTATGTTAAAGTGGGTATGTTACAAAATGCTTCCTTCTGCAGGACACCTTCAAAATGATGGTTTGCTTACTGGGTTACACAGCACTTTCTCCTTCTGGTTGGCCCTTGTTTACCAATGAGGGACTAAAACACACATAAGGGCAGAGAACTTTGCCAAGGCCATGCAGAAAGGACCTCAATTTCTTTGTCATCCTTTCTTTGCTAACACTCTGTGCTGTTCCTCTATATTATGATCCTGTTGAAACAGGGCCAAGTGATTCTGCTGGGAACTAGGTGGTTTTGGTTATTACTGCTCTTCCCCTACAACCTAATGCCTGCGTAAGCCATGAGCACTCTTCTCAAAGTCAGTCAACCTGGGCCATCACAACGGCTTGCAAGTGTGGGGGTTAAAAGCTAGTAAGCTGGACCAGGCAGATTGGCAAGGGCTCGCCTGTCTTCTCACAAAGTTTCAGGCTTGTTGTTTTGTACGTGCCTCATATTTCTTATTGTGTTAAGTCTAACTGGTTATGATTACTATGCATTGAAAGTTACAGCAGGAATATCATTGTTACATCTCTGTTTTTACAGCTTTACAACTTCCCAAGGCTCTCTTTGCCACTGAATTTTTCCATGCATGGTCTCCAGCAAGTGTCAGTCATTTTTTCATTAGCCCCTTTGAGTTCTTTAGTGAAGCCAAATGATTGAATCTTTGTAACTTACTGGGGCAAGGAGTACATCTTATCTCCTTTTGTGTCATATCACAGTGTTTGCTTTCAGTAAATAATTATAGTAACAATTTGTTCATTAATGGGCTGTTGGGTGTGTCTTTTAAGACCGAAGTTGTACAAAATTATGTTTAGTACACATGCTTAATACATATCTTCCTATGTGGCACTTGAAATTTTGCAACCAAACTGTAATCTCTGGTTTTGCAGCTCCTGTGAGCAAGATAGTTCCTAACTGAATATTTTAAACAGTAAGAGTTCCAATACTGGCTGACTTGGGTAAAGCATTACTTCCCGATAGCACTGAAGTATAAAAGGTTCCCCTGAAATGGTTGTGACCTTCCTGTTTTCCATGGCTTTGAGGATTAGCAACATCTTTATTTGAATTGACAAAGATTAAAAAATGTTTCTTGACAAAACAACTGTTATTCCTGTGATTAGCAAAACCACTAATTGGGGAGTGGTGAACAGCAGCCAAACAAAAGCTCTTTGACTCCAGCCCTGCAGTTAGTGCCAAAATATTGATGGACAATATACAACTTTTAATCATTGCATACAGAACTGTAGATGAATGAAGAAAGACTCTGATCCAGCACTGCCTAGTATCTTCTTTGAGGCCGTTGCACTGCTGTGAAGAGAGGGTGGCTTGCTGGTTGGGGTGCCTGGCAGTCAGCGCTGCACCTAGGGCTCTTCTTTTGGTGTCCTTGGTAGTACAGAGCTTCTTCCTCTTTGGTGGAAGAAAGTGTGTGTACCTGGAAATGTTTGTGATGGTGAGTGGGGACTTGATATGGGCTTGTTTTTGCAGTCACTTTGCTTTAGTGAAACCTGAGGAATTGATCCTCAAAAATGCTAAAGGACAGAGGTAGAGCGTTGTGCTAGTGATGTTGTAGGATATGGTAATAGTGTCTGCTTTGTCACTTTCTTGCTCTTCCTCGATGAACCTCCAAGTAGTGCCTGAAATCATTACCTGTCATAAACCGTTAATTGTATCATGTATTACCTCCCTGCAACAGTCAGTTGGACTACAGAGGGCTGTGTAGGGATTTTATAGTAGGGAATTGGGGGGTTTTGTTGCTCTTGTCATCTGTGCTGGGATTTGGTTTTAATGCTAGAAATGTGCTTGGCATGGATGGTGGGGATGTAAGGCACTGCGGCTCTGGGGAGTTCTTTAGACAGTCTTGCCCTGGATAGTATTCCACAGAGATGAGTTTTACTGTTGTAGCAGAAGGAAAGTGTGACCCTGCTAAAGGAACACAGTTGGTGATTGCAGTTCTCAAATTGCAAAGAGGATGTTCTTGAGCAATTCTGTTGCTATGTTGGAGAGCATCAGGATTGGTCAACAAATGGCCTTGACCTATGGTCCCAATGCCTCCTGTATGTCAGCCTTGAATAATGGTAACTGAGTTATAAATAAATTATAAACCATAGTACTGAGACCAGGGTAGGAACTACTTTTCTTTACCTGAAAGGTGAATCAAATGCTGGTTGGCTGGAGCATAGCTGTAGCCCAGGTGAGTGCCTGAAAGTTCAAGTAACTATACAGAAGATGGCTGTGCCATTTTGGGTGCTGAAGCCTTGCTGAAGATGCCTGTAGCCTTTGCCCAGGATTTATGCTCCGACAGGGGATGAAGCTTCAAATGTGCACTTCTTTGCTGATGTTCACTATTATATTTGGGGGGGGGGGGGGGGGGGGGCGCGGCTTTGGATCCCCTTCTGACATGCTCAACCCTTTTCTGAATTTTGAACACTGTGGCTAAATGGGCTTCTTGGGATGACACAGACGCAACTTATGAATAATTTATGGCATTACAAAAATTCTGATTTTGGTCTCTGGGGAAATGGACTAACTACAGTTTGTTCCATTTAAAAGCAGAAAGTTGTTTTTATTGTAAAACCCCAAACTGCTTCTGAATATTCCTGTGCTTGCTATCTCTCATCTCTTGCTCCCTGTCAATAAGCAAGATCTTTCAGTGGTTTGCTCAGTAAGAAAGTGATTCTACATTATTTCCTACAGAGGCTTCTGGTGAAGTGGGCTGGCTGTAAAGAAGCAGCAACTCCTTTGCATTCAGTAACCATACCATTTTCTCTATCAGCATGGAGCATTTGACTCATGTGCCCCAGAAAATAACTCCTCACTCCCACTGTGTGCTCATATACTGAGCCGAGATCTAATCCTGACCTGCAGTTCTGGGATGCAAACTCATGATCAAAATCACTGGATGCAGCAGGTCAGTGTTTCAGTGTCCTTAGTCTCTGGGGTGAGAGTCCACTATTTAAGGAGTAGTGTAGTGAATTCAAAACAGGTTAATGCTTTCTAAGGTCTAGTGAAGTTACAAAAACACAGTACAAAAGAGCATGTCTGCCTTAAATAAAAGCTGATTATAGAGCTCAATCCTGTTTCTATTAAAGTCAGTAAGGGGATCATGCTTCTAAATTTCACCCAATCTGGGTTGGGGTCTTTTGTAGGGGGTAAAAAATTTCCGTATGAAAAATTGAGACACTTGGTTTCCAGCACAAGCAGTAATACTACTCCTGCAGTAATGTGATGCAAGTCTACTCTTCAGGGAGTTTATTTCATAAACAATACAAAAATAGTGGTTCTGTCTACAGCCTTTTCTCCCACACAGCACCTTGAACTGTATTGAGTGCTGGGCCTTAAGAAGCAGAAGGCTAACCTTTAACAGGATTTTATACTCCCCATACTCCAGGGACTGGGTTTTCATTACAGTTAACAGAGGATGGGGTAATTAATATTTTAAGCCAGATTTGGGGTTGTGAATGTGTAGCAGAGTTTTGGGTGATTTAATTTTCTTAATTTGGTACTCTCAGAATGCACACAATCCAGAGGTGCTTGGTTGTAAAGCTTGGAAATAGGCTCACCTCCTACTGTAATTATCAGAAAGACTTCTGATCTGTCTGCATGCATAAACTGGATATTTGTATGTACGCATGCATCCACCAAGCACAAGCCTCTTGAGAATTTTGGCTCCCTTTATTGGTAACATTTTATTTCATGATCCTTGCTCTGAATTTTTTGGTTGTTATTCCCTATTTCCCATACTGGAAACCATGTTGCTGAACTCACCTAATAAAGGAAAAGTGTCTGCTAATAGCTGCTCTTCACGGGGAGATTGTGATGAGCAGGCTGGGATTTCAGAGAATGCTGCAGAAACCTACCTCTGAAACCCATTTCTGACAGTGTCTCACTCTCATGATAGGCAGCACCTTTGGCTGCAGTGAACTCCCCTCATCCAGACTGCCCTGGCTTCTGAGTAATTTTCTTGTTCTCCTATAGCTACCCACGGATTTGCTAAGTGCTGAGGAGCATATATTGAAAGTACCCTAGAGAGTTGTTAGCCATGTGGCTGCTCCATTAATTTTCACGGTGGCCTTGTGTTAGACCTCTGTATGTTGCTGTGGAAAAAAGTGCCCTCTGAGTTTTAATTCAGGGATCATAAAGATCTAACGTCACTTTTCCATAAAGGCGAGAGCAGCAAATGAGTCCTCTGCGCATTTTGCCTTTGTTTTGCAGCGTGTGAAGACAGAGAGGTTTATGAGTTTATTTGTTATGTAAAATCAGTTGGTTAGTTCTGCAAAACATTGTTTACGGATATTTCACAACCTTTTTGGACATTCTTAGAGACAGAAACGAATATCATGGTGTGACCAAGTAAAGAAAGTACTTGTTCTGATGTTCCTTTCTATAGAAATTAATGAAGTATTTTTCAGAATGAATTCTGAATGTGTTAATTTGCTGATCATCTTCACTATTAACCAGAGATTGACAGAGAAGTGTCAAGTGCAGTAACCCCAAGCCAATGAGGAGAGCTGGAGAGCAGCTGAAGACAGACTGCTCAGCCAGCGCTGGTTTTTTTCTGCTCTGTTTCCCTTGCTATGGAAGGGCTCTCTTCAGGCATTGACTTTACTTCTCTGTTTAGTAGTGTTAGTAAATCCAGATGGACTGTGTACACATGGCTCAAGGTCCCTCTGTGTATGCATGCACACTAATATTCCTGCCGTAGGTGCCGCTTATAGTGTTAGGTGTTACCTTCAGAAGATTGTTTCCCTCCCACATAAAAGTCTCAGCTTTACCAAGGTTGGATCTCCTTCAAAGAGAGCAGCCTTCACAGTCCTAACAGGCTTTCATACATAAGGCTTCCCTCTCCCCCCCCCCCCCCCCCGCCCCAGCTTTAGCTTTCTCTTGTTCACCTGTCTGCTCTGCAGCTTGCTTGGATGCATTGCTGACTTCAGAGCTCAAGACCAAAGATTCTTTCAAGCTTTCTGTCCTAGCATGCAGCTGAATACATTCAAAGAATTCCAAATGTGACTCTGGCTGTGAGTGTGTTGCATGGGATGGGCTGAGGGCTGCACCTAAGCCACTTTCAACTCTCTCACAGTGCTTCCCATCCCCACAGGCCAAGGAAGCCATACATCCTTTTCCTGGTAGGTAAAAGAAGAGATCAGAGACTTGCCTCTGTGGTTTCCTTCCTACCATTAAACAGATCCATCTCTGTACATCAAGTATCATTTTCTTTTGCAGCTAGTCAACTCGCTTGATTGTGCTCTTTGCTGATCTGGTAGTTATTTTTGTTGCCTCTGTGGAGGTCTGCTCTCAGCACACCCAGAGCCAATGCTCCTGACAGGCAGCACAATCCTGGAGTGCCTTGGCAGGCTGCCTGTGTCTGTCCTGCAGGCCCTGGGGGGACTCTCACACATTTTGCTGCTTACTTTCCTCTTTCCTAGAGATCTAACGCAATTTTGCAAGTAGTCACTTGGAGCCATATTTCCCTTTGCTCTGGAATACTTTTTTATTTATTTTTAGTAAACGGTTGTCAGTGTTTCTAACATTGCGCCTCCAGCAACGTGGCCTGGACTGAAGCCACGCAGCAGTCTGACAACCTGTTAGGCGAGTCTCCTATCAATTAGGCTGCAGCTGTCATTGGATCTATTCTCAGCCTCCTTGGTACGTGTTTGCAAATAACAGGGGCTGCTGTTTTGCAGCTCTTGATTTTTTTTCTCCATAGCCAGTCAAGAACATTTTGTCCCTAGAATTCCTCCTGTCTCCTTTGTTTTTGCTTTCTAATCATCTGCTCTTTATTCTCCTAAGAATATATGCTTATCGAGGATATTCTTATAAGTGTATGCTTTCTTTTATTTAATGCACAAAACAAGGAAAACCTCCCCCAAAGAAACAAAAAAAGGAGTATCTCACTCAAGGCTATACCTTGATTCTTTAAATGTTTTCAGACTTTCTCCAAAGCATCCAGACTGCTTCTTACCTGTGGGGAGCTGCCATTTTGAAAGCCTGTCTTGCACGGAAGCTCTCCATGGGGGCTGCCTTGTTTCTGCTGATGTTTGAGCTTCGAGGTGATTGTGTGTTTTATTATCAGGTTCGCCACAGCTGGAAAGAGAGTCCCTGGCAATGTACAATCTGTTAGAATTCCCTCTTATCCCTTCTACCATTTGCAGTTTTCTCTTCTCCTATAAAAATAATGAAAATTGCTCTATAACTTTTTTTCCAGATGTTGCACACTGCATGGAGGTTCTTGATGCTAATATTTCATTCAGTAATCTGTAGAGCACAGCCCAGTTTGTATGAGACAGAGCAACCAGGCTTAGGCATATGGTTTTCTTGTTTTGCTTCCATGTGAAATGGGAAATCAGAATTGGGGTGTTCAAGCAAAACAGAAGCACCCAGGGCATTTCATCCTTGGGCTGACTGAAAGATACATTTTGATATTATGCTGTCCTTTCTTTCACAAGCCAGGCTCCAGCTTTGCACAGAAACAGTGGAATTTGTTCCAGTTTCTTCTCAATCCTTAAGTCCTAACAATGGGTCTCCAGCCAGCTTGCAGCTTTGGAGGCAGAACCAGCCCATTGTAGGCAGATTGAAACAGTTAAGTTTAGATAATTTCGTGCTGAATTAGCAAAAGTCCCTACACTTGCCTGGTGGGAGTCTAAGGACAGGGCTTTTTTCTGTCCCCACTAAATAGCACACAATACTGCAAGATGCTTCCCATGCAACATCACTTGATGTTTGCTTTGCAAGAATATCCACAAGGAGCCCACCTAGTGCTGTAGTTGTGCTGGCATCCAGAGGCATCTTGAAGTTTTTGCATATAAAATGTCCCCAAATTAGCTGTGTGGCCCTGCAAAGCTCTTAAGCACTGTAAGTATTAGTACAGCGCTGCCTGTCTACACTGTATTTTCTGGGGTAGGATAAACCCATAACAGGAAAGCTCCACCAGGATCCCAGCACTGGGAGGTTTGGTGTTACAACACCAAGGTATGGGGCAGCTGGCTCATTGAAGGGAGTCTGCAGAGCTCTGAGCAGCCTCTCAGCACACAAGGAAGAGGGGCTTCTGTGGGCAAAATTAGAGAAGCGGAAACACATAGAAGAGCTAGGCAGGGCATTGCTGGATTGCCTAGTAGTGCATTAGCACCTCAGAGAGACCTGAGTGCTTTTGTGATCCTCTTCCTAGGCAAGGTGGCTCTAAATACCTTAGGAAGCTGCTATTTAGACTAGGAGGTAGGATCTCACAGCACTTCAGGTGTTTAATGAAATACTTGTTGGAGATAGATCCTGTTGAGGGGTGCTGCAGATCTTTGGACAATCTCAGGCTGAGACATTTAAGGTTTTCTCAAGTATTTATTTAATGAAAAACACATTTCACATGTATATAGCATCCCACGTTGTTCCTGCTCGACCACGGAGCTTTCAACTCTTTGAAAGTATAAACATAGTTAGAACAAGCTGCCATCCTGTAGACAAAGCTTAGTTGGCAAGAAGATGTAGTTTATGCAGTATTTATGTTCTCCCGGTAAACAAAGACAAGTAAAATGCTTTACTTGTTAACATCAATTCAAAGGAAAAGCACTTGCTGTAATCATGTTCCATGTTTCGAAGGTGTCTGTGTGTTTCACCTTTATTCTAAGCTCTTGCTTATAATTTGCTTCTTATGTCTAATAGTGTGTGACTCTTTCTGAGAAGGCAGCGTACAACTTTGTTTCAAGACTGTATTTAAGCAGAAGAGTTCTCTCTGGATTTTATAGTGATAATATTAAGTACAGCAGGAGGACTGGTTAAATAAGCAGGAGGGAACTAAGCTGACTAGTTTGGTGTTAATTTCTTTGTCAGCTGCCATTGGAATATTGTTCAGATTAATGTGATTACTCTTTGCAGTGGCTGCAAGCTCAAGAACCAACTGTGCACTTGTATCAAAGCCATCAGAATGATTTTAGTCCAGGGTTCCTACCAGAATTATTTATATAAAATGCATTTGAAATCCTATATTAGCCTTTTACACGTGAGGATTTCTATTTCAGGAAGCCTTGGAAACAGTCAGATCTTCAACTGCACCCTTTCCAAAAGATACAAGATCCTTTTAACATTTAACGATGAGTGAGAAGGTGCTTAAAAATAACTTAGAAGCACAAAGCACATTAGTGTGCTCCCTACCGGTTACAGGACTGGACTAACAGTTAAATTTGGGATTCTATTTGCATTTCTCCTCCTTTCTTGCTTCATGACCTGAGATGAATTGCCTAGTTCCCCTTGACAAATGAGCTTAATACTTATCTATTGTCCATATTTACATTATTACATTTAGGAGGTGATAGAATCTGAATTCATCTTCTCTGAGGAAAGAACTGTAAAACTCTGTGGTGGTCAGGTAGTATAAAATATATCCTTCTACATGACTGCACATAGTATTATCCACTGTATAATTTGCTGGGTATCAAGTCCATTTCACATGCAAAAGGTCCCTAGTTAATCATGGTATAAGTTCTTTAGGGAGGGATTATGCTTACATGTATATTTGTACAATATTCAACATAATAGCAAGCTAATCTTGACTGCATCGTTTATGCTTTGCTACAATTTATACAATATAGGTAATCAATTAGTCTGATTCTTCTGCATGCTGCTAAATGGAACATGAACAGCTCATAATGGGCAGCAGTAAATAGACATTTGTATATACACAGGTACACTGTGCAGTGAAAGAGGCATGCAGGAAACAAGGTGCTGAACAAAACAGCCCTGCATAAAACCAGGCATTCATTTAAAGGAAGAAAAATGTCGCTGAAAGCTGCAAGATTATTAGCATTACTATGCATGAGGAGTAGTCAAAGAAGATGTTACAAGAGGAAGAGAGACATTACTCAAGTGTCTAAGAAGACAGACCATCATCAGCAGTGGAGAGAAAAGGCTTCCAAAGGAATAGCATAGCATTTCAAACATTAAATTATAAGGGGACTGAAGCTTTAAAAGGTATGTTGGAATTTCTGCATTATTTATTATTTGAGATTGCCTTTCCCCCGCCAAATGCTTAAGTTTTGTTCCATTCAAACAGAACAGAAAAGTCCTTCCCTTACTTCTCAACTTCCCAGGGCTTTCTGGACACTGAGCCAGCTCTAAGTTTTGAGATATGATTTACTCTAAGCAGACACTGATTGCCTGCAGTGCTGCAGTGGGTTGGAGCTGCTTGTTAGAAAGGTTGGGGAAATGAGAAGGTTTGGCTGCTGTTACTCTGGAGCTTGGGAAAGTTGGGCTCGGAATTCGTTATTATTTTGTATTTTTATTGCATCCATACCTATGAGTTCCAGGCACTGACAGGATTTCACAGTGCTAGGTGCTGTCCTTTCTTCAACACAATTCAAGGTCTTGTGGACGCCTCTTTCAAACCTAGCACATAGCTGCACTGACAGTGCAGTCACTCAGAGCGCAAAAGCTTACACTAGGAAAAGCCTGCAAAAAATATAGCTTGTATCAGTTGCCTGAGCAAAAGAAGCTGTATTGGCAAAAAGAAACTTTTTTTTCCCTTTTGCTCATATTACAGCTGTGTCTACATTAGGGCTTTTGCTGGCATAGCTGAAAAAAAAATCACACTCCGAGCTGACAGGAATATGCTGTCAATTTTTTAAAATAGATGAGTCTGAAGTATTTCCACATGATGGATCAGTGTGTGTTTCTGTGTGGGGAAGGGGGAGGGGTGAACCTGTTTTAAAATAGAAGTTTCTAAAATTGGTTTGCACAGATACCCTTAAAATGGCAAGCACTGCCCTTGCCAATAGCTTCCCGCTTTCTGGCCCTCCTGTCCTTCTTGCCCAGGCTCAGACTCCAGCCCTGTGTTCCCCTTCCCTTCTGCCTTGTCTGTCCCACACCCTGGTGTCATCCAGCTGGGGACTCTCACCTGCAGTCCTCGGTTCTCCTGCCTGGTTTCTGCCCTGGTAGCATCCCACCTCCCTGCCTCTGCCTCGTCTCCAAACACCTTCTCTGAAGCTCCAGCCCATCACCTCTGCCACCAAGGGCTGGCTTTGCTCCCTGAAGTGTGTGTTTCTTACCCTCCTCTCCTGCCACTGCTCCCAAGGCCTCTGTTGGGTGTAAAAGCTCAGGCTTTGCGTACAAACAGAAGTCCTCCATAAGCTCTGTGCCATTGCAAAATGTTTCATTTCCTGCAGCCAAACTGCATATTAAGTCAAAGAGAGAGCAGAGGGATTTCAATCTCAAACAGGGAGGCAGAGCCTTTCCAGAACATCTGGAGAATATTTGGAGGAAGAGACAGAGCTAAGATCACAGGACTAGAAGCAGGAAGGTCGGTTCTGGTCTGTCCTGACCCGACAATTACTGATGTTTACCTTGATCTGTCAGCTCAGGTTCGTTATGGAGTCCCAATGGCATATAAAGGTATCCTATGTACTAGCTCCTGGGGAAGGAATTGATCCCAGAGCCACTGTGATCTTTGTGAGTCACCTTTGGGCAAAAGTTACTGTTTTGGTGCCTCAGATTCTTCATGTATAAAATGAGACTTCACAGTCATGAGGTATGAACCTTAATTTGATCAAACTGGAAAGGGGTGAGGTCCTGTGGTGGTGAAGTCTGCTGAAATGCAAGGAGTAGGGATTAGCTGGTCCTCAGGTGACTCACACTACTTTAGAAGTACAATTCTGTGAAAACAAGTTGCTAAAAAACCTGCACATGGTATGAGGGAGTGAGGGACTGGAGGCAAGCAGGCTCCTGAGCAGCCAGCAGCCTCGGCAAGCAAGTCCTTGAATTACCCACGTGTCAGTGTGCATAGCCATCACCCCAGAGTCCTTACTCTGATGGTTATGATGGTTATTGCAGGTAATCCATAGGTTATACACCTGGAAATGAGGCATATGTAATAATTTTTAAAAAGAGCAGTGAGAGGACTTGTTTTATTTTTTTCTGAATATGAAAGTTTAAGCATTTAAATAGCATTTAACCAAGAAACCCACAGTCCATTGGTATCAATTATTTGTTCAGAGTTTAAACTGACATTTCGTAAGTATGTTAATTGATACTGCACTAACTTACTATAGGTGTCTTCCTAAGTGCCAATTATCTGCCTCAACATTCCGCACAATCTAAGTTTGTTAGTAAGAAGCTAATTACACTAGTTTATTGCTGATGGAATTACATGAAGAGTAGATTTCGCTCTTACATACTTATTAGACCTCAATAAGTGATCCTTAGCAGTCTGTTGCTATTCAATTAACAAGTAATAACTTCCTTAATGAATCTAATTGAAATGCTTATTTCAGTCAGGCACCTAATATAAAGCGCTTTACTTTGAACACTTTTCTGAGTGCTAGTCTTGTTTACTTAACAAGAACAAAATGGGGCCACTGAGGAAAACTCTGAGTCTGTGATGAGAACTGAACCACTGTTGGTAAATCCCTGCCAAACATGACCAGAAGTAATTTGCCAGGTGATTTCTGTTCTACAGAAATATCATGGGAATAAACCAAGATGTTTCTCTCTCTGAGGGTTTAAATCCATGGAGGGGATTCTGCAGCATGAAATTCTTCTAGCACATTAGCTCTGGCTCCTGCGACGGATGTAAAAACACTTGCTGCTCCACTGGGAGCTGCGTAGTTAAGCTCCAGTGCACTGCTGTGGACGCTGTCATTGAGTTCTTGTTACAGTTTGACTCTCTTAAAAACTCACTCTTTTTCTTTGTGAGTCTGCATGTTTGGCTTAAGAGATTGGTAGAAGTATGATCATGGCTATGTTTAATGATCTAAACCTATCAGTATAATTACAGCCAAAGAGAGGATATAACTGGAGGGTTTTATACTGTTCCATGTGCTTCAGTGAGACT